>NC_134852.1:180459276-181743919 GCF_049852395.1 Peromyscus maniculatus bairdii
CACAGAAGCGCCATTCAAACAGGCAACATTGGAAACAGCCAGACAACGAGTAATCAAAATGTGTTGTAGCAATACAGTCACCTGGGCTTGACATGACGACCCCACCTTGAAGCACAGCAACGGGGTGACCTAGAGGAGCCCTTGGCTCACAGTCAAAGGGAGGAGAGAAGGAGATGGTACACCAAACCATGACATCCGTAGTGACAGACTCTACTGACAGTCCCTCTTGAAGGGACAGGACCACCAGGCCCTTCCCTGGAATTCTACTCACCATGGCCTTTTCCCTACCTACACATTATGCTAAATCCCCTAAGAGGTAAAACAGTGACTGGAAGTAGGTCTTTTCCAGTCTAGTAGCCCACCAGCAACTCACACTTCTTTAAAGAAACCAAATATGATTATTTATCTGCTAAACTGGGCTGATGTACTCTTTCTGTGTTCTGTTGGAACCTTCTTAGGGTAAATGTGTCTCCAGGAATGTCACATACTCCTGTGAAATATTATTCATCCACAAAAAGTAATTAAAATACCAATATATGCTCTGCCATGGGTGAACCTCAGAAACTATGCTAAGTGAATAAAAAGCAACCCCCCAAAAAATAGTTGTGTAGCTCTGACTATAGTTATATGAAATATTCCAAATAAGCAAATTCATGAAGACAAAAAGCCCAGCAGTGGCTGCTGACAGATAAAAAGAAGCAAGAGTTACTTCATGGGTTTCTTTATGGGTAATGGACCTGTTTTCAAACTTCCTGGAGGAAATGATTACGGGGCTCTGTGAATATACTGGATAACTCAGAGTTGTAGAATACGTACTAGTGAACTGTGGGCTTTAAAAAAGTTTTATGAGCCAGGCAGTGGTGGCGCACACCTTTAATCCCAGCACTTGGGAGGCAGAGGCAGGTGGATCTCTGTGAGTCTGAGGCCAACCTGGGTTATAGAGTGAGTTCCAGGAAAGGCGCAAAACTATTCAGAGAAACCCTGTCTCAAAAAACCAAAAAGAAAAACCAAAAGAAAAAAAAAAGCTGCTCATAGTAACCCCAAAGAGATGCTCCTACAGTAGATGTAAAGGACTTCTGTGGCAATAGAGGACTCAACTGTACGCCTGCTAACAAAAGGCAAAGGATCCAGGAGTCTAGAATTGGTGAATCCTGTCTCCATGTCTAGGTTGAAATTGAGCCACAGAGTTAAAAAAAAAAAAAAAATTGGAACATATTACTCCCTCCCCAAAAAACTTTATTAATTCTGTCATGGCATCATACAACCAGAAAATAGCTTAGAAACAGAAAAAATTGGCACTATAATTAAGAGCAGGATTCCACAAACTAATTACTGTGTTTTCAATTAAAACAGAGCTATCGGTATATCTTCCCACTATTTCTGGCGTTAGCACAGACCTGTGAGCTGTCCAGAGGAGAACCATGTTAATTAGAGAGAGAATTTCCCAACGAAAAGCCCAGGCCACATCAGCTAATAATTAGGAATGTTGTAACAACTCACTGACCCTTCAGGGTCCCTACCTTCCTGGTGTCTGTCCTCGGGGATTCCCAGAGCCACAGAAGTGTCTCTCCCAGATGTCAATTTACTGCTGCCTTTGCAAACTGTCACATTTCCAAGTCACTGGGAGACAGTGTGGGGAGCTGTGTGACACCAGACTGGCCTGGCCAGTACTTCCTCTTCAGTTTTGCTTAGGGGTCTTAGCCACAGCCTGCCCACGTGTAGCTGAGCCGGTGAAGAGGGCAAGCAAGCCCTCACACCACAGGCTACGGAATCTTGTCTTCAGAACCTCTAGGCCACGTGGTCTCTTAGACGGTCCCCCCTTGCCTTAGTGGTGACAGTGGCCCCAGCATGACTGTGAAAAGGCGTCTTTCGGGAACTCTGGTGCCAGCAATGTGGTACTCAACTTCCCCTGCCGCTGCGGGCACACTCTCTAGCAGTATGCCGGACAAGGCAGGTTCTGGAATATATTCTGGGAGAACCACAGGCGGCAGATGAGACAAAGGACAGAGAGGAGGAGCTGTTCCCCGGGCCCAGAAGCACCAGGAGTAGAAATGACCTCCACAGACTGAAGAGACAGAGGACCCAAGTTCTGTTTCCAGTCACAACCACCTATAACTCCAGCTCCAGAACATAGGATTCCTTCTTAGGACCTCTGCAGGAACCCTGGAACACACGTACGTACATAAACATAAACATAAACATAAACATAAACATAAACACACACACACACACACACACACACACACACACACACACACACACACATACACCAATAAAACGGAAATAAGGAAATGGCTTCTCAAAGTGCTCATCATAAGCTGTCCATGTGTGAAGTACTTCCCAGCCAGTCCTGTTCTGGGTTACTCTTCCCAGCCCTCATTAGCCTCTCACAATAGAAAACATTAGCATCGATGCTAGGAGAGACCATGCCATGCCATGGCAAACGTTAACAACCTCCGCTGGCGTGTTACACGTTAGCAAACTACAAGGCTCCAGGAGTTCCATCCCTGCATATCGGACAACTTCACTGCATCCCCTACTTGTCTCCTCGCCACCTCTTAACCTCTCTCTTAGTTACTTCCACATCTGGCTAGGTGGCTGGCTAGGTTGTTTTAATTACAGCACACGAGAGGAGAGTCTCCTTTGGTAGTTGTTCCACTCTACTGGCTCCGGCCAACTTCCTCTTTTCCTTTTCCTGTTACCACACTACCCTAACTGATCTCTCCCACCCAGCCTCGCGCCTCTGTGGTGTATCCTTTACTCAAGATTGCCGAGATTTGGGCAGACACTCCACAGTTTCCCAGAGCCACCGTTGCGCACACACCCCGCCCCCCTTGTCTTGCATCCTCCTACATAGGTGTTCCAAAATACCGCGTGTCTGCCCCCACCAGAAACACAAGCCCACGACTTGACTTCGACCATTACTCATTCTGTTCCTTGGTCCCGAAGGCTCATCTCCACATTCTCCAGTCAGGACCTACCCCTTCTGGAGGCTTACTAAGACAACACAACACCTTCCTGCTGGATTTGCCCTCCTGCTGCCAGCCCTGTCTCCTCTGTCAGAATGAAGGCTATTTTCCCCCACTCTCCTGCTAAGGCTTGTCCTTGAGCTACATTTATTGTGTTCTATAAGTATTAATTTGCCTGATTCCCTGCTGGGTAGAAAGACCCAAGGTCATCTTTACAACCACAATATCTACATGCTTTTCACAAGGAATTACCATCTGAAAGGAGGCACGTGAGAGTTTTCTTTTAGTGTCTGAAGGCTTGTTTCCTCTTCCTCATCAACAACAATCCAGAGACTGACTACAGTTTGTATTTGCTTTGTTTTGTTTTGCTTCCTAGCTAAGAAATTAGAAATCCAACCTCTTCTCTTCTCTCGTCTTACCCTCTTCTAATTTCTCTCTTCTCCAATCTTCATTTTCGACTTTGACTTGTCTTTTTACTACTTCATGTTTCCTTTAATTTACCTCAACTTCTGCGGAACAAGACGGCTATAAATAAACAGACTTATAAATAAAGAGTAGGTTTTTGAGAAATGATTGACAACTTGAATCGAAAGCAAAATTCCTACTGGGAAAGAAGTGGAAAACGTAGACCAAATTGGTTCCCGTTTCTATCAATAGCCAACGATGATCTGAGACTCAACCAGGAAAGCAGTTTGCTCAGGAACCTGAGTGCTGGAGAGAAAGGGAGGGCTTAACTTAAGCCTTAAGCTGGGCTTCAGACTAAAGTGGTGCCTGATGGGCAGAGCCATCTTCTGAGAATCCTTTCGTTGAACTCCCACCTCCCAAACCCACCACTACCCCAGTTTTGTGCAGTTGTTCCTGAGGCAGGAGGTGAAGAGGAACCGTGGGTAACAGAGCTGAGAAAAAAAGAAGAAAAAGCTGGTGTCGAGAGGACTCATTCTTGAGGCCAGATCCTCCCACTTCTTAGGAACCTGCAGAAATGAAAACGGGGTTGTGGGGGATGGGGACACGGGGGTTGGAGGTGGGGGAGAGACACCATGTTCTTACTCGGGTCCAGCACCTTCCTTGCAGCTGCGGTAGAAAGGAAGGCAGAGTGAAGACAAAAGGTGTCCTCATCACTGTGCTTTCCTCTGAGTTAACATGATTTGATTTGTCTTTTCTTTTCTTTTTTTTTGGGGGGGGGCACTCTGTCAAGCTGGTTTTATCTCTCCTAAAACAGGAATGGCTAAACCCTCCTCACTGGATGCTTGAGGATCAAATGAAATGACTTGAACTTGCATTACAAACTTACCATAAACATCATCAAAAATGTATCAAGAGATGTGTCTGAACACAGACCACAGGTTCTGTGACCAGGGCTTAATTCCAGCTTTGTAACCAGGAACATGGTAGAAGCTCTGTGCTTACCTAGTAAACCCTCTATCTGGTAAGGGTCTCATGAAGACTAATGAGGCTTGTTTGAACTAAAGAATTCTCTTGACATATAATGTCGCACATTTCTTAAATGCATTAGTTAGGACTATCCCACAAAGCAAGTATCAAGTCACAAGCTTCTGCTGCCTCCCCCCCAAGTCGCTACTGAACCTTCCTGTCTCTGGAGGGAAAGGTTAAGGCATTCTTTTCATCTGGGACCTCAGCATTCTACTGTGAAACCCTCAGGGACATAAAAATTGGTAATACTGCCACAAACTCACTTGAATTCTGCAATTCTCAATTTCAACTTTCAGATTTATCTTGTGGTCATTTTATTAATTGGCAATATCTCTTGAAACATTTCTGTGATTTGTCTCTGCTCATGAAATGTTCAAGTGCTTGGTTTTGTAAACACACCACTCACTTAATGAGTGATTATTATGACAGCTGGGGAGGAACTCCACTTTGGTGTCTTCCTGAGAATATTTTATACACACCTTTCAGCTGCCCATGTTCAAGGAAGACTCAAAATCCAGCAAGCACACACACACACACACACACACACACACACACACACACACACACACACACACACAAATTGTTTTAAGTCACTTCACTAGGCAAAGCATTTGCAAGATAACCATGGTCAGCTCTATGAGCTCAGCGGTTTGGGGTTGGGATTGTTTTGAGGGGACACTAATGAAGGAGGAGAGGTGCCTCTTCCCCTTCCTGTTCACCTGCTTGGAGGAGGCCACCTGCAAAAGCTTCCATGAGGTCCAAGAAAATGTTGTCCCTCTTGGATGCATTCGCCCTTAATTAATCAAGCGTTTTCTTTCCAGATGACTAGCAGCCAGCCATATTCCAGTTTTGAAATTCTAAAAATATTACCCGGTGATTGACTACTCCTTTTGAAAAGCAGCAGAGTTGTCCAACTTGTTACCAAGCTCCAAGAAGCCTCTGTTGACACAGAAGGAAGCCTCTAATTACATGAGTCACTGTAGTTTTACGACTGAATAAATTGTTAATTAAATTGGAAAAATTGTCATCCAGATGATAAAGGCCATTCTGGAAGGACAAGCCAAAGCACTTCCAACTTGTAGCTCTTAGATAACAGCCAGTTAGAAGGACTGACTTCTGGGGGATCGAGCATGAAATCCAACATGCTTTCCCTGGTCTCTACAGGTTACTCGATCCTGATTAGAAAGAAAAAACAATTCCTGGGCATACCCTTTTAATGTTCTCTCTGTCTTTGTCTCTCTCCCTCTCTGTGTCTCTGTCTCTGTCTCTGTCTCTGTCTCTCTCTCTCTCTCTCTGAGGGGTTGGCATGAAAATCCATTTTGTGTGGCTGGAGAGATGGCTCATTGGTTAAAAGCACTGGCTGTTTTTCCAGAGGACACGAGTTCAATTCCTGGCACCCACATGGCAGCTTACAACTGTCTATAACTTCAGTTCCAGGGGATCTCATTCTTCACACCAATGCACATAACATAAAATTATTTTTAAAAAAGAAAAGAAAATCCATTTTGTAAACCAGACATAGTCCACTTACCTCTCTCATACGCTTTTGTCCACTACAGATTCAAAGCCTACATTTCCACAACTTCCTAAGTCCTGGTTTCTCAACGCACAGCTTTAGCCTTACAGTGTAGTCAACACTGCCGGGGGCACATCAGGAAGGTGAGGGGCTCTCTCATGACTCTGGTTATTGTTTTCTTTGTCATTGATCACCATGGCAGCCCACAGCTGACGGAGTGTGTGGGAAGCCATCCCATGTCCTCTCTTACTTTGAGACACTGGGTGTAGCTGGTTAAACCTCAAGGAGACGTAAGGAAGGAAACAATGAGACAGGCTCTGGAACCAGACCTGGTTCTATCCTTTAAGGGGGTTGGGGGTGTAAGATAAAACATCTTCTTACAGCTAAGACTCTTCATTTAATTTGGAACTTAGCAGTCCACCAGCTGTCCTTTTGAGGTCCAGCGCATGCATTCATTTCTGCACATATTCAAGTTGTTTCTGAGGAACAACTGCCAAAGACTTCACTAAAACAACAACAACAACAAAACCATGTCCCATCCTGCCCAGTGCTGCTATTCGGCCACTGGAGGACAACCAGGAGGCGCCAACGGCCCTTCTCTACTGGTATGTAAGCACGTGCCTTTCTTTCAGCCAATGAACTCCCTGTGAGAACCTGACACGAAGAAGGTCTGCTGTACGGAGCACTTTCTTCACCCCCCCTCCAGATACACAGCTCCATAGGCATAGGAGAGCAGCCACAGAAGGAACAAGGGGCTCCCTCATCTCCCGACCCCCCCGCAAAGATGGATGAGGTAATGCAACTTGATCGATATCAGAGATTCTGTTAGCAACCTGAAACTTTTCTGAGGGATTCTGGGTGTTTTTCAACAACTGCTACAGCTGCAGTGTAGTGCCAAGATGGGTAACGGTAAGTCAGGCTGCTCCGGTTAGGGGCAGAGGGAATGTGTCATTTGGGGTTCAAGTTCACAGTAAGAAGCCTCAGTAAAGTCAAAGGGTAAATGCCAAGTTGGAGGCCAATACTTCTACAACACGGAGGCTCAAACTTGGACCATATGAATGTGATGAGGACTCAGAGCCCTTCTTCAACTAATTCCAGTAAGAGATGACCTGAGACCATTTGTCAAAGGGGATCCTCTGGGCATCTTGCAGAAAAGCACCCTAACGAGGCAGTTTTGGTTAGCCATGAGTCATTCTTTATTACTGGACAGTGATTTTAAATAGAGATGTCAGTCACAGTCTTGATCTTCAAAGAGTCTGACAACTGTGTACCAGTAACTTTAAAAGTATGAATCACTATACCTCGTGAGACTCAAAACAGCACAAAACAAACAAAAAAGCTGCTAAATAGATGTATAATTCAAGATTTTCTGTCAGCATTAATTCATTTATTTAAAAAAAAAAAACCTATTGTTGTGATTTCCAAGTTACCTCCAAAAGCCCATTTAAGTAAAAAGGTATAACAAAATACTATACTGGCATGAAAACTGAAGAAATCCCCACTGGTGATCTGTAACCAAATAAGAACAACTAATCAATGAGACAAGTCAAGTCTTTTCCTAAAATCTTTAATGTTAATAAAGGAAGAAAATTATATTTAACAAACACAGGTAGGAAGATTGAGAAAGCTGCGAACTGAAAATTCTGAACATTTCTGAGCACTTTCAAGGCAGATGATGATCAAGAGTGCCATTAATGGGACTAAGTTAGAAAACATGGAGAAAAGAAGACCCTTTGAGATGATGGAAAGGGAGGAAAAGAGCCCCAGTTTCATAGTGGATGCCATCCGTCAGGTTGGAGATGGGACTTTATGTTCAGAAAAACTATATCACTGGTCCTTCAGCAAGAGTTGACATCATGTTCATCACGGGGCTTCTCGGGTCAGGCCTGCTTCCTGGCCTCAGAGCATCAGCACCAATTAAGAACTTCCTAGAGCCGGGTTGCGGTGGTGGCACACACCTTTAATGCCAGCACTCGGTAGGCAGAGCCAGGCAGATCTCTGTGAGTTCAGGGCCAGCCTCGTCTACCACGTGAGATACAGGACAGGCACCAAAAAAACTACACAGAGAAACCCTGTCTTTAAAAACAACAACCAAAAAAAGAACTTCCTAGAGATGCAAAGCATGAAGACCCATCCCAGAACCAATGGCTCAGACTCATTTGCCCTCCAAAGTTTGATAACGACCAGCAGTCAGGTGTGTGAAATGAGTCACTGAGAAGTTGTAGTTCACAGGCAAGCCTCCCAGGCCGGTCATGGCTCAGAGATTGTACTGAAACACTGACCACTGACCCTCAAATGTTACAGGGACTCTCTGGAAACTTGAAAATATGCTGACATTTGTTTTAAATAATAAAAATATTCTGACATTCTGGTTTTGCCCACAAGAAAATTTAATGATTAATCTTAATTTTAATTGCATGTATGTGAAGGGGTGTAGAGGTACACAAGTGTGGGTGCCTGCAGAGGCCACAGTGTTGGATTCCCAAAGGGCTGGAGTTACCAGCGGTTTGAGCCACCTTGATACCGGCGCTGAGAATCGAGCTAGCTCAGGTTCTCTACATGAGAGGTGCATTCTCTTAACCTCTGAGCCATCTCTCTTGTCCCTCCCTCCCCAGCAAACGTTTTTATTGAGTTGATAATAGGCCTATCCAGGGCATCAGGATAGAACTCTTCCCAGGTGATTATCATATGTAATAATAAGAAAAAAACATTATAAGGAATTTCACAAATATCCTTCAATCAATTAGATTCTTATTTCAGAGGCTTTTTGTGGCTCCTTGAAAGGAGTCTATACCAAATCTAGGTCTCTCTGGGACACTCAGAGCAGTTAAGAGTCTGCTGCTATATTTAGAAAAATTCTTAACTGGGGGCCAACCCTTTAAGGGGTTGGCAGTATCTGAACTTTAGCTAGGATAGTGGGAGTGAGTGGGGAGTTTGATATGGAATCATGGTGGGTAGTCTGGAAAATGGCCAAACATCCTCTAGAACACAGGGCTAGCCCTAAACCAAGAACTCTTTGGCCTCAGGTGTCATAGAGGTGGCTTTGCAAAATTCCATCCCTCTCAATCCACACCGTAGAGTCAGGGAAAGACAGACAGGACTGCAGCACAGGCACTACAGTGCGGTCCACCTGAGTGAGCCCCTTCTGCGAGGGTCTGTGGGCTGACCAGGCCTGTCCCCTACTAAACAAAAAGGTACTGCATTTCCTTCTCAGGTATGGTTCTTTATACAACATGACCCGCTGGTTCGGGAACCCCAGAGGGAAGCATAAGTGACAGGTTTGGGGAGTCTCCACCACCTCACTCACCATGACGGAATAATTCCTATGATCAGCAGCCTTTGTAAGAATCTGAGTTTTAAAAATGATTAAGTCCAAGTATCCAAAACAAATGTGGATCAAGGTCAAATGTCAACCAACCAGACACTAATGGAATCTACCTTGATTCAGACAGTCTGGGACACCTTCAGGTTAACCATGAGTACACAGGACAGCCTTCTGCTGCTAAGAATAGATTGTTCCTTGGGAACAAGGCAATTCCTTGTCTGCTTTTATTCTGCCTGGAAAATGGGTAGATAAAAACCTCTCCTATACATGCGCTGTCTTTTTCACCTCCGAGTCTTCCCTTCCACCGTTCCGAAGATTTCCACGCTCGTTCTGAGCTGTCTGAGTCAGCCCAGGTGTTCCTGAGTCCCAGGTTGCAACATTTGGTTAATTAACATCATGCTGCAAACACTCAAATCACTTCAGCTGCCGCTAGAACAAAACAAAACTCCCCCAAACAAAAACTGTGGGAAATATAAACAAATGGCGGCATTCTGCGGAAAACAATGTATGATTTTGGTGACAATAAGAACCGCAAGGGCTTTCTTGCATTAATACTGTGCTCCTTAAAAAAACCCATTATTTTCTAAAGGGAACTATACTGAGTTTGTGCGGAGACTTGAAAGTATACATATTTATACAGAATGCAGCTATGTGCCAGGATGCCAAATCATTAGCTTGAAAAGAAGAAAGGTACAGAGCAAAAGCAGCGTGAACCCCAAGAGCGGCAATTTGGGGAATATCAAAAGAAGTGGTCGTGCTTCTATTGAGAATCCCAAATGGCTTTTCTCCCCCAGCTGCAGAACCACAATGCTCTCAGCCACAGCTCTCGATGTGCTCTGCTTTCCAGCCCCCAACCGCTTCCCACAACCCCCCTCAAGGTCTCAATTTAACTCTGCATTTTAATCCTTTTAAACACCCATTTATTCCTCTCTTCCCAATCACTTTCAGTAAAACTTCATGTCTTTGGAAAGAGGCCAGAGGTAGTTCTGTCAGAATTAATTTTTGAAAAGGTAGGAACTGTAGAATGTCGAGAAAGCCGCCTGGGTTGGCTTCTGCGGAGGGGGAACAGGTGAGACACGTGGGGGCTTGCTCTACTTCACTTTGCAAGTACTAAGTTGGGGTGTATGGAGCAGGTCTGGTTTGAGGCTTCGTTTCAGGGGTGGCAGGGGGAGGAATTCAGCTCCAGCTAGACAGAAGCCCCCCACAGAGCAAATGCTCCACGCAGTAAGAGCTGGGGAAGGGTCCCTTATACATCATCCTAAGCAGAGAGAAGGACAGGCCCATACATCCGCACCTATACAATGCGTCAGTGTGGGGTTGGCATGGGGTGAAGGTGTGTTTCTGAGGACTCTATTTTGTCTATATGATGCAGCTTGCTCCCAAGAAAGCCTTCTCCTAAAATTCCCAGCATTTCTGGACTTGTGAATGGAGCCTGAAAAAAATAACAGCAAGACCTGTTTCCAGTCATCTTTACCTTCAGGGAACTAACACAGATGTTTGCTGTGGATGGTCTGTATGTCAAATTGTTCTGATTGGTCAATAAATAAAACACTGATTGGCCAGTGGCCAGGCAGGAAGTAGGTGGCCAGGCAGGAAGTAGGTGGAACAAGGAGAGAGGAGAATTCTGGGAAGCGGAAGGCTGAGGCAGAGAGACACTGCCAGTCTCCGCCATGACCAGCAGCATGTGAAGACGCCGGTAAACCACCAGCCACGTGGCAAGGTATAGATTTATGGAAATGGATTAATTTAAGCTATGAGAACAGTTAGCAAGAAGCCTGCCACGGCCATACAGTTTGTAAGCAATATAAGTCTCTGATTTACTTGGTTGGGTCTGAGCGGCTGTGGGACTGGCGGGTGACAAAGATTTGTCCTGACTGTGGGCAAGGCAGGAAAACTCTAGCTACAGATGTTCTTTAGAATAATGTGACCAAGTCACACAAAAGGGAGAAGAGAGTCTCATTTTAAGATAAGAATGAGGTGAAGTTCACTTGTGGGTCTGGAAAACACAAAAGTATGTCTCTCCAGTACAGCAATTGCTAGCAGGTCCCGCTCCCTACCCTCCAAGGATCTTCCCATCTCTGCCTCTCCAGCACTGGGCTTTGAGCCACACACAATCACACCTAGTCTGAGACAAACTTCTGATAACACCCAAAGTATGGGTATTCCAGGTAGGAAAGCATGCACATGTTCTTGGTAGTGTAGGCTACTAGGTATGAACAATGGAGGATCAGAGGTGTCTACCTGGGCAGGGTGGTCCCTGAACTGCTGCTGCTGACAGGCAAGGCCAAATGACCAGGAACTACCTCAGAGGCCGCAGCACTAAGTCCTCACCTTTTCTCCACTCAGTTCTGTGTTTTCAAGAGGGTGGTTTTGTTGGTGGGTGTTTTGTTGGTTTTGTTTTTTGGGGGGAGGGTGTCATTATTTCCATTTCCATCCTTAAACCCTATTGCTTCAGGAAGCTCTCTCACAAATGAAAGAAACTAACATACACAGGGCTTTGTGTGTTCTGCATGGCTGGAAAGCTGCAGAAAGATAAATGTTCTGGAATTAGTGCTACAAAAAGTTTTTTTTTTCTTTTGTACATACAATGCAAGAATTTGGGAAGGCAGGGGCGGGGGAGGGGGGGATAAGCTCTGGCCCCAACAGCCAAGGCCTGGAAAGAATCAGACAGCAGGCTTAACGTGAAATTAAACTTAGCCCCAGAATCATAACCAAAGACATTGTGAGTCCACAGCACAGCAAACACGGGCACTCGAGCCCTGTGAGGCAGCTTTTGAGGACTCATGGAAAAATGAAGATGTGCCAAGAGACAGGGGCCTGGCAAATGTCATTCAGGTGCTCACATGAAGGAGCTGATTCTAAAAGCTGGATAGAGGTCACCTTGGGGAAAATCATAAATGGTTTATTAGGCTGTTCCTGAGAAGCCAGAAAAGTGTAATCACCAGGAGGCATCACATTTTACTCAGAACTGGCCAGATCAGATTAAGCTCATGTCTCCCTTTGATCATATTGTTGTAGCAAAATATGGGTTTCAACAATGCATCTTCCTGGTTCTCTGACAGTATTTGTACCCAGTGTGAAGGAGGGGGTTAAAACTTGTTATAACCCATACTCTTGGGTACAAATAAGTAACTATGTAAGAGGCTGGAGAAACACGGATACAGAGTAAAGTATCCCTTTCATGGGTAGAAACCTGGCTATGATTCAAAGTGAGGGTCCGGTCAGGATAAGCCAGTGATAGAGACTGCATTTAATGTACATGTGGTTTCACGCATACAGGAGCACGAAGGGTCATTTCTTTTTTTTTTTTTTTTAAAGGTTTATTTATTTATTATGTATACAATATTCTGTCTGCATGTGTCCTTGCAGGCCAGAAGAGGGCGCCAGATCTCACTACAGATGGTTGTGAGCCACCATGTGGTTGCTGGGAATTGAACTCATGACCTCTGGAAGAGCAGTCAGTGCTCTTAACCACAAAGCCACCTCTCCAGCCCCACGAAGGGCCATTTCTACCGTAGGTGGGGCCTGGATCTCATCCTCACTTCTAGTGATGCACTGAGGGGTCGTGAATGCATTCACTGTGCTATTTAGAGTTGAGGTAACAGGCCAGCCTGGGCTATATATCGAGATCCAGGACAGGCAACAAAACTACACAGGGAAACCCTGTCTCAAAAATAACAAACAAACAAAAACAACAATGAAAAAAAAAAAAAAAACAGAAAAGTAGACTTCAGGTAACAGGCTAGGACAGCAGGCCAGGACCAGAGGAAGGGGCTGAGTCCTTTGCTTGTCAAACAGATTGAGGGATGGGAATATTCCTGAAATAAGTGGAAAGTGACCACATGCAAAAAAGCAGTATTTCATTTAGGTATCTCCGTGAGACAAAATTAGAGATAAAAGTTATACAGGGTATTTTAGCTCACTGTGAAAATAAAATAGGTCTTGGCAGGTGTCCAAAGCCCCAACCACTATTAATGGGAAAATTATAGGAGAGTGTAGACTTTAAGACACAATGTATGATTGAGTCTTTCTTTGAGGTCCTTTTTAATCTTAAAAGTGTATGCTTTTTTATATTATGATTATTTTATATTCCAATCCTAATCTCATCATATCAGTTGTCTCAAAGCCCTATTATTGCTTCCAATTAAAAATGGATTTTTAAATATACACCTTTATCTACTATTTTAACGAACTCTCCAGCTTGATCATTTGCTTATCGTTTTATTTTCACAAATATTTGTGGAGAATGCCTGTGACAACTTGGGAACCATGCTGGGACTTGGGAACACAGAAGTAACCCATGCACAGACTGTAAAACCGAAGAATTTTATCTAGGGTAAGATTTTAATATAGCAATGTTGGCACAGAAAGAGGCAATGGACCTGGTGTGCCACATGGCATGAGCTAGGTAATGCTTGAAGACAGACTTGAAACTGGGTGCTGGGTCCCACACCAGCATTCCTAACCTTTCTACAGAACCCTTTGTGTAGCAGGAATCCTAACTGGTCTTAATAAAAACCAGGATCCAGATAACCAGGTAAATGCTGAAAAATCAGAGACAAAGGAACAAGCCACCTCTCACCTCACCAACTCCTCAGCCTGAAAGGACTGAGCTCCTTTCTCTTCCCGCCTTATATTCCTCTCTCCAGTCACATCACTTCCTGTCTCCACCTTCCTAGTGCTGGGACTAAAGGCGTGTGTGCCTCCCAAGTACAGGTAGCAAAGGCATAAGATCCCACATGCTGGGATCAATGGTGTGCCACCACTGCCTGGCTGTTTCTCTTTTAGACTGGATCAATCTTGTGTAGCTCAGGGTGGTCTTGAACTCACAGAGATCCATCTGTCTCTATGTCCTGAGTCCTGGGATTGAAGGTGTGTGCCACCACTGCCTGGCCTCTATGGCTAACTAGTGGCTTAGCTCTACACTCTGATCTTCAGGCAAGCTTTATTTGTCAGATCACAAACAAAATATCACCACACCTTTGTCGTGTCTCTCCAGATAGCATAGACAAGGACAGTGATTTGTTTTTGTGCCATGAACTCTTTTGGGAGAGAAAAGGTATTCTCTATCCTACTTTTCTATCCTCTGTGGTGGTATTTTAATTGTGCTTTAATAAATAAAGTTTGTCTGAAGATCAGAGTAGAAATAGCAAGCCATTTTAAGTAAACAAAGAAGTCAGGCAGTGGTAGCACACACCCTTAATTCTATCCCTTAGCAGGCAGGATCTCTATGTGTTCAAGGCCACACAAGGAAACAGAGCCAAGCATGGTAACACATGCCTTTAATCCCAGTACCAACCATAGAGACCTGGAGGTCTGTACAGATAGACAGAAAGTGACAGAGCTACGTAGGAAGAGGAAGTAAGGTAGCTGGGCTAAGACAGCCAATGAAAAGGCAGAACAGCAAGGCAATAAAGCCTGGATAGACAGGAAATAACTTGCATTTGGAATCTGTAGAGTTGGTGAGGTAAGATTGGCTGCTGGCTTTCCCTATTTCCCTGATCTAAAGCTTTCACCCCTATATTTGGCTCTGTATTTTTTTATTTAATAAGACCATTTTAGAAATTTGTCTACAATCCTCCTTTATCTAGAAGAGACTTCGAAGCCCCTCCTAAGGAGACAACTATTTAGTCTATTATTTCTTGCCTACCATTTTCTAGAGAAAGGTAGAGACACATACTAAGGACACTGCCAGCCCTGGAACCAGCTAATGCAGGAGTAGTTATATCCCCATGCCCCAGCTAGTTGCTCTCTGGTAGGCCCATGGGAGGTCTTGGTATCTAGTTCCAACTTTCCCAGCAGTTTCTTGTGATAAGTGTGGCCATGACTCAAATCCACAGTGAGGGAAGGGAGCCTCAAGATGTTCCCCAACGTAACCACAATCAAAGAGACTCAAATTAAACTGCTGCTCCATCCACTCAGTACAATTTTGAATGTTCACAAGAAACTCATCCAACCTGTAGACAAGAGGAGAAATAATATCAGAAAATGACCCTACTGTGACCGTCCAGGGCTGTGGGATGTTCTGTATGGCAAATGTGTTGCTCTGATTGGTCAATAAATAAAGCACTGATTGGCCAGTGGCTAGGCAGGAAGTATAGGTAGGACTAACAGAGAGGAGAAAAGAAAGAACAGGAAGGCAGAAGGAGTCACTGCCAGCCACTGCCAGGACAAGCAGCATGTGAAGATGCCGGTAAGCCACGAGCCAAGTGGCAAGGTATAGATTTATAGAAATGGATTAATTTAAGATATAAGAAGTTAGCAAGAAGCCTGCCATGGCCATACAGTTTGTAAGCAATATAAGTCTCTGTGTTTACTTGGTTGGGTCTGAGCAGCTGTGGGACTGGCGGATGACAAAGATTTGTCCTGACTGTGGGCAAGGCAGGAAAACTCTAGCTACAGTCCAGCAAACCTCATGATGGGAAAGCTAGAGTTAAACATAATTCACATTTAAATTAACCATAGAGAGCTGACAGCATTTTTAATTAACAATAATATTCATGAAAATCAACAGAACAAAACATATTTAGTGCAGTATGTAAAGCTCTATATCTAGCTGTGAGCTGGCTCATGGACTGAAAACTTACCACCCTGCTGATCTATTTGAATAGGCTACCTTAAGTGCTGATATTAAAAGGGGCCACTACTAGTCACGTCATGGCTCAGTATGTACATAATATAAGTCATGCTCTAAATAGAGAAAAAGTTAGCATGCTCAGTCAGAAACAGCTTGCTTCACCACATTATGGTAGTTAACTGTGTGCTTATTTTTAAATTGCACTAAATTGCTCTGGAGGCAATGGCCTGATGAGGAAAAAACACAGAAGTATCTTAATCATCTCTTAAGACCACAGTCCGAGTCCTTTCGGAGACTGCAAACTCTTCAGTAATGCTATTCCTCTAAATCGCTGTCTTCCTAAGCACCCACTGGGCAGCCTGACTCTTCCCCACCTGTACACCCACAAGAATCTCCGCACAGACATCTCACTACCCACCCTTTTGCTACTTCTAACATCTCGGCCCTTTACTGAAGATGGGGAGTGCACAGTACCTTAGAAGCCATCTCTGAATGGTGGTGGGATTACCATAGCTGTTCCCTTTGAAATGGACACCAAGATGGAGTAAGACAGAGCTAAACATCCCTTCCCATTCTAAAGGAATCAGCAGACTTTAAGATGCACTGGATATTAAAGGCATTCAGATCAAAGGACAAGGGGTCTAACAACATAAAAGTTCAAATGGGCACTGCTGAGGTCTGGGCAAGTCAGCACACAGCACACCTCCAACCCTGACCACCAAGAACCACCAGCAGTAGTCTTGAACATTAAGTAGATTCCTTCTTGACAGGAAGTACCTAGGAGACTGAGACACAGAGACGCCCCCGTCCCCAGATGTATGGCTGGTGACTGACATAGCCATACAATAAATAACTCCTGCGCTGCCCCTAAAATCCCCATCCATTGGCCTGGCCACCCAGGCTCCATCCTCACTCTCCCTACGATAGGATTGCTGAAGGACAACAGCAACAACAACCTAGTACACAAGGGGCTGCTAGGACCTGCTCATCTGGGTCCACTGTGACTCCAGTACCATCGCTAATCAGGCAAGCTCTTAAAGGCTATCATGTGAGGCCGGGCCGTGGTGGCGCACGCCTTTAATCCCAGCACTTGGGGGTCAGAGCCAGGCAGATCTCTGTGAGTTCGAGGTCAGCCTGGTCTACAGAGTGAGAGATCCAGGACAGGCCCGAAAGCTACACAGAGAAACTCTGTCTCAAAAAACCAAGAGAGAGAGAGAGAGAGAGAGAGAGAGAGAGAGAGAGAGAGAGAGAGAGAGAGAGAGAGAGAGAGAGAGAGAGAGAGAGAGAGAGAGAGAGAGAGAGAGAGAGAGAGACTATGATGTCACCAAAGTCCCGACTCAATGCCCTGTGCCGCATTTCTCCAAACTATGATCCTTTCCTTCTGTCTTTCACATATCTACCCCACCTCCAGCATGCTTAGGTACACATAGTACATTTTTCCCCCAGGGTACTTGAGTAGAGAGAAGTGAGAAATATTTAGATAGAAATGTAGAGGGAGAGAGGCAAAAACACAAAGCAGCCTCAGGAGGGCCTGGGTCAAAACCCATCAGCCCCTGTCTCTTTTAAAGGGCTATTTATAGACATGCCAAGGGGTGGCTCAGAAGACCTCCCCCCAGCACAGCTGAGTTCAGACCCTTCCAAACACCTGGTGACCACGCACGTGGTCAATCCATCCCCTTGTGCAGCCCTGCTGGGTAAAGCAAGCTCAGATCTCCCTAGGAAACCTTTGTGGACTCCCACAACACAGGAATGTGCTTCCTGCATAGGAATCCTCTAAGGGTGGCCTCTTCTGGAGACTTATTTGACTCTACACACGTGATGCTGTTGGCGTCTGTACTTTTTACATACTTGTCTTCTGGGTGTTTGGTGTTCCCTTACTCCATCTTAAAATATTAGAGGCCACTGAAAATAAACCACCTGCTCCACCTCTACCAGTCTGACTACCTCTACTTCTCCTGTCAGAGCTGGATTTCCATGTAAGAAGAGATTAAGCAAACAAACAAACAAACAAATAAATAAATAAAAGGAGTGGGCCTTCACACCTGCAGGTAAAATGCAAACCTGAAGCTGGAGTCTGTAGAGTAGAAAAAGGGAACTGGAAGTTTCACAGTAAACTACAGAGGTTTCTTTCTCTCCAGTGAAGAACAATTAACTCCTTCTGATGTGAAGAAGCCGAGACGTGTAATTACCACAGAGGTGCTTGTTTCAGGGAACTGCTTGAAAGCATCCATTGATAATCTCCTGTGAGGCCGCAAGCTCTCCTTCTCCTTGTCACTAAGGAGACTGGGTCAGATGAAAGTTGACAACAGGATCCAAACAGAAGACACCTGGCTTTCCTTGTCTCACCTGGGTGCTTATCAAGACATTTGGATATCTCAGAAGCAAGGCACAGGACTGTTCATTTCTAACGTGGGAGTGTGATGGAAGATTAAAAGAAAGGTGAAATGTAAATGTGAAGAGGAATGGGAGGTCTCGTCATTTACAGGTTGTGGAACATTCTGGACCATTAGAAGTTGTTAGTCCCAATATTTTCTAAATCTGCTAGAGTACTTTATATCTCAACCTAAATATGTGGAGATGTACCCTCTCAAAATAGGCCTAAACATACTTTTCCTAATTAGTGTATGGATCTGAGGAGCTGAGTTAGCATTTTATGTCACCCAGAGAAATGCTAGGGTTGGTAAAACTCGAGACACCCAGTGCATATTGCTTCAGAGCTGTTCTTTTCAAGACTAGAGTGGGCCATTCTTACCAGAGATTTAAAAACTCTTCGTATGTCACTGGTAATTTTTTCTAGGCTACACAATTGTTACCAGTTTCTCCCACCTTAACCAGCTGACGGGTGACTCACCAAAGTCATCTAAGAAATGTCACGTGACTGTGATAGCTAAGACTGAAGTTTGGTCAAAGATAATCGGTTTCACTTGGCTTTAGTGTGGGTACTGGATCTATAGAAAGCACTAATTTTATAAAGTGTGTGTGTGTGTGTGTGTGTGTGTGTGTGTGTGTGTGTGTGTGTGCGCATCTGTCTGTCTGTATGCACGTGCACATGTATGTGAAATGTAGTAACATCTTAGGACCACAAAGTAAGAAGAAAGTTAGCAGCCAGTGACGTGAGGACTGAAACCAGGTCCTATTTCTGGCCACTGTCCCTCTCTGCCTCTGACACTTGAGGAAGTCGAGGGACTCCTGTGTATACACTCTCCCTCATGCTCAGGTCCATGGCTGATGGTCTTGACCAGGCTTATCACCCCCCTCCGATCCGCTCTTCACTCCCTGCCTTCTCGTTCCACCGAGACACCAGGGGGAGGCAATAAGCTCCCAAGTGAGAATTCTGCTTGGCCTTAGAAGGTTGAACTACTGAACAAGACAGAGACTGGATCTGTCACGAAGCTCAGGTGTAGCTGGGGGAGACTCACACATAAAATGCATCACACTCATTTATAACTAATTTAATTTAGCCCTCCTTTCAGAAGATGTGGGTCTAAGTAAGTACCGAATAAAATATTTTCTCATCCACGCTGAAATAAAGCACCTAATCAGACCATAAAATTATGTACAAATGTTTCTCAGCACGGAACAGTGTTAAGTGTTCTTAGTTACGTTCCTACTGCTGTGATAAGATACTCTGACCAAGGCAATTTACAGAAGAAGGAGTTTATTGGGGCCTTACAGTTCCAGATGGTTAAGTCCATGACCAGCATGGATGGGAGCATGGCACCAGGCATGGCACTGGAGCAGTAGCTGAGACGCAACATCTTGAGACAACAATGAGAGAGAGAGAGAGAGAGAGCCTAAGCACAAGCTAACCAGGAATGGCATGGGCTTTTGAAACCTCAAACCTGGTGACACATCTCCTAATCATTTCAGACATATGAGCTGAGGGGAGCATTTTCATCCAAGCCTCCATAAATATATACTTGAGTATTACTTCTATTTGTAGTAAAGTAAACATAGCATTTACCATCTTAACTTGAGAAAATAAAATGCTAAATACAAGCTGGGAGGTGGTGGTGCACGCCTTTAATCCCAGCACTCCAGAGGCAGAGGCAGGGGGGATTTGAGTTTGAGGCCAGTCTGATCTACTGAGTGAGATCCAGGACAGGCTCTAAAGCTACCTTAGAGAAGCCCTGTCTTGAAAAACAAAAACAAAAGCTAAATATATTCTTAATTCTTTATACCCTCCTCTTCCACTCTCTGTTTTTAGGGTGTTTTTAGTGCCCTGAAAGGAAACCCCATAGCCATAGCCTAGGTCCTTCCGAACTCAACAACCTCTTGCCCACTACTGATGTGTTTTCTTTTCTTTTCTTCTTTTCTTTCTTTTTTTTTTTTTTTTTTTTTTTTTTTTGGTTTTTTGAGACAGGGTTTCTCTGTGTAGCTTTGCGCCTTTCCTGGAACTCACTTGGTAGCCCAGGCTGGCCTCGAACTCACAGAGATCCACCTGGCTCTGCCTCCCAAGTGCTGGGATCAAAGGCGTGCACCACCACCGCCCGGCTACTGATGTGTTTTCTATCTGTGTCGGTTTGGGTATTTCGGAAATATCACAGAAGTCAAATGATATAATATGTGGCCTTTTGTGTCTAAGTTCTTTTACGAGAGTGACTTGGGGACGCATCTATATTTCAGCATGCACTGGAACATCATGCCATTTCATGGCTGAGTAATAGACATCTAGGCTGTGTCTATTTTTTGGCTATTATGCATAGAGCCACTTCATGCATTCATGCTCAACTTTGTGTTTGAACATCTGATTTTAGTTCTTCTATGGATATAACCTAGGGAAGAACTGCTGGGTTACATGATATTTCATATTTACCTTGGTGAGAAATTGCCAAAGTGTATTCTACAGCTGCTGCTGTATTTTACAACTGCTTTTTATTGTTGTTGTTTACTTGTTTTGCTTTATTTCATTTTGTTGAGACAGGTTCTGATGTAGCCTAGGCTAGCTTGAACTCATTATGTAGCCAAGGCTGACTTTGAACTCCTGACCTTCGTGTCTCTTCCTCCCAAGCGTGGGATTATGGTTATACACCATCTCATGTTTAGTTATCAACTAGTATTAAATAAGGTGAGGGCCAGTGTAGGATCATGGAATGGCTGCTCTGAATCATCTATGCTCAGAGCACTCACCACCCTCTCAGAACCTTCCGGTCACCCACACCGAGAGCTGCCTCTCGCTCGCTCACAGCTCTCCTCTGCCATCATCATTATTCATTCTCTTCACAACACTTTGGGTTCTTCAAAATTACTTCCGGCTGCCAGAGAGATGGCTTGGTGGGTAAAACATTTGTTACACAAGCCTGACACCCAGAACCCATAGAAAGGCTAGCCTAGGCTGTATCAGACGCTGTCTTAACAAAATGAAATAAAGCAAAACAAACAACAACAATAAAAAAAGAAAAGGCAAGCTGTGCAATGCTACCCTCTCACCTCCACACGTTCCGTTCACACAAACACCCCAACACACAATAATAGTAACACTTTCAAAAATTAACTCCTACTTGTTTCATTAGCTCCACCTTACTTCATTTTTAAAATGATGACTCTCCCTCCCGATAGCATAGGTTTTCTGCTTAGTTCCATACACATCCCAGGACTCTTTCTTTACTGAATAAATCCCTTCATGGTGGAGGAAGCTGAAAAGAACTGGACAGGAGGAGGTTTACTGTTTATTCCTTTGCTTTCTTCATAAAGGAAAAAAAATATGGATAGCAACTGACTCTAAAGGCCCAGGAGGAAAAGGGACCACGGCTCCAGGTGCCACCAAATGAATTAATGACCCTCTTGACCAACTGTGTAGATTTTAAATGAGCATTTCAAGCTCTGTCTTTCCTCGGCTACACAGACCATCAACCACCGCTGACTGGCTTGTTTCTGTTCCTGCACTAAAGATAAAGGAGGGTTACTAAAGGTCTGTAGGTAAGTTTGCTTCAGGCTTTGATTCTGTTTTGTTCTGTTTTGTTTGTCAAATAAAAGCCTCCAAGTACTTTCTCTAAGGTCAATGCAAAAGTCAAGTTCTTCCAGATCCTTCAAGAGCACACTCTACCCTCCAGTCTCCCGATACAATCATGCACTCTTACTCTTTGCGTGAGCAAGAGGAACAAAGAGAAAAAACAGTTGCACACAAGCCATCAGAAAGTCTGCCACCTTTAAAAAAGACACTCTGGCTGAGGAGGGTGCAACCAGCTTGCCCATGGCCCCAAGCCCCACAAGCGCACCAGCTCTACAAGGACAGAGACCCTGTCCTCCAGGATCACTGATGATTCCCAGCAGATCAGAACCTGCAAACTATATGTCACATTTCCATTAACACCACAGGATCCCCTCAGTTCTAAGTTCTCAAAGGACAAACAAACATATTCCAGGTTATAAGAAAGTGCCTGCATTGAAAAGTTAGCAATAAATCTCCTGGGGAGTCAGGTGTGGATGTGTTCTGCAATCAAGTCAGGGCTCATGCAATCTGTGGCTACAAATGTGGCTTGCTCTATCCATGGAGAGAGAGGGGGGCAAAGATGAACTTCACTTCATGGGTCTGGCTGCTCAGAAGATTCCATTTAAAATGAAATGCTGTTCCAAATTTGGTCTCTCAGAGATTTTCCCACAGATGCCACAAGGATCTGCCTAATGTTGATATCTAGGGCTAACTGACTTAGGGTTTCTATTGCTGTGAAGAGATACCATGACCACAGCAACTCTTATAAAGGAAAATATTTTATTAAAGGGGCTTATAGTTTAGAGGTTTAGTCCATTCTTATCATGGCAGGAAGCATGGTTGTGTGCAGGAAGACATGGTGCTGGAACTGACAGTCCTACATGGGGATCCTCAGGCAGCAGGAAGAGAGAGTAACAACGGGCCTGACTTGATCATTTGAAATCTCAAAGCCCACCCCCAGTGACACACTTCCTCTAACATGGCCACACCTACTCCAGGAAGGCCACATCTCTTAATAGCACACCTCCTTATGAGCCTATGGGGGCCATTTTCATTTAAACCACCACAAGGGCTTTAAAAAAATTATCACATTAATTCCTGTTTAAAAATTCTGTGTTTGCCAGGCAATGGTGGGTGGCCCATGCCTTTCATTTCAACACTCAAGAAGCAGATGCAGGTGTATCTCTGTGAGTTTGAGACCAGCCTGGTCTACAAGGCAAGTTTCAGGATAGCCAGAGCTGTTATGTCGTATGGTGTGTCCCGAGGCCTTCGGAGGAAAGGCAGACTGAGATTTCTGACCCTTCCTATGGTTCCATAATGATACCACAGTCACTAGTGGCCACCCTGATGTCTCCTTGGGAGTGTGAGGAAGCTCACATAGCCCAGCTTTCATGAGGTGAGCTGTCTGCTTTCCTTTTAATATTGAAGAGGTAAAACTCAGTTAAAATGAACATTAAGGGCTGCAGTAATGAAAGAACAAAGGGTTTTTGTTGTTTTGTTTGTTTGTTTGTTTGTTTTTCAGTCTGAATGGCCTATGGAGACAACAAAGCCCACATTCCTCCTTCGTTCCTGAGAAGGGAGGCCTGGTGAGCCGTGTGTGGTTAATGCTGGATCCCGTTTAGATGCACATGCCAACGACATCCACTCCTTCCATTGTCCCCACCCATCCCAAGCTTGGCTCTGATTCTGTAGACCTTCCACCTGGCTCTGTAGGGTAAACCAGAGAACCACGATGGCATCCAACAGGTTCAGAACAGAAGTTCCCACAACATAAGCCCTGGCAGGGGGAAACTTTAGCGGGTGCCTAAGACCTCCTCCAGCTCAGAAGAGCGAATCCAAGAGCCAGTCAAGAAGATCTGGGGGGATTTTCATCTTCCTTCATTGTCATGGGGTGGAACGTCCATGTGTGCAGCTTCAAACACAGGACTGCCTCTTAAGGTGCTAGTTTTAAGGGTGACTGAGATGGCACCAGATGCCCACAGGCTGCTTTTTTCAGTCACACACACACACAAAAAAAAACCCTCCCTTTTGCCATTTGTAATTAAAGGTTTCAAATTAAACACTCCTGGGGAAGAGACAAAAAGGAAAGGGAATTCCACTGAGACTGAAATGTCAGCTCCCCTGGGGGACCTGGGAAGCTGAGCGTTTGGAAACCAGTGAAGGCTGGAGCGAGAGGAGCAACACCAGGGCCAGGCAGCAGAAAGGGGAGGAAGGCGGAACAGGTACGGCACACCTGGGCACGACACAGACACACAGGACTGTGAAAGACTTACGTCACAGAAGAGTCCGGGACACAAAATTAAAGAGAAAGAAAGAAAGAACGGCTAGAAAGAGGGTTTGTAAAAACTGACTAATTGCCCAAGAGCAATTTTGTGTTATTACCAAAAGCTAACCTTCCAACGACAATACTGTGTCATGTGACAGGGAAAGGGCCACAGTCATCATCTACATCTGTAATGACCAAGGATGTACTCTACAGTCCCTAGAATTATGGGTGTGTAATTGTGTGGCTTTACAGCCCAGAAACGCATCTCCTAATCTAACCAGGCTTTTAATTTTTTTCCCATTCAAGACCATAATGCTAGAATACCTAACAGTTTTGTGGAAGTTCAAGAATACCGTAAAGAACCAGAAGCCAAGGTGAGACAATCCTAACTCCAGAGCTGGCTTCAGGGGAGTAGAACCCACGTAGCCACATGGACCAGTCCCAGAGAAGGGCTCCACACCTGACTTAATGCTCTGCCGCTGCCTTATTAAAATGCCTAACAATTTCTGAACGAGTGGCTCCGGAGTCGCTCTTTGCCCTGGCCGCTAATTCTAAAGCAGGTCCTGACTAATTTCAAAGTGCATTTTTCTCTGGTCGGGCCCATTTCTAAGCAATGCATGCACTAAAGATATCATAGCGCTTGAAAGAGCTGAGCGGGGAGGCACAGGAGCAGGCGCAACAATGAGCAATTTTAGAATGGATAATCACTCACACAAAAGCGGCACTGTTCGCCTCCTCGAAAAGGCTGGAGTTCAGCAGGCATTTGGGGCCTGTTTCAGACTCATTATTTGTCCTTGACTGAAAGGCACGATGTAAAGTCACATTTTGTGTGAACCAGTTCACTCCTCTTCAAATGAAAGAAAATTGAAAAATAAATAAAAAAGTAAGAAAGGTCAAACTGACTTCCTAGGGAACAATAGAATGCAGCCTAGGAAAAAAAATAGTTTACTCAACTTTTCAATGATACCAAAAAGACCTTTTGACACTTCTTGGCAAAGACATGACAGTACTTTTAATGCTAGAAGAAAAGAAAATGGCCTTCTCTGAGAAAACTTGAGAAAAGAGACCTTGATGATGGGCTTATGCAAAAAACACATGGCCCTTGCTATGAACCTTGATCTTTTTCCCTTGTAAAGTGAAAAAAGAAAGCCCTAACGGTAAAGAAAATACAATACTCTAAAAATACGCATAGGTATGTACCTCTATTCTGGGCTTGGCACTCAGACATTTCTTCTGGTGCTCCTGCCCTTTCGAATGTGTTGATCTCTCCAAAGCAAACCAGGGACTGAAGACAAAGAGAGCCGTCACTTGATGCATACATACATTGTACAAAACCTCAAATGTCACCAGCACCTACACTTCCTAACCAGAGAAAAGGAAGTGACTCCAGGAACAGATGGGCTTCTGATTTCCCACCTTGGGAAAGGTCCATGGGTCTCTCAATCGACCTGTTTTGTTTTAATTCATCTTTGTTAGTCTGTAATTAGCAAATGTGAACACACATACACAGAAAGAAGCAGGGCATAGGGGAGACAGAACCCCGAAGCTGAAATGGCTTCAGAAACTAGCTTCCTAGTCAATAGTGTCTTCCTTTGCCTAGTAACCCTTTTGACTTTCGAAGTCCCAGGACATATGTCTCAGCCCCTCCTTTAAAACAAAAACAAACAACAACAAAAATAATTCCCGCCTCTCTGTTGGAATTCCCCGTTGTTTTTTTCACATTACCCTCCATTTTTTTTCATTCAATCTTTAATTACATTCAGCCTATGCTTTCAAACCTGTCCAACACTTTGAAAGCAAGCCATCTGTGTTAGTTCTACTGACCACTTCTTCTCTTAGATAACAGTCATATCTACTTGTTTCTTCATACTTTGTATGTCTTATTTTGTTTCATGAGGTATGGTAGAGACCAAGGTAACAATATCTGTTCACATAAAGAGTTCATCCCTTCTGTTAGATCACTGTTTCGGGAGTGGGCACTGTGTTACATAACCAATGATGGAGTTGGCCTGAGCGTTCCCACAGTTTCAGTCATAGTTTATCTCTAGCAGCTGGGTATGAGACGCTGCCAGCCGCAGCCATGAGAAGATGTTAAGATACCGGTGAGCCACGAGCCATGTGGCAACTTCTAGATTAACAGAAATGGCTTGGTACATGCCTGTACTCGCAGTGCTTGTGAGACAAGAGGCAGGAGGATCAGATGTATGTACATATGGGCAGGTATGCTCACCCAAGCATGCAGCAGCAAAGGCTATGGGTTCATCTCAGGTGTCCTCATTTTTCATCCTCTCTACCTTATTGTTTTGAGACAAGGTCTCCCACAAAACCTGGAGTGGGCTGTTTCAGCCAGCATGGCAGGGCAATGAGCTCTTAGGAGCTGCCTTTCTTGTCCCTGCCTCTCCTAGCTCGGGGTGTCAGGCCCATGCACCCACGCTCAGCCTTTGTATGTGCACTGGGTCTGAGCTCAGGCACTCGTGCTTGTAGAGCAAGGATTTTACCCACTGAACCATCTCCCCAGGCTTTCACATAAAATTTCTTCCACATTCTTCTGATTCCCTTTTATCTGCAGATCACCTAGCTTTCTTATGGATGCTGCTTAATTAACATTACACTACAACATAAGGAAAAAATAAAAAGGAGGGATTTTTACTCAAGCTTAGTTATATCATGTGAACAGTCACAAAATGGTTTAATTGAACATTTGCAAAGGCTGAACTACACTGGGTATATACTAGCAAACTTTAGTGTGAAAAATGAGATATTGATTCTTCCTTAAGGATTCTTTTTTTAAAAAATGAAATGTCAGTTCTTTTTAAAGTCTCAAAAATACATGACTGTCCAAACAAATATTTGAATTAACTAAGGCATCATGAAGGCCAACATCATGACAGCCCGAAATGATTCTTAAAAAAAAAAAAAAAAATGCTCATTTTGCCCAGGCTTATGTTATATGTGCTCTAAAAGGTGTCTACTCAATGCCACTGTGAGAAGTAAAAATTGTCACTGCACGTTTCATGTGGCTTTTCTTGCTTTGTCCCAAGACAACATCTTCGGTGTGGCACAGCTAAACTTCCTTTCTATCAGGTGTCCAATGTGGAGCACTGTGGGTAGAGAGGGCTGCTCCGGAAGTCATCCCTTCCTTTGTCTACCTCGATTCTCTGGCCTTAAAGGCCCGGGCTCCCCCAGCAGCACACCTGACACAATGTGATTCCCACTCTACGGAGACTACCTCCTTGCCTACCCACACTAAGGAGCCAATCTATGGAAGTTAATGCCTGTAAGTAAACTGTGTTCTCTGACATGGGGAAGCTTGAGAAAGCAAGGCCGTAACACATGATAGACTGCACATTACCCTGAGGCTTAGTGACTAACCCAGGGAGGAAAAACACACCTGAAAGTAGAACATCACTGTTGTGTAAGGTCTTACTTGAGGACCCCCTGATAATTTCCTCATATTGAAAATATAAGACTAAGAGAGAGAGACAAAAGGGAGTAAGAGTTGTTGGCTTACTTGCAATCAACTATTTGCTGAGCCATTACTCTTTGAATCTGTTTCCTACCTACAAAATGGGGTGAGAATTATTCTCTTCCGCCCTTTTCTTGTTAGGAAAATTAGGAAGGATAGCCTATGCATGGGCTTGGAGAGATGACTCGATGGTTAAGAGCACTGGCTGATCTTCCAGAGGACCTGGGTTTGGTTTTCAGCACCTGTAGCACAAATCTTAAAAGTTCTTATTAATAAAAACAAACCTGGAGCCAGGTACTGGGGTGAATGCTGAAAGATCAGAGAAGCAGAACAAGCCACAGCCACCTCACCTTGCCAATTACTCAGCTGATACTGCTTCCTCAAACTGGAAGCCTCTGTGTCCTCATCTAGAATGAGTCTCAGCTGAACTGCTGCTCAAAACCTAAAAGCTTAACCAGCTCTAGTTCCTGGTTTTCATGCCTTATATGCTTTTCTGCTTTCTGTCATCACTTCCTGAAATTAAGGGCTCTTGTTGCCATGCCTGGCTGTTTCCAGTGTGGCCTTGAACTCACAGAGATCCAGGCACATCTCTGCCTCTGAAATGCTAGGATTAAAGGTGTGTGTGTGTGTGTGTGTGTGTGTGTGTGTGTGTGTGTGTGTGTGTGTGTGTGTACGCGCCACCATTTTCTGACCTCTATATCTAGTGGATGTTCTGATCTCTGACTCCAGATAAGTTTATTAGGGTGCACAATATTTTGGGGAACATAACATCACAAGCACCCACACGGTGACTCACAACCATCCTTAACTGCACTGCCTGAAGACTGAAAGCCCTCTTCTCATCTCCACTGAACACCAGACATGCACATGCTACACAGACACCTATGTAGGCAAAACATTCATACACATAAAATTTTACAAAAATCTAAAAATTTTGAAAACGTCATATGCAGGAATGTGCTGCAGATAGTAAATGTGCATACAGTAAGAGATTAAACCTTGTCAGTGTTTTGACTAAGCACTTAGAATATGCTCACCTACATCTCTCAGATCCTTCCTTACCTTACCAGCTTAATACTCAGAAGGCAAACTGAGTTCCACTTCTGCACAAAGCAATGCACAAAGGCAAGGCTGGTTCCTCAGTCAACATCATCTCCACCTCATCTAGAAATGTGCTATATATATTTGACGGTACCCTCAAGAGTAAAGGTAGATGACATGCCCTCCCCTACTCAGTATTTATCCTTCTTTGCTCCTCACTCAGTGAACATCTAGCTTCTACAGAATGTGTAATGGGTATCTCAGCATGGAAGAGATATCAAAGGTGTATAACAAACTATACTGAAAGAGGAGGAACAATGCTTAACCTGCTAGTATCGTGTTAACTGAAAGCCAGGTTCTACTACCAAGAATAGTTTAGCCCAGGAGTGAATGATTATCAAACATCTGGAACCCTGTTCATGTACTCTAGTATATTAACAGAAGAAGAAGAAGAAAATGAGTGTGTCAACAGAGGCTTAAAAAGCTCTTCAGTGTGTGCACTCTGCATCTATTGAAGCCCTATTTGAAACAGCCAGGCTACATATCGAACCTGGCCATATACAGGTGAATGAACAGAGAAAATGAGTTACATATACACAATGGAATATTCATGACCAGTAAAGAATCATGAAATCCCATTGTTAATGACAACAGGGAGGAGCCAAGAAGAAAGAATGTTAAATGAAGTAAGCCAAGCCCAAGAAGATGAACATCACATTATTTCACTCATGTGGATCCAAAAGAGCTATCTCAGAGAAGCAGAGAATAGACTACTAGTCAGCAGAAGCCGGAAAGCTGGAGAGACAAGAGGCTGCTGCGTAAGAAGAGAGCCACAGCTAGATGGGGTGGGGGATCCATGCTGTTACAGAGAAGGCGACTGTACTTAGTACTGTATGTGTATCTCAAAAGTAACCAAAGAGAACATTCCAGATGTTCTCATCACAAAGAATGAGAAACGCCCGAGACCACACGGGAACTGTCCATTTAACCACAACATATATATCTATATCAAAGCCATGCCATGATCCATAAAGCTGTCCCACTACTATATGTGAACAACAAATCTAAAAATAAGATTTTTCTCTACTAAGAAAAACCTTGAAAAATGCCAACTCTAATTCATAATCTCAGCTGATGATCCTAAACATGCATGAAAAACATATTCACTGAAATGGGAAGAACCATGTTTACTATTACTTCACTATCAAAACACAGCAATGGGTTGAAGGTCCTACATCAGGCAAATAAGCAAGCAAACCAGATAAAAATAGTGTAAATGACCTAGCACAGTGATTCTCAACCTTCCTAATGCTGAGACCCTTTAGTACAGTTCTCCTCATGTTGTGCTGACCCCCAACCATAAAACTATTTTTGTTGCTATTTCGTAACTGCAAATTTGCTACTGTTGTGAATTGTAATGTAGGTATCTGTGTTTTCTGATGGTCTTAGGTTACCTCTGAGAAAGGTCAATCGAACCCCTCAGAGGGTCGCAACCTACAGGTTGAGAACCACTGACCTAGCAAATCTAGGTGAACCAATTAGAAATAAAGGCATATGAATTCAGTAGGCTGCAGAGACACACAGTCATCACAACCAACTTTTCTATAAAAATAATTAGAGTGAAAGTAAAATGGGATTATAATCCAAAGAGGGGGGTATTCACTAATAGTGAAATAAATAGATCATAAAATAGAAATATTTCTGGAACAGGAAATGTCCTGAGCCAAGTATTAAGCTAAAAAGTTTTTTTTTCCCAAAACACTGAAATGTAGAGACTCAATCACTGACAATGATATCACCAACACCAAAAAGAAATGAAAAATATAAGTCAAAAATTAGAATATACTTTATAATGACATATTGTGTATATTATCTCAATAAGAAAATGGCAGTTCTTAATGAATGCTAAGAAAACTGACATTTATTGAAAAAATCTAGATTCATACTTTGCATTATACACAAAAATAAATTCTACAAGGAAAAGACAAAGGTCAAGGGGAAATTATAAAAATATTATACAAAAACACCAGAGAATATATCTTTTGATATTAAAATAAAGAAAATTTTCTTAAATAAGATAAAAAGTCCACAAATAATAAAAGTGATTGATGGATATAAGTACCAAAAATTTAAAGCCTCTGCACAGCAGAGATGAGACTTTACCACATAAAACTGGCACATTAGTTCAAAGACTTCCCTGCTCTGGAAAGGTACACAAAACTAACCAATGTCATTTCCCTTTTTCATCTAGGAAAGTGGGTTTCAGACTGTGAAACTGAGAGCTAATTCAGGGAAACATAGCGAGAGAGAGCATGTTACCTGGGTCCCACAATCCTGGCACGTATGTATCCTGGGTCTCTGGAGACTCTAGAGTAGTAGTTCTTGACTGTCCTAATGCTGAGAACCCTTAACACAGTTCCCTGTGTTGTGGTGACCCCCAACCATAAAAGTATTTCATTTCTACTTCGTAACTAATTTTGCTACTGTTATGAATTATAATCTAAGTATCTTTGAAGATAGGGGTTTTGCCAAAGGGGTTGAGACCCACAGGCCGAGAAGCACTGCTCTCTATAGTTGTAGATGTTACTGGAATATGACTGTCCATCATCTGAGACAGGAGCAAAAGGCCAGGAAATTAAATCTGAAAGCTTCCTAGTGTTTCAGAAAGAGAAGAAGAAATTGGATTCTTTGTATTACAAAAGGCCACCACATTTGATCCCATTCTTGCTTTATTGTGATATTTTGTTTATGTTCGAACAAATAAAGCTTGCTTGGAGCCAGAGGGCAGAGCTACCCACTAGTTAGCCATAGAGGACACATACAGAGAGGACACAGGATAAGTGATAAGGTGGGCCACAGAGAGAATCTAGGCCTTTTTTGGTCAAAGGAACCAGAGAGGTAGGAAGCAACCGACCATGGCTGCTCCCCTGCTTCTCTGATCTTTCAGGTTTTTACCCCAATATCTGACTCCTGGTTTTCATTGGTAAAATTAATTACATTTTCACATTATCTGGTGTCCCATGTTGGACTTCATATGTAAACAGATGTTTCCAGTCCCAACTGACTGTTCCCAAATACCTGGCATACACTTCCCAATAATCACACAGAAGCTTAAATTATAAATGCTTGGCCAATAGCTTAGGCTTATTACATTTAAATTAACCCATATTTCTATTTATGCTTTGCCACATGTCTCCTGGCTTGTTATCTCATTTTCTACATGTCCTGTTTGCTCAGCCAGCAGCTGGCTGACATCTCTCTTGACTCCGCCCTCCTTCTTCCCATCATTCTCAGTTTGGGTTTCCTGCCGAGCTACTGGCCTGTCGGCTTTTTATTAACCAATGAGAGTAATACATATTCATAGTGTAGAAAAGAACTGTTCCACGGCACTGCTTAAAATCAGGAAGCTTGGCTCATTTTTCCTAGATATTTGCTTTGTTCCCCCTAAAGTTCCCCCAGGCCACAGACTTCACAAATTAGCCCTTCCTGAGTACATAGCTCTGCACCCCTTCTCTGGTCTTCTGTGACTACCCGCTGCCCAGGCCCTTCCTGCGTCACCAAAAAAGCCCAAGCAGAGACCTCAAACAAAGGATGATTCAAGGACAAGCAAAATGGGGTCTATATATATTTTTAAATACTATGATATTTATTTTATTCTCACACACAGTATAAATCATTCACTTTTTATTTTCCTCTTTTAAGTCTTTTTATACCAACATTCAAACAGCCAAAGTGAGAAAATTTCTGTCGTTTTTCAAAATTTAATATCAAACTTGTTTGTTTTATACAAATTCCCAGCTCTTCTGTCTTAATATATTAACCAGCATACATGTCATGTTCTACCAATTAATAAACAGACTTACTAAAGAAAGTGCTCTGATCTAACCATGTTTCGTTCCTTCAGGACAGAAAAAAAAAGTTGAAAAATCCAAATGTTTCTAAAACTACAAACCAGCGTGATGTTAATTAAGTCAACTGACAAGCACAGAGCATGTTGGCGGAAAGGTCTGTTGAAGACGCCTGGGTTTGCCTGCACTGTGTGTATATATAGCACCCATTAAAAAGTCTGCATGCAGTGTATCTTAGCCAGAGCTGGTGTCAGAGATCTCCAATTTCAATTAGAAAGGGCAGAGGAAACACAGACTTAAAACACTACACTTTTAAAAATAAGATTAAAACAAGTTATCAGGAAACATTTATGGCATATTGAAAACTACAATGCCTCCTGGAGACAGAGCAGCATAAAATACCTATAATTCTACCTTCTTCCAGAATCTCATTAAAATGAGAAAAACCTTAGACACCTCCCACCAACCAAGGTAAGGGAAAATTCACATGCCACTTTGAACAAGAATTCCCAAAAAGAAGCTGTGTCTGTGAAGACTGATTCCCTGATTAAAACTTCAGTGATGTAGAGACACTGAAATGTTGCGGGTCCAGAGGCTAACTACCTTATCTTGGCTAGCTTTAGTTACCTGAATAACCATCCATTCCTTGCCCACTTCTGTATCAGAACTAACATCCTGTGGCTAATAGATAAAAATCTTTGGGAAAATATTAACTGAGCGAACCACTTGCTTCCATCAACCCCAAAGCAAAGAACACCATCAGATACCATCTGAGACCTACAGAAACTCTTCCGCCATCTTGCTATAGCCACCACTCTGAAGGACCCACCAATATATTTTATATTTTCCTTGATTTAAGACTTTGTTCTGTATAAAAAATCATTGAGGTGCTTTCTACATTGGAATATGGATTTTGGTTGGGAGTAATCTAAATTTGTATTTCTAGCCCATGGTCACTCAAAATGACTCCAGAATGAACTCTCTTATTTTCTTTGAGGGGAGAGCTGAGAGCTGTGGTTTTGTTGTTGATGTTTTCATCCCCACCACAAAAGACAGGTCATTTCTGTTTAATAAAAGAGCAAATGATACTGGTTTGCAGGTAAGGTTTATCCCATCTGCAGTTTCCTGGCATGGACCATAAATGGGAGAGATCCCCAAAGATCATCCAACCTCATTATTGTGGGGTACGTGTGAACCTATGTGATTGCCTCTAAGGTTTCTGCAAGAATCCAGGCAGGAAGGCCCCTGGGTGGGAACTACCCCTCCCCCAGGGTGCATATTCCCAGGTTGTTCTTGTTGCTCACATAATCATTCTTATACACTTTGCTCAGTAAAAGCACTTTCCTAGTGACCTCCTGAAGTCAAGGATGAGGTAGAGTGGCTGCAGTTCTCTTCTTACCTCTCCAGACTACCCGGCTCTTTCCCAGTCACCACTTGCTTCTTTCATCTATGTCTCAGAGAACATTCGTGTCAAATACCGTTAAGTTTCCAAGTCACCCTTGTTCATCTTGCTCTGGAGATACTAGCTGGTCCCCAGAAACATTTCTCCAGCATCACCTGCACAACAAGGGCAGTCTGGGTAAAGATTCAAGAGATAAGAGACAGGAGAGCCTGGTGGTGGCCTGAGACAGAGTCCCAGAGGCCCTTGCTTTCGGGGGAGTTTCTCCAAACACCCAGTAAGCACCTTCCTGGAGAGCAGCACTAGCTTATGGGCATCTAGACAGCGTCCTGGTCAACAGCTCTGAACCTCCAGCCTCCCGTGAGCTTTGCCATTGCTCAGTGAGATGAACCAGACCTCTCCGGTTCAGGTGGACACTTTCTGTACCAAACAGTATCAAGAGAACATAAACAGAAAGTCCTAAAGACAATATAAAAATGGGGGTGGGGGGAGGCCAAACTTAAAATGAAATAAAGACAAGGGTAGGAGACTGAACTCCAGGGAGAAGAAAATACATCACTAAGGGAAAAAAAGCAAAAAGCATGAAGATGCAGATAAGAAATTAGGAACAAAGAACACTTGATCCCAGAGTTCTCTACAGCATGAATGCAGATAAAATGAAGCAACAGCAACCGAGCTTTTAAAAGAAAAGATTAGGCTGGGCGGCAGTGGTAGCACACACCTTTAATCCCAGTACTCAGGAGGCAGAGGCAGGCGGATCTCTATGAGTTTGAGACCAGTCTGGTATAGAGCGAGATCTAGGACAGGCACCAAAACTACACAGAGAAACCCTGTCTCCAAAAAAAAAAAAAAAAAAAAAGATTATTAGGAAACTGTTTGGTATTCAGGGGAGCTGTCTTTCTAAATGAGGGATAACAGAAAAAAATTCGCAAAATAAGTCATCAGAGAAAATTGTGCTGTGTACACTTTTGTAAAAAATAACTAATTTCATAATATATGTATGTGTGTATGCATGCATGTATGTATGTATGTATGCATGTATGTATAATGTTCTTGTATTGAAGTCTTGGTCCCATGACCCCTCTTATTCTCTCTCCTCTCCTCCCAAGTCCCCCTCCCACTTCCAGGTCTTTCTATGTGCCCTACTGTGCTTAATTAGGGTTTCTTTCACAACATGGGTGGGGTGTCACTTCCTGAGTGGGAGGTACATGCCAGGGGCTCTGCCACTGAGGATTTTAAAAGGTAGAGCCAGCTAGGCTCTATTCAGCATATCCCACCAGTATGCACATGGCCACAGACTATCACTCCTGAAAGAAGTACTCAAAAACATGCCAACTAGTAGAGAAAGTATTCAAAATTAAGAATTCAATACAAGCTGGGTGGTGGTGGCACACGTCTTTAATTCCAGCACTTGGGAGGCCAGCTGGTCTACAGAGCGAGTTCCAGGACAGCCAAGGCTGCAGATAAACCCTGTCTTGAAAAGCCAAATTAAAAAAAAATTCAAATACAGTGTTAGTGTAAAATAGTAAACATGGATTCAGAAACAAATTTCTAATTAAAATTTCATGCCACTAATAAAATTATAAAATCTTAAGCAAAAATTTTTAATTGTTTTTAATTAAAATATAAAATATAATGAAAGTAATAAATTATTATAAAAACCTATCCCTAATACTGTTGCAAAGGCATAGAAAACATGCTGTACTTCTCGTCTTATATTATATAGAATCAGAACTATTCAACTGTGACTTTTATAATTAGAGAAAAACAAGCCGTATAATTATTTAATTGAAAAATTAATCATAACCTAAAATCAGATTTTATACCTACCAATCTACAGAGGAGGAAATGGACAAAGAAACACTGCATGTAGGCAAAGAACAGCAGCTAACACGGTAAGAATGAACAGTGAGTGAGCTTAACTCCTTCTTCTTTGTGTTTTTCTATTTTCCAAGTTATACACGTATCTGGAAAACCCGAAACAAAATCATCAACACAGGAGTCAACCTTGAGACTCAAAGACTCAGGGGATCCATGGAGACAACCCCCAAGCCCCTGCTGTCATCCACTGGGGTCTGCACATCCCTCGCCCTCCAAGCATGGAGACAGACTCCTGGAACCTGGAAAGAGGGTACTGTCAAGAGACGTTTTTCTCACCACAAGTTCTTTCCTTTTGTTCTTATTTCTACCGTGTGTGCCATGCATGTATATATCATGCCTACCCAACTGCTGCCCACAATGCAGATATGAGCAATGAATCCATGTCAACATTTATGAACTATGAAAAAGAAAAGGATTCTCAGAGCCACTTGTCTTCCCTATGAGGAACTGGGCCTGGAAAAGGAACGGGCTAATGCATGTCCACCCAATAGAGTAAGTTCAATAAATGTCCACTATTAGCAGAAATACTATAAAGCCCAGTTTTATGAAGTTTTGAGGGCCTTGGAGATGGCTCAATTAAAACCAATATACCCTCTTGAGTATGTAAGGAGCTTGCTCAGCAGAGGGTTTCTGAAACTTGCTCTAAAACTGCTCTAAAACTCACAGTTGCCAGAATTAATTCGCTGCTTTGTCTCCAGATTTTGAGGCTTACCCTTGCTCCTTGGGGTCCTGTTCGGCCTCGAGGCCTGAGACCAGCACTGCCACCTGGTGCGTGAGCTCTTGGATCACTTTCATAAGACAGCGTAGAATCTCAGGCTCAGGAAAGATCAAGACTGGAGATGAGGCATCTCCACGTCAAATAACTGACAGATTGAAGAGCACATGGCCCTATATACATACCAAGACTCCACTTCTGAGTTAGGAACAGCCTACGGCCATTTTCACAGAGGTGTTTTTTGTTTGTTTGTTTTGTTTCTGATGTCAAGATATTAGTCAAATACTAGGCTTTCATTTTTTTTTTTTCTTCCCAGAGCTTCAAAAAGGTTTGGTTTTATTGTTCGGTTTTGTTTCTCGCTACATGCCTCCTCCAAGTTGAGGCAAAAAGAACTTTCAAAAAGGAAAATGTGTGTGGAGGTCCCCCTCTTCCCCGCCTCTTCTTGTCTGTAACTGCATGCTTACAGTGATAACAAGACATTACATTTTGTCAAGAGCCCTCTTACAACTGTTTTGCTGTTTTGCCAAAGTCCTTCTACCAAAGATTTGGAAATTATTCTAAAACACCACTGTAAACTTTAAAGGGGTGAAAAAATAACCTACAGGACTCAAGTTATTCTTGAGGTACTACTCTTGAAGTTTCCATCTGAAGTGTAAGCCTGTGGATGAAGCCTTCATCTTCATCACCGTCCGGGCCCAGGAGAGACCTAAACACAAGGCACCGAGGCTCAGGATGACCGTTTTACTGGCACTCCATTTGTGTGGCAGCTTGCATTTCCATAATCAAGACACTCAAGTACTTCCAAAAGTCTGAATCAATACAGACTCTGTCCTAATTCTTTCCTCGGGAACTTCAATGAAGACCAGTCTTCTAAAACTGTGTGTGTGTGTGGGGTGTGTGTGTGTGTGTGTGTGTGTGTGTGTGTGTGTGTGTGTGTGTGTGTGTGTGTGTTGGGGCAAGGAGATCTTGCAGTGAGACTTCAAGAGTCAGTTCTCTCCTATGGGTTTTGGGAATCCAAGTTGGGTCATCAGGCTGGGGTGGCAAGGGCTTCTACCTCCCGAGTCATTTCACCGTCTCCGAAGATGAGATCTTATGGTGGAGACAGTATTTAATTGCAGATTCTTCAAATGGCCAACCTCTTTATAAGAAGCTTCCAAAGTAATCGATTCTGTGCTGACTCTTCTCATGAACCTAACAATTTAGTGGCTAATGACTCAGGATAACCTGAGCTTTGTACAAGAGAAGGCAAATGAGCAAATAAGAAATATTCACTAGAAGATTTTGTTTTGTTAAATACAATCTCTCAGGTATCTATGTCTCTACACACAGTACTGTCTTTCCACACACTCTGAAACTAAAAAGATGACAAGGGTAGATGGGTACATGGGAGAGGAGCACATTATACATGCTATTTAGGTGAATGACTATAGATAGAGGTTTTAATTTTCCCCAAATATTCACAGTTATACTCCAGAGACAGTAAACAATACTCAAATATTTAAATAAATAAACCATCAATTATATCACTCATTGCCAGTGAGTCCTCAGTTATTTACAGAGAAGCCTGTCACAGACAGAAAGGAACTCTGCAGCACAGCCATTCTGTTTTATGTGTCTTATGTTAGCATTCAGAAACATGCACACGCCACACACAGGAAACCGCAGCCTTGATCATTATTCTTGCCTTTTACACCTGGGATCTTTGTTCTTCCTTTAAAATTCACTTATGGTTTATTATGCTTTGGCCAATATTATGCAAAGAGATCTGTAAGGACTTTCAATTTCAAAGCATGCTAATACACCAAGAGCTCCCACACAGGAATGAGTAATTGTTACATGGCACTTCTTGAATTTCAATGGGGAGACAATGCATCACTTGGGAAGCACCAGGGCTTCAAATCCTACAGATATGCTTCTAAGGGAACAGACATGGATGATATTCCTCTTAGGTAACTGCTAAGCCAAGTCAATGTGAATAGGGAAATAAGTCACAGTAGAAAACCTCAGAGTTTCCAGATTCAGGTTGTCTCCCACCTGTACACACACACACACACACACACACACACACACACACACACACACACACCACATTTTTTCAAAATAAACAGGAATTTACTAATCTTAAATGATTCCACGAAACAGCAAGTATTATCAATTGCTGTTCCAAAAGTCAAACTGACTACCTCCTTTGTAATGAGGTATGACACAGTTTGGACTGAATAATGCTGGGAAATGAGCTGTTATTTATTACCAGTATCCTTAAAATCCTCACCAACATCACCATATAATCTATCCTGGATCTCAGTCACTGACTTCTAACAGGTTAAGAAACAGTTCTATGCCAAAGCTGACGTGACAGCAGCCACCATCCCTGCCTCCTAGGTGCTCCTGTAACACACACCTGCTCCCAGGACTGAGACCATCAGAGTAAAAAAGTTTTCTATTTTTCATTCTCCTTGAAACCCACCATTCCTAATTTGCCATTTTTATTCTTTCAGACAAAATTACAAAGGAGATGTCTCATTTTAAATATGTCTTTTAAAGAGTCAACCTGAAATACTCACAAAGCCATAAGAATGCAACCAAAACAGAGCAAAAGACATGCAACCCAGTATCAAGAACACTCTGTAAGAATAGACTTTGGGGTGAACCCTGTGTGATGTTGAGGTGACGCCTATCATTCACCCACCTGTCAGTCCTGCCAGTGCTCAGCACTAAGAAAGGCGGGGTGAAGTAGGCAGCTCTCCTCTGTGGAACCCCTCCCTTCCAGCTGCTACTCTGTCCAAAGGTTCTTTCCTCTTGTAACATGGGAGGCTTGTGCCAGGTTACACACCTTCTAAGAGGTCATCTTGACGCCATTATCTAGAATTGAACCTTCTCTCAGCATGGACTCATGCACAAATCTTCTAAAAAGAGTCCTTCCATGTTATGTATAGTCATCACAAGACTTGAACATCTGTACAGAAGGCCAGCCTATGAAGTGGAGCCAACGGGCACCCAAGGACCAGCATCTCATGTTTCTGTGTGGTGGGCTGCTCCATTCTCCAGTGACAACGGGGTCAGAGTGTCTTCAGGCCAATGATAATGTCTGAGGAGTAACACGTTGATTTGGGCAAGGGGGACAGGCTTCCTGACAAAAGTTCCAAGGCAATTTTAAAAAGACATTATTGAGCTGTCAGTACTTGGGGCTCATGTATGAAATGCATTCATTGTAAATAAAACATGACATTGTTCCCTCGTTTGCAATTTGCTGCTAAGTCTAGCCAAGCATGAACTCCAGTTTGTGACACCGTGCTTATCACAGAGATTTCTCCACACGACAGAGGGCTGGCTTTCCAGAGCACTGTTCTGTCACTGTGCCTTGGTGCTGATGGTTTACTTTATTTTTTTCTACAAAAGTAGAATGAATAAAAGACACAGACTTGTGGTATACATGAGCCACCTAACAAAGCTACACTCCTCATTTTACAGTTCACTCAGCACCCCAAGAGAACAGAAAGCCCAAATTTGCAATAAAATAACTCTAATCTAAAAACCAAGTGTTTCAGCCATAGAGAGCGACATGCGTGTTTATAATGCTGTTTCACCAGGGTTTTTGTTGTTGTTGTTCTTGTTGTTTTTTTAAGAATACTGGCTCCTTAAGTAAGTATGCATCTCCCTTTGGGGTACAAAAATAGCTGCCAATCATAAACTGGAAACCAGCCTGGTAACTTGCAACTGCTGCACACCTGTTCCTTAAGTACCTACCAACTGCTTCTCATCCCACAGTGGAGACAGAGATCCATTCATCTGCCATGATAAAGTATGCTCACTACAACTGGGCTAGGAACATTCATCGTAACACAGGATGGATGCTCGAGGCTTCAGATAGTACTTGGCAAACCTGCACGCACATGCAAATCCCTTAGGGACTTGTTATGGTTCTAGCTGCCAGGTCTTTCCAAGCAGGTTTCAGATTCAGATAATGTTAAAGTATGAATGTTTGAGCAAGCATCCAGGTCATTCTACAGCACTCATGGGCTACCATACTTCAATACTCAAAATGCCTGGGAAGTCACAATGCACAGCCACAAACAGAAGAAACTTCTCCTGGGTCTACTTTATGAAAAAGGTGTTATTATCACATCACATTGCCTTGTCCCCTCTCAAAGCACTCTCGTCTAGCCCTGGCCAGGGCATGCCAAGTGTCATGGCAGGTCATATATTATGGGAACTCATAGTGTAAATTCTGGAGTCAGACAAGTGTGGTGATATATTGTGTACCCCAATATATTGTGTACCCTAATAAACTTATCTGGGGATCAGAGAACAGAGCCAGCAACTAGATTAGGCATAGAGGCCAGAAAGTGGTGGCACACACCCTTAATCCTATCACTCAGGAGGCAGAGATCCATCTGGATCTCTGTGTGGATCTCTGTGAGTTCAAGGCCACACTGGGACCAGAGTCTGGCAGTGGTGGCACACGCCTTTAATCCCAGCACTTGAGATCTCATGCCTTTGCTTGGGAAGCACACATGCCTTTTATCCCAGAAGTGACATGGCTGGGTGGAGAATGGGATATAAGGCTTGAGGAGACAGGAACTGAGCAGCAGTTCAACTGAGACCCTCAGGGGCGAGGACTCAGAGGCTTTTAGTCTGAGAAAACAGGAACTCGTTCTCTTGAGGCTGAGGATTTCATAGAGGTAAGAACGTGGCTGACTTGTTCTGTTTCTTGATCATTCAGCTTTTACCCCAATATGTGACTCTGTTTTTTTTCTATTAATAAGACCTTTTAAAATTCATGTTACAAACAATCTGCATTACCTGCTCTACCAAGGGTTTTACTTCTTTTTGCCATCATGTCTTTTAATGATCAAATATGTAACTTTATTTTTTTTACTTTTTTTTTATAACACAATTCTTTATTGATTCTTTGGGAATTTCATATCATACACCCCAATTCCAATCACCTCCCATTCCCTCCATATCCACCCCTCACCCCTGCAGTGTTCCCCAAAAAGAACCCCTCCAAAATTAATTAAAAACAAACAAAAAAACTATCTCACTCCTCCATCTTTCCTGTTTCTCCTAACACCTCTTCATTCGTCCTAGTGGCACAGGGAGCTGTGATGTGTCACACAGTATGTACCCTTTTGTCCAATCAGCCCTACCAGCATAAGTTCATTGCAATGAGGCATTGGTCTGGGTCAAGACCTCTGGCACACCATCATCACTGGACTCTTACCAAAACTCCTCTTGGATATCCTGCTGTGTCTTTACCTCTAGTATGAAGAGTAACAGTTGGTTATTGAGAAATACCGGAGTTGTTTATATAATCTGATACCTGTACCGTACATAGAGTAGTATCTGGCAGACCTTCCTGTTACCAGAAGGTAACTACGGTGTCTGTAGAATACCATCCCACACACTGAGTGCCAAAGGGCAGGTTTGACCTTCCCACTTCCTCAGTGCACACTCCAATCACTCCCTTCACCGCTCCATTTCCAGTTTTCAATCTCCCATCCAGCTTCTGGCCTCTCACTGCTCATTAACGCACAGGAACCAGCTTTCTCGTTAGTTGATTGCTAAGCCAGCTCCAAGCCTGGTGCCCTCAATATCATAAACCAAGAATCATTTCCTGAGCCAGGTCATTTCAGTGCGGTTCCCCAACCAGCACAGGCTGATGAATGAAACACCCTACTTGAGGCACGACATCGGGCCTAGGTTTCACCACAGAACTTCCAAATATCTAGTTCTTTTCTTTTGTTTTCTAAGCCTTCTGTACTCAGACAGCTAGACACACACTTACTTTCTACTAGTGATCTCTAAAAGACTACTGTCTTCAAACTTAACGATCTTAAGTAATTCAGACACACTGCCATCCATGCTCCATCCCTTCCCTTGTCTGGGCCTCACACCAGCTACCTCCACACATAACTGGATTATATCATTTGTTGCCCTCTGTTTTATGACTCAGTATTCCAGCAATGGAAATCCCACCATGAAGCTCTACCTGGGGCCCTATATCTAAAACAACATATCAGTTTAGAGCAGAAACACTGGACTTGGTCACATCTCAGCTTCCTGACCCCATACATCTCTGTCTTCTTCCAAGCCACTGTGATCTTGGTAAATGAGATCTACCTTGATTAATGAGCACATCCACCAAACCACAGCATTTCAGAGCTGAGGACAACCTAATAAGAACATCTTCATTAGTATTCTAGATTCTTCACATACAGGAATTCAAGTTCCCAGAGTTTGAGACAGTATACAGTGTCCAAATTGCTCCAGTAAACCTTACTGGCAATGCAAACTTTACGATAAAGAGACAGAAGACTCAGAACTTCTCATCCAGCAAGCAAATGGTCCAAAGTAGGAATAATGATGAACATGGTCAATGATAGACCGAGGATTTAAAAGTCTGAGATGGGGTAGGGGGACATGGGCTAGAGAGACAGCTCAGCATTTCATATCACTTGTTGCTTTTGCCAAGGAGCAGGGTTTGCTTCCATGGACCCACATGGTGGCTCATAACCATTCCTAACTCCAATTCCAGGACATCTGATGCCTTCTTCTGACACAGACATGGTACACATACATGCATGCAGGCAAATCATACACACACGCAAAAAAAAAAAATTTAAAGAAAATTTAAAGGACTGGAATGAAACACACGCACATGCACATGCACACCACAAGAAAACATGAGGAAATCTGCAGTTGTACTTAGTATCCTGACTGTACTGCTGTTCTCATGCATATATACACACATCAAAACTCATTAAATATGTGACCTATTATATATAACATTCATACCTAGGTTACAATTTTAGAAATGATTTAAGAAAACAGAAGATATCCAATGGGGATTTATATTTACCTAAGACTGAGGGATGGGTTTTTAAAGTGGATTTGATATTTGAAGAAACTTTGTTCTTAATAGCTGATAAATACGTGTTTAAAGAAGACTATTCAACAATAAGGAATGAGCTACTTAAAACACATTCTTTTCCTAAGGAAAAAAAACTAGGAAAAAAATTGCATATGGAATTTAATCTATAGTAAGAAACAGTAGTGAACTGGTTGTCAGGGTCCCAGAGTGGCAGGGGACTCACTGCAGAGGCTATAAGGATGCTTTCTAAGGTGATGGGGACCATTTGTGCTGACTAGGGTGGAAGTTTTACAACTATACACTAGTAAAACTGGGGAGTTGTATACTTAAAATGACTATTTTCTATGGATTATAAATTACAAACTAACAACTAGATTATATAATTCATTTTAAATCTGAAAAGGTTGGGAAAAAACTTGAATAGCAAGATTTATGAGAACCATTGTGATTACCATAGGGGAAATATAATGACTATCAAATGCTTATAAACTTACATGGAGTGATACAATTACAGAAGAAAAAAGAAAGGGGGAAATGCCATTTTAGGTTGTTTTCCTGGAGCTGTGTATTTGTAACAAAAGTGAATGATATAACAGTGAAAGTTGCTTCTGTAACACCCCCCTGCCCTTAGAACCAAATTAATTTTTCTTTGCTAGAAGAGAGTCTTACAGTTAAGAAAATTGCAAACTATTTTGAATGTACAATAAAAAAAAAACCTGAAACATCCCATAATATCTCCACTTCAAAATAGCCACTGTATGTTAGAGATCTGGTACATATCTGCTCATCTACACATATCTGATGGGTACTACAAACCTGAATGATGTTATGCATGCCATTTTATAACGTCTTTTTAACCTAAAAACAGAACATGATTTTTCCTCTCATATCATTACATTGTCTTCTTCATCGTTATTGATTTTACTGTTGAGTACTCCACATTCAAAACCAACTGCCTATACTTGAATATTCCCATGTTTTGAGAAATTATGAAATTAATAACCTTATGGCTAAATGTCTATGCCAACCATGAAAAATTCATAAGGATAAATTCCTAAAAGTATAACTGCTAAGACAGAAAGTATGCACAGCCTTAATGCTTTCAGGGGACACCGAGACAAACTGAGATGCTGACAGGCTGGCAGGTGTCCAACAGATGACACCAAGGAATCCACACACATCCTGATGGCCGGCTGACTCAGCCTGGAGCAAAGAAAACTTGGAACAGAAAGATGAGTTGGCCTCCCAGGAGGGGAAGGAATTTTGTTCTCTTGACTGCTGATGGCGTTGCCTCTCGGTGAAAATGGATTTCGACAACAGAATGAAACATCTTGGGGAAGGGTCAGTTCCCGTGTTGGCTTCAGCAAAACCCTCCCTTTTGTGCTGTGGGGTGTGACGGTGGGAATGGCCGAACATCTACCCTTCCTTGGTGGGCTATCGGGGTCTACTGTGTGCTCACATGGGTGCTAGACTACTGAATACCAACTAAAGGAGAGAGATTGGGGGTACTGGAGGGAAACTGAAGAAATCCTCTAACCCAGTGGTTCTCACCCTTTCTAATGCTGCGACCCTTTACTACAATTCCTTATGTTGGGGTGACCCCCAACCATAAAATTATTTTGTTGCTACTTCATAACTGTGATTTTGCAACTGTTATGAATCTTAATTGAACTATCTGTGTTTCCTGATGGTCTTAGGGGACTCCTGTGAAAGGGTCATTCAACCTCCCAAGGGGTCATGACCCACAGGTTGAGAACTGCTGCTCTAACCCCTCCAAGGGCTTTGTTCTTGCTGCCTTCATTCCAACAGGAATTCTTCCCAGTGGCACCAGTGGACTTCATTCTGTCATTCCTCCAGCACACCCACAACCAACCTCATAAGCGCAGGGATCCATGACACACACTCAGCTTCATGCGTCAATGATATGTTCTTCCCTTTGTTTCTGTCTCAAGAGGTTATGGATGCTTCGTGGAGGTTCCTGCTCTCTTCACCCTTTCCCAATGGCTCCTTAGCATCCTCACAGTAGCTCCTCTGTTAAAATGACTCATGTGGGTCTCTCCTGACTGATAAGATAGCCCCTCATTGGTAGAGTTGGGGTAATTGAGGGTGAATTATCACTGGCCTAAGACACTGTGGGGAAAAAAATCCTGGACTCAAGGAAAGTTGAGCCATATGAGTGGTCTTAATAAAAGTTATGTCTAGCTATGCATCGTTTCAGAAAATATAATTTCATGCCCAGCCTAGCATGTAAAGATAAAAAGCAGCAGTACTTTAGGTAAAATGAAGCTATGACTTGAGCTAAAATGAAGCTATGACTTGAGCTAAAATGAAGCTATGAAGCATCCTGGACAGGCCTGTTTAGTCCCACCCCAGATCCTTCTACAACATCCTGCTCCCTTCTCCCTGTCATCTGCTCCCTTCTGCCCCCTGTCCCCTCCTTCTGTGGACACCAAGGGAAAGGCAAGCACAGATCTGGACCACTCATGGTCCCTTACAAAACAGTTGATTCAAAATTCTTGTGGCATAACGATCCAGGTGTAAACTAAATCACCTCAAGCAAAACGGAAGGCACCTGCCACCAGGGGTCACGCGTCCTATCCATCCTGAGATCTGGCCACCACAAGAAGCCAGGCAGGAGGAGAGACACCATTATCTATCACATTGGTGCAGTCATTCCTACCAGCCATGGCTCTTCCTTCAGAGGCTTCTCTCTCAGCTGTAACAGGCTGTTGTAGCTTAAAGTTTGGCAAAGTAGTTTTGACTCCAGGCTATACTTAGTTTCATAGACGCTACTAAGAATGGGCTTAGCTTCTTTAGAACTCAAGAGTGGGGGCTGAGGGGGAAAAAAAAACAAAGGATGCTGTACTCTGAAATGAGCCTCACTCACCCTTTTTCCTAGAAAAACTACCAAGCTCAGCATCTAATAGCACTTTCTGCTCTTCCAAAGGACTTCAGTTCCGTTTCCAACACCCATGTCAGGCAGCTCATGAGTGCCTGATACCTCCAGCTCCAGAAGATCTGAGCCCCCTTTTGGCCTTTGAGGGCACCCATACACACACAGCATGCACTCACACAGATGCACACACACATAACTAAAAAGATAAATTTTAGAACTATTTCTTTCGAATCGTTTTATGAAAAGCACAACTTTATTTCTTCAAGAACTAAGTCCAACAGAACCAAGCTTCCGTGAGAACTAAACTCTCCAATGCAGAACCATTTCCTGAAGACGACATTTCACACTGAAAGTGGTTTTCCTGCCCTCCTGTTCCACTGTGGCTTGGTTCTAGCTTGTCGCCTTCTCTGGTCCTCTGAGATAGGGTCACGTTTTTGGAGCAAATCCCAGATATTAAATTTATGCAGGTGATGTAAATTAGAAATACTTTTCCTCTTTGTATCATCTCAACAACGGTCAACAAAAGTGATGAGTGGAAGTGATTAGAATTATTCTCTCTTCAGAGAGGAAAAGTAGAATTTGACTTGCTTAGTAACCCTGATCAAAGCCAAATTAGGGAAGAAAAATGGCCTAAGATGTGGCACTTGTGCGTGCTCTAGGAGAGATGCGGTCTTCAACTCCTACAGCATCTACTAACAGTAAAAAAGGCAAAATGGAGACCTTGCAACATCTGCACAGTACGCTTAATTGCCATTATGTTTGAGATTTTCTCACCAGGCTATTTAGCAAAGTACCTCACCCTCAGTGATGGTTAGGGCAATTTCAGACTCCTTCCATTCTGTTTTTCTGCCTTTGAGACCCTGTTAAAGTCACAGTAGGCAAAGACATTTGTCCTCTAGCACATTCTTTGGAAGAGCCCACGCTGTGCAGTCAGAGGAACACAGATTAAAACCTCAGTTTTGGGGCTGGAGAAATGCACACTAACTGCTCCTCCTGAGTTCTGTTCCCAGCATTCACATCAAGCAGTTCATAACTGCCTCTCACTCGAGTTCCAGCGGATCAGATACCCTCTTGTGGCCTCCCTGAGCCCCTGCACACATGTGGCATACACTTGCAAAGATACACACATAAATAAAAACAGCATAATGTTTTTTTAAACAAATTCAGAATCAGGATGAATCTCATTTTCTATTTTTGAAAGAAAGATTTTTCTACATGGCTTGGCTGGCCACTCACCATGAAAGTAAATAATAGTCACTCCATAATTCTGGTGACCATGAACTGCTTAGCTTGCTCTTCCTGGGTTAAACAATAAGGATGATACTTAATGCAGGACAATCACTAAAATCACAGCTTATCACTGAGAATTACAGTGAGACACAGGACTCCACCGCCAGACAGAGCTGGTACAGAAGATAATGCACTTAAATTCTCTTCAAAAACACTGAACATCTATCTTCTCTCTCCCAGGCATCGTGAGTTTCCCCCCATTCAACCCTTGCTGCTCTGTTGAACAGACAACTAAGAGCCAGGTTGGGCAGGGATGGGGCAGGGTCAGCCAGAGGTGTTGTAAGTAAGACTGCGTTTCCCATCTGTCTTTGCATCTACCATTGGCCATGTGCCCAGGTTCCGGCCAATGGGCTGGCAAAAGAAAGGTTTAGCTGTGGAAAATCCTAGAAACAAGCTAATATTGCAATTTGATTGTGTTGTCATCGTAGCCAAGGGGCAGAAGGTCGGTCCTGTTACAGCCACTAACTTATGATGACAGAAACAGTTTCCTAACTAGGCCCTCAACTCTGCTGTGTCCAATGCATCTCTGAATCAACAGCAAGCTACACGCAGTGGCTGGGCAACATGGGGCTTTCCTAAATCCCCCACCACGGTTTCCCACTTCGAGCTCTTATGTATGAGTGTCTCTACCACAGACACCAACAAACTAACTGATAATGAATAGCTCTTCTCTTAAACCCTCAACATGAAAATGAAGGCACAATATTCCTAGAAGCCACTGTTAATTACGATCAGTAAATAGAATGATTCATGCTTCTTCAGTGCTACTTCATGTGCATAATCAGCTAATAATCTAAACATCAACAAGAATCCAAAGACAGAGGATGCCGCAGAATGGGAGTTCCAGATGCATACTTGACTTTTCCTCTGGAAGCATTTCCAATGCATGCTGGTGTCTGAGGATATGTTTGTGCTCCGTGCACATCACAGCTGACATCTTGTCAAAACCAAGGGAAATAATTGCATCCCTGAGTAAGAGTATCAGGCAAGCAGAAGTTTCAACATGGTGCTGCTTATCAGCACCAATTTACTAATATCTTACTGTAGAGAGCCATGTGTGGTAGGAGAAAAACTCATAGGTTCCTACCAAAGTTTGGGCATAAAAACAAAATCTGTTACACTTCCAGTTCCAAAGACGGGAGAACAAAGGGGAAGGCAATGAGATGCAAAGCTGTGTTTCTTCCCCTTAGAACTAACCGTTTAAAGAAATGAAAATCCTAAATGGTACATCTTTATTTGAGGTGGGGTGGGCAAGACATAAGGCAGTTTGCTCAGGTCTTGAGGGAGAAAGAAAAGAACCTATCTTACGAGGTTATTAAGCTAACACTTCAGCAAAGCTGCAGGCCTGCTACTCACTTATTATACAAAACTGAGATCTTCTGACAATCCATAATTATGTGCGGAGAACTCTAATGAATAACTCCGCAGCAGAAGGACTCACAAACTTTGATCAGTGTCCCGAGAGGCCGTGGGTCAAGATGAACCTTGAAATCTGATTAGCATCACCCATCCCTGTCCAGAATTCCAAGAAGACTATTTTTGCAGCCCTGACTCTTCACTTGGATATTTCAAAAGCATAATTTTGTCAGACATCCGAGAGCAATTAAAACAATATTAGTATTCACTTTCGAAACAGACTTAAGATGGACTATGCATGACTTCCTACTTGTTTCACAACACCTCATTTTGCTCCTAAACTCGTGGTCATTTAAAAAGAAAAAAAGTCCAATTTTAGGACTAGTGCTGTATAAATGAGTTATGGGCTACAATTTGTACCTCGTCTTCTGCAGATGCCAATGCTTTCCTGTAAAACACCTAGGTCTAAAGTGATGCTGTGTATAAACGGAGTTATCTGTACATCTTTCCCTCTACTGCCCCTGGTTTTATAACAGGAATCAGCGGGGGGGGGGGGGGGGGGGGGGGGGACGACAGGACAACAACTTGTGATTTAATTGAAAGTGAAGCATTTGGAAAAGTATAGAACCATGTGCTGTTGATTCGAGTTCTCTCTCTCTCTCTCTCTCTCTCTCTCTCTCTCTCTCTCTCTGTGTGTGTGTGTGTGTGTGTGTGTGTGGTGTGTGTGTATGTGTAAAACACAAATATGTTCATAATTCTCAATGGCATTAGAGAAGCCATGGTAAAAATATCCAAATGTGCCATTGCTAGTCCTTGATGCATTCAAAGCAGACATCACTAATCGATACTCGACTCCTGTCACCGAGCCTAACAGCTATAATCCTGTCATACACCTCAACTGCCACTGGACACATGGGCTTAAAATAATACCAGAAACCCTATTTCCAGCCTTGAACTTGACTTAATATTAATGAATTTTTGAATGGGCAAGATATCAGGGTTTCCTTTGTCCAACCAAAGTAAGGAAATTGAGAAATACCAAGGTTAATAACAATTTTTAAAGGCCACACAGTCAAACTTCAAGGTTTCTTTCTTTGGACTCTGCTTTAGTTTTTCTTGGTAGGGTTTATAACATTGGCAATACATGCAAGGTTTAAGAGGAAGAGTTCAAAGAAGTAGCCAGTGTGTATTCTCTGAACCAATCGCCCCCCCAAACTCACTACATGTAAATTCGTGCAAGATCAATATGAAGTTAACCTAGTCTCACCACACATACCATGCTGTTCTATCAACAACCTCTGGTTTCATTTGCTACTTCATTCGGTAACAACAGAACCCAGCACATACATAAAACATTTCTAGAGAATGAAATCGCCTGCATTTGACCATTCTAGATAAGTTTCCACTGCAGCTCTCTCCAGGGCCTCACACAGAGTCAATGTGGGCCCAGTCAACATTCAGGGTTTGGGGTCAAGTGACTATGTACAAAATACAATGATCCCTCCAGGTCTAGTTTAATAAAAACCTGAGTGCTTTTAGCCAATTACGTTAAGAAAGACAGTGCGAAAGGTTGGGGACATAGGCCAGTAGTAAAGCACTTGCCTTGTGTATGGGAACCCTAAATTCAGACCTGAGCATCACAGAACAAAACACCTACAAAACAATCAGGAGTCCTTTGAGAAGAAAGACACAACTACAAAGCCCTCAATACCAGCAATCAAGGCCCCCTTCCCGTTCAACACACATTGTGTGTGTGTGTGTGTGTGTGTGTGTGTGTGTGTGTGTGTGTGTGTGTGTGTCTCTCTCTCTCTCTCTCTCTCTCTCTCTCTCTGCTTCCCTCAACTTTCAAGAGCTCCTAGGATGTCTTTTCTCTAACTTGAAGAACCCGTGGTAGAAATGCGTGTGTGGGGAGCTGGAATGGTAGGAGCAAACCGCGAGTGCTCTGACGCAGAAGCCTCCAGCAGGTTCTCAGTGGTAAAGGAAAGAGCCACGGGAAAGGACTTCACACAAGGAGCCGAGGAGGAGCAGCTGGGGAGGAGGTGGAAGTGGGTGACAGAGACATGGAGCCAGAAACAGAGCTGTGAGGAAGAAGGGGAAAAAAGGCTGAGCAGTGAAGGGTGGTGGTTAAAATAACTCGTGGTAACAGAGTGTTCTTTGTTAGCACACACTGCTCTTTGTTATCACACATTACAGAACATTATAAACAACAGAAGCCGTACAGTAAAGCCGCACGGCTTGCTCTGGGCGCTGGTGACCTAACAAGCTCCCTGGCTCCTTCCTCCTGCAGAATGACGCTGTTTCTAGAACACCATGTTAGGACTGCGGCTGTTAATCTGTACATCTCAATCCGCTCATAGGAACTGTCTATGATATTTGGCACCATGTCCTCCAAAGAAGCCTTCTGTGTTCATATTGATGTAACACAGGAAGATGCAGGCAGGGCTGGGCCCATCTGTGACAAGGAGCATCACATTCTATAAGCAAAGAGATGCAAACCTTTATGGAACACATTTCTGCGGAAGTCCAAAGAAAATGATCTGGTGTGGATTTAGGCATGAAGTTAAATATTCAACAGAAACGAGAAGACAGCTTGCCAGTGAAGGCAGGAGACAGACCTGTCCAAGTCCAGTGGCAGACCATCCCTGGAGGAGACTGACCTTTTACCCCTCCCTCCCTTGACTTCCACCCTTCATGCTAGCTTCGGACAATCACCTTCCTCTCCCCTAGTGGGACCCATTCAGTATCATGCTGACCAACTAACCACCAAACAGGTGAAGTTGAGAGAGATTACACCAACTTTCTTTCTTTGCGTGATCTTGCTTCCTAGTGAGTCAGTGCATCATAGCCTCCATGTCTGACCACCACTTTACCACCATTAGTAATGTTAGTTCACTTCAAGTCAGGCTTGAGAAAGAGCCTTGGCCAGCCAGAAAGTCAGTGTTGATGTTAAGGGAAAAGGAGACTTTGGCAAGACAAGAAAGGTCAGAGGGGAAGGTCCTGAGGAGAGCTATGACGCTCTGTGCCATGCCTCCAACTGCACTCTATGGCAGCAAGCCCTCCCTCCCTCTCCTCCCCATATTTCCACTGTCTCACTGACCGCGTAATATCCCAGGTTCCATATTATACTGGGGGTCTCAGAGGTCAGGATTCCATTCTTGGTATGAGTCCCCAGACCCCAACAGAACACGAACACAGAACATCTATTTCACTGAATTGCAAAAGGATCTTCTAGAATTAAATCGTTAACAACCAACTAGATGAAGGAAAATTTTTGGAAAGCGGGTGACTCTAGAGAAGGAGGAAGGAATGTGTTCCACAATTGTCTTATTTTCACCATGTGTGTTTTTCATGGGTTGTGGATTTCTTTCCCTGCATGTGTACTGTTGAGTTAAAAGGGGAGGAGACTATTATGGGGTGTGCCTGGATTTGAAGGATCATGGACTTTGCATCGTCCTTGAGCAAAGTAATCTCCTTTTTCTCTCAGCTCCCACAGAAGTTTGCAGTTCTTCACAGACTCACCGACCATGCAATGATCTCTGGGCACTCTTACGCTGGATCATGCATCCCTACACCAGGGTGTTCTCTCATCTCCATGGTCTCTACAAGCTGACAATCAAGCTGCACCGTTTAACTGAACTTGGTGAATCCTAAAAAATGGCAAGGCTTAAAATGAGGAAAACCAACAATTAATTTATTTGAAGCCAATAAGCCAGGTTAAGAAAAAAATCTAATAGTTAAAGGGGATAAGTAGGTTTATTCTGGCAGTACTGAACGCAGAGGCTCTATTTTTCTCCCTTCTTTCGGATCTGGATGAGTATGTATTTTTACTTCCCCACTTGTATTAGCAGAACATAATTCTGATTGAAAGCCATGAATATATGCACATCCAGAAAGTAGGCAGGGCCACTACTGCATGACGAAAATGTTCCGAGATGAAAGACAAAAAGGGAAACGGATTCTGAATTGTTAGCCTCAGAAAACAAAATGGGAAAACAATCAATGTCCAGGCAGATTTCAAGTCTAGCTCCTCCAGTGGAGACGCTAAAGCTCTGAGTCCCAGGAAGCGGTGTGGAAGGCCTTGCCTCAGAGAACAGCAAAGAGGACAAGATACGGGATTCCAACCTATTTGTGTCACCAAGGCCATGAGTACGTGGATCGTTGGTAATCACAGCCCTCAGGAGACTGAGGCAGCAGGATGGCTGCTGAGCTAGCTCATGGATAGCCTGGGTTACTCCTGTGTTCCAGGGCAGCCTGGGCTACAGAATGAGACCATGTAAGAAAGAAAAGAAAAAGTGGCTAGATGCGACAAGACACAGGGTGGGGGAGGAAAGAAAAGGGGAAAAGAAGGTAAAGAAGGATGGAAAAGGAAATGGTGGGGGGAAGGTAAGAGATTAAGAAGAAAGACAGAAAAATGCCGACCATTGTTGGATTCATGTAGGTGTAACAGGTATCCATCCACTCAGCACCTGAGACGGAATACTCAGGATCTCCACTCCAAGGGGAGCTGACAAGTCCTAGGGACCCAACCACCTTCTAACTGAAATTCCAAGTCTGCCACTTCCTCCACGAAGCTCCCATCTCTCTCCTTCCATCCCCAGCTCCTTCTCCCTACTCACCACCCACAGAACTGTTTGCCTCCTGAGCATGCTCGGAGATTCATTCATGCCTCGATTACCTCACTTCTGTCCGGTTCTCACTGTGGCTGTTTGTGCACATGAATGGCACTCAGTGACCTTCAGACCCAGCTGAGCTCTGGTTCCCCAATAAGCCCACAGCTGAAATCGACGGACTGACTTGATGATGTTCAGTTTTAGGTCACAGCCACAGGGATTCTGAATCAGTCCTAAAACTCTCAGACACCCACTTTCCAAGGGGACAAAGGGGAAAAGGGAAATAAAGAAGAGGAAGTAACTTCTGGTGCTCCTTCTTTCCCATCAGGACAATGATAACAATCCATGGACTTGACTGTCTCCTTGGGAACCTAGTCCAAGCCTACAAATAACTAAAATGGACTTAAACTTAGAGTTGAGCGATTGGTGAATCTGGCACTTAAGACAATAAGAAGGATGTTCTCAGCTGATTAAAGTCCCTGCCATGAGAAGCACATTCCCTTTTTATTGTCCTTGCCCATACAGGTCCTAAGGGACCTGACAGTATGCCTGTCCCCCAAGCTAAATTTGAGAGGGGATTGCAGAGTGCAAGGCGAAGTTCACAGGACAATTATCTTACTTCTTGAAACAGGCTACTCAATACTGTCACAACTGTTTATTGAGCACCAGCTACATAGTTTTAAAACCAGGGCCAATATGAATATACTAAATGCTTCTTCAGATACTTCACAGCCAAATCCCACATGGCAGCCTGCCAGTCTGAAGTCTCCAAAGGCCTATCTTCACCCCACAGGAAAAAAAATGCAAGAGAAAGCTCTTGAGATGGCGTTACCAAGGACTCAATTTTGACAGAAACATCTAAATTTGCTGTATGTGTTCAAGCTATTGGAAACACTGTCTACCACCACATACGTCAAAGGGTGCATTAGCTTTGTGTATGTCTTATGAATTAGCCCTGATTATGTTGACCTAGGCTACCTTTTCACAACTCTTAATCACCCAAGTATTGGCACCCATCACAACTGCAGCGAGGTCTCTGAAATTCAGTTTCTACAGATACGCGTATTATCTGGGACAAGGAAAGAGAAGAAGTTAGGAATGGCCTATGAAATAACTGGGTTTGCTGCAGACTTTCCTTCAAAATGAAATAAATGTCAGAAAAGCCAAATCCTCAAGAGTGGGTGCTAATTTTTTCCTTCCACAAAAACTTTCGGAGGAAAACTATATTTGAATAGTGAGTGTGTAAAAGTTAATAAGGAACTATGTATTTACATACATGGGCTATGACTTGCAAATATTTGAATATAATGGAAAGAAAATTACATAATAATTTCAAAATTATTGGGGAAGAATAGCTCTAAAATAGAAGACTAATAAAATCATTAAAAATGTCACTCTTGGGTGCCTTCACTAATACAGCAGTGAGGAGGGCAATCTCCAGCTGCACACCATCAGAAAGGACCAAACAGACCATTCCTCTTTGCCCCCCACTCTTGGCATAAGGAGTGTGGTATCCAAGAATTCTGCTGCTTGGCTGGCCCCTTCTGTCTCACCTCAGTGAGAGGTGAGCTCTGGGCCTGCAGAGACTTGAGGAATTTTCTACCCCATGCCTCACCTACAGCAAAGTGATACTTCCAGAAATGTATCTGAAATCCCCAAACCCTGTTTCTAGACAGAGCTGAGATATGGTTGGCCAGCATTTCTCTATTCCATTCACAGGTTCCCACTGTCCACATCATCCTCCAGAAAGTATCTGCCTTCTGGCGGGTGACGACGCTCCGCCCGCAGACTTGACTATGTGTGCTCTTGGCTTCATTATTCTTTGATTCCAGTTTTTTAAAAAAGCTTTGAAATCATTCCTGTTGAGAATGTAAATCTGAGTGACACACAGTAAAGCAGGACTCTGTTTCAGCAGTTTTAGTAAGTAAAGTTAGGAGGAAAACAACACAGTGTGTCTCCCCAGAAACGGGAGCTCAGGACCAGCAGGGCACCTGGTCCTCTAAGGTCTTATTCTGGGCGAGGAGTATGATAACTGTAACTGCCATTGCTGGGGATGCTACTTTCAGTGTGGTCAGTGAGCCCAGCACTGGGGTACAAGCTGGGGGGAAAGCCCCTCATTCACCGTAACTACCACCCCTACAGCTCTAGGGTCCAGATGAAAAACCATCTCAGGCACCTGCTGACTTCAAAAGGTCTTCCGATTATGTACTTAACTTCTCTGTGCTTTGTGCTCATATATAAGAAGAGGGTGAGACTTTCTATGCAGATGCAATGAATGAAATTAGTACGTATCTCTATGTAATGGCAATAGTACGGATTTTCCCTTTATTCCTTAAAACCTAAAATGAAAAGAATATTACCCGGCTACAGTGATAGCTAAGCAGGTAAGAACTCACAGTGTTGCTGCAAAGAGCTCCGGCTCAGTTCCCGGCACCCACAAGTGCCTTTCTTTAACTCCAGTTCCAGGGGATCTGACACCATCTGCTGGACTGTGCTGGCTCCCATACTTACACATGCTCAAGTCCCTCCCATCCCACTCCCCCCAAACCCAATCAATCAAACTAAAGAACAGAGGCTGCTGACCCTAACCCAGGAAAGTCATTAAGCTACACACATACATACTACAGTAGTTCATGTATGCTTCCTGCTAAGGGCAGGGAGGGGGAGTGGGGCCCAGGTTCTCAAGCGGCCAGCTGAGTCTTATCTGTATTTAATTTTTTCATTTACTGATAGGAAAATTTCAGTATGGAGTAGATAAGAGTATTCTGACTTCTCAGTCTGTAAATGGCAGATTTATGATTTAAGTCCAGGCCATTGGGTCAGATTGTCTTCATTGCTATACTATGCTGGCTGGGGGGGGCAATTTATGTAATGAATAAATGTTCGTGTAGAAAAAAATACTTAAGAAAGGCATAATCTTCAACATATTTTTCCTAGGCTCAGATGTTCTTGCAAACTTGTCCAGTGGGAGGATGTGTGGAAGGTTGAGAAGGTGGGCAATGCCCTCTCTCAGACCTGAAGACCTTTATAAGCCACCCAGTGTCTTGGTCTTGAGTCCAAAGTCACTTGGTTTCCTAGAACCCTTGAACCTGACAGGAGTAAATGCTCCCCCAGCCTTGCCCTTCCAATGGTTCCCCAAGAGGATGTGAAAAGACTGAAGACAGGTTAGGAGAAAGTTAGCCATCAATCAAGGCACCTGAAGATCTCATCCTGACCCAGCACCGAGGATGACTAGCATACCAACTGCATGTCCACAAAAACAGCTCGGTTTGCTGTTCCTGGGGATATGAAACACTTTCCACTTAAATTTAGTCCATTAAGGTTCAAGATGCATTCTTGAGTCATGTCAGGTCAAGCTTACTAGAAAGTGTTATCAATACTTGAATATCCCTCGGTCTTTACCTTATGATGTCCCATTCCCCATATGCTATTGACTAATTATCCTATGAAAACGATACTGCATTTTTTCATTCATAATTTCTGCCAGCATCTGGGCTCTTGATTAGATATAATCACTCGAATAAACAACTTTAAGTAACCTAAAATCTCAACCTACAACACCAGATGATAAGACAGGAAAAATGTGGCAGGAAGAAAGACGGCTGATAATAGGAAAAGTATTATGATTTGGATAGTAAATATCTCTCCAAGGCCCATATGCAAAAGGACTGCTATCAGTCTGTGGTGCTGGTGGGAAAAGGTAGAAGGGAGAAGGTAAGGCCCAGTGCAAGGAAGTTTGTGGAAATGTGTCCTTAAAAGGGCTATTGGCATGCTGGCCTTTTTTCGTTTCACTTTTCATCCATAATGAGGTCAGCAGTGTCTGTCTCTCTGTCTCGCTCTCTCTCTCCTTCTCTCTCTCTCTCTCTCTCTCTCTCTCTCTCTCTCTCTCTCTCACACACACACACACACACACACACACACACACACACACACACCCGTGGCATCTGCTTTCCCACAGGCCCAAATGGCTACAGAGTCTAGTGAACATGGGCTGAAACCTCTGAGGAGCCAAACTAAGTCTTCCCTTCTTAACTATTTTCTGACATTTTTTGTCACAGTGATAGGAAACTAATATAAGAGGAGAACAAGATAGGTCAGCAAATTCTTAAAACGGCAAGGCTCCCTCATGTCTCTCACCTACTGCGTCAGCACGCATGAGCCGACTTGTGTGTGTGTACTTTGCTGATGGGGTGTGGGAGAAACTGGTATTCTAGGTGAACATGCACTCAGTGTAGTCTCCCCACAGAGATGCAATGAACCAACATGTATCCTGTTTTAAATAAACGTGCTTTGAGCAAAACAGTCTACTTCTGAACATCAATGTAATCTCATGCTACACCACAGAGACACCCAAATTCTGAGCAGTCATGATTTTCAGGAAGATAGGAAGCAAAAAGGTCTCATAACAAAGACAGAATATGAAAGTTATATGTTCTCCAACTCTGTCTTAATGGATATAAAGTTGGAAATACCCACATATACAGATCCTTTGAAGGCCTGAAGTCAGCTGAGAGATTTCAAAAGTGACTGGTGGGCAGGGTGGTGGTTGCAGTTGGGCATGCCTTTAGTCCCAGCACTTAGGAAGCAGAGGCAGTCGGATCTCAGTGAGTTCGAGGACAGCCAGAACTGTTACACAGACAAACTTGTCTATGGTGATATATTGTGTACCCCAATAAAATTTGCCTGAAGATCAGAGAACAGAACACAAGCCACTAGATTAAACATAGATGCATTTAACTTTCGAGTTTTATGGGATTTAAGAATGAGGATTACTAGATCGTGGGTCACACTATAGGGTAAAGAGAAAGTCTGGGACTTGAGAAAGGGACTTAATGAAACCTAATCTTTCTCTACCAACAAGCCTGCCCTCTTGAATACATCCATCCACTCCTATGACTTCCCTCGTCCATGATGACAAAAGAAAGTCAGCTATAAATCTGCTTCCCACTTAACTATCCATCCACGCTAGGGCTAACCTGAGCTCAACCTCAACCTGCCCACACAAAAGGAAAGAAGAGATAACACTCCAGTGACCTCCCACCTACCCTGCAGCAGTAGAGCACACTTCATTAGTTCCCCTAGCCCCAGCAACAACCCCACAGGTCAGGTACTATTATCTCCTTTCTTCAGCTTAGGGACTCAACCTTCAGGAGTTAGCGGGATTTCCTGATGTCAAAGATACGAAACCTAACTAACTTCAAATCTGGATCCTTTGCTCAATTTATTTCATAGCCAGAAGAAACCGAGGCTGAAAAGCAATTCTCCATGCTCTTGTTCATAACGAGAATATATCTGAATGCAAAGCAGGGAAACGTTTTAAGGGGAAATACCAAAGAAAAACAAAGGTAAGTTTGTTAATTAAAGGATTAGAGAGATCATTTCTTATTTCTTTCTCTGAATCATCAAAGTAACTTAAAATCTGTGTTTTTAGATAAAACTAAAATAAGCAGATGATTTGTTGCTAATTGACTTTACTAAGATGGAGGTAAATACACATGTTTGGTTCCTTCTCCCCTCCTTGCTGTCAGAGATAAAGCTGGAATCACTCCCACACCTAGTCTCAAAATGGTTTCAACTAAAAGGCCATTTATATTGTTAACTCGTCCCACAAACAAGAGTTAACACACTCATCCTATGAATAATTCTGGACTCAAGTTCTCAATGGCCCTTTCTTTAATGCAGGTCCCATTCTTTAACAGTGGGGCTTGGTTCAGGAAATGGATTCATTTAAAGTTGGTGGGTGAAGGCTGAGCTTAAAGAAAAATCACCTTTTCTCTGCACTTACTTATGGAGGGGCCTCTTCCCTCCCCAAGTTTAGAAAAGTTATATGTGGTATGATCTAGTCTTCCGAACACAGCCAATGGGGAAGGAGAGAGGGCAAGAGAGACTGTGAACTAGCCTAGAAAACGAAACAATGAAGTAAGTTAGAAAACATTCCCCCCACCCCACTGGAAGTCTTCTTAAAGAAAACCATCACCACCAACCCTCCAGGTGTGGAAAGTGTCACCTCTCCAAATCATCAGAGGCAGGGGCATCCCTGTGATAGAAGGGTGCCTCTCCCTAAGTTAGGAGACTGACAGAAAGTTAGGAGGAGTCTTCCAGGACTGAGAGTAAACAGGTGAGTGGGACTGCTTGAGTAAGGACACTCATGCTAACAGGACAACATCTGCCCTGGAAGAAGGAACAGGAAAAACGAGGGTCTCCACGAAATCCTGGGCCTGAAACGGAGTGAAAGGAGTGGGCTAACCTGATGTTCTGTCCTGGTCCTCTACTGCAGTCATCCGTTCACACTCTGTAAAAAGGCAGAGAGATGAGGAGGCATATTTTGTGGCCTAGCTTCCCCTTTCTTAGGGGACTTTTTGATGAAAGCATCTGCCATCAGCATGTGCTGTGCTGCTGTTAGTGAACATGAAGCACCATGATCAATGCCATTAATGTGATCTTTTGGGGACTGATTGTAATCAGCATGAGCATTTTATGAGGACAGTGTCCCAAGAACCCAACGGAGCCTGACTGCAGCATCCCTAAATGATAGCAATCGGGGTTCCTACTATGTTAAAGACATGCAATTGGGGTTCCTATTATGTTAAAGACATGCAATTGGGGTTCCTACTATGTTAAAGGACCTGCGCCCACACACACAGGCTTCCGAGCTATGAAGCTGCTTTATTGTCCCCAAGTCACTCCTGGGCTCCCTCCGGTCCCCTTGGCTTACGGAGATATGTGTTGTCTCACCATTACCACCAGAAAGAGTTCCTAACTTTTGACAACCCAGGTCTCAGCACCACACTTGCAGGGCCCACAGATTCTTCCACCCCACGGGACTCTGAACGATTAGAGAGCAGCTTTGGCAGTTCAGAGGTGTGAAAATAAAAATAAAGTTCATTCTATCTGTCCTTCGTTTCCCACTGACGCTGAGGAAGACAGTGCACGCCAACTCAGATGCTCATGCCTTTATGCGAGTCTGTGTAATGACAGCCTTTAAATTTCTGCAGGAACACGGAGCTGTGTCATTCTCTGACCTTAGGATATTCCTGAAGACCTGTCTCTCTGTGACAAGAATCACTGAGGGGGCAGGGAGGGCACACTGGGAATAAGGAAAGGGGGAATGGGAGATGGAAAGCAGACAAGAGATAGTGCTAATGTTTTCCATGAGCAAGAGCAATACTCAGTGTAACAGAAACAACAATTCACTGCATCAGCTAACCCTCACCCCTGAAGAAAGCAACCCCCAGGCTGGCAGCTGGTCCCAGTAAACTAATTCCCCTGGGAGAATAGTTAGATGTGAACCAAGGCCTCTGTAGCATTTCCCTTCCTTCCAACTCTAAGGTGTACAACTCTGCAGTAGACCTTTCCCAGCAGCTCTAAACTCAATCTGTCCTCTAACTTTATTTAAATTGCCTGTCCCACCCCTTGCTGTAGCATCCACCTTTATCTTTTTTATTTTCTTTTTATAGTTAAAATCAAAGTTGGGACACAGAATTCCAGGGATTATGACTTAAATACAGACAGCCTCAGCTGGGCGGTGCTGGCGCATGCCTTTAATCCCAGCACTTGGGAGGCAGAGGCAGGCGGATCTCTGTGAGTTCGAGGCCAGCCTAGGCTACAGAGTGAGTTCCAGAAAAGGCTCCAAAGCCACACAAGAGAAGCCCTGTCTCAACAACAACAACAACAAAATTACCGACAGCCTAATGAATTCATTTCTCTAGAAGCTCACCCACTCATGTCCCCCAGATTAGCACTCATATATTGCCAAAGGAATTGAAAAAATTCCCAGGTGAAACTCGGCATATCCAGGTCAGAATGGGCTAATCCACAAGTTTACAGGAGTTAGCTTTCCAGAACACACATTTAAAGCCTATTTGTAACTCTGGTGTTCAGCAGATCAGAACTTGTCTCCAGGAGACATCTAGTTTACCCCACTCTAACTTACTGTCTAAGAAAGTATGCACAGATGAGGCCATGCTAACCAGTGTCTGGGCACAAAGGGACAGATGAAGAATCATACCGCCAGTCCTATATAATGCTACTCTGCTCGACCAGCACAGATTTACTATTGGACCCTGGCTTTGCTCTCATTGTGTTCTCCATACCCTTTTTCTACACGACAACCAATCATTTAAAACCGGTTTGGTCACTTCCTACTCCTCTGAGAACAGCTCAGTAGTTTCTGCTACCTTTGGGACTAAGTCCATAAGCCTGCAATATGGCTTCTGTCGTTGCAGGGATGAAAGCCACAGCAGAAAGAGCACCTAAATAGGCCCAGAAGAGGCCAGGAGACAGGGATGAAGGAAGCTGGACCAGCAGTCTCCCCAGTCCACTGTTTCCTGTCTCACGGTCAGCTGAAGTCATCACGGCTCAGCAATGGTCCTTCAGACACACTGTAGGATTAGCACTAGCCTACCATGATGCCACAATGCCTCTGTCATTCAGGTAAACACTGGGCCATCTCCCATCATCACATTAAGAAAGCTGAACATAGTACAAGAAAGTATTTTGAGAAAGAGAGCACATTCATATAATTTTTATTACATTGTATTTTTATAATTATCCTGTTTTATTTTACCTTCATTAATCTCTTACTGTGTAATGCATAAAATAAATTTATCCTAGGTTTATCTATGGGGAGAAGCATAGGACATACAGGATTTGATACTGTCCACACTGATTCAGGCATCCACTAGGTCAGTGGTTTTCAACTTTCCTAATGCTGCAACCCTTTAATACAGTTCCTCATGTTGTGGTGACCCCCAACCATAAAATTATTTCATTGTTACATCATAACTGTAATTCTGCTAATGTTATGAATCATAATGTAAATATTTGATATGAAGAGTATCTGATATGCAACCCCTGTGAAGGGTCGTCTAACCATCAAAGGTGTCAAAACCCACAGGACAGGCTGAGAACTACTGTATTACACAGTCTTAGAATGTATTCCCTGGGGTAACTACTGCCATTAATTTCCTACTGATTCTGTGCAAAGTCTCACACACTGGAAGAGCTTAAAACTACCATGTTGCAGTTCAGCAGAGTCAAAGCCCAAATTAAAGGTGTAGATGTGAGAGCAGGGAGGGGAGAATCTGTTCTGTGCTCTTGCTCCCAACGGTGTGTTTCTGGGCTGCAGTCAGTCAATGTGAAGCACCATGATCAATACTTCTGGCCATCTTTGATTGACAAACACTTCTCTGCCTTCAACCGCACTCAGTCGTTCAATCGTCTCCATCTCTTCATGTCCCAGAGCACATCTCTCTCTGCATCCCGCAGCTGCTCTGTTTGGAAGATATCTGTTGTACTGGATTAAGGGCTACACCTTAGTCAACTCATTTTGCTTTGATTCTATCTGTGAAGAACCTGTTTCAAAACGTGACATTCTGGGTTATTGGGAATGAGGATTTCAATGTATCTTTTGGAGGGGATACACAATTCAACTTACAACAAAATTCCATTGAAAGATGGAGTTTGACTTTCTAAGTCCTTTACAAATGTAATTGGTTTTGATTTCTATTTTGTCACACATAAAATATTCCTCATTAATATACACAAAAATAAATGTAAAATAAGGTCAGCATTATATTGATATATTATCTTACTTCACAGAGAATTTAAATAGCTTAAATTTTGTTTTCACCTTTAAATTCCTAGAAGTTTGAGTGAAAATGGTAACATTTATAGTATGATATTAAAGACATACAATTTCATAGCTTAAGCAGTTTCCTCATATAACTTTTTGAGCCTCAGATTCCCATTCTGTAAACCAGAAAAAACTAGCCTGCTCTCTTTGCCTTCTACTGTGCGATGGTCTTTCGGTACACTGTGAATATATGTTGCTACCATTGGTTAATAAAGAAGTTGCTTTGACCTATGGCAAGACAGGAGACAGCCAGGTGGAAAATCCAAGAGAGATACAGGGAGAAAAAAGGCGAGGTCAGAGGAGACAAGATCCAGCCATCCAAGGAGCAACAAGTTGTCAGCAGACCGGTAACACCACGGCTATGTGGCAATACATAGATGAATAGAATTGGGTTCATTTAAGATGTAATAGCTATTTAGCAATAAGCCTGAGCCATAGACCAAACAGTTTGTAATTAATATAAGCCTCTATGTGTTTATTTGGGACTGAGCAGCTATGGGACACAGGAAAACTTCCAGTTATAGCCTTCCATACTGGATTTTGCAAGAATAAAATTATGTATGCCAGAAGAATGTTTAGAAGGAATAAAGTCAAATGAAGTGGGAAAGTCCTAGTATCCTTTTGCTTAACTTCCTTTCTATTACACATCAGTGACAGAGTTCCTGAGACAGGGGCCAGAATAAATGGGGCTCATACTAGCAGGTCATTCCTGTTCCATTTTAATCAGTCTTGTTAGGGAGAGGGGGCTGAAATGCTACACCCTATACACTATCCTAATTACTAACCTCACCTTCTCACATAAATTCTGGGGCCACAAAACTGGTTACCTGTGGCAAGACACCTTCTGAAACACGGCAGAGTACAAAGGGAATTAATTCTGCCTTGGTTTGCTTTTAACGGAAATATACAACAACAAAAGTATTTTTTAAAAAATCTGAATAATTAGAGAATATTAAAAAACTAACTTCTAATACTCCTTGATAATATAATTCAGAGATGTATATGGTTTTTCCTGGGTACGAATTGACTTTTCTGGAGTAATCCAACTCAAAAGAGGACATACTCCCACTGTCCCATTGCTGTGAACAAGATGAAATGATTCTCTGTCGGATGCTGGGGTCTCCCTTTAAACCAAAGCTGTAAAGTCAGAGGCACCCTTTCTTCTACATTGAACAGGGCCGAGCAGCTATTCCTATAAACGGCAGTAAAAAGTTAACTCGGGTTTGAGGTGGGGCCAGGGCTTGCGCGTTTCCGGCTCGGAGAGCCACTTCCCTCAAAACTAGCAAAGAAACTCCCCCCCAGGACCCAGCTCTACCAGGCCTGGGAACTGTGCCTCTCCAGTTCACACCACCAGTGGGAATGCAAAATAAAAGCTTCCCGCAAATTCATGCACTATGGTTGGCCTGGTGGGGGGGGGGGGGGTGGAAGAAAGAATTCAAAGGAGAAGGTTGAAAAACAGCAGCGTACAGAGTGAGGTAAATATGCCTCACAGGAACTTTATGGGAGGCTGGCTGGAAAAAGATACTGGTTGAAAATTACAACCCTTGTCCTGGGTCATAGTCCATTACTTTCTAGCTAGTAACCTTGAGGGAAAAAGATCCCACGAGCTGCTCCTGCATTTTAAAACGAAAACAAACACTCCCACCACCTTCCCTTGCTCAAAGGACTATTGTGAGAAAGCAGTGATTGTGTGCCTGGTGCTGTGCTGTGAACTAATAAATGGAAGATGTTATCATCTTGGGCAGATGAGAGCTTCCCCCAAGTCTGTCTCAGACCACGAACACTCTTACTCTCCAGTCGGAAGCAAAGACCGGCTACAGCAATTGTCACTTAATTCTCCTCTGTCGTGGGCAGAGAGGGATTTTCATAGTTCAGTATAAGCCATATAAAGTTGCTCTCATCAGTCAATGTGTCCAGCTGCAACTAAGTGTCTCAAAACCCAGGCTCACCTGGAGTCTACTGGGCAGAGCAAGTTAGAAATTACTGCCACAAGTGTACTAAATGTAACGACCAATACCTGTGCCTACGATTTTTCTGATTATGACAGAACAAACAGAAAGCTGTTTGTTTTTAAGTTGCTTCCACGGGGCTGATTTTTTTTTATTTGTTTGCTTGCTTGCTTTGTTTTTTGAGAGAGGGTTTCTCTGTGTAATAGTCCTGGCTGTTCTGGAACTCATTCTGTAGACCAGGCTGGCCTCAAACTCACAGAAATCGGCCTACCTCTGCCTCCTAAGGGCTGGGATTAAAGGCGTGTGCCACCACTGCCCAGCAAGGCAGCTTGTTTTTTTGTTTAAGCCTCAGTGTGTGTGTGTGTGTGTGTGTGTGTGTGTGTGTGTGTGTGTGTGTGTGTGTGTGTGTATGTGTGTGTGTGTGTGTTTGTGTGTGTGTGTGTTTGTGTGTGTGTGTTTCGGGCACTGGCTGAGATCTCAAAGTAGCAGACCCATCTCTATGTGAGTAAGTCTCTCTGATTCAGTCTCCCCTGACACAGTGCTCTCAATGAGAGGCAACACCTCCCACCAGCATATAGAAATACCCCGTACACTTTTATGTGACTTCTGTGGTAGAGGGGTATCTAGTGGACAGACACAAGTATGCAGCTGAACAGTCTCCAATGTCCAAGAGATTCCCTCACCAACAAAAATTAACCAGTCTAAATGATCAAAACATCAGTAGTCCTAACATTATGATGCCCAGACCTACCTAGGAGGATAGCCTACCTTAACCAAAAAATATAGGTCAGTCAGCCCCACACAGACCTAATCTCCCTAGTCTATAAACACATGACTGCATGTCACCACTCTGAGGCATTGAATATGCTTTTCTTCACAGTCCCTAGTGGGGAACAGTGCTCTTAAGGACTTTTGCAACCTCATTTTCTCTGAGCGAGCCTCTAAAGAGCTCTGGGCAGAGAGAAGAGACAAAGGAACGGGCTGGTGCTGAGAAGATGGAGGGAGACGGGAGACAACACAAGGAAAACAACTCTAAAAAGCAAGAGCCTCAGCCCCTCTGTGGATGGAGACGCGACCTAAGCGTCAAACAAAAGGAGCTTCCAGCTGGAGCCGGCTACGTTTACCGCCACACACAAGCACATCATCAACTTCTGAAAAGCTAAAATGCCAGGTCCTGCTCTCTCTGTGTCATACTCAACAATAAACAAATCCAACGCATGGTACACAAACGGGTTTTCATTAAGCTGTGTCCATAGGGAGAAGACACAAAATTAGGTGATCTTAAAATGAATATATTTTCCTCAGCTCCACGGAGCTTCACTGTGAAAAGCAACAGAAAAGCCCTTCCTAAATATTTAGTCTGGGACCCTGACAGCGGCCTGTCAGACAGTCCTACCAATAGGCACTCCGCATGAGACCTCATGAGCATGCCCCCTCTAAGGGCAAGGCAGTAAGGCAACTGGAAAGAGCCATTCTGGAACAAGGTAGCATAAAACACAGAGGTTAATGTATTAAAACGCATCATCCTGGGATCTGACTCTCGGGAAGACAAAAAACAACCTACTGGTCAAAATGCCCTCAACATAGGCTGTTGTGGGTCCCTTGCCATCCCGATGACAGCAGGACATGTTACCGTTCCTCAGTAGGATTACAGTCTCCTACACAGTAGGTGCTCCTAAAGGAACTAAGCTATGTACCCTACAATCCCAAGAGCTTATGACCACCATGAACTGCTTCTCTTAGCGCGTGTACCGCTTGCTTTGTTTGGCTCCTGGTCTAGAAGCACAAGCAGGTACTTCCATGGGAAGCTAACTTAGAAAAGCCTCTTCATTCCAATCTCTTTTCCTTTCATTGACCCCTCAAAATCCTCCTAGATACATTCAGGGACTAGGTGAGGTTAGGGAACACAACAGTGCGGGGCACAGGAGATGCAAGATATGTGGTAAAGAGGAATTCCCTTCCTCTCTAACGCATCTCCCCTTTCACAGCCTGCTACAGAAACCAGATCAGAGACAAATTCTGCCATCACTCTGCTCCTTAATTCCCTAACGTAGTCCAGCCAATCTCCTAACTTTAAATACGATCTACACAGGTGAGTCCCACTTTCTGTCAGTCAAGACTTCCCTAATGTGCAGATTCCCCATCTGTGTGTCTAACAGACTCCTGAGCAAGTCCAAAACCCAACTCTGCATCCTCCACAACTCCAGTTAAAGGGAATGTCCAAGCTTCCAGTCACAAAGGCTAGAGCCGGGGGTCACCTCTGATATTTCCAGCTCACACAGCCTAGACCCAGCCTTTGGAAAATCCTGTCGTATCCAGCCGTATGCTCAGATTTATCCGGATTTCTACTGTTAGACACAAGATGACCGGACAGAAGGCACTGCCATGACCCTCCTCCTGGAGCTTTGTCTCACCACCTTTCTTCCATGTCCCCAGTCTACTCTCTACGCAGCAGCACCCAAGTATTCCAGCACCAATCAGATCCTAAACAATCCAATCCTCACAGTCCCCCTCAGGCCATCTTCTCTGCTCTTCTTTCGCACTACTCAAGACACTCTTTGATGAGTCTACAACACACAGGCCAAAATCCCCTCACAGTGGAACTTGGATCTTTTTATATCTAAGTTGCTCACTCCCTCCTTTAGAGTGTTAAGTTCAAGGAAGACAGAGACTTTGGGGTTGGTTCCATCCTGCCAGCTCTTCTATCCCCACTACCTACCAAGTGACTGGCAAGACATGCTTGCTCAGTCCAGAGGTGAATGAGTGGAGGCAATCGGCAGAGACCCTTGACTCTGTTGTACATCTAAGGATCACCTTCTGAGACCACAGAGAGCATGCACACCTATAATTAGATGAACAAGTCTACATTACATAAACCAGATACTTAAATATCTAAAATATTTTAAGTGAAGCAATTATACAAGTAATCTTGGATTTTTTTTCTCCCCATTATAGCAGTTTTCTTTTTGTTTCCTTTTGAATTGGATATCATATTTGTTTTTGTCAAGTGGAGGAGGAAACAATCAAAGCGATTTAAGTGATGGTCAGTAGAATGTTTTGTTGTTTTCAGAAATGTGTGACTTCTGTATTTAAGTTTGAAACTGTACCCCCATTGCAGACACCTTCAATTAAGTCTATTCTGATCTGAGCTAAGTGAGAATCCAACTTCAAAATTTCACTTCCAGGCGCATCTGTTTGACAAGTACAGCAGGAGTCCATCAAGATCCTTGGCAGTATCAGTCCTCTGGGACACAAAGGGCTTTTTTTTTTTTTTTTTTTTTTTTGGTTCCTTTTTGGCAATCCCTATTACTCACTGATGGTAATTAGCAAGGCAATCTTTGGAGGAAATATACAATCAGGCAACTAGCAATGCCTTTTATGGAACTCCTTGAAAATAAATCATTGACACTACAAATGGTCAATATGTACTCTTAATTCAGAACTAAATTGCCCATTGATTCACCAAGATCTATGTTCTTGACCCTACGGTCTAGAAATTCGTTTTTTCCTAACTTCTGAATTCAAGGAAAGTGCGGGTGGCGCAGTTGTTGATTTTGATTTACCACCTCAATAGAGTAAGCAATTAGAGTGATTTCTCCATTATTTGCTCAGATTGTACAGTGCCTTCCTTGACTGGTTCCGTCATAAAGACCCCATTCTGTGGACACAGCACAAAATCAGGGTCACCATCTAAATGCAACCTTCCAGGAACACACAATGGAACAGGATCAGGCTGACCCAGACAGCCGGAGAAGCTGGAGTCCTCACCAGCAGTGGGTCATGCAGCACACTGGGGTGCTGTGGGAAATGCTCGCTCCAGGGAGGAAACAGCTTCCATAAACTGGGGCTTTGCCCCAAGAACACAAATGCTTCCCACCTCCATTTAAGATGCAGCTCCAGGCCTTCCGAATCAGGGCTAGCCTTGCTGTTTCACCTTCACAGCAACTGTACCCGGCACACCTCCCACCAACACCTCAGACAAGTTTCAACAAGTACAGCTGAATCACTTTGAGATGGGCCAAAAGGTCAGGGCCCTGAAACCTTGTCAGCATGGTTATCTAAAGCCCCTGGAAAGAAAGCACTCCACGCATGGGAGAGAGCGGGTAGGCTTTCTTTCACACAAAAGCAGCTTTGTTTCTGCATATGTGACGCCTCTTAATTAGAATCAATGATTTTTTTTTTATTGTCGCTGCCGATAAGCTTGTTTGCCCAGCTCCATTTTCCTAAAACACTTTAAACATTTCTAAGGAGGGTGAATGTCAGCTGAACACTGAGACAGGCCTTGAACCAGGGCTGTGGTTTTACACGATGTTTACAATTTGTCATTTGTAGGGATAATTTTGCAAGTTTAAACACACTAAAGGGCATATTCTAAAGAGTCAGGCAATTTCATTTTGTTTGGATATATTTATGGAAATGGACCAACAGTATCCATAGAGGTACATTGTCATTCTTTCCTTGAGTGTGTGCCAGTTCATGACCAAAAGCAAGCATTCAGAGAACAGAAGAACATTTATGACCACACTGTGTGTATCAAATACAGAAGAACATTTATGACCACACTATGTGTATCAAATAAGCTACTTTGTGAAGTAAAGATGGGAAACACTGTTTCAGGGTCTTATGGAAGTAGCTGTCACACCCAAATTTCTACACACAATGCTGAATGTCGATTCATCTGTGACCTTGCCCTCGATGATGACCAGCTATCCCTGAAGGGTGAGTGCCTGTGGGATAGGAAAACACCACAGAGCCTCATGGCGCAAAAGATGATGAGCAGCAGTGAATTATACACCCAGAATGTGTCATTTGGACAAGGTGGGGGAACTGAGTAAACCATTTGAGATAAGGAGAATTTCCCAGCAGTACTGATTGAATGCCAATGGAATCTTTGTGGGGGGGGCGATTGGGCTGGGGAAAAATTAGCAAATTGAAAAGCAAAATTTCAAGGCTGGCACTGATAAGAAAACAATTTTTTTTCTTTAAAAACAAACAAACCAAAGCAGCGTGATTAGATGTGGTCATCACTCATGCGAAGCTCAGACATCAAGAGTAAAGCGACTGAGATGTCTCTTCTCTTCAAGGAATTACGAAAGGCCTTGATGGAACAGAAGGAATGAGGGGGACTTCTGGCACCATGGACTAATGCCTTATACTCTTTATCTTTATACATTCATCAATACTTGCAAGTTTTCTCCTGAGTCCACAGAAAGACCACACTCCCAGACTCCTTTGCAGTTATTTTGGGCCATGTGACTGACTTCTGCCCAATGACATGAAGGAAGAAACGCATCACTTTGAAAGTTGCTTAAACATCATTAACTTCTTCATACTAGGCTCGGGTTGCAGCCCCAATCTTAAGGATCCTGGGTTACTACAGAACTGCAAAAAGCTAACTGTAATACAACTTGGAAGAGAAAGGAACTTTCATTACACCAAGCCAAAGATCTGAAACTGTCCGGGACAGCTTGAGATCATCTTAATATAGTTGACAATACTTTACTCCTACCTTTTGCCTTTTCACATCACTGCTGTGCGCGCAGGGTGATTCGAACCTCTCACCACCCCCCATTACTACCCCAGGCTGGCTTCAAGCTCCCCCCACTCCTGTAGCAGCTTCAGGCACACTAGCATTGCAGACAGGTCCATCACAACGTCCAGCCCTCACTTCATCCTTCGGTGATTTCAGAGATGTCAAAACATGGTGGGAAACTGGCCGATTCACTTTCATAGCTTACCCAGGAGGTGCAGGGAATAGACTCCTCTTTCCAAAACGTCAAGTCAAAACATTTTACTTATTTTGAATGCTTTTATTTTCAAGTATTTACACAAGTAGAAATAACAGACTAAGGAATCACAATGTACTTACCAGCTAAGCTTCAGTGGTGTGTGTGTGTGTGTGTGTGTGTGTGTGTGTGTGTGTGTGTGTGTGTGTGTGTGGTCTGCTACATATTAATTATTGAGCTATGGTAGGACCTAAAGATGACCAGTAAACCAGTAGAAGGAAAAGAGCCTGAGTCTCAAGACCTACAGGTTATTTTTAAGCCCCGCTGTGAGGATTAATCTAATAGCTCCTAGCACAATCATTTTCATTTGCCTCCATTTCCCTGAAGGAATTTTTGGTTGAAGGGAGAGGTTTAATATGTCCGTCCATCCTTCCTTCCTCCCTCCCTCCCTCCCTCCCTCCCTCCCTCCCTCCCTCCCTCGTCAAAGCTCAGTTCCCTCTGGGAAGGCCAACACACTGAAACTCTTCTTAGCCATTTACTTCTGTCTGCATGGATTTATCTTTCCATGATCCCCCAAAGGAAGCCTCAACTGTGTGCAAAGGACAAGCGGGGCGTGAGGCAAAGGAGCCCTTCAAGAAGCATGGAGCCTCAGAGGGAGCCACCACACATGAACCGGGAACATATTTCTACTTCAGATTTTATGTATGTATGGCTGGGTCCTCCGTTTCCCCTTCTCTACAACTGCCCTCAATCCCAAATCTGTTCTACTGGCTTTTCCTGAGAAGCTGCACACTAGAAAGCTGATTTCTGGGAGTGGAGTGAGGAGGGCGTGGCCAAGGAGAACTCAGTATAGCAGAGTTTCTTAACAAAGGGCACACTCAGAAGTCTGGTGCCCAGTGAAATGCCATCAAACACTCTAAAGCACAGAAATTGTTCTACAATGATCAGCCTGAGAAGCTGCCTTATAACTTCCAAGAGTAAGAATCCAGGGCCAACCCTAATGCCTGTGTTCTGAAGTAGGCAGAGGATCTGCCCTTGAGCAGCCCAACAAGGTAGGAAAGTGCAGCCAATGTAGCTCCAGGAACAAATGGACAACTCCCTCTCATGGGCCACTGCAATCTACACAGGGCTGTGGTCTACAGTGGTCCAGTGGCCTTATAGACTCCCTGGGATAAGAGAGCCATATTGAGAATAATTGATTTAGGGGTTTTCTTTCCACTAAACATTTTAAGCTTTTAGCTCTGTTCCCTCTTAATTAGTGTGAGCTGGAAAAAAAAAATCCAAAATGAAGCTCAGCAGTAGAGGAAAAAGTTTAAAAGGGGCTGACGAGCTCAGCATAATAAACGCCAGGCCACAGCTTTGTTTAACAGTTCTCCAGTCTCTTTACAGATTATTAAAGGAAATATTTAACTAAAGGAGAGCTACTCATGCACAGGATAATGTACATGGCCTCTGTCCACATGTTAATCATTTTACATAATTGATCAAACAGTCTTGGTCTCCTTCTCTAGCCTTGCCCAGGTTTTTAATTGTTTATCTTTAAAGCCCACAACAGAAAGGCCTTTGCTTGTCCCCACTCACATGGCTCCCTAGCAGCTGACATGGCAAAGAAGACAATCTGTGTATCCTCACCAGCTACACTGTGTATGCGGGAGGGGGAGGGGCAGGGGGAGGGCTCAGGGGGATGGCGTGCTTGTGCACATGTGTGAGTGTGAAGGCCAGAGGCACACATCAGACCTCCTCCTCAATTCACTCTCATTTTTGAGATAGGGTCAAGACCACGGAGAGCTCGAGGGATCCCCATCTCCCTGGTTGAGAGAAGCCCACCACCACACCAAGGATTTTATGTGAGTTCTGGGAATTTCAACTTAGCCCCTCAAGTGGATATAGAAAACCACTTTGTCAACTAAGCCATTTTCCCAGCCCATAGGCACACTGCAATACAGAATGAAACTAAGCCTCGGAGATGATGGAAATGGCTAGAGTCAATGGTTCACTTCACGTACACTAAAACACAGTGTTGGTTCCTCAATGAAGACAGTGCCTAAGGGTTTCATTTTTATTAACTAGATTTCCATTTACACTAACTAGGTTTGTAACTGACCAAATTTTAGTAATGTTCCCATTGGATAGGAGAAGTCCCATGGGAGGGGGGTTCCTTACAGCACTCCATTCCACTCTTACCTAGAACTATCGAATTTTTAGAGATCATTTCTTCTAATGGGATATTGTGGTACCTCCATTTGAATGGCCTCCTTCCTTTCTTCACAAAATGCTGGCTCTCCTTTCAAGATGCCGGCCTCCCTTGAGAAGTCTGTACTTGTACATGCAAAGCAGTAAGTCTCTCCTGTTTGCAGGAGAAACAGTTTCATAGGCTTATACCACAGCCCCTGCTGTGTATCTGACACATGCTCACGGGTCATCCCTAGACTGTGAATTCCTCAAGGGAATATCCCATGTCATTGTCTGGCTTCCAGGGCAGGATGCAGTTCATAATTTGCACTTAGTGATCAGATGAGTGAAAGAACACTCATGGAGTCCACATGTCAGTATGCATGCTGTGTGATCAGGTTTGCAATAACATTCTAATCAAATAGAAAGGGGAGCTCTTTGTTTGGAGCATTGTGGGTAATTACTCAGCACATTGCCCAAGACATCTCATTTTCCAACTTCTAAACCACTTCTCGGATTAATCATCTTTAAAATGTCCTTAAATTTCTCCTAAAGAATTAGCTGTTCCCCCTACTGAAGTGCAGGTCTATAGACCAAGAAAATACATATAAACACTGTGCTACCCAACAATGGCAGCCAGGCGTCACTCAATTTTCTCACGAAAGTCTATGTGAGTAATGACGCTATTTAGGCTCCATAGTACTCATACAGAATAAGGCCACCTGGCTGCCCACAGTTGGGTAACTGTGAAATCAGGCATGTCCTGTCCTGGTTCTGGGTTTGCTAGACACACATCCACTGTCCAGGTTAATACATCCATTGTTTTACTATGGTCTAGAAGCTCTGGCTCAATAATTACTCCAGGAACTATTAACTACATAGAAAAAAAAGGAAAGGAAAAAAATTTCTTTTCCAAGTCATTTGTTCTAGAACTTGAAGGAAATAATCTCTGAGAGATCAGAGAATCAACAGACTGCCTTTAAAATATATATAAATGAGTTTGTTCTTTTATTCTACAGGATCAAATTCTATCTGGACTCAAAGATGTCAACATGACCACTCAAAGAAGGGATAATTAAGGAATATTCCAAAGGTCACTAAAGACCTTTCTAATAAATTGCAAAATGAATTTTCCACACTGTTGAAGTCTGAAAGAGCTAAGAAAAAAATACATTTGTAAAACAGTACATGAACAAAACTCAAAAGATTTGACATATACTCCCTTAATCTAATCATCTGTGGAAAGATTTACACAATTCTAATTCTAAAAATGTTATTTCAGGGCATAAAATTAGAGATGAACAACAAAATAAATGTGAACTAGAAGGAACATTAACCATTAAGTAGTTAATGATTTCACTTCATGAGGATTAACCCTAGAATATTAACCTCTTTGAGACACTCTCATTACCTATTATTTTTCATTAATCCTAAAATCACAGAATAAAGAAATATAAACCATGATTTTCTTCAAAACATTTGCTGAAATCTGTTATGAATTTATTTTCAGGGCAAAGTTCAAGAAAGGCTAGTTTCCCAGGTAAAGTGGATTAAATGCTTTCCACAGAGAAATCGAATTAAACCACTACTAAATGGCAGGTTTCCAATCGTGGGATGTGAAATCTGATTTGACAGAGGCCTTATAGATGGTGGTCAGTTCCCCATCTGATGGCAACTTCTGTGGTTTGACTGTTACCTATTCTTAGGGAGCTGCAGTTTATGGTTATATATATATATATATATATATATATATATATATATATATATATATATATATATATATTATGTTGAACATGTATATACATAGATAAATATGTTTGAATCTTATGTAAAAAATGACTGGAGAAAATCTTGAGATTGGATTTTATGTTTGAAATCATTGAGTTTGCAGCTAATATTTGACAGACTGATGCCTTGTGGGATATGACTTGGAAGTTACAGTCTCTCTGATCTTTACCAGATGTTTTCCTGGTGGTATTTCAGCCTCAAGAGACAAAGAGGATATTAATGTTAATTTTATTTATTTAATCATATCAGGCAGATTTTATAAAAAGAGAAAATTCAGTTTTTTTTAACATACCAACTCTTCAGAAATGTTCATAGTAGCAAAACTATTTGAAGATGCATTTTTTTTATTACAAGGAGAGTCTGTAATGTATTTGGCCAGGATCAACTCTCTCCTCCCTTTAAAAATGGTAACTATATAACCACTTTCTCAGTGTCACTGTTAACTCAAGGAACCAAGAAGATGGCAATACTCTGCCTACAGTTCAGGACAAGTCCCATCTCAATCTTTTAACTACTAGTACAAAACAGTAAACCTGTGCATATGAGATAAACTCACATTTGCTGCTACTGCCCTGGGTCACTCCAATCCTTCACCTCTCATCTCTGTGTTTTATTCTAAGAAATATTGACTCTACCCTGGTCATTATCAGATAACAGTGAAGATGAGAATATTCTCAGTCCTAACACAGCCCCTCCATGCTTGAACTCAGAGACATGTCAGGCTTTTATCTATCTAGAGCTCAAGGTCAGAACTTAGAAACTTGAGGAGCCTGGTTTTTAGGCATGGATCCCCATTAGGACCATCTACAGGAACTTCACCCAGACGGATCACATCCCAGACTCTCCTGTGCAGACCAGGTACTGGGGCTCTGCAAAGCACTCCAGGTGAGTTCAATGTCAGGAAAGTCAGCAACTCTGCCCAGGGGGCCCAGAACAGGGAGCAGCTAAACAATACCCGTGGAAAAATCCATTTTCCTTCGCTTTGTTCTCATCTGAAAAATGGTATGTGTGGAAGGAAGTTGGAATGTATACTAGTTGATTTCCTACTGTATTAGGATAAAAATAAAAAGTTGTAAAACATTTCAAGTAGAAATAAGAGGATACATAAGAAGCCCCTGCAACACCTGTATCACCACCACGAAGCTAGACAGAAATTAGAGTTTTTCCATACCTTAGTTCTCTGTCTTAGAAAGACAATAAGCAAAATCCCCACATCCTATTTCTTCATATTTCTTTCTTCTCTAGAACTATCCACTACCCTAAGATTACTGGTTACCCTGCACATAGGATTTGTCTAACCACATAATTGTTTATCTTCAGATCCTTATAGTTCTTCTGTGGGTTTCAATGTACATAAATTGTATTATACCACATTTTGCACATACCACATTATTCAACTTTTTTTTTTATGAGATTTACCATGTGGAATGCATTTCACTAATCTTCAATTCTTTCATAGTATTTCATAGGAATAAACCATAGTCAATTGGTTTACCTTGTCTGTAGACAGTTGAGTTAATTATATTTTTATACAAATAAAGCCATAAATGTTAGTATGTGTCTCATCCCAGGTTTCTATGCTGCCCATGTGAAAGAGTCTTCAGGGGAGACACCGAGACATGGTTTTGTTGGATATGCACATTTTAACCTTACTATGCAATTCCAAACTTCTTGCTCTCCAGGGTGCTCATACCAATTTACTTTTTCTAGAAAAATTAACACACAGGCACGCACCTCATTCTCCATACCTTTATCAATACTTGGTACTATGAAAATTTTCACACTGCTGCCAATATAAAGGTTCTGGTGTGCTAACTAATAATTACAGTTAAATAATATTTTTCTAAGGTCCCTTCTGGCCATATAATTGTGATAATGACACTGATGCCAAGTCTTATCAAAAATAACAAAATAAAGGTCGTGGAGGGAGACAAGTTTACAACAGATTTACTTTTCCTCAAAAATTATCTTGCATGGCCAAAGCTGGCCCATGACCCATACATCAGGCCATAAAAGCGGAATGGGGACATGGCCCCAGTTCTGTATTTATTTTCTTGTGCTCATAATCCAATGTTACTTAAAAAGCAAACTGCCCACTATCCTAGCCAAAGCAAATATACTGGATTTTGCCAGGGAAAATGCCTGTGGAGGAATGAGTCAATTCATACAAAATTCAAAACTGTCTTTGGTCAGTGACATTTTCATGAAAATTTGTGGGTGGGTAAAAGTTTTGCAAAACTCCTTTTTGCTATTGGATTAAATTCATCCAGGAAAAATAAGCAAAGTGTAAGTGGCAGCCCGCACCGCCCCTAATTCCCTTCTGAACACTCCCTAACCTCCCAGCACAACTGCTTTCGATTGTGCAGGAAAACGGGCCAGGTGGTTCTGATCCCAAACAGAACCCCGGGCCCTGCTCGTGGGGCAGGCCATTTCTCAGCATCAACACTCATGGACCAAACTTCTCCTGTCAGTCAGAATGCACTTCAAAACCTCCCCGGGAAACACTACTGGCCACTGGCCACCCTCCATAGGGTCAAAGCACTTGACACATTCTTTTGGAACCACCACTATGGGAGCCTCAAGGAACGGTTGTATACTTCCACGATTTGATACATTTTATGTTATCCTCTTAGGAACATAGAAATGGTCTTTTAAAAAGAGAAAGACGCAAACTCCCTGTCTTTAAGACTTTGTTCTGAATCGAAAACCAGGCACCTCATCATCTCAGAAAGACTGGTCAGAATTTGCCAAAGGTAAAGCTGAGCTAAAGGCAAGAAGGTAGAAACAGAATGCTGGGCACCTAGAAACGGCTTTATTAAAAGTTATGAGTGAATAGACGTGGTTGCTTTAAAACGTGACCTTGCTACATCTTGTTTCTGATTTGAGACCTGCCTCTCTGCCTACTGAGGCCTTGGCTTTCCCAAACTCTGCACAACTCTCTGGGACCATCTCTTCAATGCAACCTGGACTTTAAGGACAGAAGTCGGCTGCTCTTTCCACAGAGGCAGTCAGAATGTCATCTGGTGAAGGGCAGGGTTGTATGGATGAGAAAGGAACCCATCCTTTTCTTCCAGTAACAGAAGCAAATAATGAATTCAGAATCTTCCCCTGGCTGTGCCACTAAGAATCCAGAGTGATCTGTCCCCCAGGTTCCGGGTTAGTCTGCAGAGCCACAATGAGAAATGATTGATAGAATGCATTCTCCCATGGAGCAGAGGGAACTTGGCTTGTGGGGAGGATTCCACAGCAGCCTCTTATTGTAAAGCAGGCCTTAGTCCTGACACACCCTCCTTTTACCATAACTTCCAGAAGATTTTTTTTGTGTTGCTTGAAGTCATGGTCACCAGACACATAGGGGTCACCATTCCCTCTCTTGGTTCAATAATCCCAGTAAGCGAAAATGATAACAAAGTCCAACAATCATACAGATAAGAGTAATTAATAGAATCAGATATACACTAAGTAAAAATGGACTGGGCCTTAGAATTTAAACTACCTCTAGGTTTGGTAGCCACCAAAAACAACCTCAATACCACCTCTCCAAAAGAAGAGCATGGTCATTTTACCTGGCATGGCTCTAGCCATGTTGTCTGCTGGCCCACATGTCAAGCACATGACATGGAGCAACAAAACAGAAGATAGAAGGTTCATGATATGTAAGTTTATACAAAAATGGTATCTTCCCGTTAAAAACACACCCTCCCAACAGTGGAATTATACCACCAGTTACTCCTTAAAAAAAAACTTTTATTTGTTTAAATTTAGTTGCATCACAGCATGTGAGTGGTTTGTGATTCTAGTTTTGATATGCTATCGGATTAGTAGTGTGAGTTTTGCAAAGGTCCCACCTATTAATGAGAGGGCTGATTAGGAGAGCAAAATTGCCTCATCCGCCTGTCCTAAAGGGCCGAGTGAACAGTGGTGCAGGTCTGCACACATTCACCTCACAGCCATCCTTTCCCTCAACGCTATTTTTAATATTCACCGTGCTCTTTAGCAAAAGCCAACTCTGCAAAGCTGTACATCTTTGAAAACTCTGGGACCAGAGGTGGAAATGGGGAAATCCTTTTGCATAAAAATTAATGTTGCAATGCAAAAAAAGTATTTTTTTGATAATTCAAACTTTAATGTTTACTTCAGTAAAACCCAATCCAGTAATATTTTCAGCCAGGATTAGTCAGAACTAAAAGGTTGGACTGTTTTCCTTCGGAGACTGGATGTCTTTCCTGTTTGCAACGGGCTCCTGTGTTCCAAACAGAGTAAATGGAATTGCCTTCAATCGCTTGTCTCATTCTGGCATTTTTAACACAGAACCCTACTGACAGAGTACGGTTTGGCCTCCTGGAATGTAATTATTCTTTTCACTCATGGAACCTGGCATGCTCACAATGCATCAGCTTCAGGTTTTCCTTAAGAAAAATCACAACATGGGGTATAATGTAATGACAAGAAATGCAATTTCATTCCACCAAAAAGCCTTAAAACTCTTTCAAAAACACCTACTGCATGGTAAAAAGTGCTTCTCGTTCTTGCGTGCCTGCTATCACCTATATGGTATGCTTTTGCATGAATCAGAGTTTGGCCAATCTATAATCAAACAGAAACACAGTCCAGAGGCTTTATATCGCATACTACAGAAAGAGATGACTTTGGTTGGGAAGTCACAGTTCAAACAAGTTCTTTTCCAACTGGTTTATAGTCTTCACTCATCGCTGCTCTCTAGAACTCTCAATATTACGGAATACACAGACTTCTCAGTTCTAACTCTGAAGAACTATTCCTGTCCATCTAGACTAATAGAAAACATATGCTCTTCTTTTTTTGCAAAGATTCAGTGAGCCATCTCAGATTGTGCAAAGCTATCTCTGTGATCCCACGGGTGAAGTCCTGCTTGTAAGCCCTGAGGGTTTCTGGGAGGTGTGAAATTGTTGTGAAAGCATTTAGGAATCATATTATTCAAAACAGCCAATTTTGCCAAGACACAGAATCACAGTTCCGGGGTTGGTGCTGAGAAAAAGGGAGGCAGGACAGACATCAGACCCATGTCCTTCAACACAAAAGGCGCACACCCTTCTCAGCCCATGGTTCTTATGCTTTCCCACAAAATCATCTTTCCTCAAAATTAAGTGAGACCCCACGAGCCCCCGTTCCTGTGGTAGCCCCCGGTTTCCTTTCTGTAAGTCATTAATGAGTTTCACAACTCTGAAAGGTACAATGTGCTGGTGTGAGGGTGCATGCTAAAACAATTCCAGTAGTCAAGTTCCTAAGTGGAGAATTCCTTTCTTAAATATCAGACTCATTCCTCCCAAGTCTCACCTAAATTTTTGAAGGTTTATAAAAAAAACAACTGAGTATTTACTTGGGAAAAGCACAAAAGTTTGCTTGTGGCACTGCACACGGTCCCCTGCCCTTGAACACCCATGTAGCCAAGAGAACACTAAGTCTGTGTCCCATCCACATTGTCCCAGACTACAGTAAGGCATATATACCAGCCTCCGCTATCACAGTGGCATTGGGCTCGTACTAGAAGTGAGAGAAACCAGTGGCCACCAGTTATCAAAGAAACCTTCCCCTGGTGCCAGCTAGCTGAAGAGGCAAGCAATCTTATGGGGGCCATTACCCCACCACACAGGCAATTTCCACAAAAACAGAAATGGTCACCTGACTTCATGACTGTGTTTGGTAAAAATACATGCATGCATTGAAGCTGGGCCTCCAAGAAAGGTGGCCCAGGGCTTTGGAAACTCCAACTCACTCACCGTACACTTGTTGGGCTTCTCCCCAGAGTGGACCCTCATGTGGATCAGCAGTTTATAGCGGGCGTTGAAGGGCTTGTACCTTCTGGGGCAGCCAGTCCAGAAGCAGGTGAAGTCTTCCCCCTTGCGCTGGTCTATGTGGACCTTCTCGATGTGCCTCACCAGTTCCTCCTGCTGGTCATATAGGGCGCTGCAGTCTATCCAACGACAGCAGTGCTTTCCCCCTGAGTCCTCCATCTCCCCATCCTCATCCAGGCCAGCCTGGGCCAGGGCCAGTGGCTGCGTGTGAGGCAGGAGCTCTGGGTGATGAAGGTGTGGGTGGGCATGGTACGGGGGTGGGGGGCCCTGAGGCGGGGGAAGAGGAGGGAGAGGCGGCGCGGAGGGCAGGTCCAAGGAACTGCCTGGAAACTCCTCCAGGCGCTCCGTTTTGAGCATGCTGGCTGACTGGCCATCCTGGCCCGGAAGGCCCGGCTGCAGCACCATGTTGTTTACAGGTCCGGACTGCAGGCCACCGTGCTCCAGCTGCTGCATGCGCTCGTACTCCAGCGTGCCATCCTCGCCATAGCCTGGCAGTGCCTGTCCTCCACTGGCCACCAGCACGCCTTTCTGCCCACTGGATACTGCACAAGACTGGGGGATGCAGCTGCCGCGAACACCCAGGAAATGCCCATAGACCTCGGACTGTGGAGACATGTTGGCAGGGGAGGCTCTTGATCCGTTGATGTAGGCAACCAAGGATGTGGGCGAAGTACGGATGATAGTGTTGAAGTCAATCCCAATGCCATCGGACAGCGGGGACAAGGACAGCGCTCTCTTCTTGGAGCGGGTGGAGTGGGACCTGGTTGCTGAGTGCCGAGGACTAGGGTAAGGGGAGTGACTATTTTCCATGCCAAAAAGGTAGGGTGGTAAAGAGTTAGAGACACTACTGCTGGACCCTGGCGTGCCAGGGGGCAAGCTAAGGAGGTCCCCTAGGTCCATGCCATTCTGCGAGCCGTGGTTGGATGAAAGTGAAGGGAAAGCCCTGTAGCTCTGAGACCACTCTTGCTTCACACTCAAGGCCGATTGACTCTCGGTCAGACTCAAAGTCGTGGACACCAGAGACTCTTGCAAAATAAGGGACCTGGAGCAGCGGCCAAAGAGAAGGGAGAAAAAAAAAACATTTCAGTGAGCTGTGGATTGCTTAAGAGCTAAGAGAACACTGCGCCAACAATCCCTTAAGTATTTCCCCTTATTACATTCCTCACTGAACACAAGTTCTTAGACGCCGATAGAGGCCAAGGCTTTTAGTTCCAGGTAAATAATAGTTTACCAAGACAAACAATAAAAACTCATGCTTACTAGAATAATGAAAAAAGAGCTATTGTTATAAATAATTCTAGTACTTTAATGAGAATAAAGAGTCCTCACTTTATTTCCAAGTGTCTCTTTTTATATAGAATGGGAAAATTGTGGCTTAGGAAAAAGTTATAGATGCTTGTCTTGGTAAATCAAATGAGTATCTGTCAAGCACCTACTGAGTCTGTGTGCATCAAGCCATGGTAGGCTATCAGGTTATACAATTCTGAATGGTACTAGTCTCCAATTAAAATCTACTTGAGAAGGTAACATAATAAGCTCGTGGTGCCTTTTTTTTTTTTAAAGTAAATCTTCCAAGTTAAATATTTGTGCTAGAGGTTTACTAATAATTTTATAATTTAGTCTCACTGATCAAATTAGACATCTTTTAAAGGGCAATTTACAATGCCAGGTACTCGTTCATTTCAAATGACCCTAGAAATTGATGAAATTTGTGAAAATGTAAAATACATGGGTGATAAAGAGCATACTTAGCATGCTGGAGGCACGGAATTCACTCTTTATCACATACACAAAAAAAACAGTCCTTAACAGAACAAAGTTATTATACATAGAGAAGTAACAAACTGAAAAGCTGCATTTGGAGTCATGGATCAGGCCATATGGGGTTTAACCATACTTGTTAGATAGGTTTCCCATGAGCTCTTGTCCTTGGATCTGAGCAACATCAGGCCAAGAACAGGTCATTCACTTGCAGTGGTTCATTTTTATAACAATGCCTTCCCTGTCCTTACCATTTACAAAAAAAAAAATGCTAAACATGTCACAATTTATTGTTTGTATATCAAAGTGGTTCATAATGATAACTCTAGCCCATTGGAAATCCATTTTGTTTTCCAGGAACATTATCCCCTTAAAAACAATAAAAAAAAAAAAGAAAGAAAAGAAAAGCTATTATCCCTTGGACAGAACATTCATCCCCAAGAGGGTCAACATGTAGACACAGAGAAAAGGTACCAGATCCCAAATCAGACAGAGTAGAGAGCTGAGAATTATGGCTTAATTGAAATGTGTCTGCAACTGCCTTTCTAGATTCTTTTATTTAAATAAATTAGTCACTAAAAATTTTTATGCAAAATATGTGACTTCCCTACATGAACCCACTTATTGTCTCTGGCTGTTAAATATCAACCTGCTGCAAAGGAAGGGGGAAGAAGCATCATTTCACCTGTCCCCTACCTTGCTTCACAAAAAGAAACCAGGCATACTGTTTCTGCCAAGTCGGGGATACTGTCAAGCAGACATCTCAGCTCTGGAAAAGCACAGTGTAAGGAGTTAACAGTGCCATCGACCTGAGGTTGCCATCGGTGCGGTAATGTTTACCAGTGACAAACACAGCAGGGACCTATGTCCAACTGCCCTTGACACAGATCTGTATCTTGCTTCCCATCCTTACATTTGGACTAAAGTCCTTCCGCAAGCTCCACAGTGGTCTCTGAGCCATTTGGGTTTTAATTCCCCGTGGACACTTCTCAATTATTTTCCAAGCACAGTTAGAGTGAGCACATGGCTCTTCCTGCAGAGCTCAGCAGAAGGCTCCTGGTGATGGGATGTCAAGAGCCTTTTGACCCTATCCCCCGATGAGAGTCAGGAATTACATTCACACACAAGCTGCATCAGTAGAAATGCTGTAGGAGACGTGGAAACAAGGACTCTGCTTTTCGCCAAGGTCAAGAAACTATGGGATGTCAGAATACTGACAGAGTTCTATGGCCAAATGGGTGCCTGTTCTCGGGAGGGAGCCATTTTGGAACATTTCAGACTTCTAAGCAGTGACTCACAGCCAGAGGAGCTCATTCAATTGTATGCACTTTGCTGATAAAACGGCGTTATTTGGCTCAATGGCAGCATCAAGAAACATGTTCATTTTTCCAATACTGAAAAGCAAATCTCTTTTCTCTTAAATTATGCTGAACTTGGCTTAATTTATAGTCCAGCATATCCCTGTGCAGACATGCTGGGCTGCTTAACTTCCTCAGCATCTCAGTTTTCCAAGGCAGTTGTCAAGTCCCTCTCAGAAAGCAAATTCAATAGTCTACTTAAAAGCAAAGCCATGAACAGAGACTAGCTCATGCCTCTCCCTCCCTGACACCTCAAATGCCCAATAAGAACAAAACTTTCAACAAATGGCACTCACTTCCTGTGTCTCTCAGATATACACTTCAGGAGATTTAATCATTCAAAGTCCTACCCCCATGAAATCTATCACTGTGCTAAGAGTCCTCTATGCAAGGCAGCTCCACCATCTGCATCACACTTTGCAGCATCTCCGAGGGCTGTGCTCACAAATGTCAAGACCTTTCCATCGAAAGGATGATTTTTATCTCCCTGGTACTGCCGGAGTGTTAAATACAAAGTAAGTACTCAAACACCTGTTGATCGAGAGAGTGCATAAGAAAGAGCCCAGCTTGGTGAGACAAGCCTGGAACCCCACACTAGGACCCAGGGGACTGAAGCCAGAAGATCATGACCTCAACACCGACACAGACTACATAGCAAGATGCTACCTCAGTGAACAGAATCAAAACATAAAAACAATAACCACCATAGCTGAGGAACCATTACCTACAAAGCTTACAAAGCCTTTTTACCTACTACCTTACTAAATACGCAGTATGACATGAATTAACTAGACTCTTAAATTACTTTTATAAAATGAAAATAACTAAAAATCGGTGACAGCAAAGGAGTGTGGGAGGTCCTTAGTGAAGTGTGAATGAAGGTGAGTGAGTGGCACAGACCCAGCTGGTTCTCATTTCTCCACACTGTAGCCCCAGTGTGGTGGTCCACGATGCTCTGCTTGATGGAAAGACTTGGTTAAAAAAAAAAAAAAAAAAAAAAAAAGGCTTAGAATCACTCCAGCTAGGACTGCAGCACAAGTTATGTGTTTTTCTGCAACAGTATGCTCCACAAGTGTGAAGGCGGCCCAGGAATCGAGCCCGTGACCCCTGCTGCTCCACACACCAGGCCTGTGGAAGAGAAAGTGACAACAAACTCAGAAAGCTGTGTCACCACACTGAGAGCAATCTCCACTTCCATATGTTCCTCTGCTCCTAACGACATCATTTCTGGGGACTGGTTGATTTGGAACTGTACGTGAAAGGCAAGACAATAAATCTAAAACCAAATAAAAGCAAAGTGAAATTCTCAGAAGCCATTAGGAAAAATATGCTCTCGAGAAGCCACAGGAGCTATGATGACCAAGTTGAGCTGTTTTGTTATAAAGCTTAAAAAAAGTTTCAACTTAAAGGTCGTGTGGAATTCCTCAGACTGATGCTCATGAAGAAAAACACATGTACATATACAAAGTGTGCATATACCTAAATCTATATGTGTATAATATACAATATATGACATATATGTGTCATACACTGACAATCCTGGGAAAGAAGACCAGCCCTAGCCAGTCTGGCAGTTGTCCTCTATGTACCCCAGTAAATCTTCCAAAAGAGTGAGGACAGCTTATGAACGCACAACAGCTTTAGAAGATGTCAGAATGCACAGGGAGCCTAGAGTCCATCCTCAGTCCTTTTCTCGACCTTCGCTGAGCTTTGTGGACTTACTATACTGCAAACAAAAAAAGGGCAATAATACCAGTTTAGGATACGAAAACAAATGCCAAGTATTTGGATCTAGACTGACATCACTAAGCGATGGCTGGCCTCTGTGATGACAAGCTGCAAAACTGTCACTGAACCAACCAGGTGGGCTTTCTGGGTCTTGAAACCACCACCCCTCAAACCGGGATGATGCTTGCTCGGACTGTGACTATTCAACCACAATGCACGTGGACGCACTAGACAAGCTAGGCATCCACAAAACCCACACGGGCAGCATCCCATCTCCTTTACTGAGCAGCTCTGCTAGGCTGAGATACTGAACAACTGTATGAAGAGGTGGTTCGGCACCCCTACACCTTGTCATTTAGGGGACATGTGTGCAATGGCCCTTACAGCAAGCAGGGTATGGACGAGACCTAAGTTGACAGCGGCTCCTGACTCTTCAACCGAGTAGAGTATGTGTTTAGCACTGGGGTGGGCTGATGGGAAATGACTGGGAAGTTCATCACAGCAAATACACAGCACAGAGGAAGGGGTCCCATCCTTGGAATAAACAGAGCACAAGCTAAAGGCGGAGCGTGTCCCCTCAGAGGAAGGCCCCCAGAAGAAAATTACATTCAAATCAAGTAAAAGAAAAAAAGAAGAAAGAAATGCAGCTGGCAAATCTCTGGAAACTGCTCAACATTGTCAATAATGAAAAAATATCAATTAAGGTAATTACATAATTACTATCTCAAACTAACAAAATGTATAGATAAAACTAAATACATGGTAACTTCTGAGACCACTGTCAGCTCACATATGGGTTGGTCTTCTCTGCAGTGCAACATGAAGATGCCTATTAAGAGCATCAAAGGTGCTACTAATAGCCATTTAGACCAACAAATCTTAACTCCTGAGAATTTATTCTAATCACTATAGAGACATGAAACAGAAGATTTGTAGGTTAATCCAATAAAGTATTATTGGTAATACTAAAGTAAAAGACAGAGCTCCAGTGCAAGTTCTTAGGGGAGGAAAACATGCATTACTCCTACCCTGTGGTGAAGCCTGGGAACCACAATGATGGGCACAGCAAAAGAGTTCCCTAAAGGTACAGTAGTGGCACTTGCATCTCGGTGGTAACCAACAGCTATTTAACTGGACTGAAGTCCCTGGAGGGAAACCGTAACTGGTACTGTAAACATAGCCAAGAGCGCATGCCTAGTGAGGTCACAGACTTAGAGGAGAGCCTAATAAGGCCACTTTCCTAAACCAGTGTGATTCCTAACTTCATTCTAAACACCTATCCTTATACTCACAGGTATGCGCATCTTTCACGCCTCATCAAGGACGCTTCATTTCACAGCAGATGGAGACCATTATAGAACACAACTAGTCTAAATGAAGAAAACAACCTACTACAGGGTGTCCAGTTGCCGTTGACACATCTAGAACTCAACTCCTATACCCTCAAGGAAGAGGAGATGGAAGACGGCAATAATCAGAAACACTGTGTCTTCTAGATACGGAGGGAGGCCACACTCATAAAATAACATGGCTGCTTAAACAAGACCTGAACTATAATCATCCCAGTTGACAGGCCAAGATGGATGGGGGAGATTTCACAGGGCTGCCACCCTAAATGAAGAGCTACAGGCAATTAAAGGCTGCTAAGAGAGGGAGAATTAGTCTCTCCCAGGGACAGACTCCCTGAATCGTTACCCAATGCCAAGAGGTCAGACCTAAAGAATACTTATAAAAGCAACACTAAAGGGACTCAGCAGGTTGCATTTATTATTTATTTGCATATATGTATGCAACAATAATAATTAAAGAATAAGAAGTCATGAATTTGAACGAGAGGAGTTGGAGGGCGGACAGGGGAGGAAGGAAATGATATAATTATATTTTGATTTTTAAAAAATCATAAAAAAGAACTAAAGACCTAGTAATGAAGAACTGGTAAGAATTCATTTTATTTCTGTCCTTTCTTTGTAAAATAGCATTTGGGGTGGGATGAAACCATGAGGCTAAAGAAGATGTCTCAGAAAAGAGCTTAAGCTATATTTATATTGGGAAAAGTTATAAAACTGTGTCTATTATATGGTCAACTTGATGGCCAGGAAAGCCAGTGCCTGTAGGGCATGTGTTCACACGTATTTGAAGGGACTTTATCAAATTTCCACTCACGGTATCTCAGGGTGATGGGACTCAGGGTGATCACATTTACTGCCTAATGCTTTTGTATAGTTTCCCATTTTCTACAGTGCACAGCAATTATACAACCGCAGGGCAAACAGTCAACTCTGCAGCTTTTCAAAGGCCAAGCTTCCCTCAGACCGAATGGTTCATGGCCTCTCTGGCCCCGTCTACCTACAGAAGACCCTGATGTATGAAGTGCTCAGCTGGTTCACTCGCCAGCTTCTCTTGAGTGCTAGATTGGAAAATGCCTTCAGGTTGCGCTGTTGCCCCTCAAGCTCATTCACCTGATGGAACACACAAACCAACGTAACAACCATATACAGCACGCAACCTTTCCAAACTGCCGTAAGTGGGTTCCATCCTTCACGTCACCAAGCCATTTCTCAAATCCCATTTCTTTGCCCATCTGGGGGAAAAAATTCCCAGCGAAGGGCTCACAGAATACATACTTAAAACACTTGTCAGTGCATCGTCAAGATGTTGTCTTTTAAGGATATGATATTATGCTAAGGAACCCGAAATGCCAGGAAACACTGAGATAATGACCCCTCTGGCCGCACCATGAAAGGGACTGTGTAAGGCACCTGGCTTGAGCGGCCTGAGTTCTGCCTACCATCAATTTCTCCACTAATTATGCCTGCCTTCCAGGCATGGGAGGGACTTGCCACAGACAGGAAGCTGAAGGTTTCCAGTGACACCCACCAATAAGCAGAGTTAATTTTACATGCAGCACTCAGCGAGGCTGAGGAGTCCCTTGAGGCATAATCATCAATGGGAAAAGTGACAGCGGCTTCCCATCACTAAAGTCCCAGGTAGAAAACAAGCTTTCACCTAAAAAAAAAAAAAAAAAAAAAAAAAAAAAAAAAAAAAAAAAAAAAAGGCATAAATAAGCAATCTGGGAACCATGATTGCAGAGTCTCAACTAGAGGCTGGAAGGAGGCCTGGATAGAAGAGCTGAAAATATGAACAGAAGAAAGGGGAAAGGAGACAGTCTTAGGACCACAAGGCACCCTAGTAGGATATAACCTGCACTGAAGAATGCAGAGGGCAACCCCTTTGCAAGATCCATCACCCCAGAACTGATACTCACGGGCAACAATTCTACACTGTGTTTTTACCAAGAAAGTAACAACCTCTAAAAGATGAAATAGTAATCTTCAAAAGAAATAGACCTTAAACACTATACCATAGCTCACTTTTACTTACACACACACACATCGACCCTGAGGAAGATAAATTTTGTCTAGTGGGGAGTGGTTTCTTTTCAGTCTAACTCTGCTGAATGAAAAGGCAGTTACACAGCCACCTAATCAAATATTTAAGGAAAAGCTTACATAACTATGAAATTATGTCTTCCCAAACAAATTATAATTCATGGTTTCTATCTTTATTCTCTCTACGATTTCCCGAAACCATTGCATTATGCACACAGTGGGTACTTAATACATGTGTGAGTAGATGAGTGGGCAGGTGGGTTCACAGACCAACAGCTTGTAAATCAGCTCTGAGACACTGCCATGCACATCCTGAAAGCCTGGCAGATGTGCAGAGCATCACATTTGGCCACAATGTGACTTGCTTTGTAAGGAAGTAACAACTGTACAAACTAAGCTTCCGTTCCTGAGACTCTTAAATCTCACAGGACCAGACAACAGCTATGACGCCATCCGTCCTGATTAAAAGATGAAGCATGGCACACACTCACTTTTTAGACACATTCTCCTCCAAAGCTAAGATTGAGCGAGCTCCTTCTGTAGGAATGAGTGACTGAGTGAGTGCGTGAGTGAGCACATTTGTGTTCAGGAAGACGGGGGACAACACTCGTGGGTTATGATCACACCATAAGGAGAGGGGAGGAGAAAAAAAAACATAAGTTGAGACCTGGAATCTGAAGGAGGTCTATTCAGGTTGGCTGCATTCACTGCCCTCGGTAAGCTAGGACTGATCTGCTTGCGTGCTGTGGAGACCTGGCTTGCTGGAGGTGAAATGGGTCCCAGTCGCTGAACCATCATGGGACTGCTGGTGAGCACTAGATTGTTGCAGCTGCCTTTTCCAATGGACTTGCACTGAGGCCCAAAGCCAAGAGCCCCTAAAAACAAATGAATGAGGTTAGCTTTCATGTCCCTTACATCAGCAATCAGTACATACACACAAGTGCACATTTCTATCAGGGCTCATCTTCAGAGGCAGTCCTTGGACCTCCTCTTTTTAGTATATTTTCTTCACACAGGGTCTCATGTAGCCTAGGCTGCCCTCCAACTTACTATGTAGTCAAAGATAGCCTTGTGTTATTCCTGCCTCCACCTTCCAAGTACTGGTGTTGCAAGAGTATCTCCTTTTTGATTTTTTGTTTGTTTGTTTGTTTGTTTGCTTTTCAAGACAGAATTTCTCTGTTTACTCCTTGCTGTCCTGGAACTCACTTTGTAGACTAGGCTGGCCTCGAACTCATAGATACGCCCACCTGTGCCTCCCAAGTGCTGGAGTTAAGGGCATGGACTACCACTTCCCAGCACAAGAGTATCTCTTTAATACTGATTACACCAAAAAGCATGATTCCAATGCAAAATCTGTAATGCTATAGCAGAAAGCTTTTCATAATCACCCCTCACACCAAATGCGATTAAATTCCACTGTATAGAAGTGAGAATCATCTGTTGAAATTGATGCCAAAAGTTATAATTTATAATGTCTTTAATGAAAGGGTGAAGGTGATTAGTAGATGAAATTATCTTTATCAAGTCAATTCCTTCCTAGAGTACCTAATATTTTAAATCACAGACCAAATAAAGTCAATACTGCTGGGGGAGGGGCAAACAATTAACTGATTTGATTGCAAATCTGTACTTCCTGAAAGCCTCTTTAAAAGAGAATTGTAGTCAAGCTATATCCCTTGGGTTTAACTTTGGGTTTCCCCTCTTCATCCCAATTCACTGCTATTAGACATAAAACATTTTATTTCATTTCATTTATTACAATTCAAGATGGGAAATCCATAAAACACTCACTTGGAAAGGTAAATGAATTTAACAACATTTTTTGATTTCATTACTTACAACATTCCAATGTAAAAAAAAAAAAAAGTGTGGTACATATCCAAAGGAGAAAGAAAAAAAAAGGCAAAGAAACCCACAAGAATCTGTGTCGTTAAAGAGAAAGCAGAGAAGGACCGGCTAACATTGCCATGACTCATCAGTTTAAAATAATAGGAAAGGCTGAGTCATTCTAGACATTTCTTCACATGCTTGTACTTTTTCAAGCGTATCTGCCGGCTTCCAGGTTGAGGCTCAATGGCTTATACTCTATTCCCAATTCTAACAAATAAAAATAAATTCCTCCCTAGATTCTCTAACTTTGTCATTGCACTATTTGGGACCAAAGTATGTAGAAGTTGCCACTGTCACTTTATTTAGCTCTAGAGAGCAAAATTTCATCTTTTTGTTTTTCCCCAAATCAAACCAAACAGCCAAGAGCTCTTTTGGCGTCAATTTCAGTTACATCTTCCTCTAAGAGCCCCTTGAGACAATGTAGATTTGGAAGCTATCACCGTATCCCCATAAATAAAGCCACACCTCAGCTCTGCTGGTGGGGTCACAGCAGCCAGGGGCAGCAGCCCTGCTCCCCATCTGCGCTCAAAACCAGGTGCACATGGCCTGCCTACAGCCACACAGGGAGTTAGTATCTACGAAAACTCTACTGCTCCGTGTAGCTCGACGGCACCCACGTGCTTTAGTTTGGGCTCTGAACCCTCCCTTGAACATTTTCCAAGATCACTAACTCCTAAAAGAAATTTCTCAGATCTCCAAGATCACTGACTCCTAAAAGAAGTTTCTCAGATCTTTTTTCAGTTGTACAGGTTCACCTCCCTCTTCCTCCTGTAGCAGATTTCTGATCCATTATCTTGTGTCTTCCAAGACCAGTTGGAGCTATTACATTTTTATGACTCATATGGCATTGGACCATTAGGGTTTTGTCTTCATATGAAGAGTCGTAGGTATGTATTTTTATGTAACACTCATAACCTGAGTATCTCTGAAAATTCTTAATCCTGTATATTTGCATATGCTCTCTTTTTGCCTTGGAAAAGACGATGTAGTGGTACATAGCCTAACTCAGGCTATAATAACCTGAGTTATCTTCTCAGTATCCTCACCTATTTCTATTAAAAGCAACATCAGATGTCAAGCATTCAGTCAAATAGAATGTCATATACTCTCATATAATAAATTGCCACTTTATTCATCCTTAATAAAACTATTAACATCTATCTGCCTCTAAAACAAATACATTAATCACTCTATCAGTACACAGAAGAAATACAACTCAGTAACAAAGCATATTAATAACTATTTGTCAAATCCTGTGTGTATATACATCTATATTAAAAGCATAAACAACAAATTATATTGGTTATAATATTGAATATATTTATATAAAAATATATAATATAGACAGTGTTATGTAGTAAAATCATGAAGAGCCAACTAAATTTGTATGCAGTATCATTACTTCAGAGATGGGATGAACACACAGCTACCTTAGAATTAGCAATTGCCAAATGGGATGACTGCAGCTGTTACTCGAACCCTTATTCACAGCTGTGTCTGTAACGTGGGTATCTAGTGAGCACCTCCGCATCTTCAGGGTTTCAACCCAAAGGTCACAGTGCCCCCCTTCCATCCTCACTGTCATCAGGGCAGATCTGAGTGATTCGGCCTTTCAAACGTCAGGGATTGAACCCATTACATCCCCACTAGCCTCTCATTTCTGTGCTTCAATTTTCAAACTGAAGCCCTTGTTTAACGTGTACCTGCTTCCTTAGAACCCAGCCTATTAGAAAGCTGTGAGTGAACACGTGAAAATTAAAAATGGTTACAGTGAGTATTAAATATTACCCAACTATTTTCACAGAAGCCCTCCTGTCTTTTATGAAACACAGGACCACTTAAAAACAAAATCCAAACTGAGTCGATCCTTCGATGCTTCTCCACAGTGTAGCTAGCCTAGCTGGATGACAGAGGAAGCTGGTGAGAGCAGGAACTCTACATCAGTTCTCCTGGTCCAGAACCCTCCAGCCTGGACTCTCTGTAATAAAGACGCCTCAGTCCTTCTCTGCCCAGCAACCCATCACTGTGCACTATCCTACCCCCTTACTCCAAACATATGGACCAACTTAAACAGCCTCTAACCACACGCAAGTGACAGCCTGTGAAAACAGTGAGTTTCTCAGAAACATGCAGTATGGTGTGCAGCAATGAGAACATTCCAGAAAACGGCACCATCTATCTCACAGAGGGAAGCAAGCAAAGAGTTGTACCAAGAGCCACTATGAACAAAGCATTGAGAGTCTAATTCTTTTTCAGAACACCAGACATAAGGATCAGCTGCAAGCTACTCAGGAGGAATGTGGACTCTGTGGGCAGCCTGCCTGAAATCAGGCTCTTTGTGTGACCCAGGCAAATTACTGAGGATTTGTAGTCAGCATTTCTATCTTACCATCTACCAAACAGGAAGAGAAGCGGATGCCGCCTCATAACATGGCTTTGCATCTAGTATTAACAGCACATATAAAGGACTCGGCATCATAGCAGATCCTATGGATGTCAGCAGCTACTGTCACTGATGGTACTGTTTCATGCCTGCCTTTGCTTTTCTGTTCCGCTTTATTAAAGAAGAAAAGTCCTTCATCATTCCTTGCATAAAACAAGATAGTAAATGATGTTGTTTAATTCTCTGCCCATTTCCAATGTTCTTTCTGTTTTGAGCCGAGAGCCAATTTTTTTTTAAGCCAGGTGTCATCACAGATAGAAGTTTGCAACTGGCCAAGTTTGAATGTTCCCTGGCTTGTTGCTCCATAAAAACAAACCATACAGCTTTTCTGACTACCAGATGTGCCAACGACTTGGGCACTAGTTCTCTTTTTGAAATATCGCTTATTTTTAGAGACAACATGGTGTGTGTTTAAAAATGTGTTTACTGCTCAAATAAAGATCTGAGGGGATGGTGTTCTGAGTACCACATAGGTTCTAGCCAAGATCACCCTGTGCTGGTGGGAAGCCCAAAACATTTTGTATCTCGGAGTTTCTAAACTGAGTGGCCGCTTTAGAAGGGCCTTGATTTTCACAAATGTCTTCATTCGTTGAAAGGCTCTTCTCCAAAAGCAAGGTTAATTAGGTTGTACTTATCATAAGTAGGTCGCATCTCTCCTAACTTTGGCTTATATCTACTCACCGGTTCTCTAAACTTCACATGGATACAAAGGGTAACAAAAATGTAACACAGATGGCAGAGTAGGGATGATGTAATCAAAGCTTTGCTGCTCTTATTCGCTAGTCAACTGGCACTTAGAGAATGCCAACCAGAGTCCAGGCAGCCCATGGAGCCAGCGGTGAAGGACGGACTAAGTCCCCTCTAAGGCCACTGTCTGGTTTTTATAAAAGGTAATTCCTGCCTCTAGGTGGATCCCATTTATCAGGTCACAAATGACTACAGAAGATCAACTTCTAAGAAGTTCAGTGCTACTGACACACACGGAGTTTCCAAGGCAAAATTATTAAAATTATTAAAATAGGTTCAAGTCCTGCCCCTGCTCTCACTGGCTATGCGGCAATACGTAGAGTGCTTGAGATCTCTCCACCCTAGTATCTTCTTCTAACATAGGGACGGTCAGGTCACTTAACGCATGGGATTGCTTTAATGACAACTGGTTAATATTAATATACATGCTTCTAAACATCTGGGTTCTCTATGCAACATTACAACCTAAAAAGATTGTAGAAATATGAAATAATCTCCAATTTCACCTAAGGTCATTTCTTCATCTAACACACAAACTCAAGAGTTTGCTCATGTCAGTTCTGGAGCCATTATGAATAAGTCATAGATTTCATATTTTTAACCCATAAATGTATAGCCACAATATAATTGTAAAATTCAAAGCATTCAGCAAGGCTATACTACTAGTAAAGAAAACACTATACTCACATATTAGCAATAATACATGTAATGATACATGTAGAAGAATTGCTTTCTAACCCGGGATCACGGAGTATAGAGGAAAGTTTTAATCCACAGTGGTCTCCAAGAATAGAGTAGTGGATCCCTGGACACCAGGCCCTGGAGAGTGACAGAAAAGTTGAAAGGCTAAAGGCAGAAAAGGAGAGGCTAGCATCAGAGCGTCCAGGGCACATCTGTATCAGAGCCCCACCACCCACCAGCTTTATCATCTTTCCACACGGCTTAAGCTCTCTGGGGCTCTGTTTCCTGATGCTAAAATGAGTTTAATGCCTGCAGAACTGCACAGCTGTTCTGAGAGCCGAAAGAGCTACTATGTGTGGCATATTTAGTATGTGCGCTCACTAACTGCTCGGGAAAGTCAGCTGGACTGGAACTGGGAGATAGCTTCGTGGGTAGAGTGCCCGCCTTGCAAACACGAGGACCTGGGTTCAAACACTCGAACCGTGTGAGAAACGCCAGGTCCCGTTGTAATTCCAGAACTGGGGAGGTGAAGGCAAGCAGATCCTCCAGGCTTACTAGTCCGCCACTGTAACACAGTTACACAGCTCCAGGACAGTCAGAGACCCTTCTCAAGCAAACAAACGAAAAAAGTTGACAGACTTTGAGGAGACAATACCCCAAGTTTGTCCTCTCCATGTTCATGCACACACATGTCCACACACACATACATGAGCACACACATACACAAATTAGCTCAATGTATTAAAGAAGCCCCTTTCCTCTCAGGCTCCCACCCTAACCAAGAAGCTACCTGCAATCAATGCACACTAGCCAAGGAACATTTCGTTTTCTTCAATGGAGTCTCACTGGGTAAATTAACCATACTTCAGAGCAGGGCCCATGGCCAGGAGTAATTGACCACCACAAAACAGATTCAATGTTAATTTTCTGTAGACCTTTTGTCTCATTTTGCTTTTTTTTTTTTATTGGTCCTTTGCTTGTATATTTTGTTTTCCATTTGTTGTGGGGGTTGTGTACCGTTCCTGCTTTTGTTTGTGATTTTTAAAGAGAGAAGAGGCATGGAGCTGTGTGAGTGAGGAAGTGGGGACGGAATGAGGGCAGAGAAAAGCGTGATCAGAATATTATTTGAAAATGTTTTTCAATAAAAATAAGAAAAAGAAACAACTGTCTCCAGTACCATTTTATATTGTTTCTGGAATTTCTTTTCCCTTAAGTATTCAGGGGATAATGCTGACATCTCACAGTGCATGGGACACACAGTCACAAGACACCCACAGCATACAGAAACACACATACACACACACACACACACACACACACATACACACACACACACACACACACACACATACACACACACACACACACACACACAGAGTCCTTCCTGGGATGGACGCCAGCCTCATGCCACTCTTGACTCTCCTCATCCTCTGTCCGCTCACTGCTTCAGAAAGAATCTGATTGTCTCAGACTCAGTGAAATGCCTCCAGTGTAGCTTCCAACAAAGCAATAGTATAGGAACAGAAAAGAAGATTTCAATTTCTGACAAAAAAAAAAAAAAGACAACTTTCAAAAGTCTGCAAGGCAAAGTATTATCTTCAGCACTTGTTTGTTCGTTGTCTGCATGTGTGTGCAATCGTATGCATACATGTAGGTGTGCATGCCATGCTGCACCGCTCTCCTTCCATCCGGGGACTCCAAACCAGGCTGTCTGGCATGGCAGCCAGCACCATCAGCTGCTGAGTCATCTCACGGGTCCCAGAAACACTATTGTCTTAAACTTCTCAATGAAGCTTTCACTGTACAAACAAATTGTTTGCAAGTCTAGTCCCTCCTTTGTTCCTTGTGTTCACAAAATTGAGGTATAACTGGAAAACAGTCTAGGCCATTCTGAAGTAAAACTTTGGCAACTTTGAAGCTCAAAATTTTACCCCTGTTTCTACTTCCAAGCACTTAAATGACCCTGCATGGCACGGTGTCCTTAAATCAATCCAGAGAGATAAGTTCAATATAGAAAAGAACTCCTTTAAACAAACCTTTTGAGAGTTTTAAAAAAAAAAAACAAAAAACATATGGGTGCTTTGTCTGAGTGTGCTGCATGCTTGCAGTACCCACGGGTGCCAGAAGAGGGCGCAAATCCCCTGGAACTGGAGTCACCGGTAGTTGTTAGCCACTATGTAGGTGCTGGGAATCCCAACTCAGATCCTCTGGAAGAGCAGTCAGTGCTCTTGACCATTGAATTCTCTCTCCAGCCCCTAAGTGAAGGCTCATACCGCTTTCAAAAGCAAACAAATCTCACATGCTATGGAAAAGTGTTTGAGTTCTTGTGGGAGAAGGTGGCTGTCCTGCACAGCCAGCCTGTGGATAGAACCTTGGCCATTTAGCAGGTCAGTGGTACATTTCAGATTCTTCTACAAGGCAGCTCAATAGATTACTGAGAACCAGCACACACATTGTCTGCTATGTCAAGAGTCTGTGCTGTGATTATCATTACTATGGTACAGAACTATTTTTAAGTAATACAAACTGAGCCATAATGACAGAAATGATTATTTATGAACCCCAAAAAGTACTAATGCCCCTTGCTAACTCCTCATTCTCTAAGAATGGAACTGCCCAGTCTTTCTCTAACGTAGAAGAAAGACTAGGTAGGAAAGTGTGGCTCAAGAAACTGGGCTTTCCTTTATGAATAAACTCAGCCAGATGGACAGAGATGGCCACGCAAGGCAAGTCCTACCAGGTGGGTATGTAGCAATTAGGTTGCCCCAGACAGAGTGGGCAAGACAGTCTGGTTCTGGGGCCCATACAGGAAGAACGCTGGGTTATCACTGAAAACTCTGCCCTTACAACCTATCCTCCATTAATACAAAAGAATGTTCTGACAAGTCTACATACTGTGACAACCCCAAACATAGGTTCCAACTATGTTTAGGACTATAGCATGTGTGTTTTTAGGCCTCAGATTGTTAACTTAGCATATATCAAAGCATTTGATTGTACTAGTGACTTCTTGTTGGTATCACATTTCTTTACATTTCAAATTTAAACTAAGATGCATTAAAGTCAAATAATGTAGATGTACATATAAAACCAAGATCTTTTCATGTGTGCCCAGTTGCAGAAGTATTCTTTGAAGAGACTCAACTCAGTCAAATGTGTGTCCTTCCACATGTCGAAGCTCTACAAACATGAATATGTATGCTTAATTCTAAAAGCAATATGATTTATCATACATTGCCCCCATCTGTTCTTAAGAGAAACCATGAAAATATAGCTATTTTAATAAAGTCTCAAAGCAAATGCTGAAATAAATCTACCTTTAGACCACAAACTCCTGTCTTATAATGAAATATGGGTGCTCACCCACAATAAAGTACATAGCTTGGGGCAAGGTACTGCATCATGTCAACTCCTTTCTCTTTCCTCAAATGGGGTACGCATGAGATGTCTGAGAGACCTTTGAAAAGTACATGCTCTTCACCTGAGAGGGATGGACAGGATTCTCCTTGGGCCCCATGCAAAACCAAGCCAGACTGGCCACTGGCTCCATGTCACCAGCTCCTCTGAGCCTTCCCTCACAGGCCTTCTAAGAACTGGCAACAGTAACTCCCACACAGCAAGCACATGAGACTTCCTGTGGAATGTTTGGGCAGACCTGCCGTGTCTCCCTCCTCAAACACAGCACTGACCAAGAAGTGAATGTACATGAGTGTACAGTGTGTCCCTCTAAGACACAGAAAGGCTGGAAGAGCGGCTAGAAATGCCAAAGAAAAGGAATAAAAATGTTAGCATTATCAAGTGCTCAGAACTGCACACATCTACGGGAGATAAGAAACACTGGGGACAGCATCCTGTCGTCGCAGAGCTGACAATCTACTGACATCAGACATTCACCTAGGAGGCACCAGATAAGGTTAATGTCCTGTGCAGGGCTGAATATGAAGCTAAATTACAGACAGGAGTTGGAAGAAGAAAGAGAGCAGTTACTATGTTATAGATAATTCACTGACAATGATTAACCTAGAGACATTTCTCAAAGTTCTTTGGAATTTCCAAAGGTATGCCACTTAAGTGGTAAAAGAAAAAGCTTCTGGAGATGCCCATGGTTAAACAACTTTAATATATCTTAATAAAACAAAGGTTACATGTGTTTTATTACAAGGTTTCTTATAGCTCTTACGATGCACATAATAATCTCTCAGGGTGACAAATGACATACAAAATATACTTGTTGGGGAGACTGAATTTTTAGGGACTCTTCCTCTTTGGGGAGTCACTCAAGAATAACATTCAAATTCTATGAAAATTAACAAGCTAAAACAATAAAGAAAGAAAAGGTACATGGATGAGGAAGAATAGGCTGCTGTCATGGAAATTAACAGGAGATGACTCCAGCACAAAGCAAGGGAAGAGCCAGAGCTCAGGGGATCAGTCTGTCAGTCCAAAAGACCTGGGCCATTGCTGGGACCTGGAATGTTCGCCAATAGCCTAAACTATTGGGAGTTCATACAAACCATAAGAGGGAGATTCTGGGTCATTGAGAGTGTGCCCTTGAAGGTAACTGTGGGTCTTGGTCTCCTCTTTCTCCTTTTTCACTTCCAAATGGGTTTGCTCCGGTGTTAACCAGCTCACGTGGTTGGTACCTTCCCACAGGCTCAAGAGCAATGGAGCCACTGTGTACTGGATGTTTTCCAACTCTAAGCCAAAATAACCTACTCTCTTTGTCAGTTAATTCCCTCAAGTATTTTGTGATAGGACCAGAAAGCTGACACATTCTGATGTTAAAGGTAGACATTTCATTTCATCAAGTGATTCCATACCAGGCTGTATGTAAGCATCACAAAGGTATTTCCTTAACAATGTAAACTTCTAGACTCTGAGCCCACTAACCAGATAATGTTGGCATAACTGGCTCCCTAACATCGGGGGCTCTATGCTGTTGGCACAACTGTCTGACATTGGAGGCTCCATGCTAGAAGAGATGGTACATGCTGCTAGGAGTTCACCCAAGAGTAAACTCTTTCTCCACGACATGAGGAAGACAAGGAGCAATGGTGAAACAGAAAGTAGGCTGTGAAGAAGGCCCAGTGTGGGCAATGAAAACTCAGAAAGCAATAGTTATAGAAGCCAGTTAGATTAAATTCACAGCTTTTTATAATTAAATTTTTATTAAGGACCTAGAAGATCAAGTTTAAGGTGTGATGCATCATATAAAGTCTATCGTGTGACTCCTTCCCAAAGTGTTCCAATAAATAGGTCAAATCCTAACCCAGGGAGAGTCCTACAAATCTAACAACCCCCCACTAACTTGCCTTCTGGGATTCAGTTGATTCTCCTGTGTTTATTTCACAAGGGTATAATTTTTACACTAACATGCTTCCAGCTTTAGTCAGCATTACAGGAATGTTGCCCACAAAGTATGGAATCACCCGCCCTACTCATTTTGTTTTATGCCTGTATTAAATAGAGTTGCATTTATACCTAAGAACCTGAAAATTGTCCCGTGCTTGTCTGTACCCCTAATAACCTCACTTTCTGGGCGTCAGCCCTCATCTCGCTCCCCACACTGCTGAGCACTTCTGGTTAAGATGTTATAAAGAGTACACGGCTCCCAGACACCTCATAAAGACAGAAGGTAGATTCAACATTGTTCCTGGGGTTTCCATTCTAAAGTCCTATCATTCAGCCATTATACATCAATTATCAACTAATTAGTAGAGAGGGCTTCTGCTGACCCTCCTGTTCTCCCTTGTAATGATTTGCCAAGTTAACTGAAAGCCTTTCTACTCCACAGAGACTCTCAGTATAGCAAGAGTGTTAAATAAAGTTCACCCACAATTAGCCTCGAAAACCAAAGAGGAACTATAAGCACATTTTACTGCTTTCCCTTGACAAAATTTCCAACAATCCCACGGGAGGAGAGCAGATGTATTAGTGAAATAAGCAAATTGTTACTCTCAAAAACTGAAATGCGAGCACAGGCTGAATTTAGGGAGTTATAGCTTGTGGGTCAGTTATCCGTGTACTGTCCCTTCTCGGCTGTATGAGATACTTGAATGGAGTTTCGGTTCCTAGACGGGTCAGACGGTTCCTGCCTACATTCTAACAATGGGCTTACACCAAAGCGTGTCTGCTGGAGTCAACTGGGGAACTGTCTGAAGGTGTCATTACTCAGAAAAAGATTTCCAGAAACACAAGAAAGAATGAGAGGAAGCGTACTTTAGGTGGAGGAAAAGGCTTCAGTCTCCCAAGGCCATGAGCTAGTCACACTGACCTACTGTGGACTTGGCACTCTGATGTGTCATGGAATCTCAGGCCATCGGAACAACTCTTCTGCAAGATCTTCCAGCCGACTAGATGGAGTTTAAAGTAACAGAGAAAAACATGAGCAACATCCAATCTTGAATTAAGGTGCCCTGGTGCTGAGTGCAGAAAGAGTGAAGACAAGAAACGTATTTGTATAAGCTTGGTGGAGAAGGTCACACTCCTCTAATTCAGCCTCTCCGTGGCTGGAGGGTAGAGGACAGTATGAACCATGAGATGACCAGAGTGAGGAGAGAGGGCAGTCGCACAGGAGACATTGCAAGTGATGTAGAGGGAGCCAGAGAGAACTGATTCACTAACATGGTGCATGACCATGACCGCGGGCAAGGTCCTTAAGCTCTTCGTGCCTTTATTGCCCATGTGGAACATGGAATGCTAACTGCTCCCACCTTCATAAGGCTGTCTGAAGAACAGTATGTAAAAAATATGTAAAGTACTTCCATCCTGTCCAGCACACAGTAAGTACTCCATAAGCCTCAGGAGTCCCTGTTCTTACTGAAGACGTGCACACCCGCCCAGGCAGAAAAGCTATGGCAGGTCCACAAGTCTAGGCACGAGGGGTGACAATGAAGCGGACAGTTCAACTATTGTGAGAAAATGTGGATTCAAAGCAAGGACTGAAGGCAGAAACCAAGCTAGGAAGACTGTTGTGATCTCAGGATGAGGTCTAGGAAGAGCCAAGCAGAGTAGTTCAAACCCAATATTCTCATTAGGAGAGAGCAGGAGAGGGGAGAGAAGGAGGGGAAATGGGGGGCGGGGAGTACAGGCAAGTGCAAGCACACTAGGTTCCAGACCTTTCATAAATCAAGGTCATAATCTCCTAAGTGTGCTATTTCCGCTCAAGCCAATCCAAACCCAAGGTGACAAGGGACCATTGCAGTGTCTCCTACCAGGGATGCGCTTCACCGGATGAACCAATGGGTAGGAACTCTCTGCCAGAAAGTCGTAGCTTATTAAATATTTGCTCCATAATAAAGAGTATGATTTGTAAAGAATGAATAAGGCAGATCAAGTCCAAAGCCACAAATAAAATTAAGAAATTTCCTCTTAAACAAGTGTGAGTCCTGGTACTCAAGCAGAATGAGGTTCCTGGTAGACACAACCCATCATATGTCCAGCTTTGACATTACAACAGCTGGAAATACCAGTTTACTCCTCTGTTAATACTCCCTCCCTCTCAAAATAATGTTACCAGGTAAAGCTTTCTCATTTGCTGCCTTCTTGGAGGATGGCACCCCACTGGGGTGCTCTGTGGGTTTTTAGTAGGCTGAGGAATGCTCTGGAAGTGGATGGCATAATCTTGGGATCAAATGACCGTTTCTTTCCTAAGTTTCCTCCAAAATTAAAACATTGCATCCTGCAGGAGCTCCTTAAGCAGAAAGGTAAACAACTCAAAATAGCTTCAGGAAGGCCCTGAAACTGACCAGATTCTCAAGGCTCCTCTCTGGCAGGGTAAACAGTAAAGGCCGAGAGTTCCTCTCAGACCAGCCAAGTTGCCTGGAAGAAGTTTAGAGCAACTGAGGCACCAAGAAAGGACATTCTCTCCAACCTACTGAGCCGTCTCCAGGGTGCACAGGGTGCCCCAGCTTCTAGCTTTTGTGAGCTGTCACCCCAGATAACACAAAGGCTGGGCCCATAAGCATCTCAGGAGACAGCTAACAAAGAAGTCGAAGAACTTTGCCTTTTCTGCTCTGTTTCTGGGATGTCATCATTGCGAAGTATCAAGCAAGGTACTCCATCACCAATGACTGGGACTAAATAAATATTTCACCAATCATAGACACGGGAGCAAACATGCTCTTAAAGAACTATTTCTTATGAGTTTAAATATTAAGTCATGTCAACTACAAATTCATTTAAAATTACAGCAGTAATTTTTTTTATGCCTGAAACAACTACCTTTTGGTTAGGAAACGTATAACTGTATAAAATGATGCAGTGTTAACCAAACTACCAAAATATAAAAACATGATTCACACATCACAAACCTCAACTCACAAGCCACCTGGCTGGAGCCTACAGACTGTAAATTCCTTCCTGTTTCTTTCCATTGATGCTGTCTGTGAACTTAGAAGAGAAATCATGTAATCTAAGCATCTCTGTACCCGACTCAAGGTGAGTTCGTGTTAAAGTGACTGTGACTCTAATACCCGGTGCATGCTGAGGCAGCCATGTTGTCAGCACTAACTCCCAACCATTAATGGCTTGAATAGTAGGGAAAGCCCTGCAGCCAACACATACTCTTCCTACCAAACATACAAGCGGGGGCTGGAGAGATGGCTTCACTGGGAAAGCGTTTGCCAGACAAGCATGAAGAACTGAGTTCAAGTCCCGGCGGACACATAAAAGCTTGCACAGTGGTGCATACATTCCGGTGCTGGACAGTGGAAGGCAGGAGAATACTTAGAGGTTGCTGGTCAAACTAGTCTATGCAAATCTGTGAGTTCCAGGTTCCATGAGAGACTCAAAATAATAATAATAATAATAATAATAATAATAATAGTAATAACAATAACAATAATGAGGCAAGAAAAGCCGTAAGGACAGATACTGACCTCTGACCTTCACAGGCGCATGTGCACATACACACGTGTACGCATCCACACAAACAAAAGACCTCACAGGCTAGAGATGGCTCAGAAGTCAATAGCACTAGTTAACTCTCCCAGAGGACCAGTTTCAATTCCCAGCACCCACCGGGCAGCTCACAATCCTGTGTAACTAACTCCAGTTCCAGGAGATCCAGTGCCCCCACTGGCCTGTGTGGGTACTGCATGCAAGTGCTACACATCATTCATGCAGGGACAACACCTGGCAGGCTCATTTTAACTCTCAGGGAAAAACAAAACAAAACACTAAAGCAGTGTTGTAGATACAGCTCAGTGGTAGAGCACTTACCTAACAGCCAAGATCTGCAGTACCACCAAAAGACCATAAAGCAATCCTATGACATTTTGATGCCAGTGTGGGGGGAAAAAATCCAAAATGTGAGTTGTGCCTAGGTTCTCCCTGAAATAATATTTGTTAAAAAGGAGGATGAGTTACTTATCTGAATTTGAATATCAAAGCTACACACCAAAGTGAGTAAGAGTAGAATGCCAACAGAGTGGCTGTCCTATTTCATTAGTGATACGTGGCTTCTTAGAAAAGAATAAATAACACAGTTTAAGACATTGAAGACAGTTATGTCCTTCAGAGTAAATAAGAAGGGAAATAAAATTCCTCCCCACCTCTCCAAAGATCATGTACTCGGAGTCCTGAACTTGATAGAGGGAATACCTCCTCTTCTCCCCTGCTCCAGGTGAGCCCATCCATAAACGTGGCCCAGGATATGAGTCCTTCTGTTCTTAGATGCTCCATAATAAAATAAAACTGACAACTACAGGCCAAAAGCCTCACTTTGGTTTTTTTTGTTTGTTTGTACCAGGAAAGGATGGGGGATATTGAAAGAAATCCACGGTTTGTGATAAACTAATGCCTTATATTCAGTGAGTAAGAATAGCTCCCAGTGGTGGACAGGAAGACGGGAAGGCATTAGCAGAGTATTTCCAACGTGCAGCATTCAATATTCAACTATTAGACATTAGCCTCAGCAGGATGTTGCTCAATCTCAGTTCTCAAGCTGGAGTCTCTCTGCTTGCAAACTAAACCACCTAAGTACATGGGATTTTACTATTTAAGGATATGTATGTCTCAGAAAAAAATCTGAGAAATTTAATTATATTTTAAGTTCAAAGAATTAATGAAGAAACGTGTTACTTTGACCAAATTCATATGTATCCACCCTCCTTCGTTCATCTGACGGCAGCCAGACTTACTTCTGAAATACTCCTCTTACAAACTATCTGAAACACAATTAATGAAAGGAAAGCATTCCTTTCTTGTTGTCTACCTTTATATTAGAGTAAAACTGACAAGCAGAAAATACTTAAATTGGAAGTATAGAATGTATAATTTGCTGGACTTGGTGGCACATGCTTGTAATCCCAGCCCTTGAGAAGGAGAGAGGAGAAGACCACCACTAGTTGGAAGCTAGCCTGCTCTCCACAGCTAGTACCTGGGCAGCTTGGGCTACACGGTGAAATCCTATCTTCAAAAGCACACATAACCACAAAGTTGAGCATTAGATTATGTTAAATTCATGCATGGTACATACATTTAAAGTGTGTGTGTGTGTGTGTGTGTGTGTGTGTGTGTGTGTGTGTGTGCGTGCGCGCGCACACACGTGCGAGTGTGTATGTATGTGTGTGCTGAAATAATCATCACAAAGTAGTTTATATATCCTTCATGTCACATGGTTACCTATGTATGTGTGTTAAAATTTTAATCCATGATAAATGTGATAAATGTGAAGTATACAACACTGTACTGGCAACTATGGTCACCAACAGTGTATGTTGGCTCTCCATTCATTCGTCTTGCCATAAATGAAACTTTCTAGTATTGGGGACTATTTCTCTGCCCTACCCCACCCCCACCCCTTTGAATCCCACTGCTGTAGATTCCACATACCCAAAGGTCATCTGGGAATTGTCTTTCAGTGGGAGCATTTCATTTGTCTCCTGCCATCAAGCACACTGAGCAATCTATGCTGAAATTGTCGAAATAGCCAAGAGTCTTTGCTCTGTGTTCGGTACCCAGCAGTGAGAGAGCAAAAGGAAGGGCCAAGTTCTTTCCATGTCCATCTAGACAGGGAGAACACCTTTGTTTCATAAAAATTCCCCACCATCTTCTTTCAAAAAATGTGTCAGAGGAGTTAAGGGAGGGCGGGAAGGCCAACGTCCCTCAGAAGGGACTGCAGGGGACAGGATTGGGAAACCTGCCATGAGTGGGTTCCGTCATCTGACACCAGCAGTAAGAGGAATGTTGGGAACACCTCGGTCCAGAGGAGGGAAGAATAGAGTCTGAAAGACGCATGAAAAGAAGACGGATAATTCAGCTTGACGGACTTGTTTTCTGACACGTAGCCTTGAAAAGAACAATTTTACCTCAGAAACTTGGCAAATGCAAACTGATTTTTTGATAAGTTGAAACATGCATGCTCCTGAACACACGAAGCGAGGGTGAGGGGGAGAGAGGCCAGGTATCCGAGACAGGGAGGCTGTCAGATTTCTCGTTTCTGTGTCATTTCTGTTTAGTTGGTCAGATGAAAATTCAAAACCATATAATTAGGTGGTTGTTTATACATGATTAAGCATGAGCTCACTGCTCTCCGCATGCCAAGAAGTCAGAGAGTGGTTAAGGGCAAGAAGGAACTATTAATAAAAGGAAATAAAGCTGTAATACATTTTTCACTTATGAAAAAAAATAATTCAAAGGTCTCTAGAAGGGAAAATATCAAGCATGACTAGAACAAGAAACTATATGGTTTTATAGTGACCAGAATTTGAGAATCTGAGAGATATAAAAGCCTAAGCCACTGATAAGAAAAAGCTCCAGCTTTTAATCCTTTCTTTTCTTCTCATAAATATAAATCACAATGAGAACATTAAAAAAAAAACTTACCTGTATTACATTTCTTTAGAATTATGGGAAATATTCAAGCAAGAACACTGTGCTCATTTACAAGCATTATTTGTTCTTTATAACTGTCCCTACCAGGAATCTTCTCTGCAGAGACCGAGAGCTGGCCACAACTGTGGAAAAGAACTCTTCTGTCCTTTTCCACAGCGGCAGTTTTCATCCCCTAATCAAGTGAGCCATCGAAGGCAAAGCTGACCTGACTACAACCTTCACACAGCTAAGGCAGAACTCCCAGGCCTCCAAGAGAACCGGTGGCCAAAACCCAGTCCATCGACTCCTTGTAGACCACACTCCCAGATACAGAGAAGAGCACTGGCCAAGTCTTCCGGATGACAGACCTGATCCATGCCAGCCTGCTACTCTGCCTTAGGGCCACTACTTCCACTTTCCCAAGTGGGAAAACTTCACCAACCAATAACGACAACCTGAGGAGGCCAGCCTGGCAGAGGAGAACCTAGTCTTAGAGGTGAATTTAGTTCTTTTGCCTGCCGGTACTGTGACTCAGTCCTTGTGCACAGTGCTATGATAATCACCAAGACAATGTATAGGGTCCAAAACAATCTAAAGTGAAAAACCAGTAAAGCCCAGGAGGGATGCAGCACATCAGTTCTTCAAGAACTGGGGTTAGGTGAACCTCATAGCATTCAAAAAGCCTCAAATGCAGCCAGGCAATGGTGGCACATGCCTTTAATCCCAGCACTCGGGAGGCAGAAGCAGGAGGATCTTCTGTGAGTTCAAGGCCAGCCTGGTCTACAGAGTGAGATCCAGGACAGGCTTCAAAGCTACAGAGAAATCCTGTCTTCAAAAACCAAAAAAAAAAAAAAAAAAAAAAAAAAAAAAAAAAAAAAAAACCACCCAAATGCCTAAAAGCATAAACATTGGCTTTTACAGCTTGATTCCCCAGAGCCAAATCCCCAAGTCACGCCAGGTCCCATCCTGCCAGAGACCTCCAAACTCTAACTCTCTCCATCTTCCTTCCTCCTGCTTCTTCCCACTTCTGTTTTCTTCTCACTCCTCTTTCCCAGGAGCATGAGCCAGTCTGATTCCAGAGTGATCTTCAGTCACCTGATGTACTTACTCACCCACTCATCATATTTTGAGCAGAACACATATGAACCTACATGACATGTTACAAAACAGAAACTTAAGAGACCTGTCCTGAGACAGAGATGACCAGAGCACCCGTCTGAAAGGGCACACACAGGAGGGACCTAGAATAGTGTTCAACTCATGTAGCAATGCTACCCCCCACAGCCACACCCGTTACCCGTCTCCCATGAGATGGCTACTTTGTACCCGATTCCTTGTTAAATCGCTGCCTTACATTGGTCTAATTCAGTTCTTAGTGTGTTACTTAGTGTTAGAAGCTACCCAAAATTGAAGGGGAAATGCAGGTGGGTCCATAAAACAGACTCATCAAGCCAACATCTCAAACATCCTTGTCTTTAGTGTTCAAAGGGGGAGAAAAATCGTACTAAATGAATAAATATGGATTACTTGAAAGAGTTTAGTATCTACTCTAGTTCCAGATAAGAAGTGTGATAATTCATTCCTAAACAATGTGTGGCATGTAACTCAAAACCGTTTTTCATCAATAATTAATATTAATAATTAACAAGTATAAACAACAAAAAGACCTTTTGGAAATGTCTCAGCCAGGTCCCTTCCTCATTCCAGCAGCTGCCCGTTGCCCCTCGATCTCCTGTCCGTGGGGTTAATAACTAAACTTCCCTCATCTCTGACATGCACCACTACCCAGCAGCAATCCTCCCAAGAATGCGTTCACAGACACAGAAGAATGAAGCCTTATCCAAGTCACCTGGGCCTGGCAAATGGATTTCTGCATTAGCAGCTGGGGACACATGCCCGACACTGGCTTCTCTTTCTCTCCAGCCAGGATGGAACACTCCAGAAAGCTCGCCTCCAACACTTCTTTATCAGCTAGGTTCCCTTCTGTCTCTAATGTGCCTCATAAAAGGACTAAACAGTTCTCTAGACAAACAGCAAAGGAAAAGATAATTCAATAGCTCCTCACAACAGGCCAGAAGGAATGTGTCAGGATGTTTTCTAACTGACACATAGTAACAACCCTGATTTATGGGGTACACTGTGATGCTTTGATAGAGATACCAAGGACTTGACTTTGTATTCATTCCAACGATCCCTTTGACTTTTGAAAACTGTACCTCCCTTCTTTCTCCATTTGACTGAAGGTGTGACATCTTCAGAGTCAAGTACTTCAAGCACACGCCTAATTAAAGGCATTTCACCAGCCGCCCCATGTGTTCCTGTCCTGATGCCTGATGATTAAAACTTGAAGCCCACTGCGATTAATCTCCTTTGGCCAGTCATTCTTTCACCAAAATGTACACACTACGTAGGGAATATCTTTAAAAGTTTTAAAAATTCAGCATCCTGCGTATTTCATATTTACAGCAAATAAAAACTGCAATCCCAGGCCCCTCCCTCTACCTACCTTCATTCTATACATTACCATCACTCTTTCTGAACAGGGATCAGAGTCATCAGCAAAGGCACCTCCTGCTTAAATTATTCATGCTCCTTGGCCCAGCACTGCCCAGGACTGGCAGTAGGAGGAGGTCCTCCCACAGCAGGCCTTCCTCAGGCCGTGTCTGCTTGGGTACATGTGTGGGTACAGAGGTGTTTACATCTCGCTGTTGTTGGCTGGGGGGTCTCGGAAGGCCCTGAGGCTTACTTTGCATACATTCCCAGGGCCACTTGCTCTGAGGTTTCATAAATTACAGGCAGCACGCACATCCAGGGACTGCTAAGAGGCCGGGAGCAGAGCGCTTCTGACAAATGCAGCCCGGAGAAACAATGTCTCCCTTCAAGTGGAACCGCTAGTGAAGTCAGCCAGTACAGACCGGCGGCGGAGACAATGCTGGGCAGGTCATTAACTGGCCTGGGTCAGAGCAGACTGCGGTGAGATCACCCACCTTTCTACAAGCCCCATTTTAGCTGCTGAGTTTATACGAATAAAACCCGTAATTTTCTAATGGCTGAACTAGGAATGTGTTCTAAAATAGCGAACTGTCTGCAAAGCCTGCAGAAGACACATGGGGAATTCACAAAGATGCTTTTCTGCAGTCTGTTGTTCAAGTGTGCACACAGCTCTGCGAGAGCTACAAACCTATTACGTGGAAAACAATCAACCACATAAACACGGGCAGTAGACTTTTGAGGTTGGTTTTTTTTTCCTAAGCAAGGTAGTTACTGTGGCATTAGGTTCTCCTCTCCCTCTCCCTCTCCCCCCTCCCCTCTGCCAAAAAGACTGAGTTAGTTGTTAACTGCACAAAGAAGTTAACATTTAACCCTAAGGCTGGGACTGCCTGCGTGTCTAATCTCCCCTCCCCCTTCTCGTTATAGAGAAAATGGCTTCAGGAAAAAAATCTTACTAATTATGGCTGATTTGGGGTGAGATCTGACGGCATCCGTTTCCTACTGCATTCACAGCCATAGAGAACATCTCACCACAGCCCCACCCCACCCCACCCACCGCTTCACACACTCTCCAGAGGGGACGCTCCTGGATCTGTGACTAGCCCACCCTCAAATCCCCAATATCGCCACCCACGATGAACTGTTGTCACCCCTTCCTCGAAATGAATTTTCTAGGTTTCTGCTTTGTATTCCAAATTTAAAGTCACTGCCCCCCTCATCCTCTAGGTAGCACTGTTTTATGCATATTTTATCAAGTTATTGATCAGGTCTACTGCCTACAGCTTTATGTTACCTCCCCCTGAACTAGCAGGTAGACAAGGATAGAGACTATGCCTCATCTGGCCACGGGCCTCATGCCCACTCCCAACCCCCTAGTCCAGGCCACAGCTTCCTGCAGAAGACAGGCAATCACCAATGTCCATGTTCAGGAGATGGCCACCCATGCTTCAGTACAAGCAGATGAGCAGAGGCCAAAGGGAGAATGGGGTTTTATTATTTAAAGTGCAATGAAAAAGAAAAGTGAAACGGGACGCTGGCTGAGAAGCCCGGGGGTGGGGGTGGGGTGGGGGGATGGGGGGGGCAGGCCCTTCCAGTCATCCCAGCCATTTCTAACCTCACTGTGGCCCTCGCTCCCCACAAGCACACCCCACACCTCCGGAACCCACAGCTCCCCACCAATGCTGCACTTTCCAAAGTGTTGGGCTCATCACCTTTTCTGTGAAGCCCTTTGTGGAAACAGGCATGAAGCAACCCTCCCTGGCCCCTTCCCTTTCTTAGCATAGGACCCACGAGGGATGGAAAGGCGTTAACTAGCTGGCAGCATATGAACACGTTTGTTATAATCATGTAACTTCTATCGATAATAGGGATTCATTTATGTGTTAAAAATAAGAGCTGATATTAACGGAAGGCTTGCTTGGTGGCTCTCAATTTCAACTAATTCTACAGCTCCGAATATTATCATCCCATTTCCAGGAGGAGAAAACCCAAGGCTCAGAGAGCTCAGTACTTGCTAGGAGTGAGGATCTGAAGCTCTCTCGGCTATCCGAGGGATGCTATTGCTCTGATAAAACACCGTGACCAAAAGGAATTTGGGGAGGAAAGGGTTTATTTGGCTTACATTTCCACATCACAGTCCATCATTGAAGGAAGTCAGGACAGGAATTCAAACAGGGCAGGAACCTGGAGTCAGGAGCTGATGCAGTGGCCAGGGATGGGTGTGGCTTACTGACTTGCTCCCCAAGGTTTGCTCAGCCTGCTTTCTTATAGACTCCAGGACCACCAGCCCAGGGGTGGCACTACCCACACTGGGCTGCACCCTCTGCCATCAGTCACTAATTAGGAAAATGCCCTCTAGGCCTGCCTACAGCCTCATCTGGAGGCATTTATTGGTTGAGGTTCCCTCCTCTCAGACAACTTTAGTTTGTGTCAAATGACATAAAACTAGCCAATCCAGGAGTCAAGTAAGGCCAAGTGAAAAATGCACAAAAAATGTGTGTAAGCTCTGACACACGTGAACAAGCACCTCCATGTGGGCAGGGCAGAAGGTGGTGAGAAACCCAGTTTCTCTGAGATAGACCAGACACCTCAACCTTCAGCAACTCAGCTTCTATGTATAGCAGCAGACAGAGAGCATCTAAATCTACTCAGGAGTGGGAGCATCTACTGTGGGAGGTCCACAGACAGACAGATTAACACAAGCATAACCTCTACAGAACATGTCGTGTCTAGCACGCGATCTCTCCTACTTTGGGGGATTTCTGATGCATAATGCCCCGTTTTTTTTTTCTTTTCATTCACCCACTTATGCAGAACCCAACTGCCTGGTGTCAGTGGTGAAATAAATCAAGAGGATTGTAGTATAAAATGATGATTAGCAAAATAGGATTTTTAAAAAGGTTGTTGGGGTACTAAAGGGAAGAGGTGGTGGTGGGTGGTGGTGGATGATTGAGTGGTAGTGGTGGTGTGGAGTTGAGGTGGTGGTGGGGGACTGGTGATTTTGGTGGTGGTTTTGTTGTTGTTGGTGGTGGTGGTGGTGGTGGCGGCGGTGCGGCGGCGGCGGCGGCAGTGGCAGCGGCGGCGATGAAGATATTTAGAACGACACATGAAAATACACATCTGTCTTCATCCACAGAAAAGACTTACTGACTTATATTCCTTCAGTAGTCTTGAGTGCACACAACATACAGCAATGTACAAACATCTATGCCTCACACACACAGCCCTGCGTGAACAAAGTGAGTGTACCAAGCATAGGAAGAAGTAAACAGAAAATACCATTAACTGAACAACTTCCCATGCAAACCTGACCTTTCATGACGCTACCTGAAAACACTACACATATGGCTAGCTAAAAGGTCTTTTTTAAGGATCTTCCTCAGTAGCCTCTATTTTCATCTTGCAGACCAACAACTACATAACAGTAAGAGTCGAGTCTGACCAGTCAGCGACTGTCCCCCAGGCCAAAAGCAGCATTATCTGCTTTCACCATCCAGTTAAAACCCTACCATGAGGAGGACAGAAGTGTGGGTCCAAGGGTGGGCAGCCTTGGCAGTACAGAGGCCAGAAGATCTTGCCACAGCAAAGTCAGTGAGTCCAACTTGATCTGTGGCTATGTTACTGAATGAATTTGGCTGAATCACTTCAAGCAGCTTGGTGACATCATATAACAAACTAGGTAGCTCTGGAAAACCCCAATGTGCCCAACAAATTATAATTTCCCTTCATCCCTGCAGTTCACATCTGAAAACCTTAAACTCTCATAACTTAAAAAAAAAACTACCTTTAAACCAGAATTAGTGATAAAAAACAATTACAAAAATTTCCCTATGAGAAACAGATGTATCCCTGTTCCCACTAGACTCTGAATTCCAAATCTAATGTACCAGGAAGAAAGATTAGATATAACGTGTACAACTTCTTTGTTTTACAGACATTAAAACTCAAATCCACAGAGGTAAAGTGACTCCTTGGCCAAATAATTAATAGCAGAGTCAGCCCATGCACAGAAACCCAAATTCCCTGGCATCCAAGTAAACCTGTTTTCTTGTTCTAGATCCTGCTACCTTTATCGGTTGCTAATTAAGAGTGAGGCTTTTAATTAAGAGTGAGACTTGCTGGGCGGTGGTGGCGCACGCCTTTAATCCCAGCACTTGGGAGGCAGAGCCAGGTGGATCTCTGTGAGTTCGAGGCCAGCCTGGGCTACCAAGTGAGCTCCAGGAAAGGCACAAAGCTACGCAGAGAAACCCTGTCTCGAAAAACCAAAAAAAAAAAAAAAAAAAAAAAAAAGAGTGAGGCTTACTGGGGCAAACACTCCCGGGGCATTTAAAATTATCCTTCACAGGCTGGGTGGTGGTGGCGCACACCTTTAATCCCAGCACTTGGGAGGCAGAGCCAGGCGGATCTCTGAGTTTGAGGCCAGCCTGGTCTACAGAGCAAGATCCAGGATAGGCACCAAAACTACACAGAGAAACCGTGTCTTGAAAACAAACAAAAATCCTTCACCATCAAAACAGTGAAGAGAGCAGACAGTAGAATCTACCTACCGAGCAGTGGGTTTAGAAGTGTCCGTGAGAGGTAGAGAGCTAGCAGAGGCAGGGCCTGAGCAGGGAGGAGGGGATGGGACAAGAGAAATAATGAAATAACAGAGACCCCTACATTACAGCTGTGCCTAAAGATCAACCTATTTAAGAGGATGCGTGAGATCTGAACAGTGTCCCAGAAAGATTTCTCTCTCCGACTTCTGTCTTCAAACTCAGAGAATTCAAAAGCTTTGACTCCCACAGATCAGACAAGTGTTTGCCTCTGTGGAGGCAGAGAGAACTGAAACCGCTTTGCTTCAACATTTTACAAAAGGGGATCCAGGGTGAATTTGCTCCTGTGTTCTTAACCTGAAGTTGGAGTAGAACCGTGATTAACCACAGGCTTCAGCAGAACAGGGCAGGGTTACTTCTCTGCCAAATGGAAATGTGCCATCGAGCCAACATCGAGGTTACTCGGGAACAGCAAGCCCCTTGCTAAGAAGAGGAGAAAAGGTTTCATTTGAGCATATCAAACTTGACAGCATAATTTTTTTTAAGAGATTTCCATCTCAAAGGAAGTTTACAAGCAGTGGGCGAGGCTAGAGGGCTCTTATTTCCTGGCATCATAAGAATTGCGGAACAATCGTCCAATTAGCAGTTACAGACGGAGGGAATTCCTCTGCATTGTGGACTTACTTTCTTTGTCTTTGCTCTAAAGAAAAGCTCTGCCTTCAGGAGTCTGGAATAATGCAAGTGCTCCTCACTGTGTCAATGAGTTTGGATGGAGCCCCCTGGCACAGAGACCTCATCTGGTAATGAAGCATGAGAAGCAACTGTCCCTAGTTAACCTGCTCTTACACTCCAGCATGCACAACTCTGGTAGAGACAGAAAATGGGCATTTGGGGTAAAGACACTCAATGCACTTTAAGACAGATGCTTGCTCATAGGCCTAGAAAACTTAGAAATAGGACATAACATTCAATTCTGTTCAACAAGTATTTAAGAGATGCCCAGTTTACATGGGTCTTATATGAAACACAACAAAACCCAAGAGCTTGAAACCCTCACAAAGCCTTGTATCTCACCCAGTCAACCAACAAGTAACACAGATTTCTCCACAGCCATTGGAACCTCCAAGAGTGACATTTAGGAAGCTGGTGAAACCGTTCCTCATGTATCCCTCAACCATAAAGGACACACCAGCTCTGAGAACGCAGAAATGCAGCTCAACCACAGAAAGAACTTTCTAGAAATCAGAAGGGAATGAGGACTCTGTGCAATATAGAGCTCATCTTTGGAAGAAATCAAGATAGGACTGCTGCTAAAGATACAAGAATGTAGGATGAAGGAGAGGGAGCTGTCTAGAGCTGTCTTAAAGCAATAACCTATTGCCTTCTGGGGCTCTTGGGATCGAATGAGCTCTGTGGAGTCCTCCAGGACACTGGAGTCAGATGTTAGCTACAGCTGCCACTTGAAGGCTGGATTTGATCAAAAGTCACTGACTTCCACCTGCGAAGGATGCTAGCTGTTAGCACTGGGTTCATTTGGGGCCATGAGTGGGAGCACATGGCCATGGCACATGACTTGGGCTTCTCATACCATAGTGGCAGATTCCAAGAGCTACAAAGCAGAACCTCTCACATCAGTTAAGAACCATGCCTAAGGGGCTTCAGAGATGGTTGAGGTGGGAAGAGTAAATGAGAGATGGCTTGGGGGTGGGGGGTGAATGTAAAGTGCTTGATGAACTAACATTTAGATCTGATCTCAGAGTCCCAGCACCCATCTAAAAACTGGCTGTGGCAGCCTTCACCTGTTAACCCTAGAGCTGAGAAAGCAGAGACCTGCAGAGGCTGGGGGACTCAATGGACAGCCAGTCTAGCTGAAATCCTGGTTTCTGACTCTGTGAGAAATCCTGCTTCAACAAGTGAAGTAGAGAATAACAGTGGAAGATACCTAATGCTCCCGTTTGTCCTCCACAGATGTAAGAAAGGATGAGTATGCCCACCTGCATGTACAACCCCCTACACTAAATATATTTTAAGAGAGAGAGAGAGGCCACAACAGACACAGACACGTCTGCTTTGTTACAGGCCACACCAGTCTCAAGACACACCTCCATTCAGAAGGCTCGAGACACAGACTCTTTTTCCTGGCCATGGAGTAACAGCCACACACCAGAAAACTTACAGGAAATGAGAGCTATGGCATCAGACGACACTGGCAAACACAATCCCAGGAAAATAGAGAGTAAAACATTACAAACAAAATACAAAACAACTACACAGAGATGTATTTGAATTTTCACTTCATTTAGGATGCACAGAGGTAAATATTATTACCATAAAAAAGTTATGGTGGCTTAATCAGAGTGACACAATAAAAAAGCCAACAGGAGAGTAGGAGACAATTACCGTTCTACACATAAAGCATTTAAAGATGGTACATGAAGAAGTTTTTGTAAATCAAAACTAATAACAAGCATTTTTGGACTTAAATAGCTCCAAAAAGAAGGACCCAATAGATGAGACAAAAATAGACAACATTCTGCCAGCAGGTTGAGCTGACAGAGTAATGTGTGATATAAACCTTTCGGGAAGGAACTTCTCAGCATGATAAAGGGTACTTAGAATATTCATTTGACTCCGTAATCTACCCTGAAGAAATAATCCAAGGTTTAGACCATCACTTAAGTGCTACTTAAGAGGACATAATTTTAATTTTTAAAAGCCCTTGATTAAATAAACTGTAGTTTAAGTATAATACATGTGATAACAATTCTTTTGAACTTAAAAATATGTATTTTCAAAGAACACTAAAGTACACGGGGAAGCTCATAACACATTAAGAGTAAAATCACAATACATACACATAAATCTCTAGCCTAAACTATTAATGACTGATATCTCCACATCTATGAGTTTTAACAGGTCACTTTATTTTATTCTATGTTCAGTATTTAAAATCTTTCACAGCAAAAATGCAGACACTTTTTTTTTTAAGGCAAATGCTATTTAAAGAAAGAAATAATGTAATGTCAGGTAAAGACTAACAAGGTCACATGCTAGCAAGTTAGTGCCAAAAGATAAAAAGCCAGAGAATAAGCACAGTCCTGCGACCAGTGACCTGGGAGTCACTGACCCATTACACTGCCCGTTCATCAGCAGCCAGTCACTTTCCCAGGCTCATGCCCCAGCCAGGGCATAGATTCCTATGCACTTGTCCAGTACAGTAACTTCACTCTCTTTCTGCTCCCCAGCTCAGTAATTCACCCATTTGTTTTCAGTGCTGAGCTGAAAACGCTTCTGCCTCATAGGCCTTTATATTCTGTTCCATTGTTGCTGCTGATGATTTGTTTTTGAGGTGGAGTCTCACTCACTACACAGCCCAATCTGACCTGCAATTCACTAGGCAGCCCAGCCTGGCCTGAATATCTCAGTCCTCCTACGTGAGGGCTGGAATTATACTTACTTCCCACAATGCCCTGTTTTCATGGGCTTTTCAAATACAGTAGGCAGTGGAGAAATCCTACACAGAAGACATTATCCACCAGCAGTCTGTTACCCAGAACTTGCCTCTGCCTCAGCCATAATACCTGCTGTCCCTTCAGAAGGTCCCCCCATGCCCTGCCTCTCAAAGCACGCTGGACAGACTGTAAAAACACAGACCTGACTATTGGGACTCCCAACAAAGCGTCTGACCCAGTGGATGAGGTGCAAGCTAAGCATTTATATCTACTAGTTCCCAAATGGATAAGCCCTTTGGGACTCTCTACTTTGAAAACCACCATTTCAGATCATTATTGCCTATTACTCAACATTAGAAATATACTATTTTGCTTCTTGTTTTTATTATATATGTATTTCCCACATATGGAAGTCAGAGAACAATTTGCTGGAGTCAGTTCATTCCTTCAACCATTGGGTTTCCAGAGAGGAAACTTGGGTCATCAGGCTGGTCAGCAAACGCCTTCGCCCCCTGGGCCATCTCATCAGACTCAGATCTTTTATTAACATGTGTAATCATGCATAGCCCAAAATCTCAGAATCTACCATTCCAGTTTAAGATGGGGCAGTACATTAAACATCAAGTCCAACTAGGCACAGCGGCACATACCTATAATCTCAGCACTAGGGAAGCTGAGGCAGGAGGATGGCATGTCACAGACCAGCTGGTTTACTAGGCCCTATTTCAAAAGAATAAATCAATAAAAACACAAGCCTAGTACCATGCTCAAGCCTCCCTTCACTCTTCCCTTCTCCCACAGGAGGAAACAAATGGTTCCCAACATTCCCACAGAAACAGAGTCCTTCTCTCTTCTCTCCCCATTCTTTAATCTAGTCTCGGTCCTTCCCAGTGCAATGCCCCCCCCCCGCCCCCGCGCGCCATTCCTAGCCGCTGTGGCCTCTCAATATATTAAGTAGCATATGAAGTCGTCCACCTCAAAAACAGGTGAGGTGAACTCAGTAGAGGGAGGTATCTTGGGTAATCATGAGATGTCTTTCTTTTTTAGTAGCACTGTTCCTCGTGAATAAGAGGAAGGAGATGCTGAAACGCACAAGCTTTATCATTTCACTGAGGACAAGGAGCAAGTGCCTGTTGTGTAAGAGTCCTGGCTTAGGTACAGTGAAATGGGAAGCAAAAATGGATCATTTGTGAGGTGACTGGAACACAGGTGCTTCAAGAGCAAGCAGATCATATGGCTGAAGTAAGTTCAGCCCTGAATTGTATGTCCCTAAAACCTTCAGCCCACTGGGAATGATCGGAAATACCTTCTTCTGAGCTTCGCTTAATGTCCTTGTTAAGAATAGCCCTGTGCACTGCAGAGAGTCTGTTTCCTTTAGACTGGATATGACCGTGGCAATCTTGAAAGAAAGCTGCTGATCACTGTCATGAAGCCCTCGTGGGAACATGCTCATTAACAAGAACGCAGGGGGGCTGAAGAAGCCCACAAACCTTCTCCAGGAGACCCTCCCTAGAGCCCTCTCCTCACCCATCATGATGGAAGGAAACAGTTCACTGGAAGCAGGAGCACCCTAGTCCCTGCAGCAGCTCCTCAGGTGCCCGGAGGACTTTTCAATGCTGCCGCTCTTTACCGTCACCCATCCTGTGGATGCCATTCTTCAGTGGCTGAGTCTTCCATAAGCTGACAAACTTCCCGGTGGCCTAACCTCTGAGTCACGCATGATCGGGTAAGGAACCTCAACACATTCGCCAGTTCATCAAACTGGATTTGGACAGAATCCTTGCTTTGCTTTCCCTATTAGGGTAAACAGACATTTCTTTATGTCTTCCTAAGAAAACTCCTGTGATGGTTTCCAAAAATGCCCTTATCTATGAGGAAGGCCTGGATACCTTAGAAAAGAACAGACACACTCTTTAGCAAAGAAAAATAACAGACATTGTCTGAGACGAGAGGCTGGAGATATGGTTCAGTGGTAAAGAGCACGTGCTGCTGCTATGGAAGACTCAATTTCAGTTCCTAGCATCCACATGGGATGGCACACAACCACCACATGGAACTCCAGTTCTAGAGGGAATCTGATGCCACCTTCTGGCCTCTGCAGTCACCCACACATACCCACATAAACACATACACATGCATATGAACAAAATTTGTAAAGTATGTGAGACCAACCACATCTCTATTACATGGTCAGGAGTCCACCGAAGAAGGTCCTGCAAACCACCATTCTCTGCTTTCGCTTCTACACTCTCCCAGAGCAGTTCAGAGTTTGGTGTCAGAGCCAACAGCATCAGCAGCATCAGGCAGTCTACCAGACATGCAAATTCTCAGGCCTACCCCAAACCTCCTAAACCAGGGACCGTGAAGATGGAGAATCATGTTGGTATCTGCAAGTCCTTGGAAACTACTGATGCACAGCCAAGCTTGCAGAACTGTGCTCAGCCATCTGTTACCGCGCCTGCTCCTCTGCCACGGGTACCTACTACAGGTCTTCATGCCTTGTCGGAGCTCTTCATCTGTACATGAATCCTTTTAGAAAAGTACCTCCAGGATTACAATCCACTTGCTAAAAAGTAGAGCTGCAGAACCTGTCGAGAGCAAGCACCTATACCTAGGACACTGACTGACTGCAGTGCTAAATGTCAACGTCAACTGCTCTGTTTATTTAAGTTGCCTGCTTCACAAACCGGCATGGCTTGCTGTCAAAGCAGGACTTGATTTTGCATACCTTCTAACATTCTCAGAGTTATTTTTGTATGCAACTGAAAAGAGTCCACATGAAAATCCCTGTTGAACAAGAAAACATTCACATCAGGTCTTTTAGCATCCTTCATCTCTCTTTGGGACAGCGGATAAGGGGAAGTAGGAATACGAATATTTTTAGAACCAGGCAGTGATTTATCACTGAATGAAACAGCATAGAAACTTAAAGTGTGTGGAAATAATACATTGATGTTACTCGTCTTTACCAAATTATAACCTATAAACCCCACAGAGCTTGACTTAAAGATCCTCTCCATATTTCCAGGATCTGAATGGTTGTTTCTTCCTGTAGTGAATGCAATACAGAGACTTTACCATTGCTTCCCCAAAGCTTATATAAGGAGCATGTTATCAAAGATGTCAGTGTAAGCAGGCACGATTGATAAGCACACAGCCCACATCACATATGTATTCTGGGAGCCTTTATCCGCAGTTAATTAGTTTAGCTATTGCTTTCATGGTTCATTTAGACACCTCATGCTTCATTAAGTATCAATAAATTTTATCCTCAAAAAAAGAAGAACGTTTTCAGTAGAAACATGACTGTCTCTCCAAGTGATAATCTTGTTAATGGGTGTGTATATTGCAAGTGTGTCTATCAGGACTGACAAAACCCAACTGCCATGGTTGCAGTACCCTGAAGTAATATGCAAATTGTATTCTATAGTTTAACATGCATGCCTCATCCACACATATTTTCTTACAGTAGAGGGGAAAAAAGCCTTTCTTTTCTCTTCCAAAAACGATGCATCTTTTAAGCTTCTATTTTTATTTTGTCAAGAATGCCTACTTATGTTTCATAAGCTCCTTTTCTCCATTACATTCTAAATTCCTTCTTATTGGAAAGACAAACTTTAAGCAACTTTCCGCAGCATGACAGACTGTTTCCAATAATCACGTGTTCTTTGCTTTTTCAATCTGTCCAAAGAGGGCAGGGGTCAGGTACTGGGCTCTGACCACCCACCCTACCAGAGAGTTATCTGGACTGATGACTGAATTCCAGGGGCAGGTGTGTCTGACCAGGGAGGTCAGGAGCAATGAGAAAGAGCGTTAACCACAGGGACAGGACCTTCTGCTTCTCCTGCCTCCTGGGCCATTCATTCGTCCATTCTGTGAGGATACCTTTAACCTGCTTATGTGCCAAATCTATCACTTAGTTCCTTGTCCCATGACTCACGCTTTCCCTACAGAACATTAGTCCTTCAGTCATTCATTCTTCCATCCATTCATTCACTGACAAATGTACTGCTGAGGATAAAGGTCTCTCCTCTGCCATTTCCATACCGTATAGTACAGAGGGATTGCTCGCCAAAGCAGGTAAATGGACAAATGAGAGAGATCATCTCAAACAAAGGTAAGTCCCATAAAAGAAATGTTGCACGGAGGGGGGATGATTGCATGGCAGGTAAAAGTTGTGGTTCATAAGCTGAGCTGAAAATAGCGAGGGGAAAAATAGCTGTGAAAGAACTTAAGGGAGGAGGGCAGAGTCACAAGAATAGAAAATAGCTAAGTGTAACGACCATAAAGTCGAAGTCACTTGGCGAAGTGAACAGGGAGCCCCTAAGATGGAAGGTACTCAGAAGTGGGAGCATTGGTGCTGGATAAATCTGCCTGACTCAACTCTACAGACTAGTCGTACAGCAAGCTGGTGTCTCGCTGGAATTCCTATCTCTAGTCCACAGTCCCATACCTAGTATACAGTCCACCATGTGGGTTCAATGGAGCCCAGTGGAGCATCTACCAAAGCAGTGGACGACAGACCCACAGCAGACACTCCTATCATTTTGTATAATTTCTTACTTTTCTCAGTCCCCTGGTGCACTTTATTCTTTCTACACAGTGGTTAACTCACCAGAGCCCCGCACATGCTGGAGAAGGCTTTTACATCTATTTTCACACCAGAGATAGTGAATTGTGCTATGAGGGTGTCCATGTGGTTTCACTGATCCTCTGAGTGGTCAGCAGTGAAATATATTTAGGAGGCAAGGAGTAGGCGCTCAGTACAGAAGCAGAAAGGGTTGCCAAAGGAAGCTCAGAGTTGCTTTCTCTGGCCTTCATGTTTATTTAAAAAGTACTTCAACTCAGCCACTGGTGAATAACCAAAAATGAACACTAATATCCATAGTCAAGTTATCATTGTCATCATCACCACCATCAACTCTCTAAACACAAAGTAATATAAATGAACGCTCACAGTGAACGTTATTATCATGACGGATGATGAGAAAGAGAAAAAAGGGACAGCCTGTTACAAATACTTTAATTTCCACGCTAAAACACATTTCAGTGCTTCCAAATTTGGCCTATCTGTTTTGCCTGTGGTAGATAAGAGGCAAATTTTGAATAATGGATGAATGATGCCTGGTTTCATTTCCTCTAAATAACTTTGGGTGATGATGAAGACCTCACCAGGTTGGCTCTGACAGGCCTCAAGACCACCTCACCAGGTTGGCTCTGACAGGCTTCGAGACCATAAATCTACAAAGCCAGAGTGACTACATTGGATATGTGTGGGAAACACAAGCTTGCTGGGTTTATGCACACCAGTAAAAATTCCAAAGGGGTCTGATGCCAGGAAAATGCCTTATTTTGTCAGAAAGTACATCTCCCACACAGCAGCAGGTCTGGCATAGCTTGAGCCACATGTTAAAAACAAAGCAAAGTGACATGCGATACGGGCCTCACTGCCTGATGACAGAATTCACGAGCTGTCTTCACTCTGAGCTTTCCTGGAACACACTGAGTCCACAGAGCCCAAGTCTGCTTGACGGTTGTGTCTTATTATCTATGACTGTTGCTTTCTGCAAAGCCCTTACCTCTTAGGTGGCTGAAACTCATTTCTTATTAGGATTTCAAGATCTATCCCCATTTGCAAATAAAAGTCTAAACTTCTAAGGAATATGGTACTTCCCAGTCTCCTATAGAGCTAAGTTAATATTCACAGATAGCTATTTTTTTTTCTGGGATCACGCAGATGCTGTCACAAGCATATTTAAATCAAATGACAAGTAAGGCAGTGAATGGGTCTTTCTCCTTACAGTCACTGTGTAGATAATGCTTCAGTATCTCTATTGGTAATCCTTGTTACTCACAGTATACTCATTTTATGAAAATCAAATATTAAAAGACTGTAAGTCTATCTTTCATCAAATTCTGTCTTGTCCATTCCAAACACTTTTTTCTGAGCCTACACCAAGTAAAATGAGCGTTTACATGCCCCAGAACAAGGAACCACAATGGCACTGGACACCCCTCCACCCCTTCCCTTTGTTTTTCCTGATGTTTACTTGTCTTTCTCCTTGTCATCCAACCCCGACTAAAGCCAGGTCTCTTCCTTGCTGTGGTAAGTGTTCTGGGGCCAGCTTACCCAGCGTCGCACAGAGCAGGCAACTGTGAGCACAGAGCTCTATTCCCTCGGAGTTCCAGAATCCCTCAGTCAATGTGTCTGCTGGTCATTTTCTCTCTGAAGGCTCTAAGGGGGATCCTTGTTGCCTCACCCTGGCGTCCAGAGATTGCTGGCAGGCTTGCTCACCCCTTCCCTCACATTTCCCCAGTGTCCCCCTCTGTCACCACGTCAGCCCCCATTCTGTGTCTTCTGCATTCATGTGGTATTCTCATTTATGTGCCTGGGTCCAAACCTCCCTCCTTTTTACAATAAGAACCATCACTATATTAAGTCACATCCCAATCCAGCGTGATTTTATCTTTTAACATTAACAATGTTACAAAGACCCTTTGAAAATGAAATCACATTCTGAAATTTTAGGTACGAACCTTTAGGTGGTAGGACACTATTGGTCAATCAACCTAAATACAACCACATCATTTCAATGCCACCTTTTCCAAGGCCTCTGAAAAACATTTTCAAGTGAAATAACCAAGAAAAAACACTGAGGAAAAAATAAATAATGAAGTAAACAAACAGGAAACCCATCAGAGCTTAATCATTTCGGACTGAACTGTTCTCACCCGTTACACCAATCACCCAAATGTTCAGTCATGCAAACACATTTATGCAGTCATATCAAGATATTTAACTAATCTCCTCTCTGGATCCAGCTCCCTAAATAGAGACCCTCTACCCAACGATCACCACCCAGATGGGGTTAGTGTAATTTACCGGGTCACGCCAATGTTATTTACCAGGTCGGAATGGACCACGAAATACAGCAAAGCCCACTCTAAGAGTTTTACTGGGGGGAGGGGAGATAGGAAAGATGGGGCGGGTGCAGCTGAACTGCTGAAGAGACATGTACAAAAGGGGAAGAGGAAGGGGTGGAGTCTGCCCTTAAAGATCACCTTGAGTATGCGTATAGGGGCTTGCGTATAGGGACTTATGAAGCCATGCCACGCATGCGCAATAGATTTGCGTGCAAAGGCTGCACACAGATTAAGTAGGACGTAAGGCCCTGGAGTGATTAAGTATTTTGCCTGAATGCTGACAGGCATGCATGGCCATGGGACTCCAGAAGTTGACAGGGTGTTGGGAATGATAACAGATGTGAGCAACACCTGTGCACCACGTAGGAGAGTCTGCACACGCAATGCCATTATCCTCATGAGAAAAGGAAAGACACTAAGTCCTAAAATAAAAAGCATTTCTCTCTGAGTCATATAGGGGGCTAATGTGTGAACACAGATATGCTTAGATCTTGGATCTGAAGCTGCTGTGGCATTTCAGGAGCACCCAAGTGTGTGTGTGTGTGTGTGTGTGTGTGTGTGTGTGTGTGTGTGTGCGCGCACGCGCGCGCACACGCGCTCGCGCACACCTCAAAAGGCATTTCATTTACCCATTTTTTCACTCAGTTATATGTTAGAACTGGAAAATGTCTTAGCTGTCATCCAAACAGACAAGCTTATTTCATAAATGAACATGCCAGAAATGATGAGTGATTTAGCCCATGACAGGAAGAAGCGGACAGCAATCTGGGGGTAAAGCACCAAGTCTTGGGCTTCTCCTTCCACTTGGTAGCAGCTGACCTCCCTAACATCCTTTCTACCTTCACAGTTAAGCCGTGCTCCACAGCCAGCATGGTAAGACAGCACAGACTGAGGACGCTGAATGTCGGCTGCGTAGATTCAAGCCTAGGTCTATCACTAACACAGTGAGCCAGCCATGGAGGAGCTTGTTTGGCCTCCGTGTTCTACATGAAGACAGTAGAATCGGTCAACTCCTCAGTGGCATCAACACAGTGTCGAGCGAGGGTCTCATGGCACTGTTGAAAACAATGAATGAAGTATTCCCAGAACAGACACTCTCAGTATGTTAGTTTGTAGTGATTTTTTATTGAGATTAGTAATAATAATAATATAATTAATAATAATAAATGCATAAAAATATGAAGAGAACAAATGAGTGACTTCCGTGGTTTGCATCACCATCCATGTCTGGGAGCCTTATTAGGTGCAAATCTTCGATCAGTTCTACAATAGGATAGCAATTTCCTGGCCCTTCATACTAATTAAATTTAACCTTATTTCATAATCTTCTTTACATTCATCTAATCCTCATGTCTTCCTCTAAATACAAATGCACAAAGCTCTACTTTCTGGTTTTCATTTCCCTGAGTGTGTGAGTTCACATTTAACTGCCTTCTTCAAATGATAGTGGGTCATTTAGTGTCCTGAAAAGCCAGGGATGTTATTGCAGCCTAACTGGGACAAATCCTTGTTCTTGTCTCGTGCGTCTTATCATCCTGAGTCTCAGGAAGGCAACCCTGGGAAAATTATACAAACAGCCCCAAATATTTGAAATCAGTATTGTGCTCACATGCTTAGGCCTCTCTGAAAGCTCAGAGCATTTCTCTTTCAGTTTTATTCTTTCATTAGCCCAAGGCTTGCTAATTAATTGGAATTTTCCAGAGCTTTTGTTGTTGTGACAAAGGCAAACAATGCGGAAGCTCATTTCTTCATGTTAAAGAGGGCCCTTCTCCCCTCCAAGAGTGCGGCAGACAGGGGATAAGAGGGGGGATTAAGTCGACTTTGAAAGGGTCAGACTTTGGGAGTTCCTGGCCCCTCTCCCCTACCACAGCTGTCTTCATCTTCTCCAATACTGATTTATGAGAAGTGACATCTTAACCATGGTGTTTATTCCTCCAAGAGAGAGGCTGCTTCTCAGGCATTATGTGTGATCTAAAATTAGATGGCAAAGAACATCCTATGAGCAAGGAACAAATAATATTGGGAAGCAAAAAATGTTGTACAAAGTGAAAGGCTTATTCGAAAACACCAAAAAAAAAAAAAAATTTATGGATAAGAGAAGGGGGTAAAACCCAGATGAACACTTCCAAGCAAAGCAAAGCCCGGGCTTAAAAGAAACAAAGAGATGCTGTATCCTGACAAAAATAGCACTGTTTAAACCAAAGATAGCCGAGCAGCTGGAAACTAGGGGCGTGAAGGGGGATTCACTCCAAATTTTGAGCTGGTTTCCTTTTTAGCCCATCACTGTAGCTGGATGTAGTTGGTTCGTGGAACGTAGAGAAACTGCCATGGGATTGTTTGACTCATACTGTAAGAGCGTGTCCTTCCTTCATCACCGTCTTTACAGACACGGAATGGAGGCTGGAGGACCCTCTAACATGGCCTGTTAGCTCTTTCCAACATCATCTCGTCAGCGTTCTTTTGACAAAAACACGTCCTTGAATGCCCAAAGGGGAGAAGATGCCATCTGTCTTTGTAGACATCGTGTTATTTTCCATAGGGGGGTGGGTGGGTTCTTAGTTGTTTACAGGTAAATGTTATTTAAAAAAAAAAAAAAAAACATGTCTTCAGTATTCAGCTCTATACTTCTGACACAGAGCTAGGATTTATCACAGAAGAATCACAAAGGCCTCTAAAGAACCTCTACCTCCACTTGGTCACCAAGGGACTACCTGGTCCTGAATGAGTGAACTGTAAACTGTTGCTGGAGGGCTTCTCTCCAGGTTCCCCAAGCCCCGCAGTCCCACAATCCACTTATAAAATAATCACTCAGACACTTATATTACTTATAAACTGTATGGCCATGGCAGGCTTCTTGCTAATTGTTCTTTTATCTTAAATTAACCCATTTCTATAAATCTATACTTTGCCACGTGGCTGGTGGCTTACCGGCATCTTTACATCTTCTTATCCTGGCGGTAGCTGCAGTGTCTCTCCCCGCTTCTTCCTGTTTCCCCAATTCTCCTCTCTCTTTGTCCCGCCTATACTTCCTGCCTGGTCACTGGCCATCAGTGTTTTATTTACATAGAGTAATATCCACAGCACTTCCCCTTTTCTTCTTTTTTTAAAAAGGAAGGTTTTAACTTTAACATAGTAAAATTACATATAACAAAACAATTATCAAGCAAGAATTACAGTTACAATATTAAAGAAGATGTCCTATCTATCTTATATTTGTGAGTTTAAGGTTTTATATCTAACTTATCTTTTATCATAACTGAGGAAATTATAACTATCTAGTCTTTAACCACATCAAAGACCTGAGAAGGAAGATAATGGTACCTGAGAAATGGTAGATGGATGCAAGCAACTTTCAGGAATCTTGCAAGAGTAGACCAAGACAGCTGGCAGCCTGGACAGTCACCTAATGTTTCTCAGCATTATTGGTGCATTCAAATTGGCTACAGGCCTAGAGTATCTGACAGACCATTTTCAGAAGCAGGAATTCTGAAAGACCATCTTACCCTGTCTTGGCAGAGTACAGTGGTCGCTTTCCTTGTGTCCCGCTTGTCCAGAAAGGACAGCATTGCATTCGTACTGTCAGCCGTCAAGGCAAGGGCAGTTCTTTGCCCAGTAGGCCATTTTGTTCCAAGAAGACAAACTTCCAAATGGAAATGTCTTAGAAGCCCAACATTCTCTCGGGATCAAATTGGTGCAGCCAGGAGCAATTGTGTCTCATGTCAACAGAATTCTAAGTTATTTAAATGCCATATTCTCTAGGTCTATGAAGTGTTTGAAGATTACCTATCTATCTGAAATATATCTATGTATACCTAGAAGACTTAACTAACATGGTTACAAATATGATTATCATAAATGACTAATTATTAACCTATTTTTAATTACCCATTACAATTTTAAATGAGTTACATAAACATAATACCTCAAACAAGAATAGAAATATATATACAGTATAACAAAATTAACTTCAAGTTTGTATCAATAAACTAAAATTTATACCAATGTAAAACATTTTAAGCATAAACTAAAATCTATACCAATGTAAAACATTTTAAACAAGTTGTTCTTTAAAAGTAGGTTGATTAATCTATCCTTTTATCTTATCATCTCTATATCCTCCTATATATCTATATCATATCCCCTTTTCTTTTTTAGAAAGAGATCACATTTATAATCAACCTGTTTTAAATAAAAATATTGGTTTTTCTCTGTCCCACACCAGAGGGCTCTTCTGATTTGGGACACAAGAATCTCTTCACCATTTTTTTTTTTTTAAAGCAATATGTCTGGGTTTAGAGGGGGAGTGAGCCAATTCCACCTCTAAAGCCAGCTTGGTATATTTGGGAATTTGGGCGTAGCATCTCTTACTACTTCCTGCTGGAGGAGGGCGCTGTATCTTATGGGGACGCAAAGAAAACTTTAGGCCTATGGGGTAGTCCGTGAGGCTGTATTGTGTGAACCAGTTGCCTTGAAACCGCTCTGGATGTTGGATCATCTGGGCCATGGTGTCATCGGAGACATTTCAGGGGGTCTTGACTGGTGAAACCTGATGTATCTTAATATGGAACAAATCCATAGCCTCTGGCTTTCTGTGGAAACAAAAGCAGAACCTCTTTTCCAAAGCAACATATCCTTAAATCCAAATTTTGAAGTCAAGTTACCTTTAAAATATGCATATTGGTTTAATTCAATATCTTTTTTGATCAAATGTTTTTTTGCAGTTAAAAATCCCAAAGACAACACAATCCAGATTGTCTGTGTAATATTCATCTTTACATGGCTTTTTACATTAATTATTTTTGTCTCTTTCAAGCCTACGTATATTTTACACACATTGTAAACGATGTTATCTGAATCAGTCTTTTTGTGAGCCTATTGCTTTAAACTGCATCCTTCTAAGCCTGAAACAGCGCTGTGGCTGCTGGCTCCGCCCACTTCAGCTTCCCAACATGGCAGTGGTACGTTTTCCGCCAGCTCTGGGAGTCATCAAGTCTCAGAAATAGTGGGACTAAGCTTTTATCAAAGCAGCATGTAGCCCAGAAACCTTTTTTTAAAAAAAATACTAGTAAAGACTAAATCTACTACACAGCATAATGTGCCTCTGGCAGACCCCTCATTCCCGTCATACTGCCGGTCAAACGCACACGCCAGGAACCCGCCAGTGTTCAAACCTGCGTTTTGCAGCGTCTAGCTGCCCGTATGAGACAAGAAGCAGGAACCTGTTTTTGGCTCTGTTTAGAATTGGTTATTAAATATTCTCAGGTTTAAGGTGGAAACTCGAGCCGTTGGGCGCCATTTGTTGCTGGAGGGCTTCTCTCCAGGTTCCCCAAGCCCCGCAGTCCCACAATCCACTTATAAAATAATCACTCAGACACTTATATTACTTATAAACTGTATGGCCATGGCAGGCTTCTTGCTAATTGTTCTTTTATCTTAAATTAACCCATTTCTATAAATCTATACTTTGCCACGTGGCTGGTGGCTTACCGGCATCTTTACATCTTCTTATCCTGGCGGTAGCTGCAGTGTCTCTCCCCGCTTCTTCCTGTTTCCCCAATTCTCCTCTCTCTTTGTCCCGCCTATACTTCCTGCCTGGTCACTGGCCATCAGTGTTTTATTTACATAGAGTAATATCCACAGCAGTAAACCACCTACACAAACATCTAAACAGAACTACAGACAGGTAGATGGAAAAGAAAGCCAGGAAGAGGGTCTTGAATTTGGCTCTGGGAGTATCAGTAAGTAGAGAGTGTTCAGTGGAAGTAGACTGCTCAGGGATCTGGGGACAAGGACAGGGTTGGAAATCAGAATCACCAGTGTTTAGAGAGGTAAACAGATAGGGATTTACAACAGACCAGGAGGAAGCGGGGAAAGGTGCGAGTACATGCTGAGGGAGTGGTCTGGGAGTCTGGAGCAAGCAAGGTGGAAGGGACTACACAATATCTAAATTACTGTTTACCTGACCTGGATGTCCCCAGAAGCACAGAACTGTGTGAATGTCAAATTTTCTCTCTGGAAAATGGGGAAAACGACAATTGCTCTAAAGGAAAGTGCCTGACACTATACTATAGTTTAAATCTTAACTATTCCTCCAAAGGACCATTTGTTGAAGTCATGGTCCCAGCCTATGGCACTGCTGGGTGACAGAGGAGCCTTTAAGAGAGGGGTCAAGGGGAAGTAAATTAGGTTATGAGGAGCACACCCTTGAAGGGTATTATGGGACGCTAAACTGTTCTTCTGTATCTCATTCACTTTGAGTATGGGGTAAAGGCTCCCTCTGCTTCCTGCTCACATCATAATACTCTTCCTCATCACAGACCCAAAAGTACTGGAGCCGACAGGCATGAACTGAAACCTCCAAGTGAGGACCATAAATTTTTCTTCTTTTGAAGTTACCACCTCAGGTGTTCTGTTACCATGATGGAGCACTAGCGTACAGTGTCTGTGCAACTGTGAATCATGAAAACTGTTTGAAATGAATGTTACATTTATTATGAAACAATAAAATTACAAAGAGGTATGTGGAGTTAAAAGCATCTCAGAGTTTCCTAGAACTTCTATGATACACTGAAGAATATAAAATGAAGTTTCCAATAAAGGAGATTCTGGGGACATCTTTAAAAGTCTAAGAGAGACTTCATGATGAGGACAACAGAGACCTTGGGATGGATGGTCTGTACCATAAGAAGAAAAGTGTGCTGCTGGGTCACCTAAGAGGCTTAAGTAAGCGTGAAGACCAGACCATGGAAATAAGCTGCTGTGTCAATGACAGAGGAAGTCAGTGCTGGGGTTTGAACACATGGTCCGGCATAACTGCTAGCCAATGGCACATGCTGAGAAAGATCCCTTCGCCTTCTAAGACTTCAGCTTTGTAGATTCCCTAAAAACCATTAATGTCCCTTCCAGTTTGGGTTTCCACTACCTTATCATTTCACTTAAGGGTTGTGCCTTACAAATTAAAGCAGTAATTTGTCAATAACGTTAGTAAATAATGTCTTCAGCCTCATGCAGTCTCAGAATAGAACAGGGAACTCGGCTTTCTGCCATTTCATTGAGGAGACACACTGTACAGTCAGATATACCTTCCCACCACTTCTCTTTCCTCTTCTATTGGCCCTGATATAAAAGTCACTAGGAAGAAACACGCTAAACAACCAAATCAATTCAAAAACTGAAACTGAATCCTTCTCATAGAGGAAGACCAAATACGGACAAAGGAAAAACATACACCTAACACTGAGTGATGGGAAAATGTAACACCTCACTGATTTAAGAAGGGAAACTGGGAGTACAGTCACAGGCTGAGAAAACGCACAGAGAGTAAAGAACTTGCTGACAAGCATGAGTTTGGATTCCCAAGTAAAAGCTGGGTCCAGTGTTCTGTGTCTGTAATGGCTGCTATGGGGCATCAAATCCCAGGAACAGACTGCACAGCCATTCCAGCGCAAATGTTGAGTTCACTGAGAGACCCTGTCTCCAAAAAACAAGCTGGAGAGCAATGGAAGAAAACACCTGATATCAATCTCTGGCTTACGCATATACACATACAGATGAGCCCACCTACCTACACACGCGCGTGCCACACACACACACACACACACACACACACACACACACACTGTGTGCTATGAACTAATATACATAGGACCAGTAGGATCAGAAAAGATAAGAGAGCTCACCTAAGGAACTTACTGTACCACCAAAAGAAATGACTCCCACAGAGATCAAGTGAACTGTTCAAGGGCAGAGGGTTCCTGGCAATGCTGGAGTAGGAGCTCATGTGTGGTGACTCAGCCCAGTGCAAATTCCATAGAATTATATCTCTGACTGGTCACAGTCCAGACTGTGACAATTCATGGTAAGAGCTTCTGTTTGGGAGGCAGTTAGTAAAAACCAATATCACTGTACTCTTCAGCAATGTCTGGATGCCCCATCTTCCATGAAGGCTGAGAAGTCAACAGAATTGCAAGTAAATGCACTGACTGTTACTACGTGCCAGACACTCTGCTGAGTGGCCACACATGTTCTCACATGGGCCTCACAACCATGAGTCTAGCCGGGTCTAGACTACCTTGGCAGGAGTCTGGTGCATGGCAGACTACAGCTGCAGTTGAGGTGCCCAAAATACACTTGCTGAATAAATGTAAGATGCTCCTGGCATGTAGGTGAAGTAAGGGCCAGAGAGATAATATAATTTATTCAAGGAGCTCGTGTCACTGGTGAAAGGGACAGCCTCGGGATTTGACCCTGGGACTGTGGTATCATTACTGATGAATGTACTTCTACTGCCTGAGTTTCTTTTGTATTCCTCCAGCACCAATAAAAGTGCTTTCTTGTTTGCTTGTTTCCTAACACAGAGGCTGGCTCTTTTTTTCTTCTTCTTCTTTTTTTAATCTCTCCTGTTTCTATAGCATCTTGTCATGTTTCCTTGAGTGTTTCCTCTGTCAAAGCATTTTCTTTAAGATGCATTTTTGGTCTGGCCAAGCATTATGAGAAGGTTGGTTCAGATGAGAACATACGACTGGTCAGAGCCAGGAACAGCACACAGAAGGCACATATGGGCTCTAAGAAGAGATAATGTAACTGGAATGGTTAGACATAGTCTTTCTTTACACTCCTTAGAGCAAAGGTTTTCACTGGAACCCTCCACAAGGAACTCCTCCTCTGTTCTCTCTCTCCTCTCTCCCCAAATACAGACACAAGTAACTAATGCTTCATACTAACTCTATTGTAAATGACTGTCTAAAGCATATCCAAAAATAAGGCATTTTTTGAATAATACATATAAGGCAAGTTATGTCTTTCAGATATTTTTGACTTGAGGCTGTTAACTGGACTCTATTTGTTCCATCCAAGAAAGCCCAAAGAGATGAATAATGATCCAAAGCAGACTACCCTTGAGTGGTTCTGTATATTACATGCAAAGAAATGTTCCCACAACAAAGTCACTAAATGAATGTCACTATGCCTGAATAGAGGAATAAAATTGAATTGTGATAAAAGCAAGTTGTTTAAAGGATCTTTAGTTCGTGTCTACCAAATTATCCTGAACATTATGTGCTGAACAAAGGCTCTGATACTCATATTATTAAGTAATAGAAACATTTTGAGAAATAAGCCAACATTTTCCTGTAGAAAAGATTTATGTATCGTTTTCTGTTTTTATGAGTGTTGTAATTGTCCTCCAAACCTTTGAACAATGCCAACTTCTTTTTCAAGTTGAACATTCTGTAGTATTATGTTCTCTTTAATGCCGGAGGCCACATTGGGATTCCTACAATAAATGAAATGATGAGCTACATGAACATGGGCAGAAGCCTAGCCACCTGGTTAGGCCTACATACTGAAAAATCACATTAGCTAATCTACCCTCTGTGTTAGACAGCCAGAACATGCAGTTGCAAGTCAGAGTATCAGTGTAGGACAATGCATGTGATGAACTAAAAGTCACACAAAGCAGCACTTGGCATTATTTTTCTGGATAGGGACAAAGATCATCGCTACCATCTTCAACAAGCAAGAAGAGAGAGTTGAGTCTCCCATCTCTTCATTTCAGGAGTCTCCAATGTCAGCTAACTTCTACACACATGTTCTGCTGATTCCCAACATTCACAACTGGGAGAGGTTCTCTTAATTTTAAAGTCATAAATGAGACTTTGCCTGGAGGACACAAGGAAAGCATTATGAATGATAACAGGAATTGCATTTTGTGTTCACTGACCTTTAAAAAAAAAAAAAAGAACTACCATCACTACTAGTCCCAGGTTCTAGGAGTTACTACACGAATTTGAAAGCCAGGAGTTTACTGAGGCTTTCAGAGAATGTTGTGGCATGGTGTCATCAGGCATGAGGTCTCAGGGTCTGGTTTTAACTTAGTGAGGTGGAAACAATGTCAGAGAGTGAGTTAAAGATCAGGGTGGTAGTGGCACAGCTGTCACTTACATAGTCTGTGACTGTAAAGACTGAACGGGGGACAAGATTGAGACCACTGAAGTCTGCACGTTACAAAATGCTGCACATTGGTGCCATGTTCTTGGTTCTGTAATTGTGGTGTGCTCACATAAGAGAACATCCTCTCTTCCTTTAGAGCCACTAAACTATACCGGAGTAAAGGAGTGTGGTGTATGTAACTTACTCCCAATAGTTCAGAAAAGACAAAAGGATGATGGGAAAAAATATTGTAAAAGTATTTGAACAATCTGCATAACAAATAAAAGAGAATTTTTGTACTAGTCATGTGACTTTTCTACCAAGTCTGAAATTATATCAAAACAAAGATAAAATAAACCATACAAGTAGCCCTGGTTAAATCCAGTGGATCATGAGAAAATAAAAACCAAAAGCAAGACTGGAAGTCATGAAAATGGGACAGGGCCTTAGTAACAGGAGACAGAGAGGGAGAGGAAGTGGTAGAATGTGTGGCCAGAATATCGTATATACATACATGAAATGAATAAACGTAAATAAAATATAAAAAAAAACAGAGCATTTCTGAAAAATGTCAATACTCAACAACTTCCACTTGTTCTGTGATTCATTTAGATAGTAATTATACTGTAACGTTGGGGAAAATGGTAGCAACATTAGTCCACAGGAGTCCTGCCTCTGAGAAGTGTCCAGTGATAAGAGACAAGACAAGTGCTTGGGTCCAGTTGAGTAAAAGCAGACTCAGGAGAAGAGGATTTTCTAGCGGTCTCTGAAAGACAACCAAAGTGAATTTACAGACAAGCCACTCTACTGGACCAAAGGTAGAAGTAGGCCTGAGGGGTTTATGGAAGACCAAGTAAGTCTATGGGGCTGGGATGTGTCAACCTGGGCTGGTCAACAGTTGGGATCAATTTTCCAAAACCATAGAGTCTACAACATGGGAACCCTTGGGAAACATACAGTTCAATATCCCATGGACAGACCTACAGTGGGGTCACACTTCAGTCTTGATCTCTAAGCACACACAGACTATACTTGCAGTCCATTTCTTGGCTTAGCCTCACATTGCTCTTGGATAAGGCTTACTCTTCACTAAAAAGGGCAGTTGGAAGTCTACTCCTCATACTACAAAGGTTTCAGAAGGCTACCTCTGGCCTCTCTGACCTTTCCTGTATGTTCATGCTGTGTGTTTTATTGATAACTACCAAGAGTCCACACAAGCAAGAACAGCAAAAAGATTTCCATCACAGATACAAAGTAGAGGTCATTCCTGATTTTGTCCTGAGGGGGACAAGACAAAAAAGAAAAAGAATGAAGTGATCAAATGGTAGTTATATAACTGCGTCATCACATAGAAACGTGTCACAGGAAGTCTCATATGAAAGTGATCAAGTTTCTGTGTAAGAAGGAGATTTGTCACCACCTAAGAATGTAGTAAAGCAATCTTATCAAAAGCACCTGGAAGGTTATGTTTCAAATACCATATATTCACTCCTGAACTACTATTGCTGTCATGGAAAGGCTGTATGTTACAATTCAATTCTGTAGGGGCAGACATGACATTACATACTCGTGTATGCAAATACATACATATGTAATAGTGAACATAACAGCAAGATAAAATAGTTCTTTTTATTAATAAAACTCTGATCAATAGCTTTAAGTACTTAAACATGACATGTATTAAGCTCAAGCCTAGTAATGACAGCTCAATAGACTTTCTTAGAGGTTAAATTAAAATTTACCCTATCACATTATCTTGAACTTCAATGTTAAATTCTGTCTTTGAACTTCCACTTTTAGTGTTAAAAAAAAAAAGAAAGAAGTACAGATGAAATAAACTTCATTAATTTAATTTGAAAATCAGATGTAGACTTCAAAATTTGAAATAAAGATCCTTGCTGTTTGATTTATTTTTAAAAAATTATCTATCTAAGAGAAGAACTATTTACATCACTCAGCATGACCTTTGATGGATTGATAAGTTAACCACATGATCTAAAAATTTTGACAAAAGCAGTCATATAAAAGGAATATGACCAGGGTGGTGGGAACTCTTTTTCTTTTTCAAATAATTAAGTTTAAAGCTGGTCTGCAGGGTTACACATTGCAGGTTTTCAATGAATATAATTGAACATTGCCACACCACACACAGAACAAAAGCTCAAATGTCAATTGGCTAAGCTATTAAATGACCGTAGAGACCTGGCTCCAAAAGAAGACTTTTTTCAAGGGTAAATACTTTACTTTGGACACATTTAGCTAGCTGTGTCTAAACTGCTGCATTTATCCCAACCACCTCTTTTTGAAACTGTGCCCTGGTGACAAGAAGCCACAGAATTTAGCAGGTGCCCACAGGGCTCCTCTTCTTGCCGCTCTTGCCGGATTCAGAGCTGCAGCCCCTCCCCCGTCATACTTTTGGTTGCTCCTGGTTACATGTCCACGATCCAGTCATGGTGTCCGTGGACCTCGTTCTTTGTGATGTCTTTTCTCTCCCTCATCTCTAAAGCCCACCTTGCTTCATCCTCTCCAATGTGTCCTGGCTGCTACCGGCTTCCACACCACTACACTCCACAAATGCTGGCGGTCACCCCAATCCACAGTAAATCCATCAAGAAATAGATTTTTATGTCACTCAAAGAGAAACGAACAACGGAATGTGGGGAAATGGCAGAATCTTTGTATTTTATCAGCATTTGAAGTAAGAAAAAAAAAATGGCCTGAATAACCTGTCCAAGTTTCGGGTTGTTTTTTTTTTTTTAATTTAAAACAAGTAACAAATGTACAGACATTTATTTTGTGTACAATGCCTCTTGTATGTTATATCAAAATTAAAGTTTAACTCCACTACCAAATGCTAGGATCTGGGGAGAGAGGTGGAGGGATACCCCTAAAATGAAGCACACTCAGGCTGGTACTAACTCCCCATTTATACATCTTTCCCCATTTACTGAGGAGTCTTGTATTTGCGCTGGTCTTTCTTACTGTGTTGAGAGTTCTTCCTTCTCCAGACAAGACTTGGCTCTTGTCCTCAGTACAGTAGGCCTGTTGGCTGTTCCATTTCTCAGGGTAGTTGAACACTGCCACCCAAGGCATTAAGTCCTAACCTGAGTGACTGATACCCTGGAAGCTATTTCTCCTCATGGTACAGTATGCGGCACTAAAACCTGCAACTGACTCTAAACATCAGAGATGACCACAAATCACAACGTATGCCATCCTTACAATCCTCTTTTACACAGTGTGGAAGTATTCAGTGCTTCCTACAGCACCAACTATCAGCAGAATTATCTGAACCTGGCTTCAGCAGTAACCAAGATACAAATGTTCCGGAATGAATCCTAAGTGTATGAGTGATAAACAGGTATTGATGAGGATGCATCACCGACAGCAAACCATGAGGCACAAGGCTCTGTGTGTACTCTCTACTGGAAGAAGGAGGGGAAGACTGAAACACAAAGAAAAAAAAAAGGAAGAAGAAAAGCACTAGGAGACCAATTTGATAGACAGAACCTAGCCCTCACCAGTGCCAGGAGGATGGGAACTCTTTCAAAGCAACAGCTGTCATACTCAGGCGCTGTACAAATGCCCGGAGGCCAGGCAATAAATACAGTCCAAATGCCATCTAAGTCACATGGAAATACTATGTGATCACATGGGAAAGCAAGCGGGCCATATACCTAGTTCTTCTTTCAGTCTTCTCGAAGAGGCTCTAAGTCCAAAGTTTCATGTAAAAACCCTTTATTTCTAAATTATAACTCTGGATTGTACAGCCCTCTGTGGATCTAAGGAAATTGCTAAGGGCCACATTCCACTCGTAGACTATCCCTTGGAAGCCTCACAATTCAATCTTTACATCTGTCAATAACTCACTGTGTATTTTAATCTTGTCTTCAAGTTGGCCAAAAGTGGGGTGAGATGTCAGACGAACACCACTGAAGTATCACCGAGATAGAAATTCAAGCGGGGGAAAAGAACCAAGGCTTTCAGGCAGCCGAATTATAGCAAATGCTCGTGTTAGATATTAAGTTCTTAACACCCTTATTATTGTCAAAGGTCAGCTGGTAAACTGTTTCCTATTTTATCACCCTATCCTAACACTCTAATTTGCCTCCAGTTCTTCCTATTTATTAATCATGGCATAAATGTCTCCTTTCTTTTTGTAAAGAGCTTTTTAAACACTTCTGAGAAAGAGGCAGGGAATAAGTAAATTTGAACAAATAAGTCTTTCACACGTTCCTGATATTCTAATTACAGGCAAATGTTTTTACTATATTTGGAAACTATACATTTTAACACAAGAAGTGATCCCTGAGGGGTGAGATGCTTCTGAAAGAATCAACGTTATTAACAAGTTCTCCATCCAAATCATTTGTCACTGGGAATACTGGAGGAGCCTTCCTGCAAATGGTTTGTGTTCTTGGGCCTTTAGCATAAGACATTAATGCTAGCCTGAGTGTGTATACACACACACACACACACACACACACACACACACACACACACACACACTTCCATAGAGAAAAATAATCTGAACATTCCTTTAAGTAAAATGGTAAGAAGCACTTAGATTTCCACACTATTATCTCAAATTTTAACTCTCACACTTCAGTATATTTAGACCTCTCTAAGAAATGCTACATATGCAAGCTAGACTTCTTACAGCAGGAACTATCTTTAGGAGAGAGAGAGAGAAAGTAATTAAATAATAGCATGCTCCCACAGAATAATGGTCACTATGACTAGGAAAAGAATTAATCAGTAACATGCACATTTCTTTGTGTTACAATAAGTGTGTTTAAAACCTAGTTAGCAAGTTCTACAGGCTGTGGGTATTATACACTTGGAAAAACAATCTAACCTATAACCACAGCTCAAAAATAGTATTTAGACATGGCGAGGGAAACAGACAGATTTTTCAATTCACTGGTTTAAAAAAAAAAAGTAAGTTCCTGAAATTCCAGTAATAAAACGTCATACTAAATGGTTTATTAGTTCTTTCGACTTAGAATATTTAAATCATAAGACATGGCACACAGATACTACCAACTGCTCTAAATCAGTATGTTAGTGGAGAACACTAGAGAGAAGGAAAAACTAAATTATGCAAGAATGATTGCTGCTTGTATGTGATATATGTATATATAATCAATTATCTAACTGACATTTTTATAAATCTACCACTAGCCTGCTTTTTATTGCATATGCTAAACAAGCAGATGCTAAGTCTATAAACTGTGAATTAACCTTCCTGTTTAATTAATTGTTCCTTTGGAAATACTGACTTTTAAATCCCATGCTGCTGTGAATTCATCCTGGAGATGAGTGCCAATCTCTCATCCAGGTTCCCGGGCTATGATCCAAAGGCGGTGTGCAGTGACTCCATTTTTAATAATTAATGATTCACTTACAGTTTATTTACATATTGGCATCTGACTGGGTTTAATTTTAGGTTCCTCCAACATGAGCCAGCAAGCCTGAAAAAACTCGGCAACTAAACTATCTTCATGTAAATATACCTGGAGACATGAGGATTAGTGTCATGATTCAGAAACAGGTCAAGGGGACCCAGACAGGGCCTCAGAGGGCAATGAACTCATAGTGGGGAGCCTTCTCCAAGGACACAGTCTTCAAACTCAACTCCCTTTCTCTTTAAAAAGCCAACAGTTGAAGTAGGGAGTGTCTTCAGAAATAGCCTTGAGGTCTCTTGACATGAAAATCCTCCCTCAGGAACTGGACTTGTGAATCTATCTGTTAGAACATGTACTCTTACCTCCAAAGGGCCTTGTTCAAAGCAAATGTACTGTGGTTGGGATCTTAGCTACCATGCAAGCATTCGTGTTATAGGCTGAGTTCCCAGCTCGTTGCTATTGGAAATTGGCAGAAACCTTAGCAGGTGCTGCAGTGAGAAGTCGTCAGCCCATGGGGAGCATACCCATGAGGGGACCGTGAGGTTTTTTGGTCATTTACTTCCTCCTCTGTTCCATGCCCTAATGTGTTCCTCAGCCCAGATCCCAAAGCTGCAGGGCCTCCACCGCCATGAACTGAATAGATCATCTTCCCTTTGTAAGCCGATGATCCCAGATTTGTTCTCTATTATTGTTGCTGTCTGGTTTTGTTTGCTTTTTGCTTTTTTTGTTAAAAATGAGACAGTGTTGTACAATACAGCTCAGGCTGGCCTGAAACACACAATCCTCTTGCCTCTGCTTGCGTGGCTCAGGGCTTTGTTTTTTTTTTTTAAAGAACTCTGACTTAAGAAGCTATCTAAGGCCGGGCGGTGGTGGCACACGCCTTTAGTCCCAGCACTCGGGAGGCAGAGGCAGGCGGATCTCTTGTGAGTTCAAGGCCAGCCTGGTCTACCAAGTGAGTTCCAGGAAAGGCGCAAAACTGCACAGAGAAACCCTGTCTTGAAAAACCAAAAAAAAAAAAAAAAAAGAAGCTATCTAAATCTGTTGATAGGGTTAGGTGTAGAGTCCAGTGAGAGAGTACTTGCCAGGTATGCAAGGGGCCCTGGGTTTGATCCCCAACTTCACCACACAAAAAACCCTAGTAATGTTATTTTTACAAAATGAAATACATGAAAGTCATTTTCTAGAGAACAAAGAGGGAAAACTGAGAATTGGAGGGTAATGGACACCAAATAAATAAAGGTAGAAGAGAAACGTCTTCTCCATGTCAAAGATCCATAAGCCTATCCACTAACATAATAAAAATCTGGACCTCCAGCTCCTGAAAACAAATGTTTCTAAGTTTTATATGTCCTCTGAGAAACACTCATAAATATATACCAATTTCTTAACCCTGATGGCTCACAGTTTCCTAGGAATCGGGAATTGCCATCTGTTGCTCTCTTAAGTTTCTTAAAACTGTATCTATTCAAGTCCCCACCACATTGCACAAGGAATGAGTTTTTCAGTGGCCAAGTACTTCCCCTCCACATGTAGCCCTAAGAACCCTGGACAGAGGACGAGAGGAAGAAAGCAATGTAGCAAACATCGATGGATTATTTCTTTACAACTCATGCTCTGAATTATACACACCACTTCTTGTCACCATAAAGAAACTATCATTCTCTTCAATTGACAGACAAAAAAACTGAGGTTCGGCGATGTTTGCTATGGGCCAGGGTCCCACAGACAGCAGATGTTGGAACAAAAGTTTCGTGAAGCCCAGGCTTCTCTCCTTTAGGAGAGGAAGAAAGAGCCTGAGTGGGTGGCATCCTAACTGGGGCACAACTCTGAACAGAGGCCTCTGACTGTGCCAAATGATACAAGGAAATCTTTTCTGCTTGTGGAACCAAACTATGCAGTGGAAGCCACGCTCTAGCCCTTTCCTCATTCCTGGATTATATCAGAAACTAACCAGGACCAAGATCCTAGTCCCATGTTCAGGGAAACTGTCAGGAAGACAAAAACTCACTTCACCCTTTCTTATAAATGGAACCCACATTCGGTGTGAGAATTTTGGAAAACGTTTGTGAAACCTCAGGAAAGGAATAGCAATGACTTGCAATCCCACAGTCTCAAGAGAACCACTGTCTCCAGGGTTAGTTTCCTTATCGTCGTTCTCTGAACCAATCCATGTTTGAAATGACAATGTAAGTTTCCATAAAAGTCGACTCATTTAATCATACGTTTATATTACTTTACCACCTTAAAAACTATCTGTAAGTTTAGTTTTAATACTTTACTATAAAAAATTAAGTTTGCTTAATTATTCCTTTACTGTTAAGAATTTAATATAGAGATTGTTTTTCCCACCCCTTAAGGAAAAAGCCACTGCAGATAACATTTCTATGTGTATTTTCTTTTGCCTGTTTTGGATTTGGTATTAATTTCCAGAATTAATTAATTAATTAATTAATTAATTAATTAATTAGTTATAGATGGGAGTGATGTCAGTACATTCCACCCTAGATGATGGGACAGATATCTTCAAATTTTACATTATCAGTATTGATTAATGGGAACCCTAACCCAAGGCAAGCTACTTTTCCATGGAGTTTAATCTACTCTGTCAACATGATAAGCCAAATAACAAAATAAATCAATACTGTTTGACTGGATTTTTTTTCCTCTAAGGTACATCACTATAAAAAGACAGGAAGCCCACAGGATCAGGCCACACATCCTAGAACTTGATCATCCCATTAACTGAGTGGAATTCTGAGACTACTTGCTTCACATAGATCAGAACCTTCCAAGCTTAAGTTGACATGGTCAAAAGAACATGTCCATAGAGCCCGATACAAAAGATACTGAAAAGTGGGGATGAGATGCAGCAGAGCAACCTACTTCTCATGCACCAGCCTCAGAGAAATGATAAGGTTTTGAAGGATGAAACAAAATACCACTGAGCTTGCTCATTTCTAAGACAGCTGTCGTTTTTTTCCCCCAGGTGTGAGGGAAACCTTGAAACCACACTAAGATTGAGCAAATTTGGAAAGCCAGCATCCAGGACACACGATAAGAAACTCCCTGTGGATGCCTCCTGCGGCGTCCAGGGTATTTATCTTTCCTCTCTGAAACTGCACTCAGCAGATGAAGGAGGCAGCACTGGATGAGCTGTGTGACAGAAGGACAGCGCATGCCCACAGCGGACTGGCTTTCTAGAGACAGTGACCCCTCAGCCACTCTTCGGAATTCACAAACTCCCTTCACAGCTTGCGTCCTGGAAGCCTTGAATCAATGTGAAACATTTCTTCTCCATCCTTCCTGCTGAAGCCGAGAGTCAAAGCACATTGATTATCACTACCTTCAGGGAAATACAATGATTTATGGAGCGAAGCTAGCAATTATTTGGTCCCTTCTCAAAAGCCCGGCACTTCCACGCGGCTTTCCATACAACTGCTCTTAATCTTAAAGACAGTTTTCTATTTCACAGCAGTCAAGAAAGACTCTGGGTGGCAGGCACATGATGCAGGAGGGGCTGGTGGGCTACGGACTACCCAGGGTATCCATGGTGGCAAGGAAGGTATAGCCATGCCTCAGTTTTTGCTCCCACAATGCCTGAGCCACCCTACTCATTCTTCTGAGTCACACTTCTCAGAAAACCTACAAAGGAAGCGGGTGAGACCAGATAAGAAGTTGTGTGAACAACCACCACTTATAAGCATCCTTTAGATTGAGCAGACAGATTTTTGACTCCTAAGGCACCAAGTCCGGAGAAGGAAGAGCTGTGGGGGCTAGTGGGAAATTCATAGAAAAACTAGCTAGAAGTACCCAGAGCTCATCCATACTGACAATACAAATAAAGAGCTGTTCTGTGCAGAATTTTGATTGTATTTCATGGTTTTGCCTAAAATATACCTTCGCTAGTCCAAATACATGTGTTAATACAAGCATGTCAAAAGTTTACAATAGCCGGGTGGTGGTGGCACACACCTTTAAATCCCAGCACTGGGGAGGCAGAGCCAGGTGGATCTCTGTGAGTTCGAAGCCGGTCTGATCTAGCGAGATCCAGCACAGGCACCAAAACTACACAGAGAAACCCTGTCTCAAAAAACCAAAAGCAAATAAAAAAGTTTACAATAAAAAAAAGTGCAAATTCAAATCTCCTATAGGAAGTTGACTACATCATTTATGAAGTGTAGAGAATTACTCCTGATGAATGCAGATTAATCAAAAGTTTTCACTAATGATTTTTTTTTCAGTGATGACACCCTCAACCCATTATCCATTTAAAAAAAATGAAAAATAAGCAAGCATCTTTGAGACTTCCCAGGACAAACACTAGTTATTTAAGTAAATTTAAGGATTCAAAAGAGGTTTGCTATTTGGGTTTGTTTGTTTTTTGATTTTTCGAGACAGAGTTTCTCTGTGTAGCCTTGTGCCTTTCCTGGAACTCACTCGGGTAGCCCAGGCTGGCCACGAACTCACAGAGATTCACCTGCCTCTGCCTCCCAAGTGCTGGGATTAAAGGTGTGCGCCACCACTGCCCGGCTCTATTTGGGTTTGTATTTTATAGTCTCTAATTTAAAAATGAATGTCTAGAAATACTGTGAATTATTTAGGGCTTCAACCACCGGTGTTTTCATGACACAACTTGGCAAACAGTCATCCTGTAGTCACTGAAGGTCCCATTTCAGTCTGAGCCTCAGTAAGCAAGAATTCACACCTTGGACACTGTCTCGCCATGGTTCTTACTGCTCCAATAAAGACATTTATACTTGAATTATAGCTTACAATGTCCAGAGTGGAAGACAGAATCCAAGTGTGCAATCCAGGTAGCAGAACCGGCATGGTAAATGCAGAGTCCTGAGCTAGGAACAGCCAACAATGCCACAGTTACTCTTCTTGCCCTATTTCAAAAGTTTGCAAGGAAGGCATGCATGCATTTCCTTCCTTCCCTCCTCCACTACTTCCTCTTCCTCCTTTTTTAAATAAGACACTGCCTAGAACAACTGACTGTCAGGTTATGGAACATTTGCAAGCAATCCAAGCTGCCTAAAGCCCGGGTGCTCTCAAACCCCCTCCCCTCCGTAAGTCCCTGCTGTCCCCGGTCACGTGGGAGGTCGGGGGCCATTATTAACAGTAGTGGCTTTCACTCTCAAACCGGCTCAGTGCAGGTACATTCAGAAGCCGTGCTTATTAAATCCCTCTAGTACTTTAGCCCAGTACACCACCTTCCATAGGAGAGAAATATAATTCCAGGTCATCATTTAAAATGATCTTCTCACAATAGAAATAAACTACCAGTGTCAGAGTGTCTATGAAAAGGTAGGTTTGAAGTGGAAACTCCATTTTCCCATGGCCCTACATCAAGGATGTGCTTACTCGCTGTATGTACAGTGTATAGACACCTGTTTTATAGCTACCTCTGGCTCCGAGCTACCAATGGCTGCCCGTGTCAAGGCTGCACTATGGAGAACACGTGATTAGCAGGGATCCTAGGAGGGTGAACACTGTGGGGGGATGCAGAGAGGCTGTGTACAGCAAAGGCGTGGGGACTGGGGAGACTTTGAAGCAATGTATTATGGGGTAGAGTTTCCTGCCAATATGTTTCCCAAAGCCACTGCAGGCCTAGGTCGGCAATAACCCCACCCTACCATATGAGAGCAGTCTGCTTACCACACAGTCCTGCCTCACAAGACACAACAGAAAGAACGCAGCCTCTGGCTCCTCCTCATACAGTGTGCACATCTGGACTGAGCATCCCCGTTCCAGGCCTCAGTGTCCTCATTGAGGATGAGGCTCCCTGCATGTTTTAAGGTTATATTCAGATCAAATGAAATACTCCATGTGACATACTGCCCAATATTGCACACAGTTGGCACTCAACTAATGTCAAGTCATTAGGAACATTTTCTGGCAAGTTCTTTTTTCCCCCAGTCATTTAATCAGAGCACTCAGCCTGCTCTACAAAGGTCAGACCCCATCTACATAACTTCTTCCTATTCACCCATCCTTAAGGCTTAGGACATGTTTTCTTTTATTTTGGATCAGGCCATAAAATTCTCCCACCTTATATACAAAGCCACTCTCTATTTTTTATAGGGGTTGGGGGATACTGACTTCATTTTACACATGAAAGGGCTATAAATTGAACATTCATGAACTTGAGGTAAGATTCACAAGCATTCCAACCAGAGAAATGATACAGATGGCTGTGCTCAGGTCTATACACGTATGAGTGGTGGTCCATGCAGATCCCTTTTGAAATATAGGTCCCTTCTGCTCAGTCTATGATTGCCATCAACACCTTGGGTATCCAAACGCCACCACCTATTTTGGAGTTCAGGAGTAAGCTGTCTTTCCAGTGCTGCCCTGTAGTGGGTAGCCATTCCAGCTTGGATCTGGAAGTTCCAACCCCCATTGAGACTCTGGCAACTGTCACGCCTACGAGGTGGGGCCAGGGGAGGCGCTGGGGACCCGAGAGCTGGATGGGCGAGCGCTCTCTCTCGGTGCCGGGATGCTGAACGGTGGAGGTTGACTGTGCAGAGCTCCGGAGAACACCGCTGGACTGCGTTACACCTTCCCCAGACCCTGCGACCTACCCACTACTTAATTTGTGAGTTACGCCATTAAAAAAATATCCTTTTAACTATGTGGAGTGGCCAAAATAATTTCTCCAATATCCCTTCAGGACGGAAGTCATATATCTGCCCCAAGTAGATGACATGAGCTGAGTGGCCAGCCATCTTTCACGCATGAGCATCAACCTCCTCTCCCCCCTGCTACGGAAGACAGTCCATCCATCACAGCCTCTTCTACAGAAGCTACACAGACGGGGTAGATTCACAAGCATCTGAGGTCATCTTGACCAATCCTCCTGAGATAGAATCCATACAGTACCTGAAGAGGCCACGGCTAATAGTCCTCCTTTCCCTCGTGGGGCACACAGATACTTTTAGAAAGCACATGAGATGATACTGCTACTGAGAGCGCCAGAATCTGCACATAAAGAAGTCTGGCCAGCCTCCTTGAGACCAAGGACAGCCTCCTTGAGACCAAGGACCTCATAACTTTACCCCATCACCCAAGCCAGGAGCCCAGAAATGAAAAGCTATCCTAGGCTATCTTGCCCCTGATGGTGCAGCCCAGACTACAAGAAGCAATTCCACTGATCCATGTATGGTGAAAATCTTTACATATTGTTTTTTTAAAGCACTGGGTTTCAAAATTGTTTGTTATACAGTGATAGCTAACCAATAAGGCAAGAATCATCAGTATAGACACAAATGCATCCATTCTTTAGGTATACAAAATTACTGAATAGCAATATATATGTACGGAGAGTTACTGTGTGCCATTGGGGAGATACACAGAAAATTAAAAGATTTCAGGAAGTATCATTTTGTCCTCTGGAGGTTGTTAATGTCCTTGTTCATTTTGCTCAGGGTGATCAAATTAGTTCTAGCTGGCTGAAATCAGTGGACAAAGGCTTTAGTAACGTGCTCTCGAATTCGAATTCGTTCAGACAGGACCTGCCATCCTGCCGGTCTCCAGCCTTCTCTGGTGGTCAACTACCTTCTTTCCATAGGTGATGTGTATGGGAAGCACATGAAAGGCAAGGCAGCAGCCCTGTAAGTTTAGGGCTTTGTAGTCAGCGTCCTGGCTCCTTTTTCCCGAGCTGTGTGACTTACAAAGTCCCCTTGTGACTCAAGATGTCTGTTCCTCACCTTGTAAATTTAGAATATTGATGGGCTTTATTTCAAATGTCTCCTTTTGAACAGACCCAGCTTTTCCTCATATCTGGTCAGAGGTGAGCCATCAGATGGCCCAGGAGGTCAAGGCACAGCTGGAAATCTGAGTTCTATGAACCAGTTTCCTGAAGCTGTCCTCTGATACCCACACCCGGGGATGTCCCTGCCACCCTCACATACACAAATACAATCTTAATTTTAATTTTAGAAACAATCACACCTTATAAGAGTCTTAAAACGTCTTCCCAATCACATTCCACTTTGTTAGTTTTAAATTCACCGAACAGGAGAGTTACTTCTATTTCTTCGACCTCATCAGGATCTTGAAGTTTGGCTGCCTTGGTCTGTTATAGGCGAGTGGTTTCTATGTCATACTTTTCACTAGCCATTAAGATCCTTGAGGGCAGAGCTAAGCATGATTCCCCTAATATACTGCTGCTGCATAGTAGGCATTTTAATTAAGCTAAATAACTCAAGTTTCAACTGCATTTTTTTTTTTTTGGTTTTTCAGACAGGGTTTCTCTGTGTAGTTTTGGTGCCTTTCCTGGCTCTCGCTATGTAGACCAGGCTGGCCTCAAACTCACAGAGATCCACCTGCCTCTGCCTCCTGAGTGCTGGGATTAAAGGCGTGTGCCACCACTGCCCAGCACACTTTAACTTTCTGTGAGAAAGTTCAATGCCTTTTATTGTTATTATCACTGGAAATCAATGAGGAACATGAAAAACTGACCTTCCATTTATGAATGAAACAAGCCACAGAAAAAAATAATTTAAAGTCTCTTTGTTTTTTTGAAAATTCAGGTCAATTATACCAAAAAGGTCATCTAACAGGAAATAATCTGTATGTAATTAATCACACCGTCCAAAACAAGACTATAAGCTATTAGAGCCAACTCCTATTTATCCTTGGCAATGCAGAGAACAAGGATTAAAACAAGTTGTTCATGCACACTAATTCTAATCTAAATTCAACACCAAGGAGCCCAGATAGCCTTACATAAAGATAGGGAGCTACACAGAGGAGTTATTCAGGAGAAATGTGACAACAGTTTATTTTATCCAAGACGAAAGACCGACTACACAGTGATCAAACACAAGGAATGTGATACTATCTTCTCCATAGCAGCTGTATTAGAATACATACTCGCTGACGAGAGACTTGGTTTTGTTGAGGAGTGTTTGGATAAGCCCAGAAGATGTACAGTGACATGAAGGAGCCACCAGAACTTGGGGGGCTGATGAATGCAGATCTAACTACTCGGCTTTAATCATGATCAATATGTGTGTTTATAAGAAAGTGAAGAACAGCCCAACTAGCAGTGAGTATCAACAGGAAGCACTTTGGGGACTAGAGCCTCCGGCTGGAGGGACAGGCTGGAGAGATGTGAGGCAACAGAGTTTTCTGCTGCAGGCACTAACTCTCCTGCAAAATCTTTGACAAGTTCCACAGTCACTTTCCATGCTTTTATGTGAGTGGATCGTCTACCGTGACATCATCAATATGGCATGACAGGAAACAGAATTAGATTTAAAAAATTAATAAACAGCATGACACACTTCGGATAGAGCCATTATTTACTGACATTAGAAGATACCCATTGTTCTGGATTACCCACCATACTAAATGGAAGACACTACCGTTGTCAAAGACATCACGTATTTTGACTACAAGGCACAAAAGCAAATTGACTAGGAAAGGTCCTCCCTGCGGGCAGCCTTTCACATAGAGCTGAAGGGTGGTATGGAGTCTACGGTGGGAGAAAAGTCATCAGCCGTCTTACCAAGCACCGAACCCTGCATGCTACAAAACCAACCTGCCAGGCAAGATGTGCCCACTGGTATGACAGTGGCCTGACTGTTGGAGGGTAACCAAACGCCTTCTCATTGGATCTGCAGCCTGCCCCACAGGAGAGAATTCATGTCTGGTACTGCAAACATGGTCAAAATCCAAGGCTGGGGAGAGTATAAGCCCTGGGTGGAATCTAATGTGGATCTTACTAAGTGGTCATATTATCAAACTGCCTTTTAAACATTTATGTTTATACCCATAGATTTGTGCTGCTTTCAAATTAGTCAGAGAATCTTCTTTTTACTTTGGGAAACAATCAGTGAAAGTGCTGAGAATAAGTGACTTTCGAGTGTTCAATCGTAAATGAGTATCTTTTATCAACTTCCAACACACACATGCGTGCATGCACACACACACACACACACACACACACACACACACACACATACATGCACACACGCACACACATGCCCCAAAAGTCTCAGGAAACATGGCAGAAGAGGGTGGGATACTATAAAATGCTTCTCCTACACATGACGTGGCTGTTGCATCCATCAACTTACAGCAGCTGTGGTTACCTGCACAAGACAACACAGTATCAAGCTAGCCAAGGTCCAGCAGAAGTGTGTGGAGCTCATGAGGTATCACCCCAACTGAAGAGCTACTGACAGCTGACAGCTGCTGGGAGCGATAGAATCACTCTTCTTTTGGGGTGTGTTCACTGGTTAAGTTGTCCATTCACCAGTGGATAGCCCCATATTCATGCATACACGGGAAGCACTAATTGAACTTAGTGTGTGCGTGCGTGCGTGCGTGTGTGTGTGTGTGTGTGTGTGTGTGTGTGTGTTTAATTAAGGAGAAGAAGCGGGAGGCATGAAGTTGAAAGGAGAATGTGTTGGGGGACTGAGGGGAGTTAAAAAGGGTGATCTGAGTTAATATGATCTTATTTCTTGTATACATGTACAAAATTCTCAGCAAATAAATCTTAAAGAAAAAATTATAAGACATCTAATAAGCACTTCTTCAAAAACAATCCTGTTGAAATATGATTTATCAATCCTAATTGCCTTTTTAAGCATCAAACTCAGTTGTTTAAGTAACTTTGCCAAACTGTGTAATAACTATAATCTAGATTAGAGTGTTACCATCGACCTGTACACAATTAATCCCAATTCCCCATCCTCAACCCTAGTCAATCGCTGTAGTCAATGTTTTGTCTCGACTGATTCCACCTTTTTCAACCTTTAAAACCAAAAGGTAATGCAAACCTGTACCTGTCCTCTTTCACTTCCACTAAGTTTGAAACTTATCCAGGCAACACATTTCAGGAGTCTGTAGATGTAACCAACTGTCTTATTAAATAAGAAACACAGAACCAATGCAAAGAAGAAAGCCAAGAGATCAGAGCTAAGAGCCTTACCGCCTGCAGCTAGCCTCTTAAGCCAAGAGACCTCTCCAAAAGAGACCTACTTCCTGTGTGTTTGTCTTTATATAGTCTTTCTGTTCTGCCTTCTCATTGGTTGTAATCCCAAACACGTGACTGCCTCGTCACTGCCTGGAAGTACAGCCCTCCAGGTCTTAAAGGCGTGTGTCTGCAATGCTGGCTGTATCTCTGAACACACAGAGACTTACCTAGCTCTGCCTACCAAGTGCTGGGATTATAAGCGTATGCCACCACTGCCCTGCTTTCCTATGGCTTGCTAAAAGCTCTGACCCCCGGGCAACTTTATTTATTAACATACAATTAAAATCACATTTCAGTACAAATAAAATACTACCATACTTCCCCTTTTCTATTTTAATAAAAAAGAAAAAAGGAAAAAGGTTATAACAACATAAGAAAAACTATATACAAAAGTACAATAACTATATATAATATATACAAGTAATAAATACCTAAACAATGTCTAGTCCATTTGTATTTGACAAATTCAGAGAAAATATTTCCATTATCTATCCTATTTTGGCAAGTCCAAAATGTACCTAATTCACTTTCTATCCTGACTAGTCTTCAACTATAACTAACTAATCTTCAACTATAACTAATCTTCAACTCCCTCAGAGACCCAAGAAGGAAATAATATTACCTAACAAAAATAAAAACAGAAAGTGCATGCAAGCAACTTCTAAAAATTTTGTGAGTTGACAGAAACAGCCAGCTGCCTGGGCAGTCACCTGAGGTTTCTCCACAGTGTTGGGGCATCATCTTCAGCCTATAGGCTTAGCATATCTGACAGACTCATTTGTGAAGTAGGATGTACACAAGGTCAACAGTTCAACCTCACATTGGGTGAGAGCAGTCCATGTACCAGAAACACCTGAATTCCACTAGTGCCCTGTCATGATTCAGGATTTTAAATTCTGGAAATTGTTGATGGTTTTTTAATTCAGCTGTCCATTCTTCTTGGCTGTGTATATATGGCTTCATCTCAGCAGGAGTCATTCTTTATTATCACTGAATAGCATTTTATTGCGTGGATAGAGTGTGTTTTGCTTAACAGGCATTTGGCTTGCTTTTCTCTGGGAGCTACCATGAATGAAGCTACGAAGAGTATGTGTATACCAGACTTTGCATTGACATATGTGTTTTTACAGGAAGGAAAAAGATAGAGACTACCATTATTTCTTAATTCAGCACATCTTGGAAATCAGGACACACCTTACAGCTTGTGAATTGTGTCTCAGAGTTACGGAAGGGAAGGAAGAACAAGCTTTCATTGGCATTCTCACTGGCATTCATAAGTGGGAAGTTTACCAAGGCACAGATGGAAAATGAAAGGTCAGGTTGGGCAAGCATAGACACAGTCAAGGAGATAAGAAAGTGCCCGTCTGTCTCAGAGCACAGTCATTACAAGGTGTCCTTCAGGAAAGGTACAGGACAAAATCCCCTTCCCCACTCTTCTCCTTCCCTCCTGCACAGGTCCCCAATTGGCCAGGGCCCCACACTGCAAGACCAGAGAAACCATGCATGTACTTCCAAGGAAAACAGGGAAATCCAGAACAGGTAGCAGAAGAACCAACAGAATACATACCAGGACAGAATGTGGAAGCCAAGCTAAGAGTTTCTGCTTCTTAGTGATACACAAAAATGGCGCATACCCATTTGGGCACTTCAGATTGATGTGGTGACATGCAATCCCAGTTTTGAAAAAGAAAACTTCATATATGTCTATATGCATGTATCTAGTGTCCAGTGATGGAGTTCTGGAGTGGCTTATCTGTTTATTCCAGAAGTTTTTATAGGCTGAAGAGTTGGCTCAGCAATTCAGAATATTTGGTGCTCTTAAAAGGGACCTGAGTTCAGTTCCCAGCTCCCACATGGTGACTGACCTCTGTAGACACAAGGCCTCCATGACACAAGGCACACACATGGTACACATACATACATGCAAACAAAATACTTACACACAAAAAATAAACAGATACATACTTTTGTGTTTTTCTGTACTGTGAGGGGTTTTATATTAGTGTACCCTGCTACTAACAAAGACCTGGATCTTCATGGCTTCTGAACACCATGTCCTGTTCTTCTTTCAACTTCTGTTTTGTGTAACCATTTGTTCTTCCAAACCCTCTTCCTGTCACAGAGCTCAGTTTTCTGAATTATATTACATTTAAAGCACACTTTAATCATTATATGCTGAACAGAGGGCAGAGTCAGCAGTCAATTAATAAGCAAAAATGAATTACTGATCTCATTGGCCCCTGCCTGTTCTCTTAGCCAAGGTACAAGGAAATTAAATACCACAAAAAAAAAATACTGATGATCAGAGACAAAGATGGAAGGGGGTACGATGATTCTAGAACAAGAAGAAACCATCAAGGCAAAGTGCAATTTTACAGTAGGAGTTATAAGTAAATGGTCAAGATTTTTTTGCTTCTAAACTGTGTCTATGAATCTTCACATTTGAGTGCAGAAACAGGGCTGTTAATTATTTCAGATGAGCAAACAAAAGAAGTAGTAGTCCTCACGATAAATGTTTAGAAAGGCTAGAAATTTCTAAGTTTTCCGTTATAACAAAAATAAGAACAGAACTAACCTTTAAAAGCCTGAGTTTCTGTGCTCAGCCCTAACCAGGACATCTATAGGAATCGTATCACGACCAAGGATCAGAAAACATCAAGGAACAGGGGACAGAAAGACTAAAAAGCCAGAGGATGGGGAGGGATGCTGTGAGATGTCACCTTCTGGACGTGGCGTGGTCATGGAAGTCAGGGAGCTGCAGCACCTGTGGTTACCTGCACAAGGGAAGGGCAGGCAAAACCCCACCCGTACTGAGGAGCTGCTGGCAGCTGGTAAGTGCTGAAGAGGTAAGTCATTCTTTTTTGAGAACGTGGCCACTAGTCAGTGTCCCATGAGCTCATACTCATGTACAATATGGGCTGCAATAACTGGACTCAGTGGTTATCAAAAACAAATAAATGCTTGAAGCTAGAAAAGGAATGTGCTGTGTGCTGGGGGGGGGGCGGGACAATGACAGTTGGTGGAGAAATGGGAGAGCAGAGATTATCATATTTCATTGTTCACATGCATGAAATTATTACAAGTAAAGAAGATGTTTAAAGTACCTATTTCTCTTGAAAAATTTCACTCTTTCTACTTTCTTTACATACATTATGCCTGTATCTTCATTTAATTTTGTTTATAATTTCTAACACACAACTAGGAAATACCCTTTAAACTTCTTCTGTTAAATTATAGAGATTAGATAGATACATATATGTACACATACATACATACATGCACACATATAAAAACAGACAAAGTGACAGATGTTGGGGGTTGGGACAGGGCTTCACTCTGTACCTCTGAAGCCCAGACTCTCTTAGAACTCACAATGTATCCCATGATAACATTGAACTCCAGTGATCCTCCTCTGCTTCAGTCTCCTAAGTACCGGAAATACAGGCATGATCACCCAACAAATATTTGAATAAATTTAAATGGTTTTCGATGTCAAATATTATTTTCCAATTTTATTTCAATATGATATGTCAAATACTCTCTTTATGGATTGGATTGAACAGCAAACCCTAAATTCTTAACATCATTTTTATTGGGAGACATCCAAAGTTCTAAACAACTAACTTACAAACAAACCTTGGAACCAAACCCATCCCTGTGTTAAGAACTGGTTTTGACCTGTAAAGTCAGCAACTCTGTGGTCAGGCCTTGTAACAAAACAGCCCTGACAGCTCCTGTGACTATACAATCCCACTTACACGCCTGCCCGTTCATTCGCACACACATGCATGCATTCAGCAAATATTTATGGAGTGCCCACATCAGCAGAGCACTGACTAAAAGTAAGATGTCGGGAACAGGATGGAGGGGAGGGGAGGGGAGGGGAGGGGAGGGGAGGGGAGGGGAGGGGAGGGGAGGGGAGGGGAGGGGAGGGGAGGGGAGGGGAGGGGAGGGGAGGGGAGGGGAGGAGTCAATAGGCCATCTTAAGGAACAGGGGCCTTATTCTTTCAGGTCCCATTGACAAATCTTCTATAGATGTAAGACAAAGTAAAACATTCATAGTTCTATCGTGGCTAGCTCATGCTTATAACCAGGTAGAGTGTGCACCAGCAGATTGCAGCCTTCGGGACTTTTGTTTGAAAGCTAAGAATGATCTTTACATTTTTAAACTGTTTTTAAATAAAAATTAAAAGTGCTGTAATTTATAAAAGAAAGCACACAGGGAGGAAGTAGAGGCAAGGGATACTTCAGAAAGAGAGCTTTCTTAAAAGGGAGTATCACAGCCAACCATACAGCCATGACAGGTCCTGGGGGGAGAGAAACCCTTCAGTTCCAGAACATTAGGGGTGCAGTTCTGCACCAGAGACCGCACAATAGGCTCTCCGAGGGAACAACAGAATCTACCTTTAGCTTTGTAGGGAAAAGGAGTTTCTGATTCACACATCTTTTTTTGGGGGGGGGGGAGATCCATATCACGTAGCTTGGCTCTGTGCATGGACAGAAGTTATCCCTCAAGACCATCTAGGGAGGGGAGTGGGCTTATAGATATCAGAGGGAAGGAGAGAACTCAGGTCTGTGAGAGCTACAAGGTTACAGCAGGTCTGCTTCTTGCTGAAGCATGAACCAAAGATGGACTGTGGGAATGGCTGGATTCCTGCCAGACAAATAAAAGGTGCCAGAAGATCTGTGACCTAACAAAAAGAAGACTTGTATTTTGTGACACATAAAAATTATACAAGATGAAAATGTGGGCATCCATAAACAAAGTGTTCAAAAATGTTTCAGCAGTCATTTCACTTTAACTGTATCCATTTTAGGGGTAGCAGTATGGTATTTCCATACCTGCACATGATCTGCAATCAAGTTTTGCTAGACTACAGGCTATGCTTGCTCATTTATATAATACCAATGGCTTCAGTGACCAGAGAGTTGAATAGCTGCAGGAGAGAGCAGACGGCTGGCCAAGTTTGTAATATTAACTATCTGGTATGGTACAGAAATGGATTGCTGGTCCCTGTCTTAAGAGATGGATGCAGAAGGGATTAAGAAAGGTGGCTCCTGCAACTGAATCTACCAGTTGGAAAAATGACACGGAACCAAACTGAAGCAGCGAGGACAGGGGCGGTGAGGGCACCGATGGGCAAGGTGTGTGGAGGAGATCACGGGTCATATCGGAGATGACGTCAGGATTTCTGTTTTGAATCAGCATGAAAGACGGTGGCGGCTTCTCTGCCTGTGCTGGAAAAGGCAGAAGAGACGCCAGGTGCCTTGAGGTCATCTCCTGTCACTTCTGCAGAGAGGTCACGGAGACGCTACTGAGACACGGGCTGTATGCAATGGGCCCACATGGGTCCCACTCTGCACACGGTGCCGCCCTCAATCTGCATTACTTTGAAGGTGACCAACCGCATACATACTTTCTCCCTTCAGCTGACTCAGAGCAGGTCTTCTGACCCGTCCTGTGGTAAATAATGAGCCAGATGTTCAGGTTGGGCCGTGACGAGATCGATACCTGTTTGTATCATTGCATGACTACTGGTGTTTACTATACTTGGGCTTTGCTGCAGCAGCAACATAGAGAAATAGAAAGTTAAAAGCACTGATGCAAATGAGGAATGTCGGCTTCGGAGTCAAACGTCGCCCGTGTTAGATGGCTAATGAAAGCACTAACTACAGTGAGAGCCAAGTACAGAATTGAAGCAATAGGTATACAGTTTTGGGGAGAAAAATTGAAGATGCTACTAACAATGTTTTCACACACATAACCCAAAACCTTCTAGAATATTTTAGTTTTGTACACAGAATTACTTGACATATTTTCAGGAACTCCTGTCTGCAGATGCTATAAAGATCCCAAAAAAAAAAGGAGAAAAATAACCCATGAAAGCTAGCATGGTTAAGAAAGCCTATGTGTCCCAGAGAAGCCATGCTGACTGACAAGCCAAGCATCCGGAGCCCACCAAGAAATTGGAATGATGCAGAAACCAGTAAGGTTAGCGATGTCAGGACAGAACAGAATTGAGACCAAAGAACTGAGTTTCAAGAAAAAACAATTATAGATGACCCATTTCAAAGACACCTGCATCCTGATGTGCCTCTCTTCCCATTCTCAGCTTTGATCTGTATCTACTAATCTCTCATCTCTCAAGATGAACCACGGCTGGCTTCAGCCAATGCCCACACTGCAAGACGCCTGGCCAGGGGAACAAACTGGCTCATAAATAACCCAGCTACTCAGTGGAATGCATATAGATATGTAGTGGGGGCCTCAGAGGGGCTTTTTCCCTCTTTTTTTTCCTGGTATGAATGTGGTGGTATTGTGTTCTCCAAAATATTGTGCATCCTAATAAACTTATCTGGGGTCAGAAACAGAACAGCCACTAGATACAGAGGCTAGAAAATGGTGGCACTCACACCTTTAATCCTAGCATTCCAGAGGCAGAAATCCATGTGTTCAGGATACGGCCAAGCATGGTGACTCATGTCTTTAATCCCAGAAAGTGAGCCTTTAATCCCAGGGAGTTGTGGTAGAAAGCAGAAAGGTATATAAGGCATGAGAACCAGAAACTAGAAGCATTTGGCTGGTTAAGCTTTTGGCTGGTTAAGCTTTTAGGTTTTGAGCAGCGCAGTTCAGCTGAGAGCCATTCGGATATGAGGACTCAGAGGCTTCCAGTCTGAGGAAACAAGATCAACTGAGAAGTTGGCCAGGTGAGGTTAGCTGTGCCTTGTTCTATCTCTCTGATCTTCCAGTGTTCACCCCAATAACTGGCCTCAGGTTTGATTTTATTAATAAGACTCTCCAAGATTCCTGCTACAGTAACAATGTGTTATCTAGAACTATAAGAACTCACTTCTATGGCAGGGGGAAAAGTCCAGAAATGAGGGCCAAAAGGTGAGTGGTTATCACAGAGGAGCTTAAAGATGCTGCCGAGAACTCTGAGGCCAGCGGGAACCCAGCTCTCTGCTGGGTTATGCTGGGCAGTGGATCTAGCCTCACCTGAGACCAGCATCCAACTCAGGAAGCTCATGATTCAAGAATGCACCATTAGTTTTAAGCCCATCAAAGTAGCACAATAGAAGTCAAGGAATTCCAGGGGGATCTAGGGCCAATCATGATCTTAAAGAAGGCAACATTAAATGTGGATGATCTCCCTTGTAAGAAACATCAACGGAAGTGAAAAGTTTCAGCAGAACTCAAAGAAGGACCAGTGTGAGCATCACTTCTCCGTTTCCCACACCTGATCTCCTGGTTTACTCTGGCTGAAGCTATTCACTACTTATTTCAAGATACATGACACCTCAATCTAATCTGAAACCTGACAGCGGCATCTAGAAGGGAGGACACTGCAGGGGTAAGAAGGAAAGTGGGTAACCCGGCAAACTCCTCTCACATGCAAATTTTGGGCAAAAAAAAAAATCTCTATTTTTCTGGTCCCTGGGCCTGAGGAAATCTGTAACAGAACTGTCTGGAAGGGGGATCTGAAAGACAATCAAAGAGATTTGCAGATGAGTTTCATCTTCTGTAGTTTACTGGAGACATTAAAAAGAGAAAAGATCAAAGTGTTCAGGTCTGGAAAGAAGAAAGCTCAGGGATGTATTAACAAGGGTCTTCCAAAGCTTACTAAAGCATCCTACACGGGACCTACCTCACCAAATTTCATAATATAAAAAGACTAGCTGGCAACTCCTAATATTGAAAGAGATGGATTTTCCACAAATAAAATTACTACCTCCAACAGCAAGATGTAAGACTGAACTTCTGAATTCCCACTGGTAGATAATGCAGCACAGCCTTTTGAACTGCTCAGGGAGAGCCCAGACACTGTACGTGCAGCAGGATTTTAAGGCCCCCACCATGCTGCCTGACCTCTGAGAGGTCAATGAAATGTGAGAATGTTTATAGTCTTTCCCACAGTGTGTCACAGGCTGGAGGAACCATGGGCTTCACACCTTACCTTCTCAGGTCTAATGAGGAGTTTGAACCATCCATAAATGAAATGATCTATCTGTGAAAAAATGCAGAATCGTGATAACTGCCTGTATGAAGATCTGTGATAGATATGAACCCTAGGTCAACTTACACCAGAGCTGAACTGTTTAACTGTCTATTGAAATTCAACCTATCAAATCTGGGTACAATTGAGAGATTAACAGAGTTCTCACATTTTAATGTAGATACTTGGCATGCTGTACTGTGGGCAGAGGGGAGGATCAAACCCATGATATCAATAAACAGCAGCTTAACACCTTTATCTGGACATTCAAGTCCAATAAAGCCAAGTACACTCTTGGTGAAGGGAGAGGGCCTGAAAGCTGACAAAGACGATCTACCCTCTTAAAGATTAGACAATCCTTAGCACAAGCAAAGTCAGCACACCATTTCTGCCTCTAGGTCACACTTCCTAATTCATATTACATGTGGGGGACATTCCATCATTAACTTTTCTGAGACCCAGTTCCATGCTGTATCCTGCCCCAAATCCCCTCCTCACAGGGTCGCAGCACTGTGAGAAGGGAAGGAGGCCCTGCAGGCTCTGTCTACACATGTGGAGCCCGTGGGGCCAAAGGAACGCCTTCCATCCAGGGATCTCCATTCCCAGTGACCACCGGATTGCTGTTTGCGTTCCTTGGCCGAATACGGAAGAAATCCTGATACAATTAAAATGTGCATACTTTTTATTAAGCCTTCAGCCTCCAAATAATGACTACAGAGTCCTTCGCAGACAAGCTATCAATCTGGAAAGATTCATAGCTATTTCTGTTTAAAGTTGAGAATAGTACTGGTGTCTGTCAGTGTGTGCCTTCTCCACAGTAGCTTCTTTCTCAATACGTGTTAACGACAAAGCAGCACTAGGACCCCAAGCACGGGCTTTCTGTCATGCCTGCATGGCAGATGAAGAAACATCAGCAGGCAGGATGCAGTTCTTCCAACGTGACCCAAGTAAGGGAGGGCAGAAGGGAATCCAGCACGGGCAGGCTGAGGCTGCGCCTTCAGCCACTCTGCCGGGCTACCTCTCCAAGGAAGGGAGAACTTGAAAACCCAACTGGCATGGTTTCTGAAGACCTTTCCGGTCACTAACTCTGTAATTTGAACTTGGCTTCATCTGGCTGAATGCTTCCACCTAAACAGTCACAGAAACCCTGCACATCCCCCGAACAAAGCGGGGGGGGGGGGGGGGGGGGTGCCTGGGCGCTTGAAACAGCACCGTGAGCTGTGTGTGCCTCAACAACCATCCTGCACGGCAACGGAGCGTCACTTCTGTTCCGCTGACATCACACTCACCTCCTTGCCTGCCAAGAACAGGCCCTAATCAGGCCTGCAGTTTTCCCTCGGCCTCTGTCCCCAGGGGGAAAAGCTTTTATTTGTCAAAGCAGAGTGTCTTGTCACACATAAGTAATCTAAGAAACCAGCTGAACTCCAAAACATGGCTGCCTTGCAGGACCAAAAGCACATGTCCCCCTATGCTAAATGACAAGATGGGAACCCAATTGAGGGGCTTTGGTATGGGGTTCAGACAGGAGGGCTTCAAGTTTAAATCTTAAAACGGCCACAGTCAGGGAAAAGTTTGATCCTTCAACGGGCCTATCTCTGTGTAGTTTGGTCTGACGTCAGTAGAGAGGAGCTGAGCAGGGACCATGGCCCTGAACGGTTTCCAGAGAGGGGTCTTAAGATTATAAAGTCATACTACGCTGCTCAATGAGGAGCCTGGGTGTTTGAAAACAAGCATGCGATTCTGCTCATACTGGAACAGGGCAGGACCGGGAGACGCAGTTCCTTCTCAGAGTCCTTTTGTGAGGGGCGATTATGCAATTCAACCATGTCCCCATGCTCTTTGTGAAGTGTGAATCAAATTTTCTGTCAGGGAATAGTATTTTCCACACTCATGTAGAGAATAATTTGAAAAGCCCTGGTGGCTTGCCAGTTTTTAAAAACTCTGGCTCTGTGTGACAAGGGAACGTGTCAATTTTTGCCCAAAGCTCTGTGCCACTCTCCAAATGCCGGGAGATGGAGCTCAGTGGGGGGCTGCTTCTTGGTGACACCAGTGGCCACCACCCAGTGTGACCTTCAGCAGAGGTGAACCCGTGGCTAGGATTCTCCTTCCAGAGCTTAGGCTCTAGGGATGGAAAGAGGCCTGGATCCCTGGCTTCTCTGAGGGGGGCTCTTCCTCAGTAAAACGCTACTGAGCACGTATCTAAGCAATGCACATTTGTTTTTACATAAATTACATGCTGTGCTACAGCAAGGCCTGGTAAAGCCTGAAATATACACAGAAGTGCCATTTCCGAAGATGACAAGGAAAAATTAATAAGATGGCAGGGTTTTCTTCCTGCACTTCACCCCTGACCTGACCCCAGCGCCCCTACTTCACAGACACAGATACAAGGCTCCAACACACAGGAGTAACCTCATCTAGAACTCACACACCCTTTTTCTAGATCAGTCCCTGCCTAGAGTCTCTCAGCAGGGTCTGCGTCACCTCTTGCTGTAGCACTTGGCAGAACATGATGTCCCATGGTTTGTCATTACGCTAGAGGGAACAGGTTACTGGCATTAATGAATGTGTGTCAGGGATGCTAAATATCCCACAATTCAAACAACAATGCCACACACAGAACTCTCTCACCTCAAGTGACCAAAGAGACCCTGTCTGGAGACACTGTCGAGGTGGGATTTCTTTTCCTAATAGAGACTCCGTTGACAGGTCTGTGTTATTTTCAATGCAGCTGCCATCTTTAAATTCTTAGAAGCCACACTCATTTCTGTCCACTTTTCTCTCCAATGTTAATAACAACATTAGTTTGTTTTTTTTTTTTTAATGGGGACTCATTGTTAGAGCCTTTACAGGACTCTCTACTTCATGGTCTTCTTTGCCCAGGTCTCTTAAGCTCTCTACTGACATTTTGACTGGATCACTCTTTGTTATAGAGGCGGTTCTGTTTATTTCAGTAAACCTAGCATCTATCCGCCATAATACACTAGGCATTGCCAAATTATGACAGTGAAATGTCTCCAGATACTGGCAAACTCATAAACAGCTTTAAAATACTGCTCAAGGCTAGGGTGGCAAAGATCCTGGGGCACAGGCATGGAAAAGGTAAGACATACTATCACCCCATCCCATCATGCTTTCTGTCAATATCAGCTTGCCACTTCATATGGAAAAAAAGGTGCACAGTTCCTCAAATCTAAGCATGACATTACCTTCAGTATGGTTCCTCCATTGTTAGCCTAATGCCTGGCATGTAGCAGGTATCCCCATAAGTATTTACTGAAAGACAGACACCTTCTCAGAACAGTACGTAGCTCAGCTAACTCAAGCTGTAATAAATGAGCCTAATTCCAGGAACAGAAGCCCCACAGACCTTCTTGAGAAAACATCAGCAAGTACCTACTACAATCCAGAAAGGATTTGTGGTGTGGTTAATCATTCCATCTTTGAACAATCCAACCAGAAAGTAACCATCAGATTATCGTGCCGCCTCTTATCGGTGAAGTTTGGCATCCAGTTGCCTTTCTTAGTTCCCGCTGGCCTAGGTTTATCTCAACATCCCCTGCATTATCTAGGCAAACATTTGAATCGCCAATCTAAAAGCAGGGCTATGCAACATGCTTTGAATTAGAATAGAATTTCAATTTTGACCTGCTTAAATTCATACTTAGCAAGCTATTTATACCTGCTACATGGGGAATTGTTGTTGTTGTTGTTGTTGTTTTTAAGAGTACACTTTAGTGAGTACGTGAGTTTCTATAATCCAGAAACCTTACGTCTTCAGTCTAAAGTGAGCAATGTTTTCTGTGTTTTCAAAACACAGAAAAAACGAGAATGTTGCTCATCCAAGGAAGAAGGGGCCTGCACAGGGGCCACCAGCCCCATGCGCCTACACCGTTCCAACTGTCCATGCGAGTCTCCATGGTGTCGTCAGCGCCAGACTCCTCTTCTCTCTGGACCATCTACTGCTGTCTTCCTTACACTGCTTTGCTCACAGTTGCTATTACTTTTATCAATTTTTAATTTCTGGCATATTCTTCTCCAATTAAGGAAACTCTGTTTTGTAGGGTCAGTGTGATTTCCTACAAAATAGTTTCGTCTCCACACAAGCCCCAACTCCCAGATCATTTGTGACACCCGAACACTGTCAGCATTGACTCAATCCTCTCACATAAAAAAAAAAAAAAAAATGCTTGGTTAAAAAACAACAACAAGCCGGGCGTTGGTGGCGCACGCCTTTAATCCCAGCACTCGGGAGGCGGAGGCAGGCGGATATCTGTGAGTTCGAGGCCAGCCTGGGCTACCAAGTGAGCTCCAGGAAAGGCACAAAGCTACACAGAGAAACCCTGTCTCGAAAAACCAAAAAAAAAAAAAAAACAAAAAACAACAACAAAAAAAAAAAAAGAAAAGAAAAACTTGCTACCTGGGCCTTTCCTGGTTGTACTAAACGTATGAACCTAAGCCGGAGGCTTTGTGTACCTTTCTATACATTCCACGTACTTTATATAAATTCAAAAACCAGTTGGGTACAAAATGGAAGCCTGGTAGGCAATGGGTTTTTCAACAGATTCGGGAGGGGCTGCCACTGTCTCACCTAGCCTGCACACATCTGTTCTCACAAAGAAACACCATGTTACTGACCAGGAGCTGAGAAGATACAAGAGTATACACAGCCTTGGTTAGAGCTGTTAGCTGCACACTGTATGCTGAGGAGGCAAAGGATCATAAGCACAAGGCCAGCTTGTGCTATGCTACATAGGTAGACAATCCCACATATTAGAAAGGAAGAAAGGGCTAACTCTTAAGAATAAAGATCAATCTTACACATTGCTGATGCAAATGGAAAAAGTTTTAGCAACTTTAGTAAACAATTGGAAGTTTCTTTTAAAGTTAAATATAAATGCACCCAAGTGCTGTGGGATAATGCCCTTGTACACTGGTTTAATAAAATGCTGATTGGCCAATAGCCAGGCAGGAAGTATAGGCGGGATAAGCAGACAAGGAGAATTCTGAGAAGAGGAAGGCTGAGTCAGGAGTCGCCAGCCAGACACAAAGGAAGCAAGATGTGAAGGCAGAACTGAAAAAAGATACCAAGCCACGGGGCTAAACATAAATAAGAATTATGAGTTAATTGAAGTGTAAGCGCTGGTCAGTAATAAGCCTGAGCTAATGGCCAAACAGTTTGTAATTAATATAAGCTTCTGTGTGTTTATTTGGGTCTGAGCAGCTGCAGACTGGGTGGGACACAGAAAACTTAGAACTACACCCAAGAACTCTACTCCTAAATATCTAGTGAGGAGGAAGGTAAGAATCTATCCAGTAGAGAATTTATATGTAAATGTTCAAAGCAGAAGCAAGCCAAATGTCTTTAATGGATAGTTATATGTGATGTATTGTTACAATGGGTTATTATGTCACTATAAATAATGAAATGCTGATTAACGCTACAACATGGATAAGCCCCAAGAAAAGAATGGCCAGAGAAAGAAGCTAGATGCAATAGATCACACACCTCATGATTCTAGTTGTACAAGATACCCAGAAAAGGTAAATCCATAGAAACAGAATGGTTAGTAGGGCTGCAAATGAGAAAGTTAATGAACTGTAAGTACACATAAGAAATTTTACTGGGGTAATAAATGTATTCTTAAAATAGTTTTGTGGTGATGGTTGCATAATATGGAAAAATAACCAAGTCATTGGATTAGAGCTTTAAATGAGTGAATAGTGAATGCAAATTATATTTCAGGTTCAACACACTGATATAAGAACAAATAAATAGGGTCCTGCTTTTTTTTATGGACTGACTTATTGATATAAAAACAAATAAATAGGGTCCTGCTTTCTTTATGGACTGACTTGTGTCTCTCATCTCCCTAGTTGAATTAAGGTGTTTCCTCAAATGGGCCAGTGATATGTGTAGTTTCACCGCAGAAACATGCTTAAGATTGATGACATGTTGCAAACAGAGATGGATTATCAGTTTCATTCATTAACTCATAAAGAAAACCCTCAGCAGACTCTTCTTTGTGTCAGGAACTGTGCTGGATATTTGGGACAAACAGGAAATGAAAGGTGTGGTTTTCTGCAGCATCAGAGACAACCATTACTCTATAATCGCATGTGATTTTTTCCTGGGGAGACATAAAGAAATGTGTGTTTCTATTCACCTCAGCTAGAAAGGATCCCAATGAAACAAAGAACTCGATCAAGGTCCACCTTGATAAACAAAAGAAGTTACTGTGGATTACTTATAGAAGGAAGGGTCACTCAAAGGCAGCTCTACCACCAGGGAGTCTCCTGAGCATCTTATGGGCAGTTTTACCAGTGAAGAGTTCCATGCACAGAATGGACAACCCACAAAAATCCTCACTACTGAGAAGTCCCTAGAGCAGCTACAATCCCCAGGAGTCCCACCCTCAGACCAGACCACTGTGTATCTTTCACTGAACCTGAGGCAGAGAGGGCCTCATGAGGATCCCTGACATCTCATGAACCCTGGGACTCCGTGACTCTAGTGATCTTTGCAGTGAAGAACTCTGCACGTCTGGTGAGTCTCTTGGGCCACTCCGCCTCCCTCTACAAGGCAGTGTTAGTAGTAACAATCTTGTGACCTCCTGGAGTTGATCACAGCTTCAGATTCAAGGCACAACCATCAAGAACTTGGAGGAGGGAGCTATAGGGCAGTGAGGAACCCAAGTTTCAGGAAAGCAGGATAGGACTTCAAGGAAAGCACTGCAAAGCGTTTTGGCTTCATGTTAAGGGTCTGGGAGGCAATGGCATTTGCCCAGCAAGTGAATAAATAACGTATGCGAATCAGGGTTTGCTGGAGAGGGATGAGAGAGTCAAAACTATAAGCAGAAGTATCTATTTAGGGAGCTGTTAAAAGAATGTGGGCCTGAAAAAGGCAGAAACTTCCATGAACAAACAAACAAACAAAAAACATGTAAGAAGTAGCTTGCTGCTACACACCGGCCATCCAGGTTCACTTAGCCCTCAAAACAGTTCCAGGACCTCCTGCTGATGGCCAAATGAAGACTCCTATACCAGCCCCTTCTCCAGTGACTATGTTTATCTTCAAACCATGCTCCTTTGTGCCCCTCAGCCTGTCTATTTATGCATTCTTTAAGCCTCAAGTTAGAAGTTCCCTAGAAAGCCACACCTGACAATCAATAGTCACTGCTCCTGTGTGCTTCCTTTAAAGCTTACTTTCTCCTTTTTTATATTTTTCGAGATTTATTTTGTGTGTATGAGCATTTGCCTGAATGAATGTCTGTTTAGCATGTGCATGCAGTACCGGGGGAGGCCAAAAGAGGGCATCAGATCCCTGGGAAAGGAGTTACAGATGGTTCTAAGTTGCCACATGGGCGCTAGGAATTGAAATCAAGTCCTCCAGAAGAATGGCCACTGCTTCTAGGCACTGAGCCATCTCCCCAGCCTCCATACTTATTCTTCCAAAAGCATATGTTCTATCCATCTGCAAAGGACGTACCCATGTGTTAATCTGTTTTAAAATTCCATCCAAGAGAACACTCCACAAAGACGGGGATGCCCTGTCCTCACTGTCCAGTGTGATTGTCACTGGCTCCATGCAAGTACTTCAAATAAGGCTGCCATGGCTAAGGAACTGAAGTTTTCATTAACTTACCTTTAAATTTCCATAGCCACATGTGGTTAATAGTTATATAAATCAGATAGCACACATGGCTCTGATTACTAGGTTGGATAACCCAGCACCAGACATTACATTCAATCAACCCAGGCATGATCTCTTACTCACTGCCAAAGCCCTGGCACACGGAAAAGCACACGGCAGATGACAGGAACCTGACATATCCTTGCAAATGAACACCTAACACATGAAAACTCACTCCAAGTGCCGATGTTTTTATTTGCGTTTTCACTCAACAAATATTTATCCTGTACACCCCCCACCCCCCGCAACGTGCTCAGTATTATTCTAGACAGCAGAGTTCCAGACCAGTACTTGCCCTGCTTTTGTGAAGCTTATACTTTACTGTAAAGGCAGTAAAGACATGGGGGGGGCAGTCCCAAAGTAACAATAATGCAGTAAACAACTTCAGAGAGAAGTTAGTGCTACTTAGAAAGTGAGAGCCCAGCAAGAGGCCAGTAAGAGGAAGAGTGTGTGACCTCAGTGACCCCGATTCTCACTAGCAATGCTCGCTGTTGACTTACACCACCCAGCTCAGGTTGTATTCTCACACACATCAAACAGAACTCACGATGAAAGCTAATGGAACAAACTTGAACAGAAAGCGGGATAATTGCTCAGAAAATAAATTCTGCTCTCTGATGATCCTGTCATAAAAGCTTTCAAGTACACATTTTTGTGGAAAGGACGCAGCAGCAAAATTGACCCATATTCTGTTTCAGAGCTATTAGTGTGTCAAGTGGTGAGCCCCAGTCGGCAGAGAATTCATGCAAACTTGGAAGAAGATCATCTTCTGAGTTACTTCAAGTGTCACAACATGTGTCAGCACCCAGCAGCCAATCAAAACCTCCGCCTGGAGCGCGTCTCTTTGGTCGCGCAACTCCATTCACCCCCCCATCTGATGTGCAACTCCATTCGCCCCTCATCATCTGATGAGCCGGTGCCGCCCTGGCAGAGAAACCCATGCTTTCGTTCTGCTGCCCAGGAGCTGCTCCCGCTCCAGAAGGAACAAGAGAACCCTCATGTACAACACCCACAACAGCACAGGCAGAATGTGTGTGTCCTTTCTCTTCCTTTTAGCTTTTGCTTAGCTTCTTGGATGTCCTTTACCCCAGTCATAAAATCTCCAAGGATGCTGCATTCTTTTCTAAGACCAAGGTTATTTAGTAATTTTGCATCTTGATTAAAATGCAATTTCCCTTAGTTACCGTGGCTCCTAACACCACTGAGATACAAATTGTGCAGTTGGGAAATATGTTAGAATACCAAGTTCATTTTGTAAGCTAGAAAAAAAAAATCTTAACTTTGTAAAGCTTTTCGGTGGCTTATAACTTATATTAACCATTTATCCGAGGGGAGAGTAAATGGCAGGCTCCCCTGAACTTTAAAATCAATTACCTTTAAAACAATTAACCCTAGTACCTACCTTCCTAGGCTATGTGATGTCAGTTAAGAGCAATGGGAGAGCTCTCTGAACTTCTTAAAGCCTGTGGTCATCAGGTTAAAAATGGTGGCTCTTTGTACACAGGTCAGACAAAAAGGAGAAGAGAATGAAAACACTATCTCATGAGGAGAAGGACCAAACTTCCCCAAGATCACCACTGAACTCATTCTGTGAAAAAAGATGTCTAAGCAAGCAAAGAAATCTACGTAAACCCCCCTCCTCTACCCTACCTCTGAGTCTCCCGGTGAAACTAGAAAGTTCCATATAGAGTTATTCTATGCAATTTACCTGTGACTGTGTGTGATATACATGTGTTTACACAGAGAGAGCATGTGTGTGTGTGCTATACATGTGTTTTACACACACACACACACACACACACACACACACACACACAGACTTCCAGTTGGAGAGGGAATTCTCTCCCTTTGTTAAATGACTGCCAAGTTTTGTGGAGGTGAACAGGGCCTATCATTTATAGTGGAGAAAGAAGCCTACTTGGCCTTACTACATCATTAAGAAAAGAATCCTGGATCTTTTCAGGGCTCTGCTTTCATATTCCAAGCATCCAAAACCCTAGAGCTTCATTATAATGCCATCTCCTGGCCTCATGCCACAGAACCATCTTTCTATGATTCGTTTCTATGCAACAAATGTTCCCATCATCAGCTTCCTTCCCCAATGCCCACTGAAAGCTACAGACTGAAAACATGCCTGTCTGATGTAACCACTTCAAAGGCTCCTCCTAACTCTGTGTTACTACAAAGTCATGTTCCAGCTCAGTGTCTGTCTCTTTTAGCACTGTGACAATACAGAGTTGGCATTTGTCTGTCTTTAAAAGAAAGGCAGACTCAGTTGTTTTCTAAATCTTTTTCAGAAATGGTTCAGCAATATAAGGACAGACACAAGAATTCAAAAATCAAATGGTTCTAATGAAACTCTTAATTCAAATCTAACTGCCATTCTGATGCTGGACTCCATGTTCCTTGGTCCAACATCCCATTGTGGTCTTGCTAATGCTTGAGAAAATCATATTCACATAAATTTATTACATATGCTTAGAAGAGAATTTTTTAAGCTTTTGAGTTTTGCTTCTATTTAAATAGACATGCCAGAGCAGTTTTTCCTCCTTAGTTCTAAATTACTACCATGCAAGAAGAAAATATGGATTGAATTGGCCAATTCTTTGGACTTTCAGACCCAGGGCCCTGGTTCCAAAAACACACTGGAGGGAACCAGGGTTCAGCAGCTACGAACTGACCAAAATACATAATCTTTGTTTTTCAGCTTCCCTCCCATATCCTTCCCCCTTCCAGGTCAGTTCACTGGAAGTCTACTGCGGTCGAGGATTCAAGCTTCAAAACTCTCTATACTTCCCTAGTAAGTCCTCCTTACTATGGCTACGGCTCTGTAAATAGCCATTCCCTGGCAAGTAGAGATCTGGGGGAGGGGACTGTCACCACAGAAAGAAATGAAGCAGCATCAGAATGTCACATGCATTGTATTAAAAATCAAAACCGCTTCTCTCTTGAGCAGTAAATTGGAATCTATCTGGTTTGCACAATGGCACGGGAGAACGAAGACATCAATACATTAACGAGTGAGCGTTCAAAGAGGAAGGGAGCCAGGAACTGGGGGGGTGTGGTGTGCGAGAGCGAAGCGGACAAAGCATGGGGTCACAGCGCCAAAGTCAATACCGGCGTGCTTTTATAAGGCCCGTCTGTGATCTCGCCCGCTCATACAGAATAATTAAGTGGGGTCCAGAAGCATGAAGTGGGGAGCCAGCATGACAAGTTTATGGCTGTAACACTGGTGAACCCCAAACCCTAGCAGCCAAAGCAGACTCTCGTGCTTCAGAAGGCCTGTATGAGGAAGAACACAGCACAACGTGAGCTCATACGCTGGGTTCAGACCTCATACCTAGCTGTAGGCCGCTACTGACAAAGCACTGGAGCTTTTTTCAGAGAGTATGCAGGGCTGGGAGGAGGGCTCAGCTGGGAAAGTGCTTGCTAAGCAAGCATGGGGACCTGAGCTGGATGCCCGGTCCCCAAGTCAAAAAGCAGGGCACCGTAACCTGTGTCTGGAATCCCAGCACTGGGGAGGTGGAGACTGGGGCCAGAGAGTCTACCTGTATCAATCGGTGAACTCTGCCTTCCACACATGGGCAGCCTACTCCTCATTACTACGAGTGCATTCTCTCTCACTGGAACTCTGGACAGGCAAATGATTCCTAACAAGCAGAGGCAGAACTGGCAGAGATTTCTAGGACTGAAAAATTCCATGTGTCTGCACTAATGTACAGTACACACAAAGCCCATGTATCAGAAAGTATCACTTTTGTATAAACTAAGAGATGTCCTTGGAGTAAAAGAAGGCTACGTCTAGACCCTCAGCTCCCCACCATTGCTCCTTTGGAAAGCAAGCCTTCTGAATGTGTTTTGAAGTGTTAAGCTCCAAATAGGAAAGATTAGATTTCAGTATACTGGTCGAAGGCCCCAGGCCAGGGCTCTACATCTGTGATCTCTTAGCAACTAACTCTTGAACAAAGATGACTCCTCATTTTCTGGTCACTTTCAGTTGGCATCCAAGATCATAATTCAAACAAAATTTAAATAAACAGAGATTTGTGTGGAATTCAATTCTGCAGCAGCATGAAGTAGTACGCAATAAAAACAACCAACAATGATGGCCTCCATAAAACTGATGCAACGAGACTTACAAACATAAGGGACTTAGGATCTTAGATTAAAAACTCACAGAGTAGGCTTCCCTTTCTCCTCTCCACCCCTGTTAAGATTAACTTTGACTCTGAGCTGGTAGAGGCAGCCTGACATGACTAACAAACTCCTGACCTCTACGTCTAACCTACTCCCTGCAATCCACACCGCCTCCTCAGGTACTTTGGTCAGAAAGCCAAATGTCAGCCTTGAGCCACACGAATGAGCAACTCCTCCCTTCTGCCTCATTCTGTCAATGAGCAAACTATGAAGGTCTCCCCCAAATCCATCACAGATCTCCCTACTTCTCCTCACCCTCAACACACCCACTGTGAGTTAAGCCTGAGCTGACCAGCAGAACTCTCTGCAGTCACGAAGTGTGTGCCATGTAGAAACTACCCAGTACAGTAGAGACCGGATACATTCCAAGTTCTCTAGAGAGTCACGTGGCTGGGACAAGGTAGGGATTGCTCATTTTTGTGGACGGAGGTGACATGTGGTTTTGTTAACTGGAGTGAGTATCTTCAGAGATGATGAAGACTACCGAGGAGCAGGCAGGACAAAGCCTGCAGTCCTGTGTTCCAACACCCCGGGATTTGGTCAGCAGCCAGAACCCTTGTAAGCTGCCTCCTGGGTCCTTCCAACATGTTCCTCTTGACTGTTGGGCAATTTCTTGCTTTCTAGTACCGTAAGCTATTCAAGTTCTAAGTGCTCGACATAGACATTGTCACCGAGGTGCCGCTGCTCCTTGTCTCTGGCAGAGAGCGGGGGGGGGGGGGATAGTTAAAACAAATATCACGCACATTACACACACACACATACCTAGGCATATCCTCCTCTATCTATCTACCCAGAGGTTCTAAAACACAGGAATTTACACCGTATCTAGTCCAGCATGTACCAACTCCCCACCCCCAGACAGCAAGAACCCTGCTTCTATTCTGATTTGTTTGCTCGGTTTCTCGGTTCCCTTGCTAGGTGAGCTGTCTCCTGGGCTCTGATGTCTCCAGTCAGCAGTGTACTCAGCAAGCCTCCACCTTGCTCTGCCCACCTCTGGCCAAGTGCACACGTTACGTGTTCCAGGCAAGACTTTTCGTCTCCTTCCCCTGCTTGGCGCTCCTTGTCTCCTTCTAAAAGCCCATCTGTGTGTTTTCCCCCCAAAGATACTCAGAGCAGAGATGGTCTACCAATGTCAGGTGAGCAGCTAGTGTTGGTTTGTTCCACCTGCTTTGAGCAGGGGTGAGAGAAAAGTAGCCGACTTCCAAACGTTCGAGTAACAGTTTAAGGCTGCTGAATGTGACCTCATTTACTAAGGATCGGGCTCAGTGGGTTAGTGGTGCTTTTCAAATCACAAAATAAATATTGCTAGCTATACACCATTATGGCATGCTAGAAGACAAATTTAAAAAGTTAACATGGATCTACAAATAATTTCGTATTTACCATGGAATAAAACTAATAAATTTAGAAGAAATGACAGAACTGGAAAACGAGCACAACTGAAGGCAGAGGGTGTTAGTTTGATAATGATTAGAATATTAAATAATCTCTAATATGCCCACATTACTAGCTTATTAATCACTTATAAATTAATGGACAGAAAACATTTCTAAGTCTATGGTGGAGAAACATGGCCCCAGCTTTCTTAACCAAGGGCGGGAAGCGAGCATCACCAACACTGAACAGGTCATTGCTCCTGGGCTGGAGCATGAATCGTCATCATGTCTGGGGTACAGCTGCCCACAGAGCAGAGCCTGAGCCTCGGCGGGGGGACCTCCAGCATCGGAGTGGCACACCGAGGAGTTCTCTCAAAGCTGCTTTGCCACCAAAGGCTAACAGGAAGAGGGAAAAAACCCACTGAGGAGCTAGCCTTGATTAAAGGAGACTAGAGAATAGAGAAACGTGGGGCTCTGAGCTGGATCCTGGAGCACAAAGAACAGAGAAGTGGAAAAGGCTTTCTTTCTTCTCTAACAAGGAATGTGCACTGAACTATTTCAAAGTATTAAAACAACATGTCTCCCACTTATCCTCAGATGATTGCGAGAAAACCATATACATGTAGGTCAAACCACTTGACATTTTTTTCATGGACAAAGAGGGAGGATAATAAGGCAAAAATTAAGCCAAAATGTCGATGTTCAGAGAATCTGGGTTATGACTATAGAGAAAATCATTGTGGAGTTTTTTGTTTTGTTTTGTTTTAAGCATTTTGAGACTATGTAGCCCAGGCTAGCCTCCAATGTAATATGAAACTGAGGATGACCTTGAACTATCGATCCTCTTGTTTCTATTTCTCAAATGTGGGTTTTTAGGCATGTTCTACCCTACCTGGATTGTTATTTTTCTACCTTTTCTAAATTTGAAATTATTTTTCAAGAAAAGAAGGTAGTGTGTGTGTGTGTGTGTGTGTGTGTGTGTGTGTGTGTGTGTAAAACACATGAAAAGAGAAAGTAATAATTATTTTTGTTTGTCATTTTCTTTAACTCTGAAGCATGTGCAAAACACATGTATACAGTACAAGACCCATGACTAAGATGGAAAGTATTTTTCTCCCATTAGACGAATAGGAATATAAAGATCAATTAGAGAGGTAAAATGCTTTGAAATTTGTCCACATTTAATTCAGGTATCTGAATTTTTTTTCACAACTTTCTTTTACTATCAAAGAATGTCTGAAGAGAGAACCATCAGCCCAGGGGATGGAAAAGCTAATACCTTTGTCTAACATATGCTTACATGTAAGAGACAGGGTAAGGACAGCATGGAAATCTTAGGGGCAGGAAAAGTTGAGAATAGCAATGTACATACATCCAGTACAAAGAGAAAAGGCCCAAGCAGATGAACCAGGGACTTGTCTATATAGACAAAGCCTTCAATTCTCAATTCTTACACATAGCGAAGTTCCAATACCTGTGACCACCTCTGAGAACTCTAGGAAGATTCTCAGAAATAAAAAAAATAAAAAAAAAAAAAACAAGAATTCACCCAGACAAACCTCTCCATACAGAGAACTCATAACTGGGGCCAAGTCACAGCTTGCCTTCATGTTAGATAAGAACCAAGGGCCATCATATCTCTATTTCCCATGTAGCAATTCTCTGGGGACATAGGTAGCCCATCTGTGTGACAAATCTGAGATAATTTATGCTGCCTATTGGCAAGTTCAAGCTCCATTACACACGCAATGCTTTAAGAAGCATCTGGACTGTGTGTAGACAGAACCAGAGTAGGAAAGAGGGAAAGCTGCTGGGTTGAAGAGAGGGCAGAGATGGAGCTTTGCCATTAAGTCCTCAAGGAGCCTCCAAGGTGTCACCTCCAGGCCCCTCTCTCGGGCTTCCCTTGGCTCTGCCCAAGGTCAGTGCACTGAGTGACATTCTCTGAAAGCTTTTAGTGCTCCACGAACATCAGCCATGATGGGCCAAAGCCTCTCCTCCAGGCACTGTACAAAGACAAATAAATCTTCCTTTCCTTTTTCTTATTGTAAACTCCCAACTTAGAACCCACAGAATGCTACTCTACCTACCATGCTTCCTCCCACTACCAACTCTCCGTACATAAAATTTCTCATGACTCAGTTCTTCCAGAAAGTCCTGCACTGACTCATCAGAGGCCCTGGAAAATGGACAGACAGAAATAAGATGCTTAAAAGAGGCCCACCCTTTCTCACTGTGTTTACCTGGTGGTTTCTTTTATGAATCATTAACATTCCTCACCCGAAAAAAACATAAACAGACCCAGCCAAGAGTCTCCTTCATCCTTAGGCCAGAACTTGACACAGGGGCCCAATCTCTCAGTCACCATCTAATGTCAAGTGCATACACAGATCACTACTTAGTAGGAAAGCTTCTGGATATGAAAGTCAAAGAACCTGCTAACTTAAAAAGGGAAAAAGAAAAGAAATACAACAAGAACAGGTTGAGGAAATACCAGTTCCAGTTATTTGTTATATTTTAACTGCAAGCAAGCAGACCTGAGTTTTTTCAAGCACGGTATGTGCTTTATATCTGAGCAAACTATCTTAGAAAGTGCCTGTGTTTGAGAGAGAAGACACCACGTGCTGACAGCAAGATAAAAAGGGGCAGTGCTCCACACTGGGCATCTTGTTGACTCAGCCCGAGCCCTGTGCTGAGTAGAAGGGGACTGACGGACACACCTCCGCTGTATGCATCTCTGCAGTCCCAGATGACTCCTGTGACTGCCATTCCTTAGGGGACTAGAGAGAAACTGCTCCTTCCTAGGTCCGCTGGGATCTTTCCAGGAAATACAAAGATCACTTCCTGGGTATTCACAGCTCCATTTCACAAATGCCCATCTTTTATATTTACGAAGCTGCTTTGAGATCGATTTTAATGTTACAAATCAGGAAAAGTAAAAGACAGCTGGAAAAAGGGAATTTCGCACTTGTACTGGCCGTTGGGCCTCTCCACGGCCAGCATGCCCCAGCTTATCACCTCTACATTGGGGTGCCAAGACTCAAGACTGCTACCACTTGAACAAGTTGTTGAACTGACATGGATGCGTGACTTGTCGCATCTCATTCTTGTAGTATCTAATATGATCAACTGCCCCGAGTTAAAAGTCCCTCAAGCACACAAAATGATGCCACAAACAGGTAACAAGAGCCCAACTCTCAGATCACTCTCCAGAGAGACCTTTGGGAGCCCTGGTCCTTTTGGAAACACACCTTTATCTTCTCTGGCTCTCGGCCATCTGTTTATTCTCAGCTACTGATGAATCATTTGTTTTAGTCAGTCTTGAACATATCACAGGAACCTCTTGAGCAACTGTTACATCAGAAGTCTCTTTCTATGAGTGTGAACAAGCAAGTGTGGTACAGAATCAAGCCTAAAATTCCCACCGGCTGCTAGTCAATGTTTAGTAATTCCATCTTTATCTAAAAAGAAAAGTTTGGTGTTATTTAAATTCACTTAAAATATTGATACTTTTCTACATTTTCTGGTTCTGGGTATTAAAAATACTTGATGAAAGGGGCGGGGTAGGCAGTAAATTATGAATACCGGAAGTCTTATGTGTGAAAATCTGCTTTCTACAAATTTCTGAGCCACTGCTGCAGGCTGATTAGTAGCTTCTATAGTGGAAAGAAAACGAACAACAAATACTATGGGAAGGATGGCATCAAATTCAATAGCTTTCTACACTTCCACAGACAAAAACTCAGCACAGTCAACTGCTAAATTCACACTTAGACTCATGCTGGACGTGCCAAATCGTGGTCATATTGAGACCAGGCAGGCTCCTGTGCGCCACAAAACTGTCTCAGAGCAAACTGCTTCCCCTCACATCCACACATTCACCAAGTAGCCCTGCCTGGACTTCTATTCAACACCTCTACGGTTCAGTGCTTTGATCTACGAAAGACAAGGGACCAGGGGTCCTCATATTCTTTCTAATACTAGCATACCGTCAGTCGTAATAAAAACAAAGAAAAAAAACTTGTAGACAGGGAACTTAAAAATGTATTTTTTTTTTTTTACATTTTTCATCCAGCTATCTCTCCAGTAAAAGCCTCAAAAATGCCTGCCTTCTCCCGCTAGGATCTGCATAGGGCACTGTTCTCCATGTGCTGTTCTTCGTGAGAACTGCCCGAGAAAAATCACTGCGTCTCATTACAGCTTTGCTTTACTAGCTCACTTCATGGGGACCATGAGTCACGTGGCCACTGTTCTTCCCTTCACTGCTGTGGATGCAGCAAAGCTCAGAGCCAAAGCTCTGACTCAGCTCCAGCACAGAAAACGGGGTCCCAGGAAGATGAGGCATGACCCCACCCTCTATTTCACCCCGTTTTCACATAGCCCATTTTCCTATCACCTGTTCCATTTTTCATCTTTTACTGTCATCTGTTTCTGAGACTGCGACTTAACCCTTTTCAGAAACAAAGGCAGGATCTCAAGCTCCTTCCCTTTACTGACGTAAAAACACCATCCCTTTACAGGCTTGCCACTGTCACCTGTCACTCTAGTAGCACAGGACAGCATCTAAAGACCCATTGAATGTTCCCATATACATAATTCCAGCCCAGATGTGGATCATAACTGCCATTTTCTGTACCACTGTTACTACAATGTTTTTAAACGCAAGCAGTCATACAAATCCGCAACAGTATTTTTCTAGTGAGCTTTTGGATCTGTAACCTCAGTCGATCTTCTCAGCAGACGTAAGAGATAATTACAGCAGGCATTACCATGACTACCTTCTGCACCTAGGAGAAAAACAAGGCTCACATAGGTTAAAAGAGCCTTGCCCACAATACAAAGTTATTAACTTATTCAGACAAGATGGGGGGGGTGGTACTTCAAATCTAGTGTGTCTCCCACAACTATGAAAGGTTGTCTCACATAGCCTACCCTTTGAAATGTTGGCCTAGAACCAATGACTCAAATGTTTCACTCCCTTGACTTTCTAAGCAATATCAGCCAGCTAGTCAGAACTGTATCAGTTACTGTTTGGTAATGGAACCTCCACATGAGAACTAGACAGTCAAGACACGGGGAAATTTTTTAATCATTAGAACATGCATGAGTAATCTATTTCCTCCATTGGAATCCAGTGATGGCACTAAGAAAACTCATTCCTTCACAGGCACTTTAATGTGGTCTCCTGAAGTGGTCCCACAGAGCAAACCTGCCTCTTGAGTCACTGGCTCTAGTGAGATCACTCAGCAGTAGAGAATGAAATTCACAAGGCGGCCTCAAGGAGATCCCACTGCTTCTTCATGATGAGCTCACAGAACTCCAACCACATCTGAGGGAAGGAAATATGAAGCTCGAATCCCATTCATTTTCAAGTCACTGGCATTGCTAATATGGGAGAGGGTGAAATGTGGACAACCTGAACTCTGGAGACCGTGGATAAACCAGTCTATTCATCCTAAGAGTCATGGACGGGGGGAGTAGGGAAGAGACTGCATACGCCACTGCTGTGAGTTTTAATTTCTTCAGGGAAAAATGAGGAAACTCACCAATTTCCTACCTCAACACTCCACGGCCGCAAGAATACTCATGAGTGCCACCTATCTTAAGTTGTCCTTTCAACATTGGCCAGAATTTAAAACATCTACTATGTGGGTATTAGGTTCCAGCATATTTAAATCATTATTCAAGAACCTGAATATTTTCCTTTAATCAATTTCAAACATTTACTGGTTTGAATTACTAATTCCTACCCATGAGACAATAGAGTCATATAAATGTCTTTTCTCAACATACACTGCAGTAAATACTCAAGTTAATTCTGTTTTCCAGCATCTTGACAATAACGAACAGAAATAAGCGAGTCTTTGTCTCAGTTAATATTTTTCTTATTTACATTTAGCTTGCAACAGTCTATAAAATTCTAGGATGATGGGTCCAAGTACGTCTTTTTAACAACTTTCTACCCAGTATTCAACACATAATCATCACAATAAACACATGCTGACTCAATGAAGAGATAAACAGCAAAGAAAACGTATAAAACAGGAGCAGAGAAACATCAGCCCCCCCCCCAAGACTGAAGGCTGCTTTGCCAGGCCGGAACTCTACCCCGCAGAAACAACCCATCTACACTAAATAGAGAGAAGCTGGTCCTAAAATGCTAAGCAGGAATCTAGGTAAGGGAATTATGCCGCCATGCTCCCTTCTGAAGTAAAGCTTTAGAGCAGTATTTCCAAGTTCGGAGACAGCAGAACATGAAGGGAAGAGCCAGTTCTCCTCAGCCTGCCCGCTTCTCACCCACCTGTGCCACCTTCAGCAAGCTACCTCCCACTGCTACATCTTAAATTCCTCTGCTGGAAAATGGGGCAGGAGCTGCAAGGCTTACCTAGAGTTACTGATGAAGACCACCAAGTCAGTGGATCGACAATTACGGCTCATATGGTGACCTCTTTAAATGTTAACTACTACTATTGATTAGTGTGGTCTCTATTCCTAGAAAAATGAACCTCTCTGGTTATACAGGGGATCAGTCAGAATGACTCATCCTTGAGAGATATGCAGCTTCCCAGCCACATTCACAGATGAGACTCCGAGGATGAACTGGGCAGATCCTTGGAAGTCCGAGCAAGCAAATAGAATGCCTGGTATGGGGATAGGCTGCGAAGCGTGTCACAGCTGATGGTCCCTCTGCTTGCTGATAGGGAGTGCTGCACAAGAGGCACTGCAGTCCCTTTCCCTGTCACCAGCAGCTGGCACCCTGGCCAAGCACCCCTCTTCCCTTCTCCCTTCCGTTAAGTTAGGTAACCCTTGCAGAAGCAAGCTTCCCTCTTCAGTCCCGGAAAGGTACGGCTGAAGCCGCCAGACTCCCAAAGATGGCTCTAGGTCATGTTCTGCTATGAAATTTTTGAAAAGTTAAATTCTAAATAATGATCATCCTGAACGGAAAAACTGGAACAGCTCAAGGTGTCAATGCTGTAGTAGTCCTTTTCTGTGGCTGTGCTAAAATACCAGAGCAGGACAATTTGCAGGAGGAAACGTCTCTTCGGGCTTTCAGTGCCTTGGGGATCCATCGATCGTTGTGAGAAGCAAGCAAGCAGGCATGACAGGCAAATCAAGAAGCTCAAAAATCACATCCTCAACCACAAGCAGAAAGCAGAAAGAACTGGAACTGGCTAAGGTTATAAAACTCTCAAACCTGAGCTCAAAGGAGGGGTAGGGGGGCTTCCTCCAGCAAGCCACACCTCCCAAACCTCCCCAAACAGTGCCAGTCACCAGGGACCAAGTGTTCAAATACGTGAAACTGTGTGGGACATTTCTCGTTCAAACCACCACAAGAACCAAAACTCCAGGATTCCCTGGCCTGTACTAGGTGCAGCTGTAGCCACATCCTAACACGGTATAAAATCCAGGACAAGGCCAGATGTGTTACCCCATGCTGGTAATCCCAGGCCTTGGGATGCTGAAGTAGGGGAGGTGTCATGAGTTCAAGCCTAATCATGGGCTACATAGTGAGTTCAAAGCTATCGAGAACCACAGAGCCACTTTAGAGCTGTGGGGATAAAGAATACTCGTAACTCTGGGACAGGAGAGTTCACTCAGTGGGTGAATTTCTGCACAAGCTCAATGACTTGAGTTCAGATCCTAAGAAGCCATGGGAAAGTGGAATGCAGTAACGAAAGTATCCAAACTCCCAGTGCCCCTATCAAGAGACGGGAGACAAGACAGCAGAAATTCACTGGAGGTGTGCAGACCAGCTATGTGGGGCTAAGAAACCGGGAACCACCAGAGAGATTGTCTCAAACAAGGTTAAGACGAGGACCAGCACTCAAGGTTATCCTCTGATCTCTACCCAGGCACCCTCTCCCCAAACCCCTTCTCACATGCATGCGCGCACACACACACACACACACACACACACACACACACACACACACACACACAGACTCACAGTTCTGTATACAGGCTGTGATGTTTGTTTATGTTTGTGAGCTTCTTACCATTGACTAAATAAGTGGCTGGATACTTGAAGGAGTCAGTAATTCTAAGAGCCAGGTACTTGGGGCACAAAGGAAGAATCAAAGGTCTGAACACAATGATCAACAGCAAAACCACAGGACTGCTGTGAAGACAGAAATCCACAGGGAAAACCATGGGATGAACTCAAGGCATGATGGGAGGGGAAAGGCACGGGGGCGGGGGGGGGGGTCCCTTCAGGAAGGAAAAGACAAGGGAAGGCAATGCTGATCCAGTTCAAATAAAAAGCGGTAAAGCTCTGTGCACATCCTTATTTCCAACATCTCTGTGGACCTGAGGATGGGCACAGAGCCATGTCACATCGGAAGATGTTTGCATCCAAATCTCTTTGGAACCTCCCATTTCAGAGGGATCTGTGTATGTTTGACTCAGGAAACCTTGTTCTATTCTGAAGCTGGAGAATTATTCTCCCCATACTTAAAGAGAACAGCTAGGACAATCACCTACTTATGCAGTAATCAAAGCCCTGTATTGCCAGGGAACAGAAACGAAGGCAAATTTTCAAAGGCAAATTAGAATTGGTGGAGGGAATTTTCAGGAGGCAATGAAAAGAAAAGGCAAGAATTACTCTCTGGGACTAATGAACTTGATTTGAAGAGCTGTGTTTTAAACGCTGATGGAGGTCTAGGCCCACGCAACAGGGAGCAAGCGGGGAAAGGCTTAGACCAGAGACTCAAATGAAAAACAGAGGATGCCAGCTTGACAGGTTAAGTCCTTAGAGTACACAGAGCCCCACACAGTGGTCAATTCATGTGTGTGACACAAGACCAAATTTCCAACAAAATCAAATTTCAAGAGAAATGCAGGAAAAGATACCTTCCATCTACATACTAGTTGTACTCAGTGAAACTGTCTGTGCTAACTAAATGGCTTATCTCACTATGTGACTGCTACAAACACAGGCTGGGGTGAGAATGGGAAGCAGCTTTGAGTCACAGGTACCTTCCTACAGAGCGTCTCTTAATCTGCTATGGATGTATGCATACAGGTGCCAGCCTCCAGGCTTTCAGCTAAACACATCTTTGCTCTTAATAATCTGCGAATACGGCGATATGAAATGAAAAATGATCAAAATGATCATACTTTCCATCTCCACATAGCCCCCATACAGAAATTGCTGGTGCCACCTATTGTTGAAAACACAGAACTGACAGGCGAGCTTCCCTCCTGAAACTCTGCCTGTACCTTTCTCAATATGAAGGCTCACACTCCACCTGCTAGGAGAGCTGAATAAATGCTCCACTCCGCTCTAACACAAAACAAGCATGTCAGGAAGCCTCAGCACTCCTGCATGGTGATGTGTTCAGAACTATAATCTAGCAATAATTAACTGCTTTACTGAAAGAAAAAATGATGAGGCAGCTTTGCACGGACTTCTGGTAAATGAGTTACAAAATAAATTGTCAGGTATAAAAAAGTGTTAGGGTAGTGTGCAGTAATGTAGCACTGTCTATGAACAAAGGAAATATACACATACATTTACAGACGTCCTCAGAGAGAACATGCAAGGGGTCCCAGCACCTGGAAGCTGAGGCAGGAGGATTATGGGTTCACAGCTACTCTGGGCTACCTGGCAGGATTCTGTCTCCAAGAGAGAGCAAGAATGAAAGGCAGAGAACAAAGCGGGGAGACACAGCTCCATTAATGGTAAAGGACTTGCACAAGAGGACCTGGGTTCTATCTGTAGACCCAGACAAAATTGCCAGGCGAGTGCCCTGTGTGGTAATCCCAGGGCTGGAGAAGGAGACTGGCAGCTCCGTGGCATTCAATGCCCAGCCAGTCTGGACTAACTGGTGGACACCAGGCCAATAAGAGACTCTGTTTCAAAGCAGGTGGCCGCTGGAGGTTATTCTCAGCTTCGACTCACTTGAGTGCACACATGCCTGCACAAGCACACATGAACACACACAGAGAGAGAGAGAGAGAGAGAGAGAGAGAGAGAGAGAGAACACTCAAAAAAAAATCTATCAACTATGGCCATTGCCTAGGACAAAGCCTGAACAAATGCAGAAAACTCTGAGACTCAATTCACTCAACTCACTTTTTCTCCTTATGAAAATGTTACCACATACATATATTTAGAGAATATTTTAAAAGTAGTTTAAAATTAGTAATATCTTTAATATAACAGCTGATATGGACGTATTCTCTAAGATCTAAAGAAAGAATGCCAACAGCTCTAACTCTGGCTGATTAGACCGAGAGAGAAAGAGCTGGGCAAAGACCACCGCTTAACTGGAAGTGTAGGCAGGAAGGTGGTGTGGGTCATCACTAAGGGAGGCCTAGAAGCTTCTACAGTGCACTGCTACCCCTAACGTAATGTGTACTCGAGGCACATTTGCAAGTGCCCTGGAGCATGGATATTCTCTCCAGATTTATTAAGATATGAAAAAAGATAAAAACATTTCCTTATTAACATTTGCTTTTCTAAAAGCTTTTATAGAAAGTTTTTATTACAATATTATTTCTGATTTTAAAAGAATAAGGAAGAAGGAAGGCTCTAACAGCTCATGAAGCTTTTCAGCTATTTCATAACAACATACATGAGAACTGGGAAGAAGTTTATACTTGAGTACACATCATATCAAATGTCACATCTCCTGAATATTGGTTCATGAGAATAATTTCTGTAAACTTACTTATTTCTTAATATCATTCTCCTTAACTTAAGATAATACTGACATTTACACTGAAGGTGGAGCTTTGAAATTCATTCTGAATATTGCCCAATCAAGGCAACACCAGGAAAAAAGTAAATCCCTTAATTCCTGGAGCAGTTCTGTAAGAAAAGGAAGAGAGGCCAGGCATACAACGGCATCGCAGAGTTCCCAAGGACGGGAGAAGACAGTGTGGGTGGACCAAGGGAGCCAAACTCAGGGACAGTTGTCCTGGTCCAAATTCACAGTTTACATCTGAACTGTTTAATTTTAAAAACAAGTTCCTGTCAGTAACCAAAGCAATACAAACCCTAATTGATTCAGGAGGAAGGAGGAAGGAGGGCTTGGGCGGGAGTGGGAGAGGGGGAGGGAGGGGGAGGGAGGGAGTCAGGAAGGGAGGGAGAAGCAAGCAGAAGTTGCAATGTACTGGACTCTAAGAGAGACAAGAATCCTAAACGCCTCATGATAAGCAGTTGTCTTGCTACTTGAAGCAAGGACCCACTCCCATCTACCTGTAAAAGAAGCTACAGGAAATAATGGGAGTTGGATAATAATGGGGAGTACTCCCCATCGGTACCTGTGACCCTAGAAACTCAGTCATGTTGCAAGCCTGCTCTGTGAATACAGGCTATCCTTCAACTCAACCCAGAGCAGAGACATAAATGTTCAACTCCATTACAATACCTTGTAGCAGGAATCTTAGATGGTTTTATTAATAAAATCAAACTCGGAGCCAGGTATTGGGGTGAATGCTGGAAGATCAGAGAAGCAGAACAAGCCACAGCTACCTCACCTCGCCAATTCCTCATCCTGTTCTCTTCAGACTGGAAGCCTCTGTGTCCTCAACCAGAATGAATCTCAGCTGAACTGTGCTGCTCAAAGCCTGAAAGCTTAACCAGCCAAATGCTTCTCTACTTTCTGGACTTCACGCCTTATATACCTTTCTGCTATCTGCGTGAGTCACCATGTCTGGCTATTTGCAGTGTGGCTTTGAACTCACAGAGATCCATGCCTCCAGAAGGCTAGGATTAAAGGTGTGAGTGCCACCATTTTCTAGCCTCTGTATCTAGTGGCTGTTCCGTTATCCGACCCCAGATTAAGTTTATTAGGGTGCACAATATTTTGGGGAACACAATACCACCACAATACCTAGTTATCTGCTGGTCCCAAGGAGGCAGGTGAAAGCAATAGTTAATGAAGAATAAAAGAACGAAACAAGTAAAAACCCCTCACATCCAAAATGAGCCTGCAAACTAAAATTCCAAAATGCAAAAGAATCTAATTCTAAGAACGCCAAATCAACCATTAAGTTACAAATTCAGCCCAAATGAAATTAATTTCTTAGAATACTAGGACAAAACTCTAAATATACTTAGAAATGGTAGATGAGTTGAGTGAAGCATCCATTTTAAGCATGGGTTTAAGAAAATAAAAAAGGCAGAATCCTAAAGGTAACAATTAAAATCTTAGGATATGAGTATCATGAATTTTACTAGAAAAACTCAGTCAATAACTCAAGACATGCAAAGAGAATAATGAATCCAAAGGCATTGCTTAGGAGACTCTGCAGCTCTCCTCACCCTGGAGGATGCTGAGGCAAGTACACTCTTCTCTGAAATTAAAGTTCAACTAAGAAACATGACAGATGGGTATAAAGGCTCTGATGTATGTGAAATTATTCCATTAGGAAGTAGAGCGAATTACATGTTCTTAGACTGAAAATAAATGGGAAATAAAAGACAAACTCACACCTAGATCCATTGAGATGAAACAAAAAAGAATCAGGATCAGGGAAAACTCTCACGGGGACTGGAGTTCAATGGTTAACCTTCAAAAGCAAGATGCAAAGGCAGCACCACACAATATATCCAAAGTCTTAAAGAAAGCAGCTGTCAATCAATAGTTTTATGCCCAACTAAGGTAGCACAGAACCATCAAGGCAAAATAAACATAATTTTACACTTTCATATTCAAAAAAATTCAAATTCTAATTTTTTGTCTGTTTTTTCTTTTGTTTGCTTTGCTGTGGTGCTTTTTTTGTTTGTTTTTGGTTGTTTGGTGGTGATTTGGTGTTTGATTTTTGTTTCATTTTGTTTGAGACAAAGCCTTACACAATATCCCAGACTGGAGTGGAACTCATTAGATAGCTCAGGATTACCTGGAACTTAGGGCAGTTTTCCCGCCTTAGCCTTCCACATTCTGTGATTACAGATGTGATCCACTCACATTTGCTATAAAGATTAAGATTTTTTTATAACTCACTGAACCTCATAAGAAATTCTATTAAACAGTGTACTTCACGTGGCCTATTTGAAGACCTGGGACAGCACTTGGGTCCATGGTAAGTAATTTGCATAAACAATGCCTTTCCCAAGTTACCAGAAATCAAGAGCATTAATTTATTTAAATTTTTGCCTTTTCTATAAGAGTTCAATAAACTTATTTAACTCACCATTTTACAACACAAAAAAGTTACTTTTTCTCTCTTTTTCTTTTTATAGTTTCATACATGTACACAATATACTGTGGTCACGTTAACCCCTCCACTGCCGTAGCTTACCCCCTCCCGCTTGTGTTAACCTTCCTTTCTCCCAAGGAGTCCCTTCCTACCTTCGGGTCTTGTATGTACTTGATTACTGACTTTCTCATTGTTTTTATGAGCCTAGGTGAAGGGCTAGCTACTAGAGCATGGGCAACTGAGCCGTGGTTACACCACGGAAGAAAATGACTCACCCCTGCAATCATTAACTATTAAAAGCTATTCAGGGAGGGGGTGGGGCTTCATGAGCCTTCTTCCCTATTCCTAATGAAATGTTAAGGGGCTCAACCTTGTCCAAGTCTTACAGGTAAGTGAAATGTGCTTCATGATTACCACAAAGTCGCCTGCTTCCAGCGTTACAGTTCCTAAGTTCCTATCCTTCACATACTGTGCGACTTCTGAATAGAATCACTGCTCTGAATTTCAAAGTTTTGTTTTTAAATGTAGATAATCTCTAGCAGTAATTTGAGGGGTAGTATATGAGAAATTCTCTAAATACAACACAATGCTCTCAATAGGCAGCTTGCTGCAAAGCAGGGCTACTAGCATCAAAATCTGCCTCAAGAAGTACTTACATTAAAGATGAAGATGTTTGAGAAATACAGGAAGCATCTAGAATTAGGAAAGGAGGGCTGGAGAGTTGGCTCAGATGTTAAGAGCACTTGTGGCTCTTGCAGAGGACTTGAGCTTGATTCTCAGCACCCACACAGTGGCTCACAGCAGTTTGTAACTCCAGTTCAGGGCATCTGGAGCAGTTCTGACCTCCATGAGCAGTAGGTACAGGCATGGTACACACAAACACACACTCAAGAAGATAAAACACTCATACACACAAAATAATAAAGTAAGTAAATCTAAAAAAAAATTCAGTCAGTAAACTATCCATGTAATTCCTATTCTATGTCTTCCTCCTGACATTGCCTTTACGAGATCATATTTAAACCGTCAACATTAAGATGTGAGTAGGTGATAAAATTAGCCAGGGAACCTTGGCCATCACAAAGAAGAGATTATTAATTCTGGAATATGTGGGTATGAAACAAGCTGGGGAAAACACTTTTATACTTGGGCTAATTTGTTGTCTACAGAACATTGGGAGTCCAAGGATCACCACCAAAGCCACATGACAGTATTGCTTGTATCACTAAAGACGATGAGCTCTACTGATAAGTTATATCCATTTGGAAGCAATGACATGAACACACATGAGACCCTGTTTTTCAAAGAGAAGACTCCTACAGTCTTCAATTTTCAAACATGGCAGATGAGAGGATTCCCGGATGACCACTGTGTGAGAGGAACCATAATGAAACAGAAGTTACCTTCAATTCTTACACTCTCTAAGGTTTGAGGTTCTCACCTAAAATCATAACAAGCCACTGTCACCATAGGAACTTCCACTTTAGGAACTCAACAAGCATTCTCCAAAAGGTGTGGACTCCCTATCAGAACCAACCCCTCTTGGGCCTGCTCAAGCACCATCCAAAACTTGTCAATTCAAAGACTCTAGAATAGCAGTTCTCAATCTGTGGACTGGAACCCCTCTAGGGGACTACTCCACATTTAAAATATCTACATTATGATTCCTAACAGTAGCAGACTTACAGTTATGAAGTAGCAACAAGAATAATTTTATGGGTGGAGTCACCACAACATGAGGAACTGTATTAAAGGGTCACAGCATTAGGAAGGTTGAGAACCACTGCTCTAGAACTTTGTTCAATCTCTTCAGCAATCTCAGGACAATGAAATCTCTAAAGTAGATGGAATGCTCCAAGGATCATTTCCACAGATTCCTGCTCCAAGATATGGTGGTTCTGCTACACAAATCCTTCGGTCTTGGACTCTGGGTTGAAAATTCTTTGAGCAAAGTAGCACAGTCCTTTACCCTGTCTCCCTGTGTTGTCATTGGTTTCATTATACTCACGGTCCTGTGAGAGAAGCTCTTCGGTGATATGCATCAATCTTGGTTTTCTTTCCCATTTCTTACTTTATGGTTTGCTACAAAGCACTCTGTCCAAGGAGCAATCAGGAAGTAAGTTCTCAAAGGTCTATGCTGTACCTATGTTCCTCAATCAACTGAAGTAAGAAACACAAGGTAATTCAGAATTTTCAGAGATATATGGTCAACCTTTTCTTCCAATCTTATCTATTCATTCCTTTGGAAGCAGAGACCCTGGTATACATACAGGCATCATAGCCCAGTGTGACTGAAGAGGTCCAGTCATCTGACAGCCAAACACTAGCCAAGTCACCTTCAAGAAGACTTTGTTTTTAATATTTCATTTATTTACTTATTTGTATTTTATGTGCACATCTGTCTAAAACTGGAGTTAGAGACAGTTGTGAGCTGCCATGTGGGTGCTGGGAATTGAACCCGGGTCTTCTGAAGAGCAGTTAGTGCTCTTAACTGCTGAGCCATTTATTTCTCCCGGCCTCAAGAAAACGTTTTAAGCTGTCTGGGTCCTCGTTGGTAAGCCAGGATACAGCAGGATGCTCTTCACTGCCTGCAGTGAGGACTGTATGAGAAAACAAGCTCAGAAGGTTAGTGTCGAGCTATCACCATTTCAGCCCATGACTCATCTGTCTGCTGGTGACAGAGAGCTCAAGAGACTTTCTCAAAGTCACTACACTATTCAGAACATCCACGGGCTGGAGAGTGGCTAAGCCATCAGCTATGCTCACGACCAAAAGTGACAAAGATCCTTACCTAACTCTGAAAATCACAGTCCAAGCCCCTCACTCTCTCACCACATATCTGGAGCTAAAAGCATTCAAAATGGTGTCCCTTCATGTATTCAACGGCATAAATCCACCCGCTTCAGGCTTGAAAACTGTACGGCGGGGGGGGGGGGGTGTACTGAAAATGGCACATGGGGCTGGGGAGACTACTCCACGGTCAAGAGCCGGATGCTGTACAAGCTTGAGGACCTTAACTGGGATCCCAAGAACCCACAGGAAAGCTGGGCATGGCAATGCATCTCTCTAAACCTAGGGCTTGTGGGGGAACCGTGGAAATAGCTAGATCATGCAGACATACTGGCCACCCAGTCTAGCCAAAACCAAGAGCTCTGGGTTTGGTGAAAGGCACTTCACAAATATGGGGGTGGGCATCACTGGGTTGGTAAAGTTGGCAGGGAGGCCTCTTGAAACATGGGGAGGGCTTCTGCGTGTGCCACTGGTCAAGACTCTAAGGGGACTTCAACTCATCATTCAGCCATGCCACAAATTTTGCTCAATGTCTCTTACGGCAATTCGGTCCTCTTGGTAACAGAGGCGAAGAATTCTACAAAACAGAGCAGAAGAATTCATCCACTGCTAACGTTAGTCCACTGGCTCTTGACTAGGGCCCACCCAGTGGCCACCTCTTCTTTTCTGCACAAGTGTGGGTAGGTATGCGAATGCAAGGCTGGGTGCGTAGAAAGTACACTCCATCAAGGACACGGAAGTATTTCCAAACCTATAGGAAAAATCTTTCATCTTGACCGTAGACCTACATCCCTGTCATTTAATCACCCCACTGTCCTTAAACACCAATGATAACAGGCAGCGCACTAGTGAGGAGCAAAGACGACCAGCCGGAGAACGAAACAGGACGGATTCAAGCTCTCTCTGCGGAGCGCATCCCTGCATACTGATGAACGTGTTTTTCAGATGCTGCCAATGGGCAGGAACAACAGTCACCCGAAAGAGCAAAATAACTATGTCGCGGGGATTGTGGGTACGGCTCAAGCTGCTTACTGATTAACACCACTGCACACAACACTCTGCACAAACCTGCGCAGTCATTGTTCCTAGTAAAACAAGCCTTTGTTGACAACTGAACACAAATGATCCTTGCTGACCAAGTTCACTGTTCTCACACGGCTTAGAAGTTGGGAGAACTGCTCCCTGCCCAAAGCCAGGAAAACTTGATGTGGTTGTCAAAAGGGGGGAGGCGGGGGGGGGGGCTAAAAAAAACAGCTAGAGAGGAGGGGAAGCCTTTTGTTTTGAAGGTGAGAAGGAGACTGGTGATCTCACGCACTAAACATGCCTGTGGCTTCTATCAGTATGTCTCCTTCATTTACCAAAGCTGTGCGCTTGGAAACAGCCCCTGCTCCAAACAGCTTAGAATATTAAGAATTATCACTTTTAAAAAGTATTTCCCTTTCCACATGGGCTGGGATGTGACAGACTGAATATTGGTTTTTATGTGGGAACAGTTTTTTGTTACAGTATTTGCAAACATTGGCTGTAAGAGTGAACTGTAGGCGCACACCCCGTTTTAAGAAAACATGGGTGGAAAGCATCTAAAGTTGTCAAATACAGCATTCTAATTTCCACCACAGACCAAAAGGCGTTCGCTCCAAGGTGACTGTCAACAACTTCTCCACAGCATTTAACTGCTCACAAATGGTGTGGAGCCCCAACTATGTGGAAGGCATCTTGACAAGATTCAATTTATGCAAATTCCCCTTACTCCCTAAGTTTTTAGGCCCCGAACATTACAGAAGGCAAGAAGAACCAGAGAAAATTGGCCCCTGCAATGAAAGCTATCTAAATCTTCTGGTGATAGAGTTCTTCTTTTTTTCCTAGCAATTTGTGAAAAATATTTTAAGCTCAGGATTCCCTTGGAGGTGACTCAGCCTCGCCTCGTGTGAGAACTGCCTCCAGCTGAACCAAGCCAGGGGAATCCTGTGCGGCGGCGACAGCAGCAGCAGCAGCAGCAGCAGCAGCAGGCCACGTGACCACAGCACCCACTCTTCAATCCCCTTGTGGACACCACAGAAACGTCTCAGAGAGCTCTTTGCCACTAAGGACGGAGCCACTCACATGTTCATCTCCTTCACTCATCCTGCTTCAAAAACATTATTAAAGAAACCATCCAAACTAAGGGAAAGGTTACTGTTCAAAGAGGCTCACAGCACATTATCCAAGACAGCAAAGCGACACGTTGAAATAGCCTACATATCCATACCAGTCAGGGCGACATACAGTCTCCAGGTGAAATATTATGGAACCAAAAGACTACAGGAGAACCAATAACCACACATGGCAACTTTAGAATCAGTGAAAGAAATCAGACTGCTGAAGCTAAGACTTTGATAGGACTATCGACAAATGTACAAAGTTAAAAGCAAAAATAACCTACACGTTTGGAGTAAGAGAGGAAATTTCTATTTGGGGCTTAGTCTGATGAGCCCCCAAGTCATGACTGAAAACCCTACAAATGGTATTTTCATCATTTGAGATTAACTACTTTTTAAACCACAAGTCTGGCTCTTTTTCGTGGTATGTTTTCATTATCAAAGTCTATCATCTTTATACCCGCAGTTCTGTAAATGTAATTTTAAAAATCTAGATTGCTTCTGACACCCCGACTTACATCATAAACAAGACATGTATTGTGTTTCGGACTGTTTCCCCCACTGTTTCACTAGACGGTAAAGTAAGAGTGTAACTACCGATGTACTCATTTCTCCCCCCTTGTTTTTTTGGAGCACTGAACAGGTATTATTTTCTCACTCCTCCTCCTCTGCTACTTCAGCACTTTCTCCAGGTATGGTTTTAAGGAACTTCCCAGTCCTCTGTGAATTCATTCACTGTCCTAGCAATAGCACATGGGCAGGTGTGTTCGCTTTATCCTACCTGTGACCAAAGGTTGTCCAGAATCCCTGCACTCAGGATTTCAACCAAAGAATATTCTACAACCTAAGAATGTTCTAGAAAAAAGAATTCTCTAAGAATTACCTGTCCCCACTCTGTCATGGTTCTTTCTTTACCACTGGGCACAGTGGCAGAAACAAGACTCTGGGACCACCCCCGTGAGAAGAACTGGGGGTCCCCTGCTCCCTTCACTCGGGTGTACCCTTCCAGAGCACACCCCAAGGGACTGTAAACGTATGACTAAAGAGCAGCAGAGGAGGGACAGAGGCTCCTAAAGAGCCGTGTGGAATCCTCCTGTGCCCAGAACCCACAGGAGGAAACGGGTTATTACTTTTATAGGAAGAGAAAAGTGCGTGTCAACGTAACTCTTTTGGAATTGAGAATGAGAGGTCTTGTCCACGTGAAAAAATGTACCAATCACCACCAACATTCTACTTCCTTGCTGAAATCTGCCAATAGCCAGCAGTACACACACAAGTAAAATGAAATAAAAATCAGCCAATCTGAGAGCCAGTAGGCCAACGCTCCACTCTCTCCATGGTCCCTTTAGCTGAGTATAACACCCACTCTCTCCATGGTCCCTTTAGCTGGGTATAACAGAGTATGTGGAGATGCGGGCTGTATCTTCTACCTCTTCACTACTTCCTGTCCACCACCCTACCAAGAAAAGCCTTCCAGAAAAAGTGAGTCAAAGATTTCTTGGTTCTTTTTCCATTTATTAAGTTATATCTAGGATATCAAAAAAGTTTCCATTTGAATACATCCACAGCTAATTAAAAAAGTACTTTCAGGGGCCAGAGTCATCTCTGCTCCTGTTAAGTAACCCCAATAACACTCACTGGTTTGCCAAGTTGGACTTTGCTGGTATCCAATTTGTGGTCTGTCGTGGGTTCCCTATCTGGGGTGAGTAGAGAAGTGTGTTTCATTTCCCCAGGAAAAGTTTGTCATACTACATATGCACGTGGTGCACAGACATATGTATGCAGGCAAAACACCTATCCACATCGAATAAATGATTAAAGGTATGTTTTAACCTAAGTAAGCCCTGTAGTAGGGATAAAGTGTTGCCTGCCCTGGTCCTGTGTTTCAGAAGGGCTACTGAGTGACATGTGTGCCCAAACTCACTCATTAGACCTCTTAACCTTCTACCTCTGTCTCTCACATCTCCACTACTTTGTATTTATTACTAACTTATGTTTCCAACTTCAGGAATTTTTTCTCATGTTAAATTATTTCAGAGGCATTTAATCTTGTATTTTTTAACAACTTCATTTGAATGACAAACAAAAATTCCAGTTTATACTCAGCGGGCACAAGTTGCCATGAACTCGAATTCTAACGTAAACTGCAATCCTCTTTTCCTAAATTTCACCTCTGACAAGCCCACACTACTCATAAGCAAGATTATAAGCTATCAGGACAAATATCTTACAGTTTATCTTACATCATATTATAATCTACACTGGTCTTAAAATCAGATCAGAGCTCCCCCAAAAAAGTTAGAAAAAATTAAAGAGAGTTTACTATTCTAACATGAATATGACAAGTACCTAAGTAGCACAGCACTATTCATTCAACTGCAGTTAAAATAAAGAAAGACTGTTCAGGTAGAAACAAACAGCACAGGAGGGGAAAGGAACCTTGGCTAGTCTGAAGAAAAGAATGTGTGTGCATGCGTATCTGTGTACACGTTTCCGTAAACGAAATTCCTACTGACACTAATCTTCGCCAGAATTTGTTTTCTTTTTCTTCCAAAACACTGATTTCAAACACATCGTTCCTTCCTAGATAACGCACCCTTGTAATTAAGACCCTGCCCGTGCTTCCTTGATGCCTGTGTGCACATTCTGAAAACTGAAGTTGCATTCAACTCAAATTCACTGTCAGCTCAAGCTGTAGCCCAAGGCTCATGCTCTGAGCTTTCAAATGCTTGTGGGTCTTGAGTCATAGTCACGCACCCAACAGCTGCATTCGTTTTAAATACAGAAACAATACCACTGTTTCCTTCTCACATCTTGGAATGGAACTAAACCATGTATATTTTGTGCCTTTGGGTCCCTCTCAGGCGTGACAGGAGTTTACAGGGGTGTCCTGGAGCTTGAACACTAAGGAGGTGTATTGATGGGAACACTCCCTAGCCCATCCTGGTCCTTGTCAAAGGGCTTCTTCCAACATGCTCAGCTTCAGCAACACGCTGTCTTTTGCAGTTCCCTATGCCAGGCTTCTTTCACCTTTTAACCACAGGGCATCTCCAGGAAGTGGGGAAAACGTGTGCCAACCAAGCTATAGAAAACCTGCTCAGGCTTGGCCATCATCCAAGAAATCCTATACTTGTTGCTCAACAAGGCTCTTTCTGAGGAACAATCATCTTTATTCAGGCTCCATAGGAATCCATCTGCTCCCTCTGAGGTGAGATCAAACACACAGCAACATACCAAAGATCCACACTCCCCAAAGCATTGATGCCAGCTGGCTGTTGGGCATAGCCAATGCATACCACACAAGGGCTCTGACAGATGGGGGCTCCAGCACCAAACGGGGTCCAAGACCCAAGAGAAGTGTTCCCCGTCATTGCCATGGAACAGCCCACACCAGCACTTACCCAGTAAGGCAGCTACTAACCCTGTGTAGCCACTGGGGTACTTGAAGTGTGGCTAGTCTGGATATACATGCTTCACAAACAACATGCTGGGTTGGGAAGACTTAGCACATGAAAGTAGAACTCTCACTATAGATATTTTGTTAGATTATATACCTAAATAGGATTTTTAGATCTATCATAAAATTAACTTCATTTGTACTTTTTAATGTGGCCACTAAAATTGTTTGAATTACTGACGCAGTTCCTATGTGTGTGGGACTTACATTGTTTCTACGGAACAGCTCTATTCTGGATGAGTCATGACTACAGAACAGTCAGCCTTATTTGCATATTGAGATTATAATGAATTCTAGACAAATTACTATGATTAACCCTACAACCACCTGGTCCCACGTTAAAAATTTCTAATACTTGAGTCATTAGGGTTTCCTCCCTCCCTCCCTCCCCTTCCCCAATCCATCCATCAAAAAAAAAATCAATTCTTTATTGATTCTTTGGGAATTTCACATCATGCACCCCAATCCCAATTACCTCCCAGTCCTTCCATATCTGCCCCTCACCCCTGAAGCATCCCCCCAAGAAGCCCCCAAATTAATTAAAAAGAAAACAAAAAACCACCTGATCATCTTTCCAGCACCTCTTCATTCATCGTAGTGGCATTGGGAGCTGCAGTACGTCACGAAGTACACCCTTTTGTCCAATCAGCCCCACCCACAAAACGTTCACTGCAGTGAGTCACTGGTCTGGTTCAAGTTCTTTGGCACACACACCATCATCACTGGACCCTCAGCGAACGAAGCTCCTCTCGGATGTCCTGCTGTTGCCGTAGTCATGGAGATCCTGTAGTTACTGTTCTGCAGGACCAGTCCCTTCACCCACTCCAGGAGGTCACAGATAGGGTAGATGTTGGGGTAGGCCAACCCAAGGCCCAGGATATGGGTTTGGGCGGTAGGTGAGCTGCTCAGTCCGAGTCACTGGGATTGTCTACCTCAAGTGAGGGGCAGAGCCAGCTCTCCTAGGCCATTGCCACTGAGGCCAACTCTCCCAGGTTCATGGTGAGGGGTGGGGCCATCTCTCCTGAACGCAAGACAGGAGGGAGTTGGGGGGGCTCTCCCATGGGGAGCAGGCAGCTCTCCTGCTGCAGTGTCCAGTGAGGGGCAGGGCCAGCTCAGCATGTAGGGCCTTCTCTTTTAAGAAAAAAAAGACCAATACCCTAATCCATTTTTTTGTTTTCGTTTTTGTTTTCAGAAACAGGGTTTCACTGTGTAGCCCTGGCTGTCTTGGAACTGGCTCTGTAGACCAGGCTGACCTCAAACTCACAGAGCTCTACCTGCCTCTGCCTCCTGAGTGCTGGGGTTAAAGGCGTGTGCCACCACCCAGCTATTTCATTTGCCTTAATCCATCTTTTTTTTATAATATACTTAGGGAGCACCTAGCAAGAACTTATCAAGATCAGATCCTGTTCGACCTGTGGTAGACCAGGAGAAAGAAAGAGGAAGTGACTCAAGAGGATGGTTCAAAAGTGATTGAGGTTATCAAAAACTCAACCTTCCTGAAGTCAGAACCCAGGAGACAGAGCCTCAAACTTCAGTTTTCAAGTTATATCTGAGACTGATTGTGGAAGCTCATGACCACCTCAGGGATTAACAACTTCAGTCTATGAAAACTGTGGTGTCTGTGGGTGCTTTTGTAGGTATACACTATTACTGTGCCCTGTATGTAATACATACATACATACACATACAGGACTAACACAGGTATGGATATTTAGTCAATTTAATACTAGCACTTTTATGGTTAGTTTAAAAATTATAAACGGGAAATGGCCCCATCATTTTTTAATTTCTCTTCTTTTATTTAGTAGGGTCAGAATAAAGAATGCATTTGAAAACATACTGCTTTGGTATAATTCAGCCAATATACTGGAGCATGGCTGAATCGTCTTTAAGTTGTGAGAGTTAGTGCAGAAGGTCAGAGTATCCAAGTAAATCACTGAAGTTAATCTGATGGTGTTAAGGCAGGGCTTACCTACATCTGCCCAGGATAGATAGGGCTCCATACCAATGGTGGAAGATTAAATTTCTAAGTCTCTAGCTGCCAGAATGATTTTGCATTAGGAAGTCAACAACATCCTCACCTAACCTGTCTGGTGTGGGGAAGTTTGTTTGATGAAGCAAAACAGAAAAAATAATTTTGAATAGAGGGTCTACCAGGCCCTCCCACATTATGTCATGAAATGTCCTCTTTCCTCTGCTAAGAACATATGGCCATTCCCTGCCTCCCCCTCCCCGCCACACACACACACACACACACACACACACACACACACACACCCTCTAGACTTCTATAGTGGTATATGCCTTCCACTGCTTCAAACACAACTGTGTCTGTCTTAGCTGAATTGCTAGTGTAACTGCTGGTCTGCTGTTCCCTGTGGAAAAGACACAGACAGTTGTCCAAGTCATTTATCACTCACAGCTAGGACGCTGCTCTCCAATATGCCAATGCGATTTAGCTCCCACCAATGGAGATGGATCTTTACCAAGAGTCACTGCTTGCTCCCAAACCTGTTTATGAAAGGCATGCTCATGACAGTTGTGTGGTTAATATTTACATAATTTAATTAAATATTACATAAAGGGAATAGGAAAAGAAGACAGCTTTTTTTCTTCCTATGAAAACTACCTTGAAAAAAATTTTTTTTCAGATAAGATGCTTTTAAAACACTGTTGCTAAATTAGATATGCGGTAGGTATTTGTGCAAGATCTTAGGGGGATGTTTAACCCCAAAAATGATTCTACACTCAAGATTGCTTCACAGATATATTTAAGTTCCCATTCCACATTAAAGAAATCAATATTTTACAAGAGTTATGCAATACAGATGATTAAAGTGAACTCCAGGAAGACCCTCAATCAGAGAAAAGACATTGGTCCTACATCAAAAGACCAGAAACTAAATATGTATTTAGACCTTTTAAGTTGCTGTAGTATGTTTGATCTACGTTGTGCAGCTTTATAAATCCACCACTCAATCATTTATCTTAATAGTCTGAGCAGTGACTAGGCCAGATAGTATAAAGGGAATCATGAAAAAGAAAAAAAGGAAAAAGTTTTGCCTGAACCACAGAAGACATGACTATGGTCCCTCAGTTCTCAGGATCAAATGTTTTATCCACAAAGACACATTCGTCTGAGTGACCAAAAGACCCAGTCTCTGAGGCTAACTTACCATTTATCAATTTTTAACCTTAAAAAAAAGTTCCCACATTCAATGTAGGTAACAGGAGCCATCACACCAGCCTTCCTCACTTGATGGCATGAGCCAAGACTGGCATTAATACAAGGCTATCTTGGACCATGAAAAAGGAGCTATATGTATATAAGTATATGACAGTGGACAGTAAAGAGTATTTTTTCCAAAATGAATGAATAACAAAATGAATACAGAGAGCAATATAGAAATAAAGCAGAAACTCCAAAGCTCCAGTGGCAGCGAAGATAATTTATTTTGCAAACTGATTAACCCTAAATGCAACCCATATGCACAATGTATTGTTTTTCCCAAAATGCATGATGGTTGCTAGCTGCCAACATGGCCTTATTAAACACTATTCCAACCATGTCTCTTCTTCAATACCCTTCAATAATTTACTCTGCCAACACAGTAAAATGTCATTTAAGAATGCCAATGTATGGCTCGACCTTAGCTTCATAACCTTGTCTCTCGTCATAACTGAGCATCAGTGGAGACGGGAGGCTCTCCTTGGACATTTTCCAAACCCACAGGCTTTGCCAGTGGCTAGTGCTCTGGCTACGAATGGACTCTCGCCAGACAACCTCCCAAGCCTCCACCTTCCCTACTCTGTTTCCTCCAAGCCCCCATCATCCTGAAGTCTGTGTGATGTTCTATCAGTGCCCACCTTGCCTGCTAAAAGCCTGAGATAGCAACCCTGCTCCTTCTCATTTCTAAGACACTGTGGGTAAGTATGTCACGGCGTGCCAGGACTGACGCAGGCAAGCCTGAATGTAGCATTTCCACTATCACAATGCTTGTTAACAATGCTCACAGGTTCTGTTCACTCTCCTATCTGCTGTTCCTTGCTCTAGCATTTATTTTTCCCCTTCCAGTTTGACTTAGCAAACTACCAGAACGAACAATCAGGAAAAAGGAATTCTTGGCTGGGTTTCTACTTTCCCTATCTGCTACAACAGGAAACACTCCTTTTTCGAGTAGGACCATTTCATATGTGAGCCAGCATAAGAAGCAATCAACCCTTCTTTAAATGGTTAAGGCTTTGCTGGTCAGCATGAAGTGCTTCTGCACACCAAACAGTATACATGAAGTCAGTCTCTGCCTACAATAAGGAACGAGCTATGGTTCCCAAGAAGGCAAGAGAATTAGCCTCTGAGGCTAAAAAGGAAATCTTTTCACCATCCTGCTGGTGATCTTAATGACTACAGTTTACATGCATTTTTTTCTAAGTGCTACATTTGGTTGCTTCAGGATTTCTAATATCTCCAATCAGCTTAGGCCATAAGCAAATCCTTGCTAAATCACAGTCCACCACGACAAGATCCTTTGCCCAAACGGAGGGACCCCCATGATACACACTACAGGCATCTACCCCCACAAAACCTGGTAAAGCTAAAGTCAAAGCTCGTTTCATCTTTCCTCCTGTCATTTCCCAGGACAAAACTGCATGCAGCCTATTTGAGACCCTTCCTGGAGATCTTAAAGGCGCCTCGAGGTCAGTCCCTTTTAGCTCCTGACATAAACCGTGGATTGTTTCATGCGTTTCCTGAATGCTGTCCAGTGACACAGCCATTTACTCCCTGTCACTTCCCATCACAGATCCAAACCCTGGCACCCGACGATGTAACACCAGCTTTACACCTTAACCAAACAAGCGTGGGTGCAGTTCGATTTAACTTACACAACACATGTGTGAGAGCCGCTGGACTCCAGTCGACTCCACTGCTCAGCCAAATAGCAGTTTCTAAACCTTCGTGGGTTTCCAAGGCCCTGACTACCTCTGGTCAGCCCTGTTTCCCTCGCCTGCCTGAGTTCTGTGTACCTCAGGACATGGGAGAACAGCTTCCCTCCACCATTCTCAAGGACCTCGGGTCTCCCCCCACCCCCAGGTTTAAACCTCGCGGCTGCCTGGTTCCCCTGAATCACTGTTTCCCTCTGCTGGCCTAACAGTCAATCCCAAAGCAGCTGCTGTAAGGGGTATACCTACAGAGATCTAAGGACAGCTCTCTACCAACTGAGGCAGGGAAAGATAAGCTCACCACAGATGGTCATCTCACAGTCAAGAGTACAGAGAAGTAAAGAGATATTATTTACATGATTAAAATTATAAATTTAACTATAATAGAAAGTGTATTGGTGTACGTAATTATAGAAGAGAATTATAAGAGTATAATGATATAATATCTAAGAATGTATGTATACCCCCCAACACACACACGTTTGTATGTATCAACACATACCTACCGATCTTATCAAATCAAATGTGATTGTAAAGGCATTAAAGAACTTTCCATCAGACCCCAAAGGACATTAATAACTCCTGCACCAACAACCTTCTTAAAACTAGGGGCAAAACTGAGTACTACCAGCAGTGTAAATTAGCATTGCTTAGGAGCTGAAGACAATTCAGTAAGAATTGAGCAAAGGTTTTAAATATTAAATGATAAATAATGGCATTATCATTCCTCATGCAGTATGATCCTATACAGAGAAAGCCCAGACCATAAACTAGGAAACTCAATCAAGAGAACACAGCAATAACCAGCTCACACGCTACTACCTATGTTTATTATATGATTAATATAGCTGATAATCTGAAGCTATTTGGAAACAAAGCACAGGGCCACCCCAGGATGACATTACTTTCATTCTTTTCCTTTCTTTTTGACCCAAGTAACATTTCACATTCCACATTCCTAATGCATGGGAGTCATTTAACCTCTGAACTGTTCCAATCCTGTTTCCAAACAGTCCTTCAGATTTACTACAGCAAAGAAACCAGGAGTTAACCGGCAAGCAGTTTCTCTGGCAAGCATCAATGGACCCTGTGGGCTCACCATCTCTACCTGCTCCTCTTCCCTCCAGGAACTCTGTCAACCAACATTCCACGTACTTCCTGAATGGAGGTAAAGACCCCACTTAGATCTATCTGTTAAAAGAGGACAAAAGAGCAATGTCCCAAGTCAATAGCAAGACTGAGAACTGAGACTACCAAGAACCTCAAGTTTCACTGAGGCCAAAGAGTCTCAAATACTGGTTATTTTTAAAGGGTTAGTCACAGAACCAGGAGTCTGCAGTGCCCTGCCCATGGGGACAGCTCCCCGACACTGTCTTCTCCACATGGAGAGAACTGAAAACCGGTGTTCCTGTGGAAAACACGGGAAAAGTCACCTAATTCCAGCTCCCCTTGTCAAAGGAGAAAAAACAGAAGTCAGCAGTGGGAGGGCCAAACGGGAGGAGAATAAAAGTTGCCCGGATGTCCTTTCTCTGTCCCTGGCTGTGGACAACTCCCCACCTCCACCACCCTACCCCTCCATTCTCAAGGGAGGGGGGCTAGCTTATGTGTTTGACGGTGTTATGCAGGAGTAACCCCAAGAATGTAAGACAATGCTTAGCTAAGGCACAGAAAACAGGACCCGTTCAAACTCACTTCCACTCACAGATGTGGGTAGGTGTGGAAGTCAGGGTGGGCGTGGACAGCCACTCCTATCACTGGGACATGTCAACTTGGGAAGTAAATTTGATTTTCTGGCTTTTGAGCCTTTCTGGGATGAGATACTATTTTGCAATTTCAAGAATAAAGTCAATCTTCTTTGCCGTATAAACTAAGTTATAAAAAGAGACTAGGTTTCCATAATTCCAAGGACTTATTTTAACTATTAACTGCTGGATTACTCTTACCAGCAATGCTAGGTATCATTTGTGTAAACCCTAGCTCTCCAAGAAGAAGAGAGATTTAAGAATAGGAGGTGAAAATAGAGAGGGGGAGAGAAGAGAATTAGGAGTTTTCATAGAGGAATAGCAGTGACTTCGAGGTTTCAGGAGCATAGGCCACGCTCCATACCCCTCAGCAATTTGATGGAAGTTATTATGAGACTGGCATGGAGCTTTAAGATGCCCCCAAGCCCAGCTTCCTCATCAAGCACCTGCCTCACCCACTCATCATTCTGGGAGCACTATGCTCAAGGACTATTTTCAGTTCATCAACGGCATGAAGGACCTACAGTCTGACAACTTGAAGCGGCACTGTTTAACACAGCAGCCACCAATACATGTAGCTACTGAGCAACAGTCGTGTCTAAATTCAATACAGCTAATAAATATTAAATTACGTCTATGGCTTCTATTTGGGGCCCTCACAATGGCCCTCACACTTCCACAGGTCAGCACTGCTAGAGATTGCAGTCACACCCTGCATGGAACATGGCTAGAGATAACAGTGCTCAAATAAGACGTCATCAGCATGTACAAGCCAACTGAAAATTCCATGGCATTCTGGAAAACAGATTGAGGCCCTGAGTCCTGATTAATTCACCCACGACAAAATCCATCCACACAGGCCACCTAAACCCTATTTATGAGCTCAATACAAAACGATTACAAAGCTTTGATGCACCACTTAGGTCTCATGGGGGGTCAGTGCCCCCAACTCTCTTGTGACCCTTTTGCAAAGTAGGATGTGGAACTTGAGGATTCTGCCATGATGGGAGCACCAAGAGGGGGGTGCAGGGGTAAAGAGAGGGGGAAGAAAGGGAAGTGGAGAATGAAAAGTAGGGGGTCATCTGAAAGAGAAATCAGAGAGGACAGTGACATATGGAGAGAGGTTAGGACAGGGAGAGGTGGGAAGCAGTGTATGGTGGCCAAAAGAACCAGCCAAATCGTCATGGCCCAGAGCAAGACTGAAGATGAATGGTAACTCGGCACAAGAGAGACCCCACGGGCACTCTGGGCCCGCAGAATACTTCTGAGCTTTCAGGTGAAGACACGCTGTGGCTTCTCTCACTCTTCTGCTTTCTGTCTGTCAGTAGCCATTGCCTCCACTTGAAGTGCAATTTCAAGTTCAGAGAATCTTCAACATATGACCATATGACCCTCCCACACCCAGCAAAATGGATCATCTTACTATCTTGTTTTGTTATCCTAAAAATAAAAGTATACTCTATTTAGTAACAGATAGAAACTTTTTGCATTTTAACACTAAACCACAGCTGGTATATCCCACAAAGGTGTCCCCAAAAAATACTTTCTAAGCAATCTGAGAGGTCCTTATGCCACAGACCGCCATGTTCTCAAAGCTTCCGTGTGGGTTCAGTTATCTAGCACTCAGGACACATTCTCGTGGGGACAGAACCAAACACAAATGAACTAACAACACGAAATACTCCTGCCTGTCTCCTTAACCTTGTATCAGAACTACACAGTCCAGAGGAGTCCTGTCCTCGGAGCTGTGGTGTGGTGGTACAGGGAGAGAACGAGAGAGAGAAAGCCTTCTAACTACTGGAGGAGTCAGTCATTCCTCAGAGTGGCTGCTGGGCAGCAGAGGCTACATCAGAAGAATACTCAGTGCTGAGAAACCTCATTACCCGTAGGTAGATGTTATTTTCGCTAATTCACCCAATCACCAATCACTCACAGGAGTACTTGGAAGAGGGCTGAATGGCAAGGAGCTGAGAGACGCCAGGCAGCAAGCAGCTCAAGCTGGAGCAAAGCGTGGGCCCCACCTCTCCCTTTTCTTCTTAGGGGCCTGAGGTGCGACATCAGAGGCCTGCAAATGGTCTCAGGCATACACAACGGAGTCTCTAAGTTTTCTCTAGGACCTCGAAGGCTTGGAAAATACCAACAACTCCATGTGTTAAACAGTTCGAACCAAATCATTTAGTAAATATTTATGTCCTAACAATTCGGTAGACAGCTGGGGGAAAAAAGATATAAACTGCTGGGATGGTGAAGTTTTAGGTCATTCTTAAATAAGCACTCAATAAGTCTCAAAGGCAAGATTTTGGTTAGATTCTGGCACCTTCTTTCCTGTTCCACATTAAAAACAAAACAACAAGAAGAAAATAAAACATGGTCCTGGGTTTTTAGTACAGCAAATCCCCAAAGCTTAGCTTTGGAAAGATATGACATCATTGAAAGGAATGTGGGATGACCTCACACTGGAACTATGAACTACCTTAAGCTGGCTGACAGGACCCAGGTATTTCTGTCTGCTTCAAAAGAAGCAAATTACAATAGCTCAGACCCCCCCCCCCCCCCCCGTGAATTCACAGGGACACAAGGGCACCTGGAAGAAGTGTGTGGGAATTGCAAGGCTAGATTCTTCTCAGCACAACACTGAGGCTATTCCTGCTAATTTACATCTAAAAATATAGCCCTGGAATAAGCCGGCCCCCCAACCAGCCCACTGAAAGTGCATTTTATGGGGTGGCTGGAACTCTAAGACAGACAGGGGTGCAGTGCCACTTTGTTAATTCGCCATGTTAACACACTTTTTGTTTCTCAGACAGTGTATTTTGATCACATCCTTTCTCTTCCTCCAACTCCTCCCAGACCCTCCCTACTTCCTTACTCAGCCAACTCATGTTCTCTCTCTCAAAACAAAACAAGCAAAACTTTAAAAGAATTTTTAAAAACAAAGACAAAAAATAAATACCAAAACAAAAAGAACATGGGGTCCATTGTGTCTTTGCCAATGACTCCTGGGCACAGGGCCTACCCTGGAGTGTGGTTGATATACCAGGTGACATTCCACTGGAGATATACCCACTACACTCCATTGGAGATATACCCACTACACTCCACTGGAGATATACCCACTACACTCCATTGGAGATATACCCACTACACTCCATTGGAGATATACCCACTACACTACATTGGAGATATATCCACTACACTACATTGGAGATATATCCACTACACTACATTGGAGATATACCCACTACACTCTATTGGAGATATACCCACTGCACTACATTGGAGATATACCCACTACACTACATTGGAGATATATCCACTACACTCCATTGGAGATATACCCACTGCACTCCACTGGAGATATACCCACTATACTCTATTGGATATATACCCACTACACTACATTGGAGATATACCCACTACACTCCATTGGAGATATACCCACTACACTACATTGGAGATATACCCACTACACTACATTGGAGATATACCCACTACACTACATTGGAGATATACCCACTGACACCCCATTGAAGATATACCCACTCCACTCCACTGGAGATATACCCACTGCACTCCATTGGAGATATACCAAATAACACTCCACTGGAGATATACCCAGTGACACTTGATTGGAGATTTACCCAGTAACACTCCACTGGAGATATACCCACTGACATGCCACTGGAGATATACCCACTGACATGCCACTGGAGATATACCCACTGACACTCCATTGGAGATATACCCTCTACACTCCATTGGAGATATACCCACTACACTCCACTGGAGAAAACTCATTTTCCATTTCCCAGCAGGTTATCGATCTCAATTAGCTCCCAGGTTGGGGTGGGACTCTGTCCACTTCCGTTTCTCAGTGCTGGGATTTTGTCTGGTGTGAACCTGTACAGATCTTGTGCATGCTGTCACAGTCTCTGAATTCTTATGTGTATCAGTCCTCTTGTGTCTGCAAATGCTGTCTTCCTGGAGTCATCCACCACTTCTGGAGTTTACCATCTTTCTGCCTCCTCTTCCACATAGCCCTAAGCCTTGAGAGGATTCTGATAAAAATACATAATAATCCAGACACTAAATGTTCAGAGCAAGGAAAAGACATGAAAAACTGTAAACAGAAAAAAAAGACCAAGTCACTTATAAAGGCATGCCCATGAGTATAACACCTGAGTTTTCAGTGGAGACTCTGAAAGCCGGAAGGGCCTGAATGGACAGATGTTCTACAGGCTCTGAGAGACCACAGACACCAGCACAACTGTCCATCACAAATGACGGAGGAAGAAAACCACCTCACAATAAGAACAAATGTAAGCAATCCAGTTCTACAGAGGGCACCAGGGAAGAAAAATCTGAGTATGAAGAGAAGGTTAACTACAGCCCAGAACCTGAGATTAGACGTAACACTGTTCGAAGTGGTGATGTTTTCACCCATCATTCCTCCAATCATTCAGTCATCCATCCATTCATGCAGTCATTCATCCAGTCATTCTATAGACCCTAAAATTTTATTATATTTCAAATACTCAAAGTCATAGAAATGAAATGTATAAGCCAGACACAACACCGCATTTGTCCTCTTTTCAAGGGCAGCAATGGCCTCCCTTTGGCCCAATTCAATATAGAATTTCCCGGTTCCATCTAACCTAATCTCACACCACCATCCGATCTAGCCAATCACACCTCCCTTCTTGAACTGCTTTGCAAGCATGGCTTCCAAGATACCCTCTCCCCTGGCTTCCCCCTACCTCACTGGCTGCAACAGTGTAGGCTCCTCTTCCCAGCCTCATGATATGTTAATTTCCCTAAGGCTCAGGTCTTGGCCGCCTTCTCCATCCTCATCATCCTTGGACAGAGTTTAGTAACCTCATGACACCAAACATCCTCTCTTCGCTGTTAACACTCACATGTTGATCCCTGACTCACAATTTACTGCAAACCTCCACTCTATGTCCAGGACTCCCACGTGATAGGCTAATAGGTGCCCCCAAGTATGTACAAAACAGAAACCTGATCTCCTACCCACTCTTACCGGTGCAAAAGAAAGCGTCAGCAACTCCTAACGAATATGCTAACTCCAATCTAAATGTTTTATTACTTCCAAGTCACCGTCTATCTCAGCAGGGCAACTACACTAACCTAACCCGTCTTCCTGCCTTCATTCTTCTCTCCAGTCACCGCGTTCCCAGCACAGGAAGCACACATCCTTTGCAAAAGTGTACAGCATGCCATCTGAATCCATTAACTTAAAACCTTTCAAATAGTTTCCACTACACTTAAAATCGCTTACCTTCCTGCCGGAATCTCCAGGGACCTAAGTGATCTGGGTGTATCTGAACCAATACCTAGGTGCCTGCTTCTCTCTCTGATTTAGGACTTCAGGTGCCCTGCTCTTAAACCAGAAAAGCCTAACCCCTTCTAAAAGACTCCAAACTGCATTACTCTGCTTTGTGTCTCCCATAATACTTACTAGTCTGTGAGCACACACTAGGGACTCCCTAGTGATAGCTGCTACCAGTGGGATGGTACCATCCCTTTGCCTTAGTCATGAAAGCACTCAGTTCACAGGCTCCCAGACCCTTGCTGGAGCAATTGCAGTGAGAAAGTGGGATGCTTGCATCCTCCCATTAGCCTCTGATTTGGCAACTACATTAGATAAAAGAGAGGATGAGAGAGAGAGAGATGGTCAAAGACAGCCCTCAAGTCTAACCTTTAGCGGAGAAAGAGGGAAATTTGCAGTCCAGCATGCAGACAGGGGCATTAAGCATGAGGGTCCAAGGCAAGAAACTAGGGTGATCAGGAAATACTCAGCACCTGAAATGCTGGACTGAAGGAAGGCTGTTAAACAAGCGGGGAAGGAGCCTGTCACAGCAGGCTGCCTTGTGAGGCTGTGGGGGTGGACTTGGGAGTGAAGAGATCAGTCTGACTGCTGTGGAGGCAGGAAAACTAAGTCCTGTAACTACCCACCCCTCCTTAAGGCAATGGCTGCATAATGGGACCGTGTCAGGGAGATCAGTCCCCGGTGAACTGGCTTCTCAGAGCCATTAGGAACCCTTGGCAATGTCCGGTTGAGGTCCCAATAGATATCAAGAACTCGAGGACCACAGAGGAGGGACAGATGGTTTTGAAGGAACTAGGGATAAGAGAAGCTGTCTTAGAACCCCAGTACCCTAGGCCAGACAGAGGAGTTAAAGAGAAAGCTGATTCGGCAGGGACCTCAAGGCTAGTGTGGAGTTTCAGTGACTTTGCCAAGTCCATTGTTGGGGCAAGATCTTTACGAAGTCGGAAAAGCTCTGGAAGATCTCAGTGTCTTAGACCAGCATTTCAAGAGAGTCCATTAAATGAGAGAGCAACCTAGAGGAGACAGTAAAAAGGTAGAGTGGAGGAAGAGGTCTTTCTGGTTTACTCAAAGACAAATGTGGCACGATTCATGTTGAGCCAGAGTTCCTAAGGAAAGAACTGATAAAAAGTCAAATTGTGTCCTAGGGAGATGCTGGATGGCTTTAAAGCCTGAGGAGCAGTTTGCAGAAGACAACCATGATAGAGAAATATAAGTAAAGACATCCAAGCCTGTCCCCAGGGTGGGTAGTTATCCCCCCCCATGCTAAGGGGGGTACATTTCCCTACAGCAAAGGCTATGCAAGAGGTAGAGATGGTTTGCCCAGGCAAGAACTCCCCCAACACTAGGGTACAGTGGATGGAGGGGCAACAGCTACAGCTGTACCCACAGTGCCAACCCAGAGCTACTCTGACCCAGGGAGTCAGCAGGTACAGCTGGGGAGAACCGGCCCTTGTTCCCCCTGGGCCCTGAGCAGATATGAGAAAAAATGAAGTTAGGCCCACTGTTTTAGGTAGGGTTACTATTTTTGTGATGAAACACTATGGCCATGTAACACTTCATCGTCCAAAGTAGTGAGAGCAGGAACCTGGAGCCAGGAGCTGATGTAGAGGCCATGGAAGGGTGCTGCTTACTGGCCTGCCCCCTATAGCCTGCTTTCTTATGGCACCCAGGACCACCAGTCCAGGGGTGGCACCACCCACAATGGACTGGGCCCTCCCCATAAATCATTAATTAAGAAAATACCTTACAGGCTTACCTGCAGCCTGATCTTTTATAGACATTTCTCAATTGAGGCTCCTTCCTCTCTGATGACTCTAGCTGGTTGTCAAGTTGACATAAAACTATCCAGCAGGTGTGTAAAAATGTAGGAAGGCTCTGTGGAAGAGCTCTAGCATGTGGAAATAGCTCAGAGGGAATGACTAAGGATTGCAGGGAGCTAATGAAGTTAGTACCTCTAGCCATGTTTTGTAGCCAGCTTTGATCTGTGGAGGAAGCATTTGATACCAACGGATGGAACCTTCCCATGCTGTATTAGACCTTGTTAGTGTTTGACTTCAGTATCTCCTTAGTCGTGAACCTCTGGGATCAGCTGACACTCTGAACAGCTGACAAGGGACTCTGAGGGTTAACCTCACTACTTCTTATGGGATGGTGGTTCGGGATGTTGCTTTGGCCCGCCTAGCTCGAGAAAGGTTTTGCAGATTTGGAAAACCACTGGAGAGAAAACCAGGAACAATGGTACTTTTATCTACCTTACAACCCTACCAGGGCTGGGTTAACTAAAACAGGAAAAAAAAAATCCCAAAGATACCCTACATGGCTGGAAAAGGACACTCTCAGAGGCTGTAATGTTATTGAATGAAAATCCCTGTTCCAGGAAGAAGCTCCCTTCCTGTGAGTTGTTGGCCAGGGAAGCGCCCGAGGCCCCAGAAATCGTAAAGGCTATTGCTACAGCTGTTGATCATATGCCTGGACTAGAAGGTGAGACCCTGTTGCTCAAGACACCCCATGTTCACGCTCTGACTGTACAACATGGAGAAATTAATCTGGGACTGAGCTGGAAACTGATACCCTGCTCTCTGGCTTTGGCGTTGTAAGAGGGAGACATGCAGGCTGCTGGTGGAGAACCGTCACTAATGCTTCCGCTCGGCCACAGACCCTGTGTGCTAGAAAACACCAACATGCCCGGCAGGATGTGCCTTCTTGTGCAAGGGTGGCTTGGCTATCTTGGGTAAGACCAACTGTCTTCCAATTGTATATAAGGCCCACTCCATACACAAGAGAGAAGCCAAGCATGGTACCATAAGCCAGAACCAAGACCTGTAGCTGTATGTATGTGTGTGTGTGTGTGTGTGTGTGTGTGTGTGTGTGTGTATATATATATATATATATGTCATAAATCTCAATAGGAAAGAAACTTGTATGGTTTTATGAGATGGGTATCATGCACCTGCTAAACCACCCTCTAAACACGTGTGTTTATGTCAATAGATCATCAACTGTTGTTGTCAGCCTCAACTCATAACCTCTGGGGACACTCCTATACAAGTGACATGGTGGCCTGTTTCTTAGCCATAGGTAGCCATCTATGCCCCCTCCAAGGCTCAATGATCATTATGGAAAAGGGGTGGCAAGGATGTAAGACAGAGGAAGGGGTAGGGTGTTGTTATATCATGGTCTCTCCTCGGAGATTAAAATGTTCCTTCCCGCAGGGCAGCCCCTTAAGCAGGGATGTAAACAACAACAACAAAAAAAAAAAAATAGCGTGGCACCTTGCGCAGCCTTGGTACAGTGGGAAGGGGCTTGGACCTGCCTAGGCTCAGTGTGCCTGGCTCTGATGACTCCCCATGGGAGACCTTGATTTGGGGGATGTGGGGATGTGGGGATGTGGGGTGGCTTGTGAGGGAGGGCTGGGAGATAGGAGGAGGTGGGATCTGTGGGTTACCCTAGCATCTGTATCTGTATCTGTAGAGAGAGTAGAAAATTTCTTAATAAAAAATAAACAAACAAATAAATATAGCTTCAAGAATTCCTTGAAACTAACCAAATTCACTAGTCCCTCCCTGCCAAAGCAAGCACAATCTGGCTGCAAAGATGACTCTCAGACAGGAAGGGCTACCTGGAAAAGATTCAGACCAACTGAGGCACGTGGAAAGAGTACTTTAACCTGCTGAGCTGCCTGCAGGCTGAGTGGTGTGCTCCGAGTTCCCAGTTTTGCTGGGGTGAGTCTTGGTGATGCAGTTGTCTTTGAGTGATTTCTGCTCCTGCAAATATCCCCTCACCCATCTTCCTGTAACTCCAATAAAACTCACTAGTTTGCCAAGTTGGACTTTGGTGGTATCCCCGCTTTCATCTGTCATGGGTTCCGTATCTGGGGTGAGTAGATGGGTGTGCTTCATCTCTCAAAGAAAAGTTTCAATCACACAACACGTGTGTGCACACACACATACACATATGATATCTGCTTAATCACCCAGAGCCAAGTGATGGGCTTGGGTCCTGGTTCTGTCCCTCCCTAGCTGTGAGGGTGAAGAAATGGTGCAAACAGATCTTAGTTTCCTCATCTATAAAACAGGAAAAACAATAACAACAATGTGCCCAATGGTCCCCACCTCATTGCGTTTTGAAGCAGCTTAGATGTAATAATATAAAGTATCTAGAATATATAGCAATATGCACCATATAATGTTATGTCTTAACTGTCATTATTCTTTAAAAATCTGGTTAAAACTACAAAGAAAACGTGGAAAAGGAAGTTGTGGTCCTGCCTTGCTTTATTTCTTTGGACTTGTTCCAAACACTTCAAACATTTTTGCAAGGAATTCCATAATGTGGTTCAGTGATTTCACCTAGACCTAACACCCTATCACTCCAGTCAATTTAAGAACCAGAACAAAAAGTAAGAAGAGGTCCCACGTAACCCTGACTGACTTCTTTTTGGAATACAGTTATTGATTTAACAACCCTACAGAATATTCCAGGACTGGCAGTTATGCCCACAGATAGCTGGAGCCCCATAATTACTATTTTGAGTCTAGAACTGTCACTGGACGGGCAATTCTTTCCAGTCCTCAGAGACACCATGACCAGCTGAACCATGGTGGGAAGACTCTGGATCCTGGAAACGTGTGCCCTCTTCCTTTCCAGCCTCCAGCCCTCGGGTGGTAGTGCTTCCCACCCTACTAACCTCAGAGCTCTCCTGTGCTTTTTCAGACATTCAACTGTTCTAGAAACATCCACCGTTCGATTGTCTATACTAAAAACTACAGTGAGGTCCTCCTCAGAGTCCTGGAAACACCCCAGCATGTACTCCAAGCTTTCCCACACTACACAAAATCACCCACTTCTACTAAATTTGACAGAGGGCAACTCGAGACCTTCACCTGAAGCATGGTCAACAAAAATGTCTTTGGGTCAGACAAGGGGATACCTTCCTGGTGTCTCTTTTCACTTCTTCCACCTAAGACATGAGGTGGCCGCTTAGCAAGCTGTCAGTGTAGTGCCGTCTACATATGTCATATGACAAAGCCTGTCACCCTTCAAGTCTTGCCTGCATTTAGACCTTCAGTCCAGTTTTTTCATGACTCTTGTTTATGCTAAATTACCTACAAAGTTATAATGTCAATCAAGGGAGGACTCATCACTATTTGTATAGAAATATGCCATCATTGCATACACCATATTGTTGGAAGCAAACAAGATATCTGAGTCAACAATATACCCTATGTGGATCAACAGAATTTCAGCTAATTATACTTTTGGCTTCTCTCGTGGCTTCTTTCCATTTGAAGTGGAGCTATATTGGATCATTTTCATATTGATATCAGTATCTTTATCGTAAGTTGTATTGCTTTTGTAGTTTCCTTAGAGTTGAGTTAAGATATTATATATACATATATATGTATTTTAGCTAGGAGTAGTAAGTATATAATATTATTGATTTTTCTTGAGAATCATGGGAAGTAGTGAGGGTGTGATACAGACACAAGAGGATCGCTGACAGTTACTACAGGGCCTGGCAATAAGCATGCCAAAGGTTCGTTTTTAAATATTTTTATTTTACAATTAATTTAATTTTACATATCAGCCCCAGATTCCCCAAGATCAATTATCTTCACGTATTTTTGATCATACCACCTCTCCCTCTCCCCAACTCTTCCCAGATCCACTTCCAATACCCATCCACCAATTTTGTGTTGATTTTACCCCATCAAGACCAATTTCTATTGCCCAAATGTCAGTGGATGTGTGGCCCTCAGAGCATGATCTAGGTAAAAATGTTTAGGCAAAAATGCCCCATCAGTGTTTCTCAAGGCTCCTGGAGTTGCCCAAACACACTGAAGGCACACATCCTGGAGGAAGATAGGCTTGCGTGAGACATCAGCTCTGACTCTCACCCCTATGTGAATTAGGTGAGTGGTCTCAGCTCCCTCAGCAGCACACTACACACTTCTAAACTGAAGTTAGCATCAGCCCTAACACATTGGCTGGCCCGGGTCTCCAGGTCTAACGGGCTCTGGCACACTACGGTCTCCCACCGAGGCTAAACGCTGCTTTCTTTCTCCATCTTGCCTAATGCTCTATTATGTATTAAGAGAGGAAACCCCACATAGTTCTGAGAGCAAACAGCCTTTCAAAGTGCTGAAGGTGACTGGTTCCCCTTCTGGTTCAGTTCACTGTCCTACAGCACTACACCAGAAGAAGGTTATTCACGGGATACTGGATTCTTTTCCGTGTGGAATGCTACAAGCCTGACAAAGCACTTTTCTGAACTGGAACAAATCGTACCTGCCATTCAGTAATACTTGGAAATTCATCATCAATTTGATTTACACCCAGCATCAATAAATCACACAAAGTATCCCCTGTGTAGCCCAGGGAGTAAACAAAAGTAAACATTGTGCTTCACCTGCCTGGCTGGCCAGACGAAATGCAAACTCTGGCCACCTCAACTGGAATAATGCCTTTAGTCTCTGGTCGATTTGGTTATTTTGGGAGGCTTTTATGGAATATTAACTTTATTTGCTCTAATTCTACAGGAAGCCACATTGGAAGAGCAAGGAAATATAAATGATTAAAAAGCATAAGTGAAGGGGAAAAAAAAGCAAGTGTTTTGCTCTTTTTAACTGTATTTTTTCCAAATAAGGAGGTCCCATATTGCTACTCTGTTTCTAGTAGGGCTACATTCCACCCAGAGGCCCTGGGGGCCGGTAACAGTTTGTTTTTGTTGTCTCTTGTTTTTCAAAATAGAGTGGAGGCATAAGACAGAGAAGTAACATTTTAAATCAGTGGCAATCTTGTAAACTTGGTCATGGGGCAGGGGGAGGAAAACAAGCTAGCTAACCCACCCAGGAATCAATCCCTAACCTGAACTCCAGACTCTGACCAATGAAAGCAGCCAACAAGCACTAAAAAAAATAAAAAATAAAAATTTTAAAAGTGATGTGTTATTTTATGTACATTAAGTGTTAGCCCTCCCAGGTTCAAATAATACATTATCTTCCCTGAACCAGGTCTTTACAAGAGACACCAGCCTTAAGTGACACAAAAGAGTTTTAAAATCCCAATTAGTTTGGTGTTCTTTGTTGATATTATTCTGTTTTTCTCTAACCAACAATAATGAATAACCCACAAATGCTAATGAATAACTAACTCCTTTTGTCTCCAAGGACAGCCAAGCCCAACAAGAAATGTCAGAGGGCCTGAGGTAAAATAAAAACCTTTATAATGAAAATCTTCCCAATTATACAGTCCTCGGGGCACTACACATGCAGAAATGTCTTAAATATTTAAATAGTCATGTCAAATGTGCTTAAAGTGGGGATCATAAAACTGATTTCCCAAATGCTTTGAAAAATGAGTTTCTACAAGTCTAATTACAGTGAGTTCTGCTGGACCAGGCGGCATGGAAATACTCTCAGGGCTGCTCCGTTAAGTGGGGCTCCACATTGACAAGCCCCAGCCAGGCCAGGGAGCTGCCCTACACACAACGTCTCCCTCCCATGCTGCCTCCTGAAGTGCAGACAACAGAGGAAGGCTCACCTCTGCACATTAAAAACGGACATGGGCCGGGTGATCCCAGTACTCGGGAGGCAGAGGCAGGAGGATCTCTGTGAGTTCGAGGCCAGCCTGGTCTACAGCGTGAGATGCAGGACAGGTACCAAAACTACACAGAGAAACCCTGTCTCGAAAAACCAAAAAAAAAAAAAAAAAACAACCGACATGGTGTAAGCAATGAACTTGAAAACTAACTTCTACAATCTCTCAACTGATAAGCCAGAACCCCTTCCGTTACCTAGGACAGAACAGAGAAGACACACTGATGCCTGTGACCCAGGCTCTCTCTGACCTGCAATGAACAAGAGCACAGTGATGTGTTTTAAAGGCAGCTCTTTTTCCAATGCTTTCCCCAACTCTAACCGCGGGCAAGGTTTGGAAGTGATGGCATCCCAGAGGCAGTAAGGATACCCTTTCGCACAGCTCTCCAAGCATGCCCCCCTAAAAGAGACTGGCAATTTGGGTGAAAGTGAGTGGTTTTAGGTCTAGGGCAGGGAAGTCCAAGCGAGGTGAAAACATCTTGCTACGTCTGAAAACAGGAAGTACTTAATGGGAACATGGTAAAGGGCACAGGAACTGACTTCAAGTGGGTTCCTCTGGCCATATTTGGGTTCACTGGAGCATCAGGAAGAATTATGACAGTAATGAGTCACTGAGAACCATTTTTGAAAAAGAGTCCCTAAGTGAGTCTACAGTGATCCTAAAGAGATGAGGGGAAGCTCCTCTTGACAGCTGCTGTGGTCTGAATCCAAAAATCTCCCCACAGGCCGTGTGTTCACACTTCTGCCCCAGCTAGGGGCATTCTTTGGGGGGGGGGTAATAATAATCAGGACACAACTGCCAGGCTGACAGACACTGGGCACAAAAAGCAGAGAGGGGAGGTTATACCCAGCTCTAAGCTCTGGTCAGAACCTCTGCCTCATGGCCTGCCTGCTGTGCAAGGAGCCATACACTCCTACAGACATGACCGAGCTGCTTCTGCCATCAGGCCTCACTAGGCTAGACAGAAGTCCCTTGAACTGTGACTAGACAAATCCTTCCCCTCTTCTGTCCTGCATTTAGCACGTATTTCGTCGCTGTATTGCTGAAAGTAAGACACCAGCTAATAACCAGACAAGGACTGACAAAATCAGAAAGCATCATCACACTCAACAAAGAGAACCTGACTCAGGTACCGACCAGAGGGTTAGCTCGGAGAGGCTCATGAATGTGACGTCATTGACTAACTTTGACGGGAAACGTGTGACGAAATGATGTTCACCAGGTAAATCCTAGGACAAAGAGCACCTGATGTTTCCTGGTATAATTAATGCTGTGGGCCACACACCAATCACCTATTCCATATTCTTCTTTTTAATTTGGGTGTGTGTGTGTGCACACACATACGGGAGGTGTGCATTTGTGCACATAGGTGTGGAGTCCAGAGGTAAACACTGGTCATCTGCTAATCCTTCTCCACCTTATTTCTGAGACAGAGCCCCTCTTTCTGAACCTGGGGCTCACCATGTCAGCCAAAGTGGCTGCAGTGAGCTCAGGGGATTCAAACCTGAGTCAGGTGGTGAAGAAATGGTCGGCCGAACAAGTGTGAGCCAAGAGACAGCTAAACTGAACCCAGCACAAATGTAAAATGCATGAGGGGGTGGTGGTGTAGGGAGAACTGGGGAGACTAAAAAAAAGGAACCTGAGATACTGTGATAGCCATATATAATACACTCAAACTGGATTAGAGCTATCTAAATTAAAAACCAGTGAGAAAGGGCACTTGGATTGTAAGTAGAGAGAGAAAATAATGTATGAATAAAATAAATTATGGAATACACACTAAGACATAATTATATGTAAGTGAGTCTGTTGTCTGAGTTAACTTCCTTGGTTATGATTAACATGTATTTTGTGTATATACATGAAGAATGCCAATTTTAAGATGAAATGTCACAGTGTCTGTCACTTATTTCCAAGTAGTTCAAAATATTTGAAAAAGATAACTGTGGCAAAATGCTGAGAAGTCAAACCCATTAATCTAGGCTTAGTGGCACTTCTCTGTAAGCTCAGCTCTCTGGTATGCTGAGGCAGGAGGATCACTAAGTTCAAGGCCTGTCTAGTCTACATACTGAGTTCCAAGCCATCCAAGGCTATACAGTGAAACCTTGTCTCACAAAAGTAATAATAATTAACTAGTTGTTTAGTTACCATAGAACACCACACAAAATAATGTAAAGCCAAAAAAAAAAAAAAAGAAAAAGAAAAAAAAAGGATCGAACACTGAGACCACTGAGGCCAAACCATGAGTCTTCTCATTAAGAATCAGTTGATCAAAAGACTGGCTAACTGAAGTAGAGATGACAGGATAGGACGCTCCCAGGAAGCTGTTTAAAAGGGTACAGAATCGAGGGAAATTATCCTTTTCTCTTTCTGCCGTTTATCCTTCCTCCCCCCGCTTCTCAGAAGGCAGATTCTGGTCAGAGCTGGACTGAGGCGGCCACAGTGCAGCCAAGAGGAACACTGTATGGTCCCGGACCTCAGAGAGCAGACCTGAGTAGCCAACACTGACCCCTAAGAAAAATGGCCTCATGACAAGCCCTGGACACTCCAAGAGGCCGGCCAAGTGTCTCTGTGTTTTTATCGTGCCCTCAGGCCCAAGAAACACCTAACAGCCACATTTATTAAGGAATCGAGTGTCAACACTTAACAGCGTGTGTGTACTAGCAACTTATTAGCTGCTTTAAAAAGTAATATTCATAAATTAAAGGAAAAACAGCCTATCTGTTTGATTCAACAGGCACCGTTTCAGGAGGGATATATGCTCCCGTGGTATACCCTACCACTTCCCAAACCTTAAAAAAAAGGCAGATCCCACCATGCTCATGGCCTGTTCACATTTACATGTCACCTAAAATTGTAGTAAAATAGCTACTCAGAAGGCAGAGATGGGTAATTGCCTCACATGTCAAGGCCAGCCTAGGCTACAAAGTGAGTGCAGGTTCAGTCTTTGAGACTCTCTCAAAGAAAACCCCAAATGTTAAATTATTAAATTACCTTAAAAATTAAAAAACAAGCTACCCACCAAACTCCAAAACTTTCTTACCTCAAACCAGATCTCTGTACCGACTGAGTACTAGCTTCTCCTTCCTGTTGCCCAAGCTCTTAGCAACCACCACTGTCTCTATAAACTTCACTATTCCAAGTCCTTATACAAGAGGACTCATAAAATGCATGTTTTTGAAGCTGATATATTGGATTCAGCACAGTTTACTCAAGGTTTATCTGTTATAGGATGTGCCAGAATTTCCTTCCTTTTCAAGTTGAGTATACATGTATCATCATATTATGTCTACACGCTCATCTCGTGATGGACACTTGTGCATCTACCTTCTGGCTATGGTGAGTAATCCTTTCAGGAACAGCAATAAAAAGTGCTTGCTTTCCCTGAGACTGTAGCTTCACAAACATCACCAAAAGGAATGTAATGAAATTTACTGTGGAAAGTGTCCATCTCCACTAGCAAGAAGTTTACCTGATGAGCAAAGAATGCTGGGTATCTCTCTGATTCCTTCAAGTTTTTAAGTGTCTTAGGACTCTTTAAGTTCACTGTGGTACCCCAGTAACCTTGAGGTACCATTTGGAACCCACACTATAGGATGCTGAAGCCACTGTTATCTGTTTTTCCAGGATAGTGGAATGTAATCCTTAAACAACAGATATAACACTGTCAAATCTACACTTCCCACCAGTGTGCCTCTGCAACATCCTCAAGAACCTAAGTTCTCTGGATACAGTCCGAGAGTCAGTGCAATCAAGCTCGGACTCAGAAAAGGCTCTTCTTATTACTGTGTAAATTATACACCATCCCCAAGCAATGAGGCCCTACTGTGGTGAATTTTGTGTGAACTGCCTGAATTGCAAGGTACTCAAATGTTTGGTGAGACATTATTCCTGGTGTTCATGTTGGGGTGTTTCTGGATGAGACTGACATTTACATCAGCAGACTGGGGAAGGGCATTGCCCTCCTTGGTGATGAGAGACTAAAGTCTAACCAGAGCAAAAGCTTCTTTCCCTACACGAGGGGCAGCCCTTTCCTACCTAGTTGCTCTTGAACTGGAACACTGGTTTCTTCTTCTTGCCTTTGCACTCACTCTGAAATACTGGCTCTTCCTGAGTCTGGAGCCTGCTGGTCTTTGGACACAAACTCTACCATTAGCTCTTCTGGTTCTCAGGCCCTCAGCTCTGACTGGAATTAAATCATACACTGTCCTGGGCCACCACAATTTCATTAGCAAACTTCTAATAATAAGATTCTTTATTTCTATTCATTCTCTCCCCTCCCCTCCCCTCCCCTCCCCTCCCCTCCCCTCCCCTCCCCTCCCCTCCCCTCCCCTCCCCTCCCCTCCCCTCCCTCTCCTCCTCCTCCTCCTCCTCCTCCTCCTCCTCCTCCTCCTCCTCCTCCTTCTCTCTCTCTCTCTCTCTCTCTCTCTCTCTCTCTCTCTCTCTCTCTCTCTCTCATATATACATTCTCAAGCTGTTTCTGGAAGCCTCGACTGGTATTCCCCGAGTTACATGCTGCCCCAGGGTCAAAGCAGCCTCGCCCATCTACACTTCTTGGTGAGTCCCTCAAGACTTCATATGTTGCATTGTTTACTGTCTTCCAGCATCAGCTCTTATAAAAACTCTACACCTCCAAGTCATGTAGAGCCAGGCAGAAATCTCATCCCTCTAGGCTTGGATTGTGTTTCTCTCCCTACCCAAAACAAATGCTAGAAAGCTCCCCCACGTGCACACATGCCATGCCAGCTCGTGCATGAACACACTCATACACTCTCGTACACTGAGTCGAGTTATGAGGCTAGCACCTCATTTTCCAAATGTGTGCCTAGATGTCCTACTGTCCTCCTTGATCCCCGTGTCACGAGGCCACGGAGCCCTCTCAGAAGCTGATAGATGGAGCTCAAGAGACAGTTCAGTTGGTTAAACGCTAGCTGTGCAAGTGTGGGGACTTGAGTTTGGATTCCCCAGCACCCACCTAAATGCCAGGAGTAACGAAACGTGTGTAACCCCAGAGCTGGGGAAGCAAAGATGGGATCCCTGGAGTATGCTGATCAACCTTTCCAGCAAAGCAAGGGAGTTCCATATTCAGTGGTGAGAGACCCTGTCTTAAAAAAAGAAAACGGAGAATAACTGAGGAAAAGACCAGCACTGACCTCTGACTCCACCCCTGCCTGCACATGCACACACACATACTCATCCACACAAAGACTGACACACTACTCTGAGTGTATCCCTCTCAGAGTCCTCACTGTGCTTTGTAACTACCAGTATATTTGTCTAAATTCTCAAACACCCTGAGGGGAAGGCTGCATTTTATATACAAGTCTTCCAGAACAATGGCTTATATTCCCCACAATATAAGTTCAGTAAGTATTTGTTGAATAAATGATCAGATGGAGTTTACACAATCCCAGACCATTGGTTGTTGGCTTGATTTATGAATTCTGACAAGATCTACAAGGAACAATTAAACCACTTCTGGCCTCACCAAGACCACTGATGGTATCCAAGCTGCATGGCTGAGAGGAATCACTTCAGATTGTCCCCAGCTCCTTATCTGTGAGAACTCATGCTACAAGCATGTTGACAGGAAGCCTGGCACTGTCTACTAGCTAAGAGCCAGCAAGCCTCAGGGGAAGAACTGGGAGGCAGCACTTGCTCGACATGCATTACAAGGTAAGCTGGCCCTGATGACTCACTCGGTTAGGCTCCTTTAACCTAAGTTCCTGAAGCACATTGTCAACCAGGATTATAGTTATGGCTTCTATCAAAGTACCATTCCTGAACTCTTTCTTAGTTAGTGTCCCCAAAGAGTTTGTTCTTTTGGGACCTTCGTCAGTTAAATCAAGTACATGACATACCCTGAGCTGTTGCGAGCAATCGCTGACTCTATTTCAGAAGGCATTCCCACATGCAGCCTGATGCATACACGATATGAGAAATGCAGGTTATGCACATCATCACCATTACCACTATCAGTCACGTGGACAAACACAAGGGCCTCTAAAAGCAAGCTGCGGCTCACTGGTCAAGATGAGGTGAGGGGTGTCGCTGGGGCAATGCCTCTAAAACCCAGCAGAAGCATTTGATAGAAAGAAACAGCACTCAACCCCACGAGGCAGTGGTCTAAGAGTTACAGACTGGTCTGGAAAGGACCCCCAGGGAAACCTTACCTGAACATAAATACCAGTACCTCTAGGAGAGTACACTACTCCAAACAGAAACTAGACTAAATGTAAATTAATAGGGAAAGCAATAATAAGAAAGTATAAGAGAAATAGAAAAGCTACATGTATGCTTACTGTTGTAGGGTTTTTAGATTTTTGTTGGTTTGGGTTGTTTTTTTTTTTTTTTAATCTCTTCACTTATGCCAAAAACTCCATGCACCAAAATACACAGACACCAAGACAAACAAGTCTTTGGCTACATGTCTGTTATTAATCATTATTCACCTTAATAACAGGGTATGTGGCCATTCAGTAGCCTGTTAGTAACTCTACTGAGCAGTATAAGCACTTTAAATACAAACATTTCAATACTACATGCTAAAGTACCTTAAGGAACATACAGAGTGCTATTGCACATAAAACGCTGTAGCCATGGAGGAGTCGGGCTCTTTTTCTTCCTGGCCTAAACACACACACCATCTGCAACATACATTCATTAAGTCCACACCAATTGCTAGAGAGAGTGTCGTGCAAATACTTTGTTAGTCCTCACAACTACTCTTTAATTTGAAATACATGGTAACCCACCCAATCACTACTAGACTAAAACCACATGTTGTGTTTCAAATTAACTAAGGTTTCTAGTCCCTCACAAATTTTAGATACATGTTTGTCATTCTTGTTGGAGTCGGGGCTCACTGGTGGAGCGGTTGCCTAGCATGCTTCTCTAAGGCCACGGTTTCAATCCCCAGCGTTAAGGGGGAATGGATTATGAATTATTCCCTGTACTGATTTCACTCTTCATCTCCTTATTTGTATTTACTGACTCCTCCTTTTACTGGTTATTACAGTGTCTCTCTTTTAACCATTTTCCTTCTAAGCACAGCTTTTCTTCCAGTACTTCTAACACCAGCAGTGGTTCTGGTTCAGACTTGTCCTCCATGGTCTGTAGAATCCACTCCACCCTCTAAACCAGGACAGAGCCACATGTATGCAGAAGACAGATTCGTCACCTTGCTCCTGTCCCCCTCCATCACCTGCCTCACCATCTCCCTTTTGAGCTGATCTTTCTGCTGTACCTTCTCCTCTGCTTCACGTTCCGAGGTGTCACACATTTGTATTTAGCACTTATACACACAGACACAAGTACACACCCAACCCCTTACCAAGCATGAGACTGTGAACTTTGACTTTGATGTTAAATTACATATATTTTCTATAGAATTCACGGACAGTGAACAGACATGAGATAAAACATTCCCATTTTTAAAAGATTCCAAAATGACAATCCTACCTTTCTCGGGATTTGAAGAAAAGGGGTCTCCAAATTCTTGATGTTTGGGTTTTACAGTAAGTGATGGTGCCATGCCACCCGTCTGAGTGGCCTGAAACTGAGGCTTCCCATTGGTGAGTAACTGTCTCCTGGGGCTCAGGGCAGGCAGATGGATGGGACTCATGGCCATGTTGCTCTGAGGAGCCATCCCTGCTCCGGAGGACATCTTGAGATGGAGGTTGTTAGCTAGATTTCCAAAAGTGGGGCTGGGTGTGCTGGCACAGGACGAGGGGCCCGGAGGGCCTGAGTGGGCTCTGATGGGAGGAATATGTTGACCACTGAGCAACCCAGGCCCCTGTGGGGTTCTTGCTGTCCGATGGAGACTCATGTCACATGACCTTCCATTCATTGTGAAAGCCCTAAGGCCAAGACGGTCAAGATCCAATGGCACGACTGATTCTTTCAGGGCAACTCAAGTAATTTATCCATGGGATAGGAGATAAGTCTGTTTAAAACAAAAGCAAATACAGGTGTTGGGAAAGGTAAAGCTGAAAATAAGACACAGCAATTTTTCAACTTGTACAGCATTCACACATCACCACCACCACAACAACAACAACAACAACAAAAACAACAACAACAAAAAATCACTTGGCAAACCGGCCCCTTATGTAGAATAAGATCATAAAACACACAGCTCCTTGGCAAGGACTCTCCACTTCTGCTTTCATAGGAAGCATGTATTATGGGTCAGTGCATTGTTCTGTTTGTCACTGTGCCCTTCTCAATATGGTACTCAGCAGCTACCACCAGTCTACTGAAGACGGCTTACAAAATGTAACTTACTCTACTCCCAAAGGATTGGCCCATACACTGCATTTTCCCTACAGTGTGTCTTTGGAAAGCCAGAACACCAGCCTCTGGGAGCTGCGACACTAAACTTCCGAAGTTCCCAATCAACAAATACAAAGCTAACATGATGTTCAATCTGAGGAGTATTTTCATAGTGCCCAGATTTGCAGTAGATCAAAACTCTAGGCATGAGACTATTAATTTTCATAGATCCTTACATTTAAATACTTACAATAGCATCAAGACCTTAGATTCATATTGATTCTGAGTTATGGATCTAGAAATAGACTCAATGCCACAATACTCCACCTTCCATTGAGAAGTTCTGGGAGAGGAGAGAGCTATAAACAATACCTCCTGGAAAACACAGGAGAAGAGGAGCTCTTAAAGGTGGGTGCCAGTATATTCACAGAAAGCCCTACTCTATTACTGTATATACCATACTGTCAGGAAGCCTCCGACGGGACCAGAAAAAAAATTACCAATGTGTCCACCAAATGCCATTTTCTACTTGTATGTGATGACATCAACACTCCCTAGGTCTAAAACTAAGGAAGGCTCTTCCCCCCACTAACAACTCCCTCCCCAGAGTAGGTCTAAGGAGGTGGCCAAGTGACACCATAGTGCCTCTACTGAAAATGTCTGCAACAGCCACAATGTGTCTTGTAGACAGACAAGATAGTCATAGGAAGCAGCCACGGCTGAATAAACACAGGAAATGAAGACTGAGAACAAGTCAATAATATCCATATGTCCTCAATAGGATAAGTCTTGGGATTTCTTTTTCCCTGGAGGATCCATTTGAGGTCTTGAACAAATATTTTCAACTCAACTCCAAAGGACGCAAAAGGAATGACTGCACCAGTCATCATGGGAAGGCTACCAAGGAATGAAAACTGTTTCAAGGACATTGTTTCCTTTCACCATTTTAGGAAACAAAAAATACTTAAATGTTCACTGTGCTTTCCATAAAATTACCATGCATGCCTATGTTGAGGTGCTCTGAATGTAATTCAAATGTAAAATTCAGAATGTACTCTTTATTCCTCTGCTTTGCCAAGAATCCCATCCTTTGATGACATCTAGCTGCCAATCTTAATGGACAAGAACTCTCTCTGTCATACAGCTACCACTCCTACTCTCCTGCCACCACAGGTCCCATGGAAAGACGAGTCTAAGTTATCCAAACCTGCATCACTGAAGTTCCTTTACAAAACAGTAAGACTAGAGCTTGCTACAAAGTGGTCCCGAGTCTGTTCTTCTTTGACTGTGGAAAATGCCCCACACACTGTCTGTTATGTGCACATCTGCTGTATTACCAACCACTCTCTTCATCTTGACTGGCTGATCTTGAGCAAGAATCAGAATCATGATCCAGTCTCCACTCATTCATAAAATAGTGGTTTCTGAGCACTCTGAACTTTCCAAGGAAGCATTTATTCACTATCCATCAAAAGGGGGAAAAAAAGCAAATAAATATGCCATGTTGGCAAATTTTTGAAAATGAAGAACAGTCCAAAATGACTGTAGTCAGTTAAACCATATCCAAGTGGCAAGAGTCTGCAGATTTGTTGACTGTGATCATTTCCGTTTTTTTTTTTTTAAGGAGCCATTTTTGCACCGGCATCATATATAAGTAGTTCTCATCAAAATCTGTATCAAAACCACATCACCAAGTATTCCAGCATTAGGTCCACAAGAAAGGAATGAGAAGAACCAGAACTAGAATTAAGCATCATGTACTCATACTGACATTTCATACAGGAATATTTATTTTGCTTTTTTTTTTTATAAACTGCACTCCTGTTTGAAACAGGTTTTAAAAAGGCAACAAAATATACTTAAATTTTATAACTGAAAAAAAATCAGAAAAATGAAGTGATTAATACAGAAAAAAATAGGTGAATAGCATGTAAGTTAAGCAAAACCACCCATGAGATGGAAAAAAGAAAAGATAGAAACTACATGAGGGAAAAAAGACATAAGATGTAAAGAAAGAAACTGTATATGGAAATATGCCTAAAATTAAAGTTTTCACATGAATTATGTCAACAAATCTTTCAAGCATTTGATACTAGTACCTAGAAATCACTTTAGTTTTCTCACAGTGTAACATTTTTATATACTTCTGAGCTAAGCCACTGATCAAATACCATTTCAAGTCCACTGGATAATAAAGCAGGAGCGAAGAAGCACGTGGTTTTAGGAAAGACATGTGTTCAAGCATCAGTGGGAAGTATTGGAGAAGCCAAGGAGCCGAGACCTAAGTCACCAGCTCCCTGGACTCAGTTCTCCATCCATAAACGCCTGGGGAAAACAAATGAATTCACCAGAGTCTCTTGATATTCGGGTTTTTCTAATACTCTAGATAAGGAGTACTATTTTTAAAACACTCACGTACTATAACAACAAATTGAGATGCAGCATCTATTTCTTTATCAATTAAAGCTAGAGGAATTGCGTGGACAGAGAAGGAAAAACAGTGGCACTCTCTACCAACTCAATTAAACAATGGTGGGCAGGCGGGCGGGCAGGGCCTCCCTCCCCCTCCCCTCTCCCTCCCCAACACCATGCCCAAAGACAGCACTAACCAACAATGAAATACAGCACTAAATCATATTCTGCTAAGAAAAAAAAAATCACAGCTAGTAGTATCCTAAACTTAACCAGGAAAACTCCACTGAAAGAACCTCTTTTTAACAAAGATGTATCTACTTATATTTTATATGTCTTAGTGTTGTATTTGCACTGGTGCCCACAGATCCCAGAAGAGGATGTCAAGTCCACTGAAACTGGAGACACAGGTAGTTGGGAGCTGCCATGTGGGTGCTGGGAACTGAACCTGGGTCCTCTACAAGAGTAGTCATTGCTTTTAACCAGTGAGCCATCTCTCTGGCCCCCTCTTTTTATTTAAAAACTCTCACCAGTTTCTCCTCTGTCTTATGTCCAACCCCTCTACTCAAGACTACCAACAAAAAAAGAAAAATGAACAAAGAATTTTTAAAGGAAAAAGCAAAGAGAATCCAAAAATATAAATCTCAGGTTTTTCCCATGTGACACTTTGCCATATTTAGATTTTTATACCCCATTGGGTCTCACAATGAAAATGTTCACTCTGCTAATGAGTTACTAAATCTTTCCTTTTGAGAACTTTCAACCTCTTAAAACACACTCCTATAATTCAGGTTAGAGAGGAAGTGACCTAACCCCTAAGGAAACCAAGGTAGAAAACCATTTAATAATGCCACTCCTTTTCTGGAAAAGCACTAACTTTGATCAAAACATAAAATCATGACTCTACCTTCTTCCCAGGGCTACAGGCACTGCTCCTTATGGATTAAGAGAGATTAAACAAATGAAAGCAATGTTAACTCATCCAGTTAAGAAAATTCCAGAAACAAGTTCCACAGTGCCTATTTACAGCCAAAGGCCCTTTCTTAGTAAATACCATTAATAGACTCATCTAGAGTCATAATTCATCTGATGAGCCAGTTAATTATTAATTTTCATACATCATTTCATTTCCTTAGGCTACATTTAGCCTCTGTTACATTTTCCATTCCTTATGCTGAGAGCATTTCTTACCCTGCACCCCCCCCCCAAAAAAAATCTGTTAATGAAGCACAAATAATGGGCAGGAAGCAAACTGATCCTGAATATGATCATATTTATGTATATGCATATAAGTAAATGTGTGCACGATTTACGGTGTGTGTGTGTGTGTGTGTGTGTGTGTGTGTGTGTGTGTGTGCATGTGTATATTCGTGTGCATGCGTGCGTGTGTGGCAACTATGACATGTTACCCTTTTCATTTTCCCGTCTGGGTTAATGATTGTATAGTTTCATTAAGCTCTGTCATTTCAACTCCACGGCCCTCATCGTTTAACAGGCCCGTGCTATTCTCCTGGGCTTCTCCTGTTACGGCTTTCTGTAGCCAGAAGAATATAGAAATGAAAAACCTACTGATGGATAATATAAGGTATTCTCATGCACGGCCACAGTGTGAAGCAGATTTTGCAATTTAATCAAGGACAGATAGAGCTGAATGTTCTTATATCCCAAGAGTTCATTTTAATAAGCAGAATGTACCTTGTTCTAACACAGGTGACTGACTCCTCAGTAAAGATTGTATAAACAAAAACCAATCATGTAAGTCATTTTATTGGCAACAATATAAACACAGCTATATTAGATGTCACCAATAAATCAGAGTGATTCTTGTCTGCAATTTCAACAAGAGGGAAGTGCAAACATGAGTCCATGAAGCTGGAGGATATGATGGAGGAAATACATAGAATGTGGACACTATCATTTCTCTAGACCCAAACTGGAAGGTCCTCCATTAGAATGAATGGATCCACAACAAAACAGAGTTCTTTGTATGGGTGCATAACTATATGCACTGAAACCAACAAAGCCACAAAAGGTTCACGAAAAGAAACTCATACTTGAGCTCTAGAGCAGAAACTCAAAGAAGTTTAAAGAAGATCTTTTCACGCAAGTCCTAATGAAGGCTGTAAGCACATGACCACATTTACTCTGAACATCAGTGTGTACCGATGTCTAACAACACATTCACTGGTAAGATGAAATCAGAGATTTCACTTTAGCACTAATTAATAAGACAAATGAGTGTCCCCAGCAGGCATTCCACTCAAGTCTTCCAAAGACCACTCAGAAGAGACACTATAACCTGCATTAGGGCCCCCTTCAACAGAACCCACGACTTCGATGTACCTGTGGATTCGAACTCTAAGCTAATTCATGATCAATATATTGTAATTATTCTAAGTTTTGTATTTATGAATTGCCTCTAAAAGGAAGGTAATTTTTCTTAAGCATATGGACTAAAATAACTAACAGTGCATTTTAAATTTAAGTCTGTAACTATGACGTTCACAATGTGAGCAGTGGGCATGGCCAAGGCCTAACAGAAGAAGAGGAGACAGGAGCGGCCAACTAGTTCAGGAACCCATCCTAGTCAGTCAGGCTGAAAGTCAGAAGCAACATTCTGAAGATCCGGGTAGTAGTTGTGGTGACGAGGACACTGATTACAGACCAGATGGCTGGTAGACAATCAGCATCTTCCCAGAGACCGTGCTGTAGAAGGACAATGGAGCTAGGTAAGGGTTCTCCCCCCAGAATGTACCTTCCACACCTGAGTGCATCTCCAGGACTCTCTCAGCCTCCTAATGTCGCTGGATTTAGCAATAATTACTGAGAAGGGTGTCATTACTTTGCCTCAGTCATTAACTCATCAGTGAGTACAGAAAGGTCTAGAAAGCTGAGGCCTTAGAAAGAAGGGTCAATCAATGCAAAAAAAAAATCATCATCATAAGAAATTAGCATGAACTTGAAACCAAAAACATTTCAGCACCAACAGGGATGTTTGGACAGGCAGTCATGGATTGGCCATGCCTCAGCACGGCACAGGTTGGGATATGCTGAGTTCCTAGGCCTACAGTTACTGAGGTATTCGTTCTAAAGCAGTGTTTTGCAAACTGAGCAGCAGTCCCCCGAAGGCCTATGGTATCAGTTACTCAACAGGGAAAGCCTTTTTTTTTTTTAATAAAATAAATAGAACAGACTGCAATCTATTTGCAGCTATCAGAGTACATCAAGAGTAATAATGGTCAAGAACTGTTCTATTTCATTTCTTTGCAGGTGTACCTATCTGTATGCACAGTGTGTTTTGGATAAGATAAACACTATTTTATGGTGGATCATGATAAAATGAAATAAAACCTCGTGTTAGAAAACAATTTGGAAGGCTGGGCAGAAGTGGCACACGCCTTTAATCGCAGCACTCAGAAGGCAGAGCCAGGCGGATCTCTGTGAGTTCGAAGCCAGCCTGAACTACAGAGCGAGATCCAGGACAGGCACCAAAACTACACAGAGAAACCCTGTCTCAAAAAAACAAAAAGAGAGAGAGAGAGAGAGAGAGAGAGAGAGAGAGAGAGAGAGAGAGAGAGAGAGAGAGAGAACGAACCATTTGGACTCTTTGCTGACCTCAAACACCTACAAACAGCAGCTGTAGGTACAGCCAGATTTTAGAAATCAAGGTAAAAGGAATACCAAAATAGTGTAAAATGAAGAAGCTTGACATTTTAGGTTTTTCTTTGTTTTGTTTTGAGACAGGGTTTCTCCATGTAGCCCTGGCTGTCCTAGAACTCCCTTTGTAGACCAGGATGGCCTTGAACTCACAGATCCTCCTGCCTCTGCCTCAGCTTTATTTTTTTAAGGGCAAACAATACAAAGCTACATTTCAGCCATTGCTATCTATCACCTCTCAGTAGAGAGTGATTGATCATTTGTGCTGATAAGTAGCAATTGAGCAACCAAGAGCATCAGCATCAAAATGACTGTCAGCGGGGTCTGAAGAGACAGTGCAAAGGTTAAGAGCACTGGCTGCTCTTCAGAGGGGTTCAGTTCCCAGCACCCACAGGCCAGCTCACAACTGTCTGTAACTCAGTTCCAAGGGATGCGTGTGGTGAACATACATGCAGATAAACACCCTTACCTATAAATCAATACGAATAATACTTATGGATTACTTTTAGATCTTCCTGGTTGCAGAGTGTAGACATCTATCCCAAGATTGAAGCCATGCCCTGATAGAAAAACCAAAATATGGAATAGCTATATATAATATATATAAATATATATATATATATAATATATATATAAAATCTACTATATTATATATATTAACACAACTCAGTTTTTCAGGACCCTGTTTTTTTTTTTTTTTTGAAATGTGTTCTTAATATGAGTTAACCATCAGATCCTGAGACGAAGAATCTGAAATGGAAAATATGAACTCATCCCCTGTGACGTCACCCCTGAATTAATTACCTGCACTACTGGGACTGAGTCCCACACGGCCATCATTTAAGACACAAAGCCCTCTTCTTTGAAAAACAGAAAAGTCATGAACACTGACTGGAGAATGTTCTTTGCAAAGAAACCATGAAAATCCATCCTCACACAAAGAGGAACAGGGGACGTGGACTATGCCCAAATGGAAAGCAGCTCCTTGTCATTTGGTTTGTATAACCTGCCACTCAGTCCACAGGAATGGCTATTTTTAAGGCTGAAACCACCATTTTCTCAAGAGGATAAGAAACAGCTACCTAGAGAAGATTCTAGAAGCAAAGCTGATCATTCAAACCAAAGTCAAGCTTGCTAAAGAATCTCTGTCACACGTGGACTGAGAGATTTCTCTCCTTTGCCACAGTTACTGCTGAAAAGTAACCACTGTAAAATATTTTTAGTCCTTGGTAGACAGAAGTTTTACACAAGTTAATTCTGATCACTGACATCAGGGAAGAAGTATGAATGTCCACAACAATGACTAGGCCTTTACCCAACATGACAACATATTTATTAAAAATTGTGTTTAAACCTTCATGAATGACTCAGCCAAGTTACAGACAGGAGTGGAGCCTATTGGTCATGCTGAAAAGGTTGGGAAAACATTCATCTATTTCTTCACACACAAAAACAGCACAAGTCCTACTCAGCCCTGGACTCTAGTTGGCTTTCTGTGTACAGTATTCAACAGGCCTAGAAATGAAACTTGGAAGTTGTGGCTCAGAACTGTAAAAACCACTGATGTTCAGAAATACTGGCCACTTTATCAAGGAGCCTGGGACAAGGTCAGATCTTGTGCTCGAGCCTATCTGCTCATCTAAAGTTCCTTAAGGCTTGCTGCCCCTGAAGGAACATGCAGCCTTTCATGTTCTCGGCCTAGAGATCACAGCAGACAAGAATGGCCCCACTCCTTTCCTCATCTCAAGTGTGCGCTCAGCTAGGTAGCGTCCCTGAGATTTCAAGCCTTGCAGACAAATCCCCCAATTTTGTGCCCAAGATAGAAAATAGTTAGATTGTTGCTCTAGCACACTGCCTTGAAACCTACCTCCAGAGTTTCCCAGCTTCCTCTCGTTCTCCATCTGTGTGCAGATGTGTGTATACATGTATGTAAGTTTGTATGTGTGCAGATCAACGAGGAAAGGTATAAGCACACACGCATGTGCGAAACAGATGACCACCTCAGGTGTCAACCCCAGGAATGCACTCCGCCTCCTTTTAAACAAGGTCTCACATTGACCCCGAGCTCCCCAACTAAGCTACACTTAACTGATCCCCAATGTCTCTGCCTCCCCAGTGCTGGCATTACAGGGGTGTACTACCATATTTACACTTTTACATAGGTTCTAGGATACTGGTCATGCTGAAAATGTTGGAAAAACATTCATCTCATGGTCCTCCTACTTGCAAGGCACGAGTTTTGCCAAATGAAGCAGCCACAAGCCCACTTCTACGAACTCTCCAAGCCCACTGTATGCCCTTCACACTCCTGTGTTTGTCTCCATGGCTCTCATCTGTCAAATGGGGATACTCACACTATTGGGCACTGTTTATGGCATTACAGAGCAGCAAATGAGAAAATGCATGTCACATTCTTAGTACAGTGCCAAGGACATAAAGAACCCAACAAATGCTAACTATTTTCCTCCATATACATTTTTCATTTCACATTCCTCCCATTCTTCAGTGCTCTGTGGCTATTTGCCTATGTTTCATTTCCCTGTCTAAAGTCTCCTTCCATTGAGTTTTGCGGTTATGTCTAGTTTATATGGGAACTCCCCCCAGCCCTTGTATTTAGAGATAGTCATATAATGTATTTACACATTTACATATAATGTATCTATCCTTTTCACACATGACTTAGCATACGTATATTTCAATACTAATTTACACATGTACATATTTACTACCTTTATGTTATTCATATTACGCAGAAAATAAAAGTGAGATATGTAATTATAGTCTGCCCTCATCATTTATTATCTGAATAAATATAAGTGGCATGTGACAATGCAATAATCAGTCCCATGCCCTGTGACCTGAAGATCCAGTTTAATTACAGCTGTATGCTTTCTAGCCTGCTCATTCCCATCTCTCTTCTGTTCGCTAAGTAAGAAAAAGTAACACAGAAATTCTGTCCCATCCTCTGGGTAGACACAATGTTCTTGCCTGAATCTTCACATTCTGGTAGACAATTCTCAGTCAATTCAGTACTAAGCTATGTTTGCTGTGGAGTGTTGGCCCTCATACCAGGGCTACCAACGCATTCTCTTAACATTTTTCCTGCTCACCGGGAATCACACCAGGCATGTTACAAAGGTAGGTACCAGACTGCCGACAGGTATGGATATGATCCATTTCACTTGTATCTCTCCTTAATTCTATCACCTTAAGTAATGCTCAAACAACTACTTTCTATACGCCAAACTGTTCCCATCACCTTTAAAGGAAAACCCAGATTATCTGACCTACTACAAAGTCGCGAGCATATCAAACAAAGCTAGAACCATTCCAGTTCCGCAAAACACTTGTTCAGGCAAACTCACACAAGTGTTAGAAGTGAAGGTAATGTTACCTTTAAGCAGTGGTTCTCACCCTCCTAGTGCTGTGACCCTTTAATACAGTTCCTCATGTCATGGTGACCCCTGATCATAAAATTATTCTGTTGCTCCTTCATAATTGTAATTTTGCTACTGTTATGAATTGTAATGCAAATGTCTGATATGCAACCCACAAATTAAGAACCACTGTCTTAAAGGGAGGCAGTCCCTGGAGGGATCTCTGAGAGATGCTCCTGGGATGCCAGTTTGTTGGGTGTGTCCTGTTTATGAAGCTAACAGGTGTGATCTTCCACATGGATATTTTGTTCTGCCTCAACAAAAATGTTGGCTTTTGTGTTAACTCTGCCTAAAGTAAGTGGTAACTAGGAAAACCTTAAGCTTGGGCATCTTTTATAAAAATTCAGCTCATCTTAATGTCATATTAAAGACTCAATTTTGTCTCTTTCTCCTGGAATAAGGATGTCATCGTATTTTTATTGCAAAGACTACCTATGTGCCTTTTTTTCCTTCAGTCCTGACTGAGTTTATGAACTAGCCAAACATAAAAGGGTTAATCCTGTATTGACTCCTTATTTATAATAAAACTTCCTCTATAGAAAAATAATTGCAGAAACACAGGAAATGACTTCTCCAAGGGTAAGAGTGTGCTCTGGTCCTTCTTCCTGGATCTGCTCCTTCAAAATAACTCCTACAGTCAGGGAGAACTAAACACTAACATCCCAACTCCAATGGTCAGCAACCTTGACCTGAGAGGACAATGTAGACAGACTATCCTCAGAATATTCCTAGTAGGAAAAAGGTAACGTGAACACTGACCTGTCTTCTAAAACTGCGGAAGGGCCACCCCGGCCACATAAGTAAAGGCAGGGCTTTTACAAACTATCACTTCCATGTACTTAACTCTCGCCATTCTTTTTCGCCTACCACAATAGGTAGAGTCTGGGGTGCATCCCAGAAAGAGAGTTACTTCCCATTTAGAGTAAGAACCACTTTCTCCCAAGCAAACCAACCAACCTCAGTTATCCAACCTCTGCTAACCTGAGTGGGAACTCTGGTAGAACCAATGAATTGTAGAAAGGCCACTCTGCCCAGAGTGACCTCAAGAGAAGCGAGGAGAGAGGGCATCATCCCAGAGCACACAGAATTAACTAACTCAAATCTCAAGAAGGGCTGAGTCCTCCTGGCATGGGAGAAAAGAAATGAATAAGGTACTAGTAAGAATGAGAATCTTCTCGATGAACACTGTGGTAAATTCTAGTCAAGTCACTAAATGTAAGCAGTTCTCCCTGGAGAAGAAAGGGGGGGGGGCATACACTCTCACAGAGCTCTCTCTTTAGATCATGTCAACGTTTCCAGGCACAACTTTCATTGTTTTTCTGCAAACTTTTGCAGGTTCACCTGCTCTATGTAGCCTCATTGCAAACAAGAGAGAAAAGGGGGGCAGGGGTAAGATTTAAACTCAAGTCCATTTTTACAATTTTAAGAGTTCCTCATAGAGTCTACAAAGTGAAGTCCAGTGGGCAAGGAGACATTTGGGGACAGGGCCTGGCTACCACCCAAGGCAGAAAGCATGACTCATCAGAGCTTCAGTGCGGACAGAAGACACTTCGCATTTGTCTTGAGTTCACCTTCAGGCCAAGAACCGCTCTCAACTGAGAAACTCTAGTGTTTTTCCTGGATGCTTAAGTTTGGCAGGGGTTCTTGGGCAAAACCCCTGGAGTCTCAGGGTCTTGATTTCCCCCCCTCTTCCCCTCCCCCCCCCAGGACTTTTAACAGTTCCCACTGGGCACTCCAGGTCCCATAACCCAAAGGGATCTGGTCCACTGGGGGGAGCTGTATACATACCTTCTCTCTTTCCTAGCCAACTCTGGAATCACTAGGACCACCAACCCAATTCTCAAGAGATGTCCTAGAAAGAGGCTCTGCGGGGCTGGGAAGGTGTCCTCTCCAGGAGAGACAGGGTTGCAAGTGCTGGAGTGTCCCTGCGGACACTACTCCCTAGGACTCCGGAAGTGACCCCCTACCCTCTATTCCATAGGACCAAGCTGGTGTCAAAAGAGGCCAAGCCAGGAAGAGAGGTACACAGGGCAGAGGCGCCAGGAGTGGTGGTGGGGCTGCAGGGCCTAGGCGTAAGGCCCGGAACAGTGGGTAGACTGCCCGCTTGGGCTCAACAATCCCCCCCCCCAAACAATACAAACACAAGCACGCACACGCGCGCGCGCGCGCGTACACACACACACGTACACACACACGTACACACACACACACACACACACACACACACACACACACACACACACACACACAAATACACACACCTTTGCCCCGCAGGGGTCTTGGGTCCTGGCCCCTGGGCTCCCCGGAGGTAAGCGAGGGCAGGACCGGAGGTGGAGGCGCCAGGGCCCCTAGTGGTGCTCGCTGAAACCCGGCCGCCCCCGCTCTGCCCCCGCCTCTCACCCGCGGCGTGTCAGCCAGCCAGAGAGCAAGCGAACGCAACAAAACAAAACAAACTCGTGCCGGCTTCCTGTTGTGCAACCCGGTACTGAGTAAATCGGGGGCAGAAAGGCCGCCGCCAGCCGCCAGTTAGGAAGCCGGGACCGACCGACCGAGGAGACCCTCGTGCTGCGGGCCGGAGCCCCGGAACCCCAGGAGCCGCACTTGGGTGCGCACCGCCCCGCACCCCACCCGCGTCCTGTGCGAGTGCTCCCCCCGCCGCCCCGCGTCCTTTTGCTGTCGCCTCCCAAACAGACTACTTACCAGGTCCAAGGGCGCGACCTCCTGGAGCCAGAACCCTTACCCCAATGTCTCCCTCCAGGTACCTACTTGAATCATCCATAGGATGACAAATCCACCCGGGCCAAGGTTTTCAGACACTTGGGTGAGTTCCTCGTCCCCTGGGTGACTTGTCAGCTCTAGTGAGTAACTGGGAACTGTCGCTTGGGGCAAGGTGTGTGTCTAGGATTGCCAACAGCTCACTCACGCTTTCCAGAAAGTGGTCCCGGACGACTTCAAAATAGACACAGGGTCATTTATAGGGACCAGAGACTTGAAGCAGGACAAAGTCCCCGAGACTGAGACATTCCCCAAACAGTGCTGACATTTTGTCCCGGCCCATAAAAATGTACACGCGAGGTGACGAACCCGGAGGGGAGTGTTGGTGTCCGAACGCGTCTGCGATTTCGTGGTGTGGGAGGTTATAGTTGAAAACCTGGCGGCTGCGGGTCGCTGCACCTCTCCCGACTAGTAGCTGTGTCCCCGAACCCGAGGACCTCCCTGAACAATGGGCACAACAACTTGGATAGAACACAAAAGTGGAAAACAGCCTTCGTGGCGCTCCACAAACACGTGGAAGCCGGAAAAACAACTACTGCCCCGACTCTGGCCGAAAGACCTCAGGCCACCCCATCACTCCACACTTTGCCAAAGTTTCCCTTAAGTAGAACCCCGAGGGATGGCGCGCACCGTGCCGGAGCGCTAACTGGCCCTGACTGTGTCGCCTTGTGGGACCTGTGTTATCTTTTAAAAGGCAGAGACTCTCCCTATAAGCGAAACTTCAACACCTTGCTGGTTTCCTTTCCGTCTACACTCGGCGCTCTTAGGTAACTGACAGCCAGTCTGATGGCTAAACGAGTACTGCCATCTGCCTCGGTAAGGTGTGCCTGGGTCTCTAGAAGCCCTGTGAGTCTGGAGACTTGGGGTGCTCGTGTCCTCAAACCCGCGCGAACGCCACCAAGCCGGCGTGCACAAACTCTTTCTAATCCCGAGTTTGCATCTCTTGAGACTGACCGCCCCCACACTCTCGAGCGCCTTCTCCTCGCTCCGTCTCTCGCCTGCGGAACAAAGTTCCTATGGCATCCACTTACCAGGTAACCGGATTTCCACAACAAAGCTGGGCGCGTGAGTCCCTTCTCCCGGCCAGCCCGCGCGTGACAGCACTGGCGACGAACGGGTGGGGGGCTGAGCCCCTCAGCGCTCCACGCGGGCTCTGCCTCCTTCGGAAATGAAAACTCGCATCCAAGCCCGGGGCCGGAGCGCGGAAACGCGGCCCGATGGCCGTGTGTGCGCGCGCGGCGGCTGCGACGGCCGCGGCCCGGGAAGGAGGAGGCAGGGCAGCGGGCCGACTCTCGGCATCAGCTCGCTGTCCCCGCTCCGCACAGACACACTCCTCCAATCATGTCTTTACAAAGTTGAGTGGCGACTGGGTGCCTGGCCCCGGGCGCTCATCCTCGCTCTGGGCCGAGGGGGATGCGTGGAGGGGCCGGGCTCGGGATGCTGGCTGTTGGAGCTGGGTCCCGGCTGGAGAGCGCCGGTGCGAGCCTGGACCCGGGCCCGCCGCGGCCCCGAGGTGCGCGGCCCCTGGCTCCCGTGCCCTTGCGCGCCGCGCTCTGGGCTGCCCGGGCGGCGCAGTAAGGGACGCTGCTGCAGGGAGAGGGGAAGAGGGCGGGAGGGAGGGAGGCTGCCCGGCGAGGAGTGTGGATGTGTGTGCGGCCGCGAGGGCCGGCCCGCAGCCAGCTGCTTCCTGAGTGTGAGCGCCGGAGGGGGCGGGGAGGGATAGGGGCGGGCTCCTGGTCACCAGGCCAGCTAGTGTCTCTGTTCGGTGGCGGCACACGCTCCTTCCCATAAAACTCCAGAGCCTGGTAACCGCAGAGAGACTCTTCACCTTTCTGGACCTATGTGTTTGGCTTTCTTTTTTAACCTAAAAGTGTGTCCGCCCTTCTACAGGACCCGTTGTCCAATCCTACGGAACAAGAGAGGAAAAACCTTGTAGTAAAAAGTGGGGAGAGTGAAAACAGAAAAGTGAAAGATGGCAAAAGGGACCCTAAGGTGTGGGATTGGATGCTGGTGACTATTTCAGAACTGGCTGTGGAGTGCAGAGAGGATCCTTGTGACATCTTCCAAGGAGTAGAGGGGCCAAAGGAAGGTAAGGGGAAGTAACCAGGGTTTCACTTGAAGATAGGCTGGGAGGAACGGGCACACCCTCCTCGAAAATACTGCTTGTGTGCAGTGGTATTCTCCTTAGAGCTCAACATCTCTGGTTTTGTAAGTTGTGGTCCTTCTGCTAGGCTTGATCAGAGCCCTCAGGAGCCTGTCACAAAAAAACTTACTGTTAGTGGATCCACTATGGATTGCCACAGAAAGCAGAGACTCCAAGCTTGGAATTCAGTGCCTATACTGCAGGCAGCATTCTCCAGTTAGGCCTTTGTGCAGTGAGTCTCACTCTATTCCTCTTTGTGGGTGAAGTGAACTGGGTGCCACAGACACTTCGAATACCACTCACTAGTCTGGGGTTTGGGAGGTAGCTCCGTCAGTAGTGAAATGTTGTCTTAGGAGTGTGGGGACATGGGTTCACATCCCCGAACCCATGTGAAAAGCCAAAACATCGTGGTGCACACTTGTAATTCCTGCACTGATTGGGAGTGGGGAGTAGGGGGTGGGGGTGCACAGACAGATCCCTGGAACTCACTGGCCAGCCAGCCTACCCAAATCAGTAAACTTTGGGTTTGATTAAATATCCTGCCCAGAGAGAGAGAATGATCAAGGAAGACACCTACATGGAACTCTGGCCTCCATGTGCACTCACAGATTTGTGCACACCCACAAACACCCAAACACGTAAACACATACAATATACACAGAGAGAATTCCTCTTGTCCTCAGAGTCTATTCTGCTATCGTTCTAATATAATGTAGCATTTTAATAGATGCTGTGGTCAGAATGAAGCCCCTAAGGACACAAGTGACTTAACACAGAACACCAAACCAAAAAGATTGTTGGCAGTTTTTGTGTCTTATTTCAGCAGAAGTGTTACCACGTCTTAATCTGTGGTAATAAGCAACATCACCAGGAGAAACCTAATTTTTCACAATACTTTTTCTTAGACCTTGTTATGGTCCTCCTTTCTTTAGGAGGGAGACATAAACTCTATAAAACACCAGAGTATCTGTCAGCAGAAGTAAAGGGTGAAGGAATAGAACAGTAAGCATTATGCTATGCCATACTGTCAATTTCCTGTTTCTCTCTCTGGTCTTCATCGCCTTTTAAATACAAATGCCCAAGCCCGGGATGGCAATAGATGGGTTCAACCGCACATAAGAAAAGAAAATACTCATAAAATGAAGCATGCAGCAACATCACAAAAACAAAGAAACCAAATGGTGGAAATTGCCATGATTATTCCATTGTGGCTAGTTATTGCAACATGCCTGACATTCACATAAAAACCCATCCTCATGAACTGAAGCCTTCAGGAGCAGAGCAAGCTGCTCAAGTTCAAAGCATCATGGGAAACTCTGCTCCTTACAGTCTTGTGCCATTCCCCAGGCAGAAGTAAAGCCAGGGTGAAGGATGAAAAAAAGAAGAAGAAGAAGAAACCATTGTCAGCATTTCAGGTAACATTGATATGCTGTGGTTTGGATGCATAGTGATGAAATGATGTCTTGGAACCTGACAAAAAGCTTCTGAAACTTCTTACACAATGGGAATCTCAAAGCTGCAAGAGAAAATCCTTAGTACTCTACCCTACTTTAATCAATGACTCATGGAAATGAGATAGTGGGGGAAGTTATGAGTCATTAATTTCCCCCAAAATCCCTTCTTTATTTTGAGCCTGAAAGTGGGGATGGCATTTTATTCAGGTGGCATTTTCAGGAGTCTCTAATATTCCTAACACATTTACCACTAAATAGGTACAATGCTTTGTGGTGGGAGCAAGAACGTAGATCTGTAATGTGCTTATAGTTCAAGAGTTTCAGTGACCCTGGAGTGCTACCAGAACTCTAGCATGACTCAGAATGAGATCTGTGCTTCTTCCAAACAGAACTGGTTAGGAGAGGGAAGGGAGACAGTGGGAAAGGAAGTGAGGATGTTCGGAGACGGCACCCTTCCCTTCCCATGAGCCTCCCCATCATTTGTTCTTAGGACTCATGCCTGGCAGCCTTCCAGCCAGAGAGGTGGGAACTGTAGCCTGGCCAGCATCTCCCATCTCCAGAGACCCACATTGAATTCATCTCAAGCCCTGACTCAGGACAACTGACTCAGCAGACAGTGCCCTGCTGCCAGCTCAAGTGTACCTTGTCTGTCCAAGCACTGAAACCAAGAGAATTACGCTTGGCGGGCTCCGTACATGAGGAAGTATGACTTAAAGTCTTTGTCCTGTGCCTAGGATAGAGTAAAACCTCGAGGCTCTTGAGTAGATCACCTCATCTTTCCTCAAAGCCATGAACATGAGAGAATTGCAGGCACAGCTGGGGTTGTGGACCCAGAACCCCTGGGTTCTTTCAACCTTGTTGCCCTACAATAGAAAGGGATTCTCTCTTGGCTGTATGAAAAGCGCACAGGAAGTCCCAGTAGTTGCTTCTTTTCATAACTGTGACAAAATGCCTAACAAAAAAACTTAAGGAACCAAGAGGTTTGTTTTGGCAGGGTCCATCATGGCAGAGAATTCAGAGAAATGAATGTGGTTGTTCCCACTTTCTCATCCCCTGTCCCCCCAACCCCGCGCGTGTGTGTGTGTGTGTGTGTGTGTGTGTGTGTGTGTGTGTGTGTGTGTGTGTTTCCGAGACACGGTTTCCCTGTGTAACGGTCCTGGCTGTCCTAGAACTCGCTTTGTAGACCAGGCTGGCCTTGAACTCACAGAGACCCACCTACCCCTGCCTTTAATCCAGAAGTGCTGGGATTAAAGCCACATGCCACCACGGCCAGGCTCACTTTCTCATTTTTATTGGGTTGAGGACCTGTGGGATCGTGCAGCCCACATTCAGGGTGGATCTTTCCTCCTCGATTAAACATTTGTGGAAATGCCCAAAAATGCACACCCAGAGAGAGGTTTGCCTCCTGGCTGCTCCTAAATTGAATCAGCAGTGAAGATTAGCCATTACACATGTGTATGAAGTTCACGGTCTCTTGTAGTCAGTGTTGAACGCCACTAAGTGTGCAGGGAGGGTGAAGGAGGCAGGAATAATTCCCTCCAGAGTAACGTGGAGTAGCCTGGCTGCTTGAGCTGGCCTTCAAAGAACGATAGAGGAGCAGTCAGCAAAGGCAGCTATGCCTCAGAAAGGCACAGAAGGCACAGCTCCTGCGCAGCTGCAGATTCAAGGCTGAAGTCAAAACAGGCATTCATGACCGTGTGGCTACAGCCATCACTGAACATTCCCAGAGAGAACTTCACAGCAAAACTTCAGAACTGTTACATGAGTGCATCCGAGCGACCTAGCAGAAGAGCAATGATCAGGGCCCTGTTCATGTAGAGTGCCCGTAGCCAGAAACAAATCTGAACTTCGGCTGACGGAGAAGTTGAGCTAATAGCACCAATAACAGTATGCCTAGCTATTAAAACAGAAGCTCACGCACACACTCACCCCAGCTGACAAGAGTCCACTCAGGTAGAAATGCAGCAAGAAAAGTCAGTGTTTGCCAAATTAAAGAGGAGAACTAAAAATGTAAGATGGAAAATTTCCATTTTACCCTCCTGAATGAGTCGTGCAAATAGCAGGATCCAGAAAATTTCATATTATGTTACCCATGTTTGATAGGCTAATAAAATTTAAATTATTTCACCACAGGTATGGTTAGCCCAGACTTTCCTTACCCATCAGTCAGTGATACTGGGTTGTTGTTTTTTAAGTTCTCATTTATACTTATTATATTCATGCCAGAATACTCTTTCCCTTCTGAGGTCAAAACTTTAAATCAGAGTCTAAAATGTTTCACTTCAAACGTAACTGACAAAAGTATTTTTCTCCATATGGTTCCTCTCCATTTCTTTTGGTAAGTACATTTTTTTTCCTTCCCATAAGCTTGAGGTGCAACTAAAATTCAGCAAAGACCAGTGGGCTATTTCCTGACATATTCCTAAACAGTGTGTGCAAAGGCCTTATCCAAATAGAAATGAATCGTAAATGTATACAGTATTCCACGGTGATTCCTCTCCTACTAGAAATGAATCGTAGATGTATACAGTATTCCACGGTGATTCCTCTACTACTAGAAATGAATCGTAGATGTATACAGTATTCCATGGTGATTCCTCTACTACTAGAAATGAATCGTAGATGTATACAGTACTCCACAATGATTCCTCTACTACTAGAAATGAATCGTAGATGTATACAGTATTCCACGGTGATTCCTCTACTACTAGAAATGAATCGTAGATGTATACAGTACTCCACAGCGATCCCTCTGCTACTCCGCACCAGCACTGGCTACTTTCAGAGTTGTGAAGTTAATTACCTCATGGAGACATGATCTTGTCTATAACTGCCTCCATTAAATGTCTTCCAGTAGCTGGCTGTAACTTACTTCTCTTCATACATTCACAGAAGCACTGTGAGCTAGGAAGTAATGAACACTAATCAAATGAATGGCTTTATTATGAGAACGTGACAGGATGACGTTCTGCTTGCCGAGGTGGTGACCAACACTAACCACTTGTCTTTGTCTTTGTAATCATTTCGGCACTGGGAGAGAGCCTCCGCATCTGGCTCCTCTCTCTCAGTGTGCACAGGTTCTCCAGCGTTTGGTTTCCTCCATGAGGAAAACTCAAAATCTCCATGCCTGGCTTTGTGTTTGGAGGTGATCCTGGCCTAGGGCCTTCTCAACTGAGACCCACTGTGTCTCACAGGGAGCCTGGTCCCTCACCTCACACCTTGAGTTCTATACAGAAAAGAAATGGCATCCTAAGAGTGGATGAGAAGGGAGTCAGGAGAGGAACTAGGGATGGAGAGTGCAGAGAGGTGGGTGTGCCTTTAAATGAGCTGAATGCAGAAGTGGGTGGTCCACCCTGGGATCCCAGCTGGGTTAACTGGACAGATTAGGCTCTGAGGAGCAAGTGATTTGGTGGCTTCTCTTAGGACTCTTCCTTGACTTGCCTGCAAGAGCCTTTGAAGAAGCTTAGAAGTGTTCTACACATCCCAGATTGCTGTGACATTGACACTTGGGAGTTTTCAACATCTGTACACAACTTCTATTCTCTTGGAGTTCTGTAGCTTGACCCAGAGTATGACTTTGTTGTCTGTTATTCAAATGACCAGCTGCCCCCAAAACATACCTGTTCATACTAAAAGTGTTGACCTCCTTTGGGCCAGAGTGTTCCTTAAAGGTACAGCCGCACTGCACCCACCAGCTCAGTGAAGTCCAATCTCATGCAATTTCCATTTCAAAGATGAGGAACCGGGGAGAGGGGTGAAATGCCTTCCCAGCGTCTTAGCTGGTGTGGGTGTGGCCCACTTCAAACAGAAGTCTCCCTACAGTTCACTGCTTTTACTCCTTCAGGGCAACTGAACCTGCCTCTGCCTAGTGTTTATTTGTTCGTTCCCTCAGGCAGGATGTTGGAAGGAGGGTGGACTTTGGAATCAGAAAACCTGGAAATCCCAACTCCACTACTTACTGGAAGATTGGAGGTTGTACCCTGGCCCACGGGGGACTTCGGTTGTGCTCTTGGAGGCTTTGTAAGGACTGGGTAGGAGCTGTGCTGATAAACTTGTGCAAGCTGAGGTTTTTCCCTGTTGGTAGTGGACTCAGCATAATAGCTTCAGGGGAAACTGACCCCACTACCCTCCCCAACTCCTAGGAGGGGCTTGAACTCCTAAGAGACATTCTGAAGTGAGTGGCTGGTTAATATGACCTTAAACCAACCAGTGCAGGACCTTCCCCAACCCCTCCACCCCACGGCATTGGCGTTGACTCAGTCAGGCTTATGACCCAATTTGGACTAATGATAGATGGAAAAGAATGGTTTTGGGTGGCATCTAGGGGCAGTAGCCATTCTCCCTCTGTGCTGTGCAGAGACAAGGAAAGCTGCCTTCCTCTGAACCTGCAGAGAAAGCTCCTGCTCAGTGCAGGGCAGGGTCGAGTAAGCGCCAGCCTGGGCCTGGATGGAGCCGCTTCTGATCTCCACCTCGCTGCTCAGCCTTCTCATTTATGAGAACTATTAAGTTCCTTTTATTGTTTTTTATACTAGTAACAACAACCTATAAAAGTACCTGAGGTAGCTAAGGGACCATGGAAGATATAAAGATAAGCAAGACAAACTCCACCACCTAGTAAACGCTGGTATCGTTTTTATAGTGTAAGAAGAGCCTGGATTTAAAAGAAAAAAAAATACTATGATTCAGGTTCTCTTTGGGACCCTCCAGTCATTTGGATAGAATCATATTAAAGAAAAACATTAATCTCCCCCATAATTACACAATGGCTCCTTCAGATCTACTGGCCAACCTTTGGGCCTTAGATAGAGAGACTGATCCATTCACCTGACAGACAACTCCCTTGAAAAGCTGGGCCAGTTTCTGTATGCTCCCAGTTACTGGTTAACAAATGCTGCCCAAGAACCCATCTCCTGAAAGAAAATTTATGCATTCCAAAATGCCTATGGCAATTGGACTTTTTTCAATCCAAGGTAAAGCAGAGCCCGCCCAGATTGCCGTGGAATGGCATTTAGAAACAGTTAAGGAATCATTTAGAGGTGCCTGCTCACGTGTCTCAGAATCCCACTCAGTTCTGTGGTAGTTGTTGGTCCAGCTTTCCAAAGTTGGAGTTCATCCTCCACCATCGTCCCCACCCCCACGCTTTTCAGTCCTGTTTTGTAACTAAATGACATTTAAAACTCTAGCTGTGGAGATCACTTGGGGCTGTTGGCATGAGCGTCAGGGGCAGAGAGTCCTTAGATCCTAGATTGAAGGTAGAGGCCAGCAGTGAGACCATTTGAACTTGATAATAACGATGCTATCGCGGCAGGTTGCGTAGGTCAGAAACGTCCTTGTCACCGCTTTCCTTGCTTCTAGCAAGAAGTGGGCATGGAGGAAAGAGCGGAGGCATCAGGTTACAAGCGGTCAGTGCCAGGCACAGCTTAGTTATGGCAGAGATAACGGCTTATGTTGACCAGGGGCTTACTCTATGCCAGGATCCGGCATCGAGACCTATGGGCTCATTCAACTTTCACAGACACGGAGCTAAAAAGTAAGAGGAGAATTGAACTCAGCCCCCTCTGGCTACAGTTCACATGCTTTTTCCAGAAGCATTGTACTCCACTAAACACAATGTAGCCTAAGACGTGATAAAACATGTGGCAATATAAGTTACATATAAAATTGAAGAGCATGTAGCGGGGCAGCGGCTCACTCCTTTAATCCCAGCACTCGGGAGGCAGAGCCAGGAGCATCTCTGTGAGTTCAAGGTCAGCCTGGTCTACAGAGCGAGCTCCAGGACAGGCACCAAAACTACACAGAGAAACCCTGTCTCGAAAAAACAAAAAAATTTAAGAGCATGTATACACTTGCATATGAATTGACCTGTTTTACAAAACAGGACGGAATTAACACCAACTTGTACCTCCTTAAAGCCTCCTGTGAGGATTTGAATGTTTGTTCTCTCTGAAACTCAGGTTGAATTTTTTTTTTCTCATGTTGAAATTCAATTGTCATTTTCATAGCAATCTAAGATGGGAACCTTTACAGGGTCATTAGCATCAGGTGGGGTTGTAAGAGTGGGGTCCACTGGTCACAGGTAGCACTTTTTAAAACCCCGTTAGAGGTCTTACCAGCTTGTTCTTCCTCACCAGGAGACCAACCATTTGTACTCCCTTGAGGTGACAAGGAGTCCTCACCAGCATGTGGCCCCCAGCCTTAGACTTTCCGAACCCTGAGCTACCCCCTGCCCACCCCTCCTCCCCGGGCTGGTCCCTACCTTTAAGTATCCAGTCCTCTGCGGGGATTTTTCTCAGGGCCAGCTGTTTTTGTGGACACTCCAGGAAGCTTTGTTGTGTCATTGGCAGGGCTCCAGGGAGCTTGTGATTCGATCAGTGTCCATGGTATCAGAACTGCTCAGAAGTTTTTCAGGTGACTCTAATGGGAAGCCGTGGTGAAGAACCACTGTCAGGAGGCCCCTTTAGACTTCTTTACAGATCACACAAAACGGTTGACATCGAGGGCCCTGCTCTGTGTCACTCACTTGATGAATGGACACACTGAATTAAGAGCCAAAGGCTCAGCATTCAAGAACACTCATTCCCAGCACCACATGGCAGCTCATAACTGTCCTGACTCCAGTTCCAGGGCTCTGATGCCCTCTTTCTGGCCTATGTGGGCACCACATACACATGGTACACACGCATGCACTCAGGCACACATGCATAAATAAATAAATAAATAAATAAATAAATAAATAAATAAATAAATAAATAAATAAATAAAAAGAACCACTCACTACCCAGGGGCTGGGGAGATGACTCACTATGCAATGTACTTGCTCTGCAAGCCTGAGGACCCACATAAAAGCTTAGCATGGTGACATGTGCCTGCAACCCCTGTGCTGGGGGACCAGAGGCAGGCAGAACCTAAGGTCTTTCTAGGTATAGCCAGCCTAGCTGCGATGACAAGCTCCATGTTCATTCAGTTAGAGACCTAAAGCGACCACTGGCCTCCGCAAGTGCTCACCTGCACAAACAAGGTGCACACACATGCATATAACACACACACACACACACACACACACACACACACACAACACACATACACCCCACAAAATAAAATAAGAATGGAGACTCTGGAGCCAAATTGCTGGGGTTCAGCCCTGCCTCTACATTTAATAGCTGGGTGACCGTGAGGGAACCTTCTGCCTCCCAGTGTCCCTCCCTAGAGCCCCAAGAAGAGATTGGTACCAGTCTTCATGCTAGAGCACTGCTCTGAAGATGAAATTAGTTCATTTTTGCTGATTTCTTAGAGAGGCATCTTCCACACAAAACATGCAACAAAAGCATTCATCAGCTCTAATAGAGTCAGCGTGGCTGTCCCCACATTCTCACGCATCCTGATGCTCTTTGGCTTTTTGTGTTCGTGCCCACCTACTTCCCAGTGCACACTCTTGCTGTGCTCCACCACAGCCACGACTCTCTGTGTCTGGAGCTCTCACTGGAGCTAAGGAGGAAAAAGAACAACCAGGAAATAGTCCATAATATCTGTTTGGTAAAGTCAACAATTGACGGTGTGAGACTAAGTTTTTTCAAGCTAGTCATTTAAGTAATTCTCACTATAAGCAAGGCCCATGGCAAGGGGACACAAAACATGGGCTTTGAGGAATCGGTGCTCAGTGCAGACAGGGGTCCTGGATTAGGTCCTGGAAGAAGAATGTTCTCACTGGTTACAGAGAGTAGGAAAGTGGGCAGAAAATGAGGGACTGGGGTCAGAGAAAATATCCCGGCTAAGAGCAAAACGCCATAGAAAGCAAACTTCACCATTTCTTAGTTGTGCCTAAGTCTGGCCCGGCCTACATTCCTATTTGGATGGCTAATTTGCATATACACTCATATACATTTCAACTCTGAAAGTAGAAGTTCCATATGTGTTTTATTTACTCTCATTTATTTTTTATCTTTACCAGTTGGCCTATTTTCTTCTTCTTCTTCATCTTCACTTCACATCAGGAGACCATCATTGTAACAGGCACCTCAGCTTAGAGATGCTAGGGTAATTCTGAAGAGACATTTAAGACAAGATGTAAAATTTTGTATTAGTGTACAATAAAATGTTCAATGCACAAATTTGGCAGCCAAAAGCTTTCTCTCGTAGGTATGAAAAAATGTCTGTGCTTTATTTTCAAAGGAACCAAATAAGACATGGTCCCTGAATCACTGTCTGAATGCAAACAGCATTTGGCTTTGATCTGAGTTGTTGAAAACTATGACCAATTTATTCTGAGGATGCCAAGCCATCGGAGAATGTTTTCAAGTCTGGATTTCCATATCGGGATTTTGCTACACACGTCTTCTCTTCATTTCACATTACATAGGGCCAACCCAAAATAGTACTGCCAACAATAGACAGAGTCGGTATGATGATTGCACATCTACTTGTAGACAAAGACACACTTACGGACACACTCAGTGTGGCCTAGAAAAACATAAACTCATAATTGAACAGTGAGTGGGATTATTTGATGCACTTGTCTGTAATGCACTATTAGATTTCTTAGACACTTGCACTCAGCTTCCAGTTGGATGGGAGGTAAAAGATCTTGCAAAGTTATTTATGTAGTGCATGTACCCCAGCTGCCTCTTAGATCTCTGGTGGCCTACCTGATGCCATCCTTCCTCCAACCTTGTCAAGAGCTACTGCTGATTTTCTGGATTTCATTTGAAAATTTAAACCCAAATATGTCCGTTTGTTTTCCATTCTGAACCTCATTTGCCCTGTTCCTCCTTGCCCAGTAACCAAGGGGTGTGTGTGTGTGTGTGTGTGTGTGTGTGTGTGTGTGTGTGTGTCTGTGTGTGTGTCTGTGTGTGTGTCTGTGTGTGTGTCTGTGTGTCTGTGTGTGATGTATACATCTAGCCCCTAAGAAGCATATCAGCCATCTTGTAAGCACATGGAACATACCGGGTACTTGCTGTAATGAGTCAATCAATTACCCAGGATTATCTATATTTGGGTCTTGGTGGGATTTTCTTGGAACCAAATGAGGATTTGATCAGCACATAGTACACAATATCCTTCAGAAATAAGACAATCGGCATCCAAACCACCTAAGGTCTTTGACTAAATTCATTATCTGGAGCACTTGGTGGAACCAAACATTTGGTCTTGTTCCACATTCTGTGTTCATTTTGGGCCTCTATCCAGACAGGGTTCAAAGATCCAGGGACTAATTGTCAGTTCCTAAGGATGAAGGCTTGAGAAACACCTAGTCTTCAAGTCAGGAGCATCTTTATGGGACTACTTGTTCCCAAGGAGTCTGTGGCTAGCAAAATTGATCATCCTATGCATTTTATTTTTAGGCATTCAAACCACTGAGAAGTGGACCATAAACCTCACCAGATTCCCAAATGAGTCCATTACACAAGAGAAACATTTTCCTGTCCCTGAAACTGTCCACCCTAGTTCCTGTTTCAGAACTACCCCTCCTTTCCCAACTAGATTCACTCTTAACCTGTGTACAGAGAGCATCAGCCCACGTCTCCCTTCTGTTTCTATAGAAACCGCTTACATCAGCCTTATCAGTTACCTGCCGTCATGTCCCCCTCCACACACACCCCTTCTGTGGTACTATCGCGTCCTCGGGGTTCGTTTCTAAGGTCTCATGGCAGCAGATATCTGACACAGCAGGGGACATGCTTAGGTGTCGAATTAGTGCTATGATAATTTTTAGTCCTATGACTAAACAGGGAAGATTTTCATTTTTCTCTCTTAGTTTGCTTTCTGCTGCTTGGGTAAAGCCATGACCAACAGGAGGGAAAGGGTGTGTTGGGCTAACACATACCATCATTAGCAACCACAGCCCGTCATTGGAGGAAGTCAGGGCAGGAACTCAAGTCAGGAACATGGAGAGAGACCTGAAGCAGAGACCGTGAAGGAATGTTGCTTGCTCAACACACTTTTTTACACAACCTAGGACCACCTGCCCAAGGGTAGCACTTGCCCACAGTAGGCTAGGCCGTCCCACATTAATCATTAATCAAGAAAATTCTCCCATAGACTTGCCCAAAGGCCAATCTGATGGAGGCATTTTCTCAACTGAGGGTCTCTCTTCCCTGATGACCCTGGCTAGTGTCCAGGTGACAAAAAAGCCAACTAGGACACAATCTTTACTGTTTTTCCCTCAATTTCTCCTTCTACCTCCCGACCCCCTTAATTGCTCCTCCTATAATCTCCTCGGCTTTTCTCTATTCCTTTTTCCTGGTCCCATCCTCACCTTTGTAGGAAACATGGAAGTAAAGGCAGCTGATGTGAGTTTGAATCCAGGCTGTGTGTCCTCAGACAGACGTCCCATCTCTGTCTTGGGCCTACTACCTAACAGGACCAGCTAACTTGTCATGTGCACTCTCTCGGGACGGACACTTTGTATGTGTCCGCTCAGCTGCTCCTCACAGAGACGTTATATTGTCCCCGTTTTACACCTGTACACACTGAGATTCAGAAAGCAGAAAGATGGAGTTGCTTGCTCAAGATACACAACAGGGATGTGTCTGCTTATTCCCTCTTCTCTGTTAGCACTGTGCCTGTTACCTCTTCAAAGTGAAAGACACAGCAGTACCCTTTTGTTGACTGGAGAGGATGACGGGGGAGGGGGGCGGCGCGCGGGGTAGGGTCGGGTCGCGCAGGGGAGCAGGGCAGAGTGGCACCTAGAAGGCTCCATTCACTGTCGTGCTTTTCTGATGGCGTTTGCTCTAAGCTCAACTGGCCTCGTATGTCTTGCTTCGCAGGCCACAGGAGTGATTTAGTCTGAACCATCAGTAGCCACCTTCCTTGACTATCCTCTCACTCAGGCGCTGTGCTCACTACAACCTCCCTCTGCTCTTTTTTCATTGGCTTCTGGTCTTCTTGATGTCTCAAGTCCCCGGTCTCCTGGCTCGAACTTTCCGCCTCACCCTGTCAGCCACCTTGAAGTCCTCCTTCTCTCATCCAGACCATTTCTCTGGCCAGGTCACCAGTCTCCCTGCTCCAGCCTCTCCCTACGTGAATTGACGTGCACGCTGCTTACTGTCTGGGATCCTCAACCGTGAGCCTTGACCTTCCCCTCCGGCAGTATCCCCTTCCCATTACTATATTACTAAGTCAAATGGTCAAGTTACTAGACTCCCCAGACCCATTGAGCTCCAGCTCTGCCTGAACTGCCCTTTTCAGTGCTGGCCGCCTTCCTCATGTTAGTTCCAAAGTCATTTCCTCCTCCAGCTTTCCCTGGGAATCTCCCCATGTGCCCACTCTCTCACGTTAGCATTTCGCTGGTTACCAGGAACCTGTGTGCATGCTCTCTCCCACCTCTGACCTATGAGGTCACACTCGGGCTTGTCATTGGCTTCCTGGTTTCTCGATGCCTCGAGTGCCCTCACCCTGTCAGCAAACTTGAAGTCCTCAATTCTCCCATCCAGACCATTTCTCTGGCCAGCTAACTAGTCTCCCTGCTCTAGCCTCTCCCTACTTAAGTAAGGCTTGGACCTCAGTTATTGTTAAAACATGAATTTATAAGTAGGAAAGGTCAGAACCTAGGGAGGTAAACTAACACAATAAATCTGTCAGAGATGAGAGAGTCCATAATGGTTCATATTGTTAGACAGTCTGAATTTACGCCAGCTCGCCTCTCTGTCAGCTCACGTGACCTGGGACACTAGCTTAACCTTTGTATGCCTCAAATTTTCTTATCAGTAAGATGGTAATAATAAGTACTTATGGGACAGTCATGAGGATTAGGTGAGTCCACACTGCTGAAATGACAGGAATGTACGTGACACGTGTCAGCACTCAGATGTTAGCTATTTTTGTAGCTGTTAATGGCAGAAGCAGAACTGAGGTCATAACTTCAGACTGCCAACCCAATACTGTTTACACCAGGCTCCATGCCCTGGCACTGGGTGGCTACCTGCCACTCATTGCTTCCTCGGTGTCCCTAATCTTTGTCCACCCTCCCCACTGTGTGCAAAACAGATACACGTGTGTGACACACACGTGTGCATAGGACCTTTGAGTCAGTAGCTAAATACTGCCTTTCTATTTAAGGTAGTCTAGGATTAAAGAACAAAAACAAAACATTTTTATGTTTCTGGGGATGGAACATTGGGGGATTTCACATGCTAGTCAGGCAGTCTACAACTGAGCTACATTCTCAGACCCTAAGGTAGTCCAGAATTTTGGTGAAACAGTAAGGCCTTTGGTTTAAAAAGAAGAAAGGAAAGAAGAGTCGGGAGGGGAAAAGGGGGGGTCCCCTATCACCTACATCCAGGATATAAGGGAAAAAAGGAAGCTGTGGTTGTTTCATATATTCTCTAGTCCCACAGTGACTACACTACCAGCTTCTGCAGTTACCATTAGAGACCCCAGAAACCACAGGGACAAAAGAGCACTGATGAGCTGGGCATGCTGGGATTCAGACCTCGGCTCTCATTGGCTCTAAAATTCATGGGTATACTCTACGCCAACTTTGAAGGGCTCTGGGGAGACTCACCAGAGCCAACTGTGGAAGACATCTACCCCACACCCAGCATCTGGGAGCAGCTGCTGTTAGTAGGATATCTTTGTGTTCATCTGCATTCACTTCCTCTAACTCCACTTTAGGTAATCCTAAAATATACCTAAGAATCCACCGGGATTCTCCGTGCAGGATTGGACCTAAGAGGGATGTGTTTGTCGGGATTCAGAGAGCTGGAATTCCCCAGGGCTTTAGTGCTGCCGCAGTGAAAATGGCCCCCCAAGACAGGTTTACCAAGAGGCCACTGAAGGAAACCTCCTCCCTCTGCATCCTCCCGCTCATTCTCAGGAGCACTGGCTCAGTCAAGGTGTGTATCTTTTAAGTGCAACTCCACCTAGAGTGGGCGAGAGGAGCAGAGAGGGAGAGAGTCCACATCTCAACTGCTTTAGGAAGTAACATGTCTCACACCTAAAAGGTGTCCCAGATCCATTGTCCTGGTGTCACAAACAGTGCCCATCCAATACACATTTCCAATGCATTTGAGGACAAATGACTGACACTGTCATCTGAGAGGACCTTGGTACTGAAAATTTGCCAGGAGACTCCAGGGTCCTTGTCTTTCACTAGTGGCATCTTAATGACTCCTCCTCATGCCACCTCAGTCAGCATTCAAAAGGTCTACCAAATGGGCATGCTACTTTCGTGTGTGTGTGTGTGTGTGTGTGTGTGTGTGTGTGTGTGTGATTAAAAACTCCTTACTAATATGTTAGAGAATAAAATTTAATTTTATTAAGTGGAATATACCTCTGTTTTTTTTTTTGGGGGGGGGGTTTCGAGACAGGGTTTCTCTGTGTAGCTTTGCGCCTTTCCTGGGACTCACTTGGTAGTCCAGGCTGGCCTCGAACTCACAGAGATCCACCTGGCTCTGCCTCCCGAGTGCTGGGATTAAAGGCGTGCGCCACCACCGCCCGGCAATACCTCTGTTTTTTAAAGAACTTTTCAACAGATTAAGACCCTTCCAAAATGGAATTTATGCCTAAATTTCACCCCCTGTCCTTCCCACCCCTTAGCAACATAGTTATCTCATGGTGGATCCATGACTCCATCTTTCAGTCAAATGTAAGGTTGATCATTTGTAGTTTCCTCATGGAAAAAGGGTTTCCCAAGAGAGATCGCCCTAGAAGAGGAACGCTTTACTTTGTGTTCCTGTGTCCTCATGAGCTTCAGAGTGAAACACTCCAGCGGCAGACATTGTCCCTGGGTCACAGACCAGCCTTTCTTAGTCACCTGCTCCTAGGCTAACCCGTTTCTGGTAGAAAGACGTGGCTTTGGCTGGCCAGCAGGGGACACCCTTTCGCCGGCTTTAGCCTTGACCCAGCCTCAGGCACCTGGACAGAGCTTCAGGTGGAAGAGGGGTGATCTTGTCCTAATGTGAAGTTGTGTGTAGAGCCCAGCCGCGCTAAAGTTTGGACGAGAACCAAAATAGGTATTAGCCTATTTTAAAATTTTGAAAGAAAACCAGGTTCTCATCTGCAGTGATGACTACAGGGTAAAGTTTTCTTCTCACCGTTCACAACATCCTTTTCTGAGGCGTACAGCAAACCAGTACCGCAGAGCACACTGCTGCCCTTCCCGTCGAAATAGCCTTCCCTACACTTGTCTGGGTTTACAAGAGAAAATGGGTCTCTCATGTCTAATTTCTAAAGAACTATTGGATGAAAACTCACCTAGCTACCCCTTCACATACTCTCCTTTAAGGTCCTGCAACTTGTCTCACTTTCTTTTTTTAATTTTTCATTTATTTAATTTTGTTTATATACGACCCAACACAGCCCAGGCTGGCCTCAGAGTTTCTCTGTATCCCATGATTACTTTAAGCTTTTGGCCATCCTGCCTCCGTCTGCGTTCTGCGATTACAGAAGTGTACCAGCACACCTGGTTTAGGTGGTACCGGGACTCAAACCCAGAGTTGCATGATGAGCAGTCTGCCAGCTGAGCCGCATCCTCAGCCCTCAGGGGTACGTTGGATTTCATAATACGGCTTAGTTCGACAATTCAGTGGCGTTTTAACTTATATTTTCATCTCCACGAAGTAGATTATTTTTTTTCCTTATATTTCTTTTTCCTCTTGGTTTTTGGAGACAGGGTTTCTCTGTGTAGCTTTGCGCCTTTCCTGGAACTTGCTTTGTAGACCAGGCTGGCCTCGAACTCGTAGAGCTCCACCTGCCTCTGCCTCCCGAGTGCTGGGATTAAAGGCGTGCACCACCACACCCAGCTCTTTCTTTCCCTTTTATTGAAGTAGTTTTTTCCTCACCTGTATGTTCTGATCACAGTTTCCCCTCTCTCCACTCCTTTCAGTTCTTCCCCATCTCGCCTCCAAGCCGGATCCACTCCCTTTCTATCTATCATTGAAAAGCAAACAGGCTTCTGAGGGATGATAATAATAAGATGAACTATAATAAGACAAAATAAAAACAATCCCATCAGAATTGGATAAAACAAAGAAGCAGAAGGAAAAGAGCCCAAGAGAAGTACAAGAAACAGAGACCCAAGTGTTTACACTCTCAGGGATCCTGTAAAAACACTAAGTAGGAAGCCATAATATATACACAAAGAACCTGTAGGGGGAAAGAGAGACAAAAATATATGTACATATAAATTAAATTAAAATAAGGTAAGATTAAATCTAAAGAAAAAAAAAGAAGGAAAAGCCCTGATGCAACACCGTGAGACCAGGAACCTCCAAAGATGACCTTGAGTCATTTTCTGTTGGCTGACTCCTGCTGCGTATGCAGCCCACCCTTAAGAGTAGTTCCCTCAGACTCCCCTGGAGGAAACTAAATTTTCATTTGCCGGCAGTTATCAGTTAGAGACAGCTTCCGGTTTTGGAATGGGGCCATGTGTCCTCTTCTCCTTTCAGCCATAGGACCACATCTGGTGCAGATCTGTTCAGGCCCTGTGACATGCTGCCTCTGTCTCTGGGCCTTCATCTGTGCTTCGATCATGTTGATATAAAGGACCTTGTTTTCTTGGTGTCTGCCATCCCCTCTGGCTCTTATATTCTTTCTGCCTCCTCTTCTGCAGGGCTCCCTGAACCTTGACGGGGGGGATTTGAAGGAGACATCCTGTCTAGGGCTGAGTGGTCCATGGTCTCTTACTCTGCAGAATGTTTGGCTGTATTTGTTCCCATACACTGTAGGAGAAAGCTTCTCTGATGATGGCTGAATTGATCTCTGAGTATAGCAGAATGTCATTGGGAGTCACTTTACTCTTATGATTTTTGTTGTTGGATTTTTAGCAGTGTAGTGTTTGATTTTACCCTAGGTCCCTGGGCTATGTAGTCTCTGGTTCTTGGTCACCCAAGCAGCGTCAGGTATGGGTTCCTGTCAGGTATGGGTTCCATCTCATGGAGCAGGTCTTAAGTCAGATAAGATACTGGTTGTTCTACAAACCTCGTGCTACCATTGCACTAGTATATCTTGCAGGCAGGACACCATTGTAGATGAAGAGTTTGTGCTGGATTGGTGCTTACGTGTCTCCTTTGGTAGTGTGCAGAGTACCTTCCGATTCCAAAGATGCTAGCACACAGGGCGAAGGCTCTATGTATCACCAGTTCTACTTCTACCACCAGTTCTACTCCTCCACGTTCAATGAATTGGGCAGAAATTGGCTTCAGCAATGGGGCCTTAGTGTCAGTTTGTCAGGAGCACCCTGTAGTCTTGGCAACGGTTGGGTTGTTTGGGGATTCCCATGGGACTGCTTTGGCCAACAACTCAATCCGATGTAACCCAATCCTGGTACTAGAAGCTTCATTTGGTAACAAAGATGGCCAGGTGGAGCTATCTCCCCATTATTTGACGATTTCATTTAGATCACCTTCATACATGTATATATTTTAGGAAGCTTCTACGGCATCGGATTTCTGTACTACCCCTGAAAATGGCCCTTAACTTTAGCTTTCTTTTCCATGTTCTGTACCTCGTCCTTCTGTCTCCTCCTCCTCCCCACACCATCTTCCAATTCCAGCCCCCACCTCCATCCATCCATAACTGTCTATTATATTTCTCTTTCCTAGGGAGATCTGTCTGTCCTCCCTCTGCCCACTCACTTGCTTTTACCTAATCTCTGAGGTCCTACAGATTGTAGCATGGTTATCATTGACTTCACAGTTAATATCCACATATAAGCAAATACAAAATACATATCTTATTTGTCTTTCTGGATCTGGGTTACCTCACCCAGGATGATTTTTTTTCTAGTTCCATCCATTTACCATCAAATTTCAGGATTTTGATGGCTGAGAAATACTCGGTTGTGTAAATGTACTATATTTTCTTTATCCATTCCTCTGTTGAGGGACATCTAGGTTGTTTCCATTTCTAGCTGTTATGAATAGAGCAGTCGTGAAGATGGTTGAGCAAGTGTCTCTGTGGTAGGATGAAGCATCCTTTGGGTTTATGTCCAAGAGTGGTATAGCTAGATCTTGAGGTAAATCAATTCCCATCTTCCTTAGTGACTGCCGCACTGATTCAATACTGGCTGTACTCAAGTTTGCACTCCCACCAGCAATGGAGGAGCGTTCCCCTTACTCCACATCATTGCCAGCATCAGCCGTCACTTGTCTTATTGATCTTAGCCACTCTGACAGGTGTGAGATGTAGTTTTTTTTTTTATTTCCCTCATGCAAAAAGGCATTTTGATGGCTAATGTTGTTGAATATTTAAGTGTTTCTCAACCATTTGAGTTTTCTCTTTTGAGAATTCTCTATCTAGTTCTGTACCCCATTTTTAATTGGATTATTTGTTTTCCTTTTTCAGTGTTTTTATTTTTATTTTATGTGAATTGGTGTTTTGTCTGCATATATGTCTGTGTGAGGGTGTTGGATCCCCTGGAACTGGAGTTATAGGCATGTGTGAGCTGCCATGTGGGTGCTGGGAATTGAACCCACTTCCTCTGGAAGAGCAGCCAGTGCTCTTAACTGCTGAGACATCTCTCAAGCCCCTATTTGTTTTCTTGATATCTTGTTTTTTTAGTTCTTTATATAATTTGGATATTAGCCCTCTGTAAGATGTGTAGTTAGAAAAAAAAAGTCGTTTCCCATTCTGTAGGCTGCTGCTTTGTCTGAATGATGGTGTCCTTTGCCTTCAGTTTCATAAAGTCCTATTTCTTAATTGTTAATCTTAGTGCCTGCCCTAATGGTGTTCTGATCAGAAAGTCTTCTCCTTTGCCAAGAAGTTCAAGGTTATTCCTGTTTTCTCTTCTATCAGGTTCAGTGTGTCTGTATCTTGTTTTATGTTGATTTCCTTGATCCATTTGGAGTTGAGTTGTGTGGAAGGCAATAGTATGTATTTATTTGGATTCTTCTATAGGTATCTACAATGTATCTATTTCAAATCTTCTACAGCTTGAACAATACCGTTTGTTAAAGACGCTGTCTTTTTTTTTCAGTGTTTATTTATGGTTTTTTTTTTTTATCAAAGATGAGGTGCCCATAGTGTGTGGATTTATATCTGGGTCTTCCAATTAGATTCCATTGATCAACATGTCTGTTTTTGTGCCAGTACATACTGCTTTTATTGCTATAGCTCGGTAGTACAACTTGAAATTAGAGATGATAATACCTCCTGCAGTTCTTTTATTGTTAAAAGGTTTTTAAGATACCCTGGGTCTTTTGGGTTTCCATATGAAGCTAAAAATTGTCCTTTCAGGATCTGTGAAGAACGATGCTGGAATTTTGATGAGGATTGCATTGAGTCTGTAGGTTGCTTTTGGTAGGATAGCTGTTTTTTTGTTAAACCTGCTGTCCATGAGCATGGGAGATCTTTCCACCTTCTGCTACCTTACTCAACTTCTTTCTTCAGTGTCTTAAAGTTTTTATCACACAAGTCTTTTGCTTGTTTGGTCAGAGTTACCCTAAGATATTTTATATTGTTTGTGGCTATTGTGAAAGGTGTTGTTGCCCTGATTTCTTTCTCAGTCTGTCATTTGTATATAGAAGGGCTGCTGGTTTCTATAAGCCAATTTTGTATCCAGCTACTTTACTGAAAGTGTTTATCAGCTGTAGGAGTTTCCTGGTGGAATTTCTAGGGTCTCTTAAGTAGACTATCATGCCATCTGCAAAGATACTTTGACTTCTTTTCTTCCAATTTGCATCCCCTTCACATCCTTCAGCTGTCTTATTGCTTAAGCTAAGACTTCAAGTACTATGTTGAATAGGTGTGGAGAGAGTGGACAACCTTGTCTTGTTCCTGATTTTAGTGGAATTGCTTTGAGTTTCTCTCCATTTAAGTTGATGTTGGCTATGGTCTTGCTATAAATTGCCTTTTTTATGTTGAGGTCTGTCCCTTGTATCCCTAATCTCTCCAGGACTTATATTATGAAGGGGTGTTGTATTTTGCCCAGGGCCTTTTCTGCATCTAATGAGATGATCGTGTGGTTTTTGTCTTTCAATTTGTTTATATGGTGGATTACATTTATTGATTTACGTATGTTGAGCCACCCATGCATCTTTGGGATGAAGTCTACTTGATCATGGAGGATGATCTTTTTGATGTGTTCTTGGATTCAGTTTGCAAGTATTTTATTGAGAATATTTGCATCTATGTTCCTAAGGGAAATTGGTCTGTAATTCTTTCTTTGTTGGGTCTTTATGTGGTTTGGGTATCAGGGGAACTGTGGCCTTGTAAAATGAATTGGGCAATATTCCTTCTGCTTCTATTTTGTGGAATAATTAAGTAGTATTGGCATTAACTCTTGAAAGTCTGGTAGAATTTTGCACTAAAACCATCTGGCCCTGGTCTTTGTCTGGTTAGGAGACTTTTAAAGACTGTTTCTGTTTCACTAGGGGTTATAGGTCTGTTTAAATTGCTTATCTGATCTTGATTTAACTTTGGTAAATGGTATATAAAGAGAAAATTGCCCATTCTTTTAGATTTTCCAATGTGGTGAAGAACTTTTTAAAAATATGTCTTGATGATTCTCTGGATTTCCTCAGTAACTGTTATGCCCCCTTTTCATTTATGATTTTGTAAATTTGGGTATTCTCTCTCTGCCTTTTAGTTAATTTGAATAAGAGTTTGCCAATCTTACTGACTCTCAAAGAACCAACTTTGTTTTATTGACTCTTTGTATTATTTTGTTGTTGTTCCTATTTTATTGATTTCAGCCCTGCATTTGGTTATTTCTTGCTGTTTACTCCTTTTGGGTGTGATTTTTTTCCTTTTTGTTCTAGAGCTTTCGGGTGTGATGTTATGTTACTACTATGAGAGCATTGGTTTGTGGGTTCTGAGACCAGCCTCAGATCCTCATGCTTACAAGGTAAGTTCCTTACTGACCACTTAAGATTCCAGTCTGGTAGGAAGAGCTTTGGCTAGCTCTAATGTGCACTGAGCTTTAAAGGCCCTGCTGGAGGTACAGTTTAAGACACGCACACCTTGATTTAGATCACGATGTGACTTTAGAAACAATGAAGTGTGAAAATCATATGAAACCATAAAATGAAGAGAATATGATGATCTCTGACATTGCATTGGCTTTAAAAGAAATAAAGTATGTATTCTGTGCTTCTCAGTAGCTAGAAGTTCAAAACATATTTCTGCATCTTTAAGTAGCAGCTTTAAAATGGAGCATCTCTAATGAGCAGTGAGCGGATCAAACTCCCTGTGTTTAGCCTGTGAGCAAGCTACCCTTGCCAGGCTTTAGGCCTTTCCTCATCCAGCAGTGACTGCTTGGTGGAGCGACCTTAAAGCTTAGATGTTTACCCTACAGCAGCAATTCTCAACCTATGGGTCGTGACCCCTTTGGGGGGTCAAGCAATCCTTTCACAAGGATCACCTAAGACCATCTGCATATCAGGTACTTACACTACAACTCATAACAGAAGCAAAACTACAGTTATGATGTAGCAACTAAAATGGTTTTATGGTTGGGGGTTACCACAACATGAGACCGTACTAAAGGATTGCAGCATTAGGAAGGTTGAGAACCACTGCTCTACAGAGTCTGATGTGAGTACTGTTGGATTCAGCCCCGCTCTCATCTACATGCAGGCACATGTAAGAACCACTGCTCCCGAGGCATTTGCCATTCAGAATGTTTTGGGGGGAAGCAATGTCTTTTTAAAACATCGTTCTAAAGAACACATAAAACTTCTGTGAAATACCAGTGGCAAAAATAAAATGCTGAAATTCATATCACATTTTAGATTACCTGCTGCTTCGGATCACGCATGCCTTCCTGTGCCGCCTGTCTCCATCCATCATAGATGCTAAGTGTGTCTCTGAAAAGCTTAGCAGTTGCCGTTCCTACTACGTGAAGCATCCATGCAGCCCTGAGCTTATCTATTGTTCGTTCGGTCTGGAGCCTAAGAAATGCAAACCATTAGTAGGGACTGAAGCAATATGTGTTACGTGTAAGGAAAACTTGGTAAGCTCTAAGCTGCCAAACAGATGGAAGTTATTATCAAGTGCCCTGTCAGCCTCATTTAAAGCAAGGGAATTGTTCACTGCATTTCTGATGATAAATAGTATTAAGATAGTAGCTCTGCCCGGTAAGATCTTTGCAGAGTCATGCTTAGGAAAACCTGAGCATGTCTAGAATGTAAGGAACTTAAGTGGAAACATTTTAGGAACTAAGCTACAACATAGTGAATTATCTCAGCCACCAGGAAATGGGGAAGAGATGGAGAAAAACACGGGTGCTTGAACATTCACGCTCTCTGTGAGAACACGGCTTGGCATCCTAGGATGAGGCATGTGTGTGCTGTGGGAGAAGGGGATAGATTCTATTCGCTGTGACCAAATACCTAATCAGCTCGAAGTAGAAGGGTTGAGTATGGCTTGCAGTTTAAGAGTACAAGTCCATTGTTGTGGGAACGGGCTGGAAGCAGGAATGTGAGGTGCCTGGTCACATCTCTTCCACGGTCAGGAAGCAGAGAGAGATGGATGCTGCTGCAAAACTCATTTCTCCTTCAGATTCTGTCCAGGACCCCGGCCGATGGGATGGTGTCACCCACCTGCAATGTGGGGCTGCTCTCCTAAGGGAAGCCCTTCCTAGACACACCCAGAGGTGTGTTTCTCTGTTGATTCTAAGTCCCTTCAAGCTGAGCAGATGGACCATCCCAGGGGATATTATGATGGGATGGGAGAAGGCAGAAAAGAGTGCCCTGGTACTTGACTGGACTTCCAAGAACCTTCTGAACTTACGTGTGTATTCGCTGAAACCAGTTGGTGCAAGTAACACGCAGTAGTCATGGAGTTGCCTTAGATAAAAATCCCTAGGGATGTCTGACAGAGGGTTTTCTAGATTAAATTAAGTGAGGTGAATAGAGCCACCCTAAATGTGGGCAGGACTGTTCCATGGGCTAGGTGAGGGAGACCAGCTCACTCTTATTCCTCCAGGGTACTCTTGAGCAGGGAGAAATGAGGAATTTGTAGATGAGAGAGAGAGAGAGAGAGAGAGAGAGAGAGAGAGAGAGAGAGAGAGAGAGAGAGAGAGAGAGAGAGAGAGAGAGAGAGAGAGAAAACACAGGATAGCCTTGGGAGGGCCTAGGTCCAAACCCACTAGCTCCTTCTGTCTCTACTAAAGGGTTTTTTAAAGGAATGCCAAGGGGTGGAACAGAAGACCTGCCCCAGCACAGCCAAGTGCAGACCATCCCAAACAAACACTGGTGACCTTGCCCGTGGTCAAGCCATCCCCTAATGCAGCCCTGCTAGGTAAAGCAAGCTCCGATCTCACTAGAAAACCTTTGTGGGCTCCCACAGCTGGGGGCTTGGACTGCATAAAAAGGAGAGAGCTAACCAAGTGTGAACAGTCAGGGCTCTTTGCTCCTTGCCTGTGGATGATGCAATGTGACCTAACGGCCAGCAGTCTCACATACTGGTAGCCATGCTTTCTCTGCCAAGCTGGACTTCACTTCAAACTGGGAGCTAGAGGAGACGCTCCTTTCCTTAAGTTGCTTTGTCTGGTGTTTTGTTGTGCCAGCAGAGGAAGCAACTAATAAAGTAGCTACAAGCACGCTAGTGCCCAGAGTTTAGTTTCTAAATGAAGTCAAAGAAACTTAGCTAGCTAGAAGTGGCTTCCATTGGCCAATTATGGCCGTGCTTGCACTGAGATCCCAGTGACAAGTTATAAAACACTGTCTGCCAAAAGAGTCCAGGTATCCACACGGTTATAAAAATAAACGAACAGGGAAGAGAGCACTCTCCCTTACAGTGACATGTGGATAAATGTAGAATTCCTTTTTAAAAAGCCGTAAATATACATCCTCCATGGTAATAATGATGGCAGTGATGAGAAGTGTTAGCGTCAAAATCAGTTATAACCTACAAAACATTGGCAGCGACACATGCAAACAAAGAAATAAATCTTCAATGGATGCTAGCATTATTGGTTAAATACATGTTAGTGAGCAGGTGAGCGTCTCAAACCATCTTCCCACAGATTAATTGCAGATTGCAAAGGGGAAACTTCCTGTCGGATGGGGAATCTGGCAGACACAACCGGCAGGTGATCAAAGTGGTCTTTGTGCCACCTGGGGTGAGGTGACACAGACACAGTATGTGTCATTCCTACATCCTCAATCTGGTCATGAGGAAACAGTCAGGCAAATCCAATGAGACTCCTGGCTTGTAGTCTTCAGAAGTGTTGGTGTCCTGAAAGACAGGAGTAATTGCTCCAGATTAAAGGAAGCTACACACACACACACACACACACACACACACACACACACACACACACACACACATCTGCCCAGGGCACTGGCTGACCCTGCCTGATCAGAAAAAAAAAATGAATTAAAATATAATCAGAGTGGAAATTAACTGTGTTAGATAATAGGATTGTATTGGTCTGGTGTTGGATCATTTCATTATGGTTACATAAGAGAATACCATCATCCATAGGGGGTGGATGCTGAGATATTAGTGACCAAGAGACTTGTAGTTTAAATAGGGTGGTAAGAAAACCCTGCTACAGGTGAAAGCCAATGGCAATGAATCTGAGTGAAGTGGGTGTATGGGCAAGTTCATTAGTCTGTTCTTGCAACTTCCCTGAAGATTTTTACATCTTCAAAATTCTCTTAGCTGGGCAGTGGTGGCACATGCCTTTCTAGCCTCCAGAGGTAGACAGATCTCTGTGAGTTCGAAGCCAGCCTGGTCTACAGAGCAGTTACACAGAAAAACCGTGATATATATATATATATATATATAAAGTAATGTTTAAAAACTGACTATCTGCTTTGGTAAAATCTCAGAGCGAGGCCCTGTGAATGGTGCTACAGTTCATTGATTTTAATGCTATTTTATTTATAAAGCTTCTATGAAAATCCTTTTAAAATATTTTGAAAGTCGATACAATATTGTTATTGGATAAATAATTGATTTTCAACTTGTGATTTTTTTATTCTAATTCAGAATTCATGTTTCAAAAGTAGTATTCTGATAAGTCATATGATGAGTAAAAAAATCATTAAGTAATGATTTTGAACCAAAATTCTGATCTCACTACCACAGGCCAATGATTTCTTCTATTTATGTATAGGATTGGCCTCGTGGTTGGTTGAGAGAGAGAGAGAGAGAGAGAGAGAGAGAGAGAGAGAGAGAGAGGAGGGAGAGAGAACTCTGAATTAATTGCTAAAATTCATGATTTTTTCCTCTGGAAACAGTAAGAATTAGCAGCATTTGGCTCTCCCATCACATAGGCTTATGTGAGCCATTCACTTTTGAGGTACCCTATTCTCTGAAGGTCACCATTCTGAATGTCACCCTGACCCAGCCTGCCACAGTCACCCTGGTTACCTGTCTTGCTCCAGAAAGAATCTGAGTTTGTGAAGTGTCTTTTAGGCAATAAAGAATAAAAGAGAAATCCGGGATCACTGCTGGAGAAAGGTTGAGAAAGAGATGGTACCTGAGCACACAGCTCAAACTCAGCGTAGTCGAAACTGAACTCTTCTCTTCCCTTCCCCACCCACCCCTACTTTATTGGCAAACCAGAAACAATTTGTCATGGACAGGTCCCTCTCTGTCAATACATGTACCAAAGATGGATCTAAATGCCATAGATTTTGCTTTCTAAGTATCCTCAAATCTGACCTTTTATCTGTTTCCAACACTAACACCCTTTTGTTCCCCTTTTTTGGTTTGTTTATTTTGGTTTGGTTTTTTTGTTTTTGTTTATTTGTTTCTTGGTTTGTTGTTTTTTTTGGGGGGGCGGGGGGCAGGTTTTCTCTATGTAGCCCTGGCTGTCCCAGACTCTGTAACTCACAGAGATCCCCCTGCCTCTGCCTCCCAAGTGCTGGAATTAAAGGTGTGCACCACCACCACTGAGCAACGAGAACCCGTTGTTATCATCAATACCAGCACCACCATTGCCACCTGGGCTGTAATTATCATGGCTAACTCCACTATCACTACACCATTATCACCACTATGATTGCTGCTACCATCATCACCATTGCCATCACCATCACTGCTTCTACTGGTACCACCAGCACCACCATTACCATGGCCACCTTCACCATAACCATCACCGCCTCCATCATCACCCCCATCCCCATCTATCATCTCCACCAGCACCACCACCATGGTTTCCTCCACAGGATTCCAAACTCTCACCATCTTTTGTCTAGGCAAGGCTTCCAAAATGTCCATCCACGTTTATTTTGGCCTCCCCTTAGACTGTCACTGTGTTTAAAGCAGAGTGACTGTATTTTTTTTTCAAAATGCAAATTTGGAAGCTGTCACTTAAGAACATTTCTTTATCCTGAGATAAAAAGAAAATTGCTTGAAAAGGACTGCGGATTTCTCCATGGAGATTCCAGCCATGTTTGCAGCCTCGTTGCCTATCTTTCCTTTCTCTGCTTTTCTTTATCAACTCTCTTGATATTCCTTAATGAAATTCTTGAGATTTCTCAGAATAGCACTTCCTTTTAAAAATCTCAAGAACCCAGAATTTTCTTAATCGCATTTTTTGGTTTATGTCATACCATCAGCTGGCCAATGCCTGGCCTTCTCTAGATGTGTATTTAAAATAATTCAGTGATGTTTCCAGAACTCCCCATCCAACCTCATCCCCTAGAACATCGCCAGTAATTTACAGTTTGCTCTGTGAATCTTCCAGTCTGTCCCCTCCACCCCTTCACAGAGATATCGGCATTTCTGCATTTTGGTCTTCATTTTGTATTGCTTTATGTTATCTCCACGATGTGCTTCTTTTTGTTTTCAAACTTCATGGAAAGGGTAGCACACACAGCACATCATCTCTCACTGTGCGGCCAGGGTTCATCACGGTGGCGCTGGCAGCAGGGAGCCTCTCCTTTTATTGCTAGGTATCGTTCCATGATTTGCCTGTCCCCCTGCCTGCACAGCTCTTCCTTCTCCTAGAGCAGTGAACCCCTACGTGCCCTCAGACCTCAGCTCGGGTGTCGCTTCCTCGGGAGACGTCCCTGCACACGCAGCCCAGCCTCTTATTTATTGTAGATTTCAGAAGACCGCGTGTGTCTGCTTTGGTGCCATCGCCACGGCAGCTGCGTCACGTGCAAGATTGTTTAGGCTTTGGCTTCCTGCTTAAGTGTGGGCTCCTTCAAGGCAGGCGTCATGTCTGTGCTTGGTTGCTATTAAATCCTCTTAGCGCCTAAGATATCACGGGAGAGCACAGGAAGTGATTGCTTGCCTGGAGGAATGAAGGAAACGGTGGGTGAAGAAAGAAAGGCACATCTCTGTCCAACAGTACGCCTCATTAAACATTCTTAAAGATAATGACTCTCAAACTAGTCTTGCTGCCTTTCACATAGATCATCAATATATTATTATTATTTATTAGTCTTAGACAGGATATCATTGTTTAGCCCTGGCTGGCCTAGAACTGACTTTGTAGACCAGGCTGGCCTCAGACTTATGGAGACCCTTCTGCCTCTGTACTTTGAGTGCTGGAGTTAAAGGTGTGCTCCACCATGCCTGGCACCTCTCATATTTTCAATGTCATCATTATTCTTCTAGTCACCCAGGCTCAAACATTCGGACCTTAATGTTGCTGCCCATTGTCTACTCACTTCTGTTCTCTATTGAGAAAGGTGCTTACTACAGCATTGCACCCCAGACCTTCGTATTCCGTGTGTGTAACCCAAGTTGAGAGAAGCAGCACTATGCAGCTTTCTGTTCTCAGTGCTGTGCCTACAACTCTCTTCCCTTCCCTTTGCTCATGCTGTGTGTATGTGTGTGTGTGCACATGCGTGAATGCACACTCTTTCCAAAGAGTCCTTCCATCAACTTGTCAATCCTATCCAAACCTCGTGCCCAGTGTTCCGATTTCCCAGGCAGAAGGACCTGTTCACTCAGTGACTGACACAGGGCTCATTTGCAAACCATCAAATATCCTTCTTGGTGCTTGGAAACATACGGGCTTTGCTCGCAGACCTGAGTTCCTTTTCATAACCGTCTACTGTGTGAATCTGGGAAATGACCCTCTGCCTGTGCCTTCTTGTTACATGAGACTCACACCTACCTTGGGGAAGTAGTGTTCACATTAAACAGAACTGGAAACTGTGACAGTGGAATTCCTGCCCACTGACCCCGGCTTCCCAACTCTGATACCCTGTCTCCACTCTCATCTCTTAGTTTTCCCTCGGAAGAGAGTGATTTCAAAGGTTGATTGGGGGAGTATAAGGGGGAAGAAGTAAACATTCTTGTTGCCCTGTGTTTGGGGGTAGTTTCTTTGTTCTTTTTTAAAATTACATTTATTTTTAAAGATACATTTATTTTATTATTATTATTATTATTATTATTATTATTATTATTATTATTTTACAACACCATTCAGTTCAACATAATAGCACAGAATCCCCTGTTCTCCCCCTCTCGCCCACCCCTCCCCCCAGCTCATCCCCCATTCCCACCTCCTCCAGATCAAGGTCTCCCCCGAGGACCGGGGTTGACCTGGTAGACTCAGTCTAGGCAGGTCCATTCCCCCCTCCCAGACCGAGCCAAGTGTCCCTGCATAAGTCCCAGGATTCAAACAGCCAACTCATGCAACGAGCCCAGGACCTGGCACCAATGCACAGCTGCCTCCGAAACAGATCAAGCCAAATGACTGTCTCACCCGTTCAGGGGGCCTGATCCAGTTGGGGGCCCCTCAGCCTTTGGTTCATAGATCCTGTGCTTCCATTCATTTGGTTATTTGTCCCTGTGCTTTATCTAACCTTGGCTTCAACAATTCTCGCTCATATAAACCCTCTTCTTTCTCACTAATTAGACTCCCAGTGCTCCACCAGGGGCCCAGACGTGGATGTCTGCCTTCAGATTCCTCAGTCCTTGGATGGGGTTTATGGCACCACTATCTGGGTGTCTGGCCATCCCATCACCAGAGTAGGTCAGTTCCTGCCGTCTCGCGACCATTGCCAGCAGTCTTTTGAGGGGGTATCTTTGTGGATCTCCGTGGGCCTCCCTAGCTCTCTGCTTCCTCCCCTTCTCACCTTCTCATGTGGTCTTCATTTACCATGGTCTCCTATTCCTTGTTCTCCCTCTCTTTTCTTGATCCAGCTAGGATCCCCCACTCTTTCCCTCGACTGTCGCCCTTCATTGTTCCCACTCATGACCAGGCTATTCATGTAGATCTCGTCCATTTCTCCGTGTCTTTTTTTGGGGTCCCGTTTTCCAGGTAGCCTCACTGGTGATGTGAGTAGCAGTCTAGTCATCCTTGTTCCACATCTAGCATCTTCCTATGAGTGAGTACATACCATATTTGTCTTTCTGAGTCTGGGTTACCTCACTCAGGATGATTTTTTCTAGATCCATCCATTTGCCTGCCAACCGTGTGATGTCATTGTTTTTCTCTGCTGAGTAGTATTCCATTGTGTATATGTGCCACAATTTATTTATCCATTCTTCAGTTGAAGGGCATCTAGGTTGTTTCCAGGTTTTGGCTATTACAAACAATGCTGATATGAACATAGCTGAGCAAGTGCTCTTGTGGTATGATTGAGCATTTCTTGGGTATATGCCCAGGAGTGGTATAGCTGGATCTTGGGGGAGATTGATTCCCAATTTTCTAAGAAAGCGCCATATTGATTTCCAAAGTGGTTGTACAAGCTTGCATTCCCACCAGCAGTGGAGGAGAGTTCCCCTAGTTCCACATCCTCTCCAGCATAAAGTGTCTTCTGTGTTTTTGATCTTAGCCACTCTGACAGGCGTAAGGTGGTATCTCAGAGTTGTCTTGATTTGCATTTCCCTGATGATTAGGGAAGTTGAGCAATTCCTTAAATGTCTTTCAGCCATTTGGGATTCCTCTGTTGAGAATTCTCTGTTTAGTTCTAAAGCCCATTTCTCAATTGGACTGTTGGTCCTTTTGATGTCTAATTTCTTGAGTTCCTTATATATTCTGGATATCAGTCCTCTGTCAGATGTGGGGTTGGTGAAGATCTTTTCCCATTCTGTAGGCTGTCGCTTTGCCTTGTTGACCGTATCCTTTGCTCTACAAAAGCTTCTCAGTTTCAAGAGGTCCCATTGATTGATTGTTTGTCTCAGTGTCTGCGCTACTGGTGTTATATTTAGGAAGTGATCTCCTATGCCAAGGCGTTCAAGACTATTTCCTACTTTCTCTTCTAGCAGGTTCAGAGTAGCTGGATTTATGTTGAGGTCTTTGATCCACTTGGACTTAAGTTTTGTGCACGGTGACAGATATGGATCTATTTGCAGCCTTCTACACGCTGATATCCAGTTATGCCAGCACCATTTGTTGAAGATGCTTTCTTTTTTCCATTGTACACTTTTGGCTTCTTTGTCAAAAATTATATGTCCATAGGTGTGTGGGTTAATGTCAGGGTCTTCAATTCGATTCCATTGGTCCACATGTCGGTTTTTATGCCAATACCAGGCTGTTTTTATTACTGTAGCTCTATAGTAGAGCTTGAAGTCGGGGATTGTGATGCCTCCAGAAGTTGTTTTATTGTACAGGTTTCTTTTAGCTATCCTGGGTTTTTTGTTTTTCCATATGAAGTTGAGTATTGTTCTTTCCAGATCTGTGAAGAATTGTGTTGGTATTTTGATGGGGATTGCATTGAATCTGTAAATTGCTTTTGGTAAGATTGCCATTTTTACTATGTTAACCCTGCCTATCCATGAGCATGGGAGATCTTTCCATTTTCTGAGATCTTCTTCAATTTCTTTTTTCAGGGACTTAAAGTTCTTGTCATATAGGTCCTTCACTTGCTTGGTTAGTGTTACCCCAAGGTATTTTATGTCATTTTTGGCTATTGTAAAGGGTGATGTATCTCTAATTGCCTTCTCAGCTTCTTTGTCCATTGTATATAGGAGGGCTACTGATTTTTTTGAGTTGATCTTGTATCCTGCTATGTTGCTGAAGGTGTTTATAAGCTTTATCAATTCCTGGGTGGAATCTTTGGGGTCACTCAAGTATACTATCATGTCGTCTGCAAATAGGGAAAGCTTGACTTCTTCCTTTCCAATTTGAATCCCCTTAATCTCCTTATGTTGTCTTATTGCTCTGGCTAGAACTTCAAGTACTATATTGAATAAGTATGGGGAGAGTGGACAGCCTTGTCTCGTTCCTGATTTTAGTGGAATTGCTTTGAGTTTCTCTCCATTTAATTTGATGTTGGCTGTTGGTTTGCTATATATTGCCTTTATTATGTTTAGGTATGTTCCCTGTATTCCTGATCGCTCCAAGACTTTTATCATGAAGGGGTGTTGGATTTTGTCAAATGCCTTTTCTGCATCTAGTGAGATGATCATGTGGTTTTTTTCTTTGAGTTTGTTTATATGGTGTATTACATTGATGGACTTTCGTATGTTGAACCACCCTTGCATCCCTGGGATGAAGCCTACTTGATCATGGTGGATAATTGTTCTGATGTGTTCTTGGAGTCTGTTTGCCAGTATTTTATTGAGTATTTTTGCATCAATGTTCATGAAGGAGATCGGTCTGTAGTTCTCTTTCTTTGTTGCATCCTTGTTTGGTTTAGGAATCAGGGTAATTGTAGCCTCATAGAAGGAGTTTGGTAATGTTCCTTCTGTTTCTATTATGTGGAACAATTTAGAGAGTATTGGTATTAACTCCTCTTTGAAGATCTGGTAGAATTCTGCGCTGAAACCATCTGGTCCTGGCCTTTTTTTGGTTGGGAGACCTTTAATGACTGTTTCTATTTCCTTAGGGGTTATTGGACTATTTAAATAGTTTATCTGGTCTTGATTAAACTTAGGTATGTGGTATCTATCCAGAAAAATGTCCATTTCTTTTAGGTTTTCCAGTTTTGTGGAGTAGAGGTTTTTGAAATATGACCTTATAATTCTCTGGATTTCCTCAATGTCTGTTGTTATGTCCCCCTTTTCATTTCTGATTTTGTTGATTTGGATTCTCTCTCTGTGTCTTTTGGTTAGATTGGATAAGGGCTTGTCTATCTTGTTGATTTTCTCAAAGAACCAACTCTTTGTTTCATTAATTTTTTGTATTATTCTCTTAGTTTCTAATTTATTAATTTCACCTCTCACTTTGATAATTTCCTGGCGTCTATTCTTCCTGGGAGACTTTGCTTCTTCTTGTTCTAGAGCTTTCAGATGTGCTGTTAATTCACTAGTGTGCGATTTCTCCAACTTCTTTTTTTTTTTTTTTTTTTTAGGTTTTTCGAGACAGGGTTTCTCTGTGTAGCTTTGCACCTCTCCTGGAACTCACTTGGTAGCCCAGGCTGGCCTCGAACTCACAGAGATCCGCCTGGCTCTGCCTCCCAAGTGCTGGGATTAAAGGCGTGCGCCACCACCGCCCGGCCCTCCAACTTCTTTATGTGGGCATTTAGTGCTATGAATTTCCCTCTTAACACTGCTTTCATAGTGTCCCATAAGTTTGGGTATGTGGTGTCTTCATTTTCATTGATCTCTAGGAAGTCTTTAATTTCTTTCTTTATTTCTTCCTTAACCCATTGGTGATTCAGTTGAGCATTATTCAGTTTCCATGAGGTTGTAGGTTTTCTGTAGTTTTTGTTGTTGTTGAAATCTAGCTTTAAACCATGGTGATCTGATAGAACACAGGAGGTTATTCTGATTGTTTTGTATCTGTTGAGATTTGCTTTGTGGCCAAGTATGTGGTCGATTTTAGAGAAAGTTCCATGGGGTGCTGAGAAGAAAGTATATTCTTTCTTGTTAGGATGAAATGTTCTGTAGATATCTATTAGGTCCAATTGGGTCATGACATCGGTTAAGTCCTTTATTTCTCTGTTAAGTTTCGATTTGGGAGATCTGTCCAGTGGTAAAAGTGGGGTGTTGAGATCTCCCACTATTAATGTGTGGGGTTTTATATGTGGTTTAAGCTTTAGTATTGTTTCTTTTACATATGTGGGTGCCCTTGTGTTTGGGGCATATATGTTCAGAATTGAAACTTCATCTTGGTCCATCTTTCCTGTGACGAGGATGTAATGTCCTTCTTGATCTCTTTTGATTGATTTTAGTTTGAAGTCTATTTTGTTGGATATCAGGATGGCTACCCCTGCTTGTTTCTTAAGACCATTTGATTGAAAAGTCTTTTCCCAGCCTTTTATTCTTAGGTAGTGTCTATCTTTGAATTTGAGATGTGTTTCTTGTATGCAGCAGAAAGATGGGTCCTGCTTTCGTATCCATTCTGTAAGTCTATGTCTTTTTATAGGTGAATTAAGTCCGTTGATATTAAGGGATATTAATGACCAGTGATTCTTCATCCCTGTTATTTTTGGTGGTAGTGTGTGTGTACTTCTCTTCTTTGGGATTTACTGCTGTGGCTTTATCTATTGCCTGTGTTTTCAAGTGTGTATCTGACTTCCCTCGGTTGGAATTTTCCTTCTAGTGCTTTCTGTAGGGCTGGGTTTGTGGATAGGTATTGTTTAAATCTGGCTTTGTCTTCGAATGTCTTGTTCCTTCCGTCTATGATGATTGAAAGTTTTGCTGGGTATATTAGTCTGGGCTGACATCCATGGTCTCTTAGTGTCTGCATTACATCTGTCCAGGTCCTTCTGGCTTTCAAAGTCTCCATTGAGAAATCGGGTGTTATTCTGATGGGTTTACCTTTATAGGTCACTTGGCCTTTTTCCTTGGCTGCTCTTAATATTCTTTCTTTATTCTGTACATTTAGTTGTTTAATTATTATGTGTCGAGGGGACTTTTTTTGGGGGTCTAGTCTGTTTGGTGTTCTATAGGCTTCTTGTATCTTCATAGGCATTTCCTTCTTTAAGTTGGGAAAGTTTTCTTCTATAATTTTGTTGAATATATTTTCTGTGCCTTTGAGTTGGTATTCTTCACCTTCTTCTATCCCTATAATTCGTAGGTTTGGTCTTTTTATGGTGTCCCAGATTTCTTGGACATTTTGGTTCATGACTTTGTTGGCTTTAGTGTTTCCTTCGACTGATGGAACTATTTCTTCTACTGTATCTTCAATGCCAGAAATCCTCTCTTCCATCTCTTGCATTCTGTTGGTTATACTTGCATCCGAAGTTCCTGATCTTTTACTCAGGTTTTCTATTTCCAGCATTCCCTCTGTTTGTGTCTTTTTTATTTTTTCAATTTCCCTTTTCAGTTCTTGGACTGTTTCCTTTGTTTGTTTCATTGCTTTTTCATGATTTTCTTTCAGTGCTTTATTGTTTTCTTCCAGGATTTTAATGTTTTCTTCCAGGACTTTATTGTTTTCTTGGAGGGCTTTATTGTTTTCTTCTAATTTGTTTGCCCTTTCCTCTAGTTGTTTACAGCGTTCTTCCAATTTTCTTGTCTTTTCCTCTACACAAGCCTCTACCTTCTTCATGAAGTTACTCATAAGGCTACTTTCTTCTGCTTCTTCCAATTTTTGGTGTTCAGGTCTAGATGTTGGAGGCGAGCTAGGTTCTGGTGATGCTGTATTGCTCTTCGTTTTGCTGTATGTACTTCTGCTTTGACGTCTGCCCATCGCCTTGTGGTTTCTTCTTGGTCTTATCAGTGTACTTGTTTCACAAAGAGCTGACAGACTCAGGAAGACTCTCTCTCTTGTCCAAAAGGGAGTTCTCTTGTCCAACTCTCTGGTCCAGAAGGGAAGTTGTCGGGGGCAGGCTGGGAGCTGGGGGCCGGTCTCTAAGTCTCAAGATACATTTATTTTTATTTTATGTGTATATGTGTTTTCTCAGCATAAATGTATGTGTGCCATGTGCATATAGTGCTGGTAGAGGCCAGTGCTGGGTGTCAGATCCCTTGAAATTGGGGTTATAGACTATTGTGAGCCACCATATGGTTGCTGGGATTTGAACCTGTGTCCTCTGGAGGGGCAGCCAATGGCCCTAACCACTGTGCCATCTCTCAGCCCTATTTTTTATTATGACTATTTATTGGTTTTGTGAGTACATACAGGAGCCCTTCTCTTCTTTCATTATGTGCATCCTAAGTATTGAACTCAGACTTGGTGACAAATGCCTTTACCTGCTGAACCGCATTGCTGATTATTGTTTTTGTTTATTTTGAGACAGTCTTACAGTGTAAGCCCAGACTGACCTGGAATTAATGATTGTCCTGCCTCAGCCTCCCAAGAGTTCCACTAGTTGTGAACATTCCCCCAACCCACTTTGTAGCAATGTCCTTTAAATTGAGCACTCTATCCTGGAAGAAAGCCCCTTTAAATGTTGAAAGTCAACAACTCACAAGTCTCAAGTTCCTGAAATTTACAAGACACACACACACACACACACACACACACACACACACACACACACACACGGCCCCAAGGTTATATAAGGACTACTGGGGAGAGGATATAATCTGTCTATTTGCCTCCAAAGATAAAGCTTTCATGAGTTGTCATTCATGCTGGGACTTTTCAGGATGCAGGAGCCTTTGGATTATCCATGCTCAAGTAAGGAACCCCTTATCTAAATCTCATTAGCATCAGTGGGTCACTAAGGAGCAGAGCTTTTTCTTCCTTCCTTCCTTTCTTTTTTTTGTTTTTGTTTTTGTTTTTGTTTTTCATTAGTGTCTGTGGTGATTTGAAAGGAAATGGCCTCCAAAGGGAGTAACATTGTTAGGAGGTGTGGCTTTGTTGGAGTAAATATGGCCTTGTTGGAGGAAGTGTGTCACTGTGGGGGTGGGCTTTAGGGTTTCTTTTCTCAAGTTTCCCTCAGTGTGACTGTCAGACCATTCATTTCCTGTTGCTTGCAAGAGGTAGAACTCTCAGTTACTTCTCTAGAACCATGTCTGCCTGCATGTCACCATGCTCCCCACCATGATGATAATGGACTGACCCGCTGAAACTCTAAGTGAACCTCCCCAATTAAATGCTTTCCTTTATGAGAGTTGCTGTGGCCAGGCGGCGGCAATGCACGCCTTTAATCCTAGCACTCAGGAGGCAGAGCCAGGTGGATCTCTGTGAGTTTGAGCCCAGCCTGGGCTACAGAGTGAGTTCCAGGAAAAGCTCCAAAACTATACAAGAGAAATCCTGTCTCAAAAAAACCAAAAACACACACACACACACACACACACAGAGAGAGAGAGAGAGAGAGAGAGAAAGAGAGAGAGAGAGAGAGAGAGAGAGAGAGAGAGAGAGAGAGAGAGAGAGAGAGAGTTGCTGTGGTCATGGTATCTCTTCACAGCAACAGTGTCCTAGCTCAAGCAAATAGATGTTGGTTTGCCTCTCCCCAGGAAGTCACACAACACTCTCCTCCTTCTACCTTTCTCCTTCCCTTTAGGTCCTCTGCCTTCTCATTTCTAATCCTCTGTCACCTGCACATCTGTAGGATCCAGTCATAGTCTCTGCTTAGCGGGATGCAGGGGGTGGAGGTGAGTGTTGGGGATGCAGGGGGTGGAGGTGAGTGTTGGGGTTGCAGGGGGTGGAGGTGAGTGTTGGGGTTGCAGGGGATAGAGGTGAGTGTTGGGGATGCAGGGGGTGGAGGTGAGTGCTGGGGATGCAGGAGGTGGAGGTGAGTATTGGGGTTGCAGGGGGTGGAGGTGAGTGTTGGGATGCAGGGGGTGGAGGTGAGTGTTGGGATGCAGGGGGTGGAGGTGAGTGTTGGGGATGCAGGGAGTGGAGGTGAGTGTTGGAATGCAGGGGGTGGAGGTGAGTATTGGGGTTGCAGGGGGTGGAGGTGAGTGTTGGGGATGCAGGGGGTGGAGGTGAGTGTTGGGGTTGCAGGGGGTGGAGGTGAGTGTTGGGGTTGCAGGGGGTGGAGGTGAGTGCTGGGGATGCAGGGCGTGGAGGTGAGTATTGGGGTTGCAGGGGGTGGAGGTGAGTGCTGGGGATGCAGGAGGTGGAGGTGAGTGCTGGGGATGCAGGGGGTGGAGGTGAGTGTTGGGATGCAGGGGGTGGAGGTGAGTGTTGGGGATGCAGGGGGTGGAGGTGAGTGCTGGGGATGCAGGCGGTGGAGGTGAGTGCTGGGGATGCAGGCGGTGGAGGTGAGTGTTGTGATAATCCGCAGCGGCCTGGCACTGGTGGGTGTGGCTCCCTGAGTTGGACTTGAGCTGGTGGTTATCTTTTGGCCACAGCCATCAGGCTTTCCTGAGAGCTCATCAGTAATAGAGGTCATACTTCCATTCCCATCTGTCCCCCTTCCAAGTCTCATTTCTCAACTGTTGCTGAACTTGGGTGGGAAAGAGAGAGAATTGCTCAGTGACTTCCTAAACCCACAAATGATAGTGATAAGATCCTCATGTGGACAGAAACACAGTAGAACGTTCTTGCCCCAAACATGGGATGACCTTCAAAGCAGTCCCCTAAGGAGTTACATGCTGTTTTTCTTTTCCCCACTGTTATTCTGATTCAGAACCTTTTGGATGTGTTGCTGGAAGCTCTGATTTTACTTGGATATCTTCACTAATCTCAAGTCTTACCAGAAAAATACAGATTTGAGTTTTGAGACAGTTATGTGGGACTTCTGTCAGCGAATAGCTGGACAGTGGGGAGAACCAAGAATAGTCCAACAAGCTTATGCAAGGGAGGAGATGTGTGTTTATGAGAGAGGGAGAGAAAGAACTTGAAAAGCATCCTGGAAATGCTTGTGTAAAAGTCACACTTTCAAAATATCACAAAGCACCCACAAGTGACCACAGACAAAGACAGCACCCATTCGCTATGTAACTTGGGTGTACTGATGTTTTAAACACTTCACAGTGGTTCTGACTTCTCTAAAGGCAAAAGAGGTGGAGTCAGAGCTTTGCTTCTTATTTCCTGTGTTCCCTTAGATGCACTGAGATTCTTTCAACCTCAGTGTTTCCATCAGCAAAATGGGATTAGTAATCATGCCTGACCTGCGCACCTCCAGCAAGTATGTTAAGAACCTTGTGAGATGAGATGCTCTCACACAGTTCAATGATAGCAGGCTATGTGAATGCTGCTCATAATTTGGTAGCTGTTAGTATGATTGGTATTCCTCCTGAAGTGTGTCAACACACACACACACACACACACACACACACACACACACACACGGCACCAGATCTCAATTCTGAAATATCTTCTGGTAAAGAGACTGAGGTCAATATGAACACATATTCCAGGATTCACATAAATCACTAAGGAGAATGCAAGAAAACAGGATGTCTGCCAATGACTCAGTAAGCACCATTTTCTGTAAACCACTTGATCTGTTTTGCACCATTTTCTGTAAGTCACTTGATTTGTTTTGGCTTTGGGGGATTTGTTTCAAGTTCAAAAAAAAAAAAAAAAGCTTAACGCGAGTTAGCATTTTTCCTACCTTGCCTTAAAGATATACCCCTGTAACATTGTTACCTTATGCACCTGGGAGCGATTAGGCTTTATTGAAGACTTAGTGTGTTGGGTAACATGTCACACACTTTATTCGCTGGCAGTAGCCTGATATGGAGGGTGTTACTTTTGTCTCCATTTTCTATATGGGAGCAGAATTAAGAAATCTGAGTAAATTGCGTAAGCCCCACAGCTGGTAAACCCTGCAGCCGGCAGCTGGATGCTATGACATTCCTATAGCGCTGCAGCTTCAGCATCCTCCTGCCTCCTAACGCAAACCTAATCACACTTTTCTCCTTGGTGTTTTGCTTTGGAAGCTATCACAGGAGGACCTATTGTGGAGCTGTTCTGTGCTCCTGGTGAGTGACAAGCTCCCTGGAAAGCACTTTAAAGGAGAGAGTATCCCCTAAAGTGGTGACGAGGAGAAGACTGTGAATTGTGCTAGGGCAGAGCATTCGGGTGACCCCGGAAAAAGCAATGGTTCGAGGAACAGGACACCATGCAGTTCATCTTTACTCAGCTGTCGGCTGGACGTTCAGAGGTGCTTGGGATTTCTGCTCACCCAGCTTCCCTGAAAACACCTACTTATTGTCTGTTTGGGGGGAGGGGTGGCATACGCACATGTGAGGGGGCGTGGGTGCACCCTCACCCTCACAAACACCCATGGAGGCCAGAGGAGGACATCAGACCCTGTTCTCTTGAGACAAGGTCTCTCTCTCTCTCTCTCTCTCTCTGGACCTGGAGCCAGGCTGGGAGTCATCAGTGTCTCCAGTCTCCGCCCTCCACAGTGTGGGAGGTAGGTGCACAGCCACAGCCAACTTTTTACAGCGGGGCTGGGGATTCAAACGCGGGTCTTCATGCTTGCCAAGCAAGCACTCAGCCACTGAGCCATCTTGCCAGGCCCCTTCTTAATCTTCAAATTGTCCTTCCTTCTTCTGTGATCCTTTGCTCCCCTGCAAAGCACCCCGATTTCTTCTCATCAGAAGGGTGCCTCTCTCTCCACCCTCTTCAGTCTTCGCTGTACAGAGGAGAGATCCAAGATGCCTGCGGCCCAGAATCAACTCTTTGGTTGTATTTTACATGCATGTCATGTTTTGTTTTTACTTTGTCAACTATGAAAGTCATTTTGCTTGTGGTTGTAAAATGTCTGAGAAACAAAGAATTAAAAACGGTTCTGTATACGTTCCAAGAGCTGGGCCTTACCCTACTCTGGAAAGCTTGGTGTGTGCTGGGGAGGAGTGGATCCCGTCTCGGATGCCCAGCATGCACACCCGTGTTCCCCATTGCACTGTTAGGAACGTAGAAAGACCAGCACACAGGCCACTGATGAGAAACACTTGCAAACGTCAGAGCGCTCCAGCAGGCCCCATGAGAAGAGTGGAAGTGTGCAGCAGCCTCGGGCACCTGTCTCCTGGTTCCTACTTTATTATTACCTACTCTTTGATTGTGATAAACACAGCACACATTTACCTGCCCCCTAAAATGTCAGTCACCCCACCCACCTGTCGTACACTGCCTGCTGTGAAGGCCAGCTTCCATATTCTGCAGGGACCCCTGCATAGCACCCCCACCCCACCCTAAATATATGCCCTCTGGGATCTGCAATTGCATTACATTATAGGGCAAAAGAGGTTTGCTTTTGTTTTCAATAGATTCAACTACAGATATTATGATATGAGGATAACAGATGATCTGGGGAGCCTGATGTAAGCACAGTGGTCTGTAGAAGGAGAAAGCAGAAGAGACAGCGTTGTCTGTGGCAGGAAAGTGATAATGGCAGGAAAAACAAGGCTGACATTTGAACCAGAAGGGGCCACAAACCAGTCAGTGCAGGAGGTCCCTAGAATAAATGCAGGAGGTCCCTAGAATAAATGCAGGAGGTCCCTAGAATAAATGCAGGAGGTCCCTAGAATAAATGCAGGAGGTCCCTAGAATAAATGCAGGAGGTCCCTAGAATAAATGCAGGAGGTCCCTAGAATAAATGCGGGAGGTCCCTAGAATAAATGCAGGAAGTCCCTAGAAGGGCTAGAAGAAAAAGAAGAAAGCAAAGAAGGCATTCTCTCCTCAGAGCTTCCGGATGGAACCATCCCTGCCGATCCTTTAACTGGAACTCCGTGATGCTAGACTGTGAGCCACTAGAACCACAGGGGGGTGCATTGTTACAACACTACGATGCTAACAATTGGGTACTGCAGTACTAGGCAACCAGTACATCTTTCCTGACACCCAGGCACACAGCAAGCTTGCTCTGTTCTGAATTTTGACTAAGTAATTGAAATGTAGCCTTTCAGTGTTCAGAACCTGTTTCCTCCTGGGCATATAAATCCGTGGGACCGTGGCTTGCCCTGAGCTTGCCAAATTTCTCAGGAGGGAGAATATCTGAGATGGGCCAACTGGGTGAGTTTGCAGATGCTTGCTGGGAAGAAGCCATTGTTCAGTTCATGACACCACTATACCCAGTGGAGAAGATGGCCTTTGACCTCACAGTGATGGCATGTCATTGGAATCAAGGCTAACAGACTTATCCACTAGGGTTCACTGTTGTGTTAGTCACAATAGTAAAACGGTGTAAGCAATCCAAATATCCCTCAGTGGATGAGCGGACACATAAAATGTGGTATGTCCATACAACGGAATATTATTCAGCCTTAAAAGGGAAATTCTGACACCTGGATGAACCTTCAAGACAATGTTAAGTGAAATAATAGTCATCATAGGACAAATACTGCATAATTCCACTCATAGGACATATCTTGATTAGTAAAATTTGGAGAAACGGAGTCATCATGCTGATCCCTGGAAAAGGGTAGTGACTAGGAGGCAGTCATTAGTGGGGAGGCATGGGGTTTTATCTCAGAACCACAGAAAGTTCTGGAGCTAGCTGGTGGTGATGGCTGTAATGCAGCATGAATGCACACCGTGGTACAATGGCATTACGCACTTCAAAGAGGTTAAGATGGGGCTGGAGAGGTTGCCCAGTGATTAAGAGCACTTGCTGTTCTTCCAGGAGCACATAAGTTCAGCCCCCAGAACTCATGTCAGGTGGCCTATAACTCCAACTCCTTAATCTGCCGCTATGAGCACTGCACAAAGCTGTCGTAAACACACACACACACACACACACACACACACACACACACACACACACATCATTTTTTAAAGGTTAAAATGGGAACTGAGCCAGGCAGTGGTGGTGCACATCTTTAATCCCAGCACTTGGGAGGCAGAGCCAGGACGATCTCTATGAGTTAGAGGCCAGCCTGGTCTACAGCGCAAGATTCAGGATAGGAACCAAAAAAACTACACAGAGAAACCTTGTCTCGAAAAACCAAAAAAAAAAAAAAAAAAAAAAAAGGAACTGAAATAATATGTGGGCATTTAGCATGATAAGTGAACTCTGACAGTGAAGACAAAGACTTGGGAGGGTACTGAGGCAGGAGGTTACCTGCTGGGAGGAAGGTCTCAGGTAGGACAGGTGGTAGGGACAACAGTGGGCATGCACTTTCAGTAAGAATGAAGCTTAGAAACACATGGGAGGACACTGAGTAGTCAAATGGTGGGGTCAGTGAAACAGGTGGTCAGGTGAGGGTGTGACATGTGAGCTGAGAGAAAGAATGGGTGGGAACTGGGGACACAGTGAGGGCAGAGGAGGATCTGACAGAGGGCAGGAGATGTGGAGTGCCTGAGCAAAAGGGCCAGAGAACCAGATAATCCTGGGAAAGGCATGGGGCAGATGCTACCAAGGCCTGTGGCCATACTCAAACTTGTGGCTTTCCCTTGTGAGCAAGGAGGAATCGATTACATGAAGTTCTGTATGGGAGGAAAGAGAGGCATTGGTAGAAGGAGGCTGGGATATTACAATCTGGTTTGAGTTCTGGAAAGAAGGGTACAAGAGGTGTGAGCTGGGCAGTGAGGAGGCCGCTGCACGGTCTAAGTAAGGAGCAGTGGACAGAGGCCTGAGGAAATGCTAGAAGGGATGAAAACACCAGGCATGTGAAGCGTGACTTCAGGCCAAAGAAGGCAAGATAAATAATACAATGTGTGAGGAAGGAGGAGGAGTCACAAGCAGCTCCAAGCTTCCTGCTTGTGGTACTGGGTGGTCTTTTAGACACACTGAATAAAGGCCTTCTCAGCATCATCTCACAACACCAGGAGGTAATGCCCACTTTGCTGTGCACATCCGGAACTGTGCCTGAGCAACATCTAGGTGGCTGCTGTGTAACAGTCTCCTCTTAGATTAAAGCATTCCATCCTGCAGGGGAGCTCCTTAAGCAGGAAAGTAGACAACAATAACAACAACAAAAGAGCTTTAAGAACGCCCTGAAACTGAGTAGCTTCACTAGTCCCCCCTCCCTGCCAGAGTAAGCAGAGCCCAGCTGCAAAGAAGACTCTGAGACCAGACCAGGTGCCTGGAAGAGGTTTAAACCAACTGAGGCACCTGGAAAAGTTGCTCTCCAGCTCAGGCTAGAAGTGTCTCCTGGCACAGGCCCACCTCACTCAAGGTGTATTAGAGGTGGTCAACAACCAGCTCTTCAAGTTTAATTCCACCGAAATCATGTCCTCAACTTAGAACTTCAGAAAGACCCGAGCAAAGGACAAAGGGAGGGCAGAGTGTCCAGGTGCAGGTGACTGTGTCAGAAGCTTTTTGCTTGGTTGTTTGCACGCTCCCCCACTCATTCCTACTAATGCTCCAATCATCTTGCACATATGGTCTTCTGATCATGTGGTCCACTGCCAGGAAAGCCTTAGATGCTGTATTCCAGGGCTGCCAGCATGTCAGCGCCCATTGAAGTCTGCCCAGAATCCTGAGACTGACTCACACAGAAAGCTCTCCAGGCTTCCCCCTAAGGCAGCGGTTCTCAGCCTGTGGGTCACAACCCCTTTGAGGGTCAAATGATCCTTTCTCAGGGGTTGCCCAAGACCATCAGAAAACGTAGATGTTTACATTACAAATCAGAGTAGTAGCAACATTACAGTTGTGCCGTAGCAACGAAAATAATTTTATGGTTGGGCATCACCACAACATGAGGAACTGTATTAAAGAGTTGCAGCATGAGGAAGGTTGAGAACCACTGACCTAGGGGCCCCAAGGCGATCCACTCTGTGCCACAGCCCCTGTGGAGTCACCTGGTTATGTCTGAACCCAGAACGGAAGTTTAGTCAGAGCCCATTCTTCCCACTATGTAGCGGCTGCTAGAGCTGTTCATGCCTCAGAGAGACAGGGTGAAATGGAGTGTTGCAGGGAGCCTGTGGGGCCTCCGTCTGCCACTTCGGTTCCCACCTTCTTCCCAATCTGTGGACAGGCAAAGTGTGGCTGTGCTCCAAACCATGGGGCACTGGTGGGCCAGTCCCTGGGCGACAAAAGAGGAAGTGAGCCGGGGGCTCCTAGGAAAGACAGAGCCTTGTGACTTCTGGATCCAAGCAAGTCACTTGCCATCTGAGCGAGCAACATGTGTCACTCATGCTCAGGGATCACATTAGCTGTTCCTCCCACTGTTGGATGTGTACAGCCTACTACTGGAAACTACCTGAGTGCCTCCACAAGAAAGGACATCATCTTTTTTGTTTTGGCTTTTTTTTTTTTTCAAGACAGGGTGTCTCTGTTCAGTCCTTGCTGTCCTGGAACTCACTCTGTAGACCAGGCTGGCTTCAAACTCAGAGATCTGCCTGCCTCTGCCTCCTGAATGCTGGGATTAAAGGTGTGCGCCACCACTGCCCCGGCAAAGGACACTATCTTATCCTGGGCCTCCTATGTTAGTTTCTCTAAAGGTACTGTAACAAAGTATGACAGATGGTGACTTCGGACAATAGGATGCATTTTCTTACAGTTCAAGAGGCTGATCTACTCCAAGGATTTCTCATGTTCTTTGGAGTTCTACCCTGTCCCTAATTAGTCTGGTTGAAATCCTGAACTCTCACCTGACTTGTCTAAATATCTTAAAACAGAACTCTTGCAATGAAAGAAAATAGCCCAAATCAGTACCACAGAACTGACATGCCTTGCTAGAGGTCCACTGTTACCGACAGGACCTCTCTCTCCTCCATCCAAATGTTTTGAGGCACAGATGGCTCTCTGGTTCTCAGCACCTATTATTAATTTCAATTTCTCCATGGAAGAAGCCCTCCAATGGTTTAGTTGAGCAAGAGGCAGCCCAGCTAAAGACTATTATTTCTGTTTGCCTTATAGCTAGACACTATCTTTTCAGGAAATACATTGAAGCTTTCCTAGGCACTAGACACTGTATTCTGGACCTTATATACACAACTATCAACATGTATGGGCTCAACATCTATTCTCTTAATTACTGTTGGAGCTAGTAGGAGGTTCCTGGGTCACTGTCAATATTTTGTTTCCTTGCTAATGTTTACAGTTGTGTCCTCTGTCTTGGTACTTTTCCTTGGGCAACAGGAACAAATATCCATGGATTCACTCTAGATAGGCCCGACCACAGACCAAAGAAATATCATAATTATTCCAACCAAGTCTAACTTAGTGAACCAGTGATTATTCTGGGGTTAGTCACTTGAATGACAAGTTACTCTACTAGTGTGTGGATGACTCTCTAAGAAGCTGCATCATAGAAAAGCCTTTTCCAGAGTAGGAGGTATGGACAGCTTGGCTAATGAGCAATTGCTACTGCTCACACAACCTGGGGGAGGCCAGGTTACAGGTTCTAGCTTGTAAATTTCATGGGCTTCCTGGTCCTTACAGGTTTTATTTACTTCCTGGGTGATTTGAGTTTCCTTCTGCCCTCCAGAAGGCAGGGGAATGCTTCAGTGAAAAGGAAATAGCTTCGTGGCATCAATTACATTACATTGTTTTAGCTATCTCCTTCAATCTTTAGAATAATCTTACGTGAGAGGTATTACTATTATAATTTTACAACTGTAAAACTAAACCTTTAGATTTTTATTTTAAGTTACAGATAGTAGTGAAAACCTGTTAAGTACTTGGGAGGTAGAAACAGGAGGTTCAGGAGTTCTGGGCCAGCCTGAGCTACATGGAAACCTGTTACAAAGTAAGACACAGAGGCGTCGGGAAGATGGCCATGCACACATGAGGACCTGAGTTTGATTCCCAGCACCCATGCCAAAACCCAAGCCTGTTGGCAAATCCTTACCATCCCCAGCACCAGGAACATGGGAGACAGGTGGATCCCTGAAGCTCACTGCCTAGTCAAATTGGTGAGTCCCAGAGCCCAATGGGAGACCCCGTCTCAAAACACAAACGTTGAAGACTCCTGAAGAATAGCATCAGAGGTTAACCTTCAGCTTACACACAGAGCTCACACGTGTGTGCATATTCACACACACTCATGCACACACACATACAAAAAAGTTTCATTTGTTTAAGAATCTTTGGTTCATCCTTTGTTTTGAAGGAGTGAAATTTCTAGGCTTCTGAGCGGTTAAGAGTGACAGAGTGTGATCTTGCCCCGTGGCTTTTCTACATTGCTGAGGGCTAGTTTCCCAGTTTCACCCACAGAACAATGGTCCACAAGAGAGGTCTGTTCAGCAGGACTTAACCCAGTGTATCTCAGACATACTGGCCCTGAGACTGTTTCTTCAGGCCATGCTGTTAGCCCTCCTCAGAACTCTGAGAAAGGCTGGTGGGACACAAGTGTGTAGTGATGGGAACAAGGGACATTCCCGTTCATCTGTTTGAGTCTAAGATTTTACCACATCTGAGTGGTAAAATCCTTCCAGGATAAATGATAATATCATAAAGCTTTGAACACTGCTTTGCAGAGAAGTGGCATTGCAGGCCCCACCAGGGAACAACATTTTGCAATGGAAATCTCTTGGGCTCCTAAATCTCATCTATGTTGCCACTAGGCCTGAAGTAAAGGCCTCAACAGGGAGAGGGAGGGGTGGAGGTTCTTCTTAGGGTCTTAAATTCTTAGAGACAAACATGAGTCTTTCACAAGATAACATGCTTGTCTCGGAATTTCAAGAAGGCAATGAATTTGAATCAGAGATGTAGTCAGAAGTTTTCTCTGGTCCCACCTGGTCCTGCAGCCGCTCAGACCCAAATAAACACGCAGAGGCTTATATTATTTTCAAGTTATATGGCCTAATGGCTCGGGCTTCTCATTAGCTAGCTCTTTATAAATCTATACTTTGCCATGTGTCTTGTGACTTACCGGTACTTTTACATCTTGCTTCTCCTGGTGGCGGCTGGCAGTGTCTGCCCCACTTTCCTTTCTTCTCTCTCTGTCTCTCTTGGATTTGCCAGCCTGGCTCCATCCTGCCCTTCCATAGGCCAATGCAGCTTTAATTATCAACTGATCAGACCAACACATATTCACAGCATACAGAAAGACACCCTACAGCATAGAGACTCTCAGTGAGAGCCACGTGACTGGCCAGTGTGATCCGTGACGGTTGGCTGAGCTTTGAGAAACGACAAATGATTTTTTTTTAAACAGGGGAAGATACTGAGTCAAGGGTAGATCGGACCATCATCTAGATAGTTTAAACCTTGGGTAGCTTCAAAATCTGCTTCTCAGGAAGCCTTGTGGACATGCCATTCAGTCCTGCTGCAAAGAGAAAGGCAGCAGAGAGCCCCTACAGTAAGCAATAGCGAAAGCTGATGCGTGCGTGGGCAGACAAGGTGCTGTTGTCAAGGAGCTAGGTGCTGGAGAGGGTGGGAAGCAGCTGAGTGCCCTTTGCCCCCCTCGAGCCTTCTGGAAACGGCTGGAGTGCTAATGTGTGCTTATTAAGCAGCAGGCCCACTCGAGGGTGGATGGCGCTGGCCCTGTTTACAGTGCCAGGGACCTTGCTCTGGTGTTGTCATGGGGAAGTCATTCTCTTCCTGGTAACAGGTTACCTAGGTGAATGCCAAACAGCCAGTGGCTCTGGCCCAATGAGCAAAGGCCTCTCCAGTGGCTGTCTTCCTACTGCTGTGCCCACCCTCTCCTCTCACTGTCTTGCTCCCTCCATCCGCAGCAACACCTTTAGAAGAGGCAGCATTCACCCGTACACACAAAGACACTACAGAAGGCTTCTCGGGGAGAGAGGGTGTGACCATGGCTCTTTCCTACTTCACACTTTGAAAAGCATGGCTGGCTGTGGGGTCCCTCCCACTCCACTCAGCGTACAGTGAAAATGAGAACAGTTCTCAGCAGAGGAGCCCTTTCCACACACTCTTTCTGCATATCTTAGTGTAAATTTCTTAACGAAAGAAATATGAGGCATAAGAAATACCTCTAGTGGTGGTCAAAGTCTATATCACAGAGAGAAATGAAGCCCTAGGCCAATTACCCCCAGGATACTGGTCAACCACTTGCATACAGTAAAACTAAACAGTTCTGATAAAGCAAATCCTTGGCTGTTCAGAATTGATAGAGCCAATAAATCAGTGTCTGGTGATTCTATTTAACCAAGGAATTTTTGCACATGTCCTGTCAAATGTTGCCTGTGTTCCATGTTCCTTCCTGTGTAGACAAAGCCTTGAGGGGTACAAATGAGAGAGGTTGTGTGGCTCTGGTGTCTGTTCCTAATCACCTGCCCAGTCTGGCACCTCACTGGCAGTACCCTCTGTGGCCTGGCATCCAAAGGGTATCACTTTTGGTATCACTTAGGGTAGTGGTTCTCATCCTGTGGGTTGTAACCCTTCAGGGGTCAAACCACCCTTTCACAAGGGTTGCATATCAGGTATCCTGCATATCGGATATTCATGTCCTGATTCACAATAGTAGCAAAGTTATGGTAATAAAGTAGCAACAAAGTAATTTTATGGTTGGGGTCACCACAGAAGGAGGAACTGTATTAAAGGGTCACAGCATTAGGAAGGTTGAAGACCACTGCCTTAGGGTTTAACTTAGCTCAAGTGTCTGGAGTGCATTTGCCCGTCTTAGGGGATCTGACTCTTTAGGAAGCCCTTCAGTCCCTTACCCACCAGAATCAGATTTAAGAGAAGGTGGCGATCCTTCCCCTCATCACCGCCATAGTGTGTGTGGCCAGCTCCAAGAAATGCAAGGGTTAAAACACATTTACGACAACTGGTGATAAATTTTGCTGATTGGGAAATGTACTGAGCGGCCGAGGATGGAGAAGAAAGAGTAAAGAGTGGTGGCTTCGCGTATCTAGGTCGGGAGTCGTGGGACTGTGGGGTCACGATGAGTCCCTGTGTGTCTCTCAGCTGCCATCCCCCCTGGTGTCGGTTATTCCTAAGTGACAGAGATGATGTGGGTCTCCAAACAGCGTCTCACCTCATGGGAATGCAGAATCAGTCTCCACTGCCATGTGGGCGTTCTATAGAATGATCTATATTTCCATTACACTCAAAAAAATGTATTTAATGAAAAACTCCTCCGAGTATTTTCTCTGATAAGCAAATTTAGTTTCGGTCAGACTAACCTAAAGTGACATGATGGACCTCTCTCAGCCCGTCATTCTGGTTCTCTTTCTACAAAGTCACAAGGTCAGACGGTGCTGACTGCTGAATGACAATAGTAATGGCAGCCGGAGTGACCGGTGTTGAGTGTCTACTCGGCATGTTCTATACCTTTTACAGTATGGTCTCATCTTTTATAAACTGTACCGCTGACTCTTCACCGTCACTGTGGAATGAATATCACCTCATGGGGCAGATAAGGAAGCCAAAGCTCAGAGAAGAGGAAAATACTTTCCCAAACCCCAAATCAGATGGAATGTGTGCTTCAGTGGGGGCTAGAACCCAGGCGCGGCTTTCCTGGGAACTTGGCCATTTCTCTGATATCCAACTAGTGAGAGAGCAAAGAGATCCATGGGAGGTTGTACTGGTTACTTTTCTTGTCATGACCAAATACTTGACTAGATCAAGGAAGAGTTGGGGATGTTTGTTTGTCAAGGTGACATCTGAGTTTCTTTCTTTTTTTTTTTATTATTTTTTTGAAGCACAAAAGCTGTTTATCCACAGTGTGACCTCTTTTCATGACTCATAATACTGAATTCTAATCATAGCTCTTCTCCTAGCTGAGTGGCCTTGGGTAAGTCACATCTGCTGAGAGTCTGTTACTGATTCATATTGGAGGTAATAGACTCAACTGGTGTCCCCAAACTCAACTCAATAAAACAGTTTTCCAGATCTTTCTCCATGGGCCCTTTTCTTTCCTTGCAGTGCTAAGAACAGAACCCAGGGCCTTATGCATTCTCGGTGTGATGGTTTCAATGAGAATGACCCCTTCCCCCATAGGCTCATGTATTTGTAAGCTTGGTCCTCAGTCAATGAAACTGTGAAGGATTAGGAGGTGTGGTCTTGTTGGAGGAGGTGTGTCACTGGAGGTGGACTTTGAGATTTAAATTGTCCAAGCCATTCACAGTTAGCTTTCTCCCTGCCTTATGCTTGTGGATATGAAATAAAGTCTCAGCTACTTCTCCAGCATCATGCCTGCCTGTCAACTGCCATGCTCCTCTCTATAGTGGTCGTGAACTCTAACCCTCTGGAACCATGAGCCCCTAATTAAATGTTTTCCTTTCTAAGTTGCTTTGGTCCTGTGAGTTTTATCAGAGCAAAAAAAAAAAAAGTAACTAAGACACTAGACACGTTCTCTACCACTTGATTAATCTTTGAGCTAGTGATTGGAACACTTTATGAAGTATCTTTCATACTGATCCATTTGTAACTGTTTAGGAAGTCCCCATACTTGTGGTCCAGATGTGGCAGGTCCAAAATGAAGGGAGTAAGATCCTGGGGTTGGCCCATTAGGACTTAGTCAGCACGATGGGTGGAGTAGACACCAAGGAGGAAGATCTGGGAAAGGCAGTGTGAGAACTGGGCCTTGCTGTCTGCACTGAGTCCCAGAGAACGAAGTCCAAGCCTCAGGGGGAAAGATCTGCCAGGAGAGGAAAGGAGCCACCAGACATGTACAGCCTCACCTTAGGCTAGGAGACAAACAGTTTCGTACTGCACATCTTTGATCCCAGCACTCAGGAGGCAGAGGCAGGTGGACCTCTGTGAGTTCGAGGCCAGCCTGGTCTACACAGTGAGTTCCAGGACATCAGGGACTACAGTATAGAGAGACCCCATCTCAGAAATAAAATAAAATTTAAAACCTTTATTTTTATACTACTGAAGGTGCTTTGAACAACAACCGTGAAGGCTCAGAACCCTGTACCCAGGGATTCACCTCTGGATCCTTACTTAATTGGTCTGGTTGTGCCTGAGCCTTGGGATTTTCCAAAGGCCCCTGTGTGATTCCATCTTGAAGCTAACACTGAGATCTCAGACTGGCCACAAAGCCCTCGCGACAAGAAGGTGCTATGTGTTATAGATATCCCCTTAAGACTGTTGAAAATTGGTATTTCAAGGACCCTCCTGGTGGGTTCACAAGGAGAGAGAATCAAGCTTAAGCGAGTGGAGGGTCTCCATACAAAACTTCCTAAATACGTTTTGGGGATAAACTCAACACCTCGGTCGTGGTTTAGTGGCTCGGCTTTTGTATTTGGTGGCTTAGAAATCCTTCTGTTTCCAGGTGTATGAGTCACATGAAGCCGCTTCTAGCTGACTGGATTTTTCTTCTTCACTGAAGTGAGTGGATTGATCTGTTGTTTTGTCACGGCGCGGCTAAAGCCAGTGGGAGGGTGCCAGTTATCATTTGGAGAAAAGGTATCAATTTGAAGTACCAGAGACAGCGGATGAATTGTACTCGTGAAATAGATGTTCCGCTCTACTTTTTAATTTGCTCCTGTTTGAGTTAACTGAGATTTCTTCTTTATTTTTAAAGAATGACATTTATACAGCCGCTTAAACTGCCAATCTGTTACATAAACAGCCTTGTTTTCCTGAAGGCTAGCGCCGCCTAGAGGCCAAATTATGTGTAGCGTTTTGGACTTCGGTCAGGGAAAGACCCTGATGGTTCTTAGTGGCCCCGTAATTTGTCACTCAGGGTCAGGTGAAGCAAATTGGACCTTTCATTATAGCAAAGTTTCCAAAGAGAGGATGAGGCTGCCACAGTGGAGTCTCAAAGCCAGACATCAGTGCGACAAGGGAACGGGAAAAACCCAAGACAAAAGACTCTTCTCCCTGGCACCGAAACCACGCTTCAGAAGCCGATGCAATGGCTGAGCCGGGCCAAGTGACTTTACACACGTGACCTGGGCTTGATAGGTACTGATGGAGGACCTCCGACCCTTTGCCGCTAAAGTGGGCTGAAATCCGAAGGACTTCCAAGCCCCTGCCACAAAGCTCGAGGCAATAAACCCATAAAGCCCTGCGGTTTTGTTTGCTGTTTGTTTTCTGATAGCTTTGCCCACTACTCCACTCACGGCAGCATGGGTGCTTGTTTAAAATGCTGTTCCCTAGTGCCCACCCCATACTCAAAGAAACAGAATCTACTGGTGTCCGGCTCAGGAAGCTGAATCTTAACAGGACATCACCAGTGGTCCCTAGAATTCAGCTCTCCAAAACCTAGGGAACAGCTGTCAAAAGCACTTGGCTTGCTTTTCTCATGAATGAATGTTGGGGGCTCTCTTGGTAGAGGCCATGCATGTGTGGTGGACCTCAGAGCTCTCACTTCCTCATACAGACACCCCACACGGCCTGAGACTGGGCTGTACTGAGGGAGTGCCTCTCTTGAATCTTAGCATCCTCTCCCCAGGGGCTCCACTGAAATTACCTGGGCTAAGCCCCTTGACTGAAAGTGTCAACCAGCTAATGGGATCCATTAATCCTATCTAATTGATTAGTGCTAATGAGCAAGGTCGAAAGCCTGGTTCTCAGGCTTAGTGAGGCTCTGAAGGCCCTGGAGGGCTTGTTAAGACAGAGATTGTTGGCTTCCACCTCCAGGGACTCTGCTCCAGCAGGCCTAAGGTGTAGCCTAAGAATCTGCATTTCAGCAGGTTTCCAGAATGTGATGTCAAGGCTACAGGCTTGGGTACAGCAGTTTTCAAGCTTTGTTTATTGGAGACCTTAAGACATGCTCAGTAGGCCACATACCATTCCCGCTCAGAATGGCCAGGGGCCAGGCTGTCAGTACTTTTAAAATTATCCCACGTGACTCCAGCATGCAACCAAACTTGGGAATTATTAATCGAGAACTGCAGTTCTCAAAATTGGCTGCACCTGAGCACCTGTGGGCTTTTCTAAGGTATGCATTCCTGGGCCTCCATGCAAAGAGATCATGATTTGGAGTGACGTCGGTGGGGGGGGGGGGCTGGGCACTGGGGATTTTGATAAGTACTGTAGGTGATAGTACCAGCCAGAGTGCACAATCTTCAGAAGCACATTAGACTCCCAGGTTGAGTTCGTTAGAGAGAAGGACCTAGCCAGCCAGAAATTCTGATTTGATTTGACCCAAGCTGTGGTCCTGACATCTGTAAGCTTTATAGGCTTCCCAGTTATTCAATATTTTCATATGCATCCCAGGCTGAGATCCATCAGTTAGTACATCTGCATCACCAATAGAACTTAATAAACTACATAGGTGTCCATTCTCAGTCTCAGGAGTAGTGAATTGGAATGCCCAGGACTGAAACCAGGGTATGTATGTTTAACAAGCCTTGTAGGATATTGTGATGCATAGTCATATTTAAAAGCTATTCATCTAAATCATATTTTCCATTTTAACCATAGAGTTTTGAGGAAATTTTTTTGAAAACTACTAGTACAGATCATTTCTGCTAAAAATAGCAATCATTTTTGTGGACATGTAGTAAATAGCTGTTGCTTTAAATCTATACTCTCTTTGCCTTGTTATAACTTAGCAGGATTTAACTGGGGGAGAAGTCTCAGAGCTATAGTCTGAATGTTTGGGTTTCTATGTTGGGGCCTCAACCCTAATGTAGAATCACTTGGAACTTGAGAAAATTATTGAGTCGTGAGAGATATGTGCTCTTGTTTAAAAAGGCAGATTCCATGCCACGTCCACCATGTGAGAACAGAGCAGGAAGGTACTTCCTGTATACCACAAAGTCTGTACCTGGCATCCAGTCTGCTAACACCTTGACCTTGAACCCATGCCCGAGACATAGACCCCACGGTTCATAAGCTGCTCCATTTTTTTTTCTTTTGGTTTTTCAAGACAGGGTTTCTCTGTGTAGCTTTGCTCCTTTCCTGGATCTCGCTCTGTAGACCAGGCTGGCCTCGAACTCACAAAGATCCTCCTGCCTCTGCCTCCCGAGTGCTGGGATTAAAGGCGTGCGCCAACACCGCCCAGCTATTGCTGCTCCATTTTGTATTATACTAAATTATACCAGCAGACTAAGACAGCAGGAAGGAAAACTGTCCAAGCAGACACCACCTCTCTCCAGTCTAAGGCGACACCACCTGCCATGCTGGACTCCTGGTAAAATGGAAAGGTGACCTAACATGCTTCTGGCTGTCCCGTTCTTCAGATGCTGCCATGGGGGAAGTCCTCCTCGCTCTTTTCTTCCCACTGCGCCGGGCAATGGAAAGCCACTCTGCTTCGTCTCCCCGTTTCCCATGCTTGAGCAGACAGGAGTCTCCTGAGCTGTGGTGATCTTTGACCTGTGCTGAGTAAAAGTAAAAATCCTCCAGCATCTGTAGTGCCATCAACCCACAGGTCCTGTGAATCCTGACTTTGGTGACATCTAGTTGTAGGTCAAGAGCTGATGGACAGTGGGTCCTTGGTGTGCCTAATCAAAGTACAAAACTCGAATGCTCCCCAACTCATCAAATCCCCAAAGAGCCATAGAAAGTTTCATTTAAAAATAAAGTGTCAGGTTTGGTGGTGCAAGCTTTTAGTCCCAGCACTGGGGAGGCAGAGGCAGGCAGAGCTCTATAAACCTGAGGCCAGCCTGGTGTGTATAGTGAGTTCCAGGCCAGCAGAAGGGTATACATAGTGAGTCCTTGTCTCAAAAACACCAAACAAACAAAAAACCCAAAGCAAACAAAGAAATGGAAACGCAAAGGGGAGCGTGTTTTGATGCCCATTTTCAGAGTGGACTTAAGAACAGATGTTTCCGCACTGGCGATGGTCAACTCACAAAGATTTGGAGCCACACTTAATGTCACCTGTCATGAGTGGCCCTGCTTCTTGCTCATTAGTGACTTCACAAGAGCCTCGTGGGTTGGATGAGCAGGAGGCTGGTATTTCCCTATAATGTCTGAACCTATTCTCTTTCCCTTACATGGCCAGCTTGTAAATACCACTGGGGAACAGAAGTCATGTGTAACCTTCTAAACCTCTGAATAATCCAAAATGTCTCTTCTCAGGTAGAAGTTTATAAATTGCAAATCAATTGAGAAAAAAAAGTCTCTTTCTTTGCTTCCCATGACTAATATTATCTTGTTTTTCACATTGATTTGTGTGTGTGTGTGTGTGTGTGTGTGTGTGTGTGTGTGTGTGTGTGTGTAGACATGTGGAAGTTGAGGACAGCTTTCAGAGGTTGGTTGTTAACTTTCACCATGCTGGACCTCTGAACTGAACTCAGGGCTCTGGGCTTAGAGGCAAGCACCTTTGCCCACTGAGCCATATAGCTGGTCCTCACCTGACTTCTGAGCTGGTGGAAGTGAGGGAGGTGGCTAGGGGAAGGCATCAGCTTCCCAGTTAAGGGATAGCTGATCTAATTCCAGCCTGAGGCATTCTTTTCTTTGTCTCCAGTGTCTTTGGGATAAATTCCCATCTTTCAAGACACACCCTCTTCCTCTTCCTTGCCAAGTTGTCTCCTGGGTCCAGTGTGTTTATGACGCAGGACAGGGGGAATGAAGAAGGGGGTCTGTGTGCTGATCTCCACATCCTTGCTGATCCCAGCAGGGGAGTTGGTCTAATCTTCCTATTAGACACTTGAACCTGGTGACAGACGTAGGGACCAGAGCCCATCTGAAGTTTTGGAATCCATGCTAGCCCCCTCAGCTGGAGTTGGTTATCTGGGGGTAACCCCTGGCTCATCTTCTGGTCTCTTTGTTCCTTTACGATCCTGTGTTCCCTCTGGGGGACAGATTTGCCTAGCTGCATCCTCTGCCCCACGGACAGGTACAAAGTACTTTGAGATAAGATTGCCTTTTCTAACCACTTCATCCATTTCAGTCATTTCCAACTCATCACTTTGGCAACACCCGCACTCAAGGGTTTTCCTGACCTGCTCCCAAGGAAGCCCAGATGAAGACCATTGCTCTTAGATTATAAACTCTCTCTTGTGTGGCTATATTTGAGTTTCATTAGCTCCAACCCTCCTCGTCCAGGTTGGCATATGCACAGAGCTACATGACTGAACAAAGACACAAATGTGAGGACTGGTCTATACTCCCCTCAAGCTCAGAGAGCCCCACAGGTCTCCAAGGCTGCACAGATCCTGCCCTCCACCATGACTTACTTCACACCTTCTTCTTTTCCCCCCTCAGACCCCTGACACTTCCTCACCCGTTCTTGGTATCATCCAGTTCATCGAACACATTCACTTTAACGTCATCCAACTTGTACAGTGGGCATACACTGACATAAAGCTTCCACACTCCTTCTACCATGCTCCTAGCTAATCCGTGTCTACACATGCCACTTTTCCTCGCATTGCTGTGCACAAGTAATCCATTCTCTAAGGACAACACCTGCACCTTGGCACAATTGTTTCTTGTAAACAAAAATTTCTGTCCTGCCAGCAACTCCCTAACCCAGTAGCCACTTCCCAAATTATCACACAGAAGCTTATATTATAAATGTTTGGCCAATGGCTCAGGCTTATTATTAACTAGCTCTTACATTTATATTAACCCATTCCTATGAATCTATTTATTGCCACGTGGTCAGTGGCTTACCAGTCTTCCAGCATCCTGCTTCTTGGGCAGCTTGCAGTGTCTTTCTCAACTCCGCCCCTCTTCTTCTGAGTCCTGGTTTGATTCTTCTGCCTAACCTTATCCTGTCTTGCCATAGGCCAAAACAATTTGTTATCAACCAGTGAGAGAAATACATATTCACAGCATACAGAAGGATCATCCCACAGCATTTCTTGAATCCTCCCTGGCTCCAGCACTGATGCCTTTTAAATTTAGCATCCTGAAATGCCTCTCCTACCTTGGACCTACATCTTTTTCCATTCCCATTCATATACTACCTCACTTTCTGCCTCATCTTTAGAACAAGACTCGTAATAAGGTTTATCTATACTCTCATGCCACATTCCTCCATGGTACCTAAATGTGTTGTCAATTCTCAGTCTCCAAGGTATCTAATGTCAGAAGCCTTTCAGTGCATTTTCTCTTTGATATACTTTACTTGGGTTCCTGGAAATCCTGTTTTTTTCCTGACTTCTTTAACTTCTTTGATTCTCTGGTCTCTAAGTTGTCCAGCTCCATCTTTAGGCCTCTATGATGCTCATCTCTCTTATGCTAATTCAGTACATTGGTGTTCTTATTTAGTCTCCTGGGTTTAAATACCATTTATGTTAATAACTTCCAGGTTCTTTGGGTCTTAATGTCTGCAAATTCTAGATCTGAACATCTGTCTAGTCCATAGTTTGATTTGTGCAATCTAGAGGCATCTCAAACCTGGCATCTCCATACTGAATCCCCCATTTCCAACAGGCTTTCTTCCAGTCTTCCCATGGCAAAAAGTAGTATTTCGATCCTACTTCCAAAGATAAATAGTCCCTCTCTCCCTCTCGGATTGGCAAGGCCTGCCCATCAGCAAATGTGAACTCTGCCTTCAGAGTCTATCCAGAACCCACACTCTCCCTGCCTTTACCTTGGCACAGTGGTTCAAATCCCACATGTACCTCACTTGGACTATGACACTAGCCACCAGTCTCTGGCTTTCACCCTTGTCTCCCTTCAGTCTGTTCTCAATGCCTCAGGTTAAAACAGAGTCTAATTACATCACTCCTCCATTCAGGCTTCCATCTTAGAGTAAATGCCAGTGTGCATGAGAGTCTTTGCCATCCATCGCTCACCCCTTCCCACCAAGGGCCTGTCCTACTCTGAGCTCTCTGCCCTTATGTCTTGTCACTGTCCTTCCATTACTCTGCTTTTCTTGCTGGGTTTCCACTGACTGCAGGCATTGTCCAGCTACTTCTTTGATATCGAGTGCCTCTATACTGATGTTAGTTAAAATCGCAGGCCATCTGAAGCCCTGCCTCCCTAATCCATCTACCTCCTTGCTTTTCTTCTCTCCATAACATTTTCTTACCATTTTACAGGTATATTCCATATTTATTTAGTATTCTGCTCTCCTATTAGAATGGAAACATTCACTGGAATGATATGTACTTCGTAGTATCCAGTACATCATATTGTATCTAATCGTTACTATTCTGTGACCGGGCTTTGGCCTAGAAAGGAAGAAATAGGGCCCTCAGATTTTAAAATCCCCCCTTGGTTAAAAATAAATATGGGAGGTTAGAGATAGATATTTATTTCATTTTCTTTCCAAAGTCATTTATCAAATAATGTGTTCAAAAATAACATTTATATTTTAAAAGCCAAAGTAATAGGCAATTTTAAAGCACAGAGATAACCATCAAAATATAACACAAAAAGAGATTAAAGTAGTTGACTCTAGGGAGTGAGAACTTCAGGAAATGAAGACATGGGACAAGGGACTATGTGGTTGGGATTGGGGAGGTGTTTTGTTTTGTTTTTTTCTTGTTGTTTTAAGCATCAGAGAACAATTTAACTACAAAAGAATATTGCTTTGATAAAAATGAAATTTAAATTCAAAAAGAATATTCCATATCCTAAAAGAACGAATAAAATTCAAAGGGGTCCAGGATATTTCTTTCAAAGCAGTGAGATCTAGAAGGCAGAAAATAAATACAGACACAGAAGAGCTGGACATTACAATCAGCTTCCTTGTTTTAACAGTTAGAGAATCTGACATTCAGGGACGGGAAGACACACAACAGTCATGCATCGCGTTCTTGGCTGCAAAAGAGAGCTCGAGAAAATATGAAGAGTGGCGCCTTTGCAGGCTCTCTTTTCTAATAAGAATCCAATAAGATTAGAAATGAATGGTATATAAAGGGAGCTTTGGAAATTTAGAAATTCTTTCTCTCTCTTGATGCAGCCTGGCTTTCAACAGCTCTTTCCCCCTGGGGATACGATACATAAAAAGCTTCATTTGACAGTCAAAGCTGAGCGATGACTTTGGTGTTCTAGCCAGTGACTGTCCTGCCCCTGAAGCATTGAAATTCATTGATTAAAAGGATAGGGAGCCATATGGCATCTTGATTTAAAGAGAATAAAAAATACATTAAATAATCCCTAAAATATCATATCCATTATTCATCAGGGTGGCCATTACTTTACATCCACAATCACAAGATGTCAATCCACTGATGGGATGATGCAGAATTGGCTGTCCCTGCTATACCTCTGTGTCCATCCTTGGTCAGCTTCTCTGGTGCTACGAAGGCAGCAGGATTTACTAATGGAATGGGTTTCCTGGCATCATAGTTGAAAGGGTCTTTAAAGTATGTGGATCACTTCTCATAGTGATATACCTGGTATGAAGCATATTCCTGGGCCCCACTTCAGACCAGCTGAATCAGAATAACTAGAGAATATAAACATGTTGTGTATGCAAATTACATACACAGGGAAGGGCAAGAATCCACACTTCCTGGTTGGGTTTCAGTGGACTTTCGTGTGTGTTAAAGTGTGATTTTATACCATCCACTAACACTCAACATCTCTCAGAAAATATTGACTGCATGAAAATCAGGTCAAGGAATCACCTCTGTGGTAAATTTGGGTGTGTGTTTTGGTGTATTTACAGCTTACTCCTAATGAAAGTCTTGAGAATAACTACCTGGCAAGCTTGAAACATAGCTATTTGTGGGTTTTGCCTTTAATTAAATTTCAGTGTGGCTCATTAGCCATTCTAGTAGCAGGAACAGCTGAGTGGAGCGTGAGGCATATTTACCATGTACAGTCTCACCTCAGGTGTTCACTGCTCTGAAGGATCTCCACAGAGGATGCATTCCAAAATAAAGGAAAATATTCCAAAAAATAACGTAAAACATTCATAAATCTTTTATCATTCACATTAAGATAGTCTAGAGTTCTGAAAAAAAAAGAAAAAACAAATAAACAAAAAATGAAATGAAGCGAAAAGCTGGGTATGGTTGCACATACCTTTAATCCCAGTACTGGGGAGGCAGAGGCAGGTAGAGTTCTGAGTTCGAGGCCAGCCTAGTCTACAGAGCAAGTTCCAGGACAGCAGGGCTACACAGTGAGACCTTGTCCCAAAACAACAACAACAAAAGAAATTCTGGAGTTCTGAAGTTTCTCAGGCAAATGATCAGGGATGCTTGAATGAATGTTAGTGCAACATAGCTAACCGAAGCAATAATTAGCATCAGCCTAAGTATCTGTCAGAATTTGGTCCATCTTCATATACAAAAGAAAGAAATTGGCTGAAGAATACAAAATTTCAGTTAGCGAGCAGGAGTAAAGTAGAAAGCTCTACTGTGTAACAGGGAAACTGTGCCTAGAACAATATATTACAGCCCCCCAAAACACACTAAGAGAACGTATTTTAAATGGCCTTACTACAAAGATTATAATTCTGGGAGGTAATGCCTGTTAACTTAGTAGATTTAGCTGCTTCCCAATATATGCACTTTTAAACACTGTGTTTCACACAATGAATACAATTTTGTCTGTCAATTTAAAACACATCTTTAGTTTAAAAACAAATAAAGAAAATTTCAGGGATCTGGAGCAATGACTCAGTGGTTAAGAGCGCTGTCTGCTCTTCCAGAGGACCTGGGTTTGATTCCCAGCACCCACAGAGTGGCACACAACCATCTGTAACTCCAGTTCCAGGAGAAGTGATGCCCTCTTCTGGCCCACATGGGCACTGCATGCATGTGGTACACAGATGTACAGAGGTAAAACACCCACCCATACACATAAAATAAAAAAAATAAATCTTAAAAACAGAGTTCCAGATTTGTTTCTGGAGTATAGCTGAAGGCTATGTGTTAGAGTCTTGGCCTCAGCCTGCAGCACTACTATGAGGCAGTGGGACTTCCAGGAGGTTTTGCTAAGGGAAAGAATTTGGGACATTAGGGACATGCACTTGAAAGGGCTAGTGGAACCTAGTCCCTTTCTCTGTCTCTCTGCCTTCTGGCCGCCATGAGAGAAGTAGTTTCTTCAGCCATGTGCTTTCCCTGTGATGCTTTTCTGTACTTCGGGCTCAAGTGCATTGAGGTAGTGGACCATCGCTCAGACCTTTGGAACCATGAGCTGAAGTAAAGCTTTTTATCTTAAGAGTACTTGGCCACAGTGACAGAAAACTAGTAAAAATTGAAATTAACTTCTTTCTCACCTTCACAGAGTTCAAAAGTAGGCCATTTGGGGCTAATATGGTGCCTTCAGAGTGTCATCAAGGACCAAGGGTCTTTATCTTCATGGTCATAATCCAAGATGGCTGCCAGCATCTCTAGCATTTTTCCTCAGTGGCTCTCTAAGAGTCAGTACCTCATTTCTAATAAAGGTTTAAGAAGCTTGTGTTAACTAACCTCTGGGAAAGAGGGTTTTAACATGTTACTAGTGGAATTTAGATTCCAGCTCTTTAAGACAAAATGGAGAACAAGGATCATATTTAAACACTGAATAAAATAAGGGGGGAGCATATTTCAAACTATGTTTGAAAAGGAGAATGGAGAGGCCACCATGAAGTGCCAGAATGGGAGAAGTAAACAACCCATTATGGGAACAGAATGTGGTACCACAGAACCCTCATGTGTTGGGTCCCAGTCTTAGATTTCTCTGGAAGACAGAGGCACTGGAGTCCATATTCTTTCTACTGGGCCTGTACTGGCAAAAACAAGGTGCTCTATCCCAGAGGTTGCAAGGACAGGCTTGGTGTTCTAGAGAATGAGGAGGACTAATGAGGAGCAGCGGGGCAGCTTAGACTAAACTGAGAGTCAGGTAGCAAACCACACCACCACCTCAGAGATACACAACTCATTGCAGCACCATGACACATGTATACCATAGTAATAAGTACACAGGAAACCATTGATTCCCACTGTGGTAGAAGCCAGTGCGGACCCAGAGGCCCTCATAGAGCCCTATGGAAATGGGAGACTTCCTGCCTTCATCAATCACCACATGACCATATTGCTAGAGCCTCCCAGCACTCATACACCACCTTGGAGAACACAGGGCACGTGAGAGATGTGCAGAGCTGAGCAGGTCTAAATCAAAGGGTGAAAATTAAACGTAAGGCACTGCTTACATGAGGCCAAGTTTACTAGATTTGGCTTTAAAAGTTTTGGGTTTTCACCCTACCTGCATATGAATGGGAACTATTGATGAACATCAGATCCATGAGTAGACATTTCTGTGCACTATATGTTCTGTTTACTTGAGTCCAGTGTGAGTTTAAAATCCTACTGTTCTATATTTCTTTGAAAGTAAATGTTCTTATTTTAAGAGTTTATCAGGTTCTTTTATATGTCTGCTTGTGGTGGAGAGGAGACCAAATTCCTCTTCAAGAATCCACATTGTTCCATGAAACTAAGGGACACCCCTCAATGTTCTTCCTAATTCACACAAAATACTCTTCCTTTCTCTGCCAGGAGAGTGGAAACCCACAGTCTCACTCAGGGTCCCTCCTGCTTCTATATCCCTTTTACCCACAATGCTATGGTATCAACACAATTTAGTTTTTCTTCTATTTTCTCTTCCTGTCTCATCCAGACTTTTCCTAGTATAGGACCAGCTACCTAATTTTCAAAGCCTGGTTCAAAATGAAAAAGAGCTCTTTGTTTAAAGCTTATTAGGAATTTCACAATATCAACAACAGCAGGTGTGCGGCCAGGTGTGGCTGTGAAGGTCATCCACAGTGCAGCTAGGCCTGCCTGGGACCAAGGCTTTGCAGTGGTGGACTTGCAGCTGCCTTCATCTGGCGAATGGCATCCTTCTTTCTGTTTCTGACGTAGACCATAAGCCTGATTGCCATGTACTCACAGGGAACTGAACGTCTGCCTCGTTTCCTTGTGGAAGAGTCCAAAACAAAATGGAACAAACAAAAAATAGTTTTAACTTAATAATAAAGATTAATCAGTATCTTAAAAAAAAAAAGACACTGCCAACCATCCCATCATGGAAGGCAGTAAGGCATTTGAGACAAGGAATAACATACCTTAGGATATTTCTAAGATAATATCTCTGTTGCAAAAGGAAAGGACAAAAATTAACCTAAGAGGAGACCATGAAGCGGTTCCAATAGGACTTGAAAAGGAACCAGGAGAAATGTGGGAAATGGAAGTAAACTGACTGAAATCCTGAAACAGAGCAGCACACCTCCACAGAGGAACAAGGAAATCAATAGAAGAGCGAGAGACGTGGAGGGGAGAAACAGGATGGGCCGTGCATTACAGTCGGAATCCAGAACAGCGAAGGGAGAATGCGTGAGAGCCTCTCAAAACCAAAGGAAACACCTAAGATTTTTTTTAAAAATCACACTGAGTCATGATCAGGCTAAAAACATTGGTCAACACAGATACATTTTTAGTGAAAAGATATTAAGAGTTCTTCCTGAAAGCACACATAAAAAGGAAGCATAATAGATCCAAGGGAGAAGTCCTGTGTTTAGACAGACAGCAAACCTTCTCCTTGGAAGCAACAAGAGCCAGGCAAAGATAGAACCTGTTTTCAAAGTGTTTGGGAGGAAGATGGACAGGATAGAATTTCAGCTCCAGATTAAAGGTGATATAAATACATTTTAATATCTCTAAAGCCCAAGAGAGCTAACTAACTCTCACCCAAAGGATTCCTATAAGAATAGCTCCCACAGGAAAGAATAAAAACTCAAAAAGAAAAGTAGAATTCAGGAACAATACTACTGCTCACAACAAGTAAGATGTGGAATTAGCCTGTGTCTATCTGCATGTTAGTGGATAAACTGTGGAATATGCTTGTACAAAGGAATATTGTCTAGCCACACAAGTGAAATTGTCACTTGCAGCAAAATGGATGGAATGAGAGGACATTGTATTGAATAAAATAAGGCAGATCTACAAAGCCAAGTATCGAATTCTTGCTCATATGTAGATGCTACAAAAGGGTAGTATTCGAATCATAGATGGTCATTTAATAAAAAACCCAGAGCCAGAGATCAGGGTGAAAGCTGAAAGATCAGAGAAGCAGAACAGCCAGCCACTAGTTCTTACCTCCATGAAATCCTCAGCCTAAAGAGAGTGAGTTCCTGTTTCCTCATGCCTTATATACCTTTCTCTGCCCTGCCATATTACTTCCTGGCATTAAAAACGGGTGTGCTTCCCAAGCAAAGGCATGAGATTGCAAGTGCTGGGATTAAAGGTGTGTGCCACCATGCCTGACCTCTATGTCTAATCTAGTGACTGGCTCTGTCCTCTGATCCTCAGGCTAGTTTATTAGGGTACACAATCACGAGTATAGAGAAGTGACTGCTGGAAGTTGGGGAGAGAGTCTGAATTTGATGAGTGCATGCTTTATATATGTGCTGAAATATTAGGCAATATTATAAAAGGAGCCTTTGAGATAAGAAGTACAAAAATATGTGGGGAAACATTGTCCCTGTGACTGCTTAAAGCATGCACATCATATGGTGTCTTTTGATATGTAATGAAACATGAAAACAGGATTCACAAATGTCTTAAGAATATATGCTATGTTCATAGCCATAGCTGTCTATTGCCAACGTGGCAGAATGGTAAATAAAGAGGATTTTGTTTGAATTTGTAATATTTTATTTAAAATAAAACCAATAGGTACATGCTGTTTCTCATGCTTTACATTGTTTTGTATTGTAGTTTCAATTTTTTAAAATACATCATAAACCAGGATTTTAAAGAATAAAGGAAAGCCTTTTATGTATTTTATAAAATTATGAAAAAAAGTATTAGAATACGTACTAAAAACACAACAAATGCTGCTCAGGATTTTGCCTGATTAGACACTGCATTTTCAGTTCTCAGAATTAGTGAGATTTCCATGTGATCTAGATTGCCTAATGATGACATCAAATGGTGAATGAAGATTCTTCTCTGGAAAAAATATTATGGTTCCTTGAATTGGGAACATAAGATGGTACCCAAGGAACGCTGTTGCTTATAGATGGGCCACAAAATTTATGTTAGTTTCCAAGTAAGAATTCAGTGTTATCTTTACACAAGACCACTAGAGCATAAACAAGTATTTTTCAGAGGAAATGAACACACATTTTCTTGAGGGGGGCGGGGGGGGCATGCAGGACCTGGAATATGGTTTTGTGGCTCTTTTAGGGGGCCCACTACCCAACTCCCAAATAAATCACACACTGAGGCTTATTCTTAGTTATAAATGCTTGGTGTTAGCTTGGCTTGTTTCTTGACAGCTTTCCTTATCTTAAATTATCTTGTTTACCTTTTTCCTCTGGGCTTTTCCCATTCTCTCACTTCTATAAATCTTACACTGTGGCTGGCCGTGTAACTGGGTGGCTGGACCCTGGAGTCCTCCACCTTCTCTGGCTACTTCTTCTTCTCGCCTCCTCCCAGCTTTCTCTCCTATATATTCTCTCTGCCTGCCAGCCCTGCCTAGCCTTTCTCCTGCCTTGCTATTGGTCATTCAGTTCTTTATTAGACCATCAGGTGTTTTAGACAGGCACAGTAACACAGCTTCACAGAGTTAAACAAATGCAACATAAACAAAAGTAACATACCTTAAAATAATATTCTACAACAATCTGGAAAGAAAATGGATCTCCCAGTGCCCCTGTGTAAGTTGTTTGGGATCTAAAGATTGCTTGAAACTCAAGGGTTGATAGCTGTCCTTGGATAAAAAGCAAGCACAGCAAACAAAATAAGTTCCTGCTTCTCCCTTTTCATGACGTCGGTGTGACGAATAGGCAGCATTGAGGTCTGTGAAGTTAGTCTCAGCTGGGATGGAAGATGAGGCTTCTACAGGCAAAGCTTGTCCTTGTCCATCCTGTCTCTCCTCTCCGTGAAAGGCTGAGGCCTCATCATAGTTTGCATCAGGTAAGCTCAGGCCTGGCCAGTCATGTTCTTTTGGGTTTTCTTAAGGTCATATGGGCTTATAGGAATAAGAAAGTGGGAAGCCTTAAGTTGGCCCATGACAACCAGAATTATTCTGGGCTGTTTGTGGGGGACCCCTATGGCATCTATCTCTAAATTTAAAATAGCTCACCCTTCACTTTGGGCCTCTTGGCATCTGAAGAATTTGGGGACCTCACTAAAGCTCCCACTCTGACTCCCAGTATCAAGGATCAAAGTGATAACCCAAAGGCCAAGCCTCTTGAGCAGGCCACTGCAGTGAACACTCCTGGGTCAGGCTGCCTCCGTGTAGAGAATTTTCTTCCCATGAGCCACTGCAAGCTTTCCCAAATAATGACATTGTGAGAGGGAGATGATTGCCACCAAGTAGGCCAGAGCGGCAAGGCATGGCATCAGGAGGTTCAGCTGACCCTGTGCCTTTGTGCCATGAGCCCCAGGAAGCAATAATTTGGTGGAGAGATCAAAGTAAGTAATTGGTCCTAAGTGAATATTTTCAGATATTGTCATGCCAAAAATGAATATTCTTAGCTTGGAAAACCATGGAAAAGATTTGGAAAATTTTTTTAAATTCACTGCCATACTTGGGATTAAGCCCATGGGCTTGGACCTGTGTGCAATTACAGTACCCTACCTCAGAGCCACGTCCCTAGCCCAAGTCCTTTTGAGAATAAACACCCACACTAAGGCTGAGAGTCCTCTTACCCCATCAGAACTGTGGCACATAGTGGCTCCCTGGGTCAACGGTTTGATTAGGAGGTCATTAGCTCTTTGCAAAGTGATCTGATCCTCAAGTATAGCAGCCACCTCCCAAGACTCGGCTTTGTCTCCTGATCCCTGAGTAGACAAACACAGCTTGACCTACCATTTCTGCTGCTCTTGAGTTCTGAGAAAACCAGGTCTTGACATTCCTATACCATTAAAGGCTAAAGTTATTGAGGCAAAGGTGACCAGATTCTGTGCCTCACCAGTCCCGCCAAACCACAAACTGGGTGCAGAAGTCAGTAGCCCAGAGACCTTCTCCATGTTTTCATTGTCTGGTTGCCTGTGAAATGACTTGCTGCTATATGAACTGCTCTGGTGAAGACTGAGTCTTCCAACCTCAGGTACCTTGCTTTAAAATATGAGAGGGCAGTCTAGAATTTCACCAGCAACCAAGCCAATCAAGTCTTTTGAGCCTCAGGATTTCCAAGTGTCAGGGCTAGGTTTGTCTCTGGACTCAGCCCTGCTCAGAAATGACTAAGGCATTTCCAGAACTGCTGCTGGGTGTTGGCCAAGGTCATTCTGTGTTTGGTGTGTTGCCAGAAGAACTAAGGACTGCACTCTGATTCCTTGCCCAGAAGTGTCTCTCAGCTGGCCCAAAGTGAAGAGGAAAGGGGACCTTAAGTTGTAGTAGGCGAGCGTCTGCTCTGAGGACAGACCCAGCCTGTTCTGTAAACCACACAGTGGGACTGCTCTCAGCTGTTCCTCCTAGGCCTTCATATGGCCTGCAAAGAGATACCTGGTCAGAATCATGTGTGTGGGGTTCAATTTGGTTTCTTTCATTCAATTAAATTGCTTTCATTTTTTATTATCTCCTAGGTGATATTACACGGTTATCCTTGCTAAGCAAGAAGACAGTCCAAGAAAGAACATCAGAGCACACTCTCAAGTCAGATGACAAGCAAAGCGATGTAAAATTATGCGTCACACCTGAATGAAACTCCAAGTGCCCTCTCAGGCCACATAGCCTAAGTAAGCAAAGGCACTTACTTAGTTCACACTCTCAGAATAGGACAGCCCCCCTCATGCTGTGGGAAAGAGGACAGAACACCTGTTAGCAAGCCCAAGGTCCCTGTCTTCATTCATTTATGAGTAAATGGTGAGCTTCAGTTACTGTTATGCACTGCAGCCCAGATCTCACCTTGGGGTTGCCTATCATTGCTTTGCCTCCACAATCTACCTGCTCCATCTCAGGGAAGCCGTGGATCGTCCTGGATACAGGCAGGTGCAGGTGTGCTCATCTGCAACAATGCACTAGTCACACGATTTCTCCAGGCCTTTAACTATGGTTCTAATACTACCTCGCAGACCAGACAGAACAACCTCAGGACAGGTGGACACAGGGAACCGAAGGCAAACTCGTCACCTTTGTAGTCTGGGTCTTTGGGCCAGTGAGATGGCTCAGAGGGTAAAGGTGCTGGCCGCCAAGACCAGCAACCTGACTGCAACCCCCGGAACTCACCTGGTGGAAGCAAAGAACTGGCCACTGCAAGCTGTCCTCTGACTGCCACATGCACAAAGTGGCATGTGTGCACACAGCCCCACATACACACACACACACACACACACACACACACACACACACACACACACACACACAGAAATAGATAAGTGCAATCAAGAAAATTTTTAAACACGCGTCTCCTCATTCATATCCTTTACTAACTGCTGACATTGGCCGCAGAAACTACTTGTCTGCTGTCTGGAACCAACTCCTCTCTTTTCAGCACGGCCTCTTCACCAGCAGTGGTATATGTGTGTACCTTGGTGAAAGATCGGTGGTGACAAAGACACTAACCAGTGATCAAAGAGCCACTTTCCAGGGAAAAAAAGCATGTGAGAGATGTCCTGTATTTTGACTGGTACTGGTGGCTGGGGTTACATAGACAGAGGCATTTATTAAAACCTATTAGCGCTCTTTCGGGTCTTGGCTCCAAGATGACAAAAAAAGGGGAAACAACGGTCAGGCCAAAAAGGGCCGCGGCCACGTGCAACCAATCCGCTGCACAAACTGCACCCAGTGTGCGCCCAAAGACAAGGCCATTAAGAAGTTCGTCATTCGGAACATCGTCGAGGCTGCCGCTGTCAGGGACATATCCAAAGCCAGTGTCTTCGACGCCTATGTGCTTCCCAAACTCTATGTCAAACTGCATTACTGCGTGAGCTGTGCTATTCATAGAAAGGTAGTCAGGAATCGATCCCGTGAAGCCCACAAGGACCGGACACCCCCACCACGATTTAGACCTGCTGGTGCTGCACCACGACCTCCACCAAAGCCCATGTAAAGAGATGGCTTCATAAAGACAGAAGAAAAAACACCTTGGAAAAATAAAATGGGACTTACACTTAAAAAAAAAAAAACCTATTAGCTAGTCACTTCAGCTCTGTACTAATATGCAAATTATACTCTGGTTAAAATTAATTAATAGGCAAATGCTTCCCTGCACCAGCCCTGGCGCTCTTAAGCTTGCTGGTCAATCCATATTGCCATATCAATCCAAGTCTACTGTGATTGTCTTTATGGAAAAGGGTTATGATTATACAGAGCTCAGCAAGACGATTCAGCAAACAGGACCTGTTTCTTTCAGTTCAGCTTTTATGTTATGCCCACTGAGTATGACAGGGTCAGAGTGATTGCCACACAATTTAGGAGGAGTGGAGAGTGACTTCATGGTATATGTGGGGGACCCAGTGTCTTTGTATTGCACCGCAGACTTTCCAGCCACATTCTGAAGAACACAATTGGTTTTCCACAGGGATCCAGATATGCAACATGACTGAGCTACGGGATGAGGATGATCTGGTCCCAGAGAAGTTGTATCTGGCATGATAGATAACAGCTTTCACATGGAGAGTGGAGAAAATGTTTCCTGGACAATGAGAATGACTGACAGATATTAGATGGGAGGAAATTGAAGGCCTTGCCAAGTTCCATGATAAAATGCTATTTCTCACGGTAAGGTCAAGCTGTCTCTAGTGCAGCTACTGCTTTCAGAGTACAAAGGAAACAGCAGATTGGACAGAGTGTGGTAGAGTTTTGCAGAGTTTGTGATCAAAGGCCACTTGTTTCATTTGTAAATGAAATTGGATGAGCATTAAAGGACTAAAACTCATCAAGGATGTGTTTAGAATCTGCTGGTGAACTAAAAGCCTAGAGACATGAGTGAGAATGTCCCTACGGATTTGATCCCAAAGCCTTTGGATACAAAATGACCATCAAGCAATGAGAGAGATACCATGATGGAGGGAGATATCATGGGGGAGAGAGAGAAACCCGGTGCTAGGGAAGTTGCCAGGAATCCCCAAGGATGACCCCAGCTTGGACTACTAGAAATAGTGGAGAGGTTGCCTGAACTGAACTGACTTACCCCAGTGATCAGACCGGTGAATACCCTAACTGTCATCACAGAGCTTTTCTCCAATGACTGATGGAAGTAGATGCAGAGATTCACAACCAAACACCAGGCAGAGCTCCAGGAGTCCAGTAGGAGAAAGAGAGAGGATTCTATGAGCAAGTGCATCAGGATCATGATGGGGAAACCTGCAGAGACGACCAAACCAACCTAGTGGGAACTCATGAAAGTTGGATCAATGACTGTGGAGCCTGCATGGGACTGGACTAGGTCCTCTGCATGACAAGACAATTATGTAGCTTGATTTGCTTGGGGGTGCCCCTGGCAGTAGGATCAGAATCCATCCCTGGTGCATGAGGGGGCTTTTTGGAGCCCACTACCTATGGTGGGACTCCTCATGCAGCCTTGAGGTGGGGGGAAGGGCTTGGACTTGCCTCTACTAGATGTGCCTCCCCATGGGAGGCCTTGCCTTCTTGTGGGGGGAAGTGGGGGTGGGTTGAGGGGGAGGCTGGGGATAGGAGGAGGGAAGAGAGGGATCTTTGATTGGTGTGTAAAATGAATGAAAAATTTTCCTTAATAAAAAAAATGGCCATCAATGTTTGCAGGATACACATGTCAAAGGAAGGTTGAATCTGACTTTTCAAAGGCAGCAGTGTGCCAGTGGCTGGGGGATGACACTATTGTGAAATATTAATGAGTGTTTCAAAGGGTAGAATATCAAGTCTTATAGTTCCAAAAGACTAAGAACCCCAAACCAAAACCCAGTGTGCTCAGGTCCCTGAGAAGCAGAGCCCTCGTTTATACAGAAGGACAGAGGTGCAGTTCTACCCTGGCCCTAAGCTGGATCTAGCAGAGGGGCAGAGTCTGTTCACCCTTGAAGGCTTGGAAGAAAACCTCTGCAATGGCTTCGTGTCAACTTGACAAGGTGCCTTGGCTAAGTCTTATTCTGGGTGTGTCTGGGAGGCTGGTTTGAATAAAATGAACATTGGAATTGGGAAACTAAAGCAATGTGCTTTCCGCAGTGTGGGTGGGCCCTGGCCAGGCCATGGGAACCTTCATGGAACAATATACCGAGGAAGGAGTCCCAGTCTCTTCCTGACTGACTTCAGTCTGGGATATTGATCTTCTCTTGCTTTGGGGCTTGGCTTTGAACTCAGAGTAGACTTTTTGCAACCAACTACCCTGGTTCTCAGATAAGATCTGTATCATAGGTTCTCCTGGGTTTTCAGCTTGCTGACTGATGGTGGTGGGTCTTCTCAGCCTCCATAATCATGTGAACCCGTTCCTTACTCTGTGTGTGTGTGTGTGTGTGTGTGTGTGTGTGTGTGTGTGTGTGTGTGTTTCTCTTATTGGTTCTGTTTCTCTAGATAAACTCTCAGATAATGCAGGAATGGATCCATATTAGCACCTTCCGCATTGGAGAGATACAACATGAGAATGTGCACCGAGCACAGCCTTCGCTCCAGCGTTTGCTCTTCTGATGTTTTAACTGCAGAAACACCTGGACATGGTGCAGAGAACCAGGAGCCAAGGCCGCTGTGGTGCACGTGGTTGGGAGACACCATTTCCGCTAAGCCTGTTCAGCACACCTCGGAAGCTCAGGGAAGGTGTGAAATAGCAAATGATCACCACCCTAGGAAGAGGGTGAAAGAAGTCACGTTTATGTGATGAGATGTTGAGGGTATTGTGCCTTCAAGGAAAAAGGAGATAGATTTGTGTAATCTGATAAGGAAATCTGTGCAAGATGAGAAACACAAGGGCGGGGCAGAACAGTGGGTACAGGATGTTCACATTTGGGTAGATGTATATGTTCATGCATAGATGGGTATGTGCATATTAATATCATGTACATGCACACACAGAGAACATTCCTGGAAGGAGCAGAAACTACAGACACTAGCTGCTGCTAGAAAGCGAGCATGGTGGTCAGAGCAGCAAGCAACTCCCCTTCTTGTCAGAAATTCCTTTGCATGTGTTTCTTTTTGTTATGACCAAGTATTAGTTCAATCATTAAAAAAGTAATAATAAAATAAAAGCTAGACCAATGTAAGATTCATCCATTCCTTCGGTAGTTACATGTACCGTGGGATGAACTAACTCCGGGTCTTCACAAAGGGCCACAGCTGTGCCCACACAGTGATGCACACATGTGGCGGTGCCCACGCACCTCCCGCCTCCCAACCTTGTCCAGGCTCTGTAACTAGACTGGCGTAGCTCACTTTCCCTTCACTGTTCCCCTTCCTGCTCTGGCCTGTGGATTCACCCAAACTGCTTCCGGACCCGCTGCTAAAGGCTGTCGGGAATAGTGGCTCACGCTCTTTCATGGGAGTGGGTTTGCCGACTCCTGCCGGGTATTTCTTCTATCATGACAGTGGGTTGAAATCTTTCCAGATAACTCCTTTAGCAGCTACTGCTTACCTTTAACCTCCTTCTAATGCTCTGTGGAGAGGGAGTGTCTGGTGACAGGGTCAGGCGACACAAGAAATGTTTTACTTCATTGAACATTTTGTAGAAAGAACTTGGGAGAGTATGGTACCCATGAAATCCAACACTTGGATTTTCATTTAATTTTAGAACTAAAATCTATTTAAAATAATAGAATGCCTGCTTTGGCTCTTGGGAGTACAATAAGCAGATACTGATTTCTGCTGAAGGTAACACCAGGAATTATTGAACTAAGAGGTTCATAACTGCCCTGGTCTCCACTTTAGTAAATATTTACCTTGGAAAAATTATTCTTGATGTTAAGTTAAAAAAATTTATATATATATATGTATATATACACACACACATATATATATCCTTGGTGAATGTTATTAATATTAAATTGATATCATTTTCACAGTTAACTGCTACAATGCATTGAGCCCTTTGCACATATCATACTAGATTATTCCTTGCCTCATCCCTATGTGGTCAATGTTGTCAGCCACAGTTTATAAATGAAACATTTGAAGCTAAGAAATGCTAAGTTCTTTGCAAATGGCTCCACAGATATTAAGCATTTGGGTTTGAATCAATGCCTGTCTGGTTTCAAGTCTATATTCTTAAAATTGAATTATGTTGCCTTTTGCTGATTGACAAAGCTGTGTTCAAGGGCACATGTCTTCAAGGAAGTTGACTCATGGTTAGGCAGAGTTGGGAAAGAGTGCTGCTGAGACAGAGGACCTGGCTTGGGGAGGCACAAGAGAAGGGGCATCCTTTAGTCAGCCACCAATTGCCTTGACCTTCTGGTGTCCAGACGCCTGGTTCTTAGTCTTCATGTTTTCTTCCTGTCTGACTAGGGCCTCATTTTTGCAATCAATCACGAATGCACATAGCATTCAGCACAATAGTTACTGGGTGTTTGCAGTCCCTTCCATCCTTGTCTGAGGGTCCATGAACTCACGTGTGAAGGTGATGCTGCTCCCGGCTAGCCTGCCAAGGGAACGGCCCTCCACAAGGAGAGAGCAAGTCTTGCCTCACTGCTTTCAAGTGACAGCCAGTGGGTACGGCCAATAGCAAGACCCGACCCCTTGATTCGGGAATGGACTCCTCTGACAGATGACCCACTTGCAGAGTTCTCCAGGGGACCCTCGAAACCTCTTTTACAACTGTTTCATAGCTGGGCTTCTCCTGACAAAGGTACTCCTCGGCTCCCTGCATTCCCCCACACTGCTGTTCTCTTGTCTCAGGAACTCAACACAACAGTTCTTATAAATAAAGTGGTGTGATGACTGGGCCATTTTCCTTCCATTCTCTAGTGTCAAAGAGATTCGGGTTTCCAAGGCCGAATGAAGCTAAGCTCTAGAACCAGAGCAGCAAGCCAAGCTTCCAGCTCCCTACATTCCTACCCTACCCACTCCATAAGCAGCCCTGCTTTAACCTTGCTCTGACCTTGCAAACAGAATAGGAAGAGTTGGCACCAGAAGTCAGCAAGATGAGTAACCATGTTTCCTTGGTGTAGCATGATGATTTTATTACATCTTAAAACTTTCAATTGGGTTGAGCATCAGTAGAAAATCTGCAGCCTAGTTTGAAGTCCCTTCCCCATTGGGGAAGGGAAGGATCTTATGATGTTTGAAGATTTTTGTTTTGTTTTTGCAAGTTTGGAATGTTATCTCTCCTCTCCCTGTCCAAAGGAAATAAAATGTGCTAGCAGTTTAATGAGAAAAATCTAAGTGGAATTCCAATGATCAACTGATATGCTCTTTCGAGCTTACAAAGCAGAAGCAAGTCAGTGATAAATGGCCAGTGATGGGGTAGATGAAATCAAGTCACTAAAGGGTCCATCAGGCCCTCTGCTCCCATACGTGCCAGGAGAGGCAGCTCTGAGGACACAGGCAAGCCACTGGACATCAAACAAGTCTTGCTTTTCTGAAGCCAGTGGGTGGGGCAGGTTCTTCACAACACGGCTTTGCTATGGATTTTTCCACTCTTTTTTCTTTCTCCTTTTCGTTTTTTTTTTCTTTCATTTACAAGAACATTCTCTCAGCTAGAGGAGAAAGGAAACTCTCCTTTTTCTGCTGACTGGCTTGGGCACAACTGGCAATTAACAAAGAAATCGCTGTATCATTGATGTAGTCAGAAAACAGGAAGACGATTTTCATCGGAAAATGAGCCCTCTCAGCTGAAGCTCCCTTTGGGGTTGATGACCACACTCTTTCCATCTTGGCACAAGGCCAGTTTTATTAAATTCTTACAGCACCAGCTTATTTTTCAAACGTTCCCAAACAGAGCTTTTCCGATGGATTTCTCTCAGAGTCATGTGCACGGTCATGTGTTTGTTGCCAGCGAAGAGTCCCACAGGACCAGGACCTTACCTTCTATGGGCAATGCCTGGATGGCATTCTTGTGATCAAAAGCATTTGGAGGTCTGTGGAAGGAGATGATTCAGTCAGTAAAATGCCTGCATTGCAAGCATGAAGACCTATGTTTGAAACAGCCATGTCAAAGTTTGGCATAGTGATGTAACTACAGTGCTAGGGATGGGGGAAAGAGGGAAAGACGATGGAGATCACTTAGGTGGCCAGCCTAGCTCAATTGATGAGCTCCAGGTTCTGTGAAAGACCTTGTCTCAAACAATAAGGTAGAGAGTGATCGAGGAGGACCCCAAATGCTGACGTCAGGCCTCCATTACACACATAAGCACCTACACATATACATATACACACACACTCATGACTGTGGACAGATAACCCCCCCCCACACACACAATCATTTGGGGGCCCTTTAGTAATGCTCACACAAAGATGAGAGTGGGCAAAAAGTGTACACAGAGATTGGGAACCTAGTTCTTCATCGTGTGAATAGAAAATCAATAAACTCTGCAGACCTAGAGAGTGATCTGATAAGTCTGCTTGGAGAGGATGGGAAAGCATAAAATATGCTTGATTTGAAGGAGAAAGAAATGGAGTTAGAAAAGCTAAAAGGAGGAAGAAGAGAGGGTAAAACACCAAAGAAGAAATATAGTAGTCTTGATGTCTGTGTGGAGTCCAATCTGGGCTCCTCCCATGGATGCCCTCAATCACACATGCCCAACTTCCCTCTAGAAAATGGCTAATATCTGTATCTAACACACACATGTCTTTCTGTATACTTTAAAGGCATCCCTAGATTGTTCGTGATTCCTAATATAAGGTGAGTACTATAGAAATAGCAGTGGTTAAAAAAAATCATCTATAAATGTTCTGTGCAAATACAGTTTTCCCCCAAGTATTTTAAACTATGGCCAGTTGAATCCATGGATGTGGAGCCCCTGGCTGCAGAAATGAGACTGTATCTGTAATTCAAAGAGAAGCAAAGGCAAAAGAAAGAGAGGAATGAGAAATGGAAACAAGCTCATCATTTATTTGGTAAATTAGAAATCAATTCCATTAATTCCAAGAGAGACTTGACCAAGAAAATCACAGGAGAAAGAGGAGGAGGAAGAGGAGGAGGAAGAGGGGAGGAAGTAGAAAGAAAGAAAGAAAGAAAATAGTGATCAATAATCAATAATTCTTAATAATCAAAGATGGTTTTAAATGATTTGATTGCTTTAATATAAAAAACTCAGGAATGTTAGAGCATAAAACAATCTAATTTACTTTAATAATTAATGTTTCTCAAACACATTTAAGATGTTTATAAACTAAACATGAGTTTTGGAGCAGAATTCTTCCCGGTGCAGCAATTAAGAGTCCTATGGTCAGAGACATTAGCATTAAAAGGGACCTTAGTTTTCTTATCCCTGGGTATCCCAGAACTGGAGTCCCCCAACCTCTGTTACAGCTTCAGCAAATGGGCCCTGAGCAACATTGATCAAAGCCCTGGTTTTCCATTCATATCTATGAAGTCTATCCATAAAAATTCCATAGAATTCTGCTCAGAAAACGTGTGTGTGCAAATATGCAACCACCCTTGATCAGCACTTGGCACTATCTGTAGCCAGTGGCCATGAAGGTTAATAAATTGAGTTACAAAGATTTGCAATTATTCTTGTTGGGACCTAACAATGTTCCTAGTTATGGGGCAGCATGGCAGAACTGCTAGTCCAGTGCTACAGAAGGGGCTTCTGGAGTCTCCAAACCTTGTCTTCAGCTCCTCTTTGGAAACCTTCCTCTGTTAGCAGGCTGCATATAATCCTTACCAAGAATGAACTATTAAAAAATTAAAAACACATACCACTGATAGTGAGTGAGTGGCCGTGTTATAAAACCCTGCCTAGCTGGGTTAAAGTTGGATAAAAGCCAAATGGAATATTTAAGGCTCTCATTTAAAAGTGGAAACACTTGATCGTTTTATTTGATCTTAATACCTCTGAGTCTACAGAAGAACTTTTACTCAATGGGATAGTAAATCATTCTGAAGTTCTCTGGTCCTGTCTCTGAAGTGAATTTTGAAAAAGTGGCCAGAACAACAAAACTTTAAGTTCACACTAGCCAATTTCTTCTTCAAGCTATAGTGCACCCTGGGCAAAAATAAGGTTCAAGTACTCGAGTCTAATACTCATTGGCCATTTTCATATCTGAACATTTCCATTACACTGATTAAATTTCTTAAATAAATGTTGGCATTTTCAGTCACAAAAACTGTAAGTCACCAATAAAAATAATGATGTATTTGAAATTTATGATATGTAAATAAGTGAATAAAATCAGATTACAAGATAGTAACCACAGTGTATCAATAATTTCTATATGAAACATGTATATGAGTGCAAGGAAAAAGATCTCAAATATTACCAACATGTTAATATTTGAATGGTGATTATTTTCTAAATATGGGACCATGCTTGTCATTTCATTTTTCTCTCCATTTCCCTATTACACTTCACTTATATTTTATGTCTTTATGTTATCATCACCTACTGCTTTTAAAATAAGAAAAGAGTAAAATGATTCTATTTTGGAGTGAAAGGAAATGGGACATTTTTAACTTACCATCATATTCCATGCCTTTTGAAAATGATGTCTCTATTTGAGCAGTTGTCCTATTAGAGGATCCTGTATCTTGTGTGAGTTTACCTAGCCGTCTCTCTTGGGAGTTATGGTCCCCACAGACATGCCTCTAGCTCCTGGATGGAACTGAGGGATGAACCCCCCGGGGTGGAGGCAGTTTAAATATGAGAAGGGTCCCAAGCAAATGAGAAAAATCACATCAAACGCGCCAAACCCCTCATGCTGTGTCTTACTACCCTGACTTATTCACATAGATAAAATTTGAAACTCCGAAAATAACACCAGACCATCTCCAACTTACTCCACTCCATTGACTACCAAACATCCCCCACCAGCTGGGGGTAGGGGGATCACTTTATATAAACTTCCTTTTCAAAGTAAAATGACTTACCTGAACTACCCAAATTGTCGAAAATAAAACATCCCTTGTTTCTACCCCAAAGAGTCAAAGAGCAAGAGCAGGTAGTAGTTCCTCCATTCACGTTAGAATCCGTAAAACCAACTGAATTACATTTCTTTATTTCTACCTCAGATTCTAAGGCTTCTTTAAGTGTGTTGGGAAGGAGAGGCCAATGGAATATGCTGATAGGTCTAACATTAGCATAAGGGTACTGTGTGCTCAGAAAACAGGAAGAAAAAGGACCAAAGAAGCTAGCGAGGGCTGAATGGGGTAAGGAGTTGACCAACTCCACATTTTTCTAGCCATTGATCATATTCTCATTTCTGTATTTCGATCTCACGATGGCTTAATAAGAGACAATTCCAAGTGTTTTAGAGTAATTTAAAAGAGAAAAGAGAAACACTAAATTCCTTGAGCTAGTTGCCTGAGGCTAAATGAATCCAAAGCATTGAGTTTTGAAGCTAAAATTAATTAATTAAGTGATTGATTTTTTTAAAATCACAGCCCCCCCCTTTTTTTTTGAGAGGATGGGGGAAAAATCTACACCATTTCCAATAAATGGTTTGACTGGATTTTTTCCAGAGATGACCCAAAGCTTGGGTATCATGAAGACACAGCCTCTCTGTTTCTTCCTTGTACTTGGAGAAAGAACGTTCCATTCCATGCAATTCATGAATTTTAAAAACCATGAACCTTGCCTCACATTCTGGAAGCACACAAACATTCTCCTGTACGGGAGCTGTTCAGAGGGTAAATGCTCAAGTGATCTCCATGCTAACAGCAAAGAAGCCTTTTCAGACTGCCTTTGTTCTCAGCTGGCTGGAGGCTGCAGGCCCCGGACTGGCAGTAGTGTCTGGACATATGGTTGGGTAGAGAGGGCAGGGGCGGAAGTTACCAACCACCAACGGCCAGAACAGCTCTGTCCCGGAAAACAGCCAAACTGTTAAGTCAAGGGCCAATGCCACCATGTTGTCCTTTGACAACCAAGTCACCATAAACCACAGGGCCATGAAAGGCCACTGGCTCCCTCTAGTGGCAGACCACAATGGCTAATCAGCTGCCACTGCCCCTGAGTCCATGAACAAAAGACACTCTCTCCTAAAACTGCCTTTTTGTTAGTTATATCTATCCACACTTTCTCAGAGAGCTAATATTCACAGCCTCTGAATTTTGGAGACAAAACAGCAACACTCAAATTCAGAAAGTTCTCTAGTTTTTTTTTTTTTCATTGCCCTTAACATTAATTCCCCAAATCATCCCCAAGGCTTCTGAGCCTCTGATGAAATATCTCCCATCTACCTCTGAGCTCCAAGGATGCCCAGCCACTAGCATCTCACTTCACAGTTCCTGCACATTCTCTCTTCAGTGTCTGCATGACTGATTGCTGCCTCACTTTGAAATAACTGTGATTTCTTTTCTTCACCTCCACTTTCACATTTGGCTAAGTCTTACACATCCTTTAAGATTTAACTTAAACACCAATGCCTTCCTTGATCCCTGAAACTAGCATACACAAGAAGAAAAGTCACCGGGCAGTGGTGGTGCATGTGCCCTTAATCCCAGCATCCAGGAGGCAGAGACAGGTGGACCTCTGTGAGCTCAAGGACAGCCTGGTCTACAGAATGAGTTCCAGGACAGCCAGAGCTGTTACACAGAGAAACTCTGTTTTGCCGGTTGTGGTGGCGCACGCCGGTAGGATTTGCTGAAGGAGGCGGAGGCAAGAGGATCACGAGTTCGAGGCCAGCCTGGGCTACACATTTTTTTTTTTTTTTTTTTTTGGTTTTTTGAGACAGGGTTTCTCTGCGTAGCTTTGCGCCTTTCCTGGAGCTCACTTGGTAGCCCAGGCTGGCCTCGAACTCACAGAGATCCGCCTGGCTCTGCCTCCCGAGTGCTGGGATTAAAGGCGTGTGCCACCACCGCCTGGCCCCATGGGCTACACATTTTAATTTAAAAAAAGAAAAAAGAAAAGAAAGAGAAACCCTGTTTTGAAAACCAAAAGAAGGAGGAGGAGGAGAAGAAGAAGAGTCTAGAAAGAAAAAATCGACCTTGATTATATGTAAATGTAGACTGGGCACTACTATAATATTTCTTCATTATTCAAAACAATGAAGGAAAATACTATCTTCAATTTATAGTCCGAAAAGCAAAGTCCACAGAAATGTAGAAATTACAACCAAGTACAATTTCAAAAGCCCGCAAACTTTCACGGCATGACTCTTTCTCTTAGCCCAACATAACCAGCATCTGTTCTTGCTTATTTGTGTCATCAGAAGCATCACATGGCATGGCTGCTCTCAGAGAGATTCATCTAAAACTCATTTATATCAGGTTTTAACTGGTGGGTTTCTTTTTATATTCCAAAGGGGATTTTCTTAAATGTTCTTAATGGGTCCAAACAAAATAAATCATCCTGAGAAGTCCTTATTAGTGCATTTTCTGAGCCAAATGGCAATGGAACATCACAAGGTGGAGAACAGACAGAGCCCAGGAAAGGAGCCCACAACAATCCTGTTCTTATGCCAAGCCATATAATGACTTTCAGAAAGCCACTTCGGTCTTGGGACCTTGCTTCTTCATCTTCACAAAGAAGGAAATGTTAGCTGGCATGTTGGAGCACCTCTGTAATCCCTGTAGCTTGGGAGGCTGAAACAGGAGGACCTAAATTCAAAATCTGGCTAGTCTAGGATGCCAGACTCTATGGCAAAAAATGGGTGGATTCTGAAGAGCCCCACTCACTCACCCCAGGATTCACCTTCCAGTGTTCTATTTGAAGTGGATCTGGTTGCCCTAAACTTGCTGTCAAGGTGGTAGTTTTATTTCTAGTTAATAGACTCATTCAAGAAAGTTTGATGTAGCCCAAACTTTAACAGAACAAATCCTGCTCCAAAGAATGAACTGAAAATTCCTTCAACTTCTCTAAGTTGAAATACAGAGATTCCAGGTCAGGATCCCAAGTGAGGTTTACATGCTTTCTCATAACATACTATTTTTGAAAATCAGCTTCATCGTGGAATCCTCACGCATGGTTAAGCAGCTTCTATCTGACATCTTCACCCATCAGAACTCAGAGTCCTCTTTGATTAATTATCCTTGCTCACCCACCCTCCTAAGTCATCCAAAAACGTAGCCTCTAAGACATTCTAAGAATCTCAAAAAGGGAAGATATCTTTCTCACATAATTATTCTCTGTAAGAACTTGTATGTAGCACTGACTTTGTTCTTTCACTTGGAACAAATCCTTACCTTTCCCAAGAGCCTCTTCTCAGAAATGAAACGATTCTATCAACTTAAGAGATAGGTCTTTGGTATGTGGGTTCTAATCCATCCACCCGTAAAGTTCAAAGTTGTCGTCAGCCAGTACTGAACCAGAGAAGGAACGTTTGTCTGAAGGTCCAAAGACCCAGCTTTGATGCACTCTTAGCTGGGGTGGCTTGGCTCCCAATCCTCCATTTCTCACCTGGTGTGGAGGTTTGTAATGTAACAACATGCTGACCAAGCGCACACATGGCTGGCAGAGTTGACTTAGAGTCTCAGGGACAAACTCAGGATTCCAAAGGATCTTGATGAGTTACAATCATGACCCACATCTGAGTGAGGTTCATCCAACAGACACAAGGCCCCATGCTCATGACAAGAAAACAAAATTAAAAAGTAATGCATGAATGGAGAGAGAGTAAAAAGAGTCAGAGACCTGAAGCCAAATACAAATTCAGTAGCACATTATGATTCCCCCAAAGCTCATACGTCTGTGGGCTCTATATCAGCAAGGAGTTGCTTTGTCCACTGGCTGTCTGTACTGAGTGAAGAGCAACAATTCCCAGACTTCTGCAGCATCACACTCGTATACATCTCCTCCCCAGGCCTCCCCATCGCCCCAGCGGCCTCACTGCCACCCCAGTGTTGTGCACTCCTTCACGGTTCTTGCTAGATTTTCAGTTATCAGAAAGAACTTTATCTCTCAGTGGACTGTCTCTAGACTCAGTTCATTTGAATCACTGTTCCAAATTGCCAAGATTTTCAGGAATTTGAGTTTGGTCAAAGTCTCTGTTCCCTGAGAAGCTGATGAATCTCAAACTTGTGGCTGGTATGAAAGGACAGAAAAGACAGTAGCTGGACATGGTCAGGTGTTTGAGACAGAAAACATACTATACTTGATATGCATTTCAAATATATACTTGATTGTTTCTTGTAATAAATACAGCATATTGTTTGCATTTAATTGCATAAATTGAATTGTTATCAGATACTTTGTTTAATCATCTTCCGTGTTCACTTTTGTTTTTCTTTGAGACAGGGTCTCTCTATATCCCTGACTGTCCTGGAACTCACACTGTAGACCAGGCTGGCCTTGAACTCAGAGATCTGCCTGCCTCTGCCTCCTGAGTGCTGGGATTACAGGTATGCTGGCGTGCCCAGCTCCCATGCTCACTTTTTGAAGCACCCAGGTACCCATCTTCTGCTCACCAATGCTTTGCTCTTGGTGAAGACATCAAGAGAGAGTTCTAAGGTCCTAGAGACTGCAAAGGGAGCAGCATTTTGCTTCTGCTTCCAGAGAGGCTCAAGATAAGCACACAGGTATGTGAGAAAACATTAATCGGTTGAAAGCCCCCAAAGTAAAAGAGACGGTACCTCCAGAATAACAAACAAGACTCTCGTTTTTTGCAAATTAAGGGAGAATACAAAGGTAAAATACTAAAGGTATTTAGCCTCTAAATGTTAAGTGACCCAAAATCATACTTACTTAGATTTTTCCATTTTACTTATTTATAGGATTCAGATTTTTATAATAAGAAAAATGTAGTATCTTGATTAATTTTCTAAAAGTCTTTGTATACACGTTTTGGTCTAACATTGTAGTCTGGCTGGTTCCCAGGCTTGGCTAAGAGGAACATTGTCCTTCCACCCCAACTTGGGACAGATCCTGGCTGGAGAGGACAAGGCCTGCGAGCAGCTGGCGAGCACTGTCTGGAGGAGGCACTGCTGAGTCCCTCCCTCCTGTCCTCAGACCGACTCCGTTTCTCCCACTGGATCCCCCTTACTCCTAAGGCCTGGCCTCTCCTCATATGTGCTAATACTCGCACACTCCATATCTACCTAGGGGATGGCGTTCTGCCTGCAAACCCCGCCCCATGGGAATAGTTCAGAAGCTTCGCCCTGCCAGACCTGCCAGTGGGGACTCCCCTCCATCCACAGGCTGCACCCCTTTTGCTGATCTCTTCTTGGGGTCCACTCTGAGACTACTGCTACAGACTTCCAAGTCGCCTCTGTCTTTTGTCTGTCTCTCCCACTGCTCACTGTGACACTAAAGTCGTCATTATAAAACAGAAATAACTCTGTTGGCTTTTAAAAGCTCCTCACATTCTACATGATGAGTTTCGTTATCCTGAAGGACCCACTGGAGACCCAGTCCTTTGCTTCAAAGGTACAGGCTGCATCTCAGTCCTGTACAGAATGGAATAAATGCTTGCTGAACTAAACCATTGCCTCCTACCACCACAGCCTTGATGTTCAGCCTTGCCTATCTGCCGACCTCAACTGGACAAACCTGCACCTGGGTCTTTGTTTCCTTCTGGTCCCTGGAGAGGCCTGGGTCTCGGTCTTGTCTGCCCTGCTCCTGAGAGATCCCTGTAACTTTAAAGATACAACTTGGTAACACCTATTCAACCAACCCTGCTTCTTCTTAGTGTGTGACTGAGCCAGGAGGAATTCATCTGGAAAGAATTCATGTTGGCACACACCTGTGATCCCAGCCCTAGGGAGACTGAGGCAGGAGAATTCTGAGCCAGAAGCTACCTTGAGCTATATAGTGAGTTTGAGGCTAGCTTGAGCTACATAATGAGATCCTGTCTCAACAACAAATGAAAGTGAATAGAATTTGTAAAGGATTAGACACTGTCAGCTTCAGGGTTATAGGGCCCTGTGCACAGAAGTACCAAGTCTCATGCTCTGTTGCCGCCATCTTGATTATTAATAGTTTCAGTTTGAACTTCTGTTATATGTGTTGTATTAATCACATGTTTTAATTTTATGTATTTAATGAGGCTTTTACATCTTGGGGACATTGTGGACCAGGCAAGGACTGTCCATGTCATGGTTAGCTAATTCTGAGAGTCAATAAGTAAGGTATCTCTGAGTATGACTTTGCTCTGCAGGCCAGCTAGTCTAGAGAAATGCTCCAAAGCATGTCCCAGGCTGGCTTTTAGTGAGAGGCAATATTCCTCTGCACTCATGACCCGAGGGTCAAGTACTGGACAATTAGGGAACCACTCCTGTAGCTCAAAGTTCAATAGAATTCCTACCACTCGATAATCATGGAGGAACTCAGATGTTGTTCCTTCCTCTCCCTTCCTGCTCATGAAAACCCCAGCTAAGGCTCTGGCCCACATGTTCCCCTCATTCCCCTGCCTCCCAACTGACCTCAGTTCATTATGTTCTTGAGAAATGGATGCTATGCTGCTATCACCACAAAAAATGATAACTCTGTGAGGTAAGGCATTTGTTAATCAACTAGATTTAACCATTCCACAATGCATATGCACTTCAAAAACATCAGCTTTATATAATAAACCACACAGAGTTACGTCAGGGTGTTTTAATTTTAAAACCAAAAGAATGAAACTGGCTTTGACAATATAAAGATGGATGCTAAAATTTGGGCTAAAATTTTAAATTTTTATCACCCAGACTAGCATTATATAGCAGTTTTAAAACACTGTAACAAGTTAAGAAAAAAACTGTAGAAGAAAGAAAACAGTTAATATTTTTTATTTAAGTATCTTTAATGTGATATTTTTCTTCCTACTTTTTGAAGGAAGGTCCTTTATTACTACTTCCCATTGCATCTAAAAATCATGTAACCAACTGGAGGAGGGGGGGGCAAGAAGAATCTTGTCACCCTGATTATGACTAAGCCCCCCCAAGTCCACTTACCAAGGGAAGTATTGTGGGAGTTTCACTAAGTGCCTGGATGAGGGTGTCTTGGTTGGCGCAATTAAGAATGGGATCCTGTTAGAGAAGAGATGACAGGTTCACCAAAGGCTTTAGCAAGTGGACGGTGCCCTGGAGGGATGAGAAGACACATGCTGGTAAGACAGCTGCCCCCTGGTTAATGGAGGGTAGCCAAGAACTATGAGCCATTTGTGCATATAAAAACCCAGCATAAAAATCACACTGTGTTTGCACTTAAATTTTAACTACTATGCATTAAAAAAAAACTTTGTCTCAAATATAGAACTTTCTAGATTCAACTAATTTGGGGGACTGTCTGGTGACCAAAAGGGGAAAGTCTCGCTGCCAGCAATATTTCTTAAGGATTCGGATCTGCTGAAGTAGGCTACTTTCCTAGATATCTCTAAAAATAGTTGGGAAGTGAGATATAATTCCAAGGGTCTATCGAGCCTCGGCAGAATCTGCTGCTGTTGTCCCTTCTGCTCCTGTCACAGCGGCAGCAACGCCCCTGCCCATCTGAGACTCTGGTGGGCGGTGAAGCCTCTGGGATCGTCACCTCCGTGTCTCCTGCAGTGACAAGGGACTACAAGGTCTCCCATCAATGTTTCCAGAAGGTACAGAAATGTACCAGAAAGATAAACACAGTCTAGTTGGGTGGTGGTAGCCCACTCTTTTAACCCCAGCACCTGTGAGACAGAGTCAATAGGATCTCTGAGTTCGAGGCCAGCCTGGTCTGCGGAGCAAGTTCCAGGACAAGCAGAATTGTTACACAGAGAAACCCTGTCTCAAGAAGAAGAAGGAGGAGGAGGAGGAGAAGGAGAAGAAGAAAGAAAAGACAAACAACAAAAAAGGATACACAGTCTGATTACCCAACACCATATCTCAGAACATCGTATCACCCCCAGAAATGTGGCTATGTGTTTCCTGAGTTCCAAGCATAGAACTCAAAACAGGGGTTTTGAGATTTATGCAGCTTTCAGCAATGTTTAATTTTGTGAGACTGGACTTTCCTGGCAGCACTATGGGGGGAGGAGATGCAAAACATTGTTCTCAGACACTGTCTGTCTATCAGTGATGCCTAAAATAGGAAGGTCTCACTGTCAGGGAAGATGGTGGGATCTTTAAAAGGCAGCCGCTAACAGGGGATTCTTACATCATTTGGGATGCACTCTTGTGGGAACTGCAGTACCCTGATCTTTATTCTCTTTTTGGCTACGTGGTAAGCACATGCAGGGCTGCCTGGCTACAAACCCAGAGCAACAGAGCAACTGCTCCTGGGCTAGAACCACCGAAACTGTGAGCCAAAATCAGCCTTTGTCTTTATAAGGCAATTGCCTCAGGCAACACAAGATTAAATAACTCAGGGCTAAAGAATTCATAGTACAGTATTAGGACTTCAGTCATGGCTGAATGGTTCATACTGTCAACGTGTACCCTTTTACAGATACTTCCCAGGTCACCAAACACATGGAGCAAGTAGTAGTGATGCTGACACTTTCCTATAGAAATAGTCTTGGACCACAAGCCTGTCTACTGTTTGGTCTTGCTAATAAAATGCAGAGGAGGCTCTGATGATTGAAACCACTTTCCGACTGGATTCCATCCTTGCTAGGCATTTCTGCTCTAAGGGAAATTACAAAGGGAGTTAGAACAATTCCCTTTCTCTGAAGCAATCGCTAGGGAGAACAAACCTTTCTGTGTCCCAGCCCCTACTCTGCTTACCCTTCTGAAGCAAAAAGACAGGAAGGGCTGGTGATCAGCTTCATGCTCTGTGTTCCTGGCTGCCCTGACCTTCTACTTAGTAGTACATTGAAAAAGAATCAATACTTGGGTAATGCACACACACACATACTATATCTATACTTGTATCTGTATCTATCTATCTATCTATCTATCTATCTATCTATCTATCTATCTATCTATCTATATGGATATACATGTGTAACATACATATATATATATGTAACATATATATGAGAGGGAGATACAGATATAGAAATTACACTTCTGACCAACTTTTGGCCAGTTCCTAAAAGAGCATCTCACATAATCTCACATAGACGCACTTGAGGCACCGAAGACAGTGAATTCTATCTATGGCAAATCTCACATGTGGCAGCTGTGTCCCTCACATACCATCCCTGGGACACTTTCCCCCTCCCTACTCACTGAAGAAACTGTCAATCAAAGCATCCCTTCTTCCCATTGTGAGATGGATGAGAGCCAAGTTGGCTACAGAGTCATTTCATCTCCTGGATGAAAGATCACATTCCCAAAGCAGAAAGTGTAGGTGCTACACCAAAAAATAAATTAGCCACACGTGGATGGAGCTGCTGTTACTTATTTTGTGGCCCTCCCAGAAACACACATACATGCCACTGAATACTGCTTTGTAGTTTTTTCCATTTAACAATATGTCTTGTGCATTGCCCCACTTGATAAAACACTCTTTTGTATTCTGCCAGTTGGCATCTGCAGCAGTGTGTCTCTGGTGTGGCCATTTCACCCTATTCCCTACCATTGTGTGTTAGTGTTCCACCATGGTAAATGATGCTCCATCCACTCTTTCTGCTAGATCTTAAGTCTGAATTCTGTCTTATGGTATAACATACTGCTCTCAGTCATTCTGCATGTTATAAAAATAAACTTCAGATACTTTTCGGAGAGCTGATCCCCGTGCCCCCTAGAGTTAGCCCCTTCTGAAAGGGAGGGACTGCTCACAGCGTAAAGGATGTCAATCATGCCTCACTCACTCCAACATTCAAATGACAGGCTTCTCCTTCAGGAGAAGTGAGGGCGATCCTAAAGCTCCAGTAAGCAAAACAGAGTCCTGATGCTGTGGAGGTGAGAGAAATAGAATACGTCAAGTTACAAGATATGTGCATTTCTATCATGCTTTTGATGGGGGATGAGAACAATATGTTTATACTGTAGATTATAAAGACAAGGTTCCTCTTGTCTTTATAGGGACATTTAACAGGAGATGCATCCACTAGAGGGTCTCTGCTGACTGATGCTCTTCTCTAGGCTGTGCAATGGTACCATCTTGTGGCTGACACAAAAGATAACCAGCCGGCATCCAGCTTTCTATCCTGCAAGACCGTGAGAAGTACTAATGTCAGGCAAGGACCTCTGAGAGGGAATGCTTATTTCTGCAGTAACAGAATATGCACATGTGGCCTTTTCACCTTTTCAAATTGTGTGCAGAGTGAGTGAATGCTTCGAGCATTCATTCAACCACTAACAGACAGGCAGGTGTAAGAAAGTTCCAGAATCTTCTGTAACACTAATATTTGACTGGCAAAAACATTGGTAGGTATTTAGCTCCTCTGTTGGACACTGTTTCATAAACAAGAAATTTTGAAGAAGTTGAAAAAAAAATCGCAGGACTTCTGTTAGAAAAACCAGGTTCCAGTGCTGGCTACAGTTTCAGTAACAGTGACATTAGCGTCTTGGTTTGATGTGTACAGGAGAGAATCTTTGCTGTGAGGCCAGGGTCATGCGTGAAAAACAGGATGAAATTTGCTAAAGCATAAGACCAAACATAAGCCCTTGTTATTGTTGTTCTAAAATTTTGGATTGACAACTGGCTTTCTTTAAAAAAAAAAAAAAAAAAAAACTTTGTGTTGGAGAGATGACTCACCCGGAGAGAGCATGCTCTCTGAGTCCCAGGACCTGAGCTCAAAGCCCTGGAACCCACAGAAAGAGCTGGGTGTGGCTGTACATGCGCCTGTAACCCACTCTGTGAGGGATGATGACCTGGGAACATGGAGGCTTGCTGACTGCCAGCCTACCTCCAAGATCAGTGACGGACTCTGTCTCAAGAGGACAGTGACAAAGCAGGACACTCCATGTTGTCTTTCGTCTTTGTGTGAGCACATGGGCACATGCATACATTCCCTTGCATGTACACACGCGCGCGCACACACACACACACACACACACACACACACACACACACACAGTGGTGTGTGTACTTCTTTGGTGTTCTCAGATACAATGCTAGTAAAGCTGCCCATGAAGATGAGATAACAGGTTCCTCTCAGGAGAATGGTGTTAGGAAGGAAACAGGTTGGGCAGGGCACGTAGATCAGAGGTAGAACAGCAGCGCGGTGTGTTCAGGGCCCTGGGTTCCATCCCCAGAACCAGAGAGACAAAAACAGAAGGATTTGGTTGGCAGAGAAAAGTGGAATGGCTCAGAAAGACAAATTGAACCTATCCCTTCAGGTGTCAAACATTTCAAGCTTGAAGGAACCAAGGAGAGCCATCCAAGGCTGATGTCCCTCAGGCTTTCTTTTCTGGGCAGAGTCTTTGGAAAGCCACAATAGACAGTACTGAGTTCAGAACAGGATCTGTGTTTCTCATTTTAAATACAAGAGCAAGGGACGAAGCCACAAAGGGACACTCAGATATACGTCTCTTTATTTGTATCTAAATAGCATAGGCTAGAGCAGTGGCTGTCAACTGTGGATCACAACCCCTTTGGGGGTCAAACTGACCGTTTCACAAGGGTCACATATCAGATAGCCTGAACACTAGATATTTGCATTACAGTTTGTAACAGTAGCAAAATTACAATTTTGAAGTAGCGACAAAAGTAATTTTATGGTTGGGGGTCAGCACAACACGAGGAATTATATTAAAGGGTCACAACATTGGGAAGTTTGAGAACCACGGTGCTAGAGGATCAAAAACCAATCCAAAGAGCAAGCAAATAACTTTTGAAAGCCTTTCTCCACAAATGAAAATAAAGATATAGTTATTCAATCCTCATATTCAAAGGTATATATGTAAATAGTCACCATATCAAAGAAGAAATATCATTCTAACCATATGAAAAAAAGCCCAAGCTATAATAACCAAATAAACAAAACTTTAAAGGAACTATTGGATATTTTTTTTACTGTCAGGTAAAGGGGCAAAATGTTCCAGTGAGACTGCCATGCCAGAGTGGCTGCCTGGGTGTTCCTAGTCACATAGGCACCATACTGGCTGTATGCCTCAAGACACTTCCGATGCCTGTGGTCCTAGAGCTCATCTTTCCCTGCTGGAGGCTGACATGGACAACGGTTAAGAGGGAAGAGTCTGATCCAGATCCTGGAAAGAAGCCTCCAAGCTCACTACATACTCACCAAGTAGTCAGCCAGGAAAATGACTAATCCCTACGCTTCAGTTCCTTTATCTATAAAATAGGCTGACACTATCCATTTCGCAAACCAGCGTATATTAGTAAATACAAGCCATCTAGAATAGGCCTGGTTCACCATAGATGGTGACATTAACAATGTTATTACTTTCATTGTTTGAAAAACAGAGTGATAACATGAAAGTTTAATTTTCTCATAAAATATTGATTGGGCAGTCAGTCCTTGGTCAGACAACAGAGAACAAAGCAGCCATGGTCTCTGGCAAAAGGGGATTGTGAGGCAACTGTAGAACAGATATGCTCAGGCAGGCATGGGGTGCACACTTGTAATCCCAGCACACGGGAGGCTGAGGCAGAAGGAACATTGCAAATTACAGACCTAGCTGGCCTACATAATGAGTATTACACCAACCAGGCTACATAGCAAGATGTCTCAAAATAAACAAAAAACAAACCCACAAAAAAACTGATGTTTATCTAATGATATTTATAGTGGTCATCAGTATTTAAAACTGCGCGTCAATCAGGCCTCTTGGATAGTGCACAGTGCATCTGTCTCATAAAATGGATGCCCATAAAGTTCTGTAAAGCATGTTCAGAATACTCTGCAGGCAGCGAAACATGGCTACAAGGCTTAATTTCTCATCTAGTAAGGGGATACAACTCAGTCGTTAGGAGGGTCAGCATGGTTATGAATACACGAAGGCTTTGGGAACAGTCAGATCATACCCAAATCATGTTTATTACTATTTGTTAGGGTCTATAGAAACTCAATTACAAAAATAATTTTAATGAACATTTCCTGCCTGTCAGAAATTGTGCATATATTATCTTATTTAATCTGCACTCTGGGTTACCAGGTTTGGAAAATAAATTACATTTTGTCAGTTAAATTTGATTTCAAATAAAGAATGAATAATTTAGCCAGGCATGATGGCACACACCTTTAGTCCCAGCACTCAGGAGGCAGAGGCAGGTGGATCTCTGTGAATTTGCTGGTCTACAGAGCAAGTTCCAGGACAGCCAAGGCTACACAGAGAAACCCTATCTCAAAAGACAAACAAACAAATAAAAAAGAATGAATACTTTTAATGTGCAGTGACCAGAGTGTATCTGAAATATTTATGGCTAAGTATTTAATACTAAAGCTATTTTATCTAATGCTAAAATTTCCCTGAGTGTTCTGTGTTTAATTGGCAGCCATATGTTAGTAGATAAAATAATTATGTATGCAATGTGGCAAAAGATGTCCAGTTTGGCTATCCTTCTGAGATCACCAATTACCCCTTGTATGGAGAAGTAGTGTTAAATAAAGGGCCAGGATGAGAAAGCCAGGCTATCATTTCATGTTTCTCATTATTAGAATATTAAAATATTCTAATTTCTCAAAATATATTAATCCAAAATCCAAATACTGCATGTAAAAATGCATTGTGGGCCGGGCGGTGGTGGCGCACGCCTTTAATCCCAGCACTTGGGAGGCAGAGCCAGGCGGATCTCTGTGAGTTCGAGGCCAGCCTGGGCTACCAAGTGAGTTCCAGGAAAGGCGCAAAGCTACACAGAGAAACCCTGTCTCGAAAAACCAAAAAAAAAAAAAAAAAAAAAAAAAAAAAATGCATTGTGTGGTTGTCAAAATGGCTCAGCAGGTAAAGGGACCTGTCACCAAGGCTTGTGTTCCATCCCCAGAATCAACCTGGAGGAAGAAAAGTACTTTCTCCTGCAAATTGTCCTCTGACCCTCACACGCACCCCACCCCAGCTCCCCATGCAAAATAAATACAAATATAGTAGGATTTTAAAAGAAAATATGCTCTAAAGCCAAATCTAAATGATTTTGGAATTTTGGCCATTTTGGAGAACTGACTATATCAGTTTCTTTTGTTGTAAACTATTGATGGGACCATACGCCTGTAAATGCTTACTGACTGTTTGGAGCTGAGGAGATTTCAGGGCCTGGAAGTTCACCCAGAGCAGCCTCATTTCCATTGGCTGGTGGTAACTGATTGGATTTTTTGCTGGGTCAGGGGACCTTGAAATGATTGTGGTTGTCTGTTCAATGGCATCATCCCCCAGACTCCCAATTTGTAATCAGCAGCATTCATGGAGTAAGATGTAATCATTCACTGGTAATGCTGAGCTATTTCCAAGAAGCTGTTCATTCCTGGATGAAGGAGGCCGGGTTACTTTTGCAAACAGTGGGTGCAAAGGAGAAAGCCTATCTTCAATTACGTCATGTTATAATACATTGCAAGGAGTAGGAGCAGTGTGTGTGTGTGTGTGTGTGTGTGTGTGTGTGTGTGTGTGTGTGTGTGTGTGTGTGAATGTGCATAGATGTGTGTTAGCAAAGACACCAACTGTGAATTGGAGGTGGAGCCAGTGAAGGGCCCCAGGAAACCTGGATTCCATGGTCAGTGGCTCAGTTAATGCCCGTGTGACCTCCCACAAGCATCTCTATTCTTCCCAAGGCTTATTTTTACCATCTGTAGAACATCGATATCTGCTCTACTTCCCAGGCCTGTGTTGACACAGAGCATCGAGTCCGGAGGCATTCTGCTATATGCTACTAAGAGAAGAAAGCTTATACAATTGGTTTATTATGAGCTCTCCCTAAGAATTTCTGGTGGAATATTTTTGTCTTCTTGATACATGCTAATTAGACAATTATTTAGTGCTGTGTCTTTTTAAAATGGCTTTCTACTCTCTATTATATATAATAAAAACCTCTGTCACCTACAAAAAAAGATAATTGATTCAAAGAAAAATGATTTCTGAAACAAGGGGGCAAACTTCACATCATTACTGCCCATCTAAGATGTCTGATGACAAGAGAGTCTGCTACAAAAGATAAAAATATTTTCAAAAGCACCAAAGGAAGAGAGAATAAAAGCGTCAGAGCTGAAAACAAAGGTGGTTTTCAGTGCATCTCATACTTTTGTGTGATCAGAGCCCCCTGGTGTGCCTGTCAAATGTGGGGTTTTCCCCTTATCTGAGAGTCTGGATCGGCAGAATGAATGAAACTGGGGGCGGGGGTGGATTTTCACACTCTGAGATTCAGATGGTCTACTGAAGGCACTTGGAGAAATATTAGTCACTATCAACACATATGAGCTTACAGTCAAGTTTTTAAATACGCTGTGGTGAAAAGCAGAAGATGAGTTGGGCGGTGGTGGCCCACGCCTTTAATCCCAGCTCTCTGGATGCAGAGGCAGGCCTGGTCAACAGTGTGAGTTCGAGGCCAGCCTGGTCGACAGTGTGAGATCCAGGACAGCCAGGGCTACATAACCCAGTGAAACCCTGTTGAAGAAAAAGCAGGAGAATCTAATTTAGTGTGAAGTTCTGGAAGAGGAGACACGGGACTTTTCCACAGTAAGAGAGTAGAGAAGGATTTTCCCAGCAATGTCAATTCTCACAAAATGCCTCTCAGGCTGAATCAGAAGAACCAGTTGGTAAAGATGTTAAAGGGAAATGGAGACACCTAAGAGCTGAAAAAAGCCCCGGTCGACAGCAGAAGGACAGAGAGGAATGGCCACAGAATAATGAGTCTCCGAGATGGTGGGATCATGAAGGTCTAAAAAACAGGAGAGAATCGGGAAAATCATCAGTCAAAGAGGGGAAATCTATTCACTAAAAAACAATATGAACAAAGTGAAAGAGAAAATAACCGAAGTTTGTTTTTATAGGAATTATACATACTGTCCATGGAAAGTTTAATGACAGGAAAATGAGTAAAAACTCCATGGCTAATTCCTAATATTGGTGGCCTAGGAACCGAATCCTGTATTTTAATGACAGCTCTTCTTCCCTTTTAGTCCCTTAGTCCCTGAGACTGGCCACTACATCGTACAGATACTACCCTCTGGGTATCACGGTGTCATCACCCTCCCCACCACCACTGTGCTTCTCAAGCTCTCTTGCTTTTCTTTTTTTTTTTTTTTTTTTTTTTTTTTCTTTTTTTTTTTTTTGGTTTTTCGAGACAGGGTTTCTCTGTGTAGCTTTGCGCCTTTACTGGATCTCGCTTTGGAGACCAGGCTGGCCTCGAACTCACAGAGATCCGCCTGGCTCTGCCTCCCGAGTGCTGGGATTAAAGGCGTGCGCCACCACCGCCCGGCGCTCTCTTGCTTTTCATATTAGCTTTTCCTTCTAGGACTCCTAAGCCCAAGATCTATATTAAGTCCATAATTCTGAAGATAGTAGAGTTATTTCTCTTCTTCTGGCAAGACACCAACTAATAGATTTAGTAAAAGCAAGAGAAATGTGATTATAACGAGGCATCGAAAGCACAGGTTTGAGAGTATTTCATTTGTTCTAGAGGAATCTAGAGTAAAAATTAAATTGGATAATTATATCACTATTAAGTAGCATATTACTACAGTTTGGGTTGTAACTACCCTCCAAAAGCCTATGTGTTCAAACCTTACTTGTCACCCCATGGCACTACTGCTAGGCAGTGCTGGAACCTTGAGTCTATGAGGCCTGGGGGAAGGAGGTTAGTTCACTGTGCTGCATGCTCTTAAAGGAGATATGATGATGCTGTGTTTTCTACTCTTTGCTTCCTGGACACCATGAACGAACAAGTCTTTTGCTCCATATGTTCCTGCCTGGATATGCTGTACTGCCACAAGCACAGAGCAACATGTCTAAGAAAGCATGGACTAAGCCCTCTGAAACTGTAAGTCAAAATATATGTTTTCTTCTTGTAAATTATCTCAGGCATTTTTCTCCAGGAGGAGAAATCTGACTGCTGCACACATGTAACCATTAGAATGTCCCAACCTAGCTGGAATAGCCCCTTGTTTCCATTGTCCTAGTATTGTGTTTGTTTTCTTAATCTTTTCTCTGTTTTGAGACAAGGTGTTGTGGGATGTTTTGATCGCGCTCTGACATTCCCGAGACTGCCAATGACGTTAAACCTTGAATTAGAGGACGGGGTCAACATTCAATGGGCCAGAATTAACCATAGAGTTTTTTTGTGGATCCAGATTAGGATAGAGAGATGCAGGAAAGAATAGGGAGGGGCTTAGCGAGATGTTCCAGCATTGTCCATCTGGAAATGTGTGGAGGCAGGGTCAGCTGTTTGCTTCTCCATCGCTCTGCGGATCTATCAGGATTCTACCCCAATACCTGACTCCCAAGTTCTTACTGATAAAAGAATATCCTAGATAAATGCTTCAACAGGGTCTTGCTATGTGGTCAAGGCTGGCTCCAAACTCACTATATAGCTGAACTTGCCCTCAAACTTGAAATCCTCCTGCTTCAGCTTCCCAAGTGCTGGGGTTACAGGGCTGCATGGCCACACCCATTGCACTGGCTTCTTGGCTTTAGGATTGTGATGAGCCAGCTGGAGAGTCCATGGAAGAAGAGGCTTGCCAGAAAAGCTACATTTTAATCCTATCATATTGTTGCTTTTCCTTTTTTAAAAAAATGGTTTTTCAAGACAGGGTTTCTCTGTGTAGCTTTGGAGCCTGTCCTGGAACTCTCTCTGTTTACCAGGCTGCCCCTGAACTCACAGAGATCCACCTGCCTCTGCCTCCTGAGTGCTGAGATTAGAGGTGCGCCACCACCGCCTGGCCTGGTTTTCCTTTTTTTATTTGGCTTTCCTGCACAAACCTACAAGGATCTCTTAGATTTTTCTATGAGTTCCAAATGATCTTTGGTTTCTTGAGTATTTTATTAGCATACCAAATCTGAATGTCCATCAGAATTCCCAGAAAAGCGTAGGTATCAGGACTCCACACCCCCTAAACTCCAGAATCAAAATGAGTTGTTGTGTTTTTTTCCTGGTATGTAGATGATTGAGCCTCTTGAGGGCAGGGAGGGCCCTTGAATTTCTTACATAACTTTCACTGCATCTAACAGCAGAAGCAGAAAACAAAAGTCCATTGATTTTTCCCCATGTTCCACATGAAGGAAGATTCCCAGGACGACCAGGTGGTGTCACCACCACCTAATTAATATCTCCAGCTCCTTGGAACTCCTCTCCCACGGCTGACTTGGGACTTCCCTGGGCTCTGCACTCCCTGTCTGTGTCCCTTTCTCAGTTGCACAGACTTTGCCAAGAAAACAGCAAAATCTATGCAGCCCGGCCTCTCTGAAAGCAAGAATGGCCTCGCTGTAGAAATAAAGACTAAAGAGAGTAGAGGTCATTGCACTAGCTTCCTGGAGTTGATATCTTGATGCCCAGAGGAGAATCCATTTAATGGACATTTGAGAGAAGCTGGATTTTGACTACATTGTCTCTTCAATTCGCCCTTTTACAATCTTGCTAATGTTCAGTAATGTTTGAGTTGAAGAAAGCTTAATTTTCTTTTTTATATCTACCACTGCTTTATTATCCTTGGGTAAGCAAATGTCTAGGTTTACCATGAAGTGTTTATTTTATTTATTTTCTTAATTTTTTTCATGTTTTTTTTTTCCCACGGACCTGGTATTTTGAAAATATGATTCCTTTTTCTATCCTAATGATTTTGGCTGCTCTTCCAGAGGACCCAGCTTCAGTTCCTAGCACCCACATGGTAACTCACAAATGTCTGTAACTCAAGTTCCAGGGATTCTACCACCCTCACGCAAACATGCATACAGGCGAGACACCAATGAACATAAGATAAATATAAATTTTAAAAAAAGATTCCCCTTGTCCCTGCGGTTTTTCTTATTGTTTATAAAGAAACCCTTGCCAGTGGTCCCACTCATGTGACACTTGGATCTGAAGATGTACCTTAAGCTTCTTCATCAACAGTCACATCTGATGGCAGCGTCATCTCTGCTTTGACACCCATGGCAAACTGAAGATAATGCAGTCAACTCTGGATATGAGGAGTCAACCCCTTCCTTTCATACTTTATCTTCTTTAATATCTTTATAAGAATTTTAAGGGGAAAGCAGAGTAAAAGTTAAATCTCCTAGAACAATCTCATTCAGAAGGAACTTTAAGTGCCGAACAGCATTATTTTACTGTTATTATGAAAATTATGCCAACAACAGGGCTGCAATGCATGTTTTTAACACTGAATCTTTACAAATAGCCATGAAAAGCTTCAGAGATGAATTCTTAGACTTGATGGATCAATCTTTTAAGCTGCTTTATAATGCCACCTACAATAATACTGTGACCGCAAGGCCCTCCATCCACTGAACTCTACATTGTCTGCTTTGCCACATGCTTTGTATCTGCCCAATCCGGGTGGTGGGTGTTATGGAACATGCTCTCTTAAAATGAAGACACCGAGTGTTGGAAAGTGGCCTAAATTCTCTGGAAGGGGGGTTGGAAAATTATGGATTATAGTTCAGACCTAGATCTGTTCCTACAAACACTTCTCTATTTCACAGGATGATTCCCAACTCTGATACTCTGAATAACCAATGTATTAAGCCCAATGGACCAAAGAACACTACACTGAGAGGAGCCGTCAATGTCCACAAGCTCAGCACTCATCTGATACTTAGGTCTTTCAACCTCCCCACGGGTTATTTAGCCTTTGCCTGGTTGCTCTCAGACAGCAAACATCTCACCTTTGGATGGCTCGAACATTTAAGAAACCATTTACTGTCTAGCTTAAAAACTATCTCTTCTAACCCATGAGCAGTGGTCCTATACCCAAAAGCCACAAAGACATCTGTGCCGGTGCTCTGTTTTGTGCAGGTCCGTGGAAGAAAAAGGGTCACTCTAGGATGAATTCGGGCTTAGCAAAAGCAGCAGGGTGAACCAAAAGCTTCTGGTGAGCTGACTGCCCATTGCTTCTTTTTTTATTGCTACACAATTTTATTGCTTTCTTATTGTTACACAATTTATACCTTTAGCAAACAATTTCCATGTATCAGAACCTCTTATCTGAAGTTGTCTGAAGGAACAGTTTGCCTAAGAAATCCTCAGCCATGAGACCTCCTGGTGTGGCAGATCCTCTCATTACTAAGTTTTGCAAAGGCTCTGGAATCCTTTGGAAGAACTCAGATAAGAACCAGACACTTCAAATGAAAGATAACAATCACAAAAGGTAGTTCAAAGCCTAGGTGCTAACACTCCAGAATTCAAGCCAGATGCAAGGTCTGTTCTGTGACGCGATCACCCTCTTCATGTATCATTCATTTCCCATGCCCTCTCTATTGTCTTTTTTTTTTAAGTTGACAGTTCTAATTCAGTCTCATTGGATACTTCCACTGACCATGTTCAAGGATCTCTTTAAATAGTCCAGGAGCCCCTGAAACACCAATGTGGCTATACCATAAGAACAAGGAGCCTGGGCTCCAGGTTATCCTTAACAATGACCACAGCCAATCCTGTAAGGTCCAGAGCAGGAGATTTAAAGCTAAATATGGTCAAGTAAGATGGGCTTGGGAAATATTTCTGACTTCAGAGATCTTTGCTAACGAAGAAGAAAAACAAATTTTACTGGAAGGACTTACTAACAACAGACGGGTGAACCAATGACCTTAAAGAAAGATCAGTCAAAATTATCCTAAGAATAGGGAGGTGAGCCAGCGGGGGTGACACAGGCCTTTAATCCCAGCACTCAGGAGGCAGATGCAGGCAGATCACTGTGAGTTCAAGGACAGTCTCGTCTACATAGTGAGTTCCAGGACAGCTAGAATTGAGAGAAACCCTGTCTCAAAAAAAAAAAAAAAAAAAAGGACAGGGAGGTGGAGGAAGGTCAAAAATAGAATAGCCAGGGCCATGGAACAACATGAAATTATTTAACATCTGTGTAACTGAAGCCCCAGGAGAAACAGAGATTGAAAAACTTCAGAAGTATTTAAAGAGGAAATGGGTAGATGTCTCCTTAATTAGAAGTGCTTGCTGCTCTTGCAGAAGACCACAACTCAGTTCCTGGCATCCCCCCTGGATGGCTCACAACCACCTATAACTTCAGCTCCAGAGGATCCAATGCCCTTGTCATGTCTCCTTGGGTACTCCACATGTATGTGCACAGACAACACACGTATACATATTAGTAAAAATAAAAAATAAACCTTAAAAATTTTAAAGCATTTAAAGAAATAACAGCCCCAAATGTCTCAAATATCATTAGATAGCTTTTGAATTATGAACTAATCCTAAGCTGGAAGAACTTCCACAGACCATAGAAAAATCTAAGCTGAAGTCCTTAAGGAGGCAGAAGATGGATTAAAGGGGGTAGGGTTGGGGACCATCACTTATACCTTAAAAGACTTGGGTGTATGAAATTAAAGTAAGAGCTCTTGAGTGAGTTGTGAAAAGCCTTAGTTAGCCTGAAGTTTCACAAAATGATCTAGCAGCTACTGAGTATCTACTCTGGACAGACTGTTTCATATGCTCTACTCATTGAATCCATGTATATATTCATCCATATTCATATATATGTGGGTTCACGTGTATATAGATTCTCATATGTATATGTATACCACAATATGCTTTAACTCATCGAATTCATATAGATAGATAGATAGATAGATAGATAGATAGATATAAGGATTCTCTCACACACACACACACACACACACACACACATACACACACACATATCCCACAACAAAGGTATTCTTTAGTATCCTCTGTTTTCCTGGTGATGGCACTTAGGCTCAAAGAGGTTCAGTCACTTGTCTGAAGCAGAACATCTGATAAGGGAGGAAGTTGAAGTTCAGTGCCATGGATGTTCCCAAAGTCCAGGCTCCTCTATGTCCTGCCTCCATCCAGGTTGCCATTCAGCATCTTTTCCCAAACAAGGAAGCAATAGCTTCTGGTTTTCCCTCAAGCAGGGGAGGGGTGGATGTGAGGAAGGCTTGCCTTACTTTGAGATTTCATAGTGCAAAGAGTTAACTGGGATCTCCAAAGACTGCTGAAGCACAGAAGCCTTTTATTGTTGTTATTAAATACAGTCCACTAAGGTTTACATTTCCAAAGGCTCTTTAGATCTTGAAACAAACTAGAGATTTAGGGTTCAAGAGAAGGATCTAGACAAAGAACAAAGCCAGGCATTGTGGAGTAGGCCTCCAACCCCCAGACTCAGGAGGCAGGAGCAGAAGGATAGTAAGCTGGAAGCCAGCCTGGGTTATACAGTTTCCTGTCTCAAATAAAATAGAATAAAATTATAAAGAAATAATAACCAGAGGCGTCTGATTCTTGGTACTGTGTAGGTAGTAACAGTATCCAGGGCCACCCCATCATGTGAAACTAGAGAGACATATGGGCCAAATGCCTGCACTGGAGGATGACCAGGTAGACTTTGGGGATGGTTTGCTACATTTCAGACACTGCTTACCCTGGCAGGTAATAGCACCAACGGTCTAGAGTCTTTCCTCAGAAGAGAGACAGCTGAGGAGGCAAAGCAGGTGAGTATACAAGAAATGATTGACACTTTTAAAAGTGTGATGACCTGTGTTGTCATCTTGACAGGATCTGGAAATCACCTGGGAGATGAGTCACTCAGCATGCCCCTTGGGAATTACCTTGATTGCGTTAATTGAGTGAGAAGATCCATCCACTGTGAGTGATTGCCTCGCTGGATCCAGACCTAGGGGAGAGCCAGCTGAGCAGCATGCGGGATTGATTTCTTCCCCCTGACTTCCTGGTGTGAGCAGAGCTTAGCAGCATGCGGGACTGCTTTCTTCCCCCTGACTCCCCATGCAGTGTGAGCAGCGCCTTCAGCACCTTCTGCCTCAAACTGTGAGCCAAAGAAAGGAAGCCCCTTCTCCTTCAAGTTGCTCTTACCAAAAACTTTATCACAGCAACAAGAAAAGTCTATTTGAAGGTTCCAAGTTAGACTAGATGGAAGGAAGAAATTAACCAGGGGGTGGGGTGGGGGTGAAGGAGCCACTCATTCATTCACCGTCATTCATTCCATTAACACATTCTGAGCAAGTGCTATATGTTGTAATGAGCCAAAGCACAGACAAATTAAAAATTTTCATTAGAAGAGAAAAAAAGAGGCATTCTAGGGAGAGGAAACCACACATACGAATGGTTGCAGGAATCCTTCTGGAATAAACACTCCGATACTGAAGCCAGAATAGCTCCTAAAAGGCTTCTATCTGGGTCCAGTTTGCTTTCTCATTTTATATTCTCGAATTACAAGGTCAAGCAGACAGACAAGCAAGATGTGGGTAGTTGGCAGGCAGCGGGTTGTTAAGGGTAACAAACCATTGTTTCAGCTCCTTCTCCGGGTCATTCTGCTCCAGGTAGCAAATGAAATCGTGCTTGGCAGATAGGCAATCACTAATAAACTAGTATGTAATAACTGGTTTTTCTACCTTATTCTCTTCAATATGAAAGGTCATGGGGTGTCTAATAAACTCTAAGGTATTCCAAACTGTAGAGAAGACCATTTAGAGAAGGAAAAACAGCAAATAGAGCAAGAAGCCTTCAGCAATCTTACAGTGCACTGAGCAAACCAATCCACACTATGTAGGGTCCCACTGTTCATCTACCTGCAAGAAACAGCTTAAGGAGATTTGTCCGAGTTCAAATCACAGATTCTGTCTGTGTAGAATTAGTTCTTCAAAAACAGCCCCAAGTGGGAGTGTCCAGAACAACCCTTAAAACAGAGAGTCTCAGAAAACTGGCATTGTACTCTTAGTAACAGATGCGTTAAAGAGGGGGGGCGGGGAAGGGGGAAGAAACGGCGGGGGGTGGGGGGATGGATGAAAGTCACACACAACAGTGGCAGAAGGAAGGAGGACACCAGGAAAACCTCTCTTCTTGTCACATCATAGCGGCATTTTTGTTGGTATATTTCAACACATCCATAGGCTGTATAATGATCAGCTCATTAGCTACCTCAAACACGTGTCATTTGCTTTGTGAAAACACTCATGTTCCATACTGGGGGTGTACTTCAGTTGATACAGTGACTGCCCAATATGCACAGAATTCTGGGTGTGATCCCTAACCTGAAAATCCAACACTGGGGAGAAAGAGGCAGGATGATAAGAAGTTCAAGGTCGTCTTCAGCTACATGGCACACTTGAGGCCAGCCTGAGATATATGAGAACTTCTAAAAAAAAAAAAAAAAAAAAAATACACTACCTAGACTGCTCAGATTCTATTAGCTATATTGAAGTATGCAATTACATACTGTCAGGCATAGTTACAGATTCCTTTTTTTAAAGGTTTCTGTTGGGTTGGTGAATCAGCAGTACCAGGCTGTCCATGAACCTCACCCTCTGGAAGCTCAGAGTAAGTGTTATGGGACCCTCCACTGAAACCTGGCCAGTCAAATACTGCTAGATTGTGAGGGAGAAATTTTAATCAGAGCTGTCCGGTATTCGGTATATGGAATCCTGGTTGGAGTCGGAGTCTGCAGGGCAACATGGACACAGGTCCCAAGCAGTACACCCAGAATGGGGAGGGACGGGGGGGGGAGGGGGAGGGGGAGGACCCAGGCCCAGCATTTGCAGCTGGAATCCCGAAGGACCATTCAAAGGGGTTGTTGTTGTTATTTTATTTTTTTTTTAATTAATTAATTTATTTTTTTTCCTTTTTTTTATTTTACAATACCATTCAGTTCCACATAATAGCCACAGATTCTCCCGTTCTCTCCCCTCCTGCCCCCCTCCCCTTCCCCCCAGCCCACCCTCATTCCCACCTCCTCCAGATCAAGGATCTCCCCCCGAGGACTGGGATCGACCTGATAGACTCAGTCCAGGCAGGTCCAGTCCCCTCCTCCCAGATTGAGCCAAGCGTCCCTGCATAAGTCCCAGGTTTCAAACAGCTAACTCATGCAACGAGCCCAGGACCTGGTACCACTGCCTAGATGCCTCCCAAACAGATCAAGCCAATCGACTGTCTCACCTATTCAGAGGGCCTGATCCAGTTGGGGGCCCCTCAGCCTTTGGTTCATAGTTCATGTGTTTCCATTTGTTTGGCTATTTGTCCCTGTGCTTTATCCAACCTTAGTTTCAACAATTCTCGCTCATATAGACCCTCCTCTTTCTCACTAATTAGACTCCCGGCGCTCCACCAGGGGCCTAGCCATGGATGTCTGCATCCAGATTCCTCAGTCCTTGGATGGGGTTTATGGCACAACTATTAGGGTGTTTGGCCATCCCATCACCAGAGTAGGTCAGTCCCGGCTGTCTCTCGACCATTGCCAGCAGTCCTTTGTGGGGGTATCTTTGTGGACTTCTGTGGGCCTCTTTAGCTCTTTGTTTCTTCCTTTTCTCATGTGGTCTTCATTTATATCTCAACATAAATCCAGCTACTCTGAACCTGCTAGAAGAGAAAGTAGGAAGTAGTCTTGAATGCATTGGCGTACGTAGGAGATCACTTCCTAAATATAACACCAGTAGCACAGACACTGAGACAAACAATCAATGGGACCTCTTGAAACTGAGAAGCTTTTGTAGAACAAAGGATACGGTCAACAAGGCAAAGCGACAGCCTACAGAATGGGAAAAGATCTTTACCAACCCCACATGTGACAGAGGACTGATATCCAGAATATATAAGGAACTCAAGAAATTAGACATCTAAACGACCAACAGTCCAATTGAGAAATGGGCTTTAGAACTAAACAGAGACTTCTCAACAGAGGAAACTCAAATGGCTGTTTTGTTTTATTTTTATTTTTTGAGACAAGGTGTTTCTTTGTATAACCCTAGCTGTCCTGGAACTCCCTTTGTAGACCAGGCTGACCTCAAACTTACAGAGATCTGCCTGCCTCTGCCTCTGCCTCCTGAGTGCTGGGATTAAAGGTGTGTGCTACCACCACCCAGCCCCATTCAAATGTTTAATAAATATCTGTGACCAGACCTCACCAAGGACCAGCAAGAGATAAAGACAGTTTTCAAAATCTGACACCTGTGGACAACCCAGAGATGTGAAAAGAATTTATGACCCAACCTGTGAAGGACAGTCCACTGATAGGAGCAGCCTCTGACACCTGGCCCTGCAAAGGGCTTCCAGGGGTGTGGCAGGCATCTAAAGGGCTGGGAAGAAGTAGTCCAGACTGGAGTCAGCAAGCATCCATATCCTCTGTCCCCACCCAGCTGTTTGCCTCTCACATTCATTCCTCCTTCCTTTAAAATGCATTGTCAATTTCACAGGCCAGCGTGTGAACTCCCTCTCTCTTCCCCTCCCCCCTCCCCTTCTCTTCCCCCCCCCCTTGACTCCTTTTTTTCCCCTATATCACTTCCTTTTTCATTTTCCTTTTGAAAAGCTTTCTCAAAGACTATGGGCTGGCCTAGTTTAGAGGTCTCCATGTCTCAGCTCCCCGAGAGATTAGACTGTGCTAGTTTATCCGATTACATTTCTTTGTCTGTTTTCTTTCTACATTTAGCAAAACCTGCCTCATCTCTTGCCACCTCACCCCTACCATTGACTTTCCCTCCTCTGCTTTTTCCTATATCTAGATAGGACTAATCACTAGTCTTTTTCCTTCAACTTATACCTACAGCAATTCATTAATGTACATTATTAATATTAGTGTACACAATACTACCAAGGTTCATTTACTCCCTAAAATGATTAGCATTTGGGAGTGATTGTTTTTTATTTGACTGTTGCTTTATCTTAATGTTGGCCTGCCCTTTGGTAGTGAAGGATCATACCTCAATGTAGTAAATAATTATATATATATAATTATATATAAATATATATACACATATAAGGATTGTGTATATGTATATGTATATATACATATATACATATACAATCATTTATTCTATTGAGGTATGCTCCTTCCACTACCTATATATACATATATATACACATATCCATATTTGCTATATATGTGTATATGTATACATATATATATATCCATATCCATATTCGATAATCCTTTCCTAAGTGAAGAAAAACTCAGAGAAATCCTGTTAAAATCAGAAACAAGACAAAGCCATCTACTGTTTTCACTTCTATTCCATAGAGTTCTGAAATTCTTAGGTGGAACAACATGACAGTAAAACAAAACAAAAGGGATACAAAAAGGAAAATAAGTTAGAATATCCTTGTTTGCAGATGATATTATGCCATATGTAAGAGATCCTGAAGATGAAACTAGAGGTCTGGAGAGATAGCTCAGTGGTTAGGAGCACATGCTGCCCTTGCAGAGGACCTGAGTTCAGTCCCTAACACCCATGTCTGGCAGCTCCCAAAGTAGGCCTTGTCCCATCTATGTGAAGGTATATACCCTGATTAATATGGCTTTCACTCTATTCCTGTTGAGTTAATAATACTAGACCTCTACTCTAGCCTTGTTTTCATTGAATCTTGCCATGTTAACTGAAAAAAAATCACTCTGCATGGGTCCCTTGGCAGCATATGCAAACAACTTTCTGACTGCCAGAATTCTCTCAGGCTAAGTAGATGTATGCACATGTGTGTGCACTCACACTCATGTGTGCGTGTGCATGTATGTGTGTGTGTGTGTGTATGTGTGTGTGCGTGTGCATGTGCGTGCGTGCGTGTGCGTGTGTGTGTGCGTGTGCGTGTGTGTGTGTGTGTGTGTGAGAGAGAACACATGTCCTGGGCTGGGCTGGGCTGTGATTCAGCTTACTCTCCCAGATTTGTATTTATCTAAAATTTGAAAACAATAGAACACAAGTTTCTCCAATGACATTGAGGATAGGGAATCCTTTTGCCTTTTCAAAGTGGTTTACGTAAAGCACATCTGGTCCATGAAACACACATTTGGTGTGTACTTGGTGACTGTCATCATTCTTACAATGTACATCTGAGGGGGCTTCTGGTGCCTGATCTAGGCAGACTTTCTCCTTATCTCCTCTTCATTCATCTGAGCATCTTCTGTTGCCTCTTCTAGGAAAGGAAAACCAAGCTGATGGTTACCAGGGAAACAGGAGGTAGAGTCCTAAGCTTTGATCGCCTGATGTTACTGTAGTACTACTGTATTGCTTACTCTAGGCTTGCTAGCTAGCCATCTTCTCCGGATTCTCAGCTCCCCACCTCTTATTTCACTATAGAAGTGCTGGGATTACAGATGCATACCACTGCATCTGGTGTGTGTGTGTGTGTGTGTGTATTGTGGAATATTATTTTAAGATAGGTTATATTGTTTATGCTGTGGAACATTTGTTTAATGATACAAAGATGTGTTGCATTCTTTTATGTTGCATTTGTTTAACTTGGTGAAGCTGTGTTACTTTGCCTGTCTAAAACACCTGATTGGTCTAATAAAAGCTCAACAGCCAATAGCAATGCAGGAGAAAGGATAGGTGGGGCTGGCAGTCAGAGAGAATAAATAGGAGGAGAAATCTGGGAAGAGAAGATCAAGGAGTGAGAGGAGAGGAGGACATCAGGGGCCAGCCACCCAGCTACACAGCAAGCCACAGAGTAAGAAGTAAAGGAAGGTATATGGAATAGAGAAAAATAAAAGCCCAGAGGCAAAAGGTAGATGGGATAATTTAAGATAAGGAAAGCTGGCTAGAAATAAGCCAAGCTAAGAAAAAATTAATTTAAGAAAATTCATAAGAAAGAATAAGTCTTTGTGTGGTTATTTTGGAAGCTGGGTGGCGGGTCCCCCCTCCCCCAAGAAAAAAGAGTAAAGAGCAAAGATTAAAAAAAAAAAAAAAGGAAAGAAAGAAGCAACTACATGTAAGGGTTTTGGAGAACTCTGGTTATCATGTTTGTGTGGCTAGCACTTTTACTCACTGAGCCATTCCCCCAGCTTGAGGTTATTATTTAGACGTCTCTTGCAACAGAGTAGAATGATAATTATTAAGGAGGAACAATTGTGATAGCTTCTCTATCCTTATAATAAGTTCTACCAGGGATGCATTGGGTGGACCTAAGAAGGTTTATGAGGGAGGGGCCCATCCCCAGTGACCTTCAAGCCTACTAATTCCTAACTAGCTACCTAGTGCTCCTACTAAAAGTTTTTGAAAATTATTTCAATGATCACAAATGGAGTTATCACTAGGAATTTAAGTGCATCTCACATATGTAGTAGCCCTATTTAACCAGAGTTATAATGTGCTTTTTAAGATATTTTAGCCCAAATGATGGTATTTCATTGAGCTCTGATTCTGATAAAATCCTGACAAAGTTAACAGGGAACATAAAATATTAAATTATTGTGGTTTGTTTATTTATTTATTTAGGTTTTTCGAGACAGGGTTTCTCTGTGTAGTTTTGGTGCCTGTACTGGATCTCACTCTGTAGACCAGGCTGGCCTCAAACTCACAGAGATCCACCTGGCTCTGCCTTCCAAGTGCTGGGATTAAAGGCGTGTGCCACCACCCCTGGCTAAATTATTGTATTTTAAAGCTAGACCTTTTGCAAATATTACTAAAAGTAGATCAATGGTCTAGAAAAAATTAGTATCTTTGACTATAAAGCATCAGAAAAAATTTATAAAAATATTTTGGTTATCAGCAACATACAAATATTCTTGTAAGATTTATTTTTATAAGTATATAACTGTATAAACTTTTTATGAGTCACTTACATCTTTTAGAATACTCAGATTGCTATAAGATAATGTTATATAATATATTATGTACATAATATATATATTCCTTTAAATTATCTATTTTTAAAATTTTGACTTTGGAATAAGTAAAAGATCAAACAAAATAAGACTATTTGATTTTAATAATGTATGTGTGCATGTTTAAGTGTATGGTGTGTGTGTGTGTGTGTAGGCACATACATGTTTGTGTAGGTGTGTGTGGAAGGCAGAGTTTGACATCAGGGATCTTCCCCAGCTGCTGTCCCCCTTGTGTTTTTAAGACAGGGTCTCTCTCTGGGCCTGGAGCTCACTGAGTGGCTAGCCAGTGAGCCTCAGGTATCCCCCTGTCTCTGCTTCCTCTGTGCTGTGATTATAGATGATGTCAGCACATCCAGCTTCTCACACTGTGCTTGGTATACAAATTCAGGTCTTCCCGTGTGGACAGCAAACACTTTACTGATGGAGCCTTCTTCCCCGCTCCAAGAATTTAACTACAGTTCAAACACCATTTTCTCATAAAATTTTCAGAAGCTTTACTCATATCTAAATTTAATGTGCGGCCTCATATAGTACCTTAGGCAAGATCTAGATGTAGAAATGCATATTTATGAAAAATGTAGCATTTTTAGGGTTTGGGAAATCTAAGTTTTTTGTCTCTCTGTTGTTTAATGTCATTTGAGAACATAGATTTAAATGTTTTGATTACATTTACTGATTTTTGCGTGTGTTGGTGGGGTGGTGGTACATGTCTGCAATGCATGTGTGGAGGTCAAAGGACAACTTGCAGGAGCTGTTCTCTCCTTCCACCATGTGAGTGCATCCCAGAGGTCAAACTCAGGATAGCAGGCTGAATGACAAGTACCTTAACCTACTAACCTATCTTCCCAGCACAACGTGGATATTTTTGTCATACAAAAAATTGTGTGTGTTGGTAGTCATACAAACATGAAAACCATGAAGAATAAACTTAAAAAACTCCAGCACTAGAGGTAGACATCTTCCTATGAGTTGTTGGTTGGAGAGGTTCCTGAAGCCCCCATAGCAGTACAGATTGGCTCCACTGTTGCTCGTCACCTCCCAGAACTCAACCGCTGAAGACACGCATGCTCTGGTTTCAGTACATAGAGAAATCAAGCTGGAACTGAGCTAAAAGATTTCTTCCTATTGTCTAGACTCTGCAGTGCCAGAAAGTACTTACTATACAGGCTTCTAGAAAACTGTTATCAACTATCTTACTCAGCTGTGACCCTGCATAATATATGATGGATCTTCCAGACAAGATGTGTCTAGTGATGCAATAATGACAGGTCTGTTAAGGGAGTAATCAATAACTTTCTTGCTGGATCTGAGGCCTGCTCTACAGAATGGAACTCCTGCTTGATACTATAAGCCGGTTAAAAGCCCATGGCACAGGGAGTCATAGGCACTAATGTGGAAGCTACTGCTCTTTTGCTAAGCGAATGTGATGTGCCTGTCAAATTGCCTTCTAAACATTTCTGTGAATGCTCATAAATTACCCCTGCTGTCCTCTTGGTCGCTGAAGCTTCTTTTTACAGGGGCAGCAGTTACTACAGAGAGTCATAGCTGCTCAAAGTGCTAAGAATAAGTTATCTAGAATGCTCAGTCCTAATGGGACAGCAATATCACCCTCCTCCAAGCAACTTGGAATAGGAAGTGGAAAAACTGTAGGAGCTGGAAGAAAGAATAGAGTGCTAATCTTGTCTTCCAAACCTGAAATGGCCATGTCTTCTTGAACTCAACTATAATTATCTGCAAAGACCTGCACAAAATGGTCAGTCAATATCCCCTCATGGAGAGTGGAGAAGGTCATGAAATGCCTGTAGACAGTTACCAGTTGCTGAAAGAGGGACAGACATTTTCTTCAGTGGTGTAGACATGGGTTAGGTGCCCATGTGCTTGCAATGGCCCCTCACCCATCCTTCTGTTGGCAGCTGAAATTAAATTCATTGCATTACAAAACCCCAAAAGACATGGAGATAGATAGGGGAGTAATTGAGAAGAAGAAAATCACCAGGAGCGGGAAGGGCACAAGAAGGGACAATGGAGAATGAATATGATCAAAACATACTATATCCAGGCATGGAAATGTTGTGATAAAACCTATGATCATATATATACTATGTACTAGTAAATAAACTAGTACTAGTAAATAAACTAGTATTAATGTTGAATAGTAATTTTATGGCCCCAATAGCCAATTTAGCCCATTTCAATACCAACTTTTATATATATAATAATATGTACACACATATCATATGTAAATATATAATATGTAAATATATGTTATATAAAATATATATTATATAAAATACAATATATAACATATTATATATTAGCATAATATATTTTTATATGGAATGTATATATTATATGTAATAAACCTCAGAGACCATGCAAAAATTTCTCCATGTATAGGACCACTCTTTTTTTTAATTGCTTAAATTTATATTTTGTTTGCATAGAAAAAAAGTATAGAAATTTTCTGAGCATTTAAACAAAGACATATTTTAATGATTTAATTACCCTTTAAATCTAGGCTATTTGTTTTCGCTCTTTGTGGTAAGACCTGACAGCATAGTTCCTTTGTCTACTATATACAGAAAATATAAACATCTCATCTAGACCCTGTTAGTGCTTATAAGAAACAGAATTTCCCATAATTCCATCATAAAAAAGAAAATCTAACATAAAGCTTTTTGAAAAACATATACATCCATGGATTTTTATGTATCACAGTTTCCATAAAAACCTCACATAATATTCCTGGAAAATAAACACACAGCAAGAATCTAATAAAAGCCACCAGAGCTATTTTGATTTGTTTCTATAATTATATATTAAGATATTTACATATTGTTGTGGAATAGTCATTTTGTAGTTGTGGAATGATCTTTCTGTATACTGTGAAGATGTCACTTTGACTCATTTAATAAAAAAGCTGAATAGCCAATAACTAGGCAGAATTTCCAGGCACAGAAAACACTGGAAAGAATGGCAGAGTTGCCAGGAGATGCAGAGGAAGCAGGTCATGTAGGAGATGATGTTACAAGCCACAAGCCATGTGGCATCACATAGATTAATAGAAATGGATTAATTTAAGTTATAAGAGCCAGCTAAAGACAAGCCTAAGCTATTGGCTGAGCTTTCGTAATTAATAAGATGTCTCCATGTCATGATTTGGGAGCTGGCTGGCAGGACAGAGAAAGACTAGCTATAAATTGTGTCCAACTTGGAGCATGTATTTCTACATAAGACCTGAGAGAGCTTAAAAAAGAGGTTCCAAACACACAAAAACAGAGCCAAGCGTGGATTCCTAGTCCCACATTCTCTCATGCAGGCCATGGCACAGAGAGGGCTCTCCCAGTGTGCCAAGAGCTAAGCTGCATGGTGGTTTAAGTTTTGCTTATGCAGATAGAAAAGGTTACAGATACACAGGAAAGCCGGTTCAGACAGAAAAAAACTCTAAAAAATGTGCATAAGCTTAAAAAAGAAAATGGGTATAGACAGTTTTAGAAAAAATAGTCTATAAATATTAAGATAAAGTCTTTAAAGAAAAATAAAATAATATAAAAGGATAAGCCACATAAAGATATAAAATACACAGAGTCTGGATCCTACGTGGTGTCTTGTTGACTTTGAACTCTTTGATTGCTGACAAACAAATGATAACTACTGAGAGACATTGAATAATGGAAACTGCTGAATTAAACCAACCTATATATTCCTAAAATTTCTTAACTTCAAATTGAAAGCAAAAAAATGTTGTGTTAGAGAGGAGGTTATGCTTTTGTTTCCACAGAAAATACAAGGTTGTGAATTTGTTCAAGGTAAAGAGGATTAGATTTGATCAGGGGAGACACCCTGAAAATCCTGGCTATAGACATAAAGAAATAAACCTGAAAAAAAACTGACAAAACAGGTGCTATGGGATGGTTGTTCTATATACTGTGAATATGTGTTGTTCTCATTGGTTGATAGAAAAAGCTGTTTTGGCCTATAGCCATGCAGAATATGGCCAGGTGGGAAATCCAAGCAGAGATACAGGGAGAAAAAGGGCAGAGTCAGGGGCAGCCTCTAGCAGCCACAGAAGGAGCAAGATGCCAGAGCACCATAAGCCATGGGCCACGTGGTGGTACAAATATTAATAGAAATGGGTTAACTTAAGTGTAAGAGCTAGTTAGTAATAAACCTGAGCCATCAGCCTGTTTATAATTAATACAGTGTTTGTAATTAATATAAGCCTCTGAGTGATTATTTGAAAATGGCTACCAGATAGGGCAGGACAGAGAAAAGCCTCTGTTTATATATGCTGCCCAACGTTCAGCAACTCCATCCTCATAAAATCTGAGAGAGCTTTAAAACAGATTTCAAAAATGTAGCCAAGAGCAGCTTCCTAGTTCATGTCTCACATGTGGGCTGTTGTACAGAGATGTGTCCTCTGGCTGCAGCTAAACTTTGCCAAAACAAGATGGCATGGTCCTTCAGGTTCCTGCTTCACAGAAGAAACTGCCAGACATTCTGCAGGACACAGAGGAAAGCAACTGATGAACTTTGCCAATATAGGCAGGACAGTCCTTCAATTTCCTGCTTTATTAAAAAGTCTGCCATGAAACTTTAGACTCAAAAGACAGGATAGATGATAGAGTATTTTCTTTAACTTTGCCAAATACAAATAGACTGGATATTGTAACTGATTCTTACTTGATAACTGCTTTTTGTTGTATATAATTTTACTATGTTAAATTTATAAACTTCCTTTTTGATTAGACAGAAAGGAGTAAATGCTGTGGGATGGTCTTTCTGTATGCTATGACTATGTGCTGTTCTCATTGGTTGATAGAAAAAGCTGTTTTGGCCTATAGCCATGCAGAATAAGGCCAGGTAGGAAATCCAAGCAGAGATACAGGGAGAAGGGTGGAATCAGGGGTAGCCTCTAACAGCCACAGAAGGAGCAAGATGCCAGAGCACCAGTAAGCCATGGGCCATGTGACAATACAAAGATTAATTGAAATGGGTTAACTTAAATGTAAGAACTAGTTAGTAATAAGCCTGAGCCATTGGCCAAGCATTTATAACTATTATAAGCCTCTGAGTGATTATTTGAAAATGGCTATGGGACAGAGTGGGACATAGAAAACCCTCTGTTTACAATCAGGTGAAGTATATTTTACCTGCTCAAACATAAAACAAAAAATTATCTTTGGCTGGCTTGTATATAACACACAGTCTATAGTTATTGTTAATGCAGATATACATGTTATCTCTGAACATTTGTGTCTTTTCAGAACAAAGGGACCAGACACCCATGAAAATGGGTGTCCCAGGTGATTCAGCCTCTCAGAGTGCCTCTGTTGCAGTTTCCTCAAAGTTCTGTATCATGAACAGCTTCAAGACTGCTGACTGAGATGGTCTAGCCTCACAGACTACTCTAGCCAGAACTTTAGTTACGCCTTGCATTATCCCATCTCATCAAGACTGGACAACAGCTAGCTCCCCCAGGACTTGACCATCATCTTAACTACTTCAGGGTCCCTTAAAGATTCCAGCACCCCCAGATAATAGGAAGCAGTCTAGAGAACACAATGCCCACATCCCAAGAGGTGGGATGGGTGGTTTTTGTCATTCAGTGAGTGATGAATGTTTGTCATTGTTTAGGGGAGTTACTTACAAATTGTTATTGGTAATGATAAAAAAACTTAACAAAGGAGATTAGATTCAGGGATATATTTTTGAAGAGAAGAAGGGGAGATATAATATAAAAATAATGGGATAAAAGGATGCATTATTGAGTCTACTTTTGAACAACCACTAATCACAAATATTTTACATTGCTATGGATTCTGGTATACTGACACAAATTTAAAGTTATTTTTGTTATACTTAATGTGTGTTTCTATTCTTGTTTGGGGTATTGTGCATATGCAGCTCATTTAAAATGCAATGTATAATTAAGAAATGCAGGCTAATAGTCATTTATAATAATCAAACTTGTAGTCATATTAGGTATATTTTCAAAGTCATACAGATATATTTTAGATAGATAGATGATCTTCAAACACCTACAGAATATGGCATTTAAATGTTTAATAACCTGAGGCTTTTTATGACTATGAGACATATCTGCTCCTGGCAGAATCAATTTACTTCAGAAAGGATGATAGGCACTGAAGAATCTCCATATGGAGTTTGCTTCCATTTTGGTAAAACTAGTCATTTGGGCAAGAAACTGCTCTTGCCTTGACTGCTGACAGCATGCTGTACAAACTGGACAAGCAGGAGACAAGGGAAAAAGACTGCCAAAATTTGTCAAGACAAGGTGGGACAGTCCTTCAAAATTCCTGCTTCACAGAAGTCTGCCAGATATTCTGCAGGACACAGAGGAAAGAGACTGATGAACTTTGTCAATACAAGGTGGGACAGTCCTTCAAAATTCCTGCTTCATAGAAAAGTCTGCCAGATACTCTAGGCCTGTAGGCCAAAGATGGATGTCTCAATGTTACAGAGGAATTTTGGGCGACCCAGATAGCTCTGTCGTTTTTGAAGTGGTCTGCACTGCACTTCCTGTTTACTCAGGTAATAAATATATCCTTCTGGGCTCTTTGATGGAGTTGAAGACTAGGTAGTTATGGTTACAGTTTTCCTTAGTTATGATAGAAGGTAAATTATGTACAAAACTCTGTACTCATCAAGAGAAGAAAGATAATGGAGTATTTTCTCTGAATTTGCCAAATACAAATAGACTGGACATTGTGAATGTAATTTTTACCTGATAATTGTTCTTATTGTATATAGTTTCACTGTGTTAGAGTTAAAACCTTTCTTTTTATTTAGAAAAAGGGGGAAAATGTTGTGGAATAATCTTTTTGTACATTGTGAAGATGTCATTTTGATTGGTTTAATAAAAAGCTGAATGGCCAATAGTGAGGCAGGATTTCCAGGCACAGAGGACTATGGAAGAAGAAGGGCAGAGTTGCCAGGAGACAAGGAGGAAGCAGGTCATGTAGGAGATGAGTTAACAAGCCATGAATCACATGGCAGCACATAGATTAATAGAAATGGGTTAATTTAACTTAGAACTAACTAAAAACAAGCCTAAGCTATTGGCCTAGCTTTCATAATTAATAGTGTCTCCATGTTATGATTTGGGAGCTGGCTGGTGGGACAGAAAAAGACTAGCTACAAAATATATCATCAAACTTATGCTTGATAACACCTGTACATCAAGAAAATCTTACAAAGCATTTATTTCAAAATGCATTTAAAATATTGCAATTTGATTAACATAAAGCATTTTCTATCCTCATATTTTATTATCCTTGACTTCCTAGGAAAATGAATAAAATTTAATTTATTTCTAGTATTTGTTTTAGAAGAAAATCCTTATTAAAAAATCTACATAATGAATGCAAAATTTTATAATTTAACAAGACTTTGATCTATGACTCAATATGTTTTATATAAACCAGCAATAGAATGCTTCTGTGAAGTAGTTAAATGCTTAGTGACCCTTTAAAACACTTTTTTTGAAGAACAGATATTTCTCAATGTTTCATTTAAAGCATTTTCATATTTTAGTAAATATTCATAATAGACCTAAATATTCCATTTTATAGATGTTCAAGAAATTAATGCTCTAAGTATCAACTCTTTGAACAGACAGTTAAATTCCATAAATTCCAACTATTTATGACAAAATAAAACAAATTAGCATATGCAGCTCTCTTAGGTTTTTGTTTTTGTTTGTTTGTTTGTTGTGGGTTTTTTGTTTATTTTTTGGCTGTTCAAACCAGGCTCTAGACTAGGCCACCTGTCACTGAAACAAAAGACAGGGATTGAACCTTTTTTTTAAGCTGCACTTTATTCAGAAAGCCACAAACCGAGAAGTCAGAGAGAAACCTGCTTTAGGGGACAGGAGAGATGGATGGAGGCACTTTAATATTCTTTATTATGAAGACCCTGTGTTCACAGTTCCGGAAGAATCCGCCCACACCTGTTACTTACAGCCATCCACACTGCTCACGGTTTGTTGCACATTAACTCCAGCCCACATGCCCCTGGAGGAGACAAGGTTAATCCCTCTAGAAACCAGCTTCATTCAGCATTCCAAGAAGTGTCTAAGCCAAAACTTCCACAGAATGAGGGAAGAGTGCAAGAGATGATAGTGAGAGAGACAGACCTCATGGATCTCCTAAAGGGGACTGACTGAGGTGGGAGAAAAGGACCAGGAACCTTACGGGGTGGTGGGAAAACACAGTTCCTCAAGTTGTGATGGCCTCCAAGCATAAAATTACTGTATTGAATTGTAATGTATATATCTGTGTTTTCCAATAGTCTTAGGTGATCCTTGAGGTCAGCTGATCTCAAAGGGGTCGTAACCCACAGGTTGAGAACAAGTGGGTAAGAGCATGTTGCCAGCCAGCAAGCAAGAATACCAGCCCAGTCACCAACTGCTTAAGGCCCTTCTCCTTTCTGAGCTGAAAACTTGCAAATTTCTAAGAATCTCACCAGAAAACCCCTGTGCAACCCTAGTGGTCTTTGGTAGTCTGTTACCAGATTCTATTCCATCCACGGCATCTGAGAGCCATCCTGTAACCTCGGTGACCATGACAGAAATGAGGGGAATGTTTTTTTTACTTTTGGTTCATCTTGAGAACCACCAAAACAGTCAGTCTGGCTGATGCTATGGTGATTAATTGAGGCTCTTCCATCAGAGAGCCCATGTTTAGGCCAGAGTATGTCTTACCTTTCCTGAGCATCATTTTCCTTAACCTTCACACTCAAAAACCACGTTAAAATGTCTCTTTTGGCTGGGCAGTGGTGGCATAGGCCTTTAATCCCAGCCCTCAGGACGCAGAGCCAAGCTGATCACTGAGTTCAAGACTAACCTGTTCTATAGAGCAAGTTCCAGGACATCCAGGGATACAGTGAGAAACCCTGTCTTAATAATAATAATAATATTAATAATAATAATAATAATAATAATAATAATAATAATAATAATAAACTTTAACTCTTTCACAGAGAAACCCACACCCAAGCTCTCCAGTGTGCTTTTATTCCTGTGTTCCTTTCTACCTTTAACAAATTCTTGACTGTATTTCACACTGGACAGACCTGAAGTTCATTTCTTTGCCAAAGGCATAGACTTAGATTTGCCTGAGTGGAGGTCTCTAAAAGATTAAGGAACCTCTTTAGGCTGCCGAGAGTGGCAGTGTGGAGCCGAGCCTCTGCCTCCTCGCTGTTGAAGTGATCTCTGACCGGAAGGACAAGGATAAGCCCCACAGTGACTGGCTGCCTTTGAGCCCCACTTCCCTCTGTATAAACTACTGGGTAGAGATGAGGAGGAGGACAGTTTTAGCATGGTAATCTACTTTCAGTTTGCTGGTGCTCTCTGTAAAGCAGGGTAAGATTCAACTCCTGCCTCTGTTTATTGCCATCTCTGACAGTCTGATGTGAGCTCTGATGTTGTAGTGACTCTATGAGTTGTTGGTTTGTGTTGTTGTTTTGTTTTCTTTGTTTATTTTTGATTTTTTTCTTTTGATTTAACAGGGTCTATGGTCCAAGCTGGCCTGGAATTTGCTATGTAGACCAGGCTGACCTGGAACTTGCTATGTAGACCAGGCTGACCTGGAATTCAGACTCATAGAAATCCATCTGCCTTGGTTTCCTGAGTGCTGGAACTTAGGAAAAAAACAAAACAAAACAAACAAAAACAAAACCAACAAAAACAAAACCAACAAATAAAAAAAAGTATGTGCCATCAGGACTGGCCACGATTCTTTGTGCAATGGATGGTGGTTAACACAAAAACTCACAGCTGGTCAGAGTGCAAATAATAAATATCTTTAGAATACTCAGCTCTAAGTGTGACTGTCACACTACTTCCACCAAAGGATCAAGGACCATGGTGGAAGGGAGACATCCATACGTCAGGAATAACCAGAGCAAAACAGTGTCTTCCGGGCATGACATTAATACTGCACTCATAAACTCATAGTAGTGTGGACTCCTACATAAGACTTATATAAGATCAAGCTAAGCTGGGCAGTAGCGATGCACACCTTTAATCCCAGCACTCAGGAGGCAGAGGCAGGCAGATCTCTGTGAGTTCGAGGCCAGCCTGGTCTACAGACTGAGTTCCAGGACAGGAACCAAAGCTACACAGAGAAACCCTGTCTCAGAAAAACAAAACAAAACAAAAATAATAAAGATCAAGCCAAAACAGAAAGAAAAGCTGAGAAACTGCTGGAGATTCAAGGACTTAAATCAGACTAACAAATAATGCAATGTATAATACACAATTCAAACTGTGGGCCAAAATAAACATTGTTCATCTTAAGTAGTGCCTGTCAGCCATTTTGTCTTAGCAAAGAGAAAAGTAGCTAATAATACAGCTCTGCGGACACTGAGGACTCAGCATCCTTCTGGAGGGACACACAGAGTACAGGATGTTTGAGATGAGGTATAGTAGCATCATGTCTCTGTTCTAGATGACCTCAATGTAATTAAGAAAAAAGTATTCTTATTCTAGAGCCCTGCATTGGCTAGATTGTCAACTTTCCACAAGTCAAGGTCATCTGGGAAGTGAGGACTTCCACTGAGAAAACGCCTCCATAAGAGTGGCCTATAGGCAAGACTGTGGGGGCATTTTCTTAAGTAATGATTGATATGGGAGGGCCCTGCCCACTGTGGGTGGTCCCTGAGTAGGTAGTCCTGAATGGTATAGGAAAGCAGGCTGAGCAAGCCATGGAGAGCAAGCTAGTAAGCAGCATTCCACTGTGGTCTCTGCATCAGTTCCGGCCTGGAGTTCTTGCCCTGGCTTCCCTCGGCGATACTGAAAGCTGAACTAGACTCTTTTCCTTGAAGTTGCTTTTGATCACGGTGTTCATCACAGCAGCATATAACAGAGACAAGGCCCTGTCTCCAGGACTAAAGGAGTCATTTGTGGCTGCTCCAGTCTTTATTTTATTAAGGAAGTTAGTAGTAGGCTTTGGGCTGTATGCTTTTGAAAGAGAATTGTTTTATGGCTGTAGTTTTTAAAGAAGTACAGGAAAACTATGTTCAGGTTTTAGTTTGGTGGGTGCTGAGGGCCTCTGAGTGGGTGGAATGCAGATTCATCTTTCATTCACTCACTGCATGTGAGAACCAATCGACAGCCTTCCACAGGGTCAGCTTTGTATGAGAAATCCCAAAGTTTCTCAGAAAACTCTGCCCGTGCATTCATTCACTTTTCCTAAGGAAGATCTGGTCCATCACAACTGATGTTTCATTTGTTTTCTAGTGAGCATAGACTTATGCAGGCATGCTTCTCATGCCTCTCACTGCAAACAAGAATGATTACAGCCTCACTGAGCTGTCCCTGTATCACAGCAATAGCTAAACCCTACCAAACATAGCCATGTCTAACTACTGTGAGCATCTCTACACTTGGGAACCACAATAGCCAATGCTACAATTAGTTACTCAATCTGTCTGGTCTGGGAGAGCACTCTGAATATGATTCTTGCATTAAATATCCAGCAGGTGACTAATTGCTGATTTAAAAATTCAGGACCACAGTTCCTGAATGTCTGTAACTGTATACTATGCTTCCTAATTACTTATTAAGAATAGAGTGGGCAGCTCTTCCTACATACAATATACTAAAGGTTAATGTTGATGGCTTTATAAAGGCCATGTTCATGAATTTAAAAATCATTCCCATGAAGGTAAATATTAGTAATTCCATTTTTAAAATCCCAATCACATCTTTTCCTTTGAAAGACACTGTTTTACAAGTATAATGTGAATCTATTTGTTAACTTGTCATTATTTATGTGACCCCTAGAACACATGAGCTGCATGCTTAGCCTCATTACTTTGTCAAGACACTAATATGCTTTTTTATTTCCTATTATCACTCCCTGCAGGGTTCCAGTGTAGACATGTGACCCTTCAACAGCTTTCAATGTAGTCAGCTTTTGATGTTTCCAAAAAGCAATATGAATATATGGTAATATCTACCACCCAAGCTCAACCAGAGGAAAGCACATTAGTACTTGTGTCTTGAAAGGTGACATTTTTCTTTCCAAAAAGGTCTGGGCTCACTCTAACTGGCTCTGGGAGAGGCCTTTGTGGAGGGTATATTACGAGATGGTTGCTACTTTCCAGTAGGCACTTAATACAACTCTGGCTAAATGTCAGTCTGGGCTGATGTAGAAGAAACTCAAGGTAATAGAATTGGTGTTATAAAGGATTTACTAATAGTAAATTAATAGGAGGTTTGCTTAGGGGAAATTAAATCACATGATGTAGAATTTGCCTAAAGAAGTTACCACAAATATAAGTTGTATGCTAACTAGGCCTGTCAGAGATAAGCAAAATCAATGATGTTAGGATGGAAATGTTTGTCCATCAGTATTGACCAGTCATCAGGCCCATCCCCAAAGAACACACCTCTGACGGGAAGGTCAAGGGGACAACACAGGGTCATAGCTACCATTAAGTCTTGGTCTGCTATTAAGTCTCCTGTGCCCTTATCAGGAAAAGCATAATTTTGCCAGGTGGGCAAGATGGCCCTGGCTAACAACTACTCAGAAAAAAACAACACTGGTATACTTATGAAATAATTCTGACAATATCTTTGCAGGCTCTTGTCTCTGTTTAAATTGTTTAATTGTAACCAGGAGCAGGGAACTATAGGAGATTTAAAGATGACAGTGTATGTAAAATGCACAAGCCTAAGGTATATGCAGGTTAGTAAAAGTTTCTGTTGGAGGCCGATTCTCCTTTAGGCATTAGCCACAGCTAGCTGCGTACTTTTCAGTAATGAGCTTTTGCATTATTAATCTCTAATTGTGGGGAGTGATTTCTCACTGAGAAGGTATATTGATTCTACTACGTGGTGACTACTTTCTAATCTCTGTGCCATCTTGGTTAGATAACATCCGGTTATCCATGCTCTCAAGAAAAGCGTTTGACCCCCAGCAGGATGAATTAGTGGCGTATCATTTTGTTAAGATGATTGGAAGTGAGACTTCCTCATTCATTCTGCAAGCACATATTCTAGGGGTCTGATCCAGACACTATGGGGACCTGGCAAGGTCTAGCCTGCTTTAGTGTGTCCTCTTCTTCTCCACAGACCTCACCTCTGCCTCTGCAGAGAACTGTAACTATTCTGTTGTTTCAGATGGGGACAATTACTCTCACGATGAAAAAGCTCACAGAAAGAAATGTGGAATTCCTAGGATGCCTATTCTAGTTGCTCAGACTCCTCATAGCCAGGGAGTTTTCATTGTGCTAACTCAGTGTTTCTCAACCTCAGCGCTGCGGAAATTTGGGACTGGAAATGTCTGTGCTGTGGGGACGTTGCCACATGCACGGTTAGATCTTTGGTGACAGTGATAACATCCTCTAGTAGAGACATTATAAAACATCCCTGGACATTGCCAGATTCTCCACAGGGGCAAAACTACAGACAGAACTTCTATTTGGTCTGTTGTAGTCTAATGTCATGTTTTGGTGTGTTGTTTATGATGGATGTTGAGAATGTGAGGTCACTTCTACCTTGCTAGCAGACAGAAGAGAAGTCAGTGCCCTCTAACTAGACTTTATATTTTCTAAATGATCGGTCATGTCACTCTAAACCGGTTCTTTGTTTTCTCTCTGATGAGACTTCTGGTTCTTTTTCATCGGTTTTAGAGGCAAGAATCACTTTGAATTCAGTGATGCTTAACTCTTCCCATATCACCATATAATATTTGGTGGAGTCAAATGTCTTCTCCCTAGAAATGGATGCTTATGCACATACAGTGTTCATATGTAATTTTGGGAGATTCCCAGACACTTTCTGTCCTAATTAGCTTTTCCCTATTGCTGTGATTAAGCACTGACCAAAAGCAACTTGGGGTGTGTCTGAGGTTTCTGTCATTTTGATAAACATCATGACTAAAAGCAACTTGGGGAGGAAAGGGTTTATTTCATCTTACAGCTTACAGCCCAGGGTAGGAAATGAATCAGAAGCCATGGAGAAATACTGGTTACTGGTTTGCTACCTATGGTTTGCTCAGCCTGCTTTATACTACCAGGATCATCTGCCCAGAATTGGCACCACATACAGGCTGTGCCTGCCCCTCACATCCAATCATTTGTTTAAAAAAAAAATGCCCCATAGGCTTGCACAGACTAATCTAATGGAGGCATTTTCTCAATTGATGTTCTTCTCAGAGAACTCTAGCTGTGTCAAGGCACAAACTTAACCAGGACATGGATAAGGAGGTTTATTTCATCTTACAACTCTCAGGAACTCAGATGGGATCCCAGAGTCAGGAATCAAACTGGGGACTGAGGAGGATTGTAGCTTACTGGATCGCTTTCCATGGTTTACTCAGCTGCTTTTCTTATCCAGCTCTGGACAACCTGCCCACAGATAGCTGGACCCTCCTGCATCTATCAGCAATCAAGAAAGTTCCCCACAGACATGCTCAGAGGTTAGTCTAATGGTGGCAGGTCCTGGGTTGAGGCTGCCTCTTCCCAAGCAACTCTAGTTTGTTTCATGGTAACAAAACCAAACCAGTACACTACCCCTAAAAGCACTTTCATGGATCCCAGGTTAAAACTGTCGTAAAGCTAATGTCAATCCCTTGTGCTATGGTTTTGTGAGGTTAGGAACTATTGCAAATTCAAGTTTGACCTCATGATGGATTTGCTCATAACTCCCTCTCTTCTGGGGGATGCTCCAGCCACTCCTAACCTTCTCCAAGCATCTTCTTGTCTCCGCTGTCTTTGTCTTTCCCTGTGGTGATGCCAACCCATTATTGCTCTTTGCTTTAATTGCTGATTTGGGTAGCAGCAGAGTCATATTGCTCAACAATAGAAAACGGAGTCCCACCCACGCCTCTTGCCTACCCACCACTCAGCAGCTGCTGAAGAGAAGCTAGCAGAGGCCTTCAAGGCAGTGTGGTGCTGCTGTGATCTGTCCCCTTACCCTTAGTCTGCCTCTTCAATCCCACACCCCCTGCAGAGAACAAAGAAAGGAATTATAGGTACCAAAGCATTGGTGAGCAAAGCCCAGGGACTCCTGGGAAGGGATGAAAGGACATGAGTATATTATCAAGCAAGTGACTCTAAATATCACATGGCTGTTTCTCCAATCTGACTTCTTCGTTCTCTTTCCCCTGGCTCCATTCTCCTCCTCTGCAGAGCCATTCTGCTCTTCCACAAACCCTTCTTTCTCCTGATAAACATACAAAAGGCCCTGAAGTCAAAGAATTTAAGATCATTTATCATGATGTCAAGATACATTCTGGTAAGTCCCCTCCACCCAAACCCAGCTAGTTTATCACAGTACTTCTTCAAAACACACCTTGCTAGGAAACTAACATTTACCAGATTGTTAACAGTGAGGGTAAATGGATATTTTCTACATTTTCGTTATTTAAAGTATGTCACCTGGAGCTGCAGCTTAGGCATCCCCTGGGGACTTGTTAGAATTGCAGACCTGCAAGCCCTTCCCAAGGATTTGAGTCAGAACTGTATTTCAAACAATATCCTCAGATGATCTACCTGCTCGTTAAAGTGTCCTCTGACACCATCTCAGAGCCTTTCCACCTACCCAGGGATTGCCTTGGAGTTCCAGGCACTGCGGTAGTTAACCATGTCCGGGAGAGCATTGCTGTTTCCTCACACATGCCCGTGAGCTCCAGTCTGCAGGGTGGATCAGTTTTGGGGGTAGGTCCCTTGATTCCTCCTTAGCTAAAAGTGGTTCTTGGTCTAATCCCTGCCCCACATCCTGCACTGTCCTCTGAGACTTAGTGTGACTGTGGAGACTCCCCTCAGGTCCTCCTTTGGGGGAGGAAGAAAATTCCCCTTGTCTCGTGTATGTGCTAGGTGCTAGCTTTATTATGTATTGTTTTCATTTAACCTTATTTAAAATGGTGAAAGTGGCAGTCTTACCCCCAATTACAGTTGAAAAAACAGAACAAAACAAAACAAAACTGAGATCCAGGAAAACTGAATACCTTATATAAGATTGAATGATGGGTCAGAAGAGAGAAGCAAGACAAGCCCTCATCGCTGCTCCCCTGTGCTGGGTGAATTTCTGTAACTTGTTACTGGATACTTAGGTCAAGGTATTCATCTGTATTTGTATCCATATCTCGCAGAGGCTTTCTTTCCCTCAATACCTTATCCTTTTCCCCATGCAGCCCACATCAGAGGTTGGTACTGACAAGTAACTTACACCATAGGGAGAAGTGTGCTATAGTGGTGGTACATGTGGGATGCTTCAGCATTGCTGGGAGGAACATCTACCCAAGCCCGGGGAATGGGGTTTATTTTATTTGACACTATAGCCAAGTTGTCCAGGAAAGGATGAGGAGAGGTGTATTTGAGTAGAAGAAACAAATACAAAGATCAGAAGGGAGGGACCACATGATTGGGTCAGGGAATGAAGAGAAAGAGCTGGAGGCTGGAGAAGGATGAGGGCTGGACTACAGGACATGAGAGGAAAAGAGTTCCAATGCAAGCAGCATTCAAGTTATCCAGAACTTTAGAAACCATGTAAGCAGTTGCTCCTCACCCTGGACAAGGAATGCCATTGAGGTTTTCAGCACAGGAACCATATGACCACGATGTTTTTGAAAGATGGCTTTTCCATGTGAGTGTGGATTAAAAAGAGAGCCTGAAAGAACCGGAGAGTTAGAAGGCAGGTTAAATAAACTGCATGGGAGATGATGGTGGTCTAAACCAGAAGAGTAGCAGGAAGGTTAGAGAAGAGACAGGCAGGCAAGACTATTTGTGTAGCAAATCTTAACAGGGCTTCATTGGTGAGATGTGACTCAAGACAGCAGGAGGGTGTTCTCCAGCTAGGGGATAGATGTTAGCGGCCCAAACAGGACTGGAAACAGACCTACTATCGACCTCCAGGTGAGTTGACAAACACCGTCTGTTTTTCTACTAACAGATATGACCACTGTTGCCTTTGTCATGATTACAACAAGTCTCCTAAGTGGATAACTACCAGGTCAAACACTCACTGTAACTTCATTGTTGTAGGGACACAGTTACAATCACCATCACAGAATGGTATCCAAACAAATATCATCCAGCAGGAAAAACATTTACGACTCTGACTCTAATAATTCTGACCCAACCATATTTCTACGTGGGGCTGTTTAATTGGAGAATGGTTAGAAGCAAGTTGAAATGCAAGAACAAATGTTCAGCCACAGACCATGAGTGATAGGAAGCAAGAAGACACAAAGACGGTCTAAGAAGAAAATCTGTCCCCAGGAAAAACACATTCCTCTAGTTGAGAAATTTCCCTGGTCCCCAAATATCTGTGAGTGATTTTTTTGGTATCTTTTTGACAGTACTCACAAACAGAGGAATGGTTTCTGGAACAATATATGGATGATAAGTCTGAAAGCCAGAGTTCTATATCAGGGTTCAGATATTAACAAAAGATTATATGACACAGAAGCAACTGCTGATTGCCCCCCCCCCTTTGGGATAGAAATATATATGGGAAGGGGTGTTTCATCCTTATTTCTTTACATGTATTTGTCAAAAAGGAAAATTAAGTTATGCAAATTAAGTTTTATGATTTCAAATTTGTATATTAAAACTATTATTAGAAGTAAAATCATAAGGATTTCACACAAATCCACTATCATTTTGTTCTGCTTATTAAAAACAACCAAGTCAAGTGGTTGTAGGCTTTCATTTGTCTACCAGCAGGACACATTGTCCTCCGTCATCATGTCCCAAAGATGCTACGGAAGCAGCGTGCTAGGCTCGGCTCACTGTTTTAGTGACTGTGAGATGCTGTCAAGGATACCAAAGTTTGAACTCATCAGCATCTCAATAGACATCCCTGGAAAAGTTTATGTCCTACTTAACTGCCAGCCAATGTATTCGCTTTAATTACTTTGAAAATCAATGACATTTGCTGAATATTTAGGCATTTGTTTCCTACTTGGGAGCCACTGATTTAGGGGCTAGAGGCAGACGCCTTTCCCTTTGGTCCTGTTCTATTTTTATTTTCCACTTGACCTCATTTTTATAAAATTCATAATTTTATGTGTGGTGTATGCTCTATGGCAAATGATCTCCAATCCTTTTCTTTCCACTTGACCTCATTTTTATAAAATTCATAATTTTTATGTGTGGTGTATGCTCTATGGCAAATGATCTTCAATCCTTTTTGGAGGCCCCAAAGCACAAAAGTTCGCAGTTAATGCTCCCGAAAAAACTTACCTGTGGGCAATTGGCTTAAATCACCTTCCATCATGGTCTTATAGGATATTTTTAAGCTGTGACCCTCCTCTCTATAAACTTTTTTTCATGTGTGGTCTCAAATTTATAGAGCAAATGAAATTATTCTTGAAATGTATTTTGTTAAAAATGCCATTTGATATCTTGGCTCATTTATGTTCCTGACTAGTTTATATAAAATAAGCTAGCCCTATACCAGATGAGCTGGAATGTCTGTTGGAGAAATATTTCTAAGCTATAGGACACAATGTTAATAGGGGCACACAGAGTGACCTTGTAAGCCAGCTGAAGATGGCAGTGCCTCTGTCAGGGCTTACTTGGGTCCCTGAGTGACTCTGTGGAGCATACTCTCCTTTTCCAGTCCTTCTTACCACATAGACCAATACGAGTTAGAAGTTAGCTTTCCTTATGTCAAGCCACTGAGATCTGAACTAGCACACTAGCTTGGGAGTGTAATCTGTTACATAGGAATTGCTCTGTCAGTCAGATTTCAGACCTGCCTGATAGTGGGTCTCTTTTATACAATATTTTTACTGAGGCAAAAGCTACCTTAGACTAGCAACTAAGTTCAGATCCTTCCCTTACTGAGCACCAAGTTTGGTTCCTCGCACCCACATTTGCAGAGCAGGACAGAAGTTTTGTGGAGATCAAGGAGAAGGGACATAATTTTCTTCCATCACCGAATCCGTATGCTATTTCCTTGCCTAGCTTATGAGAAAGTGTCTACCCACAGAGCTTAAGAGAGGTAATTAGATGATGATGCCAGAGCCAGAAAAGCATCTCTAGGCCTTAACCATTACTTGTAAGGCATTGGGGCCCAGGAAGTATATAATTAGTAACTATTTGGTTTGGCATTAAGAACAACAGTGAGCATTATAGGTCAGCCAGAACCTGTTGACTATTTGATTGGCATAGCTTGATTACACCATGCAATCACAGTAAAACACGTAGTTTTCACCACCCCTTTACATTTGTTTGCTTCCCTGTGTTAGTTACCATTCCCTAGTAAATTCACTTCTGTTGCACTTACATAAATATCTAATGTTAACCAAAAGTGTCTACGCTCAAAAGATGAACGTTGGCTTCTGCACAGCGAATATAAAAGCACTGAATTGTGAACTTTATCTCATTTCACCAGCTAAATTTTCCTAAAAGTCAGTGAGTGCTGGTTTGTAGAAAGGCACCATGAGCCCAATACTCCACATGGGGCTGACCTCTCCGTTGATTTGGTATTCTTGAGAGCCCAGAACAATCTGTTAGAGGATAGGACCGTACGTGTAGTAAGCTGCTGTCTCACGGGGGCTTCTCTTCCCACAGGACAGGACAGAGAACCAAAGCCACACAGGGACTTTGAGGAAGTGTCACAGCTCTGCTTCCCCAGGCCTGCCTAATTAGAGGTGGTGTTTCTGTCTTTTCCAGAAGAGACATTTCATCACTGAAATATGTACTCTAGGTTGGCTGTGGGGGGGGGGGCACTCCCTGGGTTTCGGTGGCATGCAAAGGACCTCACCATTACTGGAACTGGCCTGGGAAGGGCACTCTCTATGAGGACTAACTCACTGGCTGCCTTGTGTTCAGCATTTGGTCACCCACTCCATGAGCGTGTGCTGAGAACAGGCAGGAGCAGGAAGACTGCCCTTCCTTCCACAAGTATGCAAGCTTAGGTGTTAAAACGTTGAGTCAGACCCAAGTGACACGTCCTAGTGCAGGAATTCTCAACGTTAGCCCAGGGGCACCTCTGGATCTGTGTGGCCAGGCTTCAGAGTCATTAAAAGTGGATGGAAAATTTTTTCTTTTTTTCCCCCCAAATTAATTTTAATTAGCTCACCAAGTATTGGGTTTTCATAAGCCTCTTCATATGTTCTCAGTTTTGGCTTGCCCATCCCCCATCCAGCTGTTCTCATCTCTGCTTAAACCTTGAGCCCCCAGAATTCCCCACCCCTGCCTTTATATCGCTTGTGTTCTACTCTCTTCTCCCCTCCAAAGGTTTCTCCCAACTCCCACCTCCCCTCACAGGCACTCTCTAGTTTCCTGACCTCTAAAGACACTGTAAATTAAATACACAAATCAAAAATTCAAAACTGGGATCCAAATATGATTGAAAATGTGAAGCACTTGTCTTTCTGGGTCCAGGTGACTTCAGTTACTAGAATACTTTCCAGTTCCATCAACTTTCTTGTGAGTTTCATAGTTTCATCTTTTTATAGCTGAATAAAGTTCCCTTGTATAAATGGACCACGTTTTCATTAGCCATTCATCACTTGATGCACATTTAGGCAGAAACAATTTCCTAGCTATCATGAATAGAGCAGCAATGAACATGGGTGCTAAGTTTAAACAGAAGTACCCTGCTTGGATGGACAATGCTTCCCCCGGAAGGCATGGGTTATTAAATGAAAATCTAGATGTCAGATGTAGGAGATCTTCCCATGAGTGAGTGGTCAGGGAGGCCCCGAAGGCCTCTAACACAACGTGTGTTGTGTGGGGGTTGTCTAATGAATGGTTCTGTTGCTGTGATAAAACTCTATGACTAAAAGCAACTTGTGGAGCAAGGTTTTCACTTTATCCTGTAGTTTATAGTCCATCATGAAGGGAAGTCAGGTAGGAAGGCAAGGTAGACCTGGAGGCAGGAATTGGAACAGAGCAATGTTTCTCACTGGCTTACTGGTCCCAGCTTGGTTGATTTTCTTTCTTATACACTCCAAGACCACCTGCTCAAGGATGGCATTGCCCACAGTGGGCTGGGCTTCACACCAATCATCAACTAAAAATATGCGCCATAGGCTTGCCTATATGCCAATCTCAGTAGAGGTTCCTTCCTCTCAGATGATTCTAGCTTGTGTGAAGTTGATAAAAACACAAGTGACCCCTTGTTAACATGACACACAAACACATCAATATGAAAGCATAAGCTTTCCCTTTCTTGTTTGTGCCCAGAATGTCAATATTAACATCACAATATGAAGCATAACTTTAAAAGTCCCACGGTCTTTACCAAAACCTCACGCTCCAAAAGTTCAAGTTTTCTTTAAAAACCCAATGTCTCCTTAAAAGACAAAAGTTTCTCAATAGTGGGAAACAGTAAAAAAGAAGATAAGTTGCATACTTTATGACTCAAAGAAGGAAGAACCAAGGCATAGTCATCATCAAATCAAAGCAAAACCAAACTCCAACAGTGTAAAAAGTTCACTGCTTGACTTCTAAGACTCCACTCATGCTCCTCAGGGTTCCAAAGCACCTTGGCCGCCAACAATACACATAGCTCATTCGTACACTCAGGCTGGCTCCTCCTGTCCTTAGCAGTCATCTTATGGTCCTGGCATCCAATATACTAGGGTTTCCAGGCTGCACATTAACAATGGCTTCCCGGCCCCTCACCTTGCAAAGCCTCAGCCTTCTCCATGACCCCTTCAATCCTGTGGCTTCCACTACATCTGAGACTGCATCTTCATCAATGGCCTCTTTTGGTCTGTCATAGTGCCAAGCCTCAGCTGCTCTCCAGGACCCCTTCATGCCTTCAAAATCAGTACCACGTGGCAGACTCATATTATCTTACCAGTTTTGGTTGCCAGCATAAGATGCATCCTGACCCCTTCCTCTGGACCACAGCTTCTGTGTGCCAACCCTGAAGAAATACTCCTGGAGGACTCCAGAGATGCCGTCTCCTGTTAATAATCACTGCTGATTTCGTGGCCCCAGCTGAGCAGCATTAACTGTCCCAATGAAGTAAAGGTTTTACTTCAGTGGTACTGGTCTCTTGTTAATCACAGCTGATTTTCCAGCCCCAGCTGGCCAGAACAGCAGATTCTTTTTTTTATTATTATTATTATTTTACAACACCATTCAGTTCAACATAATAGCCACAGATTCCCCTGTTCTCCCCCTCTCGCCCACCCCTCCCCCAAGCCCACCCCCCATTCCCACCTCCTCCAGATCAAGGTCTCCCCCTAGGACCGGGGTTGACCTGGTAGACTCAGTCCAGGCAGGTCCATTCCCCCCTCCCAGACCGAGCCAAGTGTCCCTGCATAAGTCCCAGGATTCAAACAGCCAACTCATGCAACGAGCCCAGGACCTGGCACCAATGCACAGCTGCCTCCCAAACAGATCAAGCCAAATGACTGTCTCACCCGTTCAGGGGGCCTGATCCAGTTGGGGGCCCCTCAGCCTTTGGTTCATAGATCCTGTGCTTCCATTCATTTGGTTATTTGTCCCGGTGCTTTATCCAACCTTGGCTTCAACAATTCTCGCTCATATAAACCCTCTTCTTTCTCACTAATTAGACTCCCAGTGCTCCACCAGGGGCCCAGCCGTAGATGTCTGCCTTCAGATTCCTCAGTCCTTGGATGGGGTTTATGGCACCACTATCTGGGTGTCTGGCCATCCCATCACCAGAGTAGGTCAGTTCCTGCCGTCTCGCGACCATTGCCAGCAGTCTTTTGAGGGGGTATCTTTGTGGATCTCCGTGGGCCTCCCTAGCTCTCTGCTTCCCCCCCTTCTCACCTTCTCATGTGGTCTTCATTTACCATGGTCTCCTATTCCTTGTTCTCCCTCTCTTTTCTTGATCCAGTTAGGATCTCCCACTCTCTTTCCCTCGACTGTCGCCCTTCATTGTTCCAACTCATGACCAGGCTGTTCATGTAGATCTCGTCCATTTCTCCGTGTCTTTTTTTTGGGGTCCCGTTTTCCAGGTAGCCTCACTGGTGATGTGAGTAGCAGTCCAGTCATCCTTGTTCCACATCTAGCATCTTCCTATGAGTGAGTACATACCATATTTGTCTTTCTGAGTCTGGGTTACCTCACTTAGGATGATTTTTTCTAGATCCATCCATTTGCCTGCAAACCGTGTGATGTCATTGTTTTTCTCTGCTGAGTAGTATTCCATTGTGTATATGTGCCACAATTTATTTATCCATTCTTCAGTTGAAGGGCATCTAGGTTGTTTCCAGGTTTTGGCTATTACAAACAATGCTGATATGAACATAGCTGAGCAAGTGCTCTTGTGGTATGATTGGGTATATGCCCAGGAGTGGTATAGCTGGATCTTGGGGGAGATTGATTCCCAATTTTCTAAGAAAGCGCCATATTGATTTCCAAAGTGGTTGTACAAGCTTGCATTCCCACCAGCAGTGGAGGAGAGTTCCCCTAGTTCCACATCCTCTCCAGCATAAAGTGTCTTCAGTGTTTTTGATCTTAGCCACTCTGACAGGCGTAAGGTGGTATCTCAGAGTTGTCTTAATTTGCATTTCCCTGATGATTAGGGAAGTTGAGCAATTCCTTAATGTCTTTCAGCCATTTGGGATTCCTCTGTTGAGAATTCTCTGTTTAGTTCTAAAGCCCATTTCTCAATTGGACTGTTGGTTCTTTTGATGTCTAATTTCTTGAGTTCCTTATATAGTCTTGAACGCCTTGGCATAGGAGATCACTTCCTAAATATAACACCAGTAGCGCAGACACTGAGACAAACAATCAATCAATGGGACCTCTTGAAACTGAGAAGCTTTTGTAGAGCAAAGGATACGGTCAACAAGGCAAAGCGACAGCCTACAGTACTACAGTACTACAGTACTACAGTACTTTGGAAATCTTATGCCATTCTCTCCTGGCCTGTAAGGTTTCATCTGGGAAGTTGAGATAGTTGTAAATTGTCTGAGAGTTCTCCCATACTGGTTACTATTTGGCCATTTTCAGACACCTTATTAGTGAAGGTAGTGGGTTTCTGAAAGTTCTTGGTGCTTGTGGCTTGTGACATCGCTTGGATGTTGTGGGACCAGTATTCATTTTTTTCTTCCTAACGCTTTTTGTTTTGTTCCTGTCTTTCCAGAAACTCTAAGCAGCCTTTCCATTTTCCTTGAGCCTATGGACATTCACACTGTCTCAGCATTGGATGCTGCCCAGGTCCACAGTTGCTGGGATCTACTGCAGACACATGGTCACTATTTCAATACTGGAAGGCAACCCAAAACCAGGTCTTTCCCAAACTGCACTATTCAAGTATTGCTCAAAGCAAACAAGAAAGAACATAGAATTGGCCTAGTGCCAAAAGTCTCTCCTTGGGTCTGGTTGTTGGTTGTTTTTGCTCTTTTGGGGGGCCCCACCACCCAGCTCCCTAATAAATCACACACTGAAGCTTATTCTTAATTATGAATGCTCGAACTTAGCTCAGCTTCCTGTCTACCTTTTGCCTCTGGGCTTTCCCTGTTCTCTTCTGTAAATCTTACTGTTAGTCCTTGTCTGGCTGTGTAGCTGGGCGGCTGGCCCCTGGAGTCCTCCTTCTCTGGCTACTTCATCCTCCTCCCTCCTCCCAGCTTTCTTTTCCTGTATATTCTCTCCATCTGCTAGCCCCGCCTATCCTTTCTCCTGCCTTACCATTGGTCGTTCAGTTTTTAATAGACCATCAGGTGTTTTAGATAGGCACAGTAACACAGCTTCACAGAGTTAAACAAATACAATATAAACAAAAGTAACACACCTTAAAATAATACCCTACAAGAGGTAGGTCTGTATGTTCTTAGCATTAAACACTAAGAAATTCTGCCCAAACCTGAGTAGTCACGGTGGATGTACTAGTCCCAGGCCTTTATGGCATACTGGGAGTCGCCAGTGCTACCAAGATATGCCATACCCTAAGCCAATAGCCTGCCAAGACCAATAGGTAAGAATGTGAGTCTCCGCTACTAGGAAGCAGGTCTTTGCCTGATACCAAGAAAGATCTAGTACCCAGCCTCTGTGGACTGGGCTAGTGATAGCCATACTATTTGAGCTTGGTAGATGGCTAATGCACAGTCCTTACCAAGGTTGAGGCTAAGCTTCATCTTTGAGTCTCACAGCCACAGAGGCCTATCTATATTGTCTGGAGAGTGAGGCAGGTTTGCCTCTGGCCCACTCAAAGCTAGACAAGATTGTTGTGGAATATTTGTTTAACCAGGCAAAGATGTGTTACATTTGCTCATGCTGCATTTATTAACTATGTAAAGATGTATTGCATTTGTGCTAATTAAATAAAATTAACGTGGGCTCAGAGAGGCGGGGTTAGCAACTGGTGGACAAGAAGTAGCAGGGAGGAGCTTAAGGTAGATATTTTCAGTTGGGGCGGTGTGGAAGGAAGTAGCTTCCAGGACGCCAGCAAAGAGAGAAAGTTAGCCAGTGGCTATTCTAACTCTCTGGGCTCACAGGTTTTTCACCCTAGCCTTTGAATCTCGAATTCCATTAGAACTATTAGAACAGTAGAGATTTAGTTAGAACTACCTTTAGTGGCAGCAACAGAGCCATTATCTGGGGGAACAGAATTCCCCCAGGCTACGGTTTAGGCTGCTAGTTGTTTAAAGCACAGCCCCTGTAATGAAGGTAAAACAATACAGGATGTAGGCTAAAACTTGAGTTTGTCTTACCAGCAAGCACACAGATCTCTAGATATGCCAGGGCTGGTCGAGAGGTTTGTCTGTGGGTTCTGGCATATATAATGGAACCTCCAGGTTATTCTGAGTGGTGGGCTTCACCATGAATGGCCTGGCACTGGGATCCAAGTCAAAAACCTATGCTGGGTACCATGCCTTTCCCAGAAGGTGGAATCCTGAGACCTGTTCTGCTGCCCATGTTAGGAAAAGGGTGGTGGAAACTATCAGTCATCTGGTCTAATGCAGCTGCAATGGCTATGATTGCTCAGCACACAGATACTGGCCGGGCAGTAGGATGAGGCTTTGTTTCACATTGCGTTTCACTGCAGTGCGCCTGGTCCAGCACTTCAAGTCCAGACCTAAACTCAATTCTCTTCCTCCTCCTCCTTTAAGCAGAACAAAGTGATGCTACTTGGAGGAGGGATGGAAGGCAACTTTGCCTTCTCCCACAGCCTTTTCCATCTGCTTTACCAAAAGCAGGCGCCGTGATCACTCACGTGGTTTCCTTAGCCCCGTGAAGCCCGTTTAGCACGTGCGTCGCTGACGTGTTTATTTGCATGTACCTGGAACAAGGCACAGCTGCAGGAATCCATTTTGCTCTTCCTTGCCAGATTACAGCTACCGCACAGACGAGGCAGCGAAGCTCCAGAGAGATTTGGAGACTCGCACACTGTAGGAGCAGTTCTGTCTAGATACAGAGCTGGAAACACATATGCTAATTACCTGGCCTCTTATTATTTTTACTCCATAAATTGACTTACACATGAAATGTTTCCATTTGACAAAGATACAACAATGAGACTAAAATGAAGGCTATTACCCATCATGCCATCCCAATAAATCTTAACATTTTACTAAACTTCTTTAGATATGTAGTATTTGAGGGGGGAATAGCTACAGGTAATATATTTGTCTGGTGATTTACAGAAGGCTGTGGGGATGACATGCAGTGAGAGGCCAGTGAACAGACACTGCATTTGTGTGTGTCCCGGAGAAGCGTGCCGCCTCAGAAATATTTTTCTGAGGAGGGTAACGTGAGGCTAAGGCACGGTGAGGTGGTGGGGAAGGGATGCAGTTTTTACCCCAAGCCCCATCCTACTTCAGAAGAAACAGCTTTTCCTGATCTGGCATTTATCATTCCTTTGCATGTTTTACATAATCCTACTACATATGTAGATTTTCTTTAAATATAACATAGCTTTTAAGAATGGATACACACCGTCAAAATGTATCTAAAGCCGGCCTGGTCCTTCTCTGGGACTGGTTACCTCCTCAGTGTGCCTCAGTGACCTCAGCCCCGCTGTGCTGTATGCTGAAAACATTTTCACCGCTATCTTCCAGTTCATTAATTACCCCTGCGAGGATGAAATTTTACTTTTCAAATACTTTTTTATTTCTGTTTCCAGGCTTTCTTATTCATTCCTTTCCATTCATTTGTTATTTTTGGCTTTATAGTTCTTTATTTGTGATAAACGGATGCCTTTCTTTTTCTCCTTGAATACCTTAAATATAAAGAGCTTAAAGTCCCTGTTAGACTAAAATAATAAAATTAATTAAGAACAGAGGTCAAGGAAAAAATTTTAAAAAATCACACTGCCCTCATCTTACAAACCCTTTGGCTCATGGAACCCTCCTTATTAAAATGATTATGGGGTGGTGGTCTAAAGGAATCAGGCAAAGGAGGACCACTTGTTTCCTGGTTATTTATTATTTGTAATGAATAATCTTCATACTAAGGCAAACATGTCTGTATCTGTGAGTTTTTTCTCCTTAAATATTTTATGTCTAAAAAGCACTGCAAAATCTTAAGATTTAAAAGGATAATATGATGGGCATCCTCACATTAATCATTACAATTCACCATAAATTGATCTCATTTCTAATGTATTTATGTCTTTCTTGGCATTAGATTTACTTATGTGTTTGTAGTGCCTGATTTGGAGGCTTGTTTTTAATTGGGTGGACTTTGTTTTCATTTTCTTCGTCTTTCTTTGTCTTCCTTCATTCTGGCAGGTTGAAAGTTGCTTCCTCCTCTTTTCCTAGCCTGGTCCAGAACACGACCCACTGTACTTCAAAAGGCCTTAGGGTGGTGTTTGAAACAGGGTTGCCTTCCAGTGCCTGGCTTCAGTAAAAACTGTCTGGTCCTTCACCTTCTATAAAAGATCCCAGAATCCCTGTGTTTGGGGTAAGCTATTGCATGCTTTCAGACCCAGAATCACACAGGCCTGTAATTCCAGCCCCTCTCATGAGCTCATTTCTAATGTTCAAAGATAGTCGCCTAATTTTTTTCAGATCAGTTGTTTTAAAGTGAAAGTTGCAAAATTACTAACTCTTTTTACAATTTGACTAGAAGCTGTTTCTCTCTTAAAAGAAACTTCATGTTCATCATGAGTTAGTAATTAACTCACAGAAAGAAAACAAAATCAAAAAGGGGTTAGAATATTTAAGACCAAAGGAAAGGATTATGGGAAATAAGTGCCATCCAATTAAGGTGATTAAGTAAGGGAGGGATGATAGAGAAGAAAGCAACAGGTTTGAAATGGGAACAAGGCAGGATTATAGGAATAAAGACCACACTGTCGGAGACTCTTGAAAGAGTGTCTCCAGCTGGTTCAGAAGTGGTTGTGGGGGCAGAAAAGGAAATAATGCGCTTATATGTCAAGTGATCATTAAGAATGCTGCTTTTGACCTAAACTCTGGCTTGAGCAGAGAATTCAGAAGGCCATTGTGTTTTTAAAATCCAAGAGAAAAATGTTGATCTGGTCTCTGATCCAAGAGCTTGGTTCAATGAAATCAAAACTGTTACTCAGGCTCCCATTTGCTAAGTTCAGGCTAGGGGTCCCTATACTTTGTTGTCACTGAAGTGGTTCCCTTCCCCAAGCCTCTCTAAGGTACAGTCCAAGAGATTTGATTCCTGGAGACTGTGGATATGTGAGTGAGCCAATCCAGGGGACCAGTCCTGGAAAAAAGGCGTGTGCCACCACCGCCCAGCTCCCTTAAATTTCTTTTAAGATGATTTGGATCTTGTTCCTGCCAGGAAGTAGTCCCTGAACAATCTCTACCACAGCACCACCACCCAGATGTTCCTCTGTTGTATTCTCACACTATTTTACACATTCTGTTCTGTTTACCTTGTAGGACTGAAAGTCCTCTTTTGATGTCTGTTCCAATCAGAACCTTTGCTAATGATCTTCATGGTCTTTCTTGGTCAGATGGGAACATTTATCTCCCTTCTCGAACCTCACTCTTACAGATTAATCTTTAACTCTAAGTATTGCTGATCTAATGAAGAGATGGAGTTTTCTGTGCAACAGATGGCTTGATGGAGAGCACTCCCCTGCAGGAGACCAGGGATCTTTACATCTCCTATTGACTAGACATCATAGAAAGCAACAAGCCTCTTTGGACTCATCCCTCTGTTGAGCACCAAGACAAGACTGTTTCACATGAGGCTTCTTTCTTAGGTCTTTCTTGCATTATTTTTCACTGCTCATTTCTTCCATGCTCTGTTCAATGAAGCCTAGCTTTCCCTGTCACAAGTCACTAAAGTCAGCTCCCTGTAGCTCTCACATGAGTCCTTGTTTCCTGTTCCTAACTCTGGTTGTCTCTTAAGACAAATTCCTCAGCTACTGATCTAAACCCCTTAGTAACTCCACATGCACATTGGGCAGGTATAGCTTCCATCTAGTGTTGGCTTGAGATGGAAGAACCTTCGGTCAGATACATTCCTAATAAACTCACACACTTGAGCCAGTCGGCCTAGATCCAGAGATAGCCGGATTCCATTCCCAAGTCTATGAGCACAGAGAGTGAGGACCACATCAGTACCATCGTCTTCTGATGAGAGAAGGAGCCACTTGTCAAAGATGAGCCAGCTATGGAAGTGACATGTAGGCAGTCAGGTCTTTAAGGTGACCCCCGACTTCAGCACAGTGCTGTTCCTTTTGTTCCTGGTGGTTATCATTACAACCACTACAGGATATGTCCCATGTCTTTTGGAAGAACGGTGGTGCGTGCTTCTCCTGCTTTGGGATAGATGTGGCCCTATAGCTTGCTTTGGAAAAACAATAACAATGAATCGAAGTGGCTTGAATCACTCCCGAAACTTTAGTTGCTACATGTCTTTTCATTTCCAACATCAACAGTGACAGAACCACACTGACCTGGAGTCTCAAACTGCCTAATTTCCCAAAAGACTGTGACTAATTTTGTTAGTGCCTGCCTTGGATGTATAGCTTATGAGAGAATATTTTTTAATAAATACATAAAACATCTAGGGATTGTTACTATAGCTGGTCCTTTCTAGGTGGTGTGCATATACATGTTGATGACAGAGCTATGTGAATTCTAAATGTACCTCACAACTTCATATTTACCATATGTATTTGATAATTAGTAGAAAGGGTGTTGTTATTGTTTCATTTTGTTTTTGAGATAGGCTCTTGTTATGTTACCCTACCTGGCTGACCTTGAACTCACTTGCCTCTGCTTCCCACGAGCTAGGGCTAAGGACTACAACACCCATCTTTTCTGTTTTTTAAATCTGAAATTGTTATGATTCTTAAGAGTATCTTTCTATTATGATTTTAAATTATAATAGTTTTCTTTTTCTTTTTTTCTTTTCTTTCTTTTTTTCTTTTTTCTTTTTTTTTAGATAGTGTCTCACTGTATAGCTCTGGCTATCCTGGAACTCACTATGTAGGCCAGGCTGACCTTGAACTCACAGAGAACTGCCTGCCTCTGCCTTAAGCATACTGGGATTAGGGACATGTGCCATCACGCTTGACTAGCTTTCTACTCTGAGTCTTTGACATTCCATTCTCAGGTAACGCACAGAGCAGAGGAGGTGTCCCATCAGTAATGTCTTGGCCTGGAGCAGCAACATTCCCAAGCCTTGGTGAAACTCCGCCCACATTTCTCCTTCCATCAGGAAGTCCATGCTTCATCTTCAGTTTCAAGATCTTGTCTTAATTTACAAGAGTTCTGAATCGGGAACACATGAAAACGTCCTTCATAAAGTATGTGTTTTGCAGCCATTAATGCCTTCCAGGCAAAGAAGTGTTGAAAATCACTAGAGGAGAAGCACCCCAGTGCTCAGAGTTCCCAGGCGAGGCTCCGGACTGTATGGTTGAAACTCCACTTTCAGGTGGTAATCAAGACTTTTGAAAATTAACACATCAAACAGCTAAATACAAACAGAACTATAATGAATCCTCCAGAAGAAGCAATTTCTTCTTAAATTTACTGACTACTAGATTTTTTTTATTTAAATTTTTAGTTGAATTTAAATTTAGAATTACCAGTCCGATGTTAGGAAAAAATTATCAAAACTAAGCTTCTTCCCTCAAATAGCTACACAATTTAAATGCAGACTGTTAATTTTTTCTTCTAAATTTTCAAATTCTATTCACTTACTTAATTTTTCTGGGCACAGTGAACTTTATTGATGGTGTGGGACAAATCGGGCTTCCGTAGCCCCTCTCCTCAGTTTCTGCACTGGAAACTGAGGGAAGGGGCTTGTAAGGGAGTCCCCAGCAACTGTGGCCCTCTCTCTTCCTCCCCTATTCTTGCTGCGATGAGTAATCCAGGACTTCCTACTCCTTGGGGACAAAAATGAACCACAAGGCCCTCCAATCTGTTGCTGTAGCCAAACTAGTTAAATAATCTTGCTGGGGCTGTTGATGGCATTGACAGCCCAGCATCCAAGATGGAAGAAACAGAGTCATCACTGTTAAAGTTTCAAGAGATAAGCTGGTGTAATTCTTGATGTCAATGCCCAAGTCACCACCTTCTTTTTCTTTCTTTCTTTTTTTTTTTTTTTCCAGACAGGGTTCCTCCGTGTAGTTTTGGTGCCTGTCCTGGATCTCTCTCTCTGTAGACCAGGCTGGCCTTGAACTCACAGAGATCGGCCTGGCTCTGCCTCCCAAGTGCTGGGATTAAAGGGGTGTGCCACCCCCGCCTAGCCAACCACCTTCTTGATATCATTGTATTTGTCGGCTTTCTGTAGAAAGCATGTCAGATCCACTGCATGTTAGGGGTAGGAACATGAACAGTCATGCCAGTGAGCTTCCTGTTCAGCTCTGTGATGACATTGCCCACAGCCTCAGAAGCACCAGTGGACCCAGAGATGATATTCTAGGTAGCCCCATAGCCATTGAACCACAGTTTCTTAGAAGTGTTGGCTGTCTGCAGTCTTCTGGGTGGTGGTAATGGCATAGACTGTGCTCATGAATCTCTCCATGATGCCAGGGGTGTTATGGATGACCTTGGCTAGGGGCCTTAGCAGTTGGTGGTGCAGGAGGCATTGTTGACAATATTTCATGAGTTGTCATACTTCTCATGGTTCACACCCACTGCAAATATGGGGGCATCAGTAGAAGGAGTAGAGATGCTAATTAAGACACAGTAGACTCCACAACATACTCAGTGCTAGCCACACCCCATTTGATGTTGGTGGGAGCTCATCCCTGCAAGATGAAAGTAACCTTCCTGTTGATGACAAGTTTCCTGTTCTCAGCCATGACTATGTGATGGAGTCATACTAGAACATGCATTATGTGTGCTTGATGTCAATGGAGGGATCCTTGATGGGAACAATATCTACTTTGCCCGAGTTGAAGGCATCCCTAGTGACCCCAAGCACCCAAGGCACCCAATCCTACCAAATCTATTCACTCTGAACTTAAGGTTCATGTCCCAGGGATGAGGTTGGCACTACATGATAAAATGCAGCTTTCTCTGAAATAGGAAGGAGCAGACAGCCCATCTCTTATTTTTTATTATTATTATTATTATTATTATTATTATTATTATTATTATTACTATTATTATTATGTGTGTGCCCGCACACATACAGGCATGCTTGTGTTACAGCATATGTGTGGCATCAGGAAACATAGCTGTAAGGAGTCAGTTCTTATTCTCCACCTTGTTTAGGCAAAGTCTTCTGTATGTCTGATGTTCCTAGTGCTCCATGCTAGCTGCCCTGTGAGTTTCAGGGCAATCCTGTCTCCATTTTCCATCTCCGTAGGGTTGTTGTAATACAGATGTGTGCCACTGCCTCCAGTGTCTTGATATGGGTTCCAGGGGTTGAACGTAGGTCATCATGGGACACTAGCCCACTCGAGCATGTGGCTCTGGCAGGCCTTGCCCTTCTCCCCAACTGCCCCTGTCTTGCTAAAAACTGTCTGTCTCCCCTCTATCCAGAGGCAGTTCTTTGTCCCTCTAGGACAAATAGCCCTGCCCCTCTCTCTTGTCCCCTTCCTCTTCTTCCTCATCCTCTATCTCCCGTCTTTGTCCTTTATCCCTGGCCTCTATCCCTCTGGGGCAAATAAATCTCCCTTGTGCTGAGAGCTTGGTCTGAGAACTTGGCCTTGGGGGTCCCGAGCTGATACTTTTTCTTTGACTGACACTGAGTGTTCAATTTCCCTGATGTCTGCATTGGTAGGGGAGAGGAGTGTGATGTGTTTGCCCTTGGCATCTATAATATCCTGTACCTAATGCTCTGAAAGTTAAATATGATTAGCCCTAACCTGTGGAGGAAAAGGAGGCTCTCAACCATTCAGGAGTATGTGGGGGAACTGGGCTATAGACAGACATTTCCCAGTCCCTCTCTTTGCTTTAGACCTCACCTGCCTCTGTGCACTAATCGGAAGGAGTTAATGAAGTTTTGTAGCTGTAAGGTTAGATAGCAGCCTCACTCCACAGGAAGTCTTGACTGCTGTCAATTTCAGATCAGGCTCTGGGCAACTGATGTTTAGGCTGAGGAGTCCAAAGACTAACGCCACTTTGTTTTTTCTCCTAAAAAGCTTCTATAGAAAAGACAAACAAGTAAACAAAGGCTAAAGTTAAAAGAAATATGTGCAAACAGATTTAAACAGAATAACACGGCACTTAAAAGGCTAAAGAAGAACTCAGCTTGCATTTGAGATGGGTCAGATATTACTGAAACGAGGAAGTAAGAAACTCTCCTCAGAGAAGAAGTAGCATGGCCAGATCCCCAGAACACAAAGTATGCACTGTTCTGGACAAATAGAGAACATGGGCTTCTAGAGAAAAGGTGATAAAGAAGATAAAGCCAGTCAGATGAGGAAAGACTCAAGCTTCTGTCATGTCGGTGAATAATGAAGAAGTAAATGATCCATCATGAGTTGGGTGAAGGTTGAGTTGAGGTGGGCAGATGATGCAAATAACAAGGAAGCCAGTTGAAGGACCATTGCAGTAACAATGCTGTATGGACTCGGGATTTCTTAATTGCATAGACAAACAGCCCCTCTAGCTAACACATCAAAGGGAACATATTGAGAGGATACTGGATGTTTGAGCCTTGTTGTAGCAACAAACCAACTCCCAAATTTCATAGCTTGAAATAACTATATAAGTTTTTCATCCTTCAATGACAGAAATGGTTAAGAGCTATAGATCCACCTCCTGTATTTGATTTCTTGGGTGTTAAGGATCACCCGATAGGTATAAGCCAGAGTCCACATCTACTCTTAAGTTCCACACCATCTGCATTTATAGTTTGTTCCCTAAAGCCAGTAATGTGGCTCCATTCAGTCACAGGATACTGGAGAGGACAGGGGTACATTGTCGCTTCTAGCAAACATAACTGCCTCTTCTGTTGTCAGGGGCCCAAAGGGAATACTATCTGGCCACATGATATAGTGAGACATAGCAATAAATTGTTCTAAAACACCATAATGTAAAATGTATCCCTTGTGTAAGAATTTATATTAGAAAGAGAAACATCATGGAGACTCATACTTACATCAAAATTATAGAAGGCTCAAATACAGGTAAGTGTGGGGGCCCACAAAGGTTTCCTAGTTAGATCTGAGCTTGCTTTACCTAGCAGGACTGCATTAAGGGATGGCTTGATCATGTGCATGGTTTCCCATGATTGGAAGGGTCTGCACTTGGCTGTGCTATGGAGAGGTCTTTTGCCCCACCCCTTGACATTCCTATAAAAAGCCCTTTTGAAGAGACAGACGGGGCCAGTAAATATTGATCCAGGCCCTCCTGAAGCTATCCTGTGTTTCTGTCTGTTTCTCTCCCCACTATATTTTTATCTAATATTTCTTATCCCTGTCTCCTCAAGAGTACCCTAGGAAAAAAAATGGGAAAATGTGGGAGCTGGCCTCCCACAAGTAAGCATGATTATAAAGTAAATATGAATAAGAATAAAGTCCTGTCTGATACCAGTTCAACTTATACCTGAGGTTCCAAACCTTCAGCATCTTCATTTATGTGGTCACTAAAAAGGTAAAACTAACACAAGAGGAGGAGGGATAATTATCATTAAAATCAGGAGATCTGTGGCATTGTGACTAGAGTTAATTGTAACATATTATAGCCTTAAAAATGCTCAGATAGTGGCTATTTAGAATTCTCTTCACAAAAGTGATAACTGGGAGGCAATGCATTTGTTAGGTGTAACTGTTCCATGATGTATACATACTTCAAAATATATTGCACATGATAAATACATAAAAATTCACAAGTTAACTTAAAATATAAATACATCTGAAAAGTATCAAAGAAAGGCAAGGCGTGGCGTATTTGTGCTCTAGACTCATTAGACATTCTCTTGCAGTACCATAAGACAGGGCATCTCCAACTCCAGTCACACTGTCCTACTGCTTCTCAAGTAGTCTCGATTCTGTGTAGGTCGGAACAAAATTCCCTCAGGCTTTTCTTAATTCAAATGGGACTCATTTGTACCAAGAATTAATAAGCCTCCTTACATCTGTAACATACAGTCTGTGAGTAACTGGACTCATTGGAGGCTGTGGATCTTTAAGATCGCTTTTTATTTTACAGCACTTTAGGTGAAATGTTTTGTCAGAACCAGAAAGAGGGAAGAAGGACAAATCCCCACAGCATGGAGGTATCAGAAGAACAAAATCACGGGAGGCTTTTTATTTGCCTTTTTCTTTCCCCTCCTTGGCAGTGATTTATTTTGCTTATGGGCCTCATATGGCTGTTGCTTTTTAGCTCCTCCTGGGATGTATTTCTGCTATGTTTAGAAAAATATTAACAGCATTCCTTCTAGTGCTTTGAAATATAAGCTGAGGGTGTGGGGGAGTGTAGGGGGGGTGTGAGGGTGTGTGTGGGGGGTCACATTCTTGCACTAGCCAGAACATCCACCTCGGCTTGTTTTATTTCACGTGTTTGCAGCTTTTTCATGGACCATGAGGCACAGAGCACAGAACCTGAAGCTGGAGAAGGGCCATGCAGTGTGAACTGCCATCTTGGAAACATGTTAGGAACCATCATTGCCCTCATATTGAAGTCAGAGCAGGCACAGAGTTCACTGACCACATTCTCCTATTGATCTAATTCTGACACTGATTCTGTGAAATGTGAGCTTTCTACCTTATCTTATAATTGAACATTAAGTCATAGACCCAGTGTAAGGAAGATCATTTCTCAACTGTTGCTTTCCTATACACAGCTATGAGAGTGGCTTTATTTCTGGCCAAGAACTGCCTTCCTTCTCCATCCACACATATGCACACAGCAGTGCCCAAGTCCTCACATGACCTCTGGAGATCCTGCATTGCTAATGCACCTATCTCTGAGTCATCAGATGGCCCTTCCCGGAGACCGTAATAGTTTCATTCAAAGGTGAGTCAAAGATGAGTACCTGGCCTGGACTAGGTTAACCAGGTTCTGTCTTGGGAGTTTTAAAAGTGGAACTGGGGGCTGGAGAGATGGCTCAGAGGTTAAGATCACTGGCTGCTCATCCAAAGGAACTGGGTTTAATCCCTAGCATCCACATGGCAGCTCACAACCGTTTCTCACATCAGTTCCAGGGGATCCATCACCCTCTTCTGTTGTCTGAGGGCAGTGCATACAGATGGTGCACATAGATTCATGCTGGCAAAACATTCACACACCCAGACTCAGAAAGACAGACATAGTATGTACTCACTCATAAGTGGATACTCGATATAAAGCAAAGGATAATCAGACTACAACCCACAGCTCCAGAGAAGCTAGGAAACAAGGAGGACCCTAAGAGGGACATACAGATCACCTTGGGAAGGGGAAACAGAGGAGATCTCCATTAGTAAACTGGGGACAAGTGGGGGCAATAGAGGGGAGGGGGAAGAAAAAACATTCACATACACAATAATACAATTTTTAAAATGAACAATAATTATTTTTTAATGGAACTGAGAATTCAGTGGCACAAGCCTGCAGAGTGTTGTTCTCCATCATTCCACTAACTAGCTTCTGCTGAGGCCATTGTAGGCTGATTAATCTTCAGACTTCATTTTCTCTACCGGGCAGCAGCATTTACAGTGGCTGGCCACTTCCTGTTCCTTTCTTCCTTCTCTTGGTTCTCTTGCTTGCTGGCTATTCCTTCCCATGCTCATTGATCCCTAGATTCCCAGCTTGAAATGTAGAGAGCTTGAGAGCACAGACTTTCAACTTCTTGTGTCCTCAATCTTTGATTCTCTCATACCTCCATATATAATACTTCAGCATATAATATTGACTACCTTCAAAACAATCAATATCTGATCACTTTTCACCAACTTTTGAAAAGTTGTCCAGGCCTCATCATCTCTTGTGATGAATATGGAAATAATCCTTCAAGTATTTTCTCTGCATTTATTCATTCCCTCTCCTGGTGGTTAATAATGATGGCTTTGTTGGTTAGGTTTTTTTGTTTGTTTGTTTGTTTGTTTTTTTTTTGTCAACTTGGCACAAGGTGGGGTCGTCTGGGAAGATGGAACTTTAATGAGAAAATTCCTCCATCAGAATGGCCTGTAGGCAAGGGGGGGCATTTTCTTGATTAATGATTGATGGGGGAGGTCCAAGCCCACTATGGATGGTGTCATCCCTGAACAGGTGGTCCTAGGTTTTATGGGAAAGCATCTGAGCATGTCATAGGAAGCAAGCCAGTTAGCAACGTTCCTCTGTATTATCTGCTTGAGTTCCTGCCTCCAGGTCCCTGCCTTGAGTTTCTGTTTTGACTTCACTGGATGATGGACTATAACCTGTAAGCCAAATTAGCCTTTCCTCCCCAAGTTGCTTTTGATCATTTTGTTTAAAATCAGAGCAACAGAAAGCAAGCTGGAACAATTGCTAGAGGAGTCAGTTCCCTGCAGTGCGGATGGGAAAGCTAGCTCTTCAAACCAGGGGTAGAGACGATTTGCCACAGTAAGAGGATGCCCAGGGCTGGAAGGGGGAATAGCAACATTTCCCTTCTGTCCCCTGCGCTTGTCCCTTTGTCCTCTCTCACATGCTAGCCCAAAGTGCTGGCAAACAGAGAGGGCAAACACTCGGACATGGACTCAGATGAAAACACCTAGATTCATGTTTCAGCTCTCCATAACCTTGGAGAAAAAAATCATACATAACCTTGGGGGGAAAGATTTATTCTTGTCTATAAAATGATTAGTTTTCATGTACTACTGCAAAGATTTCTTCCTGTTTCAGATGCTAAGTACTTGCGCAAACCTGGGTGCTGTCCATGGTTCTTCCGATGACAGTGATATTCCGGTCATTATACTTCAGCGATGTTACAATCTGTTTTACTTGAACAGGGTTGTCACAACGGAACTCCTGGAACTTCTAGTCAGACATCTGGAAACTTCTACAGTAAAGTAAGCTGTTCTGCAGTTGCTCAACTCCTCACTAGGTCAGCACAGGTTCCCAAAAGTTCTCTTTCAGTGGAAGCCAATGTCTTTTTTGCTGGCTAGCCTGTGGAGGGATTCCATTGAAAGGTGAATTTGGGAGGGATGTAGGTGAATGGTATTAAAGATAAAGAGGATGATGCCGACTGAGGTAGAATTTGAATACTAGGGTGACTCTAGGTTGTTCTAAATGAGGTGAGGTTAGGAATTGTGATTTGTAAGGTATCTATCATACACTGCACTCACTGCCTTGCTCAAGTACTCAATTTAGATCAGTATGGATGTGTATCTGGCCAGAATCCTGTATTTCTTTTGTGGTTCAGCATCTTACTTCACTTTGAGGAAGGATTTGTTTCTCTGTTTGAGCAGTCTTAGAGGACTGTTGTTTTATTTGTGGTTCCCTAAATGAAATGTGTGTGTGTGTGTGTGTGTGTGTGTGTGTGTGTGTGTGTGTGTGTATGATTCATTAGATTGGCATGCAGGATAGTCCAACAATGACTGTCTCGAGATGGAAAGATTTGGAATCTGGTAGTGGTTCAGTCCCTGAAGCTGGCTATCTCTGCAATCCCAATCTTGTCATAGAGTCCTGGAAGATTGCTGGATAGCTGCTGATCTTCAGTCTAAATTGAAATCCCAAAGGAGTATGTTCTAATATGGAGAAGGGATGTCTCAGCAGCAGGATAGATGAACTGGCTAGTGAGAGCCAGGGCAAGCAGGTAAAAAGTAAAGCTTCCTTCTTCTGTGTCTTTCATCTAGGCTGTCATCAGAGGTGTGGCCCAGAATTACGGGAGGTCTTCCTGATTTGAATAATCTTATTAAGAAAATTTCCCCTAATGGGAGGGCCCAGCAGCTTGGGTTTTCATTGCTCATCATACAGTCAGGTTGACAACCAAGATTTGCTATCACAGCTGTCAATTAAGATAATTCACTATCTTAGTTGATTTGTATTCCTTTACCACCATCTAGGTGATTTATAAAGAAAGCTTTTTTTATTTCTTAAAGTTTTAAAGACAGAGAAGTTGAATATCGAAGTATCTGGCAAAAGACTCTTTGCTGTCATCATGACAGAAGATCAGAAGATGAGATGGGAAAGGAGGAGCGAGCGGAAGATTTTCTTTCAATGAGAGCTAACTCCTGAAATACCAGCATTAATCCCCTCATGGAAGCATGACCTAAACACATTTTAGAAGGTCCCAGCCTTTAATACTCTTGCTTCAAGAATTAAATTTCAGGGCTAAGCGGTTAAGGTCACTGACTATTCTTCCAGAGGATCAGGCTTCAATTCCCAGCACACACATGGCAGCTCACAACTGTCTGTAACTCCAGTTCCAGGGGATCTGACACCATCATACCAATGCACATAAAGTAAACTTAAATAAATTAAAAATAAAAAATTAAGTTTCTGCCAAGCATTTAATCCCAGCACTCTGGAGACAGAGGCAGGTGGGTCTCTGTGAGTAGAGGCCAGCCTGGTCTACATAGTGAGTTCTAGGGCAGCCAGAGCTACATAGTGAGACCCTGCCTCAAAAAAATTTAAATAAACAAACAACAACAAAACAAACAAGAATTACATTTCTAACACATGGACTTCAGGGACAATTCAAACCATGGCACCTACTTTCTTCCTCTAGCTCTTCCTGGGAAATGTGGGTCTAGAGTGAACTAGGTCTGCAAAACCGTCATAAGGGAGTCCTCTTTATTTATCTTGTAGAGCAGAGTTTTAGGACATATTATTTATAAAAATGTACAGACTTGCAGAAGCATGTTGGCTCACACCTATAATCTATGCATGAGGCAGAGGCAGGATAATTACTGAATATTTAAGTCCAGCCTAGGCTACAGTATAAAAGAAGGAAGAAGAGGAGGAATGGGGGGGAGGAAGAGAAAAATTAAGAACAGTGTAAAAATGAACATGTATACTTCTCTCAAATGGAAATGTGGATTCTTTACACTGTCTCTTTCAATCATCTCTCTCTACTTATCTGTTACAGTTTATCCACTTGTTATCATTCTCAACCATTTGGTGGTAAGACACAGACAAAAGATTCCTTTAACTCGAAGTATGTCAGTATGTACTTCATAAAAACAAGGGCATTTTCTTATGAAATCACAGATAAATTATTAATGTCAGGCAATTAACATTCATTCCTCCAAATACCCTTATGTAATCTGCAGACCATATTCACATTGTCTCAGTGACATCCTTTCACAACTGTCCTGCCCCTCTCTGTCTGTTGTTCTTTAAAAAGCACAGATCAATAGCAGTTCTTTCTCTCAAGAATGCTGGAGTGGCCCTGACTCCAGGTGCTTTAGAAGAATGTGCCTACTTAATACAAGTAAATTTCAAAGGAAAAGTGCCAGAAAGTGAACAGAACATGCTTGGTTGGAAATGTTGACGGGCAGGAAGGCTGCATGACTTTTGTCTGAGTCAAGGTCACTAGCCACTTTCTGCTTCTCACTTTTCTCTATTACTATTTCTACATAAAATTCCCAAGGTGGGTTTGTTTTCCCCCACAGTGACAGTCAGCACTAGAGAGGAAGTGGCCATCAGCAGGTAAAAAGGAGTCATTCGTAGCTCAAGAACACTGTGTGAGTGGGAACTGAAGGGGGTGGTATTAACTCTTGGAGGAGGAAAAATAGAACACTGTAGATGTTGCAAGATGAAAGAAGTCTGGGACGTGACCCAGCATATCTCAAACTAAGGCCCAAGAGATTCCTTTGTGTGATAGGGCACAAATATTTAAGCAACATGAAAGCAGGTAGTGAAGAGATCACCCAAGTTCCCATTTCTTTGGGAGTTTGGTTATAGTAAAGGTAAACCAGCTTGTGTAAGCTTTAACACATTTCTAACTACTTTTCACTGCAGCAAAGAGAACAGACCTTTGCCTTGGAGGTCCTCATTAGGGAAGTCCCAGTGTGACATTTAGTAAAATTGTTTCATTGCCACTGTTTTTATTTTTACTATGATCTTGAAGAGTGTTGTTGGCTTCTGATTTTTGATGATGACGTTGTTTCTCTTAAGACGCACCCCTTTACATAGGACAGTCTTGAGTAAAGCACATGACTAGCACTTAAGTATGGCAGAGACTTAAGAGGGTTCTGTGCCAAACACCGAGGCCAGGAAACACTGATCAAACTTGCATGAAGCTCACACTTGAATTTAAATCAGATGTGGGAGATAGGCATGCATGGACAAGGGAAGGCCAGTGCCGTGGAAAGATGAGGTCCAGAGCTGTCTCTGGTGGACTTAATTCCCTAACAGACAGATTTGTATCAGGTCAAAGGGGTGTGGCCACCTGATTAGAGTTTGCTAACTCCAATGACACATCTCTTAGGAAACTGCTTACAAGTGCTGCTCACTCTGCCCGTTGGATTGCCAAAGTCTGGGCATTTCCTCCTCAGCTTCCTGGATGAGGCAGGACTTGGAGATTCCCCTATCTTTTACAGATTGTTAGAGATACTTTTTCTAGTTATGCAAGAAAAAGGCTAATCCTGTAAGATGCCAGGAAATTTACATATAATACTGCGTGCATTTTTGTATAAATATTGATAATAAAAAACAACAGTGCTGTGGGATGTTCTGTAGGTCCTGTGGGAGCCCATTCTCAGGTTCTTTGTGGCGTTACCCAGCAGGTCCGTATAGAGGATGATTAGGACCATGGGCCTGAGTGCAGGTGTTTGAGATGGTCTGCACTTGGCTGTGCTGGGGGATGGTCTGTATGTCAAGTTGCTCTGATTGGTTAATAAATAAAACCTGATCGGCTGTGGCTAGGCAGGAAAGATAGGTGGGACTAACAGAGAGGAGATATAAAAGGACAGAAAGGAAGAAGGAGACGCTGCAGCCGCCGCCATGACCAGAGAGGCTGCAGCCGCCGCCATGACCAGAGACACTGCAGCCGCCGCCATGACCAGAGACACTGCAGCCGCCGCTGTGACCAGCAGCATGTGAAGACGCCAGTAAGCCACCAGCCACATGGCAAGGTATAGATGTATGGAAATGGATCAATTTAAGATAAAAGCACAGTTAGCAAGATAAGGACAGTTAGCAGGAAGCCTGCCACGGCCATACGGTTTGAAAGCAATATAAGTGTCTGTGTTTACTTGGTTGGGTCTGAGCGGCTGTGGGACTGGCGGGTGACAAAGATTTGTCCTGACTGTGGGCAAGGCAGGAAAAATCAAGCTAAATATGGCACCCGAATGTGGGGCTAAAGAAAAAAAGGGCTAAAGAAAAAAAGAAAAAAAAAAAAGAGGGACTAAAGAAAAAGGACAAATAAAGACAAAGTCCCTTAACCAAGAGGCGCTCCAATAAAGTGTGATCTGAGAAGAATCCTCGCGTGGTGGTAAAGAGGATTCAGAACTCAACACACACGGAGCGGTGACGTCGATAAGTTCTCCAGGAACGGTGACGTCGGTAAACGCCCCACAGTTCCTAATTCTCTCTCTCAAATGAGCGGCAGCCGCCGGTTTGAGTTACTGGCGGGTTCCTGGGGCTTGGAAGAGAGAGGAAAAGGAACATAGACAGTTATATAAAGAAATAGAAAGTTTAAAAAAAATAAAGTCGTTAAAGAGAAAGTAAAAGTAATATAAAAAATAAGCCATGTAAAGATGGATATCACACAGAGAGTTTGGATTATATTGTCTTTGGGATTTTTAACTGCAGAAAAACATTTGATCGTAAAAGATGTTGAGTTAAACCAATATGTATATATTAAAGATATCTTGACTTTAAAATTTGGATATAAGGATGTGTTACTTTGGAAAGGAGACTCTGCTTTTATCTCTACAGAAAGCCAGAGGCTATGGATTTTTTCCAGATTAAGATACATCAGGTTTGACCAGCCAAGACCACCTGAAAGGTCTCCGATGACACCATGGCCCAGATGATCCAACATCCAGAATCGTTTCAAGGCAACTGGCTCAGACGATACGGTCTCACGGACTACTCCATGATCCTAAAATTTTCTTTGCATCCCCATAAGATACAGCGGCCCCCTCCAGCAGGAAGTAGTTAAGAGAAGCTACGCCCAAATTCCCAAATATACCAAGCTGACTTTGGAGATGTGTAAAAGTTAAAACCTTCTTTAAAAAAAAAAAAAAAAAGAAAGGGGAAGTGCTGTGGGATGTTCTGTAGGTCCTGTGGGAGCCCATTCTCAGGTTCTTTGTGGCGTTACCCAGCAGGTCCGTATAGAGGATGATTAGGACCATGGGCCTGAGTGCAGGTGTTTGAGATGGTCTGCACTTGGCTGTGCTGGGGGATGGTCTGTATGTCAAGTTGCTCTGATTGGTTAATAAATAAAACCTGATCGGCTGTGGCTAGGCAGGAAAGATAGGTGGGACTAACAGAGAGGAGATATAAAAGGACAGAAAGGAAGAAGGAGACGCTGCAGCCGCCGCAATGACCAGAGAGGCTGCAGCCGCCGCCATGACCAGAGACACTGCAGCCGCCGCTGTGACCAGCAGCATGTGAAGACGCCAGTAAGCCACCAGCCACATGGCAAGGTATAGATGTATGGAAATGGATCAATTTAAGATAAAAGCACAGTTAGCAAGATAAGGACAGTTAGCAGGAAGCCTGCCACGGCCATACGGTTTGAAAGCAATATAAGTGTCTGTGTTTACTTGGTTGGGTCTGAGCGGCTGTGGGACTGGCGGGTGACAAAGATTTGTCCTGACTGTGGGCAAGGCAGGAAAAATCAAGCTACACAACAGTGTGATCTTGGTTAATCCAGAGGTCATATATGACTTGGGGATATAAAACATTTTTACTTTGGAGTCAGTGTATGAGAATTGCTTCTGCTGATATATAAAACTTTGAGTTTGACAAATATTTATTAAATCAAAATATGTCCTGGGAACTGTGTTAGGTATTGCAGAAATATAAAAAGAGACACTTTCTTCCTGCAAGGCATCCACAAATTCAGAAACCAAACATGAAGTATGCATTGTCTATAAAATTTGTCATAGTTCATGAAGCAATTTTACTTTGAATTACTTAGTTCTTACATTGTGATGTAAGATATTGTTTTCCTCACTTTTCAGACAAAGGAACTGATATTTAGCTGAGTTGTAGAACCTGCCCCAGGTTATAATAGCAGCATTAGCACCAGAGGAAACCCTGTGCTGTGGAGTAAAGGCTGTGGAGTAAATTCAAGTCCACCCTACACTACATAGTAAGGCCCTGTATCAAACAAACAAATATATAAATTCTTAGAAAACAACCTCCTACTAAGAATCTCCATGTCTAGAGGAGACCATAATTTCCCTGATTCTAAAACCAGGAAAAGTCATAATGAGAAAATAAAATTATGTAACATTATAACATAGATATAAAACTTGCAGTATGGGCCAGACAATGGTGGCACACGCCTTTAATACCAGCACTTGGGAGGCAGAGGCAAGCGGATCTCTGTGAGTTCGAGGCCAGCCTGGGCTACAGAGTGAGTTCCAGGAAAGGCACCAAAAATACACAGAGAAACCCTGTCTCAAAAAACAAAAAACAAAACAAACAAAAAAACAAAAAAACCCACCACAACAACAAAAAAAAACTTGCAGTATGTCTATTTATCTCTGTGATAAAACACCATGGCCGAAGCAGCTTGGAGAGGAAGAGGTTTATATTATCTTACAGCTAGAGAGAAGGCTCAGTGGTTAAGAGCACTAATTGTTCTTACAGATTACCTGGAATCAATTCCTAGCACCCAGTTCCAGGGTATTCAACGCCCTCTACAGGCATTAAGCATGTACAAAGCTCACATACATACATGTAGGCAAAACACCCATCCACATAAAATAAGTCATAAGCATTTAAAAATATACCATTTGCTTTGAAATGAATCAAACTATCAAAGCACATTAAATATCAAGAGAAAAAATTCTAGGAAGAGATTCACAAAAACCTCTACACAGAAACTACAAAAGATTATTTCGACACCTAAGGAAAATACAAATAAAGAGAGATACTAGGATAGTGTATTAGAAAACCAAACCCATGCACTGGAATACTGTAGAGATGCCATCTACCCCCAGGTTCATCTACAGACTCAAATCATTCTCAAACAAAACCACAGAAAATCTTTCTGTGTACATTCAGAGGTCTTTAAGAGCAAATATGGAAGCTCAGAGCCTGGCCACTAAGCCAGGGCCATTTGGGAAAATGGGTTTGTAGACGCACGCTCACTAGCTCTAATAACTACTTATAATACCAGTTTGAATAGGTGGTCCCAGTGGCCAAACTGCCCAGCTCAGCTACCACCCAAGCACACATCCAGCGCTTTGGGTGGACACTCCCAAACATCTACCCCATCTACCCCAACATCTACCCAAGCACACCTGCTGGAGTGCACAAAGGGACTGGTCCTGCAGAGCCATGACTGGGTCACTGGTGAGATACCTGAGAGGAGTTTCCATGAAGGTTCAGTATTGTTGGTGTATGGGAAGCCACAGGCCTTGAACATGACCAACACATTACACACTGAACATTTGCAAGTAAAACTGTCTGGACAAAAGGGTGTACTGCATGATGCAGAACAGCTCCCAGTGCCACCAGGATGAATGTAGAAGGAATGGAGAGGCAGGAAAGACAGAGGAGGGGAGTGGTTTTTGTTTGTTGTTGTTGGCTTTTGTTCGTGTTTAAGTAATATTCTTATTTGTATTTTTTATTTTTATTTTATTTTTATTATTTCTTTCTTAGTTTTCTTTGGGGGTTGCTACAAGGGTGAAGGGAGGGTATGGAGGTATTGGGAAATGAGTGGGATTTCACATGATGTGAAATTCCCAAGGAATCAATAAAAAAAATTATGTTAAAAAACAACAACAAAAAACAAGTATATGCTACCATGTCTAGCATCTTACTTGGGTGCTAGGGTAGAACTTGGGTCTCACATGTTTATAAAAGTAGTTAACTAACTGATCCGTTTCCTCATCTTCACAGCCAATCTTCTAAAATCTGAGACTACAGACGTAGGTCAGGTCCTGGAGGGAACAGACTGATGCCTTCAAGTTTGTACTTGGGAACATTTGTTTTGCTTTCCAAAGTTCTCTTGAAAAGGCATTTAGAGATGTGAGGATGCCATGGGGCAAAAGGAATAATTATGCTACCAAAGTCTCAATTTTTTTGTCAAAGCGGACACTGCCATTATCCATCGTGATTTATTACATGCCAGAGCCATCACAGCCAATGCCATCCTCACCACCACCACCATAGATGAGTCAGCACTGGACCTGCCTGAGGCAGGTAGGACCATTCTCTGTGTGAAGGTGGTTGGCACAGAGGGCTTTAGCACACAGCTGTCAGCCTGTTTAACAGTGATACCTGACTCAGAGAAGTGAGTGAGGGCCTTCATTGTCAGCTGAGGATGCTGTGGATATCGCTCTATATAAATAAAACACTGATTGGCCAATAGCCAGACAGGAAGTATAGGTGGGACTAACAGAGAGGAGAACAGGAAGGGAAGGGGGAGATTGCCTGGAGCTGCCACCAGGACAAGGAAGATGTAAGGTACCGATAAGCCACGAGCCACATGGCAAAGTATAGATTAATAAAAATGGGCTGAATATAAGAGTAAGAGCTAGACAATGAAAGGCCTGAGCTAATGGCCAAGCAGTTTAAATAATGTAAGAGTCTGTGTGTTTATTTTATAAGTGGGCTCCGGGACTGGCGGAACTTGGCGGGAGCTGGAGAGAAATTCTCCAGCTACACGAGGATTTACAAGAAGTGTCTGTGCATAAAGCACTGATGAAGGTGTAGGACCAGGGAGCTCTGGGTGTTGGTGAGCACAGTCCCTTTGGAAAGCTGTCCAGAAGTTTCTAGTACAGGTGAACACATGTCCTATGACCCGGCACTTCCACAGGTAGTCATATACCCAACACATATGTACAATAATGGCAGGTGTAAGATTGTTTGGGCAGACCTAATTATAATAGTTAGCAGCTACCACAAATAGTCCAAAGGTCTGTCCACTGCATAAGGGGAAATAAATTGCAGCCTAGTTATACAACAGAAACTCTTGATGTATGAAGACAATATGGATAAATTACACATGTGTACTATGGATTGAAAGAAGCCAGACCCAAGGATAGAAAAATAATATATGTTAATAATAAGTAGTAAAATAGGAGTGTATCTAAAGGGTTATTTGGCAAATGCCTAGAGCAGGAAGTCTAATCCCCCACAAGATACCATCGACAACTTCAACTGCAGAAGATGTTCAGTAATGTGCACGTAGCATTGACTCAGCAAAGAGAGATGTTCCCATCACACCTTCGTCAGCCTCCTCTTTACATTTCATCAGAGGAAGGAAAAAAAGATAAGAGGAATGAGGGGGAGGTAAAAGAGGAGAGAGATGTAGAACACCTCATATTTTCAGCCTTCTGTGAGCCTTGACTTGTTTCTTTTCTTTCCTCAGTAACAATGTGTTGTGTTACTGACCTGTTTGTTTTTTCACAATTCACTTTTAAGCTATAAGAGAAGCAGGAAAGATATGTAAAATACAAATCTGGTGCTCTCTTTTATAAATGTGTATAAATACAAGGGAATTAGAATGTGGAAACCCGGCACACACATGAAACATCAGTATAATCACATAAAAGGCTTTTATGTGATATTGTGTGCGAGACCATCTCTGAAGCACTGTAAGTGACCAGATACAGACTTTTGGGCGGGGTGGTTAGAGGGGGCCTTGAAAGATTTAGGTAGAAAGATGCAGTCTACTTGTTTCCCAACTAATACTCATTTTCTATTTATTTTTTAGTTAGTAAGCTAAAATGTATGGTGGTATTTTATTTGTACTGAAATGTGATTTTATTTGTATGTTAATAAATAAAGTTGCCTGGGGGTCAGAGCTAATAGCAAGCCATAGCAGAAGTCTGGCAGTGGTAGCACATGCCCTTAATCCTGATCACATGACAGGCAGATATGTGAGTTCAAGGATCCCACCAGCATGGTATCACACGCCTTTAATCTCAATACCAACCATAGAAGACCTGGAGATCTGTACAGACAGGCAGTGACGAGGAGGTCATGTGATTGGGTTTACAACCAATGAGAAGGCAGAACAAAAGGTCAATAAAAAGGACAAACACACAGGAAGTAGGTCTCTTGCGGAGAGGTAGGACAGCAGCGGCAGTGAAGGGTAAGGTTTTTAATCTCAGCTCTTAGCTATTGCTCTGACCTCTTGGCTTTTAACTCTGTATTTGACTCTGTGTTTCTTATTTAACAAGACGGTTACATCTACAGAAATGAACAATTAAAAGCCCTGGTTTTTGTGAGGAGATGTGTATAGTTGACCCCATTCATTCTTACAGCTAAGCCTGACCACATCACTGTGGTGTCTAGCCAATCATAAGCAAAATGCTGTACAGGGTCCCAGGGAATAACTTAAAAAACAGTAAACTTGCCTGGACATTGCAGCAAGTTCCTACTTCTCCATTCCTATTTTCTGGATTATGGACACGATGTCTGGTACCCTGTCACCCACTTTCAACCACAAGGGCACTCACCTCAGTTGCAGAGCAGAAAGAAAGCCGGGATTGCTGACAGAAGACTTCCATGCAGACCCCAGGCTGCCCGCCTTTACATTTCTTTTCCTCAGAGAGAAAAGGAACCTGTGTATTCACAGTTATTCAAATGAGGTTCATGCTAGCCAACCTAGGCCAAAAGAAGAACCTCCTGTCCTGCTATTAAAACAGATAGGGACAGATAGAATGATACGTTGGCTTAAGCCAAGTCGTGAGGGCCAAATAAGCTGGGCAGGACAACGCACATCTGTAGACCCAGTTCTGAGGAAGGAGAGACAAGAGGACCAGGGAGGCTTGCTGGTCAGCTCATCAAGTGTTCAATAAACTCTGTCTCAAAAAAATAAGGAGGAAGGTAACTGAGCATGGCAGCTGACACCAGCCCCTGGCCTCCACTATGTAGACACATATGCATGCATGCGCACACACACACACACACTCACACACACCCCTAAATTAAATAAAATTATAAGCTGGGCAGTGGTGGCCCACACCTTTAATCCCAGTACTTGGGAGGCAGAAGTAGGTGTATCTCTGAATTCCAGTTCAAGACCAGCCTGGTCTACAGAACAAGCAAGGTCCAGGACAGCCAGGGCTACACACAGAGAAATCCTATCTCAAAAACTAAAAACAAACAATCAAAAAACTGGAAAATTAAATCACTGATTGATTGGTGTCTATTGTAATTCACTCTGTTCTTATTAAAGAGGAGTGTTGCCAGGCCGTGGTGACACACACCTTTTATCAGCACTTGGGAGGCAGAGGCAGGCAGATCTCTGAGTTCAAGGCTAGCCTGGTCTACAAAGTGAGTTCCAGGACACCCAGGGCTACACAGTGAAACCCTGTCTCAAAAAACCAATATATATATTGGAAATAGCTAGACAAAAACCTGAGGTTGGACATCTCTTTCTGATGCCACATCCCCTGATCTGATGCTGTGGACCTGAGACTGGCCATAGAGGGAGCAATTAATAGGGTATTTATCAGAGGCTACATATCAGGGTCAATTTTATTTCTCTCTCTCTGTCTCTATCTGTCTCTCTCTGTCTGTCTCTCTCTGTCTCTCTGTCTCTGTCTTTCTCTCTCTCTCTCTCTCTCTCACCCCAGAGAGCTTGCTGGTAAACATTTGTGCCACCGAAGCAACTGAGTGGGCTGAATGCTACTCCTTGTGATATTGTTCGTAAGAGTGAAATGCTGGAAGGAAGCCAAATGTCCATCATCAGGGAGAGTATTAAATAGACCTCGGGGACAGCCACACACTGTTGGCTTCTGCAAGCCTGGGAAGGAATGAGGAAGAGCCCTCCAGAACAAGGTTGGCTCAAAGCAGGGTTAAGCAGAAGAAGGAATGAGGAAGAATTCTTCACTGTGAGTGAGCACTAAGCTGTATTGTTCAACAAAGAAAGGCTAGCACAGGGCAGGGCTCATAAAATGCCACCTGTGTGGAGTCAACAGAGGGGGTGTGAATGGAAGTGTCTGTCTGTGTTTTCTAAGACAGAGCAACAGGGCCGAGCAAAGGCTTATGCAAACTGAACTAATCCCTGCCTGACACGGTGGAAGGACTCAGAAAAAAGATGGAGGAAGAAGGGGAACTCCCTGACCGTGTTCTTCCCGCGCTGTGGTTGAGCTATGTGGAGGGTTTTGTCATTGTTCGTTGTTTTTATTATTATTCTTTTTTACGTAATGTAAAACTTATTGAGGGCCTGCAAGATGGCTTCCCAGCTAAAGGCTGAGTTACCAAGCCTGATGACCAGAGCTCAATCCCAGGTCCCACATGGTGGAAGGAGAGGACTCCCCCAGACTCTCTGACTCCCACATGGACACTGTGGCATGCACATGGCCCCTAAAATAAATGGATAAACAAATAAATGTCTTTTTAAAGTGTTTATTGAATTTTTTAGAAATGAACTTCTAAAATTTAAAAACAAATAGGAAACGATAATCCTAAATGCATGTCAGACAGAGGGCATAATCACATTGAAGAATTATGTGAAATGACTCCTAAACACACACTTTGACGAGGCATCCCCTAATGCTGTACATCTTGGAGCCATGGGAACCACCAGGAAATCAAGTTTCAGCCAGTGGACTTGTTACTAAAACTAGTATGACTGAATAAAACAAAACACTTTGGGGCAGGGGAGCTGTCTCAGGGGTAGAGTGCTTGTTGTGCAGCCATGAGGTCCCGAGTTCAAGTCCCCAACTTGACTGGGGGTGGGGAGGCAGGAGGCCTCTTTCTCCCATAAAACAAGGACAGCATGGCCACAGTGAACCCTCTCCCCAAATATGTAGTTGTAGGCAAATGCTTGCCTAAAACTCAGATCCCAAAATGCGAGGGCTTCGACTGGCTAAATATGGGCAGCTTGAGTGTGTGACTAGAACACAGTCATCTACCCGTCACACGTTAAATCCACGTGTCCACAATGGTACATTTAAAAAGTTCCCGGCAATCCCGATCCAAAGTTGCTAGTGCACCTGTTCATTACTGAGAAAACCAGCCTGTCCCATCATTTCTGTAGAAAATCTACTTCAGGCTGACCAGATAGTTGATTCCAGAAAATGTACTCAGAGTGAATAAAAGAATCCTAGTGAGGTAGCGCATGACTGTAAACCCAGCACTCACCGGGGAGACTGAGGTTTCCCTGGACTGGGGATTCTTAATTGGAGGCCAGTTGTACCAGTACATTAAAAAAAAAAAAAAAAATGAAAGAAAGAAGAGGGGAAAAGAGGCACATGTAAAATCCTTGGCACCATGCACAAGGGAGGAATGATAAAATCAGGATGAATTAGGTCGAATGGCCTCCATCATCACCAAAGATGCTTTTCAAACAATGAGAAAGTCACCGGGGAATTATCACAGGTGAACCAGCTGACGTCAGAGTTCACGAGTTAAACTGCAGATTGCTGGATATCCAGCCTCTAACTCACCTGCCTCTAGAAAACACGGAGGACAGAGAATAAGCAGGCTGTCACGATGCGGAAGCAATACAGAGTCTGGGGAATTGTGTAGAACAGATAACCCGGTCTCTTTAGCAAGTAAATGGGACCATGATCAGTTGCAGCATAAAAGACTTGGAAATATTAATGAGCCAGGTATGGCAGCGCACACCTGTAATCCCAGCCCTTGGGCGGTGCAGGCAGAAGAATCAGGAGCTCAAGGTCATCTTTAGTGAGTTTGAGGCCAGCTTATGCTACATAAGAGCTTGCCTCAAAAAGTTAAGTAGGACGAAAGAATCGAATAATGACAGCAAAGTATGGATTTTTCACACATTACTGTATGACACCCATTTGGTTATTCTCTGTGGCTCTGGCAGACTTGCCCTGTAGCATGGCATCACCACACCTGTGGCTGTGAAGATGCATTTTGTACTGTCTCCTGGTTAGGACCCAGGGCCTCACCCCAGCCGGTGCTGGGAACAAATCTGGACATGTCTGCATGAAGACAGGGCACTCAGGTTCCCCAGATTCTGAGTCACCTCTGTCATTCATGGTGACCCCCAGGTCAGTGTACAGGCATCAAGAATAGGAGAACTGGGTGTCTTAGTGTTCTGTTGCTGTGAAGAGACGCCATGGCCATGGCAACTCTTATAAAGGGAAACATTTCATTGGAGTGGCTTGCTTACAGTTCAAAGGTTCAGTCCGTTATCATCACCATGGGACATGACAGCATGTAGGCAGACATGGTGCTAGAGGAGCTGAGAGCTCTACATCTTGATCCACAGGCAGCAGAAGGATACTGTGTGTCACACTGGGCAGAGCTTGAGCATATATGAGACCCCCTCCAAAGCCTGCCCCCACAATGACACACTTCCCCCAACAAGTCCACACCGACTCCAATAAGGCCACACCTCCTAATAGTCCCACTCCCTGTGTGCCAAGCATTCAAACACATGAGTCTATGGGGGCCATCCCTATTCAAACCCCCACACCAGGAAATGAAGTCTCCATGCTGTTCTCAGCTTCATCAACCTGTCCTTCTGGCCGTGAGTTGATGAGTGCTCTTGGGATCGGAAGGAGTAGCCAGCAGGCAATTTCCTAGGTAGGGAACAGGGTACGGAGTGGTCACTCTCTTCTCTCTGACACACAGCCTCTTCCCGGACAAAGCCACTAGCCCTTCCCCCTCCCCCCTTCTTCTTCCTACTGGGTCACTTGTGGTGAGTTTTTCTTCTCATCCCCCATGTCTCATTCATCTTCTGGGACATATTGAGAACTTGGTGGTACAGCCTTCTAGGCTGGGCTTTTGATACCTAATGGGGAGATAACAAAAGAATGTGCATGTCCCTGGTAAGAGTAACACTGGTTTCCATTGTTAATCACTCATATATACAAGAAAGGAGTGTGGTGACCAGCTTAGAATCCTTTGTAGCAAATTCTGACACACACCCGCCCCAAGCATATAAAGACTTCAGCTAGCTGAGCAAAGAGTGTGTGCTTGAAAAGGTAGGTACAGAAGAACATACACACACACAAAGAGCATGTCACAGTTCTTCACGTCACTGGAATTGTGCTGTACAAATGTCATTTATTGTTTTCAAGTACATGAGTGATAAATGGCTATGGCCTCATTGTATGAAAACACCCGGCCCAGTTTTATAACTTACTTCTGACAGCTCAAAGCATTGTAGCAGGTACAATGGTACACAGCTATAATCCTAGCACTTGGGAGATGGGATGGAAGAATCAGGAGCTCAGGGTCATTCTTGGCTACATAGCACGTTAGAGGCCAGCCCAGGCTACAGGAAACACTGTCTCAAAAACAAACAGGCACCCATAGTTTTGCATCTGTGTTTATCAACCTAATATTTCCCATGTGCATCCCATGCAATTTGATATGCCTATTTTTAAAAGACCTGTTAGGTGACCTAGGCTGGCCTCAAACTTGAGAACTTCCTGTCTCAGCCTCCTTTAGCATTAAGATGCACACTTGTGCTTATAAGGCAGCATTCAGCTACAGTGTTTTCATTCTCTGCTTATCACTCTGCTGTCAACGGTCCTCTCCACACTGAATCTTTTGCCACTCTGTGTCCGATTCCACAGACTGGGGTTAAGCAGCTTTTGCTCACATCTTTGGGTGGTTTTGTTTGTTTGTTTGTTTGTTTGTTTGTTTGTTTTGGTAGAAATCTCACAGGTTTTAGTGCAGGTGAAGAATATAAGCAGGTTTTTTAAAATGTTTTTCTTGACAGGTGATGGTGGTGCTTACCTTTAATCCTAGCACTTGAGAGGCAGAGGCAGGCGGATCTCTATGAGTTCAAGGCCAGCCTGATTTACAGAGGGAGTTCCATAACAGCCAGGACTGTTCCACAGAGAAATCCTGTCTCGAAAAACAAAACAGAACAAAAAAAGATTCTCTGAACATATATGAATTATACATAATAATGGGCTCCATCATGACATTTCCATACATGTACACTATGCATTTGTTTCCATTGTATTCATACCCCCATAACCCTTTCCTGTTCCTCTCATACTCTTTCTAACACTGCTCCCCTCCTCCTCCCAGCTCCCCCTCTCTACTTTCAGGACTTCCCTGATGAGACTCACCAGGTTGTTTATAGGCTCTCATCTGATGCCTCCTGCATAGGAGGGAATCTAGATCTGGTACTGTAAATCCAGGCAAAAGCCACGACTGGGGCTCATAGGTCGTTCCCCAGGCTCTGCTGTTGTTTTGCGACTGTCAACAACTAAATACTATGTTTGTGCTCACAGGTTAGAGCTGTCATCAGGCCCGTTCAGAAAAGCTTCCTGCTGCAGTCCTCAGTGACAGAAACTCAAAACTCAAAGCTGGTCAAGAAGTTCTGACAAAATATGCTACAAATTGCATAATCATCCTTAGGAAAGAAAATCATAGTATTTCCTAGATACAAAAATGTGGAGCACAATACTACTGCCCATTTCTCCAGGATTTTTTCCTAAATATAAAATGTCAAATGTTAAAATTATACAAGATCTGACTATGTATTTTATGGTAAGACTTTTGTCTACTGGGTAAACAAGCAGGGGCTTAAATTTGCATTTTTTGATTTCTAATAAAATTGAAACTTTTTTTGTTTCAGATAGACAGGTCAATAGATAGATGATAGATGATGGTAGATAGATGGATGATAGATAATGATGAGGATATTATCTAGCTAGCTGGCTGGATGATAGATTGATGATGATGGATAGATAGGTAGATAGATGATAAATAGGAAGATAGATGATAGATAGGTGATAAATAGATGATAGGTAGGTGATAGATAGATTGATAGATAGATAGGCCATTGATGATAGACAGATGATAGATGATAGACAAATAGGTAGATGATAGATGGATAGATAGATAGATAGATAGATAGATAGATAGATAGATAGATGATATATATATATATATATATATAGATAGATGACAGATAGGTGATAGATGATAGGTAGTTAGTTATATGATAGATAGTGACATGATAGATAGATGATGATAGATAGGTAGGTGATAGATGATAGATAGATTATAGAAAGATAGATATCCTGCACAGACAGATATTACCTTATGTGGTGTCTTTAGAGAAGGAAACAGAAGATAAAGGACATTAAGTAAGTTGCTCAAAGTCACACAGCTTACTTTAAGCAAATTTAAAGGTTTATCTTTTTATCTCCTAAATGAAATGGAATTGTTCATCAGTTTTTCCCAGTAAGCAATAAAGCCAATGTGACAGAGTTCTGTTGAAGCCCAGATTTCAAGGGCATCTAACAAAACTAAGTCCCTTTTAGCCAAATCAACTTGGCAAAATACTGTTTGGAGGATTACTGTGATATTTAATGTCTTTGGTTTGTAATCCCAAGATAACTTGTATTCAGATCAGAATATAAAGAGAAACCCATACCAAAGGGCATCTGATACACTGTCCTGTATCAGATGGCCTCTGATTCAATGTCCTCAGACTCTACATGGGAGACCACCTTAGAAACTGAAGGTCACGTGTGTGCTTGTGACCTCCTCCATCACTGCTGTGTGACACCATGCAGCCATATTTGCCTTGTATTGGGGGAACTGCAGCCATCACATCACTCCCAAAGGGGCTGGCCCTTGAGAGGTGGCCTTTGGTTTCCAGGTGTCTTTTTCATTTCTGTCTCCGTTGATGTAAAAGGCCAGGATGTCACCTGCTGCTTAACCTTGTGTGACAAAGCCAAAGTCTCTTTTCTTTAATCGCTAACTAGTCATTCCATGAGTCAATGTTTAAAAGAAAAAAGGAAAAACAAAAACAATAAGGAACACAAGTTTCTTAGAAGAAGAAGGAGGTGTCATCACATTGGAGAAATTTAAGTAATGAAAACCAGACAAAGATTTCTCTGGATTGATAGACTTAGGAATAAAAGGGAGGTGTTCACATTTATTGTAGAAAAAAAAATCTCTACTGGTTCTTTCTTCTTGATTTCTGGCTCGTACCACAGGAAAGTCATCTTTCAGGCACTGGTATGGTGCACACAGGGGAAATGGCTCTCCACTCTCATCCCACCTGATGTTATTTGTGTTCCTGACTACAAGATAAGAAGATGGGTTAGTGAGATAGATAGATAGATAGATAGATAGATAGATAGATAGATAGATAGATGGATAGATGGATAGATGGATAGATGGATAGATATAGATAGATAGATGATAGAGAGATAGAGAGATGGATGGGTAGACAGAGATAGATAGCCATAGATAGATAGATAGATAGATAGATAGATAGATAGATAGATAGATGATAGAGAGATAGAGAGATGGATGGATGGGTAGACAGAGACAGATAGCTACAGATAGATAGATAGATAGATAGATGGATAGATAGATAGATAGATAGATAGATAGATAGATAGATAGATATGGATGGATGGGTAGATAGAGATAGATAGCTACAGATTGATAGAGATAGATAGATAGATAGATAGATAGATAGATAGATAGATAGATAGATAGATAGATAGATAGATAGATAGATGGCGCACATTAGAGATCTCCAACTCCTCTAGTACTTGCCTCCAGCATTTCTTGGTTTAGGCTAAGAAATCCCAAAGTATGAGATGCCAGCCATGGGGATAATGAATTCAGAAGTTCACTCCCTGCTCCCATAAAATGGATTTGCTGTTGGCTTGAGGAGAGCTCATTCAGATACTCAAGTTTCTTCTGCAAGTGGACATGTATCCTTAAGGACCTTGAGTTAAGCAAACCAGTTATTCAAGAACAACTTCCCCATCAGAGCGCTGTGTGCCCCCTACACAGGAGGAATTAGTTCAATGACTAGGTATGGAGGCAGGCTGCCCACTTCAATCCGAGCTGCTGCTGCTGCTGCTCTTCTTCCTCCTCCTCCTCCTCCCAACACAGAGAACTTGTGCATAGTTCTTAACTCGATTGTGCCTAGGTTTCCCCACCCACGAGATGAAGGTAAGGCAAGCATCTGGTTTGATTTTCATGACTTCCACCAAACCCCAGAGTGTCTGAGCACCCATGTCATAGATGAACTGAGACAGCAGCATTAAGCAACAGGCTCCAGGCCACCTCACTAGTAAGCAGTGCAGGGATTGAAAGCGAGTTTCTCCCCACAAAGCAAAGGCTATGAGATAGACAAGGTCCATCTCAGATCCCCCCACTGCTTCCCATCTCCAGGGCAGGCTGGTTTTATAAATGCAGTAGAGTACACTGGAGCACAGCTATGATGGACATTTATTTCCAATCCACAGGACACCAAGAAGGAAAAACATGAAAATGTGGTGCACCACTGAGGAATCCCAGCATATTTCTCTGGGTCTTTTCTAATCCCACAGCTCTGTTTTATAGACTTATTTTTACATACATCTGATCAAATTACACATGTAGTTTTAAACTTTTTTTTCCTACCGCATGGTACTAAGAGACTCCATTAATTTTCTTTATGTAGACTACATATGGCTTCATGTTCTACATTGGGCATTTGAGTTTGTCCTTTTTTATTATTTTTATTTTTATTTATTTATTTTTTAACTGTGGAATGATTCTTTTTCTTGATAGTTTGCCTTCTTTGGCCATTTTTATTTCCAGCTCTAGCCTGGGCACCCAGTGATCTTGAGTTGTCCTCTCCTGACTTTTTTGAAGTTTAACCCCTGGAAAGGAGGTGATCTTTCATACTATAATGTACATGGTTAATAAAGTCTAATCCACTGTATTTTGAAGTTTTTTTTTTTTTTCAAAATCAGTTTAAACCAAAGGAATGAGTCTCTAATTGTGGAATGGGGTTCTAGCGATCAAGAAATCTGAATGAGGAGATTCCCCGGACACCCAACTAGAGAGTAAACTCCGTAATGCCAAAAAGGTACAGGGCTCGCTTAGTTACGGTGGTGACATGCTACGGGAAAGTAAAGAGTCTGCTTAAGTGAGGGTGAAAAGAGAAAGATCAATTCAGTTCGTGCAGTGTGTGGCCACACTAACCCAGATTCTCCAACTACATCCTGTAAGGCTTTTGGCCTTGGGGATGGGATGGGCCCGCCCACCTTCCCACACCAGCCTGGCCTGGGTCGAAGCCCTAATTACCGAGGGGTGGCCACAGAGCAATTCCTAGGGGTGCAATTGCTAAATTGTGCAAGTCACCTAAGGAGGGCAATTGTTTAGTTGACCACGGCCCTCGCTTAGGCTGTACGACCAAGCCTGGGTCCTGGCAGATCCTGTCTGAGCCGCCAGTCAGAAAATTAAATAATCCCGCGGGGAATATCAGAGACCCGGTGGGAAAATGGCCCAAACCTCCTCTAAAGTCACACTGTGTCCCATCTCCTTGTGACTCCGGGGCCTGGGACCCAAAGCAGAAACGCGTCCGCACATCGAATCCCTTCGCACGGGGCCAGGGCTGTGTGTCCCCAAGGAGGCTGGCGTGGAGTCACAGTAGGTCAGCAGCTCCGCCGGTGGGAAGCCTCCACGCGGAACAGAGAGGGACCGGATCGCCCCACGCGCGCCGCCCCACCGGGACGCTCCGCCCTGCCTCGCTGGTTGGCCGCGGCGCTGCAGCGAGCGGCGGCGGGAGGAGCCGGGCGCGCCCGCCACGCAAAACCACCGTGCTCGGTCCCCAAGCGGCGGTGGCAACGCTGACAGCAGCCCGTGCGCTGGGTTCCCGCGGCGCCGAGCATCAGCATCCCGCATCCGCCACGCTCCGGGAGTCCCCGCTAGAGCCAATGCCCACCATGGGGAAGCCCACGAGCTCGGGATTCGACTGGCGCCGCTTCCTGCGGAATCACTGGCTGCTGCTCTCCACCGTGGCCGCCGTGCTGCTAGGTGAGCCGCGCGGGGGGCGAGGCGCGCGCCCGGGGGACAGGCCGCGTGTCCCGGCCGAGTGGGCTCGGCGTGACGCGCACTGCCTGCGTCCCCCGGGCCTGGGCCCCCAAGCTTGGGAGCAACCCGAGCGCTTTGCTTTCACGCGGGGGGGAACAATGCTCGCAGGGAACCCCCATTCCCGTGCTCTGCGAGCTGCTGTCCCTGCTTTCTCCAAAATGATCAAAGGGGCTTGGAAGGTGGACAGGGGTCATTTGAAAACAAGCAGGGTTTAATTTGATCTTCATCTTTAACTGTTCCCACACACTCACACACCACCACCACCACCACCACCACCACCACCACCACCACCACCACCACCACCACCACCACCACCTCGGTGCCTGGCCGAGACTGTATGAATGACAGTTCTCCGGCGAATTTGAAGATACATCTGGGCCTGCGGGATGGTGGAGCCCCTGGGAACATTGGAGCCCCTGGCAGAGGGTAGATGCCTTCTTAAGGGATTCCCCTTCAATCAGATTCATGCCTGAATTCCCACCTAGCAGTTGTGACTCTAGGGAGGCCACAAGCATCCAGCGCTAAGAGAACTCAGCTCCCTTCTTCCTTCCTGGGCTACCTGCTCACCACGTTTTTCTATTAAAAATAATATACGCCGCTTTTATTTGGTTTCACGCTCGCGTGTGTTTAAGTGACCTACGCCTGACGTATGGCTGAGCCAGGACTAGGTGCCTGTCTGAGCCCTTGCTCAGAGGTTTGAGTTACTCATGTTTGGAATCTCATTTTCTGGCCAGGCTGTCTGTCTAATGTGAGCTCTATAATGCACTTTAGGGCGGGAACCCTGTGGGTCTTTATATCCCAGGTGGGGCCGCCCAGCAGGTACTGGCAGGTGCACCTTGAGGGAAAGTGGAGTCCTAGGCAGCCTCCACCCTCTGTCTGAAATTGCGGCTGCCTCTGCTGGAGAAGGGATGGGGCAGCCGGTTCTTCTCCCTGGGTATTGCACTTTGCTCTTGAGTCTGGGAATACTTGGTGTTGCCTGCTCTCTCCTCCAAGGTCTTCCCCCACCAAAAATAAAATGCCTTTGGAAGTTAATAGAATCCTTGGGGTCATACAGGCTCCTCCAGAACCTTAGGCAAAGGGAAGTCAGGCCTCTAGTAAATAAATAACATCCTGGAATCGCCTTAACGGGACATTTGTACGAGGAAGGGGGGAAGGAGAGCCGTAGTGTTCACTTCCCCTGGTGCCAAGTGGATTAGGGCATTTGGGGGGAAGGTGTATCTTGCGTCACCACATTTGAATAACAGGCCCTACCAAGAGTGAATGGATTTGAAGCCATGCCTTGTTTGTTTTCCCAATGATGAGAACAGAACTTACTTTTAAATCCCTTTGAAAGCTCTGGGGGTGACTAAAGCTTATGTCTCCTTCCCAGTTCTGTGTGTCTGCAGCCCTGGGCACTCCAGAGATTCCACTTGGTTACCAAGTGTTTCCAACCCAGCAGTCGGCATGAGTGCTGGTGCCCCACAGCTCACATACCAACTCACCAGAGGCCACTCTGGAAAGAAAGTCCAGCGGTTACACACTGGCCTTTAAACCAGTAGTACAAGCAACATCCTCAAGCCAAGAAAAGGCTTCCTTCCTATTTCACAGGCACCGCCGGTGGTCTCAGGTGGACCCCTTTGCCCAGTTTGAGTGTGAGTGAGCCACATTGGAATTTGGTTCTGGTATTTTGTCTTAACCATAAATCCACCATTTAAAATTCCAAGTGGCCAGCTGAGGTCTTAGCAACCACTTGCTCTTTCTGAGAAGAGTAAGACAGACTTAGGCATGTTGCCATCTGGTATGAGACGCCTCCAGCTCAGAATATCATCAGGGTGCCCAAGCAGGCACTTGCTGGGGTTCTCCTCTTTGCCACTCAGAGCCCCTTTGGTCTGAGTGAAAACTCTAACCTGCATTTGTTCAGTCTACACTGGCTTGACTATTTAATAAGCAACAAAATCCCAGTCACTTGTCCTGAGTATCTATCAGCCCTATCTAGGTTGTCATAGTCAAGTTTTTCTACAGCTGCCTTAATTGGTCCAGCAAAATGACCAGAGCTCTTGTGAAGTCTTCCTTGGGGAGTTTTTGGGCCTGTAGACCTTAAAAAGGGGGGGGGTGTTAAATGCTGTTAGTTCCTTTGTGAGAGCTTCTGAACACAGCCATTGAAATATTCACACACACACACACACCCCAAATAAGTCAGCAGCTATTACTATGTAAAATATTTTGGTTAATGAACCTAAGGGCAAAGTTTTCTTTTTTTCCAGGCAAGGTGGCACAAGCCTGTCATCCCAGGAATCAGGAGGTAGAAACAGGGAGATTAGGGGTTCAAGGTCAGCCTTAGCTACATAGTAACTTTGAGGCTATGCTGAGCTACATGAGACTGTTTCAGAAAACTCTGAGTGCATGTGTTTGTGCGTGCGTGTGTGCACGCGAGTGTGTGTGCGTGTGCGTGTGCGTGCGCGTGCGTGTGCGTGTGCGTGTGTGTGTGTGTGTGTGTGTGTGTGTGTGTATGTGTGTGTGTGTACTTGAGCTCCTGTTTAAAGCCTCAGATTTTCTGAGACTTAGCTAGTGAGGGAAAATACAATTAAAGACCACTTTTACTAGTGTAATGTTAACTTAATTTTTAATGATCAAGGAGATTCTTTGAGAGAAATGTTTGACAAATCCTTATTTGCAAAGTTGGTATGAAGTGGGTGACTGTCTTTGATAATTTTTGTGAAGCCTTACAAGACTGTGAAAATAATATTTCACCTGGGAGGATCATCTTAATTGGCTTCCCCGTTCCCAAAGGACGGTAGAATAAGCATAGTGCCTACAGTCGGGAGCCCTGGACTTGACTCCTGAATTCTTCTACCTAGTGCTGCTATCTAGATTCATTGCTTATTCTCTGGGATCCTCAGTTCCCTCATCTTAAAAAATGTGACCAGAGTTGATTAAGATACTGTGGAAACACCCAGTTTGTGGACGGCATACAATAGGCATTCAGTAAATGCTACATTGAAGAAAATCTGAATTTAAATAGGAGAAAATTAGTATTTTGTTTTGAAATTGAGTCTCTATTCTGCCTAATGTCCAGTTTATAGTTTGAAGTCCATAGTAACGGTTTTAATGGCATTAAAGCCAATGCCAATTTCTATAGCATTATTCACTTTAAAAAGAGAGAATAAAAAAGTTAATGACTTTGTTTTTTACCCTATGGACTAATCCTTAACTTGCTTTACAGGCAGAAAGTCAGTGGGAAGAAATGGTGTGGTCTTGGTGGGAATTATGTCAATGCAGAATTCCTGTGTGTGAGAATTTGGCCACCAAGGCTAGGGCAGCTTGTAGTGCTGGGGGGATACATGGATTCCCTGTCCCATTCGATACAGGCATTATCATCTCCCCTCCAGGCTTTGTGTGGAGAAATCTGCAATGCTCAGCTTGGGGACTTTCAGAAAAGGCCACAGATACTGCACCACGGAGCTGTCAAACTTGTTCACTGGGAAGCTGTCCCTGTGAGGAAGCAATCATCTCTCTATTGTACAAGCGCTGAGCTAATTACTCCCAGTTCTGAATAACAAACACCCTTATTCAGTCTCGTGTCTTCTGCCCTGGAATGGCTCTGGGTATGTCTGACAGTGTTCATTTGGACCTGGTCTTGGCTTTTCATTGTTTCCTTTTGGAGCCAGCCATGAGTCACAGGACTCCAGACCCAGCTCTTCATCTCACTGGCATCTGTAGAGATGCCTGGCGTGGTGGTGCACACTTTTAATCCCAGTGCTTAGGAAGCAGAAGCAGGTAGATCTCTGTTGAGTTTGAGGCCAGCCTGGTCTACATAGTGAGGCCAGCTAGAGAACAGGTTGTACAGATATCTGGGGCATCCTGACTCCTTGGATACGAAGCAGGGAAAGGTTGGGGGTGGGGTGGGCTAGAAAGTCGAGGTGGAGGTGAAAAGGGGACCTGGTAACAGAGTGGGCTGGGTTCATGTCCAAGCAAGGAGAGAAAGGGTCTCTCTCATCCAGGCAGTGGAAACAGGAGGGAATGAGAGCCACCCAATTCATTCCTGGTGGAATGTGGTCAGAGTGAGAGTGACTGTATCTAGCAGGATCAGGAGTTCCAGAAAAGGGTTTGGTGTGGACATATGAAGGTGGAAAAGCCTCCAGGGGCCTTTGGGTGAAGCTAAGCAGGAAGCAGGCAGTCTGGAGTCTGGAGATGGGTTGCAAGTGGAGTGGAATGTTAGGTAGAACTTCCCAGGCTCAGGAAAGAGGTTAAAGCTCTGGGGACAGATGAACCCATTTGAACAGGGAGATGAAAAGACCCAGAGCTGAGGAGTGCAGAGAGGGGATACTGACCAGACACCAGCAGAGTTCAGAAGTAACCAGGGCTAGAGAGGGATGCTCAGAAGTCCTGCTGTGAGTGGAGGAGGGCAGGTAACCCCAGGAGACTCTTTGGAGGCACTGGAGTGTGAAAGGGTTGGCAGAAAGTGGAAATTCAGTGTTACAGCCAGAGAACCTTTTCCTGCTTTGTTTTGTTTTGTTTTGTGTTTTAAGTCTGCTTTAATTTCAAAGGACACAATCTTAAAGGTGGAGATGAGAGGGGGAAGGAGGAAGGAATGGAGAGAGAGGGAGAGGAGGAGGGGGAAGGAGAGAGCAAATACGAAAAGAGAATGCATATGAATTATGCTGGGTAGAACAGGACCCAGGAAAACTGAATGCTTGCCCCCAGGGTGGAAGGACCTGGTGAGGACTTGACCTGAGCAGGGCACAGGGTTGCATGTTTGATCTTCCTCTGGATCTGCCTTTTCTGGTGGCAGAGCCTGGCTGGCTCTCACTCCTCCCCAGATCCTTAGCTAACTTGCACCATACTGTAGAGGATGCTGTTCATAGGTTCCAGAGACTAAGACATGAGCCTGTCCATTTGGAGGCCACCACTGAAATCTCTGCTATGGGAAGAGTTGAGACTGCTGTCCAAATGACCTTGCTTAGAAGCAGATCAGATTCTCTCATTGGGGGCCTTAAAATAGCCTATGGCTGCTGCTACCCTAGGGTAGAGAGGCCCTCTCTTTAACATGGCATCCCAAACCTTCCACTGTCTACATCCATCCCACAGCCTCATTCTTCAACACAGACACCTTGAGTGATGCACCTTCTTCTGAGAGATACAAAGCACCCTCCCTTCCTGTTCTGTCTTTGATAAGATCTAGGGCTTAGTGTCACTTTCATAAGTGCTGTATGTGTTTCAACCTATTTTATCTTTCCAGCAAGCATATTTCCAGGAAACTGAGGCACTGACAGGAAACTTGCCCGAGGTCACTGATCAAGGGCAGAGCTGTGATTCAAACCCTGGCAGTTTGGCTCCACAGACTCTGCTACTGTCCACCATACTTCCTCCTGATGTACAAAGCCCACACCTGTCAGGAGTTTGTTAGTCTGTCTTCTGATTTCTCTGCCTCCCCACTAACCATGGGTCTTTGTTTCTTGTCAAAAAGAAAGGAGTTTATATTATCTAAAAGAGCAAGGTAAAGTCCATTCACATGTAAATTCATTTATAGGTAGTAGATTGTCTTACCTGGTGCAGTGTTTATTGAGAAAGCATCAGAAGCAAAAACTCTGAAATTGATTATCCATGTCTCCCAAGGACTCAAGAGCTGGACATAGTAGTAGGTGTGCTACATTCTGGTTCCTGGGTTATGAAACCTCTGAGGATCCTTCAAGTTTTAAGAACCTTTAGCTCCATGGTCGTATAGTCACTCCTTATTTCACTGCTAGGATCCTGAGGAACCCCTACATAGGGTGCTAAGGAAGTACTGGGGAGTATTACATGAAGATGAAATGACCTTGATGTCCCACCAGCTGTTCAGTGACGTCATATGTGAGGCTATTAACCAAAGGAATATTCTACATCAGTGTCAGATGATTCCCAACAGTAATCAGAGGGCTAATAAACACATGCATTTGGCCTTGACACATTTCTAGTTTAAAATATTACTGAAACACAGACTATTCCAACTTACAAAATAAAAAACATTATTGGATTTTTATTTAACGTGATAGGAATAGCTTGGTTCTGTATGTTCAAAATCACTAACTTCTGTGGCATACAATAAATAATTTGATGTAGGGAAAACAAAAATAACAGATTTATACTTTTTTTAGAATTTGGGCTTTTGATAAAGTATAGAACCCCCTCTGTTTATGTATTTCTAGAAACTGGAGAAAACAAAATTGCTGATTTAGGAGGACATTCTATTTGCAATAGTATATTTAATCCACAGCTTGCCACAGACATAACATTAGCAATAATGGTTATTACAATGGGTTTTTGTGACATTTTCTGTAAGTGTTGAGGTTGGTAGTTTGTTGGTTACATTTGTCTCATTGACTTTGTAGATGGCTAAGTACATATACACATTGTCTTACGTGTTAATGAAGTACTGCTTAAGTTGCCCCTTCCTGAGTACCTATCTATTGAGCATCTATCCTCATCTATCCTCAATATCTGCCTAAGCAGTACCCAGGAGTCTTTCTTGGTCTAAGTTCCACATACTGAAGAACTGAAACAGGAAAACTGGGCTTTAGACCTCAAACTGCCGCCACAAAATAGAAAGGCAAGGCACTATCATACCCTTCGTACAAAGCCAGCTTCCTATACCAAACCAGAAAACACAAGAAAGAAAACTATAAACCAGTTTCCCTGACGAACATAAATATAAGTCTGGGGGAAAGTCTTGCAAACCAAATTCAAGAACATACTAAGATCACACACTATGACCAAGTTGGTTTCATTTCCAGGGATTAGAGATTGTCTAACATGAACAAAAGCAATGCATATAATACAGCACATAGAGACCTAAGGACAGAAATTATATGACCATTTCAACTCATGCCAGAAAAAGCCTTTGAAAAACTTTAGCATCCCGTCATGACAAAAGCCTTGAAGAAAGGAGGAGTAAAAGGAACATCCACCAATGTAAGAAAGACTATTACAACAAATCGGTACCCAACATTATAGTTAAGGAGGGGAAGGTAAGAGCCTTTGCTTTAAAGTCTGCAAAGAGACAGGGATGCCACTCTCTCGCTCTTTCAATTTCACATTCAAAGTCTTATCTAGAACCATCAGATAAGAAGTAGAAATAAAGGGGTACAAATGGGAAACGAAGAAGTCAAATTATTGTACTTACAGATGATGAGATCCTAACTTAAAATACCCTAAGGACTCCCAGAAAATGCTTAGAGCTAATAAGCAATTTGACTGAGGTAGTATAATACAAAAATCAAGTTTAAACAAAGGACAAAAAAAAAAACCCAGTAGCTTATCTATCCTTCTGTCTTAATTAGGGTTTCTATTGCTGTGAGGAGACACCATGACCACAGCAACTCATACAAAGGAAAACATTGAATTGGATCTGGCTTATAGTTCAGAGGTTTAGTGTATTATCGTCACGGTGGAAAACATTGTGGCATGCAGGCAGACATGGTGCTGGAGAAGGAACTGAGAGTTCTACATTTTGATCCACAGGCAGCAGAAAGTAAACTGGCTTGAGCTTATGAGACCTCAAAGCCCACCCCTTAGTGATACACTTCCTCCAACAGAGCCACACCTACTCTAACAAGGCCACACCTCCTAATAGTACCACTCCCTATGAACCAAGTGTTCAAACACATGAGTCTATAGAGGCCATTCCTATTCAAACCACCATAGCACCAATAGTGAACTTGCCAAGAAAGAACTCAGGGGGGAAATCCCATTCACAATAGTTTGTTCAAAAACCTACAAACAAACCTACCTAAGAAGGTGAAGGATCTTTATGATGAAGATGGAAAAGCTTCCCATGCATACAGATTGAAATAATTAATATTGTGAAGACGACTATGTTACCAAAAGCAATCCCATCAAAATCCCAGTGTCATTCTTTGTGAAACCAGAATAACAATCATAAAATTCATGTAGGAGTGCAAATGTCCCCAAATAGCCAAGGCAATCCTTAACAGAAGGTGCAATGCTAGATGTACCACAATAGCCTATCTCAAATTATATAACAGAGCCATAATAATAATAATGATAATAAAAATGGCATGGTGCTTGTATAAAAACAGATATGTAGATAAGCTATAGAATAGAGGGCCCAGAAACCCACACAATTACAGCCATCTAGTATTTGACAAAGTTTGTCAAAAAACATACATAGGAGAAAAGACAAACACTTTAATAAACGGTACTGAAAAAATTGGATTTCCACATGTAAAAGAATAAAACTATCTCTGTACAAAAATTAATTTGAGGGCTGGAGAGATGGCTCAGCCGTTAAAGGCTAGGCTCACAACCAAAAATATAAGAGTTTGATTCCCAGCACCCACGGCTGTCTCTCCAGCCCTAAGAAAAAAAATTAATTTGAAGTGGATCAAAGAGAGTGTAAGACCTGAAATTTGAAACTATTAGAGTAAAACAAACATAGAACACTTCAAGACACAGGCATAAACAAAGGCTTTCTTCTGATCAGGAATCCAGTAGCAAAGGGAAGAAACCTGAGAATTGATAAATAGAATTATATGAAAATTAAAAGGCTTCCCTGCAACAAAGAAAATGATCACCAGCATAAAGAGACAGCCTACAATATGGGGGAAATCTTTATCAATATTACATCAAACAGGAGTTTAATATCTAGAACATAAAAAGAACACCAGTGGCCAGAGGAATGTCCCAGCAGGAGTGCTTGCTGCTCTTGCAGAAGACCCAGCACCCATGTCAATCAGCTCACAGTTTTCTGTAACTCCATCCCCAGGGTATCTGATGCCCTCTTCTGGCCCATATGGGCAACTCCTCACATGTGCACATACTCATGCACATACACATAATTAAAAATGAAATAAAAATCTCTTTTAAACTGCAAGGTTTAAACATCAGAGATTAACCAATCATTCAGTCAATAAATGGGCTAACAGACTGAATAGACAGTTCTAGAGAGAAAGAGTTCAAAGATCAATAAACACTTAGAAAGTATTTAGTATTGTTAGCCATCAAGGGAAATGAAAATTAATTTTTTTAAATTCTCTCACCCTAGTCAGAATGGCTATGATCAACAGCACAGATGACATCAAATGCAGGTGAGGATGTAGAGAAAAGGGCAACTACTGATGGGAGTGTGAGCTTGTGCAATCACTGTAGAAATAAGGATGGCGATTCCTCAAAAAGCTAAAAATAGAGCTACCATATGACCCAGACATCTAACTCATATATGGTCCATATGTATATGAGGAATTCTAAGCACACCACAGAGATACCTACACATCCATGTTTATTGCTGCACTATTGACAATACCTAACAAACAGAATCAGCCTAGATGTTCATTAACAGATGAATGGATGAAGAAAACGTAATACATATGTGCAGTGGAATTTTATTCAGGCATAAAGAAAAATGAAGCTATGGCATTTGCAGGACTATGGACCAAACTAGAAATCACTATGTTAAACAAAATAAGCCAGACTCGGAGAGACAAACACCTTTTCTCTTACATGTGGAACCTAGATTTAAGACTATATATGTGTATGTGTGTGTAAGTTACAAAACTAGAAGTGAGGTCATGAAAAATGTGTCAGAGATCTTCAGAGATGCAGCAATAGAGAGGGCAATGGAATAGAGTTAAGAAAATCGAAGGAAACAATTGTAGAGGAGAACATTTAAATGGGGGTGTGAGGTAGGGAGAGCAGGGGAGTGGGGGAGAGCAGGGGAGTGGAGGAGAGCAGGGGAGCAGGGGGAGAGCAGGGGAGTAGGGGGAGAGCAAGGGAGCAGGGGAACAGGGGGAGAGAGCAGGGAAGTGGAGGGAGAGAGCAGGGAGAGAGAGCAGGGAAGTGGAGGGAGAGAGCAGGAGAGTGGAGGGAGAACAGGGGAGAGCAGGGGAGTGGGGGGAGAGCAGGGGAATAAGGAGGAACAGTGGAGTGGGAGAGAACAGAGGAGTGGAGGGAGAACAGGGGAGAGCAGGGGAGTGGGGGGAGAGCAGGGGAGTGGGGGGAGAGCAGGGGAGTGGGGGGAGAGCAGGGGAGTGGGGGGAGAGCAGGGGAGTGGGGGAGAGCAGGGGAATGGTGGGAGAGCAGGGGAGTGGGGGAGAGCAGGGGAGTGGGGGGAGAGCAGGGGAGTAGTGGGTGAGAACAAATGATACAGGTACATATAAAGATGCAGCAATACAACTCGTTAGTTTGCATGCTAACCTTCAAAAGAAACTTTAAAAAGAAAAGGAAAAAACGGGCTTTAGACGCCTGTGACTGCTTTCAATTTGAAATGAAGCCAGATCATACGGGACTGGAAAAAAAAAATCTCAGAAAAGATTCTAATTTTGGAATGTTGTTCTTTACCTCAAACCTACTAGATCAAAACCCAAAACAAATTATCTAAGCAAAAATTAGAGAATGATTCTTACAAATGATTTCTCGTACCAAATTCTGCACATATGTGTCCTTTTCTTCTTAATGGCTGCCTTTTGAGAATGCTTTAAATGTAAGTTGCTAATGGTTGACAAAGATTAAATATCTTGTTAAATGCTACTTCATCTAAAACACAGTGGTTTGTTGTTTTTGTTTTGTTTTAACTTATCCAAACTGTTACCTTCCAAAACTTTTGAGCACTGGACATAACAAATAAACTCCAAAAGGAGACATGCTTTATAGAAAATTCTGCATGCTGATTCAGTGTATGCTGACACTCAAAGAATAGCTAAGGTGTGTGAAAAGCCTAGGAAGGTGTGAGAAATAGGATGAGGACTCAGCTACGGAGAACATGTGAGTGTGTATGTGTATGTGTGTGTGTGTGTGTGTGTGTGTGTGTGTGTGTGTGTGTGTGCGCGCGCGCGTGCTCGCGCGCTCCTGCTCACACAGATAAAGTGTTCCATATTAATTACTTGTGAGAACTGTGATTACCTTTGACAGAGCTGAGACTGAAAATAGATGTCCTAGAGAGTCGCACCATACTGGCCGGGTGCCAGGGAAGCAGTGTTTACCTAAGGAGCTGCAAACCTCCCCAGAGTCACTGGAGACCAAGGGTCACTTTGACTGTGGGGACCCAAGCACTTAGAAGGAAATGTGCTTGTCACAGACAACATGGAGTGACCATTGGACACCCCCTCTCCCCGCAACAGTGTCCGTTACAGCGGCAAATGCTTTAAACTCCTTTTGTATTTTGCATGTTGAACATGCATCTGAGAGAAGACAGCATTGGAGACAGTTCCCACGAACCCACAATTCTCTTCAGAGCCCTGAGTTTAGCAAGGTGTGTAGCTGTAGAAGGAGTGCCTTCATTCAACTTGTTGAGGGAACCGCCTTCAGTGTGACAGGGTGCTCTGTTGTCATTAGCACACTCAATGGTGACACCTCTGTTGTTAGAGAGGAAGTGTTTCTGTGACTCACTTCTTTCCAGAAATGCTGCCCCATTGATTCAGTACCTGCCAACAGCCTTTCCATGACCTTCCGGCAAACACTCGTGCATATCCCAGAAGGAGGGGACCTTTGCCCCAGCTTGTGGATGCTCTACATAGCTTGTCCTGAATGGGTTCTCCCAGTCAGGTTCTCCTAGCTGTGTGAGCTCCAACGAGCCATCTCCACTCAGCCCAGCTGGGAACAATGTACCTTGTTTGACCAGAACCAGCACTGAGGAGTAAGGATCTCCAACGGCCTTCTGCTTAGCCCGAGGCTGTGGCTCCTGGGCCCCTTCCTTCCTACATCCTGAGGTCCAGAGGCAAGACAATGTTCATCATAGCTCTATGTGCCAAGGAAGGGTCTCAACCCCATCTTCTTGTGATCTTGGCCTGCGTGTTGGGATAAAATGGTGACTGTGGGGAGTGGAGCTAGAATACCACCCCAGAGATGGTCCACAGTATGTTTGTTCTTATAAAGCTGCTGAGAGAACCATCTGGGTTCAGTGTTCAGATGCTTAAAACTATAGCATGTATTCAGTCAAGGGGAAAATCCTCAGGGGAGAGAGCTTAGGTGAGTCAAATTATTTTTCTACTACTGTGCTACAGTCTGGAAGTTATTTGGTTACTTATAATTCAGCAAAGTTCTAAGCCAAGAACGGTGACCAAAGGTACCTCACTAGAACATCCAATTGCAGGAAGCCTGACCTCCTGCCTCTCTACAGTCCTAGAAAATGAACCCAGTTTCTATGCATATCTCATATAATTAGGTTCTGAGCCACTTAGGCACCTTGGTTTCATATAGGATTCCTGGAGTTGTGAGGCTTTCAGAGACATCTGTCTCCTTTGAGAAGTTCTTGTCTGTGGCTGAGCAAAGTGATGCTAATATTTACAGGGGGTTGGTTTCCTGTGGACTTCATTTGCCACCAGTGTGGCTAGTAAGTTGAGGAAGCATCCGATCGGTGAAGAGAAAACAGAAACGTGGGCCTTGGGCCATGGGGGTAAGAACAGAGGTGCAAACCTGGGACTGTCTGGTTCTAAAGTTTAAGTTAGCATTAAGCAAGGTTTCTTCCATCTGAGGAAATCCTGATGCGCCTAATTGGTAGTTAAGGACACTGTAACAGACCTCTTTCTTACAAAGGAGTTAAAGGCTCTTGAATTTCCTCTTGGTTTCTACCTGCTCTGTCTCTGGACTCTTCTTTACTTTGTCCTTTAATTTGGAGTATTTCACACTCTTTAGTCCTTTCTCTGTAGGCAGATTTTTCTGTCCTGCCTGCCGGCTCCCAAATAACCACACAGAGACCGTTTATTAATTATGAAAGCTTGGCCGATAGCTTAGGCTTGTTTCTAACTAGCTCTTATAACTCAAATTAACCCATTTCTATTAATTTACTTTCTGCCTTTATTGCCGTTACTCCATACTGCCTATGCTGTTTTCCTGTGCATCCTTGGTGTCCCCTCCCAACTTCACCTTTCTTACTCTCAGCGTTCTCTCTGCCCTGAAAATCCTGCCTAGCTATTGGCCATTTAGCTTTATATTAAACCAATCTGAGAGACACTTCTTCACAGTATACACAAAGATTATTCCACATAAACTTACATAAACTCTCTGTCTTAAGTTATATCTCAAAGGAATTTAGCTAGTACTTGCTTTCTCACGGTGGGTTGGACTTTGTGGCATCAATGCTCAGATGTTTCATCTACCATTATCCTGTCTATTGATGATGGCTCTTATTCCTATTTTTATTGTATAGACTTATCAGATTGCTCAGTCAGAGGTCATCTCCCTTCTTCATACCCTTATAGCCACAAATTTATATTCACGAATTATCAATATTCACATCATCACCCCCTAGCCTACCCTGTGGCAGATATTACTAATTGATGACAACACCTTTTACTTGGATACTTTAAACTATGTTCCAGGCAGTCACTGTTAATCAAACAGAATAGGCATATGAGATGAAAAGTGTGTCTATGGCTAGGAAAAATCAATCTATTTAGCAGCCAACGAGGAAAGCAATTTAAATTGAACAAGAATGGACATTACTGGCAAGAGATGCAGAGTCAGATGTCTGTGATCTATTGCCTCAGTCTGTTAGTAGCAAGACATGTGCAAGTATCACTCACATGAGACTACAGAAGGTAATTCTGGAAGGATGTTCCAACATTCCTCGACTTCAAAGGAGAACTGGAATTGGGGGGGGGGTTCTTAGCAGAGCCACAGCTGCAGTGGCTGTGAGCAGGTGGGGGCAGGTGTGCTAGAATATTTGCAATATCAAGGTCAGATAGAAGTTTAAGATCAGAGTCAGAGGGCTTTATTCCTTCACATCTGATTTTCAAATTGCATGGAACTACTATTTTTTATTTATTTTTTATTCTTTTCAGTTGCTTGTAAAATTCAAAACTGGGAAAAAATAGTTAATTTGAGTGCAAAGCTCTGGAAACTGACAAGTCCAAGTGCACAGGGCTGTGAGGTGCGTGTCAGCTCATGATAGAAAAGCAGGAAAAGCAGGTGTGTCTGGAAGAAATGAAATAAAGCACTGGTTCTCAACCTGTGGGTCACTACCCCTTTGGGGTCAAACAACCCTTTTGTGGGGGTCACCTAAGACCATCCTGCATATCAGATATTTACATTATATTTCATAACAGTAACAAAATTACAGTTATGAAATAGCGACAATAATAATTGTATGGTTGGGGGTCACCACAACATGAGGACCTGTATTAAAGGGTCGCTGCAGCAGCATTAGGAAGGTTGAGAACCGCTGAAATAGAGGAAATAGCCTCAGCTCATGATAGCCTCCTCCTGCAGTAATATATCAGGCTAAGAGAGTGAGAACCCGTTATTAATTTGGCCTGATCTGACTTATTGCTCACTACCGGGAGAGTTTTACTTGTCAGCGGACACTGTTATCTAAGCCTAAGTTCTAGTTTTCTAGGTCCCAGGGAAAAATCGAGCCTGGTTACTAACAACTCCCCAGCCACCGTGGAGAGGGCTCAGCATGACCAAAGCTGTCAACAGCACAGTTTGAAGGATGCTGGGTCCATGACAGAGTTCGGTAGTAAAGAACATTGTCCTCATTAGTGATGTCGGCCACAGGGTGGGATTGGGAATCGTGGAAGAGTCCACATCGGTGTGCATGCACCACCCACCACACCCCACCCCTCCCTCCACGAGATGAAAGCAGAGCAAGAACCAGCCTGCTCTCTGGAGCAAAGTGGCTTATTTCTCTGACTTCCAATGACTGGGTCTCAAGTTCGGGCTGGCGCAGCTGCAGATGCATACGGACATCTCAAAGGAGCGGTTCAGCTGCTTCTACACCTTACAGTGAATTTACGACTAGGTGCCCCTCCTCCAAGAGTCCTTCCTCTGCTTGTCCTCTTCCACTTTCTCTGAGTCTGCTGCGTGTTACCGCTGACCTTGAGCAAAGTGCTGAAGCACTGGACTTAGTCATTAAAGTAGTGCTTCTCAACCCAGGGGTCTCGACCCCTCTGGGGTCATGCGTATAGAACCCATTATTCAGGTCAGGAACTAACCTAACCATGCACTCATAGCACTGGCACACTTACACGGGACAGAGAGGCAGTCACCACAAGCCAGGCCTCTCAACCAGTGGGGCGCCTGCTCTAGAGACAGGATTCCCTTTAGTTGACTTTCCCCGGCCAGTTCTGCTTTCACTCCGATACAGGAGGCTCCCCAGACTCCAGGGCCCCCAGAAGCCTGGCAGAACTTTCACTCCGATATGATACGGGAGGGCCCCCAGAAGCCTGGGAGAAGCCTCCAGCTGTAGGAACCAATCCCCGAGCTTCGAACTTCATGCTCGCAGCACCTTGGCCACAGTCAAGGGAGAACCAGCCCATGAATCAAGGTGGCTGCCTGGGTCACATTTAAGATACATCTCAGAGCTGGAATTTCACGGGAAAATGGCAGAATTTATCCCCAAGCTTGTTCCTGTGGCCTAGCTTTCTTCTAATGGCCACTTCCCAGCAGTTTCCTTTTCCCTGTCACGATCAGGTTTGATGCTTGCAAGGTGGATGAGACAGTGGCTGCCTGGACATGCGCAGTAAGTAGCAACGATAAAGCATTGCTGGTTCAGTTCGGTATAGCAGGTGTCAGAGACCTACATACAGTATGTGAGGCTCAGTGCTGGGAGGTGGGGTACAGGGCTGGGCACACGGAGCTTCAACCCCCAGCTTGGGACAGAGAGACAGGGCCTGCTCAGAGGTGGTGACATACAGATAAGACTCAGTAGGGGCCAGCATGACCGAAAAGAAAGGCAGTTTAAGGAGGACTGGGAAGACATCTTGAGGCAGCGACAGGATAAAAGTTTTCCAGAGAGGAGCATCTGTGTGAACAGGGTCGTGGAAGCAAGACACGACAGAGCATCTTTAAGAGGCATTGGGCTGGACGGTGGTGGCGCACACCTTTAATCCCAGCACTCGGGAGGCAGAGGCAGGGAGGATCTCTGTGAGTTTGAGGCCAGCCTGGTCTACAGAGTGAGTTCCAAGACAGGCTTCAAAGCTACACAGAGAAATCCTCTCTCAAACTCTTCCTCCAAAAAAAGGAATCAGGGAGTTTGTGGTGACTGGAAATGTAGAGACCAAGGTTGGGAAGGTGGCCTGCATCAGTTAGGTAACCGACCAGAAAGCAATGGCACACTTATTCAGACAAGTTTCCCCAAACAGAATCCCATCACAGGGCTATGATAGAGTCCAGCAGTTACAGGGAGCCAGGAAGGCTGGGAGAGCCCAGGGACCAACAGCTGTGACATGCTATAATCTCCCTGGGGCCTGAACAGGCCGCGTTAGCCCAGTCTTAGATGGGCTGAGGTTATGGCCAAGGGACCAAATGACAGAGCTTTTACAGCACTCAAGAAACCAAGTCACCTGGTCTACAAAGCAAGTTCTGGGACAGCCAGAGCTATTGTTATACAGAGAAACACTATCTCAAAAAACCGTGTGTGTGTGTGTGTGTGTGTGTGTGTGTGTGTGTGTGTGTGTGTGTGTGTGTTGTGTGTATACAAAGCTGCTGTCAGAACCCTAGCAAGGAAGGAAAGAAAGGAGAAAATTAAAAAAATACCCATCCCTGGTTCCACAATCAAGATCTCCAGCTTGTATTGCTCCTTGACTACATCCAGAACCAGAGAGCAAGGAACCCTGGGTTAGATGGCCAGCACACAGAGCAGGACAAAGAGTGGCAGAGAGTGAACCCGGGAGGCAAGTGGAGACTGAGGCACCCAGAAGCAAGTGCACCAGATGCTGTGCTGAAGCATTTTCAGGACACCATTATCCAAAGAAATAAGCATTGAAAAGAAACAGAAGATCCATGAGTGGCCAGGAGTTATTTCCACAATACTGGTGATAATTAGTGGCTATCTCTAATGGCCACTGTAGGAGGTGAGGTAATAATGGCTTCCACCCTTCTGTAGCTCAGTACCAACAAGACCACTTTCATTCCCTTGACCTGCCCCACAAATTTCTGGCCCCATATCCGAAAAGCCTTGCACCCACATCACCAGCCTGTCTTCACTGCCACTAGGCCATGTGTGTTTGATGAAGGAATTACTCAGAGAACCATAGTCACCGTCTCACCGGCTTCCCACCTGTAATCTAGGACTCTCAATTGGAAGTGCCAGGAAACCCAGTTCAAACAGGTTTAAGTTAGAAATGGAGGAGAATGAGAATCTATGGCTCTCATAACTTAGGCATCCAAAAATATGGTGTATTCAATCCTGGGTAGAGCTGTATCCCGGGATTGAACCCATGTCATCTGAACTCATTCTTTCCTTGTGTCTCATCTGCACATCTCTGCACTCTGGGGTTGTTTTCAGTGGGCACAAGACTCCCCTGGCTAGCGAGCTAGTTCCCAGTATTCAGTGTTTTCCTGTTCTGCACTAGCAAGAGAGAGGTTCTGATCCTGTCGGTTCAAGCTACACATCCCAGCCTCCCCTGAGGCTCCCTCAACCTTAATTAGGTCATAGACTCATTCCTCAACTAAGTCCTGAGACAGAATTGGCCAGATGGAGTCACTCCTTCATCCTATCCCGTTCCCTCAAACTTCTCCAGTAGCTGTGGGGGGACTGCTGCTCCTGGAACCCGTTGAGAGTTAGGAGGTATACTAGTTTTTGTTGTTGTTCTTTTACATTTCCAGTTTTCATATTATATATTATATAAGGTGATAGATTTCATCTCGGCAATTCAGTACATGCACATAACATCTTTGGACCACTTTCATCCCTATCATCCCCTCCTCCTTGCCTGGTCCCTTACCTCTTCATAGTGCTTCACTTTTCACTTACATGTCTTTGGTTTGGGTTTTTTTTTCTAGTTTCTACATATGAAAGGAAACATGCAATACTTGTTTAAGTCTGACTTATTTTGCTTAACATGATAATCTCCAATTCTATCTGTTTTCCTACAAATGGCATAAGCTTTCTTTTAGCTCCCCTGAGTGTATAGACACAGCATTGTCCATTCTTCCGCTGACAGGCACGTAGGTTGACTCCACAACGTGACCATTGGGAATGGTGTCATGATTAGCATGGCTGAGTTAAGTTTACTTCCTTCAGGTATATACCAAGGAGTGGTGTGGCTGAATCATGAAGTTGCTCTATTTTCAGCTTTTTGAAGGACCTCATGCTGGTTTCCAGAGTGGCTGCGCCTATTTACATCCCCACCACCAGTGTCTAAGGGTTTGTTTTCTGTCTTGGGTTTCACTGTGACATGTTAATACATAGGCGTCATTATACTTTGTGTTTTTCTGTCGATAGCCATTCTGAGTAGGATGAAATGAAATCTCAATGTAGTTTTGGTGTGCATTTTCTCTATAATTAAAGATGTTGAACACTTTTTCATATATTTATTAGTCATATATATATATATTCCTCTTGAGAACTATCTAGTCAACTCATTTGCCCATTTACTGATCATATTGCTATCTAATTACTACCTAATTATCTATCTAATTACTTTTGCCATCTAATTACTTTGAGTTCCAGGTATCAATCCCATCAGGCTAAATTCTTCTCCTATTCTTTCCTCTCTGTCTTTACTGTGGTCATTTTTTCTTTTGCTGCCTAGAATCTTTTCAATTTGGTATACTCTAATTGTCGATTCTTGCTATTACTTCCTTAGCTGTTAGAGGCCTTTTCAGAAACTCCTTCCCTGTGCCATGTCTTGAACAGTTTTGCCTATAATGTTCCTCCAGTAATTTCAAAGTTTCAGGACTTACATTGAGATCTTTGATCCATTTTGAATCAGTTTTTTTTTTTTTTTTGCACAGGATGAGAGGTAGATGTCTCATTTTAATGGATCTCCAGGTTCCCCAGCATTATTTATTAGAGAAGTTGTCTTTTCTCCAACATGTTTTCGAAACCTTTGTCAGGAATCACATGGCTGTAACAGTGTCCGTTTATTTCTGAGTCCCCAATACCATTGGTCTACATATCTGGTTTTGTACCAGGACCACGATGGCCATGTCACATGGCCAGGACTACGATGGCCATGTCACTGTGGCTCTGTAGTATAATTTTGAATCAAGCGCTATGATACCTCCAGCATTGTTCTTTTCGCTTTGGATTGCTTTAGCACTTCTAGGTCTTTTGTACTTACACATGCATTTTAGGATTGTTTGTTCTATTTCTGTGAAGACTGGCGTTGGGATTTCTATAGGATTGCATTGAACATGGACATCATTCAGTAATACAGACGTTTTTATAATACTAAATGTGCCAATTCATAAGCATGGGAGTTCTTTCCGGTTTTGTTTTGTTTTGTTTTTTTAGTGTCTTTGACTTCTTTCTTCAATGTTTTGTTTTGTTTTTACCATAGAGGCTTTTCTTCTTGGTTAAGTTTATTTCTATATTTGTTTGTTGTTGGTTTGTTTTGAGACAGAGTCTCTCTATGTATCCCTGGCTGTCCTAGAGCTCTCTATATAGACCAGGCTGACCTGGAACTCAGAGATCCTCCTGCTTCTGCCTCCCCAGTGCTGGAATTAAAGGCGTGTGCCACTATGCTTGACATTCTAGATCATTTTAAGCTATTGGAAATGAATTTTCTTTCTTAATTCATTTTTCAGGGAGTTTGCTATTGGTGTATGAGAAAACTGGAAGATCTAATATTAACAGCCAAAACCATAACTACTGAATGATGATGTCCATAAACATCTTGACTTTCATCTGCTCTGTGCCTAGACTATTGCCTGGCAAGAATTAGTACATACTTTTTTTTTTTTTTTGGTTTTTCGAGACAGGGTTTCTCTGTGTAGCTTTGCGCCTTTCCTGGAACTCACTTGGTAGCCCAGGCTGGCCTTGAACTCACAGAGATCCGCCTGCCTCTGCCTCCCGAGTGCTGGAATAAAGGCATGCGCCACCACCGCCCGGCTAGTACATACTTTTAAGTTAAATCTTACTGAATTCATAATGTCAGAAAAGTCATTGGAGTGACTGTTTAGCCATTTTAACCACATCTTAATCTATTTTCTACCAGAGACTAGGTGATGAATAAACAAAGCTTCATTCTGCTTATTGTCCTGGAGGCTGCAAACTCCAAGGTTTAGGAGCTGCTTCTGCAAGACTGTTCTTGTTCATTGGAAATTTCTGCAGAATCTCAAGTTGGCATTGGCATTATATGGCAAGAAAGATGCTCACAAGAGACAGACCCAAACTAGTGTTTAGAATAGATCCACTCTCAAGATAACCCATTCACCCAGGGGTTCTCAACCTGTGGGTTGTGACCTCTTTGGGAGTTGAATGACCCTTTCACAGGGCTGGCCAAAGCCCATCAGAAAACACAGATATTTACAGTACAATTCATAGCAGTAGCAAAATTACAGTTATGAAGTAGCAACAAAAATAATTTTATGGTTGGGGGTCACCACAACATGAGGAACTCTATGAAAGAGTCACAGCATTAGGAAGGTTGGGAGCCACTGCATTAACCCCTTAATCCACAAATGGATTAGTTCTTGAGGGCTGGGTTCTAAATGGCCCCATTGCTTCTCAGGGCTTGTCTCTAACTCCTCAGAATAAGAATTAAGCATGCAGAGTTTGGGTGGGGTATTGAAATTATGGTAGCACATAGTTTGAGCTTGACTAAATTTAGACAGAAACCATGGTAAAGTTTGAGAGAGCATGTCTTAAAACATTCAGCACACCAAATTTGCAGGAACAAAAACATTCAGACCATAACAGGAGGAGGAAAAGTAAGCAATGATTACAATGGAAGTTCTATTCTAAAAATTCCTCACATTAAAAAATACTATAGCTAAAAAATCCTCACACTAAAAAATACTATAGCTAAAAATCCCTCACACTAAAAATTACTATAGCTGAAAATCCTCACACTAAAAAATACTATAACTAAAAAATTCCTCACATTAAAAAAATATTAGAAGTAAAAATTCCTCACATTAAAAAACACTAGAACTAAAAAAATCCACACATTAAAAAATACTATAGCACTAATATGTCTTTGGTGGAAACTGAATGCTTTTGCCCCAGAAGTAAGAATAAGACAAAGATGTACAATAGATCTTCTCACATCTATTCAGCATCTCAGTGGAGCCTTAGACAGTGCAATAGGACAAGAAAAAGAAGTGTGAGGCATAGACAGATAGACACACACACATACACAGAGAAAGACAGACAGACAGAGATAGAGACACAGACACAGAGACAGGCAGGCAGGTAGTCCTTACTAATGGATGGCACAATTTTCTATGTAAGAAGTTATGAAATAATCCTTATTAGCATGTTTGCTGGTTGTGAGGTCACCATACAAAAAATCATTTGTTATTTCTATATTATAATAATGTACAACTGGAAATGGAAATTTTTAGATATATAGATTAGCTCTCCAGGGCAAAAGATTGGGCATACAGCTGATTCTAGAAAATTCCACATGCCAAAAAATACCATGCAGTTAATGTCATATCTTTTGTGGAATAGGGAGCATTAGGTTGAACAATACAGAAGTGGTGGAAGAAGTCAAGGACTCTGTGATTCAAAGGAAACCCACACTGGTTCATGGACTAGATGACTGAAAACAACAGAGATGTCAGGTCTCCGACAGCTCGTTTATAGGTTTAACACAATTCTGATCAAAACATCACCAGGACTTTACTCAGGTAAGTCAGATAACCTGGTTCTAAAATTTATGCCAAAGTCAAATGGATGAGACCTAAAATAATTTTGGTAAATAAGAAGAAAATTGGGGAATCATACTGTTATTCTAACACGGTTAGTTAAACTAATATAACAATAATGAAAGGCCTGGCACAGATCAGTTCAATGAAGCAGAAAAGTGATTCCAGAAATAAACTTGCAAAACTATGCCCAGCTGACACTTGACAAAGGTGCATTCAAAGAAGAAGGGATATTCTTTTCAGTAGGTGACTTTGGAACAGCTGGACATTTTAGGTCAAAAAAATAAATAAATAAAGACCCCCAGACCAAACATTACCTTTTGTAATAATAATAATAATAATAATAATAATAATAATAATAATAATAATGAACAACCCACTAAGTCCAAATGGATCACAACTATAAAGGAAAAGAACAAAATATAAAACTTGGAGGAAAAAATTCTTAAAAGAAAAAAAAGATTTTACTTTATAAAAAAATAAACTTTTTATGAAAGACATAAACAATGAACCAATAAGCTGCAGAGTAGGCAGCAACCATTGCATATCACTTCTCCGATACATCTGCACTCGTATCCAGAATATAGAAAGAACTTTCAGAACTCAATAGTAGGCAGACAAACCACCCAACTTCTAGATAGACAGTTGCTTCACCAAAGAGTACGTAACAAAGGAAAATGAAGACATGAAAAGATGTTTAGCATCAGATCCACTAGGGACCTGAACATGACAACCTTCCGCTTCTGCCAGATACCTATTAGAATGTCTAAAGTAAAACATAAAGCACCAAGTGTTGATGAGCAAGTGGAGGACCCAGAACTCCTACACATTGCTAGGGCCGCTCTTAAAGCACTTCCATGGGTTTTTATAAACTTAAATATATCCGTACTATCTCCCAAAATCTCATTCTTGGATACAGACCCTAGAGAAAGAAATATTTATAGTCATATCAAAACTGGAACATAAATGTTGACAGGCAGCCCTACTCCTAACTACTCAAAATAGAAAACTCCTCAGATGTCCTTCAATAAGTAAATGAATAAGTAAATTACAGTTTATATGATGCCATCTATGTGATAGTCTCAAAGAGACAAAGGCATCATTAAGAACAAAAGCCGAATCCCTGAAGTTCCCTGAGCAACTTACAAGCAGTTATAGTAAAGATTCTGCTTTTCCCTAGCAATTGTTTATTGCTTATATAAACTTAGGGAGGGACATTCTGAGCTTCCTAAACCTCTGTAAATTTTGTGGTCTTCCTGCACCTCATAAATTTCTTTAGCTTCTTGAATATTTTTTCTATTTTTGTTATCTATGTATTTATTTTGTTGTTATTGTTGTTTGAGTCAAGGATGTCCTGGAACTCATTCTGTAAACAAGGCTGGCCTGGAATTCAGAGATCCACCTTCGTCTACCTCCCAAGTACTGGGATTAAAGGCATGTGCCGCCACCTGGCTAGCGTCCTGAATTTTATGAACCTCCCTCCTCTTTCTAAGAGGAAATGTTTCAGTTGGGAGAAGATAGCTATCACGAGGAGGTTGAGAAGGTTTTCCAAACACCCATATATTGAGTTTTATAGTAGCCGACATGGCAAGCAGGAGAGCGGAGGAGCAATGAGCAAAGGCCCAGGGCCATGGGCAGAATTCAAACAGTGGAGGAACAAGGTCGGAGGAAGCCTGGGGTGAGCCAAGAGGCTTGCATGCTGTCTGTGTCGGGAATCGACAGGGCTGTGTGTGGAAAAGTGACTCAGCTAACTATTGGGGTCTAGGACAGGTAACCAAAGGAGTGTGATTTCCTGGAGCCATGGGAAGGCTCTGCTGTTACATGCACACCGTCTCTGCGGCAGCCATCTGGGACCTCTCTGCTTAGAGTCTGTTGTGGAGGAGACGTCAGCCCTCCCAACTCCAGCCATCTGCCAATGTCATGTCTGTGGCTGCTTTCAGATGGAGCAGCCATCATGAGCTGTCAGATAACTCTGATCATTTCCAGCATGGGTTTCTACTCTCCCTGAAGAGAAGGACAAATGGGATGGGGCATGTCTTACCAACTTCTAGTGCTCAACCTGTCTCGGGGTCAGGTGTCATCTTTCCTGACCTGTGACATGGTAAAGATACAGGGATGCTGCCATTTACCCTCTGCCTGAAACTAGGAATTTGGCCCAATCGTGTGCCTGTATACATGCCTGCCCTTATACTTCATCCCAAGTTTGCCCTCTTTCCTGTCTGCTCTGGGGTCTTTGGCATCTTTCTGCCTTGTCTCTAAGCCTGGGCCTTGCACACATGTTGGTTAGTCTGAAGTGTGTTGTGAGCTGAGCTGGAATAAACTGAAGTTGGGATTCTTCCTGTTCTCAGTGGAAAATTTTGTTCCGCCATCCACTGGGAAATGTCTTTGGGCCTGCGAGTTTTTCACCCAAAATATCTCTATAATTGGAGTGGTTTTCTGGGAAGTAAGAATAACTGTAAAAGATCTGTATGTCCTACAATACGAACCGTGGACAATATTGACTGAGAATGCAAAGTGTTTCTTATGTTGCATTTTCTCCTTCGGTTTTTATTTCCTAAATAACTTTGTTGAGGTTTTCAGAGCAAAGCAACCAAAAGTGAAAGGTTTGATGACAAAGCTTGGTGATAGAAATAGAATTAAAACCCAGATTCTTGAATTCTCTTCCCGTTATCTGACTCTGTTTATATTTGTACTAGGGAATACAGTATTTCGGAAGTGCTGTTCTGCCTGCTTTTGCTGGTATTATTGTCACCCCCTCCCCTCCCCTCCCCTGTCACTCTTCAATCATAGCACACACTGATTGAGCTCTCCCCTGGGACAGGGGAAGGGCTGAGTCTTGCTTTCATTAGGCCATTTAGCACTCACAATAGCCAGGTGCCTGGCTGCTCCTTTAACTGATATGGATACTCACTGAGGTTAAGTAGTTTGCAGTCACACTGAAACGGAAAGTGAGGACTCAGCTCCAGGATGGAAAATCTCCTGGAAATTCCTTGCAAGAAATCAGGGAGGCTGGAGAAATGCCTCGGCGGCTAAGAGCCCTTTCAGGAGATGCAGGTTTGGTACCCAGTACCCCGCGGCAGCTCCTAACTCCAATTCTAGGGATCTAACACTCTCTTCTGGCCTCCGTGGGCACCAGGTACACATGTGGTACACATCCATGCATGCAGGAAAAGCATGAAATAAATCAGACCCACTGAGGCTGTAAACCGTGTAGGGACCAGGACCTTCCACAAAGCTTAGCAAGATGGTTGCCAGTAACAGGCATGAAGGTCGTTCTTTCACTAATGACAGATGATTTTTTAACATCATTTGTTTTGATTGGTTTGTCTTCCAGTGCTTTGCAGGTAACATTCCTCTTACAATAATCCTGGATTTCTACTGGTCGTTTTGATTCATTTTTATACTGTATACGTGAAAATGAGACGCTCAAACACTACCCTTGCAGGTTATAAAGCACAGTCTGTAATCACAACTTTTCTTAAACCGACGAGTCTCCTTTTAAGCTGTTAATAAACATGTCTGGCTTCCAACTATTATTTCCAGATGGTGAGACGTTCAGATCTGATAAGCTCTCACACGGTCTCCCAAGTGGAACAAATGCCACAGCTTTGGCAATCATTGTGCCGTTAATATGATGATGAAAAGAATAAACAAGTTTCCTTATGTTGCTACCATCCTTCCCACCCCAGGAAAAGCCATCAAGTTGTTCATCAATCAAAATGTAAATGGATCACACTCAGTGTTAGTATCTGCTTCCCCCGCCCATCCCCCCTTCTCCCTGCTCCCCCAGACAGGTTTTTCTGTGTAGCCCTCCCTGGCTGGCCTGGAACTCGCTTTGTAGATCAGGATGACCTCGAACTCATAGAGATCCACCTGCCTCTGCCTCTGGAGTCCTGGGATTAAAGGCGTGCACCACCACTACCTGGCTCTTCTTCCCATTTTAATCAATTTGTTCATTTATCTAGAAGTGTTAAAACCTAAGCTTTTCATGAAAGCTTCATTTTCATGTGTGTGTGTGTGTGTGTGTGTGTGTGTGTGTGTGTGTGTGTTTGTATCCTTTTAATTGAATGTAATTCATTTATGTATACAATTCAATGGTATTTGCTGGGTGTAGTTTTTTTTTTTAATACAGCCATCATCATTATCTAATTTCCTATTTCTATTCATGTTCTCCTTCCCCTCCCCCATGGCAATGAGCATTCTCCCGTCTGTCTCTGTGGTTTGTCTGCTCTGGACATTTTACACGGATGAAATCACATAGTAATAGCTTATATGTTTGGCTTCTTTCTTTATATAAGGTTTTCAGGACTCAGCTAGGCTGGAGTGTGTGCCAGTCAGTGCTGCATTGCTTCTTAGAGCCGAATAGCATTCCCCTGTGGAAATGTGCCTTCCTTTGTTTAGAAGTTGATGGACATTCAGATGGCTTTCCCTTTTTGGGTGTCATTACTACTATTGCTGTGAACATTTCCTGTGGGGATCTGTGGGGATGTCTTTTCTTTTCCTGGGTAGACATCTTATCCGCCTTGGAGTGGCCCCGCTGGGTTGTAAGGTAACTGTGATGAACTTGTTAAAAGTGCTGCCAGTGTTCCACAGGGTCCGCTCCACTCTACATCCCACCCACAGGATGGAAGGAGTCCAGTTTCCCACGTCCTTACACATTTTCTAACTTAAGTTTGTTATTGTTGGTGTTTTAATATGACCAGCCCAATGAGCACAAAATATTATGATTTTGATTTACTCATAACTAATCATTTCTTTTCATGTACCTGTTGGTCATTTTATATTTTATATAGAAATATTAACTTATGATTTTGATTTATTCATAACTAATCATTTCTTTTCTTTTTTTGGCGAGGGGAGCTGAGGACCGAACCCAGGGCCTTGTGCTTGCTAGGCAAGCGCTCTACCACTGAGCTAAATCCCCAACTCCCTAATCATTTCTTTTCATGTATCTGTTGGTTATTTTATATCTTATATGGAGATATATGAATTCAAAATCTTTGCTTGTTTTGAAGTGGATTATCTTCTTTTTAAAAAGCAAACAAATCAGCCGGGCGGTGGTGGCGCACGCCTTTAATCCCAGCACTCGGGAGGCAGAGCCAGGCGGATCTCTGTGAGTTCGAGGCCAGCCTGGACTACCAAGTGAGTTCCAGGAAAGGCGCAAAGCTACACAGAGAAACCCTGTCTCGAAAAAACCAAAAAAAAAATAAAAAAAAAAAAAAAAAAAAGCAAACAAATCTTTATTGTGTAGAAATACAGAAATATTTTTAAAATCCCCAGGAAACAGAGCTGTTCTCTCATTTCCTCATCTTCTTCAGTACCTCTGGTATAAAGGACATTATTATGTCTCACTAAAACTCCGCCCAGATGCCCAGACAGTGCCCCATCTAGGTATTCTTCGGTATTTGCAGGCTGTGCTTTCCTGTAGCCATCTGCCAGGTGGTCCTTATGTTCCATTCCCCATTTATGTTTCATCACTGCTTTTCTTGTCCACTGAGGAAAAGTTGGGGACCGAGGGCCTAAACTCATCATGAGTGACCTCACAAGTCCTGTAGGCTGATAGCTGCCGCCTATCCCTTGTGACTGGAGCATCTGCTATAAGCCCCAGAGGAATGTGTTGTCTTTTTATTTTTGACCTTTAGAGATTTTGAATGTTATTATTTGTTGGGATTGTATTTCCTATAATCCTCTCCATGATGAAAATGAAAATTAATACAAGAATCTTTAGTAAATATATATATATCCATTAATTTATATATAGTCCAGCTTTAATAAATAAATTCTAATTAAGTTTTATATTAAGAATATTTTGAAAAAGAAATCATGATTCTTATGCTAACCATTATATGAGATACTGATTATAATATATACATATTATATATACATATTATAATATATACAAACCTTTATTAAAATCTATGTATATAACATTAAATTTTATAGCTCAATCAAATCTTGTGACTAATGAATGTTATGCTATATAAATAATTAGCATTTTAAGGTTTTATGAAACATTAATATACCCAAAGATATTATTTTAGTAGGTCTAAAGATGTTAAGAGTACTCACATTAATAAGATAGTGTGTATTAGGTCTTTTAATATATCAATACTTAGATTTGTAAGTCTGCATGTGCATTTTAATTGTGCATGCCAAAATACAATTTTAGCATATAACAAACATATTTTTTTTAAAAAAGGAGAACTGAAGTGGTCCCAACTTGTTAAAAAATTATTTTGACACAAACAACATATGAAAACAATTATCACAGACATGCAGGACACAATTACACAAAATCTAGGTGCCCTGCTTTAGAAAAAGATGGTAGCAAGTTTATATAGCTCTGTTTCTTTAAGATGTAAGAAAGGCTGAGTAACACAGAAGACCAAAAAGTGAAGCTTATAGCACAGATTTAAGATAATCCCCCCTCTCTCTCCCTCTCTCCCTCTCCCTCTCCCTCTCTCTTCCTCTCTCTCTCTCTCTAGCTGAGGGGGAAGTACTTTTCTATTGTGTCTCAGGCTGCTCTCTAAAAGGTAAGGAAATAGGGTCTATAAGGGATCAGGTTTATGAGGATGTCCCCAGAAAGGCGGTGTGACCCGGGAGCAGGGTATCTAAAGAAGTGTCCGTTTTGTGCCAGTGGTTCTCAGATACTTAGTGGGGTTCTGGTCAGAAAAACAGAAGCCAAGGACACAGAACTTCTGTTTAACAGGCTCAGCCAAATGACCAAAAAGAAAACTCACTAACTAAGCTTGAAGATGGCTTTCAGCACAAATCCTTAGGAATGTTGGGGAGGGACAGTCTAAACTGAGATGTCTGCCTCTAAGACCAAAGGGGATTCAGGACCGACCGGATTGTATGATGGAGACAAGTTAATGTGGACTTGGGATAGGTGGGAGATAAAGTAGGGGGGCCAGAGAAGGAGATGAGGAGGGGCACATTTTTAGAATTTACCTTGAGTTTTGATATCAACTCTAATTTTTAAAATTAGTTTATTTTAGCATTTCACTTCAACTTTCAGTAGTATTTTTAAGAACTTGTTATTATGAATTGTTATTTTTATCATTTTTCAGATCATTTTACATTTTAACTAATGCAGACTGCCTATTTGTTTTTTAAGAATTTAATCGTCCAACACACAAGACAAACCTGTTTGGAGGTAGTAAATGATCCCCATTAGGGGGATCTCAAAGCCAGGCTACCCCGCCCCCCAGCGCTTGCAAGTTGAAAGTCAATAATTATCACATACAAAGCCAGCTCGAGTACTAGATGGCAGTTTCCTCCTCTATGGAGACGTTGTCCTCTGCCCCCCACCCCACCCCTTTCTCTTTCTCATTTTGACAAAAGTATCTCAAAGGAGAAAGGTGGGTAACAGGAGCAGGACAAGCAGGGGATCAAAACAAGGCGATCATAACAGGTAGTCATAACAGGTAGTCACATAACCTTGTGAAGCACAGGTAAAGTTGCACAATGCTTATAAAAACTTTTTGAAATGAAGACATGGTTGCCATTTCCTGGAACACGCAGTACAGAAACGTTTGTAGTTAAGCTTACAGGTGGGGCATAGCCCAATCTTTGAGAAACAGAGGTTTAATCATAAACAGGGAAGAATCTCATCTGTCTTTACTACAAAATGGCTTTCAAGCCTAAGATGGAGGCAGGCTGGTTCTTCATATGTGCACATACATGTATGTACACCCACACACATGCACCTGCCCACATACATACCTGCATAGATACATGTACCCTACATACAAATATCCATACACACCTGCTCACACCCCTAAAATATCCTCTAATTATATACCCATTAAAATGACAAGAGATGACATGTAAGAGAAAATTCAATTGGAGGTGTTCAGTGCATGGCTAACATAGGTAGAGGCTAACATAGGTAGAGGCTAACATGGGTAGTTCGGTGCATGGCTGACATGGGTAGTTCAGTGCATGGCTAACATGGGTAGTTCAGTGCATGGCTAACATAGGCAGTTCAGTGCATGGCTAACATAGGCAGTTCAGTGCATAGCTAACATAGGCAGTTCAGTGCATGGCTAACATAGGCAGTTCAGTGCATGGCTAACATAGGCAGTTCAGTGCATGGCTAACATGGGTAGTTCAGTGCATAGCTAACATGGGTAGTTCAGTGCATAGCTAACATGGGTAGTTCAGTGCATGGCTAACATGGGTAGTTCAGTGCATAGCTAACATGGGTAGTTCAGTGCATGGCTAACATAGAATACATGAGTAGCTGCAGTGATAGATGATAGGAAAATAAAAACAATCTTGCCTTTTGCATATTTAAGTTGGTGAGTCTGTGGATGAATTTTTGGACTTATTTTATTTACAGTATATCTTTACCAATATGGATAGAACAGTGTTTTGTGTTTAAGGACTTGAAAACAAAAAAATAAAAGCTTTACAAACCCATGCATCTGGTTTCTAAGATAAAACTCCTGTGACGAGCTTTAGGAGCGAGAAAAGATAAGGAAAAGGTACAGGCGCACTGTTGTGTAGGGAAAGACAGAGAGCTGCCCTGTACACCCAGCATATGCCTCTTGCCATAATGAAAGTTCCTTCTGTGCTTATCACTAACGTGCGGCTCAAAATCGCTCCAGGAGGCCAAAAAGGCCCGTTACATTAATGCTCAGGGTGATGCTATGGCTCCGCAAGTATTCCGGTGATAATTATTTTTCCTTTGTCAGTAGTGTTTATTTCAAGCTCAAATTAATTTATGTACTAGTGAACTATAATTTAAAATGGAAAGTTTAAGGGCCTGAGGTTGGAAGAGGAGGAACAATAGACTGAGCTGATGTTAGCTGCACCACCACCCCTGCTTTTTGCTTTATTATTTGTCCAGAATATGGAAAATGAAATGATGGCATTCCCTGAATCTTCTCTTTCAAACTTGAGTCTTCAAATTTAAGAATCCTTAGCTGGGGTTTTGATTAGTTTCTTCTCGGTTACTAAAGTGTGTGTGTGTGTGTGTGTGTGTGTGTGTGTGTGTGTGTGTGTGTTAGCATAAGAGCTGGAGAAGGCATAGGCAGGTTTCAGGAGACATTCTGTGTTCTGATTTTAAGCTGAGAGAATCAAAGCTAGAGTGAGATCCAGCCTCCTGAGCAGTAGGAGGGCTCTTTGGAGTCAGCTGATGTAACGGTTGCCCCAGCCTAAGGGAGCATTAAGTTAAAGAAGTTAAGTTCACTATTGGTAGAACTAGAATTTGAGCTCCTTCAACTACTGCCAGTATTCTTCCTAATCTACCTCTGAACCTGCTTAGGGATCACCTTGCAGATGTATGCAGATGTAAGGAAACCCCAGAATGATATATATGTCCATTTCTAGGGCAGCTTGTGTCTAGTTAATAACTATATCTTTGAGGATTTCTCTTGGCCTGGCCAAAGTTCTCTCTTATTAGAGAGGTCATTGATCTTCGCCCTCCCTAGTTGGAGAACTGTCCTTCCTAGGTGAACTTGGCTGTTCACTTCCAGGTTAGAAGTTCTTCACAGCACCCTCTGGCTTTGGAGACTTTGTGCACCTTCACCCAGCCCAGGGTTCCTGATACCAGATGTGGATACTTGTTTGTAGGTGGAGTTTTCCTTCGCTGCTATTGCTTCCCAAATAACTGACACAGAGACTCACTATTAATTACAAATGCTTGGCCGATAGCTCAGGCTTGTTACAAGCTACTCTTATACTTAAATTAACCCATATTTTTTATCTATGCCTTGCCATGTGGTTTGGTACCTTTTCTCAGTGTGGTGTGCCCATCTTACTCTCTCTGCATCTGCTAGTGACTCTCTCACTCTGCCTCTCTTCATCCCAGTGTCCTCAGCTTAATTGTCCCACCTAACTTTACCCTCCCTTGTTATAGACCAATCAGCTTCTTTATTAACCAATGAGAGTAATACATATTCACAGTGTATAGAAGGATTATTCCACAGCGCTTGTTGGCATGGAAACAGTGAATAAGAAACAAGCTAAACATCACAAACAAGATAGGCAACACTTCATTGAAATTATTGCTCCTGAGCAACTGGGAGCCAGTGCTGACCAGAGAGTTGGCCAGGTTGCTCAGTAAACAAAGGAAGAGGCAAGCATTTCACTGAGCTGTGTAAGTCTAGAACTTTCCATTAGTCGTGGGCATGAGTTCAGAAGATGCCTTTCTTCTTATGCACTAACACCCTAGCTTTATAATTCATGAACTTCCAGAATCAAGTGGTCCCAGGGATTTCTGAGTTTCCCTTACAGCCGACATTGTTGCATTGAACAGACATCCTTAGTGAGTATAGGCTTTCAGTTGCTACCATTGTCCTGAATCTGATGTTTCCAAGTTTTCTGGAAACCAAAGTAAAGCACACTCACTCTCAAGTTGTACCCCTTGGCTGAGGTTACTCACCAGACCCTTTTAGGTCAGGATGCCAGGGTGCCAGCTGCAAACCTCTGATTGCTCCCTCAGAACTTGGTTGACGTGTCTATTCTTTGAAAGGAGAGCTATTAGGGTACTGTGGCATTCAACTTCAAACGAGCATGATAGAAATCATAATTACCAAATATAATGACCTATTTGCTCATCATGCATTACTTTCAACTATTCCACATAGCAGCTCCTTTGTTTCTCCCATAAAAATCCATATCTGGCTAAAGGCTGAAAAGAATAATACAGTTTTTCCTAGCCAGCCTGCACTCATATGGGTAGGAGATGATTACAGGCTCGGAGATGATTACAGGCCTAGTTCTTGTACATTGTTAATTTAAATGCAAAGGTCGAACACGTAGGGTCTGCTGCTCAGTGGAGCAAGTCTGTGGCTGCTCTTGTTATTGGTTTTGAGTACAGACACCTTTATTTTTAAATACCAAGATTCCTTTTACATAAAAACCCAAGATTACCTGAAACAGTTGAACACAGGCAATTTGCAAAGCAAGAAAAGAGAATGTCATGACTTTTAAATTTACTTAAAATATTTTGAATATTTTGGTATCTTAACTACTTACGAGTCTCTAGGTTTTAGCATAGGAACTGCATTGGATTGATAATTCAGTTCTTCTGTTTTATAGCTACAATTTGGGAAATATCTAAGTATCAATACGAGTCAAGGCAGAATATATAGAAGACCAAAATTTAGGTAAAGGCTAAGGTTCTTCAAAATGTATCTTGTGGGGTTCATCCACTTAGACTAGAAGTGGGTGAAGGATGGATACCTGTATTTGAATAAAGATTATATTGTTCATTATAACTCATTGCCTTGTGGTGACTAACTGTGCCCAAATGACTCGGAGGTTTCCTAAACTATCTGAGTTTCTGAATTTGCATATTCAGTGAGATCCTCTGTGAAACTTCCCGTGATTTAGTCATTTTCCCCCTCCAGCTAACATGTCACTCATCAGGCTAACATGTCACATGCAGGAAGAAAGGGGTGACAGTCATCCAGCTCATTTATTTCTTCATTTTAAAAAAGGTGTGTGTGTTGAGGGGAGGGCAAAACAGAGCGATTAGACGTTATTTGAAGGATTTGGAACAAGATATAAGAAAAATCTTAATATTTTATGAGTTTTAGTGATCAAAGTCATTGTTAAATTGGGCCTCCACACAGCGGCTGGTTTTCACATAGACATCTTAAGGCAAGATTTCAGAGAATCTATAACATTTCTTGTTTCTTTTTCTCTTTTAAAAACAATTTATAAATAACCTATGATTTATTTCCGCACTTTTCCATGCAGTGTTTTAAGACTGAGATTCATGTAGTTTACTGAAACTACAGTACATAAGATGGGGACCCCCGGGCTGCTGGACACACACAAAATCTTTGCATTATTGAGATTAGTGAGAGACCTTCCTAGCCTGAGCATGCCTTTGGTTGCCAGGGGAACCAACCATGTGGTTCGACATTCCTAGGGGAGGGGGAAAGGGTCGATAAACCCATAGTCAATAATGTAATCAATCGTGTTTGTACAATGAGGCTTTTATAAAAGGTTTTAACACTTCTAAATAAATGAACAAATGGAGTTTTTGGAAAGTGGCATGCCACAGGGCAGGGAAATTCTGTGCCCCTTCTCCCATTTGTGGGCCTGTGTGTCACCACCCCTGGCTATTCATCCCCGTGCTTTGTAATATCCTTAATGTTCGCTTCATTTTGTAATCTGTTCTAGCAAACTAACTGAACCCAAGGGAGGGCCATAGGCACCCTGATTTAGAGAGGTTCAGCCAGAAACTCAGGCCACTACCCAGGGCTTATGATTGGTGTCTAAAGTAGAGCAGCTTTCATGAGACTGCACTTCTGGGGACCTGCAGATTGTTTAATAATGACAGCATACTTGTGTTTACATAATTACAAATCCTAAATATAAGGAAATCAAGACTAGAAACTTCATAAAAGGACTCTTGAGGCTGGGGAGATGGCCCAGAAGTTAAGGACATTTAGTACTTTTCCAGATGACCTGAGTTCAATTCTCAGCACCCACCTGGGGAAGCTCACAACAGCCTGTAACTGGAGCTCCTGGGGATCTGATGCCCTCTTCTGTCCTCTACAGACACTGCACTCATGTGTGCAATGCCCCCAACACACACAGATACACACACATATATACATAACTAAAAATAAAAATAGTCTTTTTTTTTAAGACTCTTGATTTGATAGAGTTAAGTATTCCATGACTTAGAAATAACTGGAATAATGAATGAAAAGCATTAGACAACATTGGTGTTCCAAAATGTTATACTTGTCAAAGTAATAATAATTTAGTTAGATGTGGTACTACTACACATCTATAATCTCAGCACTATAGCACAAATCCTGAATGGTCTTATAATAAAAACTTGGAGCCAGATATCAGAGTGAAAGCTGAAAGATCAGAGGAGCAGAACAAGCCACAGCCACCACCTCTTACCTCACCAACTCCTCGGCCTGAAAAAGCTGAGTTCCTATCTCCTCCCACCTTATATTCCTTTCTCTGCCCAGCCATATCACTTCCTGTTTCAACCTTCCTAGTGCTGGAATTAGAGGTGTGTGATCCCAAGTTCTGGAATTAAAGGTGTGTGCCACCACTGCCTGGCACTGTTTCTCTTTTAGACTGGATTAATCATGTAGCCCAGGGTGTCCTTGAACTCAACAGAAATCCAGACAGATCTCTGCCTCTGCCTCTGCCTCCTAAGTGCTAGGATTAAAGGTGTGTGCCACCATTGCCTGACCTCTATGGCTAACTCTGTGGCTAGCTTTGTCCTCTGATCTTCAGGCAAGCTTTGTTTCCTAGATTACAAACAATATATCACCACACAGCATTAAGGCAGGAGGATTACAAGGTTAAAGCCACCTATGGAATACATAGAGACTTGTCTAAAATCCAAACAGAACCATTAAAATTATAAAAACTGCATAAACAGATGAATTGATTTGTTTACTCTCTCTCTCTCTCTCTCTCTCTCTGTGTGTGTGTGTGTGTGTGTGTGTGTGTGTGTGTGGTGCAACTCATGCATGCAGGTGTATAAGGAGGTGAGATGAAGTCAGATCCCTCAAAACTGGAGTTACAGGTGGTTGTGAGACATTCCGTGTGGGTACTGAGAACTGAACTTGTGTCCTCTGTAAGAGCAGCAAGTGTTCTTAACCATTGAACCATCTCTTCAGTCCCCAAAATTTATTTTGTAAAAAGCACTTATGAGAAAAATACAAATATACATAAACCATAAAATACATAGACGGTCTCTGCTATGGATAAAGTATAAGGTGACCTGTGAAAAGATTTATAGTGGGTTACAAAAGATGATGGATTTGGGGAGTGTGGATGGAGTTTAGTGTTAGGGCACTCACTGAGTGTGCACGAAACCTGGACTTGCTGTTGGGTACAACAGAGGGGACAGGAGAGAGAAGAAAACAGACAAAGGGGGCAAGAACTTTGTGATGATGAGGTTTAGTCTTTACTGATGTGTCATTACAATGTATAGAACCAATGAGGAGGAAATGAAAACAAAATCTTTCATGTGAAGAATATTATTTTTTACATTTTTAAAATGCATGCTTCCTATTCACTACCTTCTGGATTTTGTAAGTCTAAACTTTTTAGATTTGCAAGAGATGCTCTAAACAGCTTTTCTTGCCATTGAAATTTGCATTCTGCAGTACTTCCCCCCCAAATTATATGCAAGAGAACTAAAAGTGTTTCCTTTTCTTCCCTGTTTTTCTTAGGCATTGCCATAGGAGTCTTGGTTCGTGGACACAGTGAGCTCTCAAATCTGGATAAATTCTACTTTGCTTTTCCTGGAGAAATTCTAATGAGGATGCTGAAGCTTGTCATTTTGCCATTGATTATATCCAGCATGATCACAGGTACCTTGTGTTCTCTGATTATTTAAGGAGCCCATGAGAACCTGGGTTGTTCTTTACTAATTATGGAAAAATCAAAACTCATTGAGTGCATTATACAGGCATGCACACAGATACACACACACACACACACACACACACACACACACACACACACACACACACACGGGGGGGGGGGGGAATGCACCCTCATTTGCAAAGCCCAAAGCACATTTCCCTTGACTTGAAGTCTAACGAGATTCTCAAAGTGGCCTTGCTCCATTGTGTCACTGTCCCTCTGGCACTGTTGACCACAGTGCAAACCTTCGTTTGTCCAACATGTGATGTCTTGTGCTCAAGATGCCATTTTTAAATGTATTATGAGTAAAACCCTATCTAGGGCACAGAATGGGGAAATGCATATTTGGCCATGGAAATGTCAGCTTATGTCCTCAGGAAAAATATGGCTGTCAGTTTTGATCATACTTTCAGTAGCTGGCTCCTTTGGTGCCCAGCTCCAGTTTTCCTGCCCACTAACTTCTGGGCAGCTCTCCTGAGGGTGCCTCTCCTCCTGGCTCCTCACCCACTTCCTCTCCTCCACACTAGCTACGTACCTGCCCTGCAAGTCTGCCATAGCGTCAGCAGCCAAGAGCCATGGAAAAGGTTTCATTGGAGTTTGCATCTTAGTCTAGAAGACTGGTATTTTTCAATCTGCACTCACAACGCAGTTGAATTTGGAAATGGTTTTTCTCTTCCAGATCAAAATGTCCTTGTGTAGAGATTAACTTGATTTTTTTAATGCCATTTATCTGGAGTTGGTATGCTGCTGGGTGCATTCTGTGCTTCTTACACTGACTTAAATTTGGTAAAAGGTGACATGATGTCTCTCACTAGTGTTATGGACTTGAAAACGCAAGATTTTATATAACTATGCAATTAGGAGTCTTGACATGTCCTCTTTCCAGAACTCTCTTCTCAGTGTTAGGGCAAAGGCTCAGTGTGTTGAGACTGACATTGGAGAGTGTCAGCATTTGCTGTCGCCAAGAGCATTCTCTGAAAAGCTGTCACATTTGACTATTCCCAAGTGCTATACTCCAGTCAGACCAGAGCCCCACGGGACTATTTTTCTTAAGTGATCTTGGTGTTCTTGGCTTATTGGAAACTAAAGAGAACATTTAATTACTTTTATTTATGGGTTTAATTGTGATTAAAAATTAGCAGTTTCTTTCAAGCCTAATAGCCTGAGGGGTCAGAGTGGGGGACAAAAGATCTGTTATTTGTCTCATATAATATTTGCTTAGTTAAATTATTGAAAGCATTTAAAGTTTGGAAGATTTCTTATAAATACCCAGATTTCTGGCATTTTAAAAAAAATCAAATCAGCAAACACTGGGCTCATGTTTCCCCACATCAATAGTGTCCTGGAGCAAGAGACAGCTATTCAATTTAGCTGGCACAAATGCATTTGAGGACACCAAAGTCACCAACCACCATTCCCTATTCGGTACTCTGTCATTGCCTGCCAGGCCCCTGTAAGCACTGCAGTTATAACAGAATTTTCTCCCTATTAAACATCCTTAAATCAGTTCTTATACTCTTTCAGACAATACGAAGTCTTGGGCTTCTCTCTCAAGAAAAATATTCACATTTGTGCATATATAGAATATTTTGCATGTATCTATACAAAGTTTATAAGCTATGTGTGACATGGTTTGAGTCTACAGGTTTATGGGGAAAGTAAAAAAAAAATAAAAGAAAAAGAAAAAGAGAAGAACCTAGTCCAGAATAAACAGCAATTCATATAGTAAGCCAAAATTTAGAAGAAAGGGTAAAAATATGTGTATGAATATGCTACTTCTATAATAGTGTATGTTTGGACAGTATCATTCTTGGCAGTAAATAACTCTTCCTGATTTGCAGTCTGGAAGTTTTTGTGTGTATCTTAGCCTTGCAAATTATGCAGGGGAATAATTTACAGCCCTCAGATTCCATCAACAGCCCAGCTCTGTCCCAACCATAGCCCATAGCTCGCCTCTTTCCCTTCACCGACCGATCGCCAGGAGCCAGAGCAAAGACACACCTCGTCCTTTTGATATGAAACACTGAAAGATCAAAGGTTTGAGGAGCATCAGCAAAAGCGGGACTGGGAGGGAGATGCCACATTCATGTGTCTCATCGTCAGGCTGGTGGGGGAGAGGGTCGGCAGGAGTGTGGGGAAAAGGACTCATTTATACCTTTTCCGTCACCATATCAACTTAGAAGTCCTCTGGAAGACAGGAGGGAACATGTTCTGACACTTCTAGCTAGTAATTCTTGACAGTTTTTTATCATAAAGGGGTATATTCATAGAGACCCATTCCAAGACTCAGGTGTAGGACCCTCACGATGTGCTTTCATAATAATGATAAACTGTGAATGCATGTTACACACATACGGTAACATGTTGCAACTGCTAAAGGCCTGCTTGGCTACATACCGAATGGCCCATGAGAATGTTCCCACTATAACTCAGAACAAAAGGAAGAAACAGATCATATAACACAAAAGACAGTGTGACAGTCCGGACTGTATCATATTGTATTTGCATTTTTAAAAGTTGGCCCCAAAAGGATTAACAGCCTTTCAATGAGAATAGAAGTAAAATATGATCCACTGTGCTTTCTTTACATTTTTGGTCTTATTTCGTTATGATGTTTCTTTGTCTTGTTTTGTTTAAGAAGGAAATTGGAGAGTGGCTGAGTTCTTCTCTGTGGGTTTTAGACTTTGCCTCTGCTATTCCCCTGCCTCCTTCCCTTTTCAGCTCTTTTCCCTGCCAGAGCAGTGCCGCTTTTACCCTGGCATGCCAGTCCTTCCCTGCACTCATCTTTGCCCCTGCACCCAGAGATAGGCTGAGCCCCTTACAAATGCCTTTCCACAGGGCAATAGCCTAATCTGTTCCTGGAGGGGACAGGGGTGGGGGTGGGGGTACAACAGAAGGAAGTGTCTGGGAAGCTGCCGGTTGAGGGTGGGATTTAATCAGTTCTCTGGGAATAGTTAGAGGCAGAACTGCTAAGACTCGGACCCAAGACCAACACAGTGAGCTCCTGCAGAAAAAAACAAAATAACAGAAAAACTAACCTGTCATCAATGTCCCTTGTGGACTAAAAATGCGTATGTTACAGCTGCATTTTTTTTTAAACATTGAGCATCCTTCTTGGTGATGTGTGGTTAGGAAATCATGTTTATAGGGAAACTGGAATCTAGACTTGATATTAAATGGTATGGGGTGACTGTTAATCATTTAGTCAAGAGGTGATAACGACGTGCAGATATCTAAACAAAATGCCCTTATTTTCTAAATGCACATGGACCTGGGTAGAGGTGAACTGACATAAGATCTCCAGTATACTTTAGAATGGAGGGGGGCGGGGCATGGTTTAGTGATGGGATTTCCAGAGACTGGGTGTCATAGGAAGCCAGAATTCTCACCATGATTTACATCCTGAAGAAGGAGTGCCTTCCTGCCATGGTGGAGATGTGTGCTTATGCTCTTGGAAAGTTTCAGTTTCTAAGCTAAGTTCTATCAAACCACTAGAGAAATCATGGGGGAAATGATGGAGCTGCCTGAGAATTGTGGCTCTGCAAAAACCCAGGAGCAGGTCTGCACGGCTCATGGGTTTATATCTGGGTCACATTTCTTCAGTACAGTAAGTCTGATGGCTGGAGTCTTCACCAGCAGCACAAGAAAAGACTGGCCTTCCCATCTCACTCCGGGATTCTAAGGCACATCTTCCTGGATGCTCTTAGTTACCACCCAGGTGAGCTGTGCTCCATCAGGCACACCTGTGCCCCGTGCTGTGGCTGCCATCACACCTCTGATCCTGACAAGGTTCCCCTCCATTCCTCCATCTAATCAAGGGGCTCAACAATTCTCCACAGAGTGCATGAGGACTGAGCATTGCCAGGAACTTAGGTATAATCAGAAGCAGCTGAGACATCAGTATCCAGTCCCTCCCACAAAGGGCTCTTCGGGGTCTGTGCTCCTCAACAGGGCTCCCCTCTGCTTAGCCATCCTGCTTCCAAGACCGTGGAAAGCTTCTGCCTGTACATGAGAGCATTCCAACATGTCACACCTTGGTCCCAACACCCAACGCCTGATTCTAATGCGGAAAGGCTTCCTTACCACCCAGACGTCCTGTCCCAGGAAGTGTGTCCTCTTCCTGTAATATGTACCAATGGAGACCATCCATCCACCTTAGAGAAAGCCTCCTTTGCTGCCTTGAACGGTTGGTCTTTGCTTGTGAACACCATCAAAGTACTTAAGCCTAGTACCTGCTGGCTTGTTGGATATCCACGTAGCCAGTAGATCCTGGAGAATGTCCAGGTGAGGGTGAATCAGATCAATGTTGGCTTTCAGTGTGTATTTCTTCCCCAGGTCAGGGAGAAGCTCATTCCTGTTGCCTGCAAATGCCAACAGCATACAAGGGTGCGCAGAATGAGTCGGGCGAGTTGGGAAACGTCCCTCACCAATGGCTCGGGGCATTCCAAGTCTATGCCGAGCTGAGGAAACTCCTTCTTTCCCTCCTTGTCTCTCCCAGGCCGTGTGTGCGAATCCCAGGACTGAGTCCCTTTCCTGAGCAGGGCACATCACCAAACACTAGACATCAGTACAAACTGTCTGCCCTCCATTTTTCAAAAACAGCCATGCCAGGATAGCACTGGTTGAATGATTGGGTGTATATCTGTGGTGAGATTCTCCAAGATACTTTGACTTGTGCTCAAAAATATTGCTACAGATTATAAAGTGATTGTTACTTTAGCTTCTAGATTAGGATTGCAGAATGTTTCAGGTTTGGCTTCCACTATAAAAGGAAACCCCTCTTTTCCCATAACTTTTTAACCACTGAAGCCTTCTGTGACCTTATGGTTTTAAGGCAGGTGTAGTAACTCACGCCTGTAATCCCAGCACGTGGGAGGTGGAGACAGGAGGACTAGAAATTCAAGGCCAGCCTTGGCTACATAGTGACATAGTGAGTTTGAACCTAATTTGGGCTACCTAAGACGCTGTATAGAAAAAGGATTATTAATTATATAATGTCTTGAGACGGTGCTGTAGAATGGAAGGGTGGACGAGAACCAAGTGAAGTGGGCTGAAGAACTGAAGAGCCTCGCTGTTTACACTGGGTCTTGTAAAACACGACCCATCAGCTTGCTTCAGCTGGTGAAGGCATTCTTTTTCATATGCAACCTTTATTATTTAAAAAAAAAAAACACCTTGAAAGTAAAAAAGCATCACACACCAAAACTATCCAGACTCAAAGTCTACCTTTCTTTAGTGCTATCCATCTTGATTTACTCATGGTCTGCTGTGTGCTGGAAACACTCACACCCAGGAGAAAGACTCATGCCAGGGCCTCTCTCAGGCAGGGTTCACTCAGTTTTATTAACAAATGCTTATTAACCCCAACGACATGAAAACTAACAAGAAAGCAAACCCACTTCTGAAAGGGTGAATTCCAGCCACCCACCTATTCATGGAACCAAGGTCCTCTGATAGCCAAGATGGGTGTTCCCATCCTGACAGGCAGACCTGAAGATGCGTGTATCACTTAGTCATACAACTTGGTGTTCCCTGGAAGCCACCTGCTTGTAAAAGCAGGTGGCTGACAGCTTGGACGTGAACATCAGGAAGAAAGCATGCTGGCTCTCCTGGAGCTTCAGTAGTTCATTATTTCACTCAGTTTTTTTCTTTTTTCTTTTCTTTTTATGAAATTGCCATTTCAAGATGGTTTAGAGACTGAAAACCCTGGGCTGGAGAAGGCAAGGATGAGGCCCAACATGACATCCAGAGCCAGTGGGCTCATCCTGCATTTTAAATGCCCCCTTTTCCTTCTCCCAGCCCTGTCTGGGAACTTGGCAATGAGCCAGGGCAGCTTTGTAAAGACAACTTAGACATCCTCCAGAGATCAAGGACGTAGCTTTGACACTAGAGGATTTACTACATTAATTTGGGTTCTATAATGCTTTCCACCCAAGGAAAAGGACAGATACTGTAAAAGTGGTAGCCTTCCCATGAATGTGCTGCTTGCTCGGTGACAAAATGAAAAGTGGCAGAGAAGTGGCCTCGCTTCACTAAGACCCTGAGTCTCAGGGTATCAACCACAAGTGAGCAGGCCTTCAGCTAGAACTGGAGCCAGGAGTTTCAAGGCTCCATTTGACTAGGTAACCCAGACTCAGAAAGATAAACATGGTATGTACTCACTCATAGGAGGATACTAGATGTAAAACAAAGATGACTAGACTGCTACTCACAACTCCAGGGAGGCTACCTAGAAAACAGGACCCTAAGAAAGACACAGGGATCACCCAATGACAGAGAAATGGATGAGATCTACATGAACAACCTGGACGTGAGTGGGGGTAATGAAGGGCAAGGTTCGAGGGAAAGAGAGCCTGTGGGAGTGGGAGATCCCAGCTGGATCAAGAACAGAGAGAGAGAACAAGGAAAAAGAGACCATGATAAATGAAGACCACATGAGAATAGGAAGAAGCAAAGTGCTAGAGAGGCCCACAGAAATCCACAAAGATAACTCCACAATAGACTACTGGCAATGATTGAGAGAAAGCCCGAACTGACCTACTCTGGTGATGGGATGGCCAAACACCCTAATAGTTGTGCTAGAAATCTCATCCAATGACTGAGGGAAATGGATGCAAAGATCCATGGCCAGACCCCAGGTAGAGCTCCAGGAGTCCAATTGGTGAGAAAGAGGAGGGATTGTATGAGCGAGAATTGTTGAGACCAAGATTGGAAAAAGCACAGGGACAAATAGCCAAACTAATGGAAACACATGAACTATGAACCAATAGCTGAAGAGCCCCCAACTGGACCAGGCCCTCTGGATAATTGAGACAGTTGATTAGCTTGAACTGTTTGGTAGGTATCCAGGCAGTGGGACCAGGTCCTGTGCTCAGTGCATGAGTTGGCTGTTTGGAACCTGGGGCTTATGCAGGGACACTTCACTCAGCCTGGGAGTAGGGGAATGGACCTGCCTGGACTGAATCTACCAGGTTGAACTCAATCCCCAAGGGAGTCTTTGCTCTGGAGGAGATGGGAATGGGGGGTGGGCTTAGGGAAAGGGGGGTGGGAGGGGGAAGGACAGGGGAATCCGTGGCTGATATGTAAAATTAAATTAAATTATAAAAAAAGAAACCCCCTCATAAAGGAGTGTGAAATACTGCAGAGATTTTAGTGACTCTCCAATGTTCTAAAAGTATGGGTCTGGATCTAGGAGACCATTAATTCATTCCATCTTCAGTGAGCCGGGCTCTGTGGTACATCCACAATACATAAAGTTAAGGCCCATTCTAATGAGAAGGAGGATATTGCAGTGTTCTGTGGGAATAAGGCAGTAGAGGCAAATAAGAGGGGGGTTTGAAGGAAGGCTAGAAGTCAAAAGAGAGGGGAAGGGAATTCCAATCAGAAGGGAATGGAAGAAGCCATAACATCTCAGGGTAGATGTAAGACTTCAACCAGAGTTCCAGAAACAAGGGAGAGGTGGGCGTAAGATGGAAGGACACACGCAAGACTTCATGTAACTCATTAAGGACTCTGCCCAGCCTGCAGACTCAGGAAGAGAGTTACAGCAGTGATTCCACCTGAGTCATTCTGTGCAAATGGACACCGTGAGGAACCTCCTCATGGGGAAGGATCCACCACAGCTAAACAGGAGAGTCAGACCTGGGAGCCACGTCGCCTGGCTTTCAACACCGATTCTACCATTCACTAACTGTGAACCCTTGGATACATCACTTGTACGCGACTGTAAAAACTGGATCCTCGTGCTTTGGGTCAACTGTCAGAGGTTTTTAGAAGGTCCCTGAATTGGCACCAGAAGTTACAATGGTCAATATTAGGATTCAGTTAAACACGGGTGATGGAGTAAAAAATGCCACCAACATTAAAAGACTCTCTCCACAGCTCCTGACTTTCACCAGCTTATACGTTCTATCTAGAAGCCTCAGCTACCAATTGTAGAGAATTAGGAACTGAAAATGAGGACACTACAGCTGTGTTATGAAACAAAAATCACCTCACTGAGCTGTGTGCTAGCTGTTGCTGTAAAAACCTTTGGGTGGATATTGGGAGAGAATAGTTGAGTTACTCAGATCCTCTGTACCAGCAGTTCTCAGCCTTCCTAATGCTGAGACCCTTAAATACAATTCATGTTATGGTGACCCTCCACCATAAAATTATTTTCATTGCTACTTCATAAATGTAATTGTGCTATGGTTATGAATTGTAATGTGTTTTCCAATAGTCTTAGGAAATAGGAAAACCTGTGTTTTCCAATAGTCTTAGGCAACCCCTGTGAAAAGTTTGTCCGACCCACAAAAGGGTTTTGACCCACAGGTTGAGAACCAATTCTTTGTACTGTGTTGAATGCATTCATTGAATAACAAGCCTGTGAAGAGCTCCTGGGATCTTCTGAACAACTGCCCCCAAACACCAGTGTCTCCAATATTCTGTGATACAGAAAAAACCCAAACAGCAGAAGAATCATACACTGTGTGTGTGTGTGTGTGTGTGTGTGTGTGTGTGTGTGTGTGTGTGTGTGTGCATGCCCACTGCAGTGGGATGTGTTGTAGAGGTATGCATACCTGTGCACATGGGGAGTCCACAGGTCAGTGTCTTCCTCTACCATTTTACACATTTGTTTTTGGAAACGGAGTGCTACTGAACCTGGAACTTGCCATTTTATCTAGGCTGGCTGGCTAGCAGGGCCCACCTGTCTCCCCCACATGATGCTGGCTTGCAAACTTCTACCACCACATCAAGCTTTTCTTGTGGGTGCTGAGTATCCAAACTCCAATCCCCAGGCTTACATAGCAGGCCCTTAAGCCAATTGAGCTGTATTCCCACGCTACTCACTGTTTCCTGACAGGCTTTGAACCATCAAACCTGGATCAGTACTCATCCTATCTGAGGATGAGTTTATTTTGTTAACTTCACAGAGTGTAGAGTTGTGATGCAACCTGTTTTAAAGGAAATTCTTTGTATGAGTGTCTTTAAGAAATAGAAATGTCACAGTGAAACATGCACACAAAAAACACATTCTGCATACTTCTTTTACCTTTTCCATCCCAGAAGTATTCATCTTGATAGCTGAGATTTCCAGGACCCTCGATTAACAAAGTCAGATTATATCCAGCCTTGTTTTCCCTAGAAAATGAAAGGAAAACATTTCACGGTTTTAAAAATGGTGACACGTTTGTTTACTCCTTGTTGCAACCCTAAGAAGTGGTCAAGTGGGCGGAGTCTTGTCTCCCTCTGTAGAGATAAGGAGACCGGAGGTTGGAACAAGATTAAGCTGCTTTCCCGAGATCACATTAATCACAGGGCAGCACCTGGGACGGATGAATTCCGTTCTAGAACATTCTGCTTTCCAGAAGACTGGGGTAGACAACCACACATGAATATGCTAATCATTTACACACACACATTATATTTGTGTGTGTGTGTATGTGTGTGTGTGTGTGTGTGTGTGTGTGTGTGAGAGAGAGAGAGAGAGAGAGAGAGAGAGAGAGAGAGAGAGAGAGAGAGAGAGAGAGAGACTTTATGAGGCTTATAGGCTAGTAAGAAAAGTGTTAATGGGTCCATTGATGTTCATTTATAAGTGAAACACAATAAGCAGGATGCCACGCATGGACCCTTGGTGCTCAGAGAAGGGTCCCAAGGAAAGGACTTAAAAGCCAGATGAGGAGTGTGGAATAATGGCTGGAGAGGAAGGGCATGAGTGAAGGCTTTGAGGGGGAGCTTGGCCTGACAAAGAGGGCAGGGGGATGTGATGTATCCAGCAGGTACACGTGCAGGCTGGAGAGATGTCTGTGGGGTCTCATCCCCCAGGGTAAGAGTTCACTATTCTAGCCTCAATACCACTGGAGGATTACACTGACTGGAGTGTGAAATTTTTAACGTTTTAAAAGCTATATTGAACGACTGTGCAATGAAGGATGGAGGGAGGGGGAATGGCTATGAGGACGCTTATCACGTGTGTTCTGTGGCTCAGTGACACACATCACTGACCACTGATGACGCAGTTGTAGGTGGCATCCTCACAGGCCGCGCAGGCCGGGCTTGCCCACCCAGCTTTCTCCTCACTAGCAAGTTGAAGGAGACACAGGCTTTTAAAGACCGCTGTGTACAGGAGTACATCGAGCTTGGGGACAAAACCCATGCTTATTTCTCTTCGTGCGACTGGCCTGCCTCTCTGCTGGTGACCCAGCTAGAGTCACCCGGACAGTGGTTTAACGCCTGTGTAACCCTGAGCTTGGATGTTATGTCCACTCAGGCGCTAGCGAACGCCTGACTTCGGTGACAGAGTTCATCACGACACCTTGACTAGAAGGGAGCGACTGTCACGAAAACTCCATTCTCAGGTGGGTGGCAGCTTCGTCAGAGAGCACTCTGAGGAGTCTCTTGCCCTCGGATATTTATTTTTAAAGCTTGCTATTGTTTAGCCCACCCTGCTTCCTTTGTGGCGCGGTTATAAAAAGTTCAGATGATTATTCTGCTGGCCAAGCGCCAGCCTCCCTGCTTGCTCCTCAGAGCCTCCTCCTGAGGTAAATAAAGAAGAAAATGCCTTTTTCCTAAAATAAAGAGCCAGCAGGTGCCCTTAACCTCTAAGGACAACCTTGAGTTCTGTCCCTGTTTCCAGGCCACAGCCCAGCCTCAGAACTGTCTCTGGTTATGAATGGTGATCTTGCCCTAGGCATTTCCATCCAATTCTGTCCTGTGTGTCATGTTCTCTCCCCGGTGACACCTCCTGCTCCTGTGGACTCTGCTCCAGGACTTCATGAAGTAGCTCATTATGAAGTGGTGTGGAGAACTTTCTAACCAGCCACAGATCTAGCTAGCCTGTCTACACTATGATAAATGAATACATTTTGTGGAAGTAGGAATTACAGAACAAACATCTGCATGGCTCTAGGAAGTGGGTGCACAGTAATGAAGAGGAGCCAGGCAGTGGCGGCACATGCCTTTCATCCCAGCAGAGGCAGAGGCAGGCAGATCTCTGTGAGTTCGAGGCCAGCCTGGTGTACAGAACAAGTTCCAGACAACCAGGGCTACACAGAGAAACCCTTCTTGGAAAACAAATAAGGAAATAATTTGAGGGACACTGAGAAGTTAAATGCATTCTTTTGTGGACTTTTTTATTGGTGACAAGTATTTTCATTGGCCACTCTGGGAACTGAACTAAGCTACTGTGTGTAGGAGCTTTCTGAGGAGACTTCCTGCTTAGCTGACACAGTGGACCTGTGGGTAGCTGGGGGGATGATAGCCTATAAAAGTGCAGCTCTGCCGGGCGGTGGTGGTGCACGCCTTTAATCCCCGCACTTGTGAGGCAGAGGCAGGCGGATCTTTGTGAGTTCAAGGCCAGCCTGGTCTACAGAGCAAGATGCAGGAAAGGCGCAAAGCTACACAGAGAAACCCCGTCTCAAAAAAACAAACAAACAAACAAAAAGCGCAGCTCTTCCTGTCACGTGGAAAGCTTGGAGTACAAACGTTCACAGAGTACTTTAATTACCGCACCGATGATCTAGGGAAGACTGAGGCTCAAGCCTTGAAATAGTAGGGGACCGTATGCAAGAGAATGGAGTTTATTGTGTCTTCCTCTCCACTGCCCCTATGATGGCAAGGTAGAGTGGGTTCAAGGAATTTTCTTAATGGAGTTAAGTCTAAGTCTGTTCCCTTGACATGGTTGCATGCCCACTTAATGCTGCACAGTCTGGTAAGGTGTGGAGACTGTGCTGTGTTGTCCATATGATAGTCATGGGCCACATATGGCTATGTGAATAGAGAGTAATTTCAATTAAGTAAAATTATAATTCAGTGCTCCAGTTACCTAGACACCTGGCAAGTGCTTGCTAGCCGTATGTAGCTCCAGTCTATGTCAGTGGACAAGACAAACACAATTTCCACAGCACAGGGAGGTACATGGGGCAGTGCTGCTTTGGAATTTCATAGCACACGGAAGAAGTTGAGATGTCGTGGTGCATGAGAATGGGACCCTAGCTCCACCACTCATATCCATAGCTTGGTGGCATGTTGCATAACCCCTTTGAGCCAAAGATGTGTCCTCTCTAAAAATGGGCTAATAATGCCTACCTCATTGAGTTAAAGTGAGAATTAAAGGATATCTGTGATCAATGTGCAGTCATCGCTCAAGACAGTGTTGGTTGCCATCATCATCATCATCATCAGATATGACGTATTTATAGTATCCAGACAGACATTTCATACTCATTAAATTCTTTGTTTCTGTGATAGTTTTGAAGATTTAGCTGTTTTCCCCATGTTCCTTCTCTCTATAGTAGTCACCAACAACCCCCCCCCCATGATGCACTGTAAGTTGTCCGAAAACCTGGGTTTGGGGGCTGTGGTACCCTCCCTTTTTTTGTAACTACAATGGTAGAGAGAGTGAACAATATAGAAAAGTAGGATTGTTGATTTTAGCAAAATTTTTGTCTGGCTCAGAAACATTAATGACTGAGGCAGATGAGAAAAATTCGCAACAAAGCTCTTCCTAAGGCTGAGCACAAGAGAGCTGCTGCAGTTACTTGGGATATATCTAAGGCATTTCCACCCAAAATCCCATTTTTAGACAGCCTTTTGTTGCCAGCTAAGTCCTAAAATCGAGGCTGAAGCACTGAACTCATGGTGATGAGAGGTATTTCATCTCCTGGGAAGAAGAAACAGAGAGAAAAGTGGAGGAACCAGGGATGAGATTGCCCCATGAGGGGATCTCTGCAAACACTGTGATCAGCAGAGTGTCAGTCCAGGGAGGGCAAGAAGGAAATTTAGTTCAGTGCGACTCAGTAGCCAACGTTGGTTTGAAGTTGGAGAGTCTGACTCACAGTAATTTATTTTAGGCATATTTAAGCACAGCACAATTTGGGGGAAATTTTTCCTGGTGATAATTAACTCAATCCCTTGTGCACAACAAAGCTTAAGCCATGATTACATTGAAACTCTTGTAAAGTACACATGACATCTTCCATAAAGATAAGCTTATTCATTTTTGAATTGTGTCCTTCAGCTCTCTTGGGTATTTTGGTTGTCTTTACTATTGCAACTGCTACTTCTGATTGCCTTACTGTCAGGAAAATAAGTTTTCCTCGGCACACCAAACTCCATTCCCGCTCACTCCCCCCGCCCCATCAACACACACACAAAGGACTAGACTGATAGCAAGGTTATTCTAGGATGTCTGAATTTTAGTCTTGTCCTGGAAGTTGGTGAACGGACCTTAACAACAACTTGGGTGGATGCTAAAGGCCAGAGGCCTTCTCCAAATGCTTACCTTCCAGATGGGCAGTCCACATGTCAAAGAACGTTGTTTAGAATGAGAAATAACTTGTTCTGTCACCCTAACAGCAATGACATCCTTGTAGAGTTTTCCTGCACTTCAGACATGTGCCAGGAAATATGAGGAGCACAATCCTCCAGCCACTTAAGGAAATGGATAGGTCTTTTATGGTGCGAGGAATGCCTCTGAACACCACCTGTGCAACCTGCTAGCCCTTCAGCTCCAATGGCTTCCCTTTGGAGTTGTCTTGTGACAACCTCTTCCCTTTTCCAGCTGCCCTGAACTCCAGGATTTGCACACAGTTGTTGTGGGACAACTTGTATTAAAAATGCAAAATCATTTTCTATGGTGATACTTTGGCTTAAAATAGGATTCTCAGCTTGGAAATCAGGCAGTGTAGAATTTGAAACATCCAAATGACAGCATGCTGGAAAGTTTCTCACTCTGTCCCATCTCTCTCCTGGAAACTCAGAGAACATCAATTGACTCCATTTGGGTAAGCATCTCTGATATAGGGGTGTGTTTCTAGCAGAGACAGGTGGTGCCTTGTAGCACGAATCTTAAAAGATCTTATTAATAAAAACAAACCTGGGGGGCTGGAGAGATGGCTCAGAGGTTAAGAGCACCAGCTGCTCTTCCAGAGGTCCTGAGTTCAATTCCCAGCAACCACATGGTGGCTCACAACCATCTGTAATGAGATCTGATGCCCTCTTCTGTATACATAATAAATAAATAAATCTTTAAAAAAAATAAATAAAATAAAATAAAAACAAACCTGGAGCCATATATTGGGGTGAATGCTGGAAGATCAGAGAAGCAGAACAAGCTACAGCCACCTCACCTTGCCAATTCCTCAGCTGATCTGGAAGCTTCTTAGTCCCCATCCAGAATGAATATCAGCTGAACTGTTTGTTGCTCAAAAGCCTAAAAGCTTAACCAGCTCTAGTTCCTGGTTTTCACACCTTATATACCTTTCTGCTTTCTGCCATCACTTCCTGGGATTAAAGGTGTGAGTCACCATGCCTGGCTGTTTCCAGTGTGGCTTTGAACTCACAGAGATCCATATGGGTCACTGCTTCTGGAATGCTAGGATTAAAGGTGTGTGTGCCACCATTTTCTGGCCTCTCTATCTAGTGGTTGTTCTGTTCTCTGACCCCAGATAGGTTTATTAGGGTGCACAATATTTTGGGGAACACAATATCACCACAGTGCCTTCTACTGTAATACAGCCATCCCTTCAGACAAACCTCTCAAGACTAGGCAACATTCGGTTATTTTATTGGTAGCTAAGACTATTTGAAAGTAGACCTAACAATGTGGCCATTAAGTCTCTTGGCTTTCCAGTGCCAGAGAAATTATTTATATTCTTCCAGTCTTAGGTTTTTTGAGGTATCTCACAGTAGCAAACATGTATAATACATTTGTTCATCTAGGAATAGTTTTGGAAATTATGAAAAGAGCTGGGAAATATGTTAGGGTGGATAATGAAATTACTATGGTTTATTGTTGTATTAGGTGCTGTGAGATGGTCTTTATGTACCTGTGAATATGTGTTGTTATCCTTGGTTACTAAAGAAGCTGCTGTGGCCTGTGGCAAGGCAGAATAGAGCCAGGTGGGGAATCCAAAGAGAGAGACAAGGAGAAGAAGGTGGAGTCAGAGGAGATGCTGAGTGCTGCAGGGGAGCAAGATGTGATGGAACACAGGTCACACCACGAAGCCACGTGGCAAAACATAGATTAATAGAAATGGGTCAATTTAAGATGAAAGAGTTTGCTAGCAAGAAGCCTGAGCCATAGACCAAACAGTTTGCAATTAACATTAAGCTTCTGAGTGATTATTTTATAAGCTGCTGTGGGTCAGACAGGACACAGGAAAACTTCCAGCTACAATTGGTGCCCACCATTGGGCATTGATCCACATAGACCCGAAAAAGCTTAAAAAAGATTGTGAATGCACAGAAACAGAGCCCCACTGGGCTTCCTAGTCTCACAGTCTCATACCATCAGCAGCACAGAGATGCATCTCCAGACAGCTGCCTGAGAGATGGAGCTGGCCACCAGCTGCCATGAGCTGAGCGGTGTGGCAGATTTCTGAAGCCCCTCCCACAGGGGGCAGAACCAAGAGGCTTCTCCCAGCCTCTGCCTGCAGGACTGAGAGCCAGCAGCCAGGGTGGCTGCTTTGGTCCTAGCCCCTCGGCAGTTTGAAGCAATGGTCAGAAAATGATTACAGAGACACAATAAAATAGATTCAGATGGAAAAAAAAACTTCTAAACAGGTTACAATGTGTTTAAAAATATACATAGGCTTGAGAGAGAAAAATAAAAGGATAGAGAAAGTCCTTAGAAAAGAAATAGAGTAATAAAAAATATAATAAGCCATGTAAAGATGGAAAATACACAGAGTCTGGACACTGTATGTTATTGTGTTGTCTTTGAGTTGTTTGATTGCTAAGGAAGGAGCAACAGCTGCTAAGAGACAATTGATTATAAACGTTGCTGGATTAATTCAACCAATATATTTTGAAAATAACTTCAAAATTTAAGTCAAAAGATATGTTACTTTGGAGAAGAGGTTATGCTTTTATTTCCACAGGAAGTAAGAGGCTGTGGATTCATTCTGTGTTAAGAAAAATCAGGTTTGATTAAGGAAGACCCCCTGAAAAATCTCCAATGGGAACAGATGACCCAGATGATTAAATATTTCAGAGCGCCTCTGTTGCAGTTTCCTCTGAGTTTTGCATCCAGAAAGGCTTCAAGGCTGCTGGCTGAGATGATCCAGCCTCACAGACTACTCCAGTCAGGACTTGACCATAATCCTAATCCCTGAGAGGGTCCCCATAAGATTAACAGCACCCCCAATCAGCAGGAAGTAGCCTAGAGAACTATGCCCACATTCCCAAAATTAAATTATGAATGTTGTCATCATTTGGGGGGTTGGTTACAAGTTATTATGGATAATGGTCAGGAAAAAAGCTAAACAAAGGGATTAGATTAGGGAACTTGTTCTGAAAATAAAAGGGGAGGATATAGAAATGACAGGGAAAAAAGGGTAGATTATTGACTCTAATCCAAAAAAAAAAACAAAACAACTATTAATCTTGCATATTTTACATTAGTATGGATTTTGGTTTATTGATACAAATTTAAAGTTAATTTTGTTATACTGTATGTATATTTCTACTCTTGTTTAGGGTATCATGTTCATGCAGCTCATTTAAAAATGTAATATAGCCGGGTGGTGGTGGCACACACCTTTGATCCCAGCACTCAGGAAGCAGAGGGAGGCAGATCTCTGTGAGTTCAAGGCCAGCCTGGTCTACAGAGTGAGATTCAGGACAGGCACCAAAACTACACAGAGAAACCCTGTCTTGAAAAAACAAAATAAATAAATAATAAAAATGTAATATATAATTAAAAAATACAGATTAATAGTCATCTATAACAGCAAACTTATAGTTGTGTAAGGTATGTTTTCAAGGTCATACAGGGATATATTTCAGATAGATAGGCAATCTTCAAACACTTCACAGACCTACAGAATATGGCATTTAAAATGTTTTAAGAACTTAGACTTTTCTCAACAGTGAGACATGTCTGCTCTTGCAGCACCAATTATTTTAAAGAGGATGATGGGCATCAAAGAAACTCCATATGGGGTTTGTTTTCTTTATGGCAAAAGCTAGCCATGTGGGCAAAGAAAGTGCCCTTGCCTCAACTGCTGTACAATTTGACAGTATGCTATACAAGTTGGACAAGCAGGACACAAAAGAAAGTGACTACAGAACTTTTCCAAGATAGAGTGGGGCAATCCTTCAAAAATCCTGCTTCACAGATAAGTCTGTCAGATATGCTAGGCCTGTAGGCTGAAGATGAATGCACCAATGTTGCAGAGGAACTTTGGCGACTGTCCAGGCAGCCTGATGTCCCTGTCATTAGGTAACATTTCACCCTTCTAGGGTCTTTGATGGAGTCGAAAACTAATAGTTATAGTGTTCCTTAGTTATAATAGAAAGTAAATTAGATATAAAACTTATACTCACCAAGATAAGATAGATAAATATTTTCTCTAATTTTGTCAAATGCAAATGATTGGATATTGTTACTATAATTCTTACTTAATAACTGTTTTTGTTTTACTATCTTAGAGTTAAAACCTTCCTTTTTAACTAGACAAAAAGGGGGGAATGCTGTGGGATAATACTCTTGTATGCTGTAAAAATTTGTCACTCAAATTTGTTTAGTAGAACGCTGATTGGCCAATAGCCAGGCATGAATTATAGGTGGGGCAATCAGACTAGAAGAATTCTGGGGAGAGGAAGGATGGAGTCAGGAGTCACCAGCTAGATGAGAGGAAGCAACATGAGAATGCTGCTCTGAGAAAAAGTATCAAGCTACATGGCTAAACATAGATAAGAATTATGGGTTAATTTAAGTGTAAGAGCTAGTTAGTAATAAGCCTGAACTATCAGCCAAGCATTTATAAATAATATTCAGCCTCCAAGTCAATCCAAGTGGCTGCTGGGTATTTGGGAACAGGCGAGGAGAGAAACTTCCACCTACACTTAGGTTCAGAGACAATCTAAAGATTCAACAGCAAGGGACCAAAAAGCACATTATAGTCCAGCCACATGTCAGGCAATTTCTGTTTGTTGGTTGGTTGGTTTGGTTTTTTGAGACAGGGTTTTCCTGTGTAGCTTTGGAGCCTGTCCTGGAACTCATTCTGTAGACCAGGCTGGCCTCGATCTCACAGAGATCTGCTTGCCTCTGCCTCCTGAGTGTTGGGATCAAAGACATATGCCACCACCACCCGGTACATGTCAGACAATTATATACCAATTTAAATTATCTTTAGGGTAAGTTTGTGACAGTGAAGACTAATACTTTTATGTTAACTATAAAATTATCTATGTTTACAAAACTTTGAGAAGAAAATTTGGTAGAATGTTAACTACAGTTGGTGAGATAAAGTATGTTTGTGGACAGGAGTGGTCAGTAGCTATTACCTTAATAATTATAGGCAGATGTTATCTTCATATAACCTGAGTCTCCTGATAGAAAAGACAGAGATGAACACAACTGTGATCTGCCTGAGTGTCACTGCACAATAAGACAATTAACTTGGTTCAAGATAAATGGTTCCTCAGTACTGAATTTCAAAGGAAGTTTGTCTCTGCTATTGAGTGATATTATGTACAAATCTTGACAGCATCCATACATCACTTGCAGAAGGGGGACTCTTTCTATTTTATGACCAACGCCAAGAAACCCAGAGGCCATGGCCATGGAAATGAGCTGTGTAGGGAGTTTGTGCCCCACTGGCCTTCCACTTCTGAACTCTGAATTTGCAGTTTTAAAGTGTTTGCTACATCTTATCAATTGTGTGAGACGCGCCTCACAGCTCTTTATTAGAGTCCCTTGTGCTGGAAATCTGCCTTTTGACCTTAGCGTGACTTGACCTTTCTCCCCTCTCCCTCCAGGTGTCGCTGCACTGGATTCCAATGTATCTGGAAAGATCGGTCTGCGAGCTGTGGTGTATTATTTCTGCACCACCATCATTGCTGTGATCCTCGGTGACACTTCTTTCTAACTTCCTCCTCTATGTATTTGTAACTTTGTGTTCAAAAAGTAATAGGGCTTCTTAAAATGCACATTTTTTTTAGCCAGAAAGCAATATTGTCAGATTTTCTTAGACTTTTGCTGTCTTTGAGTCTGTATAATACCTTTAATGTGAAAAAAAATGCTGTAAGGACAGAATTTTGACCGTAGTACTGGGTATCAAAGTCTCTGATAAGAAACAGAGAGAAAGTGACATTTCTGTGCTCTGTCAGTATCACTGGGGAGAAAGACGAGGGGCCAAGAGTTATTATAATCTTAAGCCAGATCATTGATCTGGAGCGGTAGAAGACAGTTCCGGAAAGGTTGCCGTGTATCTGCAAGTAGAAAACAGAAAAGCATCAAACAAATGAAGTGCCTTTACTTCAGATAGTTCTGTGGCTGACTGAATTCAAAGAACTGGACCTAGTGTGGCCAGAAGCATTTCTAGGAAGTCACTCACTCTTTAAAAAGAAAAGCAAGAAGACTTCTTTGTTCATGCATTTGTTCACTTCAGTGGGGGGCAGGGTAAGGTAGTAACTAAGGTTTAGCATTTTATAGGGAACTTGCAGCCCCTCATGTCACAGTATTGCCTTGGCCACCTTGTCAACTGGTTCTCTAACACCCCAGGATGCCCTGGAAGGTTTTAATTCTCTGTGAATACTGTCTTTGGCCACAGGTATTGTGCTGGTCGTGAGCATCAAACCTGGTGTCACTCAGAAAGTGAGTGAAATCAACAGGACAGGCAAAACCCCTGAAGTGAGCACAGTGGATGCCATGTTGGACCTGATCAGGTGAGCCTTGATGGTGGGTGATTTCCTGGATGGGTTGTCCGTGTAGTCGCACAAGGCCGCATGAGTGATGTAATGCTCCCATGTCTTAGCATTTGTAGGTGTGTGTTAAGTGAATGTATGTATGGTGCACATACGTGGGGGTCAGAGGACAACTTCAGTAATTGACCCTCTCCTTCTGCCTTATTTGAGTGAGGGTCTTTTTGTTGGCTTTTGTGCTGTATGTGCTAGGACAGCTGGCCCTTGAGCTTCTGGAGGTTCTCCTGTATCTGCCTCCATTTTTACCATATAAGCACTGAGATTATCGATATGTACTAAGGTGCCCAGCTTTGCATGAGTTCTGGGGATTTGAACTCAGATCCTATGCTCATGGAGCAAGTACTTTACTCACTGAACCATCCCCCCCCCAGTCCAACATCTTAACATTTTAAATAATTTTTAAATTAATATGCATCTTCATTTGCCATAAATCCTACAAATTATATTGCCAGTCATTTCTACTTGCCAAGCTAGATTCAGAAAGCCATGGATAGAACAGGACCCTGTCTGAGGATTTAGCAGGGACCGAAATGCAGGAAATACCCTTGTTACGTAAAGATGCTGGGCAGAAGAAGTAGATGGCCAGTTCTGGGGGTTACTTGGAAAATTTCATGTTTTTATTATATAGAGAAACCCTCTTTTCTAAAGTGGTCAGTGCCACGAGCAAATTAACAAATTGAAAGTATCAATTTAAGCAGAACAAATGTTAAAAAAAAAGTTATAGGATATGTACATATTGAGCAGTTTGGGGACTAAGATTATCTCTACTTGTGACCGTACACTGTAATTTCATTCAATTTCTGCTGAATTTGCTGACTTATAAATGCATAGTTAGAATCACTAGGTTCCATTTCCATAGAATGGAGCAACTGAATCATGAGAAATTGCCAAGAAAGCCAAGTACTTAAATCTTTAGTTTTCTCTTTATATTTCAACTGTCCTACCATACCTAACTTATCTGCAGAAAATACAGTCACTCGGGTTTCTTGAGTCTCCAAGGCATGTAACTTAGCTAATTATAGGGTCCATACAGTTTTCTTCACACCCATATTTTATTAGTTCACATATTTAATTTGGTGATTATGACAGAATTTGCAACTGGCATTAAGTACTCCAGAACAAATATGACAGACTGTTCTAAAAATGGAAAGATACAGAAAATCAAACTGTCTCAACTCTGTATCCATCTGCCTGTGCAGCATTTCCCCAAGAACAGCATGGGTGTCACTTAAGGAATCTGTTAAGTGGAAGTTGACTAGGGGGACTCCTCAAGGGATACTATGCAGAGCAGAAGCTAGAAGAGAAACTGGAGAATCTATCCTATGCTACCCCCAATTGTATTGATCTATAGTTTAACAACCAAAACCATCTGTTTCCTGATATAATCATTCTTTCTGTGTTGCCAACAGGAACATGTTCCCGGAGAACCTGGTCCAAGCCTGTTTTCAGCAGGTAACATCAGTGGCTTTGCTCTTGAGTTGCCCCTGTGATTCCACAACCCACTGAGACTTCATTTTCCCCAACGACACAAGAAATGAAATGACCCCATCAAAACTTGACAGCAAAAAGTATCCCTGTGAAGGCTGTCATGAAATGCATACCATTATTGACAGAGTTCTCTTCTCAGGCATGATCTTCTCTTCACATAGAGAAAAGCAAGAGTCTGCCAACATGCTCTATTTTATTTATTTGTATTTTGGAGAGCCATGTTCTATTTGTAAAGAACTTGGACTTCCTGCAGATGCAATGCCGTGGACAGAAGAGCTGTCCATCTCTTCCTTCCCATCCCTTTCATGGTGACCATCTGTGTCCAACTCACACCGTGTTGACCAGCCCACCCAGAACCTGGGGCTTTTCCTTCACATTAGGTGTCCATTACTGGAGCTCCTCAGCAAAGCCATGGGTGTTTTAGATTTTTTTTTTTTCCTAATGAATGTTTACCATTGTCTTTGAGCCACTAAAAACCCCTTTTCTGTTTATCTGGGCTCCTTAAGACAGCTGAGTAGATCGCAAACTGCTGTATTCATTTACATAAATTACATGGACAGAGACCTCTATATAGACCAACAGAAATGGCAATTGCGTTGCTACCCCGTAGCCCCCACCAGGAACAGAACTACCTCTATTTAAGGGGTGCCTTTGCAGCTCAGTTACAGTGGTCGTTTGTAGAGCTGCAAGTTGGCAGAGATTCTGCATGGGGGACGTTTCTTTCTAGCATCATAATAAAGTAGCTTTTTCTCAAGCCACCATGATTGAAGCCTCACGGGACCAAACAGGGCTGGCTGATGGGAGAAATTCAACAGAAATCTCACTCACCGCGAAGCCCTGGAGGAACTGTTGATTTGGACACAGCCACTCAGTTACACCTTTCTCGGAACTTATTAGTCATCGTGACTATTTTTATCAAATTGCTAAGGTTATTTTTCCAGATTAAAAATGATGAGTTTAAAAAAACAGAAATGGTTGACAGGAATCTCCCTGTCTGTGAAAGTACCTCCGGATAAACCCTGCTTCTGTTTGCATTATGTCTCCATTCATTTTCCCCTGTCGTGAAAGGGAGAGAACATTTTAGAGAGAACTGAATGGCAGTTGTGGGAGACTGGGGGTTTGGATTTTTAGATCCCAGTGTTAGTCCCAGTGCCTCCTGGGAAGGATCATCAAAAGCTAGAGGCAACAGAAGCCCCATCAGTAGAACCCTTAAACGACAGTTACTTGGCCAAAATAACATCCCTGTGGTGTAGCCCCAACTGGATGCTAAAAAAAAAAAAAAAAAAAAAAAAAAAAAACACTTCTTACTTTTGGTGCAATTGTTTTTCTCCAATGTGCAGTACAAAACCAAGCGTGAAGAAGTGAAGCCTGTCAGTGATCCTGGGGGGAATGCCACAGAGGTGTCTGTCACCACCGCCATGACAACCATGTCTAAGGTACCATCTGCCACCCCACCCCTCCCTGGCAGGCATGTGCCAGTCTTGAGTGGCAGGAGGGAGAAAGATGTTCAGTTTTATTTTTCACAGAATCTTTGTTTGTGAACTTACCTCTTCTCCAAATTCGTCTGCAGCCCAGAAACCTTTCACAGTCATCCCCCTCCCCCAGAGTGGCACAAAACTGAGTCACCCACAGTACCTGAGTCCAAACTGAGCTTGAATGAGGCTACAATATATTAATTCATTTTGGTTTTCATTCAGTAAACACGCATCCATGTTGTTATATGTTTTATCCCACTTCTGTTTTCCTTTCGTGCATTTTCTTGGTGATTTTTGTGGTCTCTTTATTTTATTTTGTCCTGTATTTCATTGAGAATCTCTTCCCCTGACTATTTATGTGTGTGGGTGGCAAGGGATACTGGGAATTGAACATTGGGTCTCCTGCATGCCAGAGAAGCATTCTACCCTTGAGCTAGTTCCCCCAATGCATTCTCTCTCTCTCTCTCTCTCTCTCTCTCTCTCTCTCTCTCTCTCTCTCTCTCTCTCTCTCTCTCTCTCTCTCTGTAATTTTGGGTACTTACATATTTCTCGTGCACTTTGTTTATAGTCACCCCCATAATCTTTTCTGTTCTGTCCTCCCTAAGAATCCCATCTACTCTCATATGTATACATATTTGTATGTGTGTGTGACTCTACCACTAAGCTATGTCCCAGCCCTATAGACTTTTCAATCTAGAGTCCATATGTAAGGGAAAACATGCAATATTTGAGTCTGGCATATTTTGTTTCCATTCCATCTATAATTCTTTTTCCTGCAAATGGTATAATACCCCTCATCTTTGAGTCTGGCATATTTTGTTTCTGTTCCATGTATACTTCTTTTTCCTGCAAATGACACAATTTCCCTCATCTTTATGGATGAATGAAACTCCACTGTGTCTGTGCACCACATTTCCTCCGTCCCTTCATCTGTCAGTGAGCGCCTCTCCCCTGTCTTTGCTGTTGTGGCTAGTGCTGCAGTGAGCATCCATGTGCAGGTATTTCTATGCCACGGGGACTTGGAGGGTGTGCCCAGGAGTGGGGCTGCTAGATTATATCTGCTCCACCCCTGCATGCTCACTGGCACTTGTTTTCTTACCAGCAGTCATTATGACTGGGGTAGGATGGACTCTCTGTGTCCTTTTAATTTGTATTTCCCTGATGGTGAAAGATATTACACATTTTTCATATCTTTATTGGCTATTTGTTGACTTTACTATATAAAATGGATGGAAGCATAGTAATAAAATGCTCTGTAATGTTTCTAAGTACAAGAACACAGTGATACACTTTGCAGAGAAAATATATGTGTTAAAGAAGCTTCATTCAGACGTGAGTATAGTCCTGTTAGCTGTGAATCCCATGTTAATGAATCAACGTATAGAAAATCGTCTCTAAAATAGAAATGCACATGAAACAATGCCGTGCACTGATTGCTTGATACAAATGATTTGACAAGGCTGTGTATTTCCCCATGGGGACTTTATAGAACATGACTACCAGGAGTAAGGAGCATCATTATTCATAGAGAGAGAATGGTGAGCCTTGTCACTGTACCTCGGCCGCTCCATACAGTTGAGTACCTTGGGGACTGTTTTAGGTTTGCAAGGCTATAAACACAGAATACAGGCCCTTGCTTTCTTGCCTGAATCTCTCTGCCTGTATGTGCATCTGAATCCGGATCATCTGAGACTTCAGAAGGACCGCATGGCATGTGTGCCAGGTTCCTTCATGGAATCCAGCACCATTCCAGAATCAAGTGCCACCAATGTTTCTATAACAAAATCATGTATGTTTTGCCAAGTAAGAAACACAGTGGCCTCATCTCCATTCAGAAGAGATTTTGTCAAAAGAGTAGACCATAAAGTTACCAAGAAAATCAATAGACTGTGAGAGCTATTGAGGTTTCAAGAGAATCAGATTTGTAGTTTTTAGGCCCACAGTAGACTTCTGAATGATCTCAGAGGAAATATTTATTCTGTGTTTAGAGTGGGAGAGAGAAGTGTGAGAGGAGGAGGGAAATTTAGGAAGAAGAATATTCAGTCAACTTACTGATTAAATTAAAGCTGGATATGATGGTGCGTGCTTGTAATCCTAGCACTCAAGAGGTTAAGGCAAGGTCATGAGTTTGAAGCCACCCTGGGCTACCAAGTGAGTCCCTGTCTAAATAAATAAGTAGGGACGTGGAGATATGGCTCAGTGGTTAAAAGCACTTGCTGTTCTTCCAGAGGACCTGAGTTCAGTTCCCAGCACCCACATTGGATAGCTCACAACTATCTGTACTCCAGTTCCAGGGGATCTGGTACCTTCTTATGGCCTCCATGAGCATCCCCACATGCATAGCATAAACACACACACACACACACACACACACACACACACACACACGTAACAAATAAGTGAAAAAATATAATTTAAATTCAGTAGGCCATTGTTGGCTTCCGGCTTCCTACTGCAAAACGCCTCCATTTCTCCCAATTATGGCCATGGGTCCTCTGTAGCCAGGTTTCTTATTGACTCCCAGGGTGGGGGTGGGGCTCTCTTCTATTCAGATCCACCCTTTACTTGCTCCTTATTACTAACTATTGATCAGATTTCACAAATAGTGTTCTGAGCACCCTCCATATTGGAGTTGCTGCTCCACATTAAGAGGATAGTGGAAGAACAGATAAGATATCATGTGACATATGACAGACTTGTCACATCCTCAGACAAGGAGTGACAAATGTCATCTTCAGAGAAACCAGGGTGCTTTGGGAGCATTGGGGGCCATAAAGGATGAGGAGGAATCATTGAAACAGGCTACAGAGGCCTGGTGCATCACATCTTCTGCCTATGGTGTGCATCTTTCTTAAACATTCTTTGTCTTTTGAGTACTGCAGTGGTTTGAAAGAAAATGGCCCCCAAAGGGAGTGGTACTATTAGGAGGTGTGGTCTTGTTTCAGTGGGTGTGGCCTTGTTAGAGGAAGTGTGTCACTGTGGAGGCGGGCTTTGAAGTCTCACATATGCTCAAGCCATACTCAGTGTCTCAGTTCACTTCCTGTTGTTTGCCAATCAAGATGTAGGACTTGCAGTTCCAGCACCTTGTCTGCCTGCATACTGCCATGTCCTACCATGATAATAATGGACTAAACCTCTGAAACTATAAGCTCCCACCTCAACTAAATGTTTTCCTTTATAAGAGTTGCCATGGTCATGGTGTCTCTTCACAGTAACAGAAACCCTAACTAAGACCCTCGCCTAGCTTTCCCTCACCTCACAGATAGCATTTATGTCCTAGTTTCTGTGTGACACTTGTAACTCATACTGTGGCTGTGCAGTTAAGATACTAATACCATCTTGGTATTGGCTCATGTTTCTCACAGTTCATATTGTCTCTCCAGCTACATTTTAAAACCTTGTGCCATAGCCTATGCAGTTAGAACATTCTACCATAAACATTTGTTCTGTCATAAATAAGAAATGACTGGTACCCCAGGAGCTTATCAGGATAATTCTTTATAGATCCGGTCTGTCCCACACAGATTATGTTATCTCTTAGTAAATCTTGTGCTATTTTTTGCTCAGAATGAAGAAATGATTCATAGTATCAGCTATCGGGCTGGTTTTCATAGCTTTGAAATCCTGTTGGTCACATCAGACTGAAGATAGGTGATGAATGTCCCTTGGCTTCATTATCAGGAAGGGACAGATGGTATAATGTCCTCCCAATGTTCATGCTGGTAAACACTCTGTAGTTCGTGCATTATTAATTTCTATCTTTTAAAAAAGAATTCTCCGCCGGGCGGTGGTGGCGCACGCCTTTAATCCCAGCACTCGGGAGGCAGAGCCAGGCGGATCTCTGTGAGTTCGAGGCCAGCCTGGGCTACCAAGTGAGTTCCAGGAAAAGGCGCAAAGCTACACAGAGAAACCCTGTCTCGAAAAACCAAAAAAAAAAAAAAAAAAAAAAAAAAAAAAAAAAAAAAAAAGAATTCTCCAAATGTAGCTAGTGGTTAACCCTGAAAAATGCTTCAATTCTAAAATTCATAAAAAATCACAACATTGCAGCACTGGAATTTTTCAAAAGACATGCTCACAGATGGGCTTGTTAAAAAGAAAACAAGCCCTTAAACTTCAGTGGCAGGGGGCAGAGCATTTCATGGGTAGGCTTTCCTCATTATCATTATACCTCTGACTCAGATCACTCTGGTTCCCATCATGCTTCAGTGTATTTTCTTGGTTTTGATCCACAGAACACGACAAAGGAATACAAAATCGTGGGCCTGTATTCGGATGGCATCAATGTCCTGGGCTTGATCATCTTTTGCCTTGTCTTCGGACTTGTCATTGGAAAGATGGGAGAAAAGGGACAGATTCTGGTGGACTTCTTCAATGCGTTGAGTGACGCAACCATGAAAATCGTTCAGATCATCATGTGGTGAGCAGTGCTGATTAATGCCATTTTGCTTCCCCTGATAACACCTTCTCAGAACTGTAAAGAAGAGGCTTACATTCCTCAGTGGGTCCTTCCTAGAGAAGGCAGATATTTAAAATCAACATGGGACTATGTTGTTTGAATCTAAGATCGTCTTTCAATAAAAAAACCCAGAGCCAGATATCAGGGTAAAAGCTGAAAGATCAAAGAAGCAGAACAGCCAACCACTAGTTCTTATCTCTACGAAATGCTTAGCCTAAAGAGAGTTAGTTCCTGCTTCCTCATGCCTTATATACCTTTCTCTGCCCAGACATCACTTCCTGGGATTAAAGGCGTGTGTGCTTCCCAGTACTAGGATTAAAGGTGTGTGCCACCACTGCCTGGCTCTGTTTTTCTCTCCTATACTGGATCAATCTCATGTAGCCCAGTGTGGCCTTGAACTCACAGAGATCCAGACAGATCTCTGTCTCCTAAGTGATAGGATTAAAGGTGTGTGCCACCACTGCCTGGCCTCTGTATCTAATCTAGTGGCTGGTACACAATATATCACCACAGAAGTATTAACTAATTTCACATCCTCCTCTAGAATTAGTCTAGTCCTGAAAGTCTGTCAGCCATTATCTCTTGCCTCAGGCCTAGAGAGCAACCTGCAGCTACCCAGCATTCCTGTCAGAAAGTTCCTGGGGTATATGAACAGAAGGTGCTTTCCTTTTAGGCTCCAGTGCAGAAATGAAATTCAAAACATCACAACTTTTCTAGCCTGGGCACAACCACATCTGAATGAGAAAACTGTCTCCTGGCATCCAGAGACACCTCCTGTCTGTCCTGCCTCTGAGATGCCCAAAAGTTCAGCTTTCCTGGGAGGCCCCTCGCTCCCCTAGTTCATGTGGAATTGGCTCGACATTTTATAACCCAAATGGCAGGAACTGACAATAAAATATCCAGTGGTAACAGCCAAGGAAGTCACTTAATCCCACTAAAACCGCAGCTTCATCACCTGCAAGAAAAGGATAGTAAAACCTGCCCCAGGGCTAGGGGAAGAACATCCAGTGAAATGATGTGTGTAAAATACTTCCCCAGCGTAAGACATAGCTAAATGGAGGTCCACAAATGGAGCTATCGGGTCACACCGCTGCTGCTACCATTGCCTCTATCCATGACACCTGAGAAACAAGATGATCATGGCTGGAGAGATTTGTTTCATAGGAGATGAGCAGCTATGATGGTCACTAGGGTATATGTGCACTGTGTGTGTGCTTCTGTAGCGCACATCCTTGTCAGCTGCCCTTAATTTGGAGTTGAGTAGAATGAAGAGAGCGTGCAGGTCCTAAGAACATTAGAGGCATACCGGCCTTGAAGCTGAACCCTTGGCTTCCTGATAATAGCCTGTGGTCCTCCTGGTGGAGTGAGCATGCACACTGAGCATGCCCACACTGGCTTCTTCCCTCCCCAGCAACCTGTCTGAGAAAGCCCCTGATGACTGAATTGTGTCTTTCTTGTGCTTGCTTTCTAGTTACATGCCCATTGGCATTTTGTTCCTAATTGCTGGGAAGATCATAGAAGTTGAAGACTGGGAAATATTCCGCAAGTTGGGCCTTTACATGGCCACGGTCCTGAGTGGGTATGTCGGACTCGAGAAGAAACCGAATCCCCTGCAGAAAGGCCAGGGTGTAGCTGGTTAGAAGAGGCTTTTCTCCCCTGCGCAGGGAAAGATGGGGTTTGGAGATAAGAGAGTATCAAGGCTGCCCTTTAACAGCTGTGCTGTAGGTGGATCATGCTGGGCTAATTGCCAGCTCCTGGCAGAACAGCTTGGACCAGACTTTGCCATTGCCTCTATTGGTTGGGTTTAAAACAAGAGAAAAACTCATTTGTAGGTTCTTGGGGCTATCGCCTGTCCTCTTCTTCCTTCAGAATGTAAACTAATCAAGCAGGAAAGAATGCCTCCCCCATATCCCAAGGCTGAAAGAAATTAAGAAGGACCTAAATAAATTCCATCTCAAGCATGTAGGACTGGTTTTGGTTCTGATGTTCTTGCTGGGCTGGTAGCTACTGCTGTGTCTTGTGTCACCAGGGTGTCAGGGTGCCAGGGAGATCATCTGGCTATTTAGTAAGTGTCTGAGACCTTTCAGAATCCATAAAACAAACAGGAAGGCGACAGGGTTGAGTCCCTTGCATATTTCTTACAATCCAGCTGTTGGCTCCTTCAGAAGAGATGTCATAGGTTATGAATGGTGCCACCAAACACCTGGCCAAGGACAGAATGGTCCTATATACTGAGAAATGTGGGGCAAGAGAATGAGTAAATGACTGATTTAGTTTTCCACTGGGCCAAACACCCAGCTTGAGCCATGGGTTTCCCTCTCTGAACCTGGCTACACTGAGGAGTTCCCACAACACAGTGTTAGTTGTTAACCCGGTGTGCTAAAAACACAGCTTCCTAGCTGTCCAGAAGCAGCCTGGTCCTACAGCGTGGGGGTCGGAGTTGAACTGCTAGACCACAGAGATCAGAGAGGCGGGGCTTCTACCTTCTCCCAGCCCTGCGCTAGAGCTGCTGAGACAGGCAATACCAGGGATGGGGTGGGCAGTGGTGCGGCTGAGGTCTGGGATGATAAGCCATTTCATAATGGGGCTCTGTTGAGTGCTTGTCTCTTGCTCTGTCTAACCTAACGTCATAGCTAAGATCTCATGATTCCCTGGACTAGGAGGCCCCTCTCCTCAGACCCTCAGGCTTCCTATTTGTAGTAATCACTGCTTATTATTCAATCTTGTCTAACTGAACTGTCAGCTTGTGCTTACGTGTCCACACCATCTGCTGGTGGGTCTCCTTTAGTCAACCCCATGTAGAGCAGCCTGTAGATTCCAGCGTGAGGCACTCTGGGAGGACAGGGATAATAAAGAAATGAGGGCCGGACCTAAAGCACAAGTTTCTCCTTATTGAAACTCTGACTTCTGTCTTCGATAGTAGACACCATTCACGAGCCTAGTCCAGAATGGGATGGGGGTGGGGGGGAGGCTGTGATAAGAGCTATAATGAGAGAGAGAGAATTCTGTAGAAGGTGGCAGAGAGGAACATCATCGCACACTGAGCAGGAATGTCAATTACAGAGATGGAGATGATGTGACCCTCAATGAGCTTGGAAATCTATTCAGCTACATGATTTGCTGATAACTTTGACAAGGTGTCTCATTTGCTGACTGAGCCTTGACATCCCCACCTGTGGAATGGGGACATGGTTTCGCTGTCAGCATCCCCATCTCATTGGGTCTTTACGAAAGCTTAAAGATGTCATAATTGGAAAGGCTGGTTGAAAACCAGGCTCAGGTCTGAGGAAGTGCTGTTAAGGCCTTCTCCCTCTCCTCTGCAGGCTTGCAATCCACTCCACCATAGTACTGCCGCTGATCTATTTCATCATTGTGCGCAAGAATCCTTTCCGATTTGCCTTGGGCATGGCCCAGGCTCTCCTGACGGCTCTCATGATATCTTCCAGGTAACTAGAAGAGTGTCTTGGAGGAGCCTCCAGATGATGCTTCTTCGGCTTTTGTCACTTGGTGGAGATGTCTCCAGCTTCAGGAGTTTGGATAGACACCCTTGAGAGATGGTGCCTATATTCTCTGTCCATCTCCTTGAATGTATTTCTCCACCCTTTTGAATACTTCCTATACTCTTGCTGTGGCCTGATACCCAGAAAATATTCTGCTGTAACTGTGGTAGGCACAGCGCCTTCTGATTCCTGGACTGGCCAAAAGTACCAGCATACACGGGCTGGAGAGGACCCAGGTTCAGGTCCCAACACCCACATACTGGCTCACAAATGTCTGAGAACCAACAACTTCTTCTGGCCTCTGAGTGTACCAGGCACACAGGCATGCATTTGGGCAAAACACCCATACACATAAAAATAAAATAAGAATCAACTATTTTCTTCATTACTAGCATGTTATGGGGCCCTTTGTTCAATTTTTGGAAGACAGGGGTTCTTTTGGGGTGGAGACTGAGGCCTGGCATTCTTAAACCTAAATTCTTTCCCCTGGATCCCACAGTTCAGCAACTCTACCAGTCACGTTCCGCTGTGCAGAAGAAAAGAACCAGGTGGACAAGAGGATCACAAGATTCGTGCTGCCGGTCGGTGCCACCATCAACATGGATGGCACTGCACTCTACGAGGCTGTGGCAGCCGTGTTTATTGCGCAGCTGAATGACTTGGACTTGAGCATCGGGCAGATCATCACCATCAGGTGAGGCACGGTGTCTGTCACTCTCCTTTGCATCACCGCTACCTGGACTGCCTCAAGTTAACATGACCCCTGAAGACAGACCAAGAAGGACACAGAGGTGAAATGTCCTATTGGTTCATAGGTCCCCACCCAAGATGAAGACAAGGGGTAGACTTGTGGTACATATGATTCCTGCTTCAGGATCTGGGTAGCTAAAGCATCTCTCTCTTCAGTTTAGTGTGACCAATAGGTGCCAGATAGTGCCAGGCACAGATTAGACTCCTAAGACTCAAGGTTAAATAAGCATCAGCCCCTGCTCTAATGGGAGTCCCTGGTGGGTGGGGATTAAATACCCAAATAAATGCTGCATCTGTGGTTGGACTCTCATGAAAAAAATGATTGGGGGGTGTCACAGGATGGCCCCAACAAGGGAAGGATCAACTCTACCTGGGAAGAGGGGGGAAGGATTCCTAGAGGGGCTGGAAGTATAGATGAATCTTAGATGAGGAACAAGAATTTTAGCAGGAAAAAGAGACAAAAGCTAACAGCTGAGAACAGCAGAAATAGCTCATGGCCTAATCCGAGTCAAGATTCTTTGGCCATAAAGAGCCCTGTGTGGAGGATCTAGTATAACATTTTATCATATCATAGACAGATTTGCATTTTAAAAAGATAACTAGCAGTATGATGGGAGGCTTGGATGGGAGCAGGACCACCAACTAAATCAGTTAGTCTCCAAATGACCTATATCAAGATGGACACTGAGCACACCTCTGAGTTAGTGAATCAAAGAGCCACTATCTGGATTCAGGCTAAGGGACAGGAAAAGGCTGAGATTGATGGTTTGAGCTCATCAGAACGAGAGACACAGGAGGAAAATAGTTTATACTTCTTGACACATTCAATTTGAATGCCTTTAAGAATTCAGGGGCTGGCCGGGCGGTGGTGGCGCACGCCTTTAATCCCAGCACTCGGGAGGCAGAGGCAGGCGGATCTTTGTGAGTTCGAGGCCAGCCTGGGCTACCAAGTGAGTTCCAGGAAAGGCGCAAAGCTACACGGAGAAACCCTGTCTCGAAAAACCAAAAAAAAAAAAAAAAAAAAAAAGAATTCAGGGGCTGGAGTGATAATTCAGTAGATAAGAGAACTAACTGCTCTTTCAGAGGACCCAAGAAGCTTCGCATGTTGGCTAGCTCAAAACTGCCTAGAAATCCAGCTCCAGGGGATCCAGTATCTCTGTCCTACATAGGCACCTGTACTCACATGCACATGTCCACATGTGTACACGCAAACACATGCACACAAAATAATAAAAATAAAGTACGAGCCAGGTGGTGGTGGCACACACCTTTAATCCCAGCACTCAGGAGGCAGAGGCAGGCAGATCTCTGAGTTTGAGGCCAGCCTGGTCTACAAAGGGCATTTTAGGACAGCCAGAGCTACACAGTGAAACTCTGTCTCAAAAAACCAAAAAGAAAAAAAAATTTAAAACATTGGAAATTTTAAAAAATCAAATGCAGATATGATTGATGCTATAGATCTGAATTACAAACCCAAAAATCAGGGTCAGCTGCTTATCAGTGGTCATAAGACATGTGGGTTACAAGTCAGGAGTCTGTGTCTGAATCTGTCCATAACACTATAACTAGTTATAACTGGAACCTTGGGCAAGCTATTTGAATTATCTAAGTTCTGTTTTCTCACCTGTAAAAGGAGGAGATAACAGTGCCTATGATTTATTCAAATATGATAATTAAGAAAGAGGATGTTTATAAAGTCTTGGTGTTGACACAATGAGTCTCCAGGAAATGTTAGGAATGGGTGACATTATGCTGGAGGAGTTTGTAGAGGAGAAAGTAAGGCAAAGCCTCAGAAAGTCCTACTAGAGGTGGATATGAGGGAGGTAAAGAGAGGGAGAAAGAATGGAGGTGGGAGGAAGCCAGGGCATTGTGGGAACCTAGAGACAAGTGGTTTATTCTTAAGGGTTAGAATGGTTCAGTGTCTGATGCCAAAAAGAATTCAAGGCAAATGAAAAGTGAGAAAGTGGTAGGGATGGCATTGGTGAATTCCACTGGAGTTGATTCCTAGGATGGCATCATGTAGCCACTAGCCCCGTGTAGCCAATGGCTGACTGAACTGGGTAGCACAGATGTGGAAGAGTCCCATCACTACAGAAAGCTCTGTTCGATGGCACTCTTTGAGTGACAGATTGGGATTCCACTTGACCTCAGGATTGATGAAGCCAGGCCATACATTGTACATAGCCATATGTGCTCATATACATATGAAATATTTGTAGTGTGCTTAGGTTTTGCCTGTGATCGGTTGTGTGAGACCACGTGTGGAATTTTCCATTCATACTGTCACATTAGTCTTAGATTTTGGAGCATTTAGGATGTTGGATTTCCAGATTAGGTATTGACGTCATCATGGTGAGGCTCACTAGGGCTGCAGGAACAGAGTCTTCTTCTCTGATGATTTAAAGAATAGAAAAACAGGAAAAGCATGGTCTCAGCACTCAGCCAGGTTTTATTGATGCGTGCACGCGCACACATCACACATACATCACACACATGCACACACACACACATCACACACATGTACACACGCACACACGCACACACACACACACAAAGAGACAGGTTCCTCCAGTAGTAGAGAGGGTCCAGAAGCCAGAATCTGAGTTCTCCAGGCAGAGCCAAAACTTTCCATGTTTGAGGATGGATGAGTTGCCTTTCTCCCTCGGGATTGGCTGGTTTGGGATGTTGCAATGGATTGGGTAATCCAGACAAAGAAAGAAAGCTGATTGGTTCCCACCATGAGAGCCCCTCCCTTCATTTAAAAGTCAGCACGCGAGTCTCCTCTGGCAGGAAAAACATCTGTCTTTGTCTTAAAGAGGGAGAAGAAAGTCAGCCATGTTAAATGTGTATGGGAAAGTACATTAATCTACCTAGCGCCTCTTTGCGCTGCCTGCCTGCCTACCAGAGAGCTGTTAAGACTTCTGGTCCCTCAGCATGCTCAACCAGGAAGTTGGTAGTGGCTGCTATACTCAGAGTGTCATGTGTATTGGTCCTAGCCGAACAGCAAAAGTGGCATATTTTTAGTGTTTTGCACAGGTACTCTCCTGATCTTTATCGGGCTTCAGAGAAACATCTTGCTGAAGAAAATGCTCTTAGTAAATTGGCAGAACCTGGAACGTAGCCAGATGTGTCTGACTCTGAAACCTGTGTCCACACTACTTCACAGCCCAGCCTCCAATCCTGCTGGGCCAGTGTGCTAGGAGAGAACTTGGTATCTCAGAAGCTGAAAACCCTTTTGCTGAAGCAGGATATTGTTGAAGCAGATGAATAGGTTTTCATATCTTCCCCCTTATCTGAAGATAACAATGTTCTGAATGTCACACCAAAGCCAGTCAAGTGATAGAAGTTTTGTGAGCAAGTTCAAGGCTCAAGGGCAGGCAGAATGGATTCTGAAGCCCAGCCTCAGAATGGCTAACCATGATATATTGAGGCTTCCGAGGGGGGTCAATGAGCCTGGGCACATATCCATTCTGACAAAGAAAACCTATTGATGCATTGTTTAATTTTTTTTTTCAACCAGCATTGAAATAATGTAGGGTTTTTCAAAAGAGGACTTAGGAAGGACAGCTCTGATGGATGATGTAAGGCTGAAACATGTAGAGATGTTGGTCCAGCTCCAGAACTCTCTAAGTCACTGTAAACCGGTAGCCATAGCCTCTAAAGGAACACGTACTAGGCAAAGAACCTGGCTGGCTTTTGACCCATGAGCAGCCTCTAGAACACAGCACTAGACAGATGAGTAGGCAGCGGAATCTGTTTTCTGAGAATTCAGAGACCTTTGGGACCCAGAGGAAGATGGATTGCGGCTAGATCTGGGTTTTATCTCGTTGAACTCAGCAGTTTCTGCATCTGTACTCTGTGCCCACCCACATCTGGAAATGGTACTCTAGCCTGAGGGTGAGTCCATAACTTCAGAAAGCACTGTGGGTGTCCCTGCCTGCTCCTTCAATTCAGAGGACTTTCAGGGCCTGGGGAGCCTTGATGGCTTGGAATGACCCAGTTAAAATAAAAGCACTGCTGGTGAGAAGCTGCACATTACCAGGAGAAGAATCCCTGTGCCCTAGTCTGGGTGCTCAAGGGGGATCTTGTCAAACACATGGTAATGAAGTTCCTCCAGCTACCTACCCTGGATTCTGGATCTCACCTCCTTTTGCACAAAGTACATCTGCTGGAAAGAAGGATCAGTCAGGAATGCTCACACCTTGGATGGAATCACACAGTTTCTCAATTCAGTGCCCTAAACAGGTGTTCTTGGAGAAGGCAAGAATCTTGTGATACCGGGAAATTATGTAAAACCAGCTTAACCATTGCTTCATCCATTTTCCTTCACCTCAGGCATCCTTGCCCATCCACTCTACTGTCTGTCGCTCTTCTCACCTTCCCTGGCATATGCTAAGTGCTCTGCATGTGACTGAGCAGCAGAGACTGGAGGAGGAAGGACATAAGTAGAGAGGGGTCTGACACTTGGGATCAGGGCATTGGATGGGTAGATAAAGCCTTGTATAAAAACTCCTGTTGGTAAATTCCTACCATCCTTCTGGGTAATTCTGCCTCAGTGTTGATGTCACTTGTTGCTATTCTATACTTCCTTGCTTTAGGGTGATCTGCCAAATGCTCTTCTGCTTCCATGGCATTCTGTTCCTCGTAAGCCTCAGCAGCTCCCATCATCTGTGTGTGTATACATATATATATTATACACACACATTATATATATAATGGATGGATGGATAGATGGACAGATTTTAGGCAGATCAATAGATACACGAGTCAGAAAGTCAGAACTGATATTTAACAAATAGGTTCTACCTGTCCCCTATAGGAACCTAACGAACACAGAGCCTGTTTCAGGCCTGAGGCCTGGATGGCGATAGAGGGGTCTAACCCTTTCCTGCCATTGTGTTTTGGCTACAGTATAACAGCCACAGCTGCTAGCATTGGAGCTGCCGGCGTGCCCCAGGCTGGCCTGGTGACCATGGTGATCGTGCTGAGCGCTGTAGGCCTGCCTGCTGAGGATGTCACCCTCATCATCGCCGTGGACTGGCTCCTGTGAGTTGGAATAAATTCCCCTGCCTCTGCTGGCTGGGCAGGCAGCTTCCTAGCCATGCAGAATCTTCTCAGTGTGCTGCTTTTCCTCCTCATGTTGCCTAATGAGCCATCTGTTGCTGCTTTCACTTCCCTTTAGCCAAGCTGTCTGGTAACATGCTTAAATTTAACCCTTCGAAACTTCAGCAGGGTTTCTCAAAAGCCAGTGACTCCATCAGTTCATGGTATGCCTGGTGACACTTAAGGTTAGGGGCTGGGTATGGGACAAGATTAAATATGAGACAATGTAGTGGAGGCATGGGACAAAACCCCATAGCCAGACCCACATATCCCAGCCCCAAGTTAGCTTCATAAACAGGGCACCACCTGCTTTGAAACCCCAGCCTTTTTCCAGCTGTCTTGGAATCCTCTGGGCTGGTGACGAGAACAAAGGTTTTAGCATATGCCTGTGTTTAAATCCTCATCTGGTATCTTGCTAGGTTTAGGATCTCGAACATGTTCCTTAACCCCTCTGAGGCTCAATGGCATTATCCGTGAAATGGGAAAAAGTTATGCCTACCTCAGTGGCTTGTTGTAGGGACCAAAAGGGTTCATTTGAGCCAGGTGTCTAGAAGTATGCCTGGCAGTTCGGTACATGCTTGGCTTAGGGCAAGTTCTATTGCTGTGATGGCAATGCATCAAACCACTTAGCCCCTTACCCTCTCTTGTATCTCATACACACACACACACACACACACACACACACACACACACACACACACACACACACACACCATACACAGAACATCTGTCTGAGGATATGCCTCCTTGATGCCCCGAATTGAAAGTGGAGCAGCCTGGTCTCTGGCTTTAGTCTTGATACTCACACCTGCCTTCCAGTACCAAGGTGTGGCTCTGCTCCTGGGCACCAGATTGAATACAGCTCCATACTGAACCTCACCTTAGAGAGAGACCAGGGTTGTACAGTCTATAAACAGCAGCTAGGTTTGGAGAAAGGGACACAGTCATGCTGTGGAGGTGCCAACCTTGTACCTGGCTTGGGAGCTGTGACTTCTGCACAGGAATGGGCATCCCAGGTAAAGGAAGAACCGGCCTGACTTGAACCCTGGCTTTTCCTAGAAGCAGTGACTTTCACTGCCAAGATGAGTGGAAGGTCCAAACTATGGGATGCAGGGATGCTGGGCCAGTGCACTCTGTGGCACGTCTCCTGTCAGAAGGGCATCCACAGTGGCATGTGCAGTCACTGTTGTCCTTTCCTGTCTCACAGTGCCATCTCACAAGCGCGCCCATGTTCACAGTTCTCTCACCAAATCCTCGGTATCAAAATGGACACACCCTCCGGAGGCCTTCACAACAGGCTTTTCCTGCCACTGGCCTCTTCTCTGGCCTATATTTTCTGGATGCCATGTTCTCCCATGTCTTTGCCAGGTTGTTCATGGAGTGACCTTATTTGGTAGACATGAGTATACCGGGGACACACCTGAGATTCACATACTTGGCACCGTCCACCCCAACCAAATATTCAGATTCCCTCGCCTTAGCCAAAAGACAGCCCATAATGCCAGGGCACCTAGGAAAACCACAAAACTGAAGTCAGCTCAAAGACAAGTTCTTGAGTTCTGAACCATCCTTAGTACCCTCCAGGTATCTCTGGAGACCCCATTCTTATTTGGGAAGAAAGGAGGGAATTTCTGGAGACTAGGAAAGGTCATTGCTACTGTCTGGGAGCATGGACCAAGTAGAGCCCATTTTCTCATTCTGTCCCTTTGGGAGCCACCTTCTGCCCCAGGCCAGTGAGGCATCTGGTGAGTCAGGGGACAGCATTGTGCATTGACTTAAATCTTAACCAGACGCATCAGAACCTTTCTTTCTCCATCCATCAGTGAAGGAAGATGAAACCTGGACTCATTCTGACTCTCCTGTCTCTTTCCCAGGGACCGGTTCAGGACCATGGTGAATGTTCTGGGTGACGCATTTGGGACCGGCATCGTGGAGAAACTCTCAAAGAAGGAGTTGGAGCAGATGGATGTTTCATCTGAAGTCAACATCGTGAACCCCTTTGCCTTGGAACCCACAATCCTCGACAATGAAGACTCCGATACCAAGAAGTCCTATGTCAATGGCGGATTTGCAGTGGACAAATCTGATACCATCTCATTTACCCAGACCTCACAGTTCTAGAGGCCTAGCTCCCGATGACTGGGATGAGAACGGACATTTCCACGGGAGCCATCTCTTAGCAAACTCCAACATTAAGGAATGAGAGAAACACTAAGAGTCAACTGTACATTTAGTTTGATAAACAGACCTCCAGATTATTTTCTATATTTGGCTTTATAGCCTTTGTTCTCTGGGTTTGGGAATTGGGGGTGGGGTAGAATGAAAGAAAATTAAGAAAGCTGTGTTATCTGGATTTTCTAATTCTATAAAACAAAGTGTGGAAGCATAAGAAGTAGTTAACTGTAGGAATTAGGGGATGGATATGGAAGAGAAATTGCTTTCTTGTGCATAGACCAGTGTTTTTAAACAATATTATTATTATTGGCTACAAATTTTTACTCAGGCTTTCTATTGGCATGACTTCCTTTGCCTTCTCACTTTTTATAGATTATGATGCATCTCAACAGCCCTCCCTACCCGGTTAAAGTGCCAAATTTTCCATTTGACCTCATCTTCAGTCACTCTCAAACTACTCTAACAGAAAAGAAAAGGATCAGCATAATTCTGCAATAATAGTTTAAGATAGTTGTGGGGTTTAGGGGAAGGGAGAGGGTTTTTTATTCAATGTACTGTATTGGGATGCTGGTAGCTGTTTAGCCAGTGTTCGGTATAGAACTATATGTATATGTGTGTATATTTATTATTTTCATATAATTTGCAAGACAAAGATCAGTAATGAACTATCAATGTGAAATAAGACACTCTCCTTGTACTTGAATCAAAACTGCAATTCCAAGCCGGGTGGTAGTGGCACACATCTTTAATCCCAGCACTCGGGAGGCAGAGGCAGGCAGATCTCTATGAGTTCAAGGCCAGCCTGGTCTACAAAGTGAGTGCCAAGACTGTTATACAGTGAAAACCTGTCTCAAAAAACCAACCAAGTAACCAAACAAACAAATCCTGCAATTCCAGCTGAGGTATACTTTGGAGCTCACCAGAACATTGTCAGGGAGCTCTGGGATAAGACATCAAGTTGCTTGGTTACTGTGTTTCACCCCTAAAACAGAAATGTATTATGGTGGAACTCTATGGTGGCACAGCCAATCATTTCCAACTCCCGGGCTCAAGCTCCCTCCAGGGAGGAGTCCCTGTGGACACTGAGTAAATGCATTTGCAAAGGCAGCTCTCCCAAAGGCTGGATGTGCTCAGATCCAAACAGAAGGCTTCAAGGCTTCGCTCTTCAAGGAAACTCAGGCCCACTTCACAAGGCTGCCCCTTCACTGCTCTTGGTTCCCTCTGCCCATGATGGCAGAGACAATAGTGGCAAGCCATCACCCAAGCTGTGCTTCAAGACAGGCTGCCTAAGTTGAATAAGCCACGTTGCAAGGGGACCAAGCGATCCCTATACTGTATTCTTTTCATTTTATATATTTTTTACTTTGGGGGCTTTTTTTGAGGCAGGGTATCTCTACATAGGACTGGCTATCATGGAACTCACTATGTAGACTAGGCTGGCCTCAAACTCACAGAGATCCTTCTGCCTCTGCCTCCCTAGTGAGGGACTGGAAGGTGTGCACCACCACGCCCAGCTCTATACTGAATTCTTATAAAATAAAACCCAGGCCGTGAGCTACTGGTGCCAGTGGTTCAGGGAAAATGTTTCCATTTCCTTCTGCCTCCTTAGGAAAGGATCATTTGGAGAATCTTGGCCTTGCTGCTTCGAGTCCTCTGTCTTTCTCCTGCTCATTTCTGAAGACAGCTTATTAAAAGTCTACACTTCTGCCCTCATCCTGTAAATAAAGCTCAACAAAAACTTGTACTTGACATGGAGACAGATTCTTAACGCCACTGTTTCTGTAGTCTCACTAGCCACCGTACACCCGTGGTTTTATATTTAAGAAGCCAGAAACTGTGCCAAAGATTGCAGGGAGGTGAATGAGAGCTCAGGATTGGCCACCTGCACCTGAAAGCTACAAGAAATGGACACTGAATTACCGACTAAACGTCACAGTGACCAATGACTCTGAAATCTGAAGTACAAATATCAGTATTCTTTATAGGAAGTCGAAATGAAGTTGAATGAATAATTTAGAAATGAATGGTTCTGTCCCCCTTATCTGGTGGCTCTCATTAGGGACACTAGAGTTTGGTAGCGCTGTTCACAAATTCCTTGTAGCCAGCCACTTAACACCCTGTGCTGTTAACCGTGAAAAAGGACATGTTCCATTTCCTTCTCAATAAACATTTCTCCCACTCTTTGCCCCCTTATCTTCCTGCCTCTTATCTATTTTTTTATCTTATTTACCTGGGTAGGTGTGGAAAGGTAAAATGCGGGGCTAGTGTAAGAAGCTCTATGATTATTGGCTTTAAAACCAGAGACGATTGGTTTGAAAACTCTTTATCACCCCGAGAATGAGAGGTCAGGACTTGAGGAAAACATACTGATCCTTCATGTTTACCAGTGAGGATTACAAGGCTGAAATACAGGCTCATTATGGACAGTTGAGCTCATATTTTGTGGCTGAAATGAAAATAGAATTTTGCTAGAAATTGCTATCATGGAAGGCAGCCATATCTCAAATAGGGTGATGATTTGGTTCACTGAAGGGCCAATCCTACCCTCTGAGATAGGATTACCAATTACAAGTGGCAGGATTTGAAGTGCCCTTGAATGGGATGGCATGCTCCTACCTGAGCACCCCACTTATCAAGCAAGTTCTGTAGAAGGGGACTCATTTGTATGGTAGATATCAAAGGAACAGACAGTTTCCTGGGCCCCACTGAAGAAGGGCAGCATACAAATGTCAGTTGATTTCTAGCCACAGGAATACAGAGTCTTGATTGCAATGTGGGGGTGGGAACGAACATTCCCAATAACACAGCCCCTTAGAACAAAGTTTGGTGCAGCTGAGCAGAGGCCCAGTACATGAGCTTAGCCTTCTCCCAAAAGAGAGTGTCATTACCAATACCAATGGAGGACTTTGATTTTTTGTAAGCTCTCTGGGTTATTAAAAACCCATCCTTGTTTTTAGGTCACCATGGGAAACAGTGTGACTTGCTGATCAGGAGAGGGGAGCAGAAGCCATAATGGCTTTGCAGGTGATTAAGAAGTTTCCCTCTGTGGCAGGAGGGAAGGGGTTCTGCACAGCCTTGGCAAAGCACTGATGATAAGATACGCATCTGCACTGATATTCTACAATTAGTAATTGCTCAACAAGAAACCACAAGAGACACACAACTGGTGGGTGCTGAGGGATATTTGTACATTATGTGAAGATGTATTGCTGTGATTGATTTAATAAAGAGCTGAATGGCCAATAGCTAGGTAGGAGGTATAGGTGGGACTTCCAGATAGAGAGGGGAAGTAGGAGGAGATAATCTAGGCACACAGGAGATGCCAGGAAACAGGGAGAGGAAACAGAAGGTACAAGATGGAAGAGAGGTAATGCCATGATAGAACATAGATTAATATAAATGGGTAGATTTGAGTTATGAGAGCTAGTGGGACAAGTCTAAGCTATAGGCCAAGCTTTCATAATTAATAAAAATTCTCCAAGCTTTCGTAATTAAGAAGAAGTTTCTGTGTTGTTATTTGTGAGCTAGCTGGTGGGACAGAAAAAGGACTTGTTACAGGTGGGCATGCAACTCCAATACCCTCTCACCTTAGTGATCTTTTCCAGTAACCCAAGACGCCTGCCCCCTCCAAAAAATAAATAAATAAAGTTGGCACAAAAGGTTAAGACACTTTCCCAAGGTCACATAAGGAACAGAGGTGGTGGTATGTGATTCACTTTAACTCAAGTCTCAGGCGACCCAAACATTTCAAGACATTGAAGAATCATGGTAGAGATCTGCTTTACAGCATAATTCCTATAATTAAAAAAAAAAAGCATTGCAATACTTACAATTTTGCTAAGGGTTTTGAACATAGGAGAAGGGAAGGGAGGAGGGAGGGAGGGAGGGAAGCTTGCTTTGGAGGTGGTGACGGGTGATACTGTACAGATGGTTATGTGAAATTATACACATTAAATAGCTTATTGCATGACAATCATGCCTCAATAAAGCGATTTAAATACATTAATGAGATCATGCATTGATCATGTGCTGGCACAGAGCTAAATAATATATATATATATATAATCATATTTGTTCTTTTTAACACTCCTATTGCCCTGTTTTCCAGATGAGGAAATTGGCCTACCAAGTTACTTGCCCGAGTTCACCCAGCTAGGACATACACATGATTCCAAGTCTTCCCGACTAGCCAATTAGTTACAGGGCTTCAAGATGCTGGCAAAGCCAAGGCAGGGGTGCAGGAGAACATCCAGTTTCTTCTTTCTAAGTTGTTTGTGCTTTCTCACATCACTTAATTTGCTCCAACCAAACTTCCTTATTCAAATTCTCCATCCCCATTTTTCCCATTCTGGCTATGGGTAATTAATGTATCTATGACCCTCCTTTCACCTAATGGCTTGGCCTTCCCTCCTTATAACTGATTTGATATCATTAATATATCCTTCCACCCAAATCTCCTTTACGTCCTTCAATCAAAGCCCAATTTTTTCCAGAAGAGCTATCGGTTACAAAATTAGAGGCAGGCTGGCAGATACCAGAACAGAAGCTGGAGCCCAGTTTTGCTCTTCCTTTTCCTCCACACTTTTTAAGCTGTTCATCAGTTTCCCCTTTGCCTTCATTTCCTCCCCATGGCTAAAGTCTTAATCCTCTGCAGTCTGCCTTCCACCCACACAGCTCTCCTAACCTCCAAGGTAACCAATGCCCTGTTAGCAAAATCCAAACAGGCACTTCCTCAGTCATCAGCCTCCGGTCTTCTGCAATACTCATCAACTTCGATCAGCCTATGACCATCCAGCTCTCTGTCCCTCCCCTCCGCGTTTCCTGACACCTTCCTAAGCTACCCCTCCTTCTGCTTTTGACTCAGGATCTCAGCTTCTGGCAAATGCACAGGGGACCGTGAATACTAAGGGATGGGTGAACAAGCTCTGTATCATTCTGGTGTCTCTCCGTGCCATTCCACCAGAAAGCCGTCCATTACCACAGCTATCACTCTACACCGATGATTACCAAAACTATACGGCCACACAATGTAAGTGGCTGTCACCTGCCCTGGCCAAACTTCAGATCCCATTTCCAGCTTCTTCTGGGCTTTTAAACTGAACTAACCCCACACCAACCTCAGAACCTTTTCCAGAAGTCTCTCCTGAACTGAGTAGTATTTCCAGAATGCAACCCTTCCCCCCTCCTCATCTTCGGGTAGCAATGGTTCTTCCTGCCTTTGAATCCAACGGATCTGAGTTGTACCCATGTTTACAGAGGTTAGTGCAATCATTTGAGTCCCTCTTCTGTGGCCTTCAATGGGGAAGCCCTGAGTAGACCATGTTGATTCTGAAGATGCTGCCCAGGATTTTGCCCTTTAGACATGGCTAGTAGAACCTGAAAATCCTCTACAGCATATTTACGACAATGAAACCTTGATAATGAGAATGAAATTCAAAAAGATTTAAAAAAAAGAAGGCCAGGCCTCCAGTGCATGTAACCCCCCTGTTCTGCCTCTCAGTACCCCACACCAAGTATTCTGAGTATTCTAGCCACCCTGTTACAAAGAGACTATAAAAGAAAAAGAAGAGAGTCCTTTTCCAAAAGACTTTATTTGACCTCCCAGTCGCCAAGTTCATCTTGCCTCACAGCTCATGAAGAACACAGAGTTAGGAAATGAAGGAGCCCATGTCCTGAGATCGATCTCCACGGAGATTATTTTCCTGGCCAATGCTTCGCTCCTATTACTTATGCCACACTTGCCTTACAGCTCAGCTCAAGGTCACCAGCCCTATGCCTCCTCGGAGGATCGGGATCCTGGCCCCCACCACACACCCAGAGACTTTGAAACAGCACTTAGATGGGATGGCTGCCTCTTGATTTCCTCCCCACCTCCAAGCTTGACCAGCCACTTCCAAGCTCCAAGCAAGCTCATTAGAAAGTACTCGACTCTCTCACCCCTAAACCTTAGTGTCCATGGCACAAAGTCTAAAGCCTTTAGGGCTCATATCTAAGACACTTTAGAAAATGCCCCCAGGGGACAATTCCTCCTCCCTACTACACAGGCCATTGTCTTCTTCAAATGCTTTACTTCTCCTAAATTTCTTTCTGAAAGGTCCAATGTTTCTTACCTCCTGGAACACAGAGAAATAACAATATTTCATCACATGATTAGATATTGCCTTTTACTAAGTTAATATGAGACCTGGCTAAAAAATAATGAAAGTGAGTTCTACAAGCCTCACTTAAATCAGTATCATTATTTTACACCACTAAACACAGCCATGGAGTCTTCTGTTGTTATACATTTATATTTGGAGAATCTAAACATGTCATGGGAGACTGGAGGGGACATTTGGTGGTTCATCTCTCTTTAGTTCCTAGCCACCATTATTTCAAACCTCCTGTGGTTGACGGTCACAAATCATCCCAGAGTCTTAGCTTGCAACACTTTCTGAGAACCACACTTAGGACATCTTGTCCTCTAGTAAGGATAGAAACTCCAATAGGGACAGGCCATTTCTTGCACCTAACATGACCTCCCTCTCCCCACAGGGTTGAGTACTGTACTGAGCACAGAGTAGGAACCTACTGACAGTCAGTGAAAAGTGGGGGATCACCACAAGGCTGTGGAAGGGGGTCGGTTGCCAGGGCTCGGACACGGCATGACTCAGTGCACAAAGGATGCCATCACATGCCCGAGTTGAACTTCCCTTACGCAGAACCAGATGATCTCACATGACGAGTTTCCACCATGAGTCAAGCACTTCCACCAATAGCACCTACCGCTTACATTCTGTTCCTGGAAGTCATCCCACTAAAACAGGTGTGATGTTTATCTCCGATCAGAACATTGATCTAAGTGTCAGTTCCTGAAGGAAAAGGAACAGGGAGGCTTATTTTGAAGGGGGGGGGGAGGAGAACTTCCTAAAAATGCTATTTACAAACACAACATTTCAAGGACAGGAAATAGCAGAAAGCCCTCTTGTTGACACAAGAGGTGGCTAACCTCATTCTTAAGACTGTCAGGAGACCTGAGTTACCCTGTCACTCTGGGATAAATGACGAGTTAGTTTTTTTCAGGCCCTCAGGTACAATCTCCAGGAATTAGGATCAATAAGGTTCATGCGACAACCAACCAAGAAGTCACAAAAACCAACAGAACATAAACCATGTGGTTTGGAAATAAGACAGACCAGAGTTTGAAAACTGGTTCTGACATTTGGTTTTCTGAGCCTTGATGTCCTTAGCAAGAAAATGGGAGGAAATGATGCTTTCCTTAAATGAGTCTAAGAGATGGAAACAATAATGGTAATACTTGATGGGTTCTGCTTTTGTGCTGGGCACTGATTTAACATGCTTTTTAAATGAGTCATCTGCATTTCAACTTTCTGAGGCAGATAGTATCACAACTCCATTTTAAATGCTTAATAAATGTTTAACTGAGGCATGAAGAGGTTGTATTATTTGGCTCTAAAACCAGGGGCTCAATCTTTACACCTAGGCTGATATGTGCTGGATACGGGCCCATGGCAAGAGATGTTAAGCAAAGGGATTAGAGGATGAGAGCAGATACGGGCATGCAAAGGGGAGGAAAGAAACCTCATCTGTGTTTATGGCCTCAGGTCCCACACACCCACCACCACCCCAGGGAGGATAATGAGGTCTCTAAAAAACATGCCTCTCCAAATTACCCCACAGCTGTCCTTTTCCTGGCCTCTTCCCATGGAAGAACAAAAGACAAATCATCCTTCACATCTACCCAGGCTACTCAGGACATACAACGACACACCTGCCTGGTTTAAAAACATTCCCAACCAATCCCAACCAAAGGCCTAAAAACCACCCACTCGTATACCTCACAGATCATTGTTCAACTCTCTTACCTTCCAACAAACTCTCTACATTGCCAGGTCTCCCTTCTATCTCTTCAAATGCAGTGCTGGCCTTAGAACTCATGGCCTTGAGCTTATTAGGCAGGTACTCTGACACTGAGCCATGCCCCCAGCCTCCCTTTTCTTTGTTTGAAAGTCCTCATCTAGGTGTGACTTGGAGCCAACAAGCTCCAGAATCCGGATCACTAATTCTGGGTCATCTATGGGAACCCCTCAATGTTGTCATTTCAGAGTTCTTGGTATTGTCAAGATGATAACAAGGCACCACCCCACCACACACACACACACACACACACACACACACACACACACACACACACACACATACACACACACACACACACACACAAACTCACAACTCCTCAGTCATGTAAAATATAGATGGCACCACATATGCTGTGTGGTCTTGTGGATGGCACAGCCTTAACAAGAAGGCAAAGCTGTGTGGTGACCACAAAGCTACAGACTGTAACTGTGCCCCAGCAGGGGATTCTTGTGTATAGGTAAGGACTGGTGCTATTTGACCATGAGCTGCAGGGCATTTTAAAAATAAAGACAAGGGATAGGGAGATGGTGTTCGGTCTCAAACCTGGGACAAAGGGCTGAGGTTCCTATTTAACATATCAAAGTGGACCTGGCCACTAGGTTCTCCCAGTATCCCTCAGTTCCCAGCTGTAACAGGGATTGGCTGGCATTACCCCATCCCCTACCCTAAACTTCTCAAACCCAGGGACTGAGCTACCCTTCCCCCAACTGCCCTCCATATATAATCCAACCATTTTGGTTACCTGGTCCTTTTGGTCTCCACTTTACCTTCCTGAGGTCTGGCTCTCTCCTCTTCCTTTTCCTCACATGGCCCAGCTCATGTTCACTCTGGACTCTCCCAGATGTCTCTGCCTTGGCTATCCTCTCCCTTTTATTTACAGTAAACTTTCTCTTCCACCATACCTAAGAACAGTCATGACATTCCTTTCTTATTTTTTACATCAGATGGCTCAGAGGGGTAGTCATGCTTATTTACAAGCATGAGTACCTTGAGTGCAAATCCTCAGCACCCATCAAAATGCTTTGCTTTGGGTTCAGTGAGAGACACTGTCTCAAGACAATAAGGTAGAAAGCAATAGAGGAAGACATTTGATGTCTTGCTCTGACTTCTGAGTGAGCACTCACACATGTGCAGAATGGCACACTCATATGCATGCACCAGGTCATACACATCACACATAAAGATAAGAAACTCAAGTAGGGTATTATCCCTGGAATAGTGGTGCTTGGGAGGCTGAGGCAGAAGGATCGTGAGTTCATAACCATCCTATGTGAACTGGGATACTCTGCTTCAAACAACTAAGAGCAGGGGATGTGGTAGAGTACTTGCCTACTATGAACAGGCCCTATGGTCAGTCCCCAGAACTGTCAGAAAACTATGGACTTACAGAGATGTTCTTGGAGCACTCTCAAAGATAGAGAATCACAAGGAGGAAATCTCTGGGACTGGAAGCACTCACTCTGTGAAGAGGTTCTGTCAAGGCATCCATCCTAAAAAAGGACCCATTTGGCATACATGTGAACTCATTTAGGCCCAATTCCCTACTTCTTTTTTTTTTTTTTTTTTTTTTTTTTTTTTTTGGTTTTTCGAGACAGGGTTTCTCTGTGTAGCTTTGCGCCTTTCCTGGAGCTCACTTGGTAGCCCAGGCTGGCCTCGAACTCACAGAGATCCGCCTGCCTCTGCCTCCCGAGTGCTGGGATTAAAGGCGTGCGCCACCAACGCCCGGCTCCAATTCCCTACTTCTGAAGGTAAAACCAAGCACAGGTTCTTCCCTCTGATAAAGTCACTTTACCACCATAATTTGGGACCTCCAGACCCAGTGTGGAAGGAAGAAGGGTCCATACCAAGAGAGCAGAAGTCCCAGTTCTCATTGTCAGCAGGACAAAGGAGAAAGAAGAGAAGGTCCCTACAAGACCTGAAAACCTGCAAGTGGTGTTGGAATGGGTCCCCTAATCAAGGAGAAGAAGGGTCCCATCTGGCAGTGCTAGCAGATTTGTGGGTCACAGCATGGACTGAAGGCATGTCCTCTCTGGATCACAGCAAGTCCCTTAAAGGAGCCTGGTTTGGGGTATGGACACATTGAGAAGGGTCCCCAACATTCAGGGACTGGATCCAAGCTGATCTCACACAGGTAACTCGTCAAGCTTCTCAAGCTAGCACCTAAAATCATTTTAGGTCAGATATTATCTTTCATGCTCTCCTTTTTATCTCTGTTATAATTCAAAGCCTACAGGCTTCATCCAGTCTGGTGAGCAGAGAGAAATGGTGTCGCAGTATTGAGGCTATTCTTAGAAGGCCCAGGTTCAACAAGGATGCTGTCTCAGGAGCTTATACAAACCCAAACACCATGAAATACACTTGTAAAATGTAGTCCTGGATTTGTCAGATCTGCAACTCTGAAAGCCAAGGAAGGAATTATAAACCAAAACACGACAGGAATTCTTTTTCATTATGTTTAATGTTCTAGTCAATCTTCTATTGCTGTGAAGAGACACCATGACCAAGGCAACTCTTATAAAAGAAAGCATTTAATTTGGGGGCTTGCTTACAATTTCAGGAGCCATCAGGGTGGGAGCATCAACACTCAATGAGCTGGAGCAGTGGCTGAGAGCTACAACCTCATTCACAGGCTAAGAGAGAGAGACCTCAAAGCCCACCCCCAGTGACATGCTTCCTCCAACAAGGCCACACCTCTTAATCTTCCTAATCCTTTCAAATAGTGCCATTCCCTGGTGACTAAGCATGTAATATGTGAGCCTATAGGGGCCATTTTTATTCAAACCTCCACAATGATACAGTTCTCCCCATAGCAAACCAAACCCCGCCATCAAAAAATGATCTGTGCTCTCATAGACTCCAAAGGCAAGATACCTGAATTTCAATCCTTGCCTCTATAGGGCTCCTCAAAGCTTAAATAGTTCCTTGAAAAATAAAAAAAATTAAAATAATTTAAACAATAAAATTACCAGATCAGAAAATAAGAAAGGGGCATAATTTGTTGAGAAAAACGAAAGGGGGGACTTCATATAAAAATGAGCATTTATATTCTTATTAAATTAAGAAATCATGATTGAGGTCCCCTCCCCCCAAAAAAAGGAACACCAGATGTGGTGATATATCATGTATCCCAATATGTTGTGTACCCTAATAAATTTATCTAGGGATCAGAAGACAGAGCCAGCCACTAGATTAGACATAGAGGCAAGACAGTGGTGGCACACACCCTTAATCCTATCACTCAGGAGGCAGAGATTGTCTGGGTCTCTGTGAGTTCAAGACCACACTGGAAACAGAGCCAGGCATGGTAGCACACACCTTTAATCCCAGCACTTGAGATCTCATGCCTTTGTTACCAAGTATTTGTGAAGCACACATGCCTTTAATCCCAGCACTAGGAAGGAAGGAAGATGGCAGGGCACAGAAAGGTATATAAGGCCTGAGTAAACAGGAAGTCTCTCTGGAGGCTGAGGAGTTGATACGGTAAGGCTGGCTGTGGCTTGTTCTGTTTCTCTGATCTTTCAGCTTTTACCCCAATATCTGGCTCTGGGTTTTTTATTAATAAGACCATTTACCAGTTCGTGTTACAACCAGAGGCAGAGATGGCTGAGCAGTTAAGAGTACTCGATGTCTCTGCAGAGGACCCAGGTTTGATTCTTAGCTCTCATCTTTAGCAGCTCACAACTGCCAGAAACTCCAGCTCCAGGGGAATCAGACACCTGTGGCCACAGCAGGCACCTACACGCATGTGCACACAGCCACATATAGATACACAATTAGGAAAAATAAGTGTTTTTTAAAATCAATACTGAATGTGTCGACATACATTTTAACAACTGAAATTAGATGCAAACTCATTAGGGCTGACTTGTATCATACAGGTGGCCCTCTTCTGAGAACTAGACTGAATCTTTATCATGACACAGTTTTAGTTTTAGTAGCTTCTATTTCTGATGACTACTTAAAATTCACATCAAAATAACAAACTGACCTGTTACAGAGACATTGTGACCATTTAAAAGGACACATAGCTTAGACTTCCAAAGGTGGAATGTACCCTTACTTGCCTGAAATTCTGAGAGAAGCATAAATGAGTTTTGTTTCAGGAATATCATTTTTTGTTTGTTTTAATATTTATTTATTCCTAATTTACCTTTGAAAACCAATTTCTTGGTTTTCAAAACAAAACCCAGCTCCCACATGTCTTAACTAAAAGGTTTTTAATGTACTTTTGGGGATGGTAGGACAAGACTCCATAAACTAGGTATAGCTTATAAACAAAAGAAAGTTGTTTCTCACAGTTCTAGAGGCCAAGATGTCCAAGGTCAAGGTGCTAGCAAATTTGGAATCTGGTAAAGGCCTTTGCTTGGTGTGTCCTCGTGTGTTTTGAGGGGTAACATTCCGTGGCCTATTTTACAGCCTCATCCATGGGGCTCTACCCTCGACTCCCGCACAGCTCCATTTCCTAATGGTATCACCTTTTGAGTTAGGATTTCAAGGAGACCCGAGCATTCAGACTGCAGCAGATGAGGGAGAAGAGGACACACAAGTAGTAAGAGGGCAAAAGGAAGACAGCATTCCTGCAGCCCCCTTCCAGCTTCTTCCTCTGTAGATGTAACGTCTTTTTTAAATAAGAAACACAGAGCCAAATGCAGAATTAAAAGCCCAAGAGGTCAGAGCAGTAGCTAAAAGCTGATTCTAAAAACCCCTTTTTACCCTTCACTGCTGTTGCTGTCCTTCCCCTCAGCAAGAGACCTACTTCCTGTGTATCTGTCTTTTTATTGACTTTCTGTTCTGCCTTCTCATTGGTTGTAAACCCAACCACATGACCTGCCTGTCTATACAGACCTCCAGGTCTCTATGGTTGGTATTGAGATTAAAGGCGTGTCTCCATGCTCGCTGTATCCATGAACACACAGAGATCTGCCTGTCATGTGATCGGGATTAAGGGCATGTGCTACCACTGCCAGACTTCTGCTACGGCTTGCTATTAGCTCTGACTCCCAGGCAACTTTATTTATTAATATACAAATAAAATCACATTTCAGTACAAATAAAATATCACCATATTCCTCTTCCTGTTCCCCAGACTGCCTAAGCATTTCATGAGGGCTCCTACAGATGAACTCGAAGTCTGGTTGGGTGGCATGCTCTGTGGAATCTATTTACTTAAAGCAGTTCTGTTAGGAAAATGCTTGTGGAACATTTTGTTTCTGATCTATATTTATTAAGAATTGTTGGGAGGAGGCAAAAGGGAGAGAGGATGATTTAAACTACAGAAATTGGCTCCTCTCGAAAATTCATCTTAGAAAGTTAAGCTTTAAAAAGAGAACTGAACTCTTCGGATGTTAATATTCTTTTTCTTGGGCTTTAAGGGACCTGATGCCATTTAAACCTAACACACAAAAAAGTGAAACACAAAAATCAGATTTATCAAAAAGAGACAATCAGGTTGCTGGTCTTTTCCCAGTTAATTTATCCAGTTGTTTCCCTAAATATCCAACTCCCTGGCTCATGTAAGACATTTTTGTTACAATTTTTTATATAGGCTTTTTTTTTTTTTTTTTTTTTTTTTGGTTTTTCGAGACAGGTTTCTTTGTGTAGTTTTGGCTCCTGTCCTGAATCTTGCTCTAGAGACCAGGCTGGCCTTGAACTCACAGAGATCCACCTGGCTCTGCCTCCTGAGTGCTATGTTTTACCATGTGTTATTGGTTTTTTTTTACCTTTCATTCTGTATGTCTGACTCCCTCCATGTCTCATTGGCATCTCCCTGCACCTTGATTATCTCCTCCAATTTCCTCTCTGCCTGGAAATCCTGCCTATACCTCTATCTAGCTATTGGTCGTTTAACTCTTTTTTTAAACCAATCACAGTAATATGTTTTCACATGGTGTACAAATATCCCACAATATATTTTTATACAGTGTACAAATATCCCGCAACATATTTTGTTACAATTTTTAAAAATACTTCCCAAATGGAAAAGCCCCTGACACACTTCTATTATATTTTTCATGCTCAAAACAAACACAAATTCTCCATGTGACAAGCGTGAATGAGAGCCCCAAACAGAATTTAATCAACAACTCTTACCTTGGGCACAAAAGACTGAGTATAAGGTTTGATTTAATGGGGGCTAGGCACCAGTAACTCAACCCAGACCACAAAGAATGCTGTTCACTTCTCCAAGGATGTGTCAATGTCTCGATGACTGAGGCCTTCATCCTTCTTCGGGTTTCATTCATGCTCCCCTGTGAAATTTAAAGATCACATCTACATGTGGTATTGAGAAAAAGGTGGATAATTGACACAGCCAAGGAGAAAAACATGAACTATCCTAACCACAGATCCAGCTCAGCCTCGGAATTGCCTGTGCTCTGAGCCCCTTCCCCTACATCCCTGGTTCAGAATAAGGCAAAGCATTTGACCTCTTTGTATAATAGCAGAGTAGTGGCACTCAGAGCACTTACCTCCCAGTGCTATGTGTGGAGTTAATGAAGTTCTTGGTTCATGGCAAATATGCCCAGACGTACTGGATGTTATTAAGTGGGAGTGTTAAAGACATTCCACTCTGCTGTTCTATAGAACAATTGCTGTGCATGAAAGGGTGTCAAGTTTGGAACTGGGTGATGGAGTGGGTCTTCTAAATTCCCCATTCTCACAAAACTCAAGTCTACTTAGAGATCTCAGTCTTAAAAGTGCATATAATATCCTAACAAGCAACTTCCTGTAGCATTCCCATCACTGGGCACCACCGGGATTAAACTGGTGTGGAATTACAGAGCATGGGCTCTAGGTTCTCAGAGCTCCTCTAATGATCCTATGGCTCTTGAGGCCTGGAGGCCTGAGAATTTGCTGACCACCTGTGTGGTCTGTTGGATGCTGACAGGGGCTTCCAGGATGAAGACAGATCATGTATCATTATCCATTACATCAGTCCCCCACCAGCCACCAAATGACAAGTCCCTCAGATGCCGGTGCCCAAATCTAGACGGAAATGCTGACAGGAGCTTGGGCTTTGCCAGATGAGGTTGCTTTACTTTCTGCTGCAGTGGGAACAGGTGTAAAGGATCCTCTAGGACAGGTGAGACTAAAACCTATGGCCACTACTGTCCCAGGAGCTGGGGCCACAGCCTATGCCCACATCAGAAACCAGCCCTTTAAACCAGCACTTTAACTTTTCTCTTCGCTTGTTGTTATTCTTGAGTTTTACAAAAAGCAGGAGACTACAATTTCCCGTGTCTAAGGAACTTCTGCCGAGTTCCTTGACTACCATCTACTTAAAAGCCTGACAGTAAGGCTGGTTCCTGCTCTCTCCCCCTGAGGGTTAGCTCCAGACAAAATCTGGGAGCAGACGGGGAGACTGTAAGCATTCAGTTGGCTCGAGCTGGTGTATGTGGTCAGCACCCCTCACCTAACGAGGGCCTACCACTGCCTGGGGGACTGGGACCATCAGAGACAGCCTTTGGAGCCCACTCCCATAGAGGATTCTCAGTCATGACACTAGACATGGGCATCAGCTCACTAAAGGCCAGAACATAGAAATAATCATCTCTTCAAGAGAACTTGGGGTACCTGTGGCGTTTGGAGGGTTTATGGGATTTTCCTATTTGTCAGAGGGACTGTGTTCATTTGATAAGAAATTTTTATCATTTTCAAGTATGCCAGAGATATTCCACTTATACCCCAAGTCCCATGTCCTGACACATCAGAATAGTGATACATCAATGTCGTATACTTCCTCTACCCACCTTCTCCCCATTCCACATCTACCAGGACAGACAATGGGACTCCCTGTTTGGGATTCAAAATTTCTTGATATTTTTGTGACTAAGGGTCTTTTTCATTTTTTTCTGGGAAGCTGAGACCAAGGAAGCCAGAACAGGGAAGGTAGACCACGGTGGAAGCTGATGTGGAGCCTCAGAGGAGCTAGGTTGGGGTCTGTCAATGGAGTCCTTGGGAAAGTAGAGCAGGGACACGTAGTGGAGATCGAGGATGCTCTGCTGTGTGTCAAGGAATCCCCCACTCTAGAATCTGTCTTCCCAACCTCAGGGGTAGCACCAGTCTCCTCTCACAAGTCCTTGACCTTGCTTTTCCCCAGGTCTACTGGGTCACTCATAATAAATGCCCAGGTACCTTCAGAGTCGCCTAGTCCATCTTGTTTGGATTTGTTTATTTCAACCTGGAGACCCTTCCCTACTTCTGTCCTTTGGGATCCTTGACTTACTAGGGATCCAGGTTCAAAAAGTAACATTAATCAAAGGAAGAAAGGCCACTTCAGGGAAAGGCCTATGGACATCTTCCAAACCTTGTGTGGGGACTCCTGTTAGTAAAGCAACCCATTTCCCAAGACAGAATTGGCCAAGGGGGTGGGTGTCTATCTTCTTTCTTCCTAGCCCCTCACATCAGTGTCCAGATATCAGCTTTGTGAAACTTGATTTTACCCACATAGAAACTTAATGTAATTGGGCATTTGGTAACTGTGTGTGCTATGTTCCGTGGGACAGCCTAATGAAGGCATCGAGACTCTTGCAATGAGAGATTAAGTGCCCTAGAATCCACTCTTTAATCTACCAAGCAGAACGTTCTAAAGGAAAGCCTACGGAATGGGCAATTATCAAGATGTCCTCCTTCCTTTGTGCCGAAGGCAGAGAGCCCTGCCAGCCCCTCGGGCAAGGCTGAAGCATAAATGACCCTCAAGGCAGACTTTCAGGTGCCTGACTAGGGAAGTCTAGTAGGTCATCCCATTCTCCTTCATTGCAAAAAGGCCTGGTCCTTTCTGATGACCATAAGATACAACACGATTCCTCCTAGGGGGAAACATTCAAAGGTAGCTCTTGTCCCCATACTGCCTGGGTGCCAAAGGGCTGCCATTTACAGACACACCTACTCCTTGGCATTCTTTTGTCATACTCTAGCTTTGGAAAGGCAACAGAATATGGCAATTCAGGGCATGGTCTCTGAAGTCTACTGTGCTAAGGAGTCCCATCAATCATAGTCTTGGCTCTGCCACTGACTAGCCACATCACTTTGAGCAAGGTATCTGACCTCTCTGTACCCCAGTCTCCCTACCTTAAAAATACAACTTAGTAGAAGCACCCTTCTCCTGGAGTTGTAAGAACTAAACATTAATTCACTTAGCTCATGGGATGGACTTGGCCAGCTCTTGACCCTATGTAGGGAAGACATAAGGAAAAGTGAAGAGCTGTCTGCATGATGGCAGAAGCCAAGTTCCTCAGCCTCACCCCCATCCACAGAAATCCAGCTTCTGTCTGTCCACAGGCAAGTATGCCACTTTTGAGGAAACCACAATTATTTTGGGGGACATGGATTAAGGAAGAAAACTAAGAAATGATGACCTGCCACTCTATGGCCAAATACCTCACCACACATCAGCATTCTAGACCCACCTCAGCATCTCCTTCTGCATTCACATAGAAGCACACTTGCTGGTGACCACTCTGGAGGGTCAACAGATGTAAGAACAGTAGGAGGGTGAGTGTGGGAAGGCGGGGCCTTGCTCAGGACCCCAGTCCAAGATGAGATGGTCCATCATCTACTACACTTCTAGCCAGAATCTCGGACAACCTCCCCCATTACTCTGAGACTCCCCCATTACTGCAGAATCTACAGCTAGTTCTATTGAGACCTAACTACCTGAGCTTTCTCAGGACCCCACAGAGATACCGTCGCTCCCTAAACAGCAAGAAGTAATTCTAAGAAAACAATGCCCCCTCTCCCAAAGGTTTCATTTTTCTCTGGGTTATGGATAATGGTTATAGGGTTGGGGGTGGAACAATAAAAGTTAGACTATTATCCTTAAAAAAAGAAAAAGGGGAGTGGATAGGTATAGGATATTAAGGTAGATTATTGTATATACTAGTAAATTAATTTAGTAAAATATCAGCCTTAGATAATTTGCACACTTATGGACTCTTGTAAACTATTTTATGTTCCTATTTAAGGTAATTTGTATAAGAATACAAATATAAAACTATATTTGTTATATTGTACATATATTTCTACTCCTATTTGAAATATCTTATATAGTGATACATAAAATTATATCTGTTATATGTTCTACCTCTGTTTAAGATATTTTGTATATTGATACATATTCAGGATTGATGTCATCTTGCATATTGCACTATACATTTCTACCTCTGTTTAGGACATTTTATGTATTGTCACAATTTTGAGGTCATTGTCCTTTTATGATACATTTGTTTACAGACTGTTTACCTTGTTTTTGTGAAGCCTTAGTCCTTAGGTTATTTAGGTAGATAAATAAGACTTACAGTTTTATAGCCACCCATGCTTGTCATTTCTATAGTTATGTTAATTAGGTTCTCCAGATTTACAGATACATAGGTCAGATGGATAGGTAATCTTCAAACACTTCATAGACCTAGAGAATATGACATTTAAATAACTTAGATTCTGTTGATGTGAGACACATTGCTCCTGGCAGCACCAATCTGATTCTGAGAGAATGTTGGGCTTCTGAGACATTTCCATTTGGAAGCTTATCTTCTTCTTGATGCATAATGGTCTGCTGGGCAAAGAACTGCCCTTGCCTCAACTGCTGATAGCACGAATGCTGTCCTTTCTGGATGAGCGGGACACAAGGAAAAGCAACTACTGAACTCTGCCAAGACAGAGTAAGATGGTCTTTCAAAATTCCTGCTTCTGACAATGGTCTGTCAGATATTCTAGGCCTGTAGCTAAATTGGATGCCCCAATGATGCTGAGAAACTTTAGGTGACTGTCCAGGCTGCCAGCTATCTCTGTCTATTCTCGAAAAATTTTCAAAAATTGCTTGCATGCATTTCCCATTTCTCAGGTATTATTATATTCCTTCTCAGGTCTTTGATGGGGTTGAAGACTAATAGTTACAGTTACAATCTTCTCATATCTTAGCTAGAACATATTAAGTACTAGATTCAGATTCTTCAGGATAGGACAGCTTTTGGAATAATCTCTGTAACATGCCATTTACCTATGTTCTGGACATCTGTGGATTTTAGTATATGTCTCTTATTTGATGTTGTTCTTGTTGGTTGTAGTTTCATTTTGTTTAGGTCATTACTCTTTATTTCTCCTGGACAATACTTAATAATCATTCCTATTGTATATAGTTTTGTGTTAGGTTAGAACTTTCTTATTTAGACAAAAGGGGGAGACAGAGATGTAATGGGTAGCTGTTCTAGCTATGACCTTGAAGTACTGCCCCTAGTGAGGTAACAGGTAACTGTTACACCTGCCTATGACCTTGAAGCACATACCCCTGGGGCATGGCCACTTGGGACTCTTAAGACCTGGGATACATGTACAAGGCTCTCTCTTTGCTCCCTCATGGTTTTGGATGCTGGGACAGACCAGGCAGATCTCAGGAAAAAAAACTTCATGGGACCGTGCCTCACCTTTCCAGGATCCTGCAACAAATTCCTCTATTCTGTCTTGTGCATTTTCTTTCCCAAATAATTTCCTTTGCCCTTAAAGCAGACTCTGTGATTTCTCCCATTAGGGTTTCCTTGTACTGAGCCAAATGCTGGGTTTCTGTTTTGGTCTGATATAAAAGATCGATTTTTAAACAGTAGTAATACATTGTTCGTACTTCGGAAAGAAACAGGCAGGGTACCAAGGGTTTGTGTCAGAAGAGCAGGGAGAATCAATGGACAGTCACAGACTTAAGGATGAACTGAAGGAACTCCATCTGCGTCAGGAAACAGTAGTCCAGGTGGCATGCAGGGGGCCCACGGCAGGTGAAAAGAAGCTCAAGTGTCCTCTACATAAGAGGGATGGAGGTGTGGGACAGAGGGATGTGACAATTGGCTCGGGCCCCTGCTATCTGTGTTCCACTGAGGGAGGGGCAGATTCGGGGAGGGGGATTGGGGAGTTCTCAGAGCTCCTCCCCACCTCCTCCACATTTCTTAGCTACTTTGGTGACAGTGGGAGACAGATGGGAACTGTTTTTAGCAAACCACAATAACAAACAGTACTTAAGCTGCTTACTTACATGAGATAGTGATTAAAAATATCTCTGTTCATGCAGTGGGTGTTTCTTCAGGGGGTAGCTTGGTCTTTCATTGATATACTTTGTTTCAGAGATGAAATTTTCCTACAATAAAACACACCCAGCAATGGCATTACCCAGGACGTAATAAAGATTGGTAACATCTAGACATGTGACCTTTGATGTGAAGAGGTCCATGCATCCCCTATGTGTCATGCAAATGGGGTCTACTCTGTGTGTGTGTGGGGGGGGGGTTCCTCCCCTTTCACCATCTTAAGGAGATTTGTTTCCTTTAGGTTGGGAAATAAGATTAAGCCAGAGCTCCTCAGAGAGGAAGAAAAGAAACTGACTACTCCCATGGGTACCATGACCAATACCCACTTACAAACGAATGTCATCCTGCCAGCCTGGTATAAACTAGACTGTGTGGCATGATCAGCTCCAGAAACTGAGGGCCCTTTGGACACTTCACTGGAATGCCTTTAAATTCAGGTCAAGATCACCAAGCTGTGTGTCTGCAGGAAACATCAAGTACCCTCCCTAAGCTCACAGAAAACATCAAACAGCCAAAAACACCTTATTAAACTACCGAAGCCATTTCTTCCAGATCGTGGCCCGACATGGGACCCCACATAAATGTTTTCCTTCTCTGTGTTGGACTGCTGTGAACGGAGGGCGAGAGCATGCCTGGTCCATTGGACCGCTCCCGGGACCTCTGCCTGATGAATGCTGTGCCAAATGAACTGTTCACATTAACCTCCTCCGGCCTTTCCTCTGGAAACCTGCCCTGACTCTGGGCCACACAGATACCACAAAGTCAGGCTCAGAACGCCATGTTCTCTCCTGGGCAAATGCTGTAATTCTACATTGTTTCTATGGTTACTTTAGGAATGTCTGCTTCCCTCACTGGACTTCGAACTCCAATTCCCACATTTACCAGCAAGGATCTAGTTTCACCAGAACCCCTGACCTTTGGGTGAGCTCTGTGGGATGGAAGAAGGCTGCATACCCTCTCATGGATCTTCTTCCACGTGGACTGAGAACAAGGCTGGAACCTGCCCAACAGAATAAACGGAGTGGAGCATTATGCAGCAACTAAAAAGGATGCTGACTTAGAGTACTTAAAAATATGGGTTGAAAAGTAACTATAAGCTAAAATGTCAGTGTGCAAAATGGTACACCTATGATTTTAATGCTGGCATCAAAACTCCACGTGAGGGATGTGGGAATACATTCCATCAACATGGCTAAAACGAACCATTCTTCTTTGGACATTACTGATTTTCAGGGAATTTGCTAATGAGAAAATGCAACTTTTACAACCCCAAACTATACTTTTAAAACTTAATCTCAATTGTTTTCTGCCACAGACTTTATTTTACATCTCACCTGGTTTAGGCCACTCAGAGCCCAAACTCAAGCACAAGCCAGATAATGTCTTCCTTCCAGCTCCTCACACACAGAACTTTCTCTCTTCCACAGATTGCTCCGTGTAGAACACAGCAGCCTTCCCACCCAAGTCCCCACTTTCACTGACTCCCTACTGCTCTTCTGGGATGAACTCCATTGCTGATTTCTCAAGGAGTCCTTCCCGAGCCCCACCCCCAGCCCCAGCCCCCAGGTCAGCCGACCCGTATGTTGTTCATTTCACAATGCTTCTGACAGTGGACACTGGCCCCGTCTGGTTAATGTGTCCACTAGACTGAGACCCGGGCTGAGACTCTGGTTAATATCTCATCCCAGACTTAAGTGTGGTGGCACATACCTGTAATCCTAGCCCTAAGGAGACTGAGGCAGAAGGATCATGAGTTTGAGGGTAGCCTGGGCTATACAACAGAACCCTATCTCAAAGAGACAAAAGTGAAACTCCTCTCAGGTCACAGTAGGTATTGAATACCACAGTGGGCTTTAAAGAGTATTGTTTGAGGGGCTGGAGTGAGGAGAGACTCAGTAGTTAAGAGCATTTGATGCTCTTACTGAGGACCTAGGTTCAGTTCCCAGCACCCACATCTTCTGCCTCACAACTACCTTTAACTCCAGTGCCAGGGGATCCACTTCTGGTCTCCATGGGAACATGCACACATATGATGCACAGATATACACTCAAGCCCACAAAATAGATCTTTTTAAATAAATAACATTGTTTGAGTAGTGAATTTATTCATTCTGTGGTAAGTACCAAATCCTAAATTCTGAGCATCACAAAGCTAAAAGTGTACACAGAAATTTGATGATGAAAAATGCAGATACTGTTTCCTTAAAATGTTCAAAGAATTGTAACAATTCAGGTAAAATCATCCTCTCTGGTAATGTGTGAGAAACACTAGGATGGCACAAGTATTTGAGATGTTAACAAGGGTTGCTGTTAAACTATATAATTAAAAAAATTATTATTATAATTAAAAAAGGAATATGTAGGGCTGGAGAGATGGCTCAGAGGTTAAGAGCACTGACTGTTCTTCCAGAGGTCCTGAGTTCAATTCCCAGCAACCACATGGTGGCTCACAACCATCTGTAATGAGATCTGGTGCCCTCTTCTGGCCTGCAGTCATACACACTGTATACATAATAAATAAATCTTTTAAAAAAAATATATGTAGAGAACCATCCATTAGCAGACTATAGAAGGCGAGTGGTTGCTAGGACCACTATGCTGATGACCCTGACCCTCCCTCCCGCCCCCCCCCCCCCCCGCAGCTCCTCCTGTCTGTAGTTCGTGCCCATTGATCTCCCATTACACCCTTCTCTGGAGCAAGAACTGAGGCCCAAGGACCCAAGGAGAGCTCAGTCCACACATCTATTACCAACCCAGGAAAACAAGGGGCGGCAAAGGGCTGCACGCTCAATGCACTGCTGTGTTTCAGAAAACATCATTCATGTATTTCATATGTAATTTCTGCTCTCCCTAAGAATCTTACAAGAAATACACCAAGTCTTTAAAAATAGCCACCAGTTGGACACATAGGCCTTAAAAATACTACAGTTGCATGCAAGGACTAGAGCTGTATCATCCCAGCCTTCTCTGTAATTCTTACATACAAAAGAAGAGTGGGATTGTGTGGTGACGGCAGGCAACATGCTGCAGACGGGGAGATGGGAAGCGGGGGTCATCTCTCTTTTCTTTGGGACTACATTCTTCACTCTGGCATTCAAAAGGCGTTGTACATTTTCCATTAAAATCTTGGGCTTGAAATCCGACAATGAAGTCTACCATATGACCCAGCAATACCACTCCTTGGCAGAGGCTCAAAGGACTTGGTATCCTACTCGACAGAAACTTGCTTGGCACTGCTTATTTCTACCCTGTTTGCAATAGCTAGAAAATGGAAGCAACCTAAATATCCTTCAAGAAATGAATGGATGGGGGAAATGTGCATAGATGTACTATGGAATGCTAGTCAGTTGTAAAGAAAAATGGAATCGTGAAATTTTCAGGTAAGTGGGTGGAACTAGAAAAGATTATATTGAATGAGGTAACCTGGACCCAAACAAATGTCACATGTTCTCTCTTATTTGGGGCTAGGCTCCTAGCCTCAAATCTCCAGATGTGAGTACACAACATGAGTAACCACAGAAACCAGTAAAATATAGAGGCACTGTGGGAGGTGGGGGATTGGGAAAGGAATAGAATACAAGTGATTTAAAGGGGGAAAGAGAAAAATGAGAAGAAGTGGGGATAAATAACACCAAGGTTGTCTGATAAAGGCTCAAAGAATCATAAGATTTTATATTTACCTAAAATTATACACAAAATATGTAAGTGTGTTTGTGTGTGTGTGTGTGTGTGTGTGTGTGTGTGTGTGTGTATGTGTGTGTATCTTAAATGAAGTTGTGCCACTTGGGTTTACAATGCTCCCTACAAGAACAATACATTAACAGTACCAGGCATGAGAAACCTCCTTTTGAGTGGTTGGTCAAGGTAGTCCAAATGACTCCCCAAACAACATAGGTTACTGATGTTGCCCCGGGATACCTCTCACCAGTTGATATTAAGACCCTATTGCTGAAGACATTGAACGCTTAGGACACAGGGCTTGTATTATTTGAACTGGATCTAATCTGAAAGCACCCTCCTTGCATCTAGTTTACGCAGTATCATAAAGTACTATGCAAGCTACCAAGGGAGGGAAGCAATTACCAGTCCTACCCAGCTGTAACACCTATGAACCCCACAATGACCAGCACAGCAAGATTTCCATAAGGTGCAGTAGTGGTTCTCCATGTTGGCAGCAACCAACAGCTGTTCCAGTGTCTACTCAACAGGAAAGAAATCATGCCTCGTGCTGGAAACCTAGCCTCTACCTGGGCTAGTGAGGTTATAAATTTGAGAAGAGAATCTACTATCACCACTTTGCTAGACCAGTGTAATTCTTCAACTGCATTCTACATCTTAACCTTATAACCACAGATAAGTCTAGCTATCAGCCCTTGTCAAAGAGGCTTCCCCTTACAGCAAATAGACAGTACTGCAGAAAACCACAACTGGACACGCTGAAAAGATGAATGTGTCATGGGAAGCCCCGCCCCGGTGGATACATCTGTAGCGGAGCTCCTATATCTATGGCTCAGGGTCAATTAGGAAGAGGGTGGAAAGCTTGAAAGAGCCAGACTATGAGGAAGTCTGCTGTGTGGCTGCCTCTCCTAGTAAGAAACTGTTGTATAAACAGGATCTGAACGATGGGAAATATCAATAGCCATGTTAACATGAAAGGGGTAAAAATCTCACAGGGCCTCACCCTTAAACAAAAAACTATAGGCAACTGGTGACTGCTGAGAGAGGGAGAATTCACCTCTTCCAGGGATGAGCCCCATGACTCAATACAACATGGCCAGCCCTGAAACAGTATGTGTGTGTGAAATATTATCACATCAGTTATATCTATATATCTATCTGTGTGTGCTTTCGTGTGTGTGTGTGTGTGTGTGTGTGTAACAATAAAAAAGAGAGGCTATCAACTTGAGAGTGGGAAGGATACAGAAGGGGTTGGATGGAGGAAAAGGAAAAGAGAAAGTGATGAATTTCATTTAAAAATGTAAAGTGTTAATTTTTTAAATTGGGCTGACTACAGAATGGGAGAAAATTTTTTTGCCAACAATACATCAAACGGGAGATTAACATCTAGAATACATAAAGAACTGCCAAAATGTATCACAAAAAAACAAAGCCTGCAGTTAATAAATGGACTGGTAAACTGAATACAGTTCTTAAAGAAACACAAATGGACAATAAATAATTGAAAAAAATGGTCAGCATCCTTAGCTGGGAAATGTTAAAAAAAAACAAAAAAAAAAAAACCTGCTTTGAGAGCCCATCCTACCATTTCATAAGAATATATGCTGGCAAGGACGAGAGGAAGGAGGAGCTCCTCATTTACTGACAGTGAGAGCCTAAACTGACGCAGCCATTGTGGAAATCAGTGCAAAGTTTCTGAAAAATAAAAATTAAAGTAGAGCTACCATATGATCCTACTATCCCACTCCTGGACATGTATCAGGAGTTTTCTAAGTCAACATACCATAGAGATAGCTGTACATCCATGTTCACTGCTGTGGTGTTCACAATAGCTAGGATATAGGATCAGCCTATACGCCCGTCAATAGACAAATGGATAAGGTCAATGTGATAATATTCACAATGGGATTTTATTCTACCACAAAGAAAACAAATGCTGACATCTGCAGGAAAATGGATGGAACTGGACATTATTATATCAAGCAAACAAAGTCAGAGTCACAAAGACAAATACTGTATGTTGTCTCTCATGTAAATCATAAAACTAGAGAGGGAACTAACTATTACATTGACTAGTTTTATGTCAACTTGGCATAAGCTATAGGCAGCTGAGAGGAGGGAACTTCAGTTAAGGAAATGGATCAGGCTGCAGGCATGCCTGCAAATCATTTTCTTAATTAGTGATCAATGGGGAAGGGCCCAGCGCATTGTGGGTGGTGCTATCCCTGGGCTGGTGGTCCTGGGTTCTATAACAAAGCATGCTGAGCAAGTCATCAGGAGCAAGCCAGTAAGCAGCACCCCTCCATGGCCCTGCATCAGCTCTGCCTCCAGGTCCCTGCCTTGCTTGAGTTCCTGTCCTGACTAAGCCCTTTCCTCCCCAAGCTGCTTTGGTCATAGTGTTTTTTATCACAGCGATAAAACTACCGAGGTACCGAGGACAGAAATCATGTAAGAAGAGACCCTGAGGTGGGGGATGCTGGGAGGAGGGTAATGGCGCACATGTGACCTGAGAGCGGGGGGGGGGGGGGGGGGGGGGGATCAGCAAGGAGTTAGAGGGATTAGGAAAGGGTGGGAGTGTAGTATAAAGAGAACAAAATACACATGAAATGTCGTAATGAGATCATTGTTTTGTTTATTATCTTGGGCCCCTCCTCCCTACAAGCTGAGCATTAATGGCCTCCAGGGTGAAGCTAACAGAGTCTCAAGAGAAGTTTCTTCTGCACCCTTGTGAGGGGCTGGTATTGTTGGCTTTGCTGTCAGAGAGCAGTCAGAGCAGAAAGAACAAGGTACTATAGCTACCATCTGTCTTGGTGAACGGCTAAACTTGTCAAGGGGGCAATGGCATCTCCCCAAAGCATACGAAAGGCAAAGCCATAAACTCCCACACTGGCTCACACACCGGCTCCCACACTGACCCCCCACACCGGCTCCCACACTGACCCCCCACACCGGCTCCCACACCGGCTCCCACACTGACCCCCCACACCGGCTCCCACACTGACCCCCCACACTGGCTCCCACACTGACCCCCCACACCGGCTCCCACACCGGCTCCCACACTGACCCCCCACACCGGCTCCCACACTGACCCCCCACACTGGCTCCCACACTGACTCCCACACCGGCTCCCACACCGGCTCCCACACTGGCTCACACACTGACTCCCACACCGGCTCCCACACTGACCCCACACGCTGGTCACTTCAGTTTCCATTCCCCCATCAGTGAAGGAAGGCCTGAGATCTTCTCCCCACATGCCTGCCAGCATACATTGTCATATGAAAACAGCTTTCTTTTCTTTCTTTTTCTTTTTACATAACAAGATTTCTTTGTGTAGGCCTGGCTGCCTGGACAACTCCATAGACCGGGCTGGCCTCAAACTCAGAGATCCACCTGCTTCTGCCTCTTGAGTGCTGGGATTAAAGGTGTGTGCCACCACTGTCTGGCGAAAACAGCTTTCTTTAAAAGATGGCATTTAAGGCCACTCCTCTGATGGAATGGTGACCAACTAACTTTGCTTACCCAGGACTCAGGGCTTTCCCACAATGCAGGACTTGGAAGCTAGCCACACACAGGCCTACTGGATGGCCTTTCTGTGGTCACAGTTCTTTGTCATTGTGGATCATGGCCTTACTTACACACTTTAAAGTCCAGTTCGCTCCAAAGTCACCTGTTCAGAATGACTGGACTCATCTGAGATGACTGAATGCTCTCTCGCCTTCCTTATGCGCCCTGCCCTGCCTCCACTGACTGGACATTCTGGGGCTCTCCTGTCTGTTAAATCTCAACTGTGCCTCCACAATTATCCTCAGATTCTGGAGGCCTGGGACCCAATAGTTCCCCAAATTCATCTTACTGCCGGAAGCTAACAATACCCCTGTCTTCTCACCTCGCATCCCTACCCTCCACTCACTCAATCATGAACCGGTCTTCTTCAGGGTCCACAGCAAACATCACCTCCTCTACCAAGCTGTAAGAACCGTTCTCACTTATTCTCCAAAAGTTCCCATAAAGTGCTGCCTTGTAGAAATCAGCGTGAGTGTGTGTTTGTGTGTGTGTGTGTGTGTGTGTGTGTGTGTGTGTGTGTGTGTGCATGAGTACATGAGTATGCACGTGTGTTTTTATTCTGTGCTATGTCGCAAGTTGTCAGGGAACAGGAGAAATGTGTTACATGTTAGTCTCCATTCGGGACTTGGCAAACAGATGACCTATCTTAACACTTTCTCCTGCACTCAACTCCAATCCCGGTAGATTGTTTGACTGTCAGCATGAGGCAATTCTTTCATCAGCCAGAACTGAGGCTCAACTGGCCAGTGAAGACATGCAGCAGAGGGGAGCTGAAACAATGCACACATGCATATACTGCCTGACACATTCAGAAGCAGTGGGGCCCTCCCTCTGCACTCCCTCCTGTGGGAATTAACTTCTATCTGCTCTGCCCCCCCACCCCCACCCCCACAGTTGGACCGCTGTTGAGGGCATACCATGATCTATGTCATGGTAAGCAGGATGGGGTCATGTCTACCTTCTTGTCTAGTTTGCGAGCCCCTGGAAAGTAGAGATGTGTCCTGATCAGGTATAATACAAATAGTTGTCTGAGAATTTCACATGTACTTTGGTGTCAGAAAAGCCTGCTGTTCTAATTCTAGGAGTTAGGAAGGTGTCACTAAACAAAGCACACGGACAAAAGCCCTGGGCTACCCCAGTTCCTGCAGCAGAAAAGCCCTGTGGCGGAAAGCAGATGGGCTTTTGATTATCACAGATATCTTTGCGGTAAAGCAGGAATGCTGCTGAGGTCACATATCTCTTACAGACACATGTCAATAGAGCCCACATTGCTAGGTCACCACCAGTCCCCATGCCCTAGGTCTTTGAATACTGAATAGCGCTCTCCTTGCCAGCCTGGAAAAGGCACAAACCAGGGGGAGAGGAGACTAGGCCCAAGGCAGGAGTAACTGACTCTGACCATCTCACCCCGGTGTTTTTCAATCTATTACACCATTTCTAATAAGGTGAATAATCAAGCATTGGCATTACATTATTATCTTATTAATATATTTTGTGTAATTTCCCCATTCTGTTCTACCATTTCTGAAAAAAAAAAAAAAAAAAAAAAACACTGAAAAATGGATTGTTACTTTCTTATGCTACCTCAAACTCAAGTATGATTCCTGTTAGATTTCCAGGGCCGTTTAGGTTCTGGGGCTGCTTAAAGTGGGTCCCTCTGTGTGAAGCAATTGTGTTTTCTAGGGAAGGGAATGTCTAACTCTCATCACTAACAATGTAGAGAAAAGCCGACTGGCATGTCTTTCTTACAAAGCTGCTTTCTGATTTTTTTCAGTGCCTTTCCATGGAGTAAAGGTAACCGACCCCTTCGGCTGATCTGCCTGAGTGACAGGGTTCCCCAAAACACAGGGCTTTGGCTAACCCTGGTAAACTTAAGCAAACCAACTGACAAATATAGACCCCTGCTTCACCTCTTTGGACAGAGTCTTGATGTGGAATATTATTTTAAGATGTGTTACATTTGTTGATGCTGTGGAACACTTGTTCAATGATGCAAAGATATGGTACATTCTTTTCTCTTGCATTTGTTTAACTCTGTGAAGCTGTGTTACTGTGCCTGTCTAAAACACCTGATTGGTCTATTAAAGAGCTGAATGGCTGCCAGGCGGTGGTGGCACACGCCTTTAATCCCAGCACTCGGGAGGCAGAGGCAAGTGGATCTCTGTGAGTTTGAGGCCAGTCTGGTCTACAAAGAGAGTTCCAGGAAAGGTGCAAAGCTACACAGAGAAACCCTGTCTCGAAAAACAAAAAAAAAACAAAAACAAAAAAAAAACCAACAAAAAAAAAGGCTGAATAGCCAATGGCAAGGCAGGAGAAAGGATAAGCAGGGCTGGCAGGCAGAGAGAATAAATAGGAGAAGAAACCTGGGAGGAGATCGAGGAGCATGAAAAGGAGAGAGGACATCAGGGGCAAGGCATCCAGCTACACAGCAAACCATGGAGTAAGAAGTAAAGAAAGGAATACAGAATAGAGAAAGATTACAGCCCAGAGGCAAAAGGTAGTTGGGATAATTTAAGAAAAGCTGACTAGAAACAAGCCAAGGCTGGGCATTCATAAGAAAGAATAAGTTTCCGTGTATTTATTTGGGAGCTGGGTGGCCGGCCCCCTCAAAGAGCAAAGAGTAAAGAGATAAAACAACAGAGTCTTAGGCAAATGTTTCTCACTACTTGCAGTAATGTAAACAAACCAAGAAACTATGTCTATGCAAATAAGATATGCACATTAATGATGTCTATTGTTGATTGGGGGGGAAATAGGTGATTTTCCCAACTCCTTTTTGTTGGTGTATAGCTTCTAAAATGTCTAGTGAACCCCTTTATATTGTAAAACTCAAACCTTCAGTTTTAAAATTTATGACAAAAAAAATGGGTATGTGTACATGTGTGCATTCATGCATTCATGTGTGTGTGTGTGTGTGTGTGTGTGTGTGTGTGTGTACACGTGTGTGCAGCAAAGGAAGATGTTGGGTGCCCCCTGTCACTTACCCTCTGCCTTACTCTTTTGAGACAGGTTCTCTCCCTGAAGCTCGAGCTCTGTCTTCAGCCCAGCCCTACCCAACTCTCCTCCAGCAGCGGGGCCACACCGGGCTTTCTGACGTGGGTGCAGGGACTCTGAACTCAGGCCTTCACGCTCGTGCAGCAAGTGTGCACTTGCACTACTCACTGGGTCGTCTCCCTGACTGTTTTTCCATTGTTTGTGGTGATGGCTTGCTTGGGTTTTCCTTTCTGGCAGTACTGGGGATCGAACCTAGGGCCTCCTGTGTGCTACACCACTAAACCTAAACCAGGCACCCTCAAACCCTTTCCCTAGGAAAGAGAATAAGCTAACAGTGCTTTGTGCAGGTTGGAAAAGGGATGATCCCATTCACCAGCTAAATATTCCAACAAAACAAACTGACGGGGCATGCAGGCTTTCTTCCTGACAGAGCACAGGACTCATCGGGCAAGGGGATGGGTACCAGCTGCTCACCTTTCTTGGAGAAGAGGCTGATCCAGAGGGCTGGTAGATCTGGAATGCTGGGGGGTGGAAACTGGAGTTTTCGGTTGGAAATCGGCATCCCCTTGGTGACAGGGTGAGGGTTTTCTGGACTTCCTTGGATCTAAAGGTGGCGGTGGCTGACTCCTTAAAACAATTCGCTCATCTGGCTCTCTGGTAACCTGAGTGACAACATGAATTATTCTTCACTTGTAGTTTTGGTTTTGATTTGTCTAATATAGAGCTAGGGACAGGCTAGGACAAGGAAGGGAAATTGAGGTAAGATAACAGGGTATGTGGCCAGGAATCTCCCACAAATAAAAGAGTGGGCTGTGGTACAGAAGCCTCAGGAATATGGGCAAGGGGGGACATGTCCAGAAGGCTCTGTGTTTGGCAGCATTAATAACATAGTAAACTCACACTTAGAACTTTGATTTCTGAGGACACTGACTTTTTTTGGTTCTGGGGAAGATCAAATTTTTAAACAAAGTGTGTCTGTCCTGTACATGTGCAATGCAGTATATACTTAATTTCCTTCACATATGTCTCTGTTTGTAGCATACAAGTTGGAGCTTTCAGTGGGGCAAACTGGTCACGCTTGATCACCACCTCACTGTATAAAGGTATCTGGTTAGAGACAGGCCACACGAGTGATAAAGTAATAATTTGCCTCCAGAAACCCTTCCTTGGTGACTGGTCACACAAATGAGAGAAGAGGAGCAAGGCCATGAACCCCAGGGGGAAGCAGACAGAGGGGCCTGAGCACCGCTCTGCATAAACCCCACCTAAGCCACGCCGCCCTAACATGAGCAGCACAGCCAGGAACATATTCTCCCCACCAGCTGCACAGGGCTCGACAGAGACACTGGAAATGGATCATTTTACAGATGCTACTGCTAAAATTACCTTGATGTCTGGCGCAAGGCTGTCAAGAGAAGATGCTAGAAGAAAGAGAAACAGGCGTGTGAGGAACTCCTTGTTACCAGTTAGCCATGAAACTGCTGATACATCCATCCCATAGAAGAACCAAGGTTTCACACAATAAATAACTAATAAAGGAACTAAAATGCTGCCTTGTAAAAATCCAAGGTCACAACCGAGTCTCCCTTGGGGCACTGCAAGTCTATGGGAACCTCTGTCTTCCTGGGGTCCACAGTCGGGTTGTGTTTTCAGTGACAGCGCAGCTGGGAAGGGGGTGAGGGGACAAACATGCCATGGAGCAGAAGTTCAAGACCCTTACAGCCTTAAAGAGAATACATGTTTGCCCAGAAGCCCAGAGCCTCGAAGAGGACAACGTGGATTTAATATAACGTTCCTGTGCTCTGGGCAGGAGCCCTGGCTGGTTTCTGGAGACCTAGTAACATAAGAGCTCTGGAATATACTTGTCTAAGGTAAACATGAATGTGAAATCGAGCCAATGACTATATAAGGACACAGAGAAACACAATGCATCCCAACCACAAATCATTGTCATTACCCGGAATGTCTACCAGAGCTAAGCAGATCTCATACTAGTGAGTGGCAAGGATGACTAGAAAGCAGAATAATAGCCTAACATGTCCAAGGCCCTAATTCCAAAACAAAACAAAATATTGCAGTACTAAAATTTAATTCCAAAAGTAATAAATATACATGGAGAACACTGAAATGCAAGTGGCTTTTTCCCCTCGAGTCTAATGACAAAACATTCTCCGGACTCCTCATCCGCTTACACCACCAGATGCAATAAGGAAGAAAGGAGATTTTTAAAGCCTGACACCTTCCCTATCTGGGCACACTTATCTGTGTGTGCACAGTCCTGGGAAACCCACCACCACCACCACCACCCTAAGCTGGACAAGGAACCATCAATGTCAGCTCCAGCTACAAAACCCTCCGGAGGCCTAGGAACTCCTTGGGCACTCGCCTGTAGTGAGGTTGGAACTGCATGGACATCTGTTCTGCTTTCGAGCCCTTGTTTCTCAGGGGGCAATCCATGGCCCAGCAGCACGAGGACCACATGGAAGCTTGTGAGAAAAGGACCCAGGCCCCACCCCAGGGCTTTCTCAAGACGTGTAGCGCAAGGAGGGTCCCAGCTGGCTCAGAGGCGCACGGAGTCTTGAGGCATGGTTTTATTCTCCCATAGATCTGGAGGTGGCCTAAGCATGGGGATGGCCCAAAAGAACCAGGGATTACAGCTTGGTGTACGACTTGTATTCACACCATAACCTCGGGGAAATTTCTTCCTCACTCGCCAGGATCAAGAAATGGCGAAGACACAAGCGTGGTGTGTGAGCGCCATCAGAGCCAAGCCAGCCTCAAGCTCCACTGCCTTCCCAGGAAAGGACATTTGCTGTTGCTTGCTTGCACTTGACAGGGGAGATAACGCTGCTTTTATGTGCTGCGCCAGTGATGTTTCAATTGCAGTGCTTAAATGAAATGTCAGAGGTGATGAAGCACTTTCTCCTCCCAATCCCACACTCTGTCCGGGGCAGCTATCATCAGTCACTCTGGCTGGCCTGAGTTATCACGAAACAGTCTGCAGCCCTTGAAAAGTACAAACCATTAAGCCGAACACAGAGAACTCCACTGTTTGGACATCACAAGTCTAGTCCCACCGTGAGGTAACAGAAGGGACCATCACCAGCCCCTGTCTAGACTTAGAACTCCAGGCAAGCTGCCATGACCTTTACTAGGGACGGTCTCACACATTTCAGTCCTGAGGCAAAACCCTCCCAGTATGCCCTAACACCAACACTGTCAATTAGTAACATACAGTCCAGGAACCTCAAAGGGGGTGAGGGGTCCCTTCAGAACCTTTCATGAAACATCCAAATTAAAGCCTGCATTCATAATTACACGATTTATTCCTCTCATTCTCATTCTCCCACATGGTAACAAAAGTCACCACAGCACATCATAACGTTATTATTCTGACTTTTCCAATGGTATATTACATTTTACAATTACTCGCTTTCAATTTCTAGCATGCTAAATGAGGCTAGCCATCAACCATGTCAATCAAAGCCCTTTAAAGTCCTCAATATCATTTGCAAATGGAGCCTGAAATCGATAGCCCCGAAGAAGATGGCTGCATTAGCCTAACTGCTTCAGAGAGCTGGCTCCCTTCTCACAACATGGAATCTGGTCAGCCAGGGTCAGGACACTTTCAGTCTCTTGCTCCTTTGCCCTCCGAAAGACGGCACAACAAACAACGTATTTGCTAACTGTCAGCGATGCCTTTGCAAGGAGTTCACACCAGGAGAAGCTGCCGTCTGCTTTGCCAGCCTAGCCACCGGCTGTAGCCACATGTGGTCAGTCACACCATCCAGCTCAGTCCCCTTCAAGCACTGAGGGGAACTGGAAAATAAACTGCTTCTTAGTTGCCTCTGCCCCATGGGAATGCCTTGGCTGGTGAGGCCTTGAGAATCAGGTCCACAGTTTGCAATGTAACCTGTAGTTCCTCGGGGTCAAGGATGCTAAGTGGGATGCACTCATTAAGGGAACATTAGTAACGAGAAACTCAAGTACCTTTTCTCATCGGAAAAGCAAAGTCCAAAAACTTAGATTTTCTTCGGGACTTCTGTAAACGTGTCAAACTGTTTTCACCAAAGGGGTTTCCACTGTCCACCTGAAAGTGTAAGAAACATGTTAGACTCTACCTACAGTAGCTTGGCTTACCTTCTCATTGCCCATAATGCCTCCCCCCTCCCCCATTCAGAGAGAAGCTTGGAAAATAACGTAAACCACAGTCTCCAAATATGGTACGTTATACCCCACGAAGAAACCATCCACCATCTCCACTGAGGCTAGATTGGAGGGTGTGTGTTAAATGTGAGCATAGAGAACTGAAGAGAGATAAAAAGACGGCACCAAGCTTCTGCCTCCTGAGTGCTGGGACTGAAGGTGTGAGATGCCACGCGTGGCTCAGAATCCTTTAGACTGCACAGAGCACGCCAAGCACAAGAGACTGACCATTCAGATCCCCTTCCAATCTACCATCTAGATTCTTTTAAAACACAACAGAGTCCAGCAGTGGTGGCACACGCCTTTAATCCCAGCAGCACTCCAGAGGCTGGCAGATTGAGATTCAAGGCCAACCTGGTCTACAGAACAAGATAGCCAGGGCTACACAGAGTCGTCTCAAAAACCAAAAACCAAAGACACAAAAGCCCACGATAGCAGGAACCACTCTCTTCCTTAAAATGACAGACCATGCTTCCTAAGACAAATGGCTCAACATGATCTGCAAAAGCAGGTCAAAGGGCTTGAAAAAGAGATGCTTCTGCAGCATAAATTTTGAAATAGACTTTGGAATTTTTATTTATTTATTTTTTCAGTAAAGCAGGCTACAATGCTAATTGGATGTCAAGAAATAGACTGATTGTGTTTCCTAATTTAAAACTTTTTAATGTGTCTGAGTGTTTTGTTTGCATGTATGTCCATGTACTACATGTGTGCTGGTGCCCACAGAGGCCAGAAGAGGGCATCAGATCCCCTGGAACTGGAGTTACAAACAGGAATTGCCGTGTGGGGGCTGGGAATTGAACCTGGGTCCTCTGGAAGAACAGCCAATGCTCTGAGCTGCTGAGCCACCTCTCCAGACACAAGTTCTCTAAATGTTAATGCTTCCATCCAGGATGTCTCACATATGATCAGAAAGTCTGCCTAATCAAGTATGTAAGACAACATATAAAAGAGCTTAGCATAGATTTAAAAACTGTAATAATGTGTTAAACAATAGAAATGGACATTTTCACTCCCTAAGAAAGCTAACCACTTTTTTAAAAAGATTAATTACTCCACAGTGACAGGGACTGCATTTTATAAGCATGTATATGGAACAGAATAAGTCACACTGTCCAAAAGATACAAGCTATCAACACTTCTACAGAAGCACATTCAATGGCAGCTTGCTACATTTTTGCCAGGTATCTTTACCAAGACCAACAAAAAGAAAACAGCCATTTAGCATTTCTGTGTCTATGAATAGTTCTTATTTGTAGATTAGCTAGTCAGTCTTTCCTAGCCAGAAAGTTCAATTCTACCTACAAACAAACTACACACAACCATCTCAACAGCAACTTGACTGAGATTTACACCACCTCATACCTCACATCAAATGCACGATCATAATTTCTCATGACCTTAAGTGAAAATATCAACAATTTATCCATCACTAACATTCTGAAGAAAGTCACTAGCTGGAATGTGTGGTAGAGCTCACAAAAAGTATGAAATAACAGAAAATGTTAATTTGAATGTGTGTGTGTGTGTATGTATGTATATATATAATTACAACTTCATGGAAAACATAAAGACTATGAATACAAAAACTGAAGAAATTAATCAAATTAGTGATTTGTGGCTGGTGTGTGTGTGTGTGTGTGTGTGTGTGTGTGTGTGTGTAACTCAGTAGCTCAGATTTTCCTGGAACATGCTATGTAGCCCAGGCTAGCCTCAAACTCATGGTAATCCTCCTGCTGTAGCCTCCCAAGTGCTGGGATTGCAAGGGCACATCACCACACCTGACTTCAGATATTCTTTTTATGGCACTGATGAGCCGATGTGTAAACTTATCTTGAACATCTCGATCTTATAATACAGTAATTAAAAACAAATTTTCAAGGCAGCTGTGAGGACTACAGTGACTAACCGTGCCCATTGCTTCTGGTGACTGAGATTCAGATGGCTCTTTGAGTGAGGCCCATCACTGCTTTTTCCCCACTGGCATCCTGTCCCCCGCTCAGCATTTGGCTACTGAGCACCAATCTCACTGAGAAAGTGAAAACTGTTTCTATAAAGGGATGGAGCTTCAACTTTGAATTGATGCACCTTATCAGCCAGCCTTTGACTGACATCTTCAATTCCTGGCAGTTCACAGACCCTCTGAATAATGGTGAGTTCTCATCTACAGACGTCACACTCTATTAATAATGTTCAAAAATTAAAAATGGGGTGATTGACATCTACCGAGTAAATTCCCTCTGAGATGCCTTTATAGACATTTCCTAACAATGACAGTGGAAAATGAACATCATTTAATGACAGGCATTGCTCATATGGATTCCCTCTCTAGTTACTATTGCCCACTTGTTTGCACGGCTCAACGCTTCCTTTCCCACTCGCGTCTGCATGCCCACCGCAGCAAGTTACTCTGAAAAAATCACTTGAAGCTCACATGTCTGACCACAAACGGAGGCTTTCTTTCTCCAGGGAGCCTGAAGCTTTTTCCAAAGTGCAGCTGAGTCGGCTGGTGCAGGAAGAGACGTCTGGGGGAAGATGGGGAGGTTACCCGGGACTGTGTGCCTTTGGAAAATCGGTCAGGACTTTTCTCCTTGGGCTTTGTTTTTCTGTTATTTGTGGGAGCTCTTTGCCCACGTGATTTCGATAAAAGCCTTTGTAATTTACACTTCTCTTCCTGAAAGTGGAAAACAAACAAACAGAAATTTGTTGCTTCATTTTGTTAGGCCTTGAACATGCTTGGAAGGCACTCTGCCTGTGAGCTACACCTCCAGCCAAAAATATTCTTTTGATTGGAAAAAAAAAAGATGATAATTCAGTCAAGAACATAATATAATTAATTGAACATTTAAAAACTAATATAGAAGACTGCCTCGGAAGCCAGGCGGTGGTGGCGCACGCCTTTAATCCCAGCACTCGGGAGGCAGAGGCAGGCGGGTCTCTGTGAGTTCGAGGCCAGCCTGGGCTACCAAGTGAGTTCCAGGAAAGGCGCAAAGCTACTAAAATCACATATTTTTAGTAATAACAGTGAGGTTTACTTGTATTAGGGCGAAGTTGAGAACAGCAGATAGGCACAGGCATACTCCAAGCACAGGCAGATTATTGACACAGAGAAGCATGAATGGTATATATAGGTGGTTCCAACCATTTCACTTCAAAGAGTTTATGAAAAGTAATCAAGTATTGCTATGTGTGCAGCAATGGCAGCATTTCTAAAAGTTTCGGGGGGGGGTTGTTTTTTAGAGTCGGGGTTTGACCAGGTAGCCTAGGCTGCCATTCCAAAGCAGCAAGCTCCCACCTCAGCATCCCAAGGGCTACAATTACAGATATGTGTCACCCCAACCAGCTTAAAATGGCTTTACAAATTAAAAACTAGCTGTCTCAGAGAATAAACAATCACCTTAGCTGAAATCCCATCTCAGCTCTCTGGCACTGTAGCAGGGACTCTGGGAGGCTCCTGTCTGTTCCTCCAGCTGTTCTGTTTGGTGACGGGTCCGGTGGGGGTGGGGCAGGGCTAATGGTCTCACTTTAGCACCATCACTTAACTAACCGTTCACTTGAACACCACCACTCTAAGTACATGGCAAGCATACTCCAGCAGGACAGGCTGAGCAAATGGTCTGAACACAGAAATCAAACCCAGCAAAAACTGTGCAGGTTACTGTCTGTTCAGTTTCCTTTAAAGTCGGCAAGCGGAGTTCAGGCTAGCAGTCTTTAAACTGGAGTAGGGGGATATTGTCATTTCTGTCGTTGCCCTCTTAATGATACTTACGAAAAATCTGTTTTTATGCGGGAACACACATTCTCGGATGGCTGTCCTTGTAGAAAACTCTAGTTTGGGAGCAATGCCCTAAAAAATAAGGCAGCATAAAGAGAAGCAAATAAAATGACTGGAAACAATCCTTTGCCCATCTCCTCTTCATCAGAAATCCTCTAAGAACCCAAATGTCCTTCTGTAGTCAGCAAAATCAGAATACATTTTTAAAAATACACAAAAGAAGAAGAGCTGGACACGTATATGATGTGCATGCTATACTAAGCCATGGCCTAGTCAACTTGGAATATACACTCATACTCCTAACACAACCCTGTGAAGCAGGTCCTAATGAAATTGTCATTTGGACATGTATGAGCTCAGACACTTTCAGTAGCCTGTCAGGCTGGCAGCCGCAGAGCTGGTAATTGGACCTAGGCATCTGGGTTCCAGTGTGCGCGCTGTTAGCCACTCTATCTGAAACACAGGAACATGAAAATGAGATTAGTGAAGAGGAAGGACAGGAAGAGGGTCTCCTTCCCGACCTACTTGCCTTGGGAAACTTGGCTTTCATCTATCAAACACGTACATTCATCAGGCCTATTCTCAAACTGTTCTAGTAACTACTGTTTGAGTGTGATGTTTTATCATCTAAATGACTGTTGAGGTATAAAGTGAAGTAAAAACACAATGTGTGCGAATACAAAAGAAAATCCCACCATAGTGGAGAAAAATCAATCTAATTGTTAATGAACTGATAAGACGCAGTAAGCAGGTGAATGGTTTGCCTGACCTATACAGGCCATTCATTCTCATTTTCTACGGCAGTAATAAAAACCAAGAAGAGTGAACTGAAATAAATCCAAGAGAATTAGCATCATGTTTGTGGCTAAGAGTATAAACTCTGAAGCACAGGAATTCCTGTTCTCTGAGCCTAAACACATTTCTGATTCACAACCTGTCCCCCTCCAGATGATGGGGAGGAACAGCAGTCCCTCCCCAGGACGGACAGAACAAGACAATCCATGCTGTGAGCTCTACACACACCACAGGCATCAGCTGCTCCTGGAGCTCTCTCGAGTGGGTCGATTCTGATTTGTGAAATATTTCAGAGGAATTGAACCACTCTATATTTTTGTCTATTCATCAAATTGTTCATAGAGTCTGATAAACTCAGTTACAAGAATTGATACTGATGCGTGAAGGTATTTCAACGCATTTTAAAGCTTTTTCCTGATAATCATCTCCATTTATAAATCAATACAAATACACCTTCATACAGGTTAGTCTTTCTATACATGCCCAGAACATTCAACATGTGAGTGACACTTGAGGAAAAATAAGTGTTTGTCCTTATTTTGATTTTGAAGATGACTCTTATTTAACTGGGAATTTGAGGAAAACAAAGTGAATATGAGAGTTTCCTCAGGCTGGTTCCCATTAACTTTTCTTTTCTTTTAGATGCTGAAGGGCAACATGCCAATAACTTGAAGTAATAAAGGTGAGCACCTCACAGGTACCATGGACTTAAATGATACATGAAGGTGATGTTGTCAAAAGAAAAAAGTGGTTCTAGGAATATTTGCCAGACCCTGAAAGATAACAAGGAGGAGGGCTTAAAGTTAAAGATATTCGGAATTCTGAGTAAGACAACTTTTGATGAATGTTTGTGTTTGGCAAATCAGTCATCAGAAGCATTGAAGGAACAATTACATCCTCGGAAGAGAACTCTCAGCAGGGTGGGGACAGTAACACGTCACTAAATGATTAACAGCAATTCACAGGGCAGAGACAGAAAGCTTAAGTATTAATTACGCTTTTTATAATTCACAGACGTGTGGTCCTTAAAGAGAAGGTTATCCAAAAGACATAAAAATCCACTAAAAACAGTGCTTGTTTCAAAGACAGAAATCACAGACCATAATATCAGAATGGATGTCTTGAATCTGGGTTCATATAAATGCCTCCAAACAGGTTATCAGTTACGTATCTGCTGCACCATGCATGGGTCCTCAGTAACGTCGGCCTCTATCGGTTCCCCTCTGCTAAAGAGGACCTGCTCAATATCAGCCGTGGCTAATTTGTAAATTGCTAGGAATGGAATAACTAAAAATGTGGAAGGTTGAAAGTATAAAACAAATGTGAGATAATATTATTGCTGTCATTACTCTATTTAGTGAAAACAGCTGTGACCAAACAGATCTTTCTGTTATTCTGCAAGAAGAAGTCGAAAGAGGAACCTTTTAGGACATCATGTGACAGCTTAATATGGCAACGATACAGCTTAGTTAGATAATGAAACTTTCAGCTCGTAGATCAATAGTGGAAATGAATATAATTTGGCATCATGAGCTGGGCTTGACCCTGGATGAAAACAGAACTGAGGTAACTAAGCAAGACAAAGCTACCTGCCCAAGATCAACCCTGTCAGGAATAAAATGCTCATGCCCGCAAGAATTTCTATCCCTGGAGAAGCCCAAGCGGGGGAGGTCACTCACTGGAAAACCTATTGGTGTCTTCATGAGCACCTCTCTATGCATGCCAAGGTGTGAAGATGTCAGCTTGGGCTCGGGGAACAGAAAGTCGCGTGTGTTTTCTTCGTAGTAGGCCAGCTCTTCCCATACTAGAAGGAAAGGAGAAAAGGCATAAGCAGATGTGTTCTACACTCCTCAAGTTTAACAAAGGAGATGCACAGATGGTGTGCTGGTTAGCTTGATGTCCACTTGACACAATTTATAGTCATCTGAGAGGAGGGAGCATCAACTGAGAAAATGCCTCCTGGAGACTGTGCTATAGGCAAGCCTGTGGAGCATTTTAAATTAGTGATGGATGTGGGAAGGCCTACCCTATTGTAGGAGGTACCACTCCTGGGCTGGTGGTCCTGGGTGCTGTGAGAAAGCAGGCTGAGAAAGCCAACAAGCATCACTCCTCCATGGCCTCTGTATCAGCTTCTGTCTCCAGGTTCCTGTCCTGTCCTGTGCCTTCAGGTACTTCTCTTTATGATGAATAATGATGTGGAAATGTAAGCCAAATAAACCCTTTCTTCTGCAAGTTGCTTTGGTCCTGGTGTTTCATCACAGCCACAGTAACCCTAACTAAGACCGATGGTATCAGGCAGGGCACTTAAGTCAAACTAGATGTTTTGAACCTAGTATCTGTTACCCAAAAATCAATTCTATTACTTTTTATCTTGTGAATAGTTTACCTCATGCATAGTCTTCTTGAAAAAAAAAAAGGAAGGTTACTACACAAAATTGAACAAAATAAAGTGAATCTATCCATCTGTCCATCCATCCATCCATCCATCCATCCATCCATCCATCCATCCACCTATCCATCCTTCCCTTCACCAATATTTACTGAAGACAAATTTTGAGCTAGACCTTGAAGGCAGACATGAATGAGGTAGACACAATCCCGCTCACACAAAACTTATACTTTGAGTGGACTCTGTATGTTTGGGTACAGGGTTGCCAATGGCCCAGAGAGCAACCCGGCTTGAGGTCCTTGACAAGAATAATATCAACCCAGGGATGCTTAAGACATATGTCAAGATTATTTATGAGAAGGAGCCAGCAATGTTACAGTATCCTGTGGAGCTCAAGACATCTCCACATATTTTCTCTACCATGCATGACTTTCTAATGTCCTATTAGACATTTCTTTATGCTAAAAATAATTTAATAATTATCTGAGCCTGGAACCTAAAACTATGTTACAAAGAACTTTTTGTAAGATTTTACAATACATTGACTTTTCTAGAAGTATGGGTATTGCATAAATAAAAGAACAATTTTGCTTTTTTGTTGTTGGGATTTTTACTGAGAACTATTTGGCATTTTGAAAACTGTATCACATCTAAATACATTATTATTCCCAGCATTTACATTCTAAGATGCATCCTGTATGGTGATATTTTATTTGTACTGAAATGTGATTTTAATTTTATGTTAATAAATAAAGTTGCCCTGGGGTCAGAGCTATTCGAGCCATAGCAAGAGTGTGGTGGTTAGAAGAGCTAGGTAGATTTCTGTGTGTTCAGGGATACAGCCAGTATTGGAGACATACGCCTTTAAGACCTGGAGGGCGGTACTTACAGGCAGTGACAAGGCAGTCATGTGGTTGGGTTTACAACCAATGAGAAGGCAGAACAGAAAGACTATTTAAAGACAGACAAACAGGAAGAAGCTCTCTCTCGGGGAAGCTAGGAGCACTGCAGGAGGTAAGATTTTATCTCTGAGCTCTGACCTCTTGGCTTTCTCTTTTACATTGGCTCTGTGTTTCTTATTTTAAAAAGACGATTGGTTACATCTACATCTGGCGCCCAACGTGACAAGAATCTGTTAAAAACTGCTTGGGGCCGGCTCCCTAGCCCGAGTAGCCGGCTCCCTAGCCCCGGCCCAGGTCTGCTTGGCCTCAGGCCGGACTAACTGTGAGCTGCTTGTTTAAAGCCAGTGCTACAAACAACTCAAGCCTGCCCTGCCAAACAGGGCCCCTGCCTGTAAAGCCAAGCCTTGACTCGGCTCAAGAGGGAATAAGTGGCTGGATTTAAGCTTTCACCGGCTACGCTTTTGCTTTCACTTTCACTTTCACTTTAACTTTCGCTTTTGCTTTCTCTCTCTCTGTCTCTCTCTCTGTCTCTCCGTCTCTCTGTCTCTCTCTGTCTCTGTCTCTGTCTCTGTCTCTGTCTCTCTCTCTCTCTGGATTCACACCTAGGACACTAGGTGGCTGTTTTGAAATTCGCTTGGATTTCTACTGTTCTATGCAGATTTGGTAAGTCATAAAGGAAACTATTTAAAAGACAAATTTTTTCCACATTTAAAAAAAATGGGTTTTCTGTGTACATTGGAAGAAAGTTGGGTTTTGTTTGAAATTTTAGGCAGTCTGACAATGGAACAACTACATGAAAAGATTAGTATTATGGGAATTATGCATTTTATCACCATGTTTATTCTCATTTTACTATTTAAAAATATAGTCGATTTAAGTGCCAGGATGACAGCTTTAGAAAAACTTGTTAAACCTGTAAAAATTCAGACAGAAGAAATTAACAGTGAAGTTGGTTCAAGACTGGATCATAAGGTTACAGAAAGAAATCCTGTTTTCACACAGTCACCCTTAATTTATCCTGTAACTGTAGAGCAGTTGCCTGATCAAATGATTACACAAAATATTTGGACTCCAATTGAACTGTTGGATTTTAAAAGGTTTAAGGAGGTAATAGTATCTTATGGCATGCATTCCCCATATGTAAAGCAAATGTTAAACTCTTGGTCAACATATAATAGGATTGTACCACAGGACTGGCGGGACCTTGCACAAGCTGTTCTGGAACACAGACAGAGACTTCAGTTTCTAACGTGGTTTAAGGAGGAAGCTAGAAACATAGAAAAACAATGGAGGGATAAAGGAATACAAGTTTGTCAGGATCAGCTTATTGGAGAAGGCCAATATGCTTCAGTACAAACACAATGTTTATATGATGTTCAAACCCTAATTTTTTGTCGAATGGCAGCCTTGAATGCATGGGACAGAGTTGAGGAACCAGGAAAAAAACCTGAGTCATTTACAAAGGTTATGCAAGGCCCAAAAGAATCTTTCACAGATTTTTTACAAAGACTGGCTTCAGCAGTAAACAGAATGGTCTCAGAATCAGAAGCTAGTAAGGCAATAATTGAAGCTTTGGCATTTGAGAATGCGAATGCAGCATGCAAAAGAATAATCAGGCCGTTAAAGGCAAGATCTGCACCTTTGGAAGATTGGATTAGAGAAACAATTAATGTTGAGGCTGATGAGCATGATGATACTTGGGTAGGAGAAGTAATTTCAAAAGGTTTGAGGAGTGTTAGATGTTTTGGGTGTGGAAAGCAAGGACATTTTAAAAGGGACTGTAAACAGGTCATTCCTAGAAGCAATGTTTCTTCAAGGAACAATGGCAACAGAATGCCCCTTCCTTCTGGAGTATGCAGAAGGTGTGGTAAGGGAAAACACTGGACCAATGAATGTAGATCAACAAAGGACAGACAGGGTAATCCTTTGCCTCAGTTTTCGGGAAACTCTCGGAGGGGCCTCATGCAGGCCCCCATAGCAAAACCTGTTCAAACCTTTCCTGCAGCTGTAGAGGAAATCCCTGCTCTGAGCAATTAAATAACCAAATGACTATTGGAATAAATCATGCTGGTCAGGATGATGGAACAGAGAATAGAAAATTCAGGAGAAAACATAAAGAAAATTTTTTGGCAAACTTCTATTAATGAACAGAGACCAAAATTAACGATAAAAATAAATGTTTTGTTGTCTGGTCTGGTAGACACAGGTGCGGACGTTACCATAATTGCACCAGAATTTTGGCATCCAGCTTGGCCTCTTCAGGAGGTAAACGTTCAACTGTTAGGAATTGGGACATTATCTCAGGTGAAACAGAGTGCAAGATGGCTGGAATGTATAGGTCCAGAAGGACAGAGAGGAAAATTAAAACCATATGTGGCTAACATAGCTATGAACCTGTGGGATCCAGACTTGTTGCAACAATGGAATACTCAGATTAAAATCCCTCCAATCTCAGAAACAAATCATTAACTAGCAAATGTTTCTGAGAGAAATATTAGAAGGCATTATTTTGAGTGGTCACCAGCCATCCATATTATACAAGAACAGGGCACAACAACTGATAATCTTCCAAAAATACCAACAGCTCTACCTTTAAAATGGTTAACAGACAAGCCTGTATGGGTTCAGCAATGGCCTTTAACAACAGAGAAACTCCAGGCTTTATAAGAGCTGGTAGAAGAACAGTTAAATGCTCAGCATATTGAACAGTCAACCAGCCCTTGGAATTCTCCTGTATTTGTTATTAAAAAGAAATCTGGTAAATGGAGAATGGTAACAGACCTTAGAGCAATTAACAAAGTAATTCAGCCGATGGGCTCTCTACAATCTGGAATTCCTTTGCCTACTCTGTTACCAAAAGGATGGCCTCTCATAGTTATTGATTTAAAAGACTGTTTCTTTTCAATACCCTTACAAGAAAAAGACAAAGAAAGATTTGCTTTCACAGTGCCTCCTTATAATAATTCTCAACCGGTTAAAAGATTTCAATGGAGGGTCCTCCCACAGGGAATGTTAAATAGCCCAACTCTGTGCCAATATTTTGTACAACAGCCATTGGAAGTGATACGTAAAAAATTTCCTAAATCTATAATTTATCATTATATGGATGATATTTTACTAGCTGACTCAAATGCAGATACTTTAGAAAGAATGTTTGAAGAGGTAAAGAAAATTTTGCCTTGCTGGGGATTACAAATTGCTCCTGAAAAAATACAAAGAGGAGATTCTATTAATTATTTGGGATATAAAATAGAGCTATAAAAAATTAGACCCCAAAAGGTGCAAATTAGGAGAGACAGACTACAGACTCTTAATGACTTTCAAAGATTATTTGGAGATATTTCTCATCTACGAACTATTCTTGGGGTAAAAAAATGATGAACTGACTAATTTGTTCAAAACCTTAGAAGGTGACAAGGACTTAAATAGTCCAAGAGAATTATCACCTGAAGCTGAGAAAGAATTGGCCTTGGTAGAAAAGAAAGTACATGAAGGGCACGTGGATCGTATTGATCCAAAGCTGGATTGCATTTTGGTTATTTTACCTTCTAGGCATTCCCCTACTGGAATATTAATGCAGAGGGAAGATATTATATTGGAATGGATATTTTTACCAAATAAACCAAATAAAAAATTAAAAACTTATGGGGAAAAAATCTCTGACTTGATTTGGAAAGGAAAATTGAGACTTCGTCAATTAGCAGGAATAGACCCAGCAGAAATTGTCGTACCTTTAACTAAGGAGGACATTGAAAAATTATGGACAGAAAGTGAACCTTGGCAAAGAGCTTGCAATAATTTTTTGGGAGAAATTAACAACAAATATCCCAAAAGCAACAGAATTGATTTTATAAAGAGAGCTGATTGAATCTTGCCTCGAATTGTATGGCAAAAACCCATATCTGGAGTTCGTACATTTTATACAGATGCCAACAAACAAGGAAAGGCAGGTTACAAATCAGAAAATTTAAGTAAAGTGGTTCAAAGTCCTTATAATTCAGTGCAAAAATCAGAATTGTATGCTATTCTGTTGGTATTAATGGATTTTTCAGAACCTCTCAACATAGTAACTGGCTCTCAGTATGCTGAAAGAGTGGTATTACATATTGAGACTGCAGAATTTATCCCTGATGCTTCAGAATTAACTTCACTATTTATTCAATTACAAGATACAATCAGGAAAAGGAGTCATCCTTTATATATAACTCACATCCGATCTCATACTGGTCTGCCAGGCCCTTTAGCACAAGGCAATGATGAGATTGATAAATTATTGATAGGAAATGTGCTGGAGGCCTCCGAATTTCATAAAAAACATCATGTCAATAGTAAAGGTTTAAAAAAGGATTTTTCCATAACCTGGCAACAAGCCAAAGAAATAGTAAAGAAATGTCCTACTTGTTCCTTCTACAATCAAATGCCATTACCAGCAGGATGTAACCCAAAGGGTACTCAGAGAAATGAAATCTGGCAGATGGATGTGTTTCACTTTGCAGAATTTGGAAAATTGAAATATGCACACCACACCATCGATACTTATTCAGGATTTCAATGGGCAACTGCTTTGAGTTCTGAAAAAGCTGATTCTGTAATCACTCATTTGCTAGAAGTTATGGCCATCATGGGTATACCTGCACAAATCAAAACTGACAATGCTCCATCATATGTCTCTGTTAAAATGAAACAGTTTTTTGCTTATTACAAAATAAAGCATATTACAGGTATACCACATAATCCTACAGGTCAAGCAGTTATAGAAAGATCAAACAGACCTATAAAGGATATGCTAAATAAACAGAAAGGAGTAACAAAAACCCCCAGAAATAGACTGCATAATGCTCTATTAACTTTGAATTTTCTGAATGCCAATGAGAAAGGAACAACAGCTGCAGAGAGACATTGGATAATAGAAAAAACTACAGAATTAAATCAGCCTATATACTTTAAGGATGTGCTGACCTCAGAATGGAAACCAGGGCATGTATTACGTTGGGGACGAGGTTTTGCTTTTGTTTCTACAGGAGAAGATAAGCTGTGGGTGCCATCAAAATTGATAAAGGTTCAATTTGAACAAGAGAAACCTCTTAATTAGAGGAGATGATAGTTCATCAACCAGCATGAACATCCAATTTAAACTAACTTGTACCAGTAACACATGCCTTTTCATTTAATCAGATAATAACTTGCCAAAAAGGAACATCCCCAAAATTAGTCTTGGGGAAAGGTTTTTGTTTTTGTCTTTTAGGAGAATGATGGTTAAGGAATCTGAAGAACACAAGACAAATGAGACAACTGAAGAAAAGGGACAAATCATCAATCCCAGGAAACAGAGTGAAATGGCATATGGGTATATATAATCTAAAAAATTTTATGTCTTCCTAAATGTTTGTTTCTGCTTTTCTCTAAAGATTTAACACTATTGGTCTTCTAATAGTCCCAGTTCAATTAAAATTTAAAGCTGACTTTGGAGTTGGAGAATGGCTCTCTCCTTCTTTAAACTCAAGCATGTTGTTAAAAGGAAAATACAAACTCCCTGTATCATTGCCAGAATAAAAGAGCCATTTTCTGCTATGGGACGGGACAAAAGCCAAATTAGTTAAGGGACTATTCTATTACTAATCTCAACTCTTTGATTCTATTCTGATTCTTTAAACTTTTCTTAAAGTATAAATTTTATATCAAAATTTACAAGATTAATATATATATATATATATATATATATATATATATACACATTTTAAACTTTGTTAAGATATGAATGGTCATATAGAGTACTAACTAATTCTAGAAAAAAGGCTTCAATTAGCTGCATATGTATGTCTTTGTGTTCGAGTCTCTTATCAGTTTTCTGCAGGAAATCACAGCCAGGCCTAACATATGGAAGAAGATGGGGCCCCACAACAACAACAATTCCACGTGGACAATAATAATATCACTGAACTGACAAACATCATCTACAGATCAGCTTTGAACTACAAGGTGCTCAGAGCAATTTGAGATGACTAGCTGAGATGATCCAGTCTCAAAGACTACTTGAATAAGGACTTGAGATAAACCCTGAACTTTGGCTTTATACACAGACTGGATAATAATGAAGGATATAGTTACCTTTCCTAGAATTTGACAATTAACCTAAAATTTTTCTTTCAGGATAAAGATAACTTCGCCCATACCCAGCAGGAAGCAATTTTAAGAATGATGCCCACATTCCCAAAGAGGTGGTGTGGGGCGGGTGGTTTTTTTTTGGTCTTTTTAATGGGTTTTGGGTCTGGGATAATTTTCATTATTTAGGGGGGTTGGTTACAAGTTGTTGTCAAGGGTTAGGAAAAAGGATAAGCAAAGGAGATTAGATTTAAGGTTCTTGTTTAAAAAAAAATAGGGGAAAAAAAGAAAAGAAAAAGACAATTACTAGTTTTAAATACTTTACATTATTACCAACTAATAGGATATAAAGAAATGAAAGTTAGTAGTTAGACATTACAATAGAAATTGTAGTCATATTAGATATGTTTTAAAAATTGAGCAGATATATTTTAGACAGGTCATCTTCAAACCCTTCAGAGATCTACAGAATATGGCATTTAAAATGTTTTAATAACTTAGAAATTTTTCTTTTTTGAGACATGTCGACTCCTGGCAGTACCAATCTACTTCAGAGAAAATATGGGCATTGAAGAAACTGCATATGGAGTTAACTTTCATTGTGGCAAAAGTTAGCCACTGGACAACAAAGTATCCTCAAATCAACAGGACAAAATGGACAGACAGAACACGAAACAAAGGACTACCGATTCCTGGCAAAACAAGTGTGGTTATGGCTTTATCAAAAGGCATCTTCTGAGGCCAGGACAATATGACACCATCCCTGAAGTGGTCTTCACAATCCGGAAAAGGTACAGTGTCTTTTTCTTCGAAGACAGCTGAACAGGCAGTGGGCCGATGGCTTCTGTTGTGCAATGGAACAGCAGCTGAAAGCTCATGCCTCTCAATAGTCGACTGGCATTTAATAGAGGGATGTGGAGAAGAAAGGGATGCTGAGATGAAGCCATATATACACAGCCAAGAAGAATGGACAGCTGAATTCAAAAACCGTCAACAATTTCCAGAATTTAAAATCCTAAATCATGACATGACACTAGTGGAATTCAGGTGTTTCTGGTACATGGACTGCTCTCACCCAATGTGAGGTTGAACTGTTGACCTTGTGTACAACTACTTCACAAATGAGTCTGTCAGATACAATAAGCCTATAGGCTGAAGATGATGCCCCAACACTGCGGAGAAACCTCAGGTGACTGTCCAGGCACCTGGCTGTTTCTGTCAACTCACAAAATTTTTCGAAGTTGCTTGCGCGCACTTCCTGTTTTTATTTTTGTTAGCTAATATTATTTCCTTCTTGGGTCTCTGAGGGAGTTGAAGATTAGTTAGTTATAGTTGAAGATTAATTAGGATAGAAAGTGAATTAGATACATTTTGGACTTACTAAAATAGGATAGATAAGGGAATTATTTTCTCTGATTTGTCAAATACAAATGGACTAGACATCGTTTAGGTATTTGTTACTTGTATATATTGTATATAGTTATTGTACTTTTGTATATAGTTTTTCTTTTGTTAGTTATAACCTTTTGCCTTTTTTCTTTTTATTAAAATAGAAAAGGGGAAATATGGTGATATTTTATTTGTACTGAAATGTGATTTTAATTTTATGTTAATAAATAAAGTTGCCCTGGGGTCAGAGCTATTAGAGCCATAGCAAGAGTGTGGTGGTTAGAAGAGCTAGGTAGATTTCTGTGTGTTCAGGGATACAGCCAGTATTGGAGACATACGCCTTTAAGACCTGGAGGGCGGTACTTACAGGCAGTGACAAGGCAGTCATGTGGTTGGGTTTACAACCAATGAGAAGGCAGAACAGAAAGACTATTTAAAGACAGACAAACAGGAAAAAGCTCTCTCTCGGGGAAGCTAGGAGCACTGCAGGAGGTAAGATTTTATCTCTGAGCTCTGACCTCTTGGCTTTCTCTTTTACATTGGCTCTGTGTTTCTTATTTTAAAAAGACGATTGGTTACATCTACAATCCTGTTTCATTATAAGCCGCTTTCCTTCTTTCTCCCTCACACTGAAGCTGGAATATTATACCGATTTCTGCAGTGACCTGTCCAGGTTGGTTATGTTAACTATAAATCATATTTCATTGTTGTGGTAGTTTTAAGTATTTGGCCTCCACAATCTCAGAGGGAGTGGCACTATTAGGAGGTGTGGCTTTGTTGGAGTGGGTATGGCCTTGTTGGAGGAAGTATGTCACTATGAAGGTGGGCTTGGGTTTCTTATACTCAAGATACCGCTCAGTGAGTCAGTTGATTTCCTATTGCCTGCAAGATGTAGCAGTCTCAGCTCCAGCACCACCTCTGCCTGCTCACCACCATGCTCCCTGCCATGACAATAACGGACTGAACCTCTGAAACTGTATATGAGCCCTCTCAATTAAATGTTCTCTTTGTAAGAGTTGTCATGGTCATGGTGTCTCCTCACAGCAACAGTAAACCCTAACTAAGATAATTATGATAAAGTGTATATTAAAGAGAATGCTCGTTACCAAAAATGATCTGGGGTGTTACAGTCATCCATTGAGCTGATGGACAGGAAAGCTGCCATCCAAGCCAGCCTTGTAAGCACAACAGGCGCGCCATCATCAGTTCGAACTGAGAGTGGCCCCTACCCAGAACACCAGCAGAAGTCACTACAGCTAATAAAATAGACAGCTTTTCTGCTTGGTGGCTGTTTGGTTTCTTGGGAGGAGAATTTTGATGAGGGTAAATTTTAGGTTTTGTAGCTATAGAAGACAATAAATGACCTTCTATCAAATGATAGGGTGGATTAGTTTCTTCATCATACTTATTGCATTCAATATGGAAGTAAGGATCAACATACAGAGTACGGTATTCTCTATTTTGGGTCTATGTCATTTCTCTCCACTCCTGCCTTAGCAGACAAGCTTCCACCACAGTGGACCGGCTGAGGCATCTCCCCTCTCTACAAAACACTTCTACAGCTTGAGCTGTGCTCCTCACATGGTTGAGATCCTGTTCTTTCAAGGTTCACTATGAAGTCAACTTAAAATCTTCCATTAGCTTTGCATAGCAGAATAAAACCCATGTACCACCCAGCGGGGTGGTGCACAGCTTTAATCCCAGCACTCCTGAGGCAGAGACAGGTAGATATCTGTGAGTTCAAGACAGCGTGATCTACAGAGCAAATTCCAGGACTACCAGGGTTACACCAAGGCCTGCTCTCAAAACAAAACAAAACACTAGTAAGATACAACCTGTTACCTTAATTGGTTTTCAAGGTTTTATGTAAATCAGGCCTCTAATCACTGCTGCTACTTCATTAATGACATTTTAGTAATGTCCGTTTGTCCCTGGAGCCATTCTTGCCATACCATAGACACATCAAAGTCACCTCTAGAGCTGTTTGGGTTTCTTCCTCTGTTTAGTTGGTTGCTTTTCTTGAGACAGGACCTTATGTAGTCTAGACAGGCCTTGAATTGGCTATACAACCAAAGATAGCCTTGAACTCCTCTACCTCCCAAGTGTTAGGATTACAGGTATGCATCCCACACCCATCTCTCTGTTCTCTGCATTCCCCTTAACAGTCCTTCCCCAAGTCCTTGAATGGCTGGCTCCCTCTTATCAAATGATAGCTTTGATTTAAATGTCCTAGATACTGCTCCCAAACCTGTGGAAGAATGCCTAGTACGTAATGGAGATGCTGGAAACAATTCTGATCTGTACTCATGAAGAAATATAAATTAAAATGAGATAACTTAAGTTCCTACTTCTATCAGTCACTCAACAAAACAATTACCCTTTTTGAAATTCAGTTTCCACAACTGTTAAAACAAGTTACAAAGACCAAATGTTCTCTAAAATTTTTTTAATTCTTGCTCTCCATTCATTCTTCAATGACTTCTTTACATTCACACATTCAAAAAACAGTCATTGAGAACTTACTGCAGGCCAAGAGTGCTAGATTGGCCTGTGGGTAAGCCTGTGTGCATTTTCTTGATTGATGATTGAAGTGAGCGGGCCCAGGTCACTGTAGACAGTGTCCTGGGATGATGGTGCTGAGTGCTATAAGAAAGCAAGTTGAGGAAGCCATGAGGAATAAGCCAGTAAATAGGACTCTTTCATGGCCTCTGTATCAGTTCCTGCTTCCAGGTTCCTGCCTTGAGTTCCTATCCTGACTTCTTGGCATGATGGACAGTTACCTGGAAGTATAAAATAAAATAAACCATTTCCTCCCAAAATCGCTTTTGGCATGGTATTGTCATAGCAACAGAAACCCGAACTAAGACATAGCCCCTTGGTCTACTGTGTAAAAACTGGCCAAAAAGAGTGTAAGTCATCATCTACCATCATCACCGTTGCTCCATGCAACCGTTCTAACAACGGCCCCACACTTTCTAATCTATATTAGCATCATTGCATTCCTACATAAACATACATCCAAGACACATGCGTATCACACTGCACACTAGGCTTTTCTTTTGTTCCCTTTCCTTTCATAGGTTTTTGGATCATTCTTGTCACTACATCCAAAAATTATAGCTATTAAATTATCATTCATATATTTGCCAAGAATTTAAATAAATAAAAACAAGAAGCCAGAGAAGTATAGACAAACTAATTCACTGTCTCTGGAATACCAAGAACAGATTTATGATGGTTAGCACTATTTACCAATTTGCAGAATCCAGAATTACCTAGAAAATAGGCCTCTGGGCATATATGTGAAGAATTATTTTGATTTCCTTAATTGAGGTGGAAAGATCCATCCACTATGGATGGCTTCATTACCTAGATGGGATGCTGGGCTATATAAGTAAAAAAAAAAAGGGGGGGGACTGAGCAACAGCATGAATAAGTCACCCCATCTTAGTCAAAGTTCCATTGCTGTGAAGAGACACCATGACCACAACAACTCTTATAAAAGAAAGCATTGGGGCTTGCTTACATTTAGAGGCTTAGTCCATTGTGGCAAGAAGTATGGGGTCATGTAAGTAGACATAGTATTGGAGAGGTAGCTAAGGGATCTACATCTCAGCAGGCAGCAGGAAAAAAGAGAGGCACTAGGCCCAGCATGAGCATTTGAAACCTCAAAGCTCATCTTCAGTGACACACTTCCTCGACCACACCTACCCCAACAAGGCCACAGCTCCTACTAGTGCCCCTCCCTATGGGCCCATGGGGGGCATTTTCATACAAATCACCACATACCCTTTGCTTCCTGACTAGCAGATGCAATGTAACCAGCTGCCACAAGCTCCTGCTGCTTTGACTTCCCCACCATGATAGACTGCACCCCCAAACTATGAGCCTCCAGACAATCCCTTCCTTCCTTCCTTAGGTTGCTTTTGTCAGGATATTTTTATCACAGAAACACAAAAAGGAAGAAAGAACATTGGTACCAGAAGTGGAGTTGTTATATCATAAACATGATTATGTGGTTCTTGAGTATTTGAAACGAGTTTGCAGGATGAATGTAGAAGGGTTTGGAACTCTGGGCTAGAAAGTCCTCTGATACTATAAACATAGCCCAGTAGACCATTATAAATGTGAAGCTATAAATGTGACGACTAAGTTCCAATGCAAATCCCAAGATACTGGAGAGGCCATGGATGTAGGACACCCACCAAGGGCCACTGTGTGCATGGAGTGGAATCAAACTAACAGAGAAGTTATATGTGCTACAGGCTACATATCTGGAGGGATGGGATTACCCAAGCCCCTTGGAGCACAACGCATTTCATCATGTGCTCAGATGCTGGAACGTGGAGCTGCAGGGTTTGAAGTCCTCCCTGCTGGATTTTGGTCTCACTTTGATCATTTTTTCCCATACTCTGGTGCTTCCACTTCTGAAATGAGAATGTTTATTTTGTGTCATTCTATGTTGGAAGTGTACAACCTGTTTTTTATTTTATAGGGACTTATCGTTAAGAGATTGCCTTGAGTCTCAGACATAGACTTTGGAATTGTTAAAGACAAAGGGAACTTCTGAAGATAGACTGTGTTGCATTATGAGATGGACTTGAGACTTTGGAGACAAGGGATGGAAGAGTATGATTTCAAAGTGTTACATTGGGGTGGACCTGAGGAGAGTCAGTGGTTAAGATAGCTTCCTACTTTTCCAGAGGACTCCAGTTTAGTTCCCAGCACTCACGTTGGATATCTCACAATTGCCTATAACTCCAGCTCAAGAGGATAAGACCATCTTCTAGCTGTCACAAGTACTCACATCCATAGCATATATTTACACAGATACAGATATATACATAAATTAAAAGGATAAAAGTTTTTAAAGTGATGTGTTTGGAGGACTGGAGATGTAGCTCAGTGGTTAAGAACACTTAATACTCTCTGCTTCTTGACTATAGAGGCAATGTGTCCAGCTGACCCCGTGACTTCCCTTCAGCGATCTACTATAACCTTGAATTGTAAGCCCCAAGAAATCATTCCTTCATGGATTGCTTTTGTCAGAGATTTTATTACAACAGAAAAGTAAGTAAGATAAGACTGAAATGGGGTTAGAAAACTCATTGGAAGGCTACAAAGTGTCTTAAAACCATCTCCCGAATTTGGTCATTTTTCAGTAACCCAAATTGTAGCCAATATGGAAATGTCAGCACATAATGAGATGTTACAGAGCCTAGACAATAAATATGAGAGTGCTCAGACTGTCTAATCTTACAGGTCAAGAAAGTGGAGTTCTCAACTGGCTGATGATGTAGACAATGACATCATCAGTGTGTCAGCGAACAACTTCTTCCCCAAAAGGAAATGAATAAGACTATAAGAAAAGAAAAGTTTAGTATCAGCACGAGTTTGAAAACTACCTTGCATTTCTAGAGCATAGCACAGTTAACACCATGCTTCCAGGTAGAGTAGCTCATTGGGTTCTCTTTGAGACTCAGAGTTTCATGTAGCTGTCATGATGCCACATGGCAAAGTAGAAATTCAAAGCCATGTCTGCAGGCCATCTTCCTTACTCCCTTCTAGTGACCATTACTGACTGTGGTGGAAAACTGAGCTCTAACTCAGCACACAGGAGCCCAGGGAAGGGAGATTTTACAGTTATATTGATTATATATGACTTGCCAAAGAGAAGGTTAATGAAAAGAAAGCGCCAAGCTCCCAAGTCAAACAGTATTACACTGCCCCCCTGTGTCCATCATTTTTTGTGAACTGACAATCAGAGGCTGGTCTTCATCTACTGGGAGCAAAGTCATTGACTCTCTCTAGTCACTACAGTAAGCTACAAGCAGACCTGAGCATCACTAATGTATCCCTAACCTGATGCTCAAATGGCCTTTGACTGTGCGTCTAAAGACGCTGTGAAAACTATCACACAAGAATGCACCGTCTACAGCAGAACAAAGAGGTCATGGGTCAGCTAGTCAAAGAACTGGTCTCTGAGAACTCAAAAATGGTCCATAGGACCCTACAGGAGACTCTAAGCAAATTTCTTTTACCCAGTTAGCACCAAGGACCACTGCTGCTGCCATATGCCATGTTGAAGTAAGTAACTGATTAATAGGCACAGTACCTGACACAGAGTGAAACTGTTATTTTCAGTCCTTCAAACTGAGTGCCACTGAAATCACAGTCCGAAATCTGAGGGCTGTGGACAGAAAGCGAGCAAGCACAACAAGGCGCCCAGTTTGCCGTGGCTAACTTGTGAGTTATAAACGGTATGTCTGCTGTCAGCTCGAATATTCCCCAGTCTTCATCTCTTCATTGTCAGGCCACTCTTCTCATCACCTCACACACAGATATGTGGTCACATGACAGACCTGTGAATCCTAGCACTCAGCAGGGTAAGACAGGAGGGTCATGGGTTCAAAGCCAGCATGGGCTTGACTTTAAAAAAAAAAAAAAAGTAATAGTTTTTAACACATAAAATTCTAAGAAGTAGGCCGTGCGGTGGTGGCCCACGCCTTTAATCCCAGCACTCGGGAGGCAGAGCCAGGTGGATCTCTGTGAGTTCGAGGCCAGCCTGGGCTACCAAGTGAGTCCCAGAAAAGGCGCAAAGCTACACAGAGAAACCCTGTCTCGAAAAACCAAAAAAAAAAAAAAAATCTAAGAAGTAAGTTATAAAATGTTTTCATTCAATATATTTACACACAATATCTTATGTATAGGATAGACAATTGTATATAGGTGTGGTGTGTGTCACTTTGGAGTTAGGTATATATGCCAATACATAATATACTAAGTGCATTTTTTAAAAGTCTAAAAAAAAAACAAACAGCAAATTGCCAATAAAGTATCTGTGAGGCATCGTTAATGAATGGGTTCTTTTTACTTTTAATCTATATAATCATGTGTTAATTGAAATTTCTACATTGGGTGGTTTTACATTGGGTGGTTTTTTTTTTTTTAATTAGTACAGTTCACAGGGTTATATGCTTGAACATAAAATTGGGTCAAACAAGAAAAAAAACTTATGGAAAAAAACTCAATGGCCTGGTTTTAGCCTGTCCTTTTTTTTTTTTTTTTTTTTTGTCAAAAAAAAAAAAAGCCATTCAGTGAGAATTTCTGAATAGCAGGTAGGAGGCGTTGCTCTGTATTGTTTACTAAAACAAGTAATTGTTGAATGGATAGACTCATACTATAATATTCAAGTTTCTATCCCTAGATTCACATCATAATCTGTAGATTAACACTGTGGTATCTGAGTGTCTTGTTTATCCTTAGGTTGACACCATAACATTCAGATGTTTATCCTTAGATTTACACAGTACCACTTGAGTGTCCATCTATAAATTCACACCACAAATTCGAGAATTTATCTCTGGATTCACACTGTAGTATCTGAATGACTATACCTAGATTCAGATTACATCTGTGCCCACATTCAGAGCACTTCTCCCTACATACATAATAGTTGAGCACCTATAGATGCTCAGACCAAAATATTGGAGTACCTATCACTAGTTCACACCATAATAATTGTCTATCACAGATTCAATGCAATCCCCATCAAAATACCAACACAATTCTTCACAGATCTGGAAAGAACAATACTCAACTTCATATGGAAAAACAAAAAACCCAGGATAGCTAAAAGAAACCTGTACAATAAAACAACTTCTGGAGGCATCACAATCCCCGACTTCAAGCTCTACTATAGAGCTACAGTAATAAAAACAGCCTGGTATTGGCATAAAAACCGACATGTGGACCAATGGAATCGAATTGAAGACCCTGACATTAACCCACACACCTATGGACATATAATTTTTGACAAAGAAGCCAAAAGTGTACAATGGAAAAAAGAAAGCATCTTCAACAAATGGTGCTGGCATAACTGGATATCAGCGTGTAGAAGGCTGCAAATAGATCCATATCTGTCACCGTGCACAAAACTTAAGTCCAAGTGGATCAAAGACCTCAACATAAATCCAGCTACTCTGAACCTGCTAGAAGAAAAAGTAGGAAATAGTCTTGAACGCCTTGGCATAGGAGATCACTTCCTAAATATAACACCAGTAGCGCAGACACTGAGACAAACAATCAATCAATGGGACCTCTTGAAACTGAGAAGCTTTTGTAGAGCAAAGGATACGGTCAACAAGGCAAAGCGACAGCCTACAGAATGGGAAAAGATCTTCACCAACCCCACATCTGACAGAGGACTGATATCCAGAATATATAAGGAACTCAAGAAATTAGACATCAAAAGGACCAACAGTCCAATTGAGAAATGGGCTTTAGAACTAAACAGAGAATTCTCAACAGAGGAATCCCAAATGGCTGAAAGACATTTAAGGAATTGCTCAACTTCCCTAATCATCAGGGAAATGCAAATCAAGACAACTCTGAGATACCACCTTACGCCTGTCAGAGTGGCTAAGATCAAAAACACTGAAGACACTTTATGCTGGAGAGGATGTGGAACTAGGGGAACTCTCCTCCACTGCTGGTGGGAATGCAAGCTTGTACAACCACTTTGGAAATCAATATGGCGCTTTCTTAGAAAATTGGGAATCAATCTCCCCCAAGATCCAGCTATACCACTCCTGGGCATATACCCAAGAAATGCTCAATCATACCACAAGAGCACTTGCTCAGCTATGTTCATATCAGCATTGTTTGTAATAGCCAAAACCTGGAAACAACCTAGATGCCCTTCAACTGAAGAATGGATAAATAAATTGTGGCACATATACACAATGGAATACTACTCAGCAGAGAAAAACAACGACATCACACGGTTTGCAGGCAAATGGATGGATCTAGAAAAAATCATCCTGAGTGAGGTAACCCAGACTCAGAAAGACAAATATGGTATGTACTCACTCATAGGAAGATGCTAGAAGTGGAACAAGGATGACTAGACTGCTACTCACATCACCAGTGAGGCTACCTGGAAAACGGGACCCCAAAAAAGACACGGAGAAATGGACAAGATCTACATGAATAGCCTGGTCATGAGTGGGAACAATGAAGGGCGACAGTCGAGGGAAAGAGTGGGAGATCCTAGCTAAATCAAGAAAAGAGAGGGAGAACAAGGAATAGGAGACCATGGTAAATGAAGACCACATGGGAAGGTGAGAAGGGGAGGAAGCAGAGAGCTAGGGAGGCCCACGGAGATCCACAAAGATACCCCCTCAAAAGACTGCTGGCAATGGTCGCGAGACGGCAGGAACTGACCTACTCTGGTGATGGAATGGCCAGACACCCAAATAGTGATGCCATAAACCCCATCCAAGGACTGAGGAATCTGAAGGCAGACATCCACGGCTGGGCCCCTGGTGGAGCACTGGGAGTCTAATTAGTGAGTATGAAGAGGATTTATATGAGCGAGAATTGTTGAAGCCAAGGTTGGATAAAGCTCCGGGATAAATAACCAAATGAATGGAAGCACAGGATCTATGAACCAAAGGCTGAGGGGCTCCCAACTGGATCAGGCCACCTGAACGGGTGAGACAGTCAGTTGGCTTGATCTGTTTGGGAGGCAGCTGTGCATTGGTGCCAGGTCCTGGGCTCGTTGCATGAGTTGGCTGTTTGAATCCTGGGACTTATGCAGGGACACTTGGCTCGGTCTGGGAGGGGGGAATGGACCTGCCTGGACTGAGTCTACCAGGTCAACCCCGGTCCTCGGGGGAGACCTTGATCTGGAGGAGGTGGGAATGGGGGGTGGGCTGGGGGGAGGGGTGGGCGAGAGGGGGAGAACAGGGGATTCTGTGGCTATTATGTTGAACTGAATGGTGTTGTAAAATAATAATAATAATAATAATAAAAAAACCAAAAAAAAAAAAAAAAAAAAAAAGCCATTCAGTGAGAATTTCTGAATAGCAGGTAGGAGGCGTTGCTCTGTATTGTTTACTAAAACAAGTAATTGTTGAATGGATAGACTCATACTATAATATTCAAGTTTCTATCCCTAGATTCACATCATAATCTGTAGATTAACACTGTGGTATCTGAGTGTCTTGTTTATCCTTAGGTTGACACCATAACATTCAGATGTTTATCCTTAGATTTACACAGTACCACTTGAGTGTCCATCTATAAATTCACACCACAAATTCGAGAATTTATCTCTGGATTCACACTGTAGTATCTGAATGACTATACCTAGATTCAGATTACATCTGTGCCCACATTCAGAGCACTTCTCCCTACATACATAATAGTTGAGCACCTATAGATGCTCAGACCAAAATATTGGAGTACCTATCACTAGTTCACACCATAATAATTGTCTATCACTACATTCATACTGCAATAATTTGAAGGTTTATCCCTATATTCTTTTTTTTTTTTCAGAGCTGAGGACCGAACCCAGAGCCTTGTGCTTGTTAGTATCTCTATATTCTTAGAGTATAGTGTTCTTATCTGTTTCCAAGGCTACCTATGCTAAAGAACCAAGGAGCATGTGCCTAGCTCTACACCCTTTCTTGGGCCCCTTACCTGCCACAGGGATCCAATTACAGGTAGATCCACAACCTTCATAAAAAGCCCCTACTCAACCTTCCGCCCCCTTTTAGCTGAGACATCTTCTATACAGGTCACTGCTCTTTTCTCAGTAACTCTCAAGGAAAAAAAGAAAGCTCCCTTGAGAAAATATCAATAAAACAATGGCCAGAAGGAAAAAACAAATAATAATATGGGAAAAATTGAAACCTTTAAGAAGGAAACTTTAAATTTAGAATTACACATCAGATCTAAAAAAAAAAAATAAGGGGTCATAAAAATATGGTAAAACATATCTAAACTAATGTACAATTCAAAAGTAATAAATTCAAATGATAATGTTCAGTTTAGTTAAGATATGAGGAGTGCAGGCATGCTCTACTGAGAACCAGTTTGTCCCAGGCTCACAAGGCACAGTTCAGTCTGGGAATTCTACTCTGTAAATATATTAAGGGAGGAAAGAAAAAGAATTTTCATGGTTATGGGAAAGACAAAGAAAACATAAATGACAATTTAAGGATAATAATACGATGAAAATAGATAGCTATTGAAAATGACAAATATATTAACTCTGGTAACAAGGTAAAGGAAACAAAAACCCAAAATACTATATAATTGCATTGTTCATAGTTTGTGAGGATACACAAGTAGTCAGTGATGGGAGTGCCTGCTTGTAATCACAGTGACTCAGGAGACTCAGGCAGGAAAAGTTATGAGCTCAAGGTCAGCCGAAGTGATTCAATGAGACTTGGCCTCAAAATTAAAACCATTTTTTAAAAGACTAGGGATGTAGCTCCGTGGTACAGTGCTTACCTAACATGTATGAAGCCCTGGATTCAGTCCTCAGAAACACACACACACATACACACACATACACACACATACACACACACACACATACACACACACACACACACACACACACACACACACACACACACGTAAATTGATGAAATTCTTTATACCTATCAAAGATGATGGTGTAGAGTATATCATTAAAAATGATTCAGTCATAAAGAAAACTGAAATCCTGTCCCCATTCCTTCAAAGTGAAATGGCTGGTTTAGAGGTAGGTTTATGGGCATATTACCTGGAGACACTAGCTGTATCAATTCAAACCTGGTTAGGAAGCCTAAAAAGGAAAACAGAAAGAAAAAACATGAGATTTTAATATGTCAGAAAATTTGCCTATTTCTTAACATATGCTAAATTAAAACTACCATATCTCATTTACACTACTGATAACAGAATAACTGGTCCTCTATATTCACAGATTCCCTATTTGCAGATTCTATAACTGTCTTTTAACCAACTACAGACAGAAAATGTTTACAAAGTACTCACATCTGTACACTAACATGTGTGCTCTTTTCTCTTTATTCTCTAAACAATGTAGAATAACACCTTCATACAGCGTTTACAGTATATAATATAGAGATAATCCAAGTTATGTGGGATACACACACACACACACACACACACACACACACACACACACACACACACACACACACACGGGCATGCGCACACACACTCATGCATAGGTCACAAGCAGTTCTACCTCATTTTACTTATGATCCTTGAGCACCTATGTACTTCAGCATGTGTGGAGCTTGTGGAACCATTTTCCCAAGGGCATCAAAGAACCAAAGAACAACTATAGTTTAAAGTAAGTGCTGTGCCAACGATGAAACAGATTTTCATAAAATGCGGGACCGGAGCAAAGATGAGCGAGCTACAGAATTAGCTTTTTACTTCCTTGACATACTATTTTGTCTCTTAAAGGTGTATTCAGAGCTGGAAAGATGGCTCAATGTCAAGAGAGCACACTGCTCTGGCAGAGAACCCAGGTTCTAGACCCAGCACCTGTGTCAGGCGGCTGACAACTGCCTGTAACTCCAGTTCCAGAGGATCCAATCCCCTCTCCAGCCTTTATGGGCACCTATGAATATACATGGCACACAGACACATAAAAGTGTATATATATATACATATATATTCATAGAGTACTAAAATAGCAACATATTTTTCATTTTAAAGATTGAAAAGCCAATGTTATCCATTAATGCAAAAGTTTAGCTTGCCTGTAAAGCATGCTATACAAATGTGTCATAAAAGGTATCTTACTATGTTCCTTGAGATGAAAATATTTTTGAAGAGGCTATCTGTAATATCTATAAAGACAAGGCTAAGATGTAAATCTTGGGCTAGGAGCAATGACTCGGCAGGTTAAAGCAGGTGTCACTCAAGCCTGGTGGTTTGAGTTCAATCCCCAGAACCCTCAGACGCAGCAGATACCAACTCCTAAAGTCACCCTTTGACTTTTACCCACACTCACGTATCACATGCACACACACACACACACACACACACACACACACACACACACACACAGTGGCATGCAATGCTTTCACATGTATCACACATATAATAATAATAACAATAGTTTTCAAATACCGGGAAAAAACTATAGAAGAAACTAGAAGATGAAAAAAAAAAAATCCATGCTTACATGGATTGACAGGATATTATGAAAATTACTATAACAAAATGTGATCTACAGATCAGCTCAATTGCCATCAAAATTTCAGTGACATTCTTCACAGAAATATTAAAATGGAAGCCATACACCCAAGATATTTGAAGCACATTAGAACTGAGCAGGAGAAGGAGAAAGGGTGACCCGCGCAGGGAAGTGAGGCGCTGGGTGGTGGGGCACTATTATGGTGAGCAGACATATGGTGAGGTATGGGAGAGAGACAGAATGGTTCATGTCCTCTGGAGAGAGGCAGATCTGAAGAGGTGAAGGCAGTGAGGAGCTGACTGAGGTGGGCAGCTTGCTTGCCACCTGGGGTCATAGTGATGTCCAAGCCTGGGCTGTTGCCAAGGGCCATGTCTGGGCCTGTGGCCCTGCTGCAGCCATGGTCTGTAGCTCCTGTTACCACCACAGGCCAGAAAGGATGGGGCTACGCAGAGTTAGCCCCCGCCCCCACTGGCTGCAACACTAGGGAGAACTGGCCCTGCCTCTCACCAGCTGCAGCACTCAGGAGAGTGGATCCTGCACCTCTTTGGGGCAGCACAATAGAGCTGACTCTGTTTGCAGGGGCATGGGTGACCTTGCCGTAAGGGCATGAAAGTGGGGAATCTGGTCCTGCCCCTCATCTGCCATACAGTGGTATAGGCAAGATACCATTCCCCTCCTTGTCACCTGTGGCAGGTGGGAGAGCTGGCCCTGCTCCCCACCCCACCCCAACCCCACCCCCCGCTTGACTTGGGCAACACAGGCCCTGGCAGTGTAGGTGTGGGTGAGCGGACCTCGAGGGCATGCATGCAGAAGAACCCGCCCCACCCCTTGCTCCCTGCTGCACAGCTAGCTGGGGCAAAGCTTGTGAGCTCACCCTGGTGGTGAAGATGGGGGAGAGCTGGTGGGCTGGCCCTGCAACTACCCAGACCCAGAAGCAGGGCTGAGTTGGCCCATCCCCATATCCACTCCATCTATGATCTGCTGGAGCACATGAAGGGGCCGGTCCTGCAGACCCAAAGCTGCAGGATCTCCACGACACAGGAGGAAATACAAGAGGAACCCCAGTGAGGGCCCAGTATCGATAGTGTAGCAGAAACCAGAGGCCTCCAACCAGACCAATGACTCTTTGCAAGGAACACTTGCAAGTAAAGATGTGTGGACAAAGTGTTTACTGTGTGACTCACTGTGTCATACCACAGCTTCAACAACTAGATTTTCCTTTTTATCTTTTCCTTCTCTTTTTTTCTTTTCTCTTAAATTTTATGTTATTTATGGGGGGAGGCTGCAAGGGCAGAGGGCAGATATGAAGGGACAGGGAGATGAACGGGATTGAGATGTAGGATGTGAAAACCACAAGGAATAAATAAAAAGTTTAAAAAAAAAAAAGATAGCTAAAGCAATCCTGAGCAAAAAGAACATGGCAATGCCTGATTCAAGTCATACCACAGAGCTACAGTAACAAAACAACAGGACAGAAAAGGCATGTCAAACAATACAATAGAATGGAGTGTCTACAAACAAGCGCTCACAGTTACAACCACCCTTTTTGGAAAGATGTCAAAACATATATTGGAGAAGACAACCTCTTCAACCAAGGGTGCTGGAGCCACAGATAGCGAATGGAGCTATATTCTTACATCTCGTCCTGTACACAAATCAGTTAGAAAGAGACTGAAGATCTTACTAGGAGACTGAGAGTGTGAGGGGAACTCTTTAAGATACAGGTAAAGGCTGGAGCTCTGTGAAAACGGCGCAACAGTTCAAGAAGTCATACCAAGGACTGACAGATGTTGGGACTGCCTGACATTAAGTCTTCTCCATAGCAAAGGAAGTAAGTGAAAAGACCTCAGAACTGGGGAGAATCACTAGCTCTATATCTGGTAAAGAATTGCTACCTAGAATGTATAAACAACTCCAAAACCTTAACACCCAAAAGTCAAACCACCCGATCAACAATAGGCTAATGAAAGGAATACACAATAGTCAAAAGAAAAATCAAACAACCCAATCAACAATGGGCTAATGAAATACACAATAGTCAAAAGATGAAGCAGAAATGAAGAATAAACAGACGAGAAAGGGCAGATGTGATGGCACATACCCATAACCCAGCACTGAGGAGGTGGAGACAGGGGAATCGAGAATCAAGGCTATCCTCAACTACATAATGAGTTTAAGGCCAGCCTGGCCTACATGAGACCTAGTCTCAAAAAAAAGGCGGGGGGGGGGGATGTTCAACATCCTTAGGCATAAAGAGAACACAAATTAAAACTACAGGAAGACTCCATTTCACTTCAGTCAAATTAATTATCAAGAAAATAGCAAATGTTGGTAAGAATCTGGGAAGGCAAAGAGACCATTCTACACTGCTGGTGGGAATGTGAATTGGTTGAGTTGGGATAGAGCGTCCTCAAAAAACTTACAAATGCAAGTATCGTATGACCCAGCTATAGTGCATCTTGGTATATACCCAGAGAACTCAAGGCAACTTACCGCCACGACAGATACTCATGTCTACTGTGGCACTATTCACAACAGCCAAGCTATAAAGTCAGCCCAGCAGGTCATCAGCAGATGGATAAAGAAAACATAGTGCATATACACAGTGGAGATTTAGTCATACTGTCTTGGTTACGTTTCTGTTGCTGTGATAAGACACTATGACCAAGGCAACTTATAACAGAAAACGTTTAATTTGTGGCTCACAGTTGCAGAGGGTTAGAGTTTGTAACCATCATGGCAGGGAGCACATCAGCAGGCAGGCAGGCATGGTGCTGAGCAGTAGCTAAGAGCTTGCATCTTGAGCCATAGGCGGGAGGTAGAGGAAGAGACACTGGCCCTCAAAGCCCACCCCCAGTGACACATCTCTCAATCCTTTCCAAGCAGTTCTACCGACTGGGGAACAAGTATTCAAATACAGAAGCCTATGGCGCCATTCTCATTCAAACCATCACACAAAGAATAAGTGAAAGTTACTAGCAGTAGAAAATAGATGTAACTACAGATCGCCATATTAAGTGAAAGTCAAACATTAGATATTTTATCTCATTTGAAAGTCTTGGGATTCTTTACAAAGAATACTTTTAATTCAGTTTTAGAGAAAGACAACCCTGTCAAAAAGTAGGAAGAAAATATGAATAGGCATTTCTCCAAAGTACACTCAACACCACTAGCTACTAGGGAGATACAAAACAATGGTAAGAAAGCACTTCATACCCACAGGCTTCGACCAATCAAAATGACAGCAAGAAACAAGTATTGGCCAAAACGGGAGAAAAAGAATGAACCCTTGAAACACAGCTGCTTTGGTAAGTAGTACAGGAGGCTTAAAAAGTTACTAAATACACTGTAAGTTACTATGTGATCCAGCAGTGCCACTTACATGAGTGTGTTTGTGTGTGTGTGTGTGTGTGTGTGTGTGCATGTGTATGTCCAAGAGAGTTGAGAACACATTTCCATATAAAAATTTACATACAAATATTCATAACATTATTATTTACTATATTCTAAAAGCATAAGCAACCCAAGCATCCATTAATGATGACTAGAAAAACAAAATGTGGTAAATTCATATAACAGAATGTTAAAGAATGAGGTATTGGCAAATTCTATAATATAAATGAACTTTAAAAACATTATGCTAAGCCAAAGAAACCGATCATAGAGGACCACATACTGCGCACACTCCTTCATACGACATATCCAAAATAAGCAGATCTCTGCTCACTGGGCATGGTGGCACATTCCTGTAACCCCAGCACACAGGAGACAGAGAAAGGAGTTCGAGGCCAGTCTAGGCTCTGAGATGGAGAAATTGGCATTTGCATTTGAAAGTAAACTGCTAACAGGTGTAGAGTTTCTTTGTGAAGCATTGAAAATGTTCTAATTGATCAAATGATCTGATTGCTGTGACAGAATCCACTTAATGTTTATAATAACCAATCAAAATCATATCATCCAGAAAAACCATATCTATAGTACAAAATTTTGAGGGCTTTTTGTTGTTGGTGGTCATGGTTTTAGAGACAATGTCTCATGTAGCCCAGACTAGCCTCAAGGTAGATCTATTATCACAGTTAACCTTGAACTCCTGATTCTCTTGCCTCCACCTTCCAAGTACTGAGGATAGAGTCATGTGCCACCACATCTGGTTTCACATCTGTATTGAGAAAAATGTTTATAACAATGAAAACAATGATTCAAGGCAGGTGTGATGGGTCGTGAGATCATTCAGTGGGTAAAGGCACAGAATCCCAAGAACTCATGAGGGAAGGAGAGAACCAACTCACCAATGTTGTCCTATGTCTCAGGCACACATGGCACACTCACACCCATACTCACATGCACATTAGTGTACGCGCGCACGCGCGCATACACACACACACACACACACACACACACACACACACACGTACACACACACAAAGTAATAATAATAAATGAAAACATTTAAAGGTTGGTGTGATGACATATGCCTATAATCCCAGTACCCTGGATAGTGGAGGCAGGAGGGAGTTCAAGGCCAGCCTAGACTATATAGCAAGACTATTTCTCTAAAAACCAACCAACCAAATAAATCATGAACCAAATTTCACCACAGAATTTCCCTAAGTTTAAATATTGATGAAATACAGAAATATCACACTTGAGAAGCAGCAGAATTCTGTACCTGTGGATTACATATGAGTCTTTTATTCTCTTAAGTACCTACTTTCTAAAATTTCTGCAACAGCTCCAGGATCTATTGCATTTTCAAATGTCTACAGAGAAAAACAAGGAAAAGAAATTTTCAAGGTTTTAGTAAAATGTATTTCTAGAAACCATTAGTTTATGTTCTTTCAAGTAATTAGCACATAGAAAAACAAGCCATATAATATTTTAGGATCCAACAGGAACATGACTAATAAGTGTATGGTAAAAGTACCACAAATGGTTGAAGCACAGAAGAATTAAAACTATCAGAATGATAAGTGCAAAGAAATCTGAGTTAGCTAAATCCATCACAGTTTGACCTACTGTACAAGCCAACACATCTTGCATTAACCTGAGTCTTGAGTGCATAGAAAGGCATTCTGCATGCAGCAGGTACTCATCAACATATACAACTTTTTTTTGTTTTGTCTTTTTGAGACAGAGTTTCTCAGTATAGTTTTGGTGCCTGTCCTGGATCTCACTCTGTAGACCAGGCTGGCCTCAAACTCACAGAGATCCGCCTGGCTCTACCTCCTGAGTGCTGGGATTAAAGGTGTGCACCACCACTGCCAGGCAAAATAGTACTTTTAACCACAGGTAACATCAAAGACAAGTAGCAGCAGGGGTGGGGCTGGGGGACTCTACCATGGAGCACAGGAAAACATTACTGTATCACCTTAAACACTGTCCGGTCTGCATATTTTGTTCTTGAAATAAAAGGTGCTGAGGCAGCCCTGAAACAGAACAGGCCGCCAAGAACCTTATAAAAACTAAGGGTTTTCAGTAGTTTTTTCAGTAATGCCTTCAGCCTTTAAACTGATGACTCAAATGAGGTTTAAAGGCAAACATGGTTAAAATTCTGCTTAAGGTTTCAAAGCCAGATCTCTTTTGAGGGCAAAATATGGACACTGTTTTGCTGCTTGCATTTATTAAATAAATGTGGCTAACATTCTTTTTTTGGCCTAAACTATTTCAGTAGTTGCATCCTTCCATTTCACTCTGTTATCAGTTGAATTGTGTCCCTGTCAAAATTCGAAGGTTGACATCTAACCCCAGTATCTCAGAATCTGATCTTATTTCCAAATAGGGTCAATATAGATATGCTTAGTTAAAATTTGAATGAGGTCATACTGGAGTAGGTTGGGCACTTAACACATGATTGATGCTTTTTTTTTTTAGTTAAAAATAAACTAAAATAAACTCATGAGTATACTTGAGCAGAGAACATTCATGAACCAGACAGTGAGCAGAAGGAGCCACTATTACCAACTGGGCCCCAAGTTTTCTACTCTCACATGCAAAGCAGAGAAAGCAAACACAATTGACTGGTTAGAGTGGACAGACCACACACAGATCACCTGACACTTCTCATCTGTGAATTTTCTGCTTTGATTTTACTATTCACACATATCTTCTTTTGACCTAAAGAACTAGAGCTTCTCTGGTCTAATGCCCAGAATGTTTTTAACTCCATGCACTATGGAGAATAAATGGTTATATGGTGCATACTGGAATCTTAAGTCAGAGAAATATCCTTCCCTCATGCATGCCTTGGGAAGTACCATGGTCCCGCCAACATTCTGCTCTGACTTCTAGCCCCCAGTACTGTGACATTAAGTTTGCTGCCCATGGGTTACTTCTGTGTGCCGCCTCTAGGAGCCTAATAAATCTCATAAAAGGGTTTTCTCATGTGTGATCTCAGGGAGCAGTCAGCTTGGCCTATTCAAATACAATGGCTCATGAATTTTTATGAAGAAGTTGTTTACCCCGATGCTTTTAAGTATTCAAATCCGAGCCATGCAAAGAGGCTGTGGGGAAAGAAAATGCTTTCGCTACTTGCTGTGAGTATTTTCAGCTAAAGAATGGAACAGATTGCAAGAAACCTGGAACTAGAAGAAACTAGAAAATGAGCCTAAACAACTCAGTTTTAGAAAAAAAAACAAAAAAACAGTCCCATGCATGGTATGTTTAACTAGTCATCTCAAGCCAACAGTGTTTCTACACAGCAGTAGAGAAGCATCTAAAGTTTGAGTCTCAGACATTCTCCATTTAAAAAACAAAGGAGGTTGGACTAGGTAAGTTCCCAAGGTGGTTGATGGATGTGTCATTCTGTGCTTGCACAATTTTGTATCTATGGGCTTCTTACAAATGTATCTTAGAACTCTTCTACAGTGCTGTTGAAACTGATAAATGAAGAAAATGTTGGGAGGAAAAACACTTAATTTTCAACACCTGCTTTTCATCATGCCCATCACCTGCCTATGGCCAGATGGATCCATCAGATTCTGACTGTATTTTCCAAGAGAATAACTATTTGCTCTTTTACCCAACCAATCTGACATATATTTAAGTAAATAGGCTGAAAATTTTTTTTTATTGTTACAAACTATCTTCATCTTTTCTCTCTACCTAGGGTCAAAAGAGATAGGTAGCTTTCTGGGCACCATTCTCCAGACCCTAGAAAGTGATGTCCCTCTGCCCCCAAAGTCTGCCTCAGTGACACTGTTTGGGCAAAATCATTAGGCTTACTAAAGATAACTCCAATTTCATCTCTAAATCCCAAACTAAAATAGTTGGTGATTACAGAGTAATAAAATGGAATGAATGTGCTACAGCATACTTTAGTGGGAAGCCCTGGCTAATGTTTTGGCTGTATTTTTTTAAAAAAAAAAAAAAAACATGATTGCATTCACTGGAATGGAATCTAGCCCTTACTGCTGTTACATAACACACTTAAGGAAACTCAGAAAATATGAACGGCTTTCTTGTGTTTAGTTACAAGATTTCAATTATAAGATTTAACCGACTTAGTTATAGTTTAAAATTATTTTTCTAGGCTTAAGAAAGTTTTTTTTTTCTTAAGGTCTGCAGTTTATTAATAGCCCCTTTCATAAATGTAATGCAACTGTCTCTAACACCTCCAAGAACATTCAGAAACGCTCTCTGCTCCAGTTAGGAAATGCCATGGGAGTTCCAAGAATAGAAAGCATCCACCAGGGTATTTAGCACTCGATTGACAGAACTTGGCTCGGACCTGCAGAGCAAAAGTAAGTCTTCCAAACTATGCTTTTGCCTCAAGGCCGCCTGTACTTTTAAACTATACTGAATTGCCTGAGGGTCACTTTTTTAAAAGAAAAAAATGTACAAAACCACTATTCTTTATAACTATTACGCTGACTTCAGACAGCAAAACCCACTGAGAAGTCAAGATCACCTTTTCAAATCTCATGCTCTGTTGAATCACAATAGGGAACACAGAGGGAAAGCAGTTTGTCTCCAGGTACTGATTCAGGAGGTAGACTCCAAGGTATACACCTTCCTTGTCCGGCAGGAACACTCCCGGGCAAGAAATCTTAAAAAGAAGAGGAGGGCAATCAGGGTTTGTTTTTCTACAACAGGGCTGTGTTTCTCCTAACCTCCCATAGCCTGTGAAATGACCCCATCACTGCATCCTTCACCTTTACCTCCCAGCAATAGCATCCTCCCTCCTCTCCTCAAACTGGATATCCCGGTCCCCTCCCACGTCTCCGCCAGGTGTCACAATCGCGCTCTGCAGCTCCTCGGCCCGCCCTCCAGGATGGCAGTGCGGAAGCGGAAGAGGCTGCCGGGCCGGGAAGCCTCTCTCCGGTCTGGCCGGGGCCCTGGGACCTGCTGCCCGCCGCGATGCCGAGCCCCAGGAGGACCATCGAGGGACGGCCGCTGGGCACCTCGGGCGGGAGCAGCGTCCCGGGCAGCCCGGCCCACGGCGGCGGCAGGTTCGAGTTCCAGTCGCTGCTGAGCGGCCGCGCGGGCGCGGACCCTACTTGCGCCCGGCTGCGCGCTTCCGACAGCCCGGTGCATCGGCGCGGCTCCTTCCCGCTGGCCTCCGCCGGCCCCGCGCAAGCAGCTCCGGCCCTGCCACCCGAGGACGACCGCATGAACTTGAACCCGTCCTTCCTGGGCATCGCCCTGCGCTCCCTGCTGGCCATCGACCTGTGGCTGTCCAAGAAGCTGGGGGTGTGTGCCGGGGAGAGCTCGGCCTGGGGCAGCGTGCGGCCCCTGATGAAGCTGCTGGAGATCTCCGGGCACGGCATCCCCTGGCTGCTGGGCACCGTCTACTGCCTGCTTAGGAGCGACAGCTGGGCCGGGCGCGAAGTGCTGATGAACCTGCTCTTCTCTCTGCTGTTGGACCTGCTGCTGGTGGCTGTGATCAAAGGGCTGGTCCGCAGGCGCCGACCAGCGCACAATCAGATGGACATGTTTTTCACCCTCTCGGTGGACAAGTACTCCTTCCCCTCGGGCCACGCCACGAGGGCCGCCCTGGTGTCGCGGTTCATCCTGAACCACCTGGTCCTGGCCATCCCACTGAGGGTGCTGGTGGTACTGTGGGCCTTCGTCTTAGGTCTCTCCAGGATCATGCTTGGGCGGCACAACGTCACGGATGTGGCTTTTGGCTTTTTTATGGGCTACATGCTGTACAGCATTGTGGATTATTGCTGGCTGTCACCCCACAATGTTCCGGTCCTCTTTGTACTGTGGAATCAACAGTGACACCATCTCATTGATTGTTGGGGCACCAGGAGGTCTGAAGGTCACAAGAAGTCTGACCTAAACCAGAACCATCCAGTTGCCCCTCAGACATTTCAGGCACCTTTGGGAATTCTGGAATCCCACTGTCTTGACATGTTCCTAGGTCGGAGTATGTGCTGGCTATTACTGAACACGGCCATACTAGAGAAAGAAAGTCTATTGTGTATATAGGCAACAGCTGTTTATCTCCAAGACAAATGTAAAGAAATCAAGCTGGCTGATTATACGATTGCTATTTATTTAAAGTTGACAGACTAGTGTTAATTAGTAATCCCCCAAAAAAACCAATTTATCACTTGTAAATTGAATTTTAAGAGACATGAGCTTCCAGGTAAGCCATGCACTATTCCCAGCCCTTTCCCTGTGGTATATTTTAAACAATATTTTTAAAGTTTAACGTGGACTTTTCCAGTTTAATCTCTGAACATCTGTTGCCACGATTGGAGCTTTTTCTTTATCCTGAGTGCTTAACAAGCTCTCCCACCTTTGTGTATTAGGTAGTAAGAAGGAAGAGGTTACATACAGTACTTGCCTTTCTTCCTGTTCCTCTCAAAAGGTCTTTAGATGTCTACTTTCCACTACTCTCTAATAGTGTCTTTTAGCATTCATAGAACAAACCAAGATGTTAAAGAAGACATACTCAAAAAGTGGGCTTGCCTAAGGTTCCCACAGAAAAGTAAGTACGAGACCACTGTTCATTTCTGTTGACGGCCAGTAGCAGTGCGTACCAGGGGGCCAAGCAGATGGGCTGCTGGGGAGAGCCGGGGGGACTTAGAGTCTGGAGATAGGCAGACCACAGATGTCAATGACCAGTGGCAAGAGGTGAGGCCCTGCTGCCCATCATCTCTACTCCATCGAGTCAATGGTCCTCCAGTAAGTAAAAAATGGAAAAGCACAAAGAAGACTGTGTGCTGTCCCTTCTCATATCAGTTCTACTTTGCTGTATCCAGCACATTTTAGGAAACAGTACTTAACTTGAAATTCTTCGGGAGAGCCTGTTGCCCTACGTGAGCACTAGGTATAACTCCTAAATTTCTGTTTACATGGAAAGCTGTTCATTCACGCACCTCCCCCAATCATGAGACCAAAGATGACCAAACAATGTGGTAGACTCTGACTGCTGTCTGACCTGGAAAGACCAAAGAGAGTTTGTGCTATATAAATCTGTAAACGCTGCTCTGCCTGGACAGAAAGCCTTTAAATCACCCGTGGTGGTGGTGGTGGTGGTGGCGGTGGTGTCATCAGATAATCTGAATGACCAATTGTTCTGGCATTTACAAACAGAACGGATTGCTGGCTGTAATCTAACATGCAAGGATGTGGACCCGACTGTCCAGAATGGCAGTGCTAGACAGGTTCTCACTGGGAGGAAGCAGGACCTTGGAGAGTGGGAGTAAAGCACACCAATAGGAACAGCTCTTCCTCTGAATAAACAGTCATTGCTTTCCACAACACCCTGAACACGGACTACCTCTTTGCTTACCAACTCTGCCAAGCTGGGAGGTTCTAAGTGGTCTGAGTGTGTTGTCTAAACTTTCGGATTTTTGTTTGTTTTGGTTTTTTTGGGACATAGTTTCTCTGTGTAGCCCTGGCTGTCCTGCAACTCACTTTGTAGACCAGGCTGGCCTCGAACTCAGAGATCTACCTGCCTCTGCCTCCTGAGTGCTGGGATTAAAGGGTTGCGCGCCACCGCCGCCACCACCTGGCTTCAGAGATCCTTTTTAATTGTAATGTTCAAGGCAGACATTTGAAAGGAAAGTATTTGCTCTTACTGTGTCGCATGTGTGATTACTGAGGGCCTCTCTTCTAGTTACACTTCTGGAATTCCATGTTTTGTTTGCCAGGGCCTGAGTTTGCCGGCTTTTTAAAGCACAGATCAAGTCAAATTACCTGACTTCATGGGTCATTCTAAGTTCTCTAGAGTAAAAAACTGATTTTTTGTTAATTACTTGTGCACTGAAGGATGCCTTTTAAAAATCAAAATAAATTAACTGGTAATGTTGAATGACATAAGATGATGTCTTAGTTTCTGTTCTTGCTTTAAGAGAGATCTCATGGCCTTGTAGGGATTCCTTCCTCTTCCTGGGCATTTGAAATTGATACAGTACAACTGATAACTGTCAGTAAAATGGAACCCAAACCAGGACCCTTTAACTTCAACATGCTCCATGAGACCTAGGAGTTTGCTGTTGTATGGCATCTAGCTGAATTTCCATGCAGCGTCCTGTTAGCATCGGCTTGTGACTATGGCCAGTAGTGAAGCCCTTTATAACTGGGAGCCAAGCTCCGTGCCAGTCTTGTTGCTATAAATGGGAGGATGGGAGAATGGGGGGAGACTGGAACGGTGGTCACTGTGCTCCAGCACCTCACTTAAGAAGGAGTTGGTGGGTAATTACAAAGTGTTTCTTGTTAAACTGAGTGTCCTGCTGAAATTAGCTACCCAAAGCTATGGGAATGCGCTTTGCCTCCTAGAGGTGGCACATTTATCAAGAGTGGAGCTTTAAAACTCATATATTCTTTGATTACTTAAACAAAATCAAATCTTGAAACTCCTTGAACCTAAGTCAGGATCGTTTTAAAGAAGTCAAGAAACATGTTGGGGGGGGGGGGGCGGAGGGGGAGACAGACTGAATTGGATTAAAGGCTAAGAGTGCCAAGGGTGATAAATGTGCAGAATCTTAGGGACAGAAGTACAGTGTGTCCCAAAAGCGATGTGTGTGGAGTAAGTAGAGGGGAACACGGGGTTAACAGGGCAGGCTCGCAGATCTCTTACCGCCCGGATTTGGAGCTCCACCACCACCTCCAGAGGCATCCTTCCCCGTGTGGGCGAAAGCGCCGGAAAGACAAGATCCTTTTGTGCCGAGCCTTGAACCAATTATTTTAGTTTACATCAAGGCGAGTGTTTTCCAGAAGCTTCCCTGGCCCCCCACCCCTTGGTTACCCCATCAGTCCCCCCAGCCCAGGTCCCTCCCACCGGGCCGGGTATCTCACAACAAGCTATGGATTGTAAGCTTGCAGAAGGCGGAAGCGTCGGGTTGCCATGGACACTCAAACGCTCAACCTTCTCCCCTGGAACGCTGGAAAGGCCAACGCGCAGGCGCGCTAATGCTCTGCTGGGAACCTGAGTTCTCATCAGCCTCCCTGGCGGTGGGCCGGGCCCACTGACTACTGCCTACAGGCCTGAGAAGCTGCCTGCAGAGCTTTTGCGTTCTTTCCCTGGATTGTCTACGGCCTCGGTTACTGTGTTCAAATAATAACAGTTTCCATCCCAAAAGTAGGATGAGATCATAGCTCTGTTATGTAATCACTTCTAGTGGCTATGGGACCGCAGACACTGGGATTCCTGTAACAATTTCTATTTAGCATAGTTGCCTGTCCCCTAGGGGACTCCCTTATTAAATGTCTTGTCTCCTTCTTTTGCCTCGGAAAACATGTTCACTGTCGTTAAGAAATGAAACAGTGTACTAGCTAGAAATAGATCATTTCTAAAGAGACTTAAGTTAGGAGTCTCAAGTCTGGAAACAAAACTGTCAGTTCCTCTTCACTGCACAGTTCAGCCTTACCAAGTAGTTTAAGACAAGCATTGCATTGCATCATCTCCCAGAGGAAATCGGTCAGGTAGCAGACAGAGTAAGACTTCTCAAGTGGCAAGAAAAATGACATTTTTTTTTCTATTTTATGTGATTTTAAAAACAACAGTGGACAAGAGGAGAATGGGGCCGTTTTTAGCAGATTCAAAATTTCCCAGAAGGCTAATGTCTCAAAAAAATTAAACAAGTAAATACATAATAATCTTAAAGAATTGGGGCTAGGCCATGCGGTTCAGTTGGTAATGTTTGCCCAGGCTAGCGTTCAGCAGAACTACATAAATCTGTCTTTAATTGATGTTTGTACTCCTAGCACTGTTAAGAGAATCAAAAATTCAAATTTAGCCTGGAATATCTAATGAGTTTGAGGTCAGACTGGACCACATGAGACCCTGCCTCAATAAAATAGAATTTAAAAAATTATCTTGTGATTTATTATTAATACTTTACATTGAGATTTATGCAGTTAGAAATGGTGCAGGAAGATGTCCCTAAAGAGATACCTCTGAAGATAATCACTTCAGGAGCTATAGTTCATTTTTCTGAAAGGAAAAAACCCAGTGTGATGAAGAACGGAGCATTCGTCTATACCCAGCTCCTAGTGCTCTCTCTGCACCCGAAGATGTATACAGATGGGTGCCCAGCTCTCTGGATGCCCAGAGCACAGGTATGTCCTACCAGCTAACTGGCACAACACCCACGATATCACAGGAATAGCACTAGTTGATAATACTAATACTGTGTCAAAACAAATTTGTAGTTAAGTTTCTAGGGGTAAAATAGAAGAGGAAACAATTCTTACTGAAGATCTACAAAAAGATGGGCATGTTGCATGTGATCATTTCATTGGCACAGTAGATCTCTGAGGGAGATGTTACCTGTATTTTACAGCTTCAGAATGGAAGCCAAACAGCCTTTTCCCCAAGGCTACATAACTAATAACAGTCATGTCTGAGTCCATGTCCCTACCACCCTCACTGCCTCCACAAACAGAGATCTTATTGGTCCTTGGAGACCCTGTCCTATCCACAAGCTCTTCGTTTGCTGGTCTACCTCTTAATATTATTAGATTCTCCTCTCTTCCTAACACTTGGTATTACTAGACTGCTGTGGAATAATCCTTTTGTACACTGTGAAGATTTGTCACTCAGATGGGTTTAATAAAAAGCTGATTGGCTGATAGCCAGGTAGGAAATATAGTTTGGACAATCAAACTGAGGATGATCGGGAGAAGGGCAGAGTGAGGAGAGACACCATCAGACTCAGAGGTAGTAAGACATGCTGGAGAACAGCTAAAGCCATGAGCCACATGACTAATATATAGATTAATAGAAATGGATAATTTAAGTTGTAAGTAAGCCTGAGCTACTGACCAAGCATTTATAATACTAAGCCTCTTTGTGGTTATTTTGGAGCCAGCAGTCAGAACAGGAAAATTCTGCCTACACTAGACTCACCTTGATGGAATGGTAGAGCCCTGAATTCTTTGGATTTCCCTTGACTATCTAGCCATTCTTCTTGTCTGTGTTTTCTCTCCTTTACCTGGCCAAGTAGTATTTTTAGAATCCTTTGCTTAACTCACTGTCCTTTGTAGCACGAACCTTAAAGGGCCTAAACTCGGGAGCCAGATGGGTGAATGCTTAAAGATCAGAGAAACAGAACAAGCCACAGCTAACCTCACCTCTCCAACTCCTCAGCTGATCGTTTTCTCAAACTGGAAGCCTCTGTGTCCTCATCCAAATGGATCTCAGCTGAACTGCTGCTAGAAGCTTAACTAGGCTCTAGTTTCTTGTCCTCACGTCTTATATACCTTTCTGCTTCCCGCCATCATTTCCTGGGATTAAAGGCGTGTGTCACTATGCCTGGCAGTTTCCAGTGTGGCTTTGAACTCACAGAGATCCATCCGGATCTCTGCCTCCAGAATGCTAAGATTAAAGGGGTGTGTGCCACCATTTTCTGGCCTCTATGTCTATCTAGTGGCTGTTCTGTTCTCTGATCCCAGATAAGTTTGTTAGGGTGCACAATATACCGGGGAACACAATTATCACCGCAGTCCTTTGTTGAGGTGACACTCAATATAGATTCTGGTTAACACACACAAATTTGCATATGCCACCCTGGCTTCTATTTAGTTCTTCCTATTAAGGTTGCTTTTTTCCCACCATGGTCATCTCAGACTCCCAGATGCCACAGAAATGTGGAAGTTGCTATAGACGTAAGTGTCAAGGCTGTCTTGCAAACCTTTTAATCAGTGATGCTGCCTATTGAGGCTGGAGACCGAGCAAAGCCATTCAAGGATTGGACTGTCACCAAGTCAATTCAAAGGAATGGCTTCATCTCCTGCTGTGGGACAGTCTGTATGTCAAATTGCTCTGATTGGTCAATAAATAAAACACTGATTGGCCAGTGGCCAGGCAGGAAGTAGGTGGGACAAGGAGAGAGGAGAATTCTGGGAAGCGGAAGGCTGAGGCGGAGAGACACTGCAGCCGCAGCCATGACCAGCAGCATGTGAAGACGCCGGTAAGCCACCAGCCACGTGGCAAGGTATAGATTTATGGAAATGGTTAATTTAAGATAAAAGAACAGTTAGCAAGAAGCCTGCCACGGCCATACAGTTTGTAAACAATATAAGTCTCTGTGTTTACTTGGTTGGGTCTGAGCGGCTGTGGGACTGGCGGGTGACAAAGATTTGTCCTGACTGTGGGCAAAGCAGGAAAACTCTAGCTACAATCTCCCATGGAGCTATCTGTACTGGGTTGTTTTTTGTTTTGTTTTGTTTTTTTGTCAACTTGACACAAGCCTAGACATATCTGGGAAGGACTTTTAATTGAGAAAATGCCTTCATAAGACTAGCCTGTGAGCAAGTCTGTGGGGATTGTCTTGATTAACAATTGATGTGAAAGAGAACATCCCATGGGGATGGTGCCATCCCTGGGCCAGTGGTCCTGAGGTGTATAAGAAAGAAAAGCTGAGCAAGTCAGTGAGCAGTGTTCCCCTATGGCTTCTGCCTTGAGTTCCTGCTCTGACTGGCCTCAGTGACAGAATGTGACCTGAGAGTTGGAAGATGAGGTAAACACTTTCCTCACCATGTTGATTTTGCTCACAGTGTTTTATTACAATAGAAACCTTAAGACAGTAGGTTTTGCGGTCATAAACAGATGCCAGTGAACAGCCTCTACTTCCGAGTGCTTCTGCCGTGCAGCTTGATGGCCTCAGTATTGCAGAAATGACGCATCACCCATCCTGGTCACATCCTGGTCACAGGAGAGAAAACAAAAGCATTCTCCAAACAGGAATTTCCAAAGAGTGAATTAACCAGGAGTAAGAATGTGACAATCAGCTTCTAATGACCAAGATGTTCCTTTTAACTTAAGGAAGTATTTGACCCAACATCATAAATACTTTTCAAATAACAGAAACAGCATTCATGTGAGGGGAGAAACTATTATTTTAGAGGAATAAAAGGAAAGGGTGTGAGGAAATACATAGTGTTGGTGGGAATGAAAATGTTATAGTAGTCTATGGCTACTATAACAAATTTCTGTATTCTCAAGACCTTACATTTTTTATTTTCTTCCAGTTTTTTGGAACAACAATCTAACTTACATCTTACCAGGCAAAAATTTAGGTGGCAAGAGGGCTTTACCCCAGCACCTTTTAGTTCTCTTTCATTTCCAGCTTCTAAAGGTTTCGGGTACTCCTTGGCACAAAGCTCCCGTCCTCCATCTTCAAAGCCAGCAATATCAAATCAAGTCTTGCTCATGTTCCTTAGTTTTGATTCTGTTCTTCACTTTTTATAATCTTTGTGACTGGGCTGGATCGAGGCTTAAAAGCACTTACTGCCCTCGCAGAGGACCCAAGTTTGGTTCCCACCACTGAGGCTGAATGGCTCACTGAAGTGTGTAAATCAAGCTCTAGATGATCTGATGACTCTGGTCTCTGCTGTCACCAGCACTCATGTGCATACATCCACACAGACACACACACATATGCATAATTTAAAATAAGATAATCTTTTTTAAAAGATCTTTGTGACCACATCAAGACCACTCAAGAGAATCCAAGATAATTCTCCTATTTTAAGGGTAATTGGTCAACAACCTCATTTTCACCTGAAACCTCAATATCCCCTTTATTATGTAAGATAACATACTTTCAGTCTCCATGTTTAGGATATGGACATATTTGGGGACAATTATTTTGCTTACAACATACAACTTCTTTAGAAAGTGATTTGATAATGTCTCTCAAAAATTTTAATTTGGCTTAGTATTTCTGCTGCTAGGAATTTATTCTGTGGATATACTTTCACAAAGAAACCATGAAGATTATATGCTGCATCATTAAGATTTAAAAAAATAAGAATCAAATGTTCATAAAGTAGAGTCATATTAAAGCTGATAGATATTAAGCATCAGGAAGAAAGAATAAAGCAGGGCTGGAAGTTTTAACAGTAAATAATCTCTAAGAAGAAAATAAATGCATGCCATAAAAATACATCTAATACACTGCCATTTCAAAAAGAAGGAAAATAAAATATGCATAATTATGCTTAACGTGTTTCTGGGGCAGGAGGGCAAGGAATTACTAGAGACTTAATACTATATAGCTTAGGAAAGAGCCTCAGATAGAGTGATTGAAGGGAACCTTGCTTTTCATTTAATACCCTTCGATGCTGTTAAATGGTATTTTCCCCAACAATTCCCATTGCTGAATCCAAAAAAGAAAACAAATTAAATAATTAAAAAAACATAAAACAATAGAAAAAGAGAAGCCTATAAACATAGAAAAGAACAAGAGACCACACTTCAACGGTTGGAGCCAAAGCCTATGTATTCTATGTCACAGAAACACCCATGCAAATTTATCTGCCACTTCTATTTTCAAGGTAAGGGATTATATCCCATGACCCACAAGTGTTTCAGGAATCCCACCCCTGAAATGGTAGGCAACCTTCCCTGCATGTTTAGAAATGAATTGCTCTAAAAGAAAGCCTGCTGCTTTCTTCAGAGTTTCAAAGGACTGTTAGTCACCTCAGGTTATAGGAGCACTTCTGAGTGCTTCTTGAGATCTCTACTCTAACATCCAGTGAGCTCCCCGGTGAAAGTGTGGCGCAGTGGGGAGACACGGTGCCTGTTAGAACAGAGGCCTTCTCCTCTTCATCACATTTATACCTTCTTATTACAGCTAGATGTTTCTCTCGGAAGGCAGCTATAGTCCATGACAAATGATTGACAGGCCTTTGAAGTACTGTTCTAACCCATTTATTTATGCCTGTACTCCAGGGCTGATTTGTTAGGCCCTACAGTCTTCCATGCCAGTGAATTCTCCTTTAGCAAGCATGAATAGTACCAGAAGATTGAGTTTCCAAAGTGAGTATTTATCAGTATTTGTGAGAAATGCCTGCTGAAAAGAAAAACTAGTTCCTGAGACAACCCAGATTATCTCAGCAATAATGCATTTCCAGAGCACTAATTTGCTTTTTGTGCACAAATCCAGCTTTAAGATAGATATGAGCTTTAAGATAAGACTATCTCTTATATCCATCCTTTCCCAAAGTCTGTCTTTAAAATGTTCTTTAACAATTCAGCTTTCTCACAGTCTAATATGTCAAGAAGAAATTTTACCTTTCTTTTACCATGAATAAATAAATGAACTGCTCCTGGCTCTTTCCTTAGTTTTAACAAACAGTGTAAAGATGAAGTTTATATTTTAAAAATTATTTAAATTGCATCCTTTGGGGAACTACCCAAGAATGATCAGGCTGTTGCTAATTATATCACTATGGTAACACTATATGCTTATCTATTTAATTCACAGGATGGATCTACAGGAAGCATTTTGATTGGGAAAATGTACATTAAGTTGAATCAGGCTATTAGTGCTGCATTGCCAATATGGTGGCAACATATAACTAAGTTAGCTAGAACAAAATAAAATTTAGTTCCTCAGTCATATTCCCATTGCTCAGGAGCCACATGCGGCTGGTGACTATTACACTAGCCAGTGCAAAGAGATCATTCTCATCATCCAAGACTGTTCTAGCATGCAGTATTGCTCTAGACTTAACTGCTCTTAAAGGACATGAGGGATAAACAGGCTTTCATTTTGTTTTTCTTTGTTTTAGTGTCAGGTGTAAAACCTAAGGCCTTGCGCATGATAGGCAAGTACTCCACCACTGAGCAATGTGGCCAGCTAAGAAACACATTAATGACACCACAAAGAAGCCATCCTATAAGTCACATCTAGAATGTAGAGCCTTCTGTGTGACAACTGAAACAGTCAATGCCATTGTTAGAACAAAGGAAAGGTTGGCAGGAACTGGTACAGATTTTAAAAATATCAATAACCAAATATTGTATGTGGGCCATTTTTGCACCTTGATTTTAACAAACCAACTCAGTGTTTGAGAATTCCCGGAAATTTTGACTATATTTGGACATTCTATAATCCCCAGTGATTAATTCTGATAGGTATGATAAAGCCTTTGTGTCTTTGTTTAGACACATTAACTTCGTTTGAGATGCACACTAAGGTACTGTATTACTACCATTTTGTTACTGTGAAAGCATGCCTGACAGTCAAGGAAAGGTTTCCTTTGGCTCAGAGTTTGAGGGTACAGTCCATCATGGTGGCCAAGACACAGCAGCAGGAGTGACGCTGCTGCCCCCTTTGCTTGGGTCCACAGTCAGGAAGCTGAGTGGGATGAATGCAGGTGCTCCACTTGCTCCAGAACCTGTCAACTCCACTGACAGCCAGCGGGCCTTGCCAGCGTGAAACTGGAGGTTCCTCCCCTGCAGTCCATTGGATGGGGCCACCCACATTCAAGTGTGCGTCAGTAAAGACGATCATCAGAGGCATAGATCGGTAAAATGACAGAAAGCTTTAATTTTACTTTCAAGTATTCCAGGAAATGAATAAAAGGAATAGAGCAAATGTAGTAAAATCCTGACAATGATCGTGATATGAGGTTTCTGTGGTCTAAACATTAGTGTGTTTAAAACATATGCCTTTCAATCTGTAATATGTGCTTAAATAGGAAAAGCTACCACATGCTTACATTACCTCCCCCACCCCACACACAATGGTCCATTAAAAGGACTCTTGGCGGCATCAGTCTTAAATCCCTTTTCATAGCCATATCACATACATATAAAAGGAAAATATGGTGATAAATTCAATGAAGATGCAGACAATTACCAGATAGTATAATTAATATCTTGCAATTATTTCATAAGGAACACCATGGAAAGAAGAATGCAGCCCTGCACTGTGAGAACAGTGGTCTTCATGCCCAGCACAAAGTGGCAATTTGAATATTGCTTAATGAATACATAGCTCTCAGCCAGGGCTATGAGAAAGACCGGTCTCAAAAAACAAAATAAAATCAACCAACCAAAAATGAATACTTAGTTCTCTGGAATTTTTGGGAATGCTTCCAAAGAAAGAGCAAATTAAAATGAAAAGGCCTTTAACAATCTTGAAGCCATTTGAGATCTGAGCCTACACATGGGCTCTGTTTCATATAACAGCATTAGCATTTATAAGCCAGACTAGTGCTAACCTCGGATTGAGCTGGACTCACTGGCATTTGTGGGCTCAACAATGACAATGATGACACACAAACCCTTCCTTGGAGACAGCTGCTAGGAATTTGTACTATATACTCTGCAGTTGGAAAGCCATTTATTTCAGAAAAACTAGCTTGCTCATTAGAAGATGAATTAAAACATAAAACAATTTGTAGAAAATTTTCCAACATAAGAAAATGAAGAAGTATAATAAAGTTCCAAAACTTGTTTTTTTATTGTTGTTATTTTAAGTATTAGGACTAGTGAGATGAATCTATGGCCAAGGTACTTGCCACATGAACCTAGCAACCTGAGTTCAATCAATGGAACCCACCTGTAAAGGTGGAAGGTGAGAACACATTCCACCTCTAGCCTCCATATTTGTATACCACGAGCGCGCATACACACACACACACACACACAACAACAACAACAACAACAACGATGTTGTTGGCTATTTTTTCTCTTTGGGGGGGGGCCACCCAGCTCCCAAATAAATTCACACACAGAAGTCTATTATTACTTATGAATGCCCAGCCTTAGCTTGGCTTAGTTTCTTGTCAGCTTTTCTTTTTCTTTTCTTTTCTTTTTTTTTTTTTTTTTTTTTTTTTTTTGGTTTTTTAAGACAGGGTTTCTCTGTGTAGCTTTGTGCCTTTCCTGGAACTCACTTGGTAGCCCAGGCTGGCCTCAAACTCAGAGAGATCTGCCTGGCTCTACCTCCCGAGTGCTGGGATTAAAGGCGTCCGCCACCACCGCCCGGCTTTGTCAGCTTTTCTTAACTTGAAATTATCCCATCTATCTTTTGCCTCTAGGCTTTTTCTTTTCTACTCCTGTATATCCTTTCTTTGTTTCTTAACTCTGTGGCTTGCTGTGTAGCTGGGTGGCTGGCCCCTGATTTCTCCTTCTCTGGCTCCTTCCTTTTCTCTTCTCCTCCCAGATTTCTCCTTCTACATATTCTTTCTCTCTGCCTGCCAGCCCCACCTATCCTTTCTCCTGCCTTGCTATTGGCCATTTAGCTCTTTATTAGACCATCAGGTGTTTTAGACAGGCAAAGTAACACAGCTTCACAGAGTTAAACAAATGCAACATAAACAAAAGTAACACACCTTAAAATAATATTCTACAACATTACTGTGCCTAGGCACAAGCTTTATGCCCTGAAGTTAACAGTGGCTCACAACGAGGCTTCTCATACTGTCATATTCACCCCTTCATCACTTATGGTTTGAATATGAGATGTCCTCTGACAGGCTCATGTGTTTAAACACCTGAAATACCAGTTGGTCTCAGTGTTTTGGAAGGCTGTGGAACCTCTGGAACAGACGGTCCAGCTAGGAGAAGTGGGTCTCTGGGAGTGGGCCCTGAAGGTTATGTGTGTCTGCTTCCAGTCTAAGTCAGATGCTTCCGGATCTGCCAAGATGTGAGGAGCTGCAGCTCCGTGTGCCCACCACCGTGGTGCTGGTCCAGCATGATGGACTGGTGCTGCTGAAACGGTGAACCCAGAAAAACCCCTTCTCCTTACAGTTGCTTCCGCTGGTATTCTGTAACAGTGATGAGAAAAGTAATAGTCATCTGTCGAAAAGCATACTTCTTCATGTCCCTCTTCTGCTCTTTTGCCTGTATTTAATCCTGTTTCCAGCCATCCTGTGTCACTGCCATTCATTTCTTCACTGTATGTGGTGAACACTACTGTGTATCAGGCACAGTTCTGATTTCTACAAGTGTGAATAAGGTGCAACCTGTGATCATGTGGCACTCACATTCTAGTGAGAGAAGAAACACAAAGTAAGAACAGGAAAAGATAGTACAGCGAATAGCAAGAAAAAATATACAAAGCTGGAGGGTTACAGGTTAGAAAGGGAGTGAACCTGATTTAGGCTCAGCAGCTAGGCTAGCCTCATAAGTAAAGGACATTTGACCTATGAGAAGCAGAGAGGCGGAGTGGGGGAAGGGGACGCAGGGTGGCTTGCCTCTCTGTTTACTGCCTTTATAACTCTGGGAGCCTGAGCTTGTGCATCTTGTGGCTTTCTGAGTCTTAGAACACCCCTCCTGTTTGGGGAGAGGGAATGTTCAAATTCTAAGGAAATAGCTCATTTTGGACATGTTAAATTTTAAATGTGCATAATACATTTAAATACATTTAAACGGGGATGTCTGAACTGCAGATACATAAGATGAGGCTAACTGGGGTTAAAGTCAAGGCTTAGATCACAATCTGGGAACAGTCAATACCCAGATGTTGTTTAAACCTATGGTCATTGACAAGATCCTTCCCCACACAACATCTGAGGATTTCTAAAATTAGAGATCAGGCAGAAGAGAGGGAAATCGAGGAGAGCAACTTAGAACTCACAGTGAACTCTGCATCGACAGAGAGCTGGTTTCTCTGCCAGGCACCACTCGAAGCACTTTGTGGTTTCAAATAAAGAGGGGAAGAAGTTTTTCCCTTTTCTCTCGCCTGTCACACTTTCCCCGGGGGCTTTTTAAACTTGACCTCAACAGGGGTTGAGTGAAATGCTTTTCAACTTTTATTTATGATTATAAAGTTATATACTTGTAGGAAAATCATCAATCAGCACAATACAGGAATGCTAACAGTGAAGTAAGACAGACCCTCAGAATCCTTCCTCCGTGGCCTCAGCCACCAAGGTAATTATTAAGTTTCTTCTATACCTTCCAAGATTTTTACACACACACACACACACACACACACACACACACACACACACACATCTTAGAAAAAGTGTGTTCTCACTCTACACAGATTTCCTTAACTCAGTGCCCCGTCTATTGTAGCCCAGGGTGGTGGTGAACTTGGTACTTACTCCTCATGCCTCAGCCCTCCCCAGGATTACAGACATGTACCATCACACTTAGTTCATTTCAGAGATATTTCTATATCAGCCCACCTAGATCTACTTTATTCTTCATCTGTGAGCAATTCCATTGTTTCTACTTATTTATTTTTAGCTTTCCTTTACCAACCCAAAACATCTTTGTAGATACAATCTCTGGCTACTGCTGTAAAAATACTGTTGGGCATTTTCCTGGTCGTGAAAAATCAGAAGAGAAGCACATAAGCCTCTCATGTCATTCCTCTTCCCTAAAGGTTACACGGCATTTCTAACTACATTCTCCTCATGCATTAGTCAACCATTAGGATTAACCAACCTTAAGAGCTTGCCAACCAGAGCAAGGGAAGATGGGGCACTGGGTAAGAATGCTAGCTGAGCAAGCATGAGGACCTTAGTTCAAATCCGCTGCCATCGTGTCAAAGGCCCGCACCTCTGTAAGAGGACTGAGGCAGAAGGATCACGGGGCTTGCATGGGGCCAATCGCGAGTTATCAAGCTCAGGGAGAGACTGCCTCAAGAGAGTAGAGTGAAGAACGATGGAGCAGGCCAACTGATGTGGTCCTCTGGCTTATTCCTGTGACCCTCCGCCCCCTCGCACAGTTTGCCAATCAAAGGCTGAAAGATTGATGTTCTGTTGTCTGGTCTAATTATGAGCAGGCAACAGGGCCTGATTGTTAGACATACAGGTTGTTTGTTAAGTTGGACTCCTTGCATCCTCGCTGTTTCTCTTTCTGTTCTAGAAATTGAAATTAGGGCCTTATCTGTGCTAGGCAAGGACTTTACCACCGAGGTATATTCCCAGTCCCTGGGTCTCTGTCTGTTCCTCTGTTTTGTTTTTCAAGACAGGGTTTCTCTGTGCTTTCCTGGAACTCAAGCTGTAGACAGCCTGGCCTCGAACTCACAGAGATCCGCCTGCCCCTGCCTCATGAATGCTGGGGTTAAAGAGATGCACCACCGCCCCGCCTCTGGGTCTTTCTCTTAAAATGTGGTCTCTGGTAATCTGGAAAAAATTCATCTCAAAAGAGAAAAGGGACAGCCAGCGAGGGCACGGATCTTCACGATTCTACAAGATGAGGGGCAGGAAGCCCTCCGATTTGTCTACCACTCGTCTCAATTCTTCACAAACGTGTCTGCTCCAGCGTTTTATTTTTAGCGTCTTGTCGTGGGTAACTTGAAGTTAAGGCAAAGTTGGCTCTGCTTCCTAAAACGCCCCCCGTCCCACTCCCGTCCCCGCCCATCCCCGACGCCGACTTAGACTGCAGCACACGGAGGAGCTGCAGTCCGGAAGCACGAGAGGAGGAAGAAGCCAAAACTCCCTTGGACCGCCGGGATCCGAACCCCCAAAACCGCGGGCCTCCCTGGACGTCAGCTCGGGAACCTTACCCCCACCCCGTCCGCTCAGGCGCGGCCACGCCCTGTCTCGCCCACCGGAAATGACGCCGCGGCCGGCTACTTCTTCTTCCGCAGTCCCCCCGGCGGCACGGCCCAGGCCTGCTCGGGGCGTGCGTCGGCCTGGCCGGCGGCCGAGGAATTCTGGGTAACGACCGTGGCCGGCGGGGCGGCTGGCTCCGCCCAGCAGGTTCTACTCACGCCGGGGCGGTTGGCGGTGGCGGTTGTCGGGCCCGGGCCAGCGGGACATGGAGCAGCCGTGGCCGCCGCCGGGCCCCTGGAGCTTCCCGAGGACTGTCGGGGAGGCCGAGGAGGAGAGCGACTTGGACGTGTCCCCCTCTTCTTCCCACTGCCCGCCGGTGCCTGGCGGCGGCGCCCAGGTGAGAGCAGCCTGCGTTCCCGGGGGGAGGGGAGCGGAGGGGAGGCGGGCAAACGTCCGCGGGCAGCGCGGGGGGCCGGGGGGCCAGCGCCGGCAGCGTCTTCCGCGAGAGAGGGGCTGGCCCCGCGCGTTCCCTCCCCGATCCCCACGTCCACGCACGCTTGCTCGCTCGTCCCTTCCCCTCGGCCGGCCACCCCTCACCTTTGCAAGAGGTCCCCCCTCCTCCTCCCTCTCGGGTCGGCGCCGAGATTCGCGGGGGGCGGCTCGGGCTGTGCAACTTGACTTTTATTCGCCCCCTCGTACGTGCTTTTTTTTTGATCCGAGCCTTTATTCCGAGCTCCAGCTACTTTGTGCAGAGTTGATAGGAACAGTGAGTGATTGTACTTGGATAATAGGACACCGAGTCCTGACATCAACATCTCACGTGCTCTTTTCCCACGCTGACATCTCAGCAGAATCTCTGAGCCTCGCTTCTGACGTTGGCACACACCTCCCTTTCACTCAATCACCGGTCCCTTACTGTAAAAACCGTTTCGGGCCGCCCCAGCCTCCCGTGAAACGTAACAGCCACAGAAGTGGCTTTTCTTTCGCAGTGCTACCCCAGTCCCTGATATTACTTGTGGTTTTCTACCCAGCTTTCCTGCCTCAGAAACTGCCAGGTGTGATATGTCGTTTAGTTTTTCTGGGAGTGCTTACATACATCACCTGTCATGACTTCTCACCTGCGTGTGTTTTGAACTAGTTTTCAGGAGCACAGACAAAACGCTAATTTGTTTAATGAAATTGATTGTAGGTGTCTTTTTTCCTTAGGCGTTTTTTTTTCTTCTCAAAACGCAGTACAATATTGTAACAAAATTAATAGTTCGTGTTTGTTTTTTTTTAAATAAAAATGACCGGTTTAAATTGTTTGCCATGTAGGATAATGGTGTTATGTCAGCCAGCTGAGTTAACTGGGTTCACACACAATATGCTGTTTCATAACCACAGGCTGTATTCATCCAACTAGTCACAGGGAAAGTGAGGCAAAATGAGAGTTGATGGGTCAGTAGTCACCTACTAATTATGGCTCACTAGTGTCATGTGTATCCATGGTCTTACAGAGGGAGAAAATGAACAATTGTAGTGTCAGTCTGAACAGATGTGGCAAGGGAAAATGATCTCAGGAATGTCATTGCACTGTGGTTGAAAAAAAGAAGTAATCCAAGAAATTCAGTATTTGAAAACATGTTTTCCCTGTGCATTTGTTTAGGTGATGGGGGTTTGAAAGTCAAGAGGCTTATTCCTTCATTAAAAGATTTCCCTGAGGTCATCTAGTTAGTGGCAGACTCCTCACTAGAACTTATGACTCCTAGTGCTCTGTTTTTTTCCAACCTACTTCTGCACTGCCTATCTGGAGAAATACTATAGAATTTTATTTGTATGAGAAGGCCTTTAAATGGTGATAAAATGTGCAAAGTCATTACTCCTGAGGACATAAAAATTACAAGCCTACTTATATTTCTTGTTAGCTTTAGGACTTAAATTTGGGGGTTAGAATATTTAAAAACAAATAAAATGTTTAATCAATCAACGGGCTTTTAAAATCTGCATTAAATGGCTGTCTTAATTTTTATCAAATATGAGAGAGAGTGCTATCTCAATATAACAAGTGATGTGTGAAAAGACAAGCCAGAATTTGGAAGTCCTTTTTGAGAACTTTAAAAAAAATTCTGTGTATTTTTATTGACATTTTCATACACTTATGTTTTGATCATGTTTTTCCACTCTCCTAACTCCTCCCAGATCCTCCCCCCTCTCTGCCCACCCACCTTTATGTTCTTTCTCTTTTAAAAACAAAAGTGAAAAATCAAACAACAAAAACACCAGTAAGAATAATTAAATGAAATAATTTTAAAATGCTAAAATGAAACAAAATATCCACAAAAACCCATGGAGTTCCTTTTGTGTTGGCCAACTATTCCTCAGCATAGGGCCTGCCCTGGAGTGTGGTTGCTGGTACCCAGTAACATTCCACTGAAGAAAAGTGATTTTCCCTTTCTAGCAGCTATCAATTGCACATTGCTTCTTGGTTAGGGGTAGGGCCCATGTCCACTTACCCCTCTCAGTGCTGAGACCCGTGTGTGGCTTGATATTTGAGAACTTTTGATGTAAAGTTACACCAGTAGACTTGAATAATAACAGTTCCTTTGCAGAGTTTTTGTTCATTAAAATTACGTTCTTCTAAAATTTTATATGATTACAGATTAAGACCTAATATAGGGTGGGAATGTAGCTCAGCAGAGAGTTCTTGCCCTAACATGGGTTAAATTCCCTGTATTGCATTCTTTTTTAAAGATGCAATATTATACTTAGTCATTCCAATGCATGTTGGATAGTATGGCCAAATGGTATAAGGGTAGTCCATGCAGAATAAATATAAATCTTGTATTTGGTTTGATTTGAGAAACATTTGCTTCTGTATAATTAGAAAGTAAAGATACCCCATATATTCATAATAGCCTTTATTGGTATGGCTTCGTCTTTTACAAATTAAGTTTTACAGCTTCATTTTCCTCCTTTATATGGCTTCATTTTAAAGTGTAGTTAACTTATTTTTCTTTTTTAAAAGAATCATTTATGTATATGATTGTTTGCTTGCACAAATGTTTGTGCACTCCATGCATTCCTGATGCCTGCCAAGTACAGAAGAGGGTGTTGAATGCCCTGGAGTTACAGACAATTGTGAGTCATCATATGGGTGGGAGGAATCGAACTCAGGTCCTCTGCAAGAGCAGCAAGTGCTCTTAAACCCTGAGCCAAGTCTCCAGCCCCATAATTTTTCTCATGTATCAAAAAGTAAAAATAAGTGTTGGTTATTTAGAGACAAGGTGGTATCTGGGCTTTAAGCTTTCATAATGACTAAATAAGGTACCAGGAGAGCAACTGTCCACATACAGCCACAGTCCACATACACATACTGTAGAAATCTTGAATGGGCCCGAAAACTCAGGAAGTAGGAGAGGTTTGTTTATTACCTGCCTCAGAACAGTTTGTTCAAGAAGTAAAGATTAGTTTATTCATCTAACAGCTATTAAATTATGACTCCTTACAAAGCTGGTAGTCAGAGAGAAAACTAAGTATATACCCTGTTGAAAATAAACACCACTTGGGAGGCCAAAGCAGATGGATCTCTGTGAGTTCGAGGCCAGCTTGGTTTACAGAGTGAGTTTCAGGACATCCAGGGTACACCCAGAAACCCTGTCTCAAAAGAACCAACAACAACAACAAAAAAAAAAAAAAACCCACTGTAGAAATGTGTATACTTTGGGTTTGGAAGGAATGGACAAGAAAAGGCTTAAGGATCGGGCAGGAGTTGAGTAGAGGACAGAGGGTTGTCAGGGAAAACAGGGTCCTGAGGGTGGGAAGAATAAGCCAGGGAGTAAAAGTAACTGGAACTCAGGAGTCTGTGCTTTCTAATAATGGACTCTAATAAATAGCATGAGCCCCCCAGCCCCTCTTTCTTGGAAGGATCACCTGAGTAGAGTATAAAATGGCTAATGAAGACTAAAAAATAGGATTATATTTGTACAGTTGAGATGTAAAATTATAAAGGCTTGAATACTGAAACAGGTGTGGGCACAGATTGAGAACAGTGATTCTCAGTAAGTAATATAAAATTGTGCTTTTAACCAAGAAATCCTAAAAAAAAAAGCCCTCAGCTTTTGTTGTTGAAACAAGGAATATAAGGAATTAAATACCTATTGCATTTACATAAGTAATTATGCAAATATGAAAAGTAAATACTCAGAGCAGAGTCACCAGGATAGACCAGTTGGCACTTCTTAATTTATTTAACCTTTACTTTTTTCATTTGTATTAAGTTAATATATAATACTATATGATATAATCATTTATAAGTAGAATTTTCTATTACAAACTCACATCTCCACAAATTGTGATAACACAAAAGTAAAGTAGAAATCAATCAAAGGATGCTCAGTGCAGGGAGAACTTGCAGGTTAAAGCTCTAAAGGTCTGGTTTTCAGGATGAGAAGCTGTAAATAACTGAGGAACTGGACTTAAGCTTTGCTTTCCTTCTGGTGAAGGATTCTGGAGCCCTCACATCTGATGCTTGTTGTGGACCAGCTGTTACAAGTTACTGACAGTTGCCCGGCTTTGTGTTGTTAGTTGTCAGGGGAGGGGCATAGATGAACAAAGAAGCTCAGAGTCTAATTGATGAATGTGAAATGTCATTGAGGACAAAGAATACAGATATGCTGTGCTCCAGAAACATCACAGAGATCCTTGGAGTTGAAAAGCAATGGACTGTGATATTGTTGCCACCATCATTCCTTACTAATACTGTTGTTGTTACTTTTTATTTAGATGTATAGCGATGGGATTGAGCTAGCTTGCCAAAAGCAGAAAGAATTTGTGAAGAGCTCTGTGGCGTGCAAATGGAATCTTGCTGAAGCCCAGCAGAAACTTGGCAGCTTAGCACTGCATAACTCTGAGTCCTTGGATCAGGAACATGCCAAAGCACAGACCGCAGTGTCAGAACTGAGGCAGCGGGAGGAAGAATGGCGGCAGAAGGAGGCGGCTCTGGTCCAGAGAGAGAGGATGAGTCTCTGGAACATGGACGCCATTAGCAAGGATGTTTTTAATAAGGTATGATCTTTTGTTGGACCATAAAGAAAGAAGAGCAGGGGCTGGGTATGTGGCTCAGAGGTAAAGCATGCAAGAGACCCTGGGTTCCATTCCCAGCACCGCAGATAAAAGTGAAGAAGGAAAAACCGACGCTTCTGAAAATCACTGTTAGCATAGCAACGGAGAGTCCTCTTAATCAGCAGACATCTCAGGCCTTGCTTTCTTCAGCATGTAGGGAGGCTGGGAAGATGGAGTCGGGTAGCGTGATAGCCTGGGCCTGTGTACTGCAGCTGACATGTGAGTGCTTCCTGATGGTGCTCTGCTGTCAGCTTCCTGTCAGCTTTGTACCACATAGTTACAGGATTTGTAAATAAAGTCGTTCAGTTTACCGGCACAAGTTTAGTAAACTCAGGTAATCTTTTTTTTTTTTTTTTAATTTTAAGTTTTATTATACTAGGTTACATAAAGCCATTTTCATGCAAGTATACAATATATACATGTACTTTGACATAGTCAGCTCTTATGCCCTTCCATTCTCCCTTTTCTCACCCATTCCTCTTCCTGTTAGTTGCCTATGTGCCCCTAGATAGTTTCACGTTGTACTTTAGTGATTGTGTATATTTATAGAAAATCTAGGGCCTAAACATGATAGAAAACAGGCTATATGATTATATCCAGGTACCGTTTATTTTCCTGCTAATCACATAACCTCATTCTTTTTTTATGGCTATAAAATAGTGTGTTTTATCTGTGTGTACTGGTGTATGTTTGCTCTCACTTTATCCATTCAGCTATTGGACACCCATGTTAGTCCCTAGCTATTGTCCTAGCTAATAAAATAGTGCTGCAACAAATTTTGGTGTGCAAATATCTCTGATATATTGACTGACATTCTTTTAGGTAAATATCCAGGAGTAATATAGCTGGGCCCTATGGTAGATCTATTTTTAGTTTCTTGAGAAACCTACATTCTAACTTCCATAGTAGCTGGGCTCTCATACAATTCCTATTAGTGTGTTAAGTGTTCCCTTTTGTCTGCAACCCTGCCAGCATTTATTGCTATGTTGTGTCCCGTCCTGTCCGCCGCCCCCCCCACACACCCCTGTCCCCCTCCCCACAGGGTTTCTCTCTGTAGTTTTGGTGCCTGTCCTGGATCTCACTTTGTAGATCAGCCTGGCCTCGAACTCGAGATCCACTTGCCTCTGCCTCCCAAGTGCTGGGATTAAAGGCATGCCCACCACCACCCAGCTGTTACTTGTTTTTGTAATGGCTGCTGTTCTGGTTGGGGTGAGATGGAATCTCAATATAGTTTTAATTTGTATTTCTTGGATGGCTGGTGTTGAAATTTTTTATATATTTATTAGCCATTTGTATTTTATTTGTATGAGAATTGTCTGCTCATTTCATTAATCCATTTATTGATTGGGCTGTTTGTTTTGATTCTTTGTGAACTATAATAAAAGATATTAAGGACAGTGAGACAGTTCAGCAGGTAAACATGCTTGCCACCTGAGTTTGATCCTTAGGACCCACATGGTGAAGGGAGAAACACTTGGAGATTGTCTTCTGACCACCACACATGTTCTGTTGCACACACACACATACATGCTCCTTATGCAAATTAAACAACTAAATGTAATAAAACATTTTAATCTTAAAACAGGTATTATACCTCTGTCTGAGGTATAGCTAACACAGCTTTTTATCTCATTTTCTAGGCTGTTTTTCTACGTGGAAATGCCATATAAAGTCTCTGGTTAATTGCTGGTGTTATTTCTTGACTGACTGGACTCCTATTCAGAGTCTTTCCTATGCCATTATCTTAGTGTTTTCTTTACCTTTTCCTTTACTAATATCAAAGTTTCAGGTCTCTCTTGTTGGTTGTTTTTTACTTTTTATTCTTTGGGGGCCTGCCACCTAGCTCCCAAATAAATCACACACTGAGTCTTATTATTTCATATGAATGCCGAGCCTTAGCTTGGCTTGTTTCTTGCCAGCTTTTCTTAAATTATCCCATCTACCTTTTGCCTCTGGGCTTTTACCTTTCTCTATTTCTGTATTATATCTTTTCTTTTCTTTTTATTCTCTGCCCAGCTGGGTGGCTGGCCCCTGGAGTCCTTCTCTCCTTTTCTTGTTCCTTGATCCTCTCCTTCCAGATTTCTCCTCTTTTATTCTCTCTGCCTGCCAGTCCTACCTATCCTTTCTCCTGTCTTGCTATTGGCCGTTCAGCTCTTGATTAGACCAGTCAGGTGTTTTTATAAAGACAGGCACAGTAACACAGCTTCACAGAGTTAAACAAATGCAATATAAAAGAATGCAACACATCTTTGCATCATTAGACAAATGTTCCACTGTGGTAGAATATTATTTTAAGGTGTGTTACTTTTGTTTATGTTGCATTTAACTCTGTGAAGCTATGTTACTGTGCCTGTCTAAAACACCTAATAAAGTCTAAAACAGTCTAATAAAGAACTGAATGCCCAATAGTGAGGTAGGAGAAGGGATAGGCAGAGAGGATAAATCAAAGGAGATATCTGGGAGAAGAGGAGAAGAAGCCAGAGAAGGACAAAGGACATCAGGGGCCAGCTGCCCAGTTACACAGCAAGCCACAGAGTAAGAGCAAGATTTACAGAGGAGAAAGGGAAAAGCCCAGATGCAAAAGGTAGATGGGATAATTTAAGGAAAGCTGGCAAGAAATAAGCCAAGCTAAGGGCAGGCATTCATAATTAAAAATAAGCTTCCATGTGAGACTTATTTGGGAGCTGGGTGGGGAGCCCCCCAAAAGAGCATAAACAATTGTAACACATCTTAAAATAATATTCCACAACAGGTCTCACATTCATCCTTTTGGATGAGAGATAAAGTTCTAGATTCTTCCATGTGTGGATGTCCAGTTTTGCCGTCACCACTTAAAGAGGCTGTCTGTTCTCTGATACTTTGATTTCTTTTTGACACTCTTGTCAGCTGTGGCTGCATGATAGTGTACTGTTTTTGTTACTGTTGCTCTAGTACCATGGAAATCAAGTACATTGATACCTCTGGCATTGTTCTTGTAGCACAGTGGTGTTTGGGCTGTCTGTGGTCTTTGTGCTTCCATTTGAATGTTTTGGATTTTTTTTTCTCTTTCTGTGAAGAAACACATTGGGATTTTGATGGAGATTGCATTGAATCTGTAATTGCTCTTGGTATGATAGCCATTTTCACAGTGTTAAATCTTGTATTCTATCAACATAGGAGATCTTTCCATTTCCTTTGATTTCTTGCCTCAGCGTTTTAGGGTTTGTACTATAGACGATATCTTTTACTTCCTTGGTAGAAGTAGACTTATTCCAAGGTCTTTTGTTTTGTCTCTATTTAAGGCAATTGTGATGCAATCTTTTTTTCTGATTTATTTTTCAGCATGTTACTAGTCTGTAAGCTATTGATTTTTATGTTAGTTTTGTATCCTACAAATTTGCTGAAAGTGTATCAAATTAAAGATATTTCTAGTGTAGTCATTAGGGACTCCGGCCAATAGGATTATATTATTTACAAATAAGAACACATTACTTCTTCCTTTTCTATTCTTCTTCCGTCTTAATGCTGTGAGACATCAAACACCATATCGAATAAGAGTGAAGGAATTAGGCACCCTTGTCTTGTTTTAGGTGCCAGTCTTTTCTTACAAGTATTAGTATGGAAACTTTGAAACAGCCCTTTACAATTAATAATCTAGATAGTTCAGACTTTTAAATAGTATAATACTTTTGCCAAATTAATAGTTTTCTTGTTATTTATTTATTTATTTATTTATTTATTTATTTGGCAGAATCAGTTTGTTTTGTTTTGTCTTACTCTGTTTTTTAGATAGGGTCCCATTGTGTAGCCCTGGCTGGTCTGGAACTTGCTCTATACCCCAGGCAGGCCTCAAACTCAGAGATTTGCCTCCCCCCCCCCCCCAAAAAAAAAAAGGCATGTGGCCCCACACCCAGTCTTGAGACTTGTTCCTGCCATGTATCCATGTCTCACTCCAAACTCATAATCAGCAAGGCATTGTGTCACATGCCTTCAAACCCCAGCCAGAGTCAGGAGGGTCCCTGCAAGTTGAGGCCAATCTGGTTCACATAGTTTCCAGAATAGATTTGTCTACATAAAGAGACTCTGTCTCAAAAAAACAAAGCAAAATAAACAACAACACAACAAAACAAACAGCTCTTCTTCCTTAGCTTGTGAGTAGTGGGAGCAGTAACTGGCAGAGTTAGTAGTTTTTTGTTTCATGTTTAGGTTTGTTTTTTTTTTTAAGTGTGTGTGTGTGTGTGTGTGTGTGTGTGTGTGTGTAAGTGTGTGTAAGTGTGTGTAAGTATAAGGGGGGTGGGGGAGAGAGCAGGTGTGTGCACAAGAGCAAGCTTACTAGGGCATTGTAACATGAGTCTTAAAAGGTCTTATAATTAAAAACCCAGAGCCAGGTATTGGGGTGAAAGCTGAAAGATCAGAGAAGCAGAACAGCCAGCTACTAGCTTACCTCTACGAAATCCTCAGCCTCAAGAGGAGAGTTCCTGTTTCCTCATGCCTTATATATCTTTCTGTGTCCTGCAATATTAATTCCTGGGGTTAAAGGCGTGTGTCACCACTGCCTGGTTCTGTTTCTCTCATGTAGCCCAGTGTGGTCTTGAACTCAGAGATCAGACGGATCTCTACCTCCTGAATGATAGGATTACAGGTATGTGCCACCACTGCCTGACCTCTATGTCTAATTTAGTGGCTGGCTCTGTCCTTTGATCCTCAGGCAAGCTTTATTGGGGAACACTACACAGTATATCACCAGGGGATGTGTATGAAGGTCAGAGGATAAGTTAGTGGAGTTGGTCCTTTCTTTACATAATGTGAGGCCATCAGTCCCTTGACCTGCCTGGCCACCTCACCAGCTCTAAGTTTTCTTCAGGACATTATTCGGTTTCTCACTAGTGTACAGAAGCCTTAGCTTTCCCTTTTGAATCTGAAGAAGAAATGGATTTAAATTGTAGAATCACAAGAGAGCTTGTTGTTGAAAGAATGTGGCAGAGCCAGTTTAAGCAAATTGTGAAAACATTTTGGTGTTATCCACCCAGCATTTTTATCTTCTTCAAGTAGTGGGGAAAAAAAAAAAAAGACAGTTCATCCTACTTAATGAAGGTCACCACTGTGTTATAAAATTTATGTTAGGGCGTATATAGTGTTATTTCTTAAATACAATTGCTTAAATTGTATTTAGAAGTTTGAAAGCTCTTACAGCTATAGATTTTTTTGTTTGGGGAGGTTTTATTTTTGTGTTGCTGGAAGTCAAACACAAGGCACTGTACTACTGAGCTGATACCCCCTAACCTCTGTAGGCGATTTTCGTTTGCTGTCTAGAATACTGTTTATATACATGAGGAAATGTGTAGAAAAGCATTCACTGCTTTTAAGGATAGAGGCATTTATACTGATGAGAGCAACTAAGTCAAAGTTAAGATTACTTTGCTCACAGCCCTCATTTGTGCCTTCTAAAGCAGTGGTCAAAGCTTTGGGGATTTTAATTGAGCCACCTTATTTTATTAATGAAGAAGCTGAAAACTAAATACCTAATCAAGTACTGGATTAAGTCTGAGGAAGGAATGCTAAACTGTGGGACTGAAAGATTAGTTAAGAGGACTGTCCACTCTTGTAGAGAACCTAGGTTTGTGTTCTAGCACCCAGATGGTGGCTTATAACTATCTGCAGCTCTAGTTCCAGGGAATCCCATGCCCTCTTCTGGCCCCTGTGGTCACAGTCATGTGTGTGGTGCACATATGTGTAAGGCTAAACACCCAAACACATAAAATATAAAATGGAAAAAGATGTCTTTAAGAAGGAAAACATTTCTACTTGGCCTGATGTATAGTATAGGCTTGTAATCCAGCCTACTTGGTTGGATGAGGCAGACATTGTACAAGTTCAAGGTAAGCCTGGGCAATTTAGTGAGACTTTATCTCAAAATAAAGAAGTGAAAAGGACTGAGGCTGGAGCTCAGTGGAGAGCCCTTGTGTAGTGTGTCAAGACCCAGGCTCAGTTCCTAGCACCGCACACACACAGCCCTCAAAATAAAAAGGAAAGAAAGAAAATGATGTTTCTATAATGGTGTTCATTGGTAGCGCTAACAAGTACTAACAAAGGATATCATTAGCTTGGCTGAACTATTAAAATCCCATTTTTCTCAAACTACTCTGGGTTTATATATTTGTTCCTATTTGGAAAGTAGAGTTTCTAAAGATTGATTTCATAGTGCATAAAAAGGGGGAGAAAGGTGAAACTCGATAACTTATGAACAATGTATTTAATACAGAATAAAATTGAGTAAATATTGAAGAATAGTAACCTCTATTAAGCATTACTTTGGAGAAACATAAGTCTGTGAATATACAGATAGGTATAAATATTTTGATTCTCTTTGTCAAAATGGCTAAGGAAAACAGTTCACAGAAGCTAAAAGCTTTATTTTTATGATAAAGGTAGATCTTGTATATTAGTTTTTTCTGAGTCTGAAACAGTACTATATTTCTAAAGAGAATTTAGAGCAATGAGGCCTTTATATGTCATCATTTCCCTTCACTAACCCATGGACATACACTTGGTGGAATTGGGGTCTTTTTAAAGTTTAAAAGTTGTTTTTTTTTTTTTTTAATTTGTGTACATGCATGTATGTTTGTGTGACTGTAAGCAACACGTGCACAGGTTATGGAGGAGATCGGAGTAGGATACTGGATTCCGTGGAGCTGGAACTAAAGGCATTTGTGAGATCTTTGATGTGGTACTAAGAACTGAACTCTGGAAGAGCAGCAAGCATTCTTTTTCTTTCTCTCTTTCTTTTCTTTCTTTCTTTCTTTCTTTCTTTCTTTCTTTCTTTCTTTCTTTCTTTCTTTCTCTCTCTCTCTCTCTCTTTCTCTCTCTCTCTCTCTCTCTCTCTCTCTCTCTCTCTCTCTCTCTCTCTTTCTTTCTTTCTTTCTTTTTTTTTTTGAGACAGGGTTTCTCTATGTAACAGCTGTGGCCATTCTGGAACTCACTCTGTAGACCAGGTTGGCCTCAAACTCACAGAGATCCACCTGCCTCTACCTCCCAAGTGCTAGGACTAAAAGACATGAACCACCATGCCTGGCTAAACAGCAAGCATTCTTAACCCCACTGGGCTTAAAGCTTAAATTTCAGTATGGAAAATTTCTCTGGATAGGAAGTAACTAGGAGCCCCATGTTCCACATCAGTTGCTCACATCTTTGGTATGCATGTAATATAGGTAAAATTTTACCAAGTATGTATACTTGTATCACCCATACTCTATTAAGATATGCAATTTAAAACTTAAAATATAGAACAGGGCTAGCAAGATGACTCATCAGTTAAGAGCACGTTTCTCTTGCAGAGGACCCTTGTTCAGTTCCCAGCACCTGCATGGCAGCTTACAACCATCTGTAACTTCAGTTCTAGGGGATCCAATACTCTTCTGACCTTTCTGGTCACATATATGGAACTTACACATGCAAACAGGCAAAATACTCAATCACCTGAAGCAAATCTAAAACATATAAGTGTGTGTGTGTGTGTGTGTGTGTGTGTGTGTGTGTGTATGTGTGTGTGTGTGTGTAATGTTTTTATATAGAATAAATATATATAATATATAATTAATATATTCATGTATAGAATGCTTCATAATTTTGAATGTTATCCTTGCTCAGGGGTCTTGCTAATAAGTACCACATGAGCCACTGAGCACTTGAAATGTGGTTAATCCAATTTGGGATGTTCTATAAGTGTAAAAGTATACACCAGATTCCGTTACTCAATACCAAAACACCAGAAGTGAAATACTTTGTTAATAATTTTTGGTGTTTCTTTCACATTGAAATGATGATATGTTGAATATATTAGGTTATGAACGTCATTTGTGTATTTCTGCTTTTTAATGGGGCTAGTAGAAAATTTTAAAGTATATTTGTGACTAGGACAGTATTGGTCTAGATTTTAAAAAAAAGTACAAGGTGCTTTTATTTTGAAAAACAAGCTGGCAGGGAGCTAGTTTGTGCTTTTCAATTTGTCAGTGATAATATCTGGGTATAAAGTGTATCAGAATACTCTGGGAAACTGTTGTGCCAGTTTTGCTGGTAAGATGAGAAACTTGTTGGTCTGTTTCATGACTTACTTAACAAATGTAAATACTTCCTTAGTAGAAGTTTGTTCTTAGTATTAAGAATTAAACTATTTAGCCTTCCAAGAGAAAGTTTTTAGACATTCAGTCAAGGTTTATATTTTTGTTTTATCTCTTCTCAAAGAATTCATAGTAAATATCTTTGACTCTGTATACTTCGGTTTGCTGAGTTTGCTTCGAAGATTAGGCTAGAATTGCAAGTGTTTATTGAAAATGAATAACACATGTGAAGAATCTTTCCATTCCTGTCTTTGATAGGGTAATCTGGTTAATGAAAAGTCATTCAACTTTTTCCTGTGTGATCCCTAGATTTATAATTTAAAACAAAATTAATGAAACTACCAAATGAGAATGTTTAACTTTTTAATAACAAGTTTTAACAGATTAGTTTAATGATGCATAGTACTATGCAATATTTTTATTACATCATGTCTATAGAAAAGATCGCTAAGCACTTAGCATCTGAAGAAATTGAATTAAAATATTGATTTTAATTACTAAATTTTTTCAGAGTTTTATTAATCAAGATAAAAGAAAAACAGAAGATGAAGATAAATCACAATCATTTATGCAGAAATATGAGCAAAAAATCCGACATTTTGGTGAGTCTACTGCTTAAGTGTTCTTTATTGTGTTTGATATCATCCGTGTGTGTATAAAATTGACCCTCTAAAATGAGGTCCAAAAACCATGTGACCAGCTCCACGTGTGTTGTTGCTTGTGGCAAGGTTGATGATGTGCTTTAGACCTTGCTTGTATCTAAAACTAGGTTGTAAAGAGAAGCACAGTTCGGTCTGCTAATGCTGCTTTCTGTGATGGTATCACCGCTTTGCATTTCTTGACTGACTGTATGTTTTGTTTTTTTTGTTGTTTCTTTGCATTAAAAGATAAGCATTCATTAAAAATTTTATATATTTTCTTTTCATGGGCAGTGGGGAGGGGTCAGGTGCATGCCACAGCACATGTGTAGAGGGCAGAGCACAACTTGATGGAATCAGTTTTCTCCTTTTCCCACCATGTGGGTGCCAGGGATTGAACTTCGGTCATCAGGTTTGGTGCAGGTACCTTTACCCACTGAGTCATCCTGCCAGCTCCAACACTCATTTTTTTCCTTTTCTCAGGTTTAGATAGATGATGTGTAATTCATAGTTCCTTGACATGTTGCTCAGATAATACACACACACACACACACACACACACACACACACACACACACACACACACACACAGATCTAAGATGTCTATGTAAGTATATGCCACATGTGTAGGGGACCCATGGAGACCACAAGAGGGCGTCAGATCCCCTGGAACAGAAGTTATGGTTGGTTGTGAACCACCTAACCATGGGATCGGAACACACACACACACACACACACACACACACACACACACACACACACGAATGCCATTTTTTTTTAAGATGTTTTAATCTTTATGTGTTTATATCTCTGTAAGTATATGCCACATGTGTAGGGGGCCCATGAAGAGCACAAGAGGGCATCAGATCCCCTGGAGCAGGAGGAGTTAGGAGTGGTTGTGAGCCACCCAACATGGGTGCTGGACAGGAAGCACTCCTAATGACTGAACCATCTCTCCAGTCCCAAAGTGGCTTTTTCTATTGTGGGAAGATGGGGGGCCGGGGAGAGGAGAGTTGAAGTAAATGAAGGATTCATAGGGGAGGAGGCAATGTTTAAGTTTGTTTAGGAAGGCAGATAAGGATTTTCCATAGAGATTAGGCAACAGCATTAGAATTTGCAGAATCAGAAAATACATGCATGATATGTTCTGAAACTTACAAGCAGTGTGATACTGCTAGATTAAAAATGCTGCTTGGAAGTGTGAGGAATTGAGTTTCAGACCATATTTTTTTTTTTTTAATTCAAGTGTTGTATGAATTAACAGACTGGTTTTTGTTGTGTTTTATTCATCAGTGGCATGTTGAAACCTTTTTCCATTTGTGCCCATCCCCTCAAAGTATTTTTTCTTCAAAAGGAAAAACTGTACTTAATTCAAGAATAGTTAGTACCTGAAGAAATCTGGGCATGATGGCATGTGCTTGTAATCCCAGCACTGAAGAGGCTGAAGCTAGGGGATCACAAGTCCAGGGCTAGCCTGGACTATGAGACTCTGTCACAAATAGCCAAAAAAAAAAAAACAAAAAAACAAAAAAAAAAAGAAACACAGGTTCACATTTCTATATGTATCATCGTGTCATTTCATATATAGAAACAGAAGGAATAAGCAGCCCTCTCTTGGATCGATATTAAAGTCTTTAAACCAGCAGGGTCTTGAATCACAGGGGTAGAAGATAGTAATTTGTAAAGGAGTCCTGTGTTGTCAGTTGCCATTCCTACTTCAGTCCTGCTACCAAGACCCATGTGTTCTGCTTCAGGGACATGATGTGCCATCTCCTGATGCTTCTTTCTGGACACACATAGCATTTGAGAGAACAGTGTCACTAGTGGTGCTTTTGCCCAGCTGGCATTCTGTAGGCTGGTTGCTTTGAAGTCATGTCACCTAGTAAGTGAGAACTAGTACCTTCTTTTGTTGTAGATTGAGTGCTTCGGTTAAATGCAGTTCTGTGTGGGAAAACCTCCCAGCTTCACAAGATGTTGTAATCCACCTGACACTGAGACTCAGTCTTCAGTAGACCCTTTCCTCACTGTGTAAAACCGGCTGTTTCTGAGTAGTCCATGGTAAGACCAGTGAATTTCATGAGTTCATGTTCATCATTTATTTTGATATAAAATGAACCAAAAATAATGTGGTACAATGACCAGTCAGTCCATCTAGTACACTCCAAAATGTAATTTGGTAGAAGCATGGTAAGAGAGAGGACACTTTCAGCTCTAGAAAGGGCTTGTTCATGTGAGGGATTATTGATCCCTCCAAGAAGAAATTGGACCAATATACTCAAGCTACTTTATGACTGGATAATTCTATAGAACGTAGTGCCATATTGGGGTTTTAGCATGAGTTTTTGTTCCTGAAAAAATTTGGTATTCATTGATTCTACTGGACTAGGTTACCGAAACATCCTTGATGAAAAGATTCCATGTTCTTGAGTCTGTGTATAATCTTAAGCCTATGCCTACCTAAGACATGATCCCTTAGTTTATGAAACTGTTGTGTGCTTAATCAGATGTCCAGGAAAAAAGGCTGGCTTGACATCCATCAGTGATTAATAAGCAGTTGTTTACCATTGCATGTTGTGAGCTTCCAGCATTTCATCTTGTAATACTAACCAGACCCTTGCTGTCTTCAAATCCAACCAGACTTATAGCCACTCCCAGATTCACATTGTACCTGTTTCTTAGTGGAAATGCACATTGGCTTTTCACTTTGGAGGAGATACCCTACTTGCTGCAGCACATTGGATCCACAGAAATGTTCCTAAGGTAGTAGGCTCCCAAACTTTTCATGTGTTTAACTTTCCACTCTCTGGCATATGTGTATCTTATTATATATAAATAGGCATCTGGGGCATCTACTACTTCTGCCTGCCAAGTTCCATGAACATAGAGTGGATTAAATTTACAGTTACAGAGGTGATGAGATAGCAGAATCCACATTTACAAAGTGGTAGCACAGTTGATAGAGGCCCGAGACAAGAGTTTGAAGGTTTGATGCAGTCCACCTTTGGAGAAAACAAATACTTATGCTAGTGTATGCTATCAGTAAAGAAAAAAAGCATTGTCAGACTGATAGGTATATTGATGAACTCCTTAAAAAACATCTGGAATGGCAGCTGTAATTAAAGCTTCCAAGTTGGATTCCGTTGTAGACTCTTAAAAGAGGGCCTGGTGAAGGTGAGCTGTCTGTGTAGGTCAGCAGGCACTTCAAACCAATAGTTGTCTCGTTTGTAGTTACATTCTTCATAGTTCTTCCTAATTCTCTCTTGTCCTGTTGGATGACTCTCTTCTCCTGTTGCTTTTTACCCTTCTACTTAGATGAAGTTTACCGATTAAATGGTACCATTGTTGAGTGTTAAAGATTATTGAATCTGACTTTCCTTTACATTTTTGTTGGTTGGTTGATTCATGCTTTAAATCAAAGTGCTGATTTAGACACAGCATGTTTCCTATTCATATTCACAACCATTTACAGTGATTTAACTGTTTAACCCCTTTAACATCACCGTCTTTGTGATTCTTGGAGCTGCTCTTTGAATTGTGCAGTGGTTTTTCAGAGCACATCATTTTCCCTTCCAGCCATAGTTAACTTTGATTCAGCTTTTTCTGAATCTCTGTAGGATGTGGTCACTGGGAAATTAATCAAAAACTATAAACATTTGTATAAAAACTTTTTTCATTTATAATATCTCGATTCTATTCACTTGTGCTTTACTTTAAAAAATTAATATCCTGTTTTTAAAAAACATGCTATGAAATACTGAATAAAATATAAAATAAAATGAAATGAAAACATGTAGGATTTAAATTGTCTCTATGATAGAATTACATATTTTTTTAATTTGGGAATTAAGTTCTTCACAACAAATATAATTTTTATTACCTGAAAAAATATCTTAAGGTTTTATTCTAAAATTTTGCCATGGCTTAATATTTTAAAATGTATTTAGTATATAATAGTATAGCCACTGAACTTCATGGTCAGTTTGATGCCAGAGAAATGGGAAGTCAGAGGAGTTTCTAGAATACCTGATGAAGTAACCTGAAGCCTCAGAAGCCTGTAGGGTGGCCGGGAGAAGGATGGATTTGGTTTTTACTAACATGACTGTGCGTAGGCATGGAGGTGAAAACCACTTGTCTGGTGACAGAAACACAGGAGCACTCAGGCAGGAATAGTCAGTCTTCTCAAGGGTCTTTCAGCCTAGCTAGAGCACTTGTAGCAGATAGTTACAGTAGATGGTATACAATGTTAAGTGTATTCTGTAAAGATAATGCAGAGTTTGTACTGGGAGCAGTTTTAAGAATCAGATAGACCATTGAGAACTGATGACATTTAGATGTATGTAATTAACTTAATTTGTCAAAGTAAGCAAGTCTAAGAATTCTGAGAAATTGGTTAGAGTGGTTGGCTTCTCCTTAACCAAAAGATTGTCTTAATAAGTATTTGCTATATGAGTGAATTATTCACTATTGTGTTAATACATGCTATCAAGTATTTACTAGGTGAGGCACTGTTCTAAAAGCTTTATATGAATTAATATCTTTAATTCATAAAAATCCTTCATGTCAGGTACTGTTTTAGCCCTACTCTACGTGGGAAGATATCGAGGTATATGAGGGCACTTGCCCGAGGTGAGGCTGAGGTTCAGACCATCCCTGTCCATCATCCTAGATTATGTTACTCTGTTTACAAATTTCAAAATAACAGCAATTTCAGATATGTTCTGTTCTTGTAACTCTGGATTCTCTTTAAATACTTCCTTATAAAATTCCACACCTTTTCTCTTTAAGACCTAAATGGACTACTTGTAACTTCACAATTTCATACTAATCAAGATCTAATATCTTTGTCAAGTCTCAAGTGGCTTAGGTATTAAAAAGATAAAAACTTCAGCATGTAACGGATTGGTAGCAAGTGTTACCAGTCCTTTTCATACTGTCTATTCAGAGTCCAAATGGACAGGGTTTTGTAATAAAGTCACAATGCTGCCAAAGTCAGCCTGGTTCCATGAGATACTCTCAAAGTATGGGGAGAGAGGGGGAGGGGGCAGGAACTGCCATAGGAGTCATTTTATGTCTTTAGGTATAAGAAATAAGGATTGGACTTTCATGAGCTCAGATTTTCAGCATTCATTAACTCCTAGGGAAGTAGTTTTAAATAAATTTGCAGAATCATTCTGTGTCTCAGAATCTTCAATGACCCAACTGTCAGAAAAGTATGGTGAACCCTTCTAATCCTATCACTGAGAGGCAGAGGCAGGAGAAGTTTAACGATTGAGTGATTCTTGAGTTATGTAGAAGACTCTGCCCCCCCCTTTTTTTCTTAACAACAACAACAACAACAAAAAAGACTAAAATTGCCCCCACCTTTTTTCTAAAGATAGTATATTTTCGATTGGTTCCCCACATGTTGCAATGTAAGGTGTTTGTCTTTGGTTTTGATCTTATGTTCTCATGTGAAATTTAGTATGTAGGAATTCATTTTGTGTTGAGAGCTGAATTTTATTGTCATATTCTCAAGACAGTCCTTTGAAACTTCGAAAATGGCTTAATAATATCCGCAACGTTTTTGCTCTGTGTGTAAACTGAAGTTTCTGACGTTGTGATACTCAGTTCATTCAAATGTAACCCTGAACAGCACACTCCAGGTCCCATGTTGCTTGGCAATAGTGTCTTTGTTAAATTAGGTAAAGATGCAGATGCATGCTAAGTACTACTTAGATTCGTTAATATCTTGAAACAAAATGACAGTGTTTATATATGTTCAATGACTTTTTAAAAAAAAAATAAGTGTTTACTGTATACACTGAAAAGACAGCATTAGTATTGCCTAATGTAACTAAAATAATTGCAGTATATCAGTTATTATAATACTGACTTGCTTGCTTCCTAGTTGATAAAGTTTTCTGAATTGATAAATGTCTACATTTGACTCTATATCTTGGACTCTTTAAAAAAAATTAGAGATATTATAATTTATTTTGAATGTTTAGTAAGCCCTTAAATTTGCCACATATAATTTTTTAAAGTCTTGCTTTTTAAAGATTTTTGTGCTAGAGATTGAGCCTCAGGCCTCATGCATAATAATAAGCAAACACTTTGATCATTGAACCAGCCCCTAGCCCCCTTGTTTGTTTGTTTGTTTGTTTGTAAGAAGGTCTTGCAAAGTTGGTCAGGCTGTCCTTGAACAAGCTCTGTGGCCATCTGCAGTCTTTGGCTGCAGCCACTCAGGAACAGATTCTTAACCATCTTTCCAATGGAAAGCACTGTTCTCTTAGTAAATGATATATCTCGAAATCATTGGCTCCCCTTTAACCTTAAGGAAGACCAAGTGTCACAGTGTCTGGGGACTTCAGGCATTCCTGTAAGCAGTGGAATTCAATTGGTCACTCTTCTTAAGTCAGGCTATCTGAAGTAAAATCTGCTGTAGTTCAGTCTGCTGGGTATTGCTTTAAGAGGTATTAGTGCTCTTGGCTTGCCCTGTCACATACACACTGCTCTGGTACTGGGAATTGTCTTTAAAGAGAAACATTTAGAATTCACTTTTTGCCTCACAGGAAGGAAGGAAATGGTTGACAGTTGTGATTCAATTCTCTTTTATAGGTATGTTGAGTCGGTGGGATGATAGTCAGAGATTTCTGTCTGACCATCCGTACATTGTATGTGAAGAAACTGCTAAATATCTTATTTTATGGTGTTTTCATCTAGAAGCTGAGCAGGTATTGTATGAACCTTGAGTGTCTGCAAACTTGAATAGAATCCCTTCCTTCCTCCCTCCCTCCCTCCCTCCCTCCCTTCCTTCCTTTTTTTCATTATTTACTTTAAATGAAGCAGGAGGTTGGGCAGTGGTGGAAGACACCTTTAATTCCAGGACTCCAGAGCTAGAGGCAGGTAGATCTCTGAGTTCAAGGCCAGCCTGGTCTACAAAGCTAGTTCCAGGACAGCCAAGGCTCCACAGAGAACCCCTGTCTTCACCACCACCACCAACAACAACAAGGATGGCAGGAAGGTCATTAGAAGGAACTGTGAAGTCCTCCTGTTGTTTTCCAGCTTACTGCGAGGGTTTACTGTGGTTGGTTCCAGTGTGCTCGCTCTGCCGCCTTTCCATGCACTCTAGTCAGAGAGTCACCTTTGAAATTTCTCATGGAGTAACCATGATGTGAACCAAGCCAAAAGCATGTGGTTATTCTGGTCCACATAACAGCACTAAGACAACATTCACTTTATGTCTAGCTAGTCTTTTACTTAATAAAAAGTAAAATCTAAAGTACTCTAAAAATTCAAAATTGGCCTCAGTACCAGTTGAGTCTCTTTCCAGAAGTATTTTCTATAACTCTGGTATGTGTCTTTTTCAGAAAGGTGCTCTAATGGAACAAATAGCACATCAGGCTGTGGTAATGCAGTTTATTATGGAAATGGCCAAAAACTGTAATGTGGATCCAAGAGGCTGTTTTCGTTTGTTTTTCCAGAAAGCCAAAGTAAGTAGTTACTTGGTATTGTTAATTAAGAAGGTTGGACTGTAACTGAGCTCTCTTTGTTCTGTACATATCAGGAAGCTATCTGGGTAATAGGCTGCTAAATGCTGTAGGTTTTCTAGTGAAAAGAAATGTACAGTATTAGTACTTAGTACATATAAGCTAGTATAGTGCTTGCATTTATAATACAATGTAGTATTACAGTTCTTTGCTGATTGAGAGTTAAAATGAGTTAAGAGGCTACACTAGACCGTATATTTAAAACTCATTTTTGAAACCCATGCAAATTAATGTGACTATTGTGGAGTACTTCATCATTTACCCATTTATTATATAGAGTGTTTACTAATGGAAAGCAAAGCCATTTCAAATGTGGTGTTGAGCAAAACAGATACAGCATCCTCCACATGTAGAATTCACCGTTTAAGAAACCAAATTTGGCTGGGCAGTGGTGGCACATGCCTTTAATCCCAGTGCTTAGGAGGCAGAGCCAGGCAGATCTCTGTGAGTTCGAGGCCAGCCTGGTCTACAGAGTGAGTTCCAGAACAGGCATCAAAACTACACAGAGAAACCCTGTCTCGAAAAAACGAAAGAAAGAAAGAAACCAAATTTGTAATGAAAAAATATAAAATATACTCAGGAGGCTGAGGCAAGAGGATTATGAGTTGGAGGTCAGCACAGGCTGAGATAGTGAGATCCTGTTGAGGGACAGTAGAGGAGGCAGGAGGAGGAAGCAAGCATGCAGCCTAAACATCTCACATTGAAGGATGACTTCCAGAAAGTATGTCTACATACATAGAATGTTACGCAGCTATTATATATTTATGGAACATTGTCCATAATCTAGGAAAATGTTTATGTTACAAGTTTAAAATAGGAGATGCATGGTTTATAGACACATAATGTTGGCCCTACTAAAGAAAATAAATATTTACAGAAAAATGACTGTTTCACGTTTACTGGATCAGTAATAATTAAAAGTTTCCTAAGAAGCAAAGCAGTAAGAATCGAATTCACTGTTAGTAGAAGTATACATTAGAACAACCCCTTTGGAAGTATTTCTGCTGGAACTGAACAAGTGCACATCTAAATAGCAAGACCATTTTGAGGAATGCACCATAGAGAGCAAGTTCTCAGCAAGGTCAGGGCCCTGACAGTCGACAGGCCCTCAGTGGCAGTGATTTCATAATGCTACTGTGATGCTCGGCGGCTGCTTTCCCTCTCACGGAGGAGTGTGCCATTGATGCTGAAGGAAATGGTGAAGCCTTTTACCGTCAGTTAAGCCAAGCATGAGAGACTTGAGGAGATGAAAAGCATATTTCACTACTCTCACCTGTTGGGGGAGGGTGCTTTCAAGAATGGTTTTGTCTTTTAAATATTACATATTGTGTGTATGCAAGTTTACTTATATAAAGTGTAGAGGCCAGAAGCTGACAACGGTAAAATCCATCCCGTTTTCCAAGACAGGGTCTCTCAGTGAACTTGAAGCTGGCCATTGTGGCTAGGCCAGGAAGCCCCCAGGATCTGCTTGTTTTTGTTACCTCCCCCTTCCCTCTCTTCAGTGCTGGGGTTCCAGATGTGTGCCACCATGCTGGAATGTTACGTGGGAGCTGAGGATCCAATACACACACACACACACACACACACGCACGCACGCACGCACGCGCGCTCACACGTATATATGGTTTCTTGCATTTCATCATACATAATTAGAAGTTAAAGGGAAATACACCAGAAGTTTAACTTTGGCTATGCTTGAGTGGTAGAATTATTAAATTCTATTTTTAAATGTAAAAAAAAACTCTGTGAAGTACAGTCTAATCCTACAATTTCCTACAATCTTATCCTACAGTTTATAGTGGACTTTTAATAAACAAATGACTGGGTTGGAATTTTAGCTAAATTTTTACTTGACTCATAGAAGCAATAAAAAGTATACCTTTTAGTGATACCTTAATGTGTTTAAACCGATACTTAATATGTAATGGGACATTGCCACACTACATGTAATTTTTTTTCTTTGATAAAACAGAACTGAAAATAATTAAAAATCTTCAACCTTAACAGTTTTAATATTAACAATTAGGCAGTATTCATTGAGTGCTTCTGTCAAGACAGGCACTGTTTTAAGCATTTTGCATGAGTTAACTTATTAAATCCTTCTGTACTTTATGAAGATTTTTGCTCCTGTTTTGTAAGGGAGGAAACTGGCATAAAGAAAATAAACAATGTCTTGTCTTTAAACAGAGTCAGGTCTCTTGATCAGCCTCTCAGCGTTAGGATTACAGTAGTCCGCTGCCGTGCTGTTTGCCTTGGATAGCGATTACCTTTGGATGCAAGCATTGGACAGTAGTAGCATAGGTCCACACAAGTACAGCTAGTATTACTACAATGAGATGTTAAGCTTAACTGAAGAAATTGTCCAGAAAGATAGGATATCCTCCCAGAACATAATTTCCATTGTTTATGTAACCCAGAGCTAATCTACAATCTCAACCAAGTTCTACAACCTAAACTCCATTAACAAGATCTCTTTCGCCCTTGAACTTAAAGCCAGCAAGCATGCTGTTAGCACAGGGCATGTACCCTGCCAGGTACACATAGAAGGAGCATTTAAAAAGAGGCCTGTGTCAGAAGATGGGGGCTTTTCATGGAGAACTCCTACATCATTGGATGCCAGAGAGAGAGCCCCTTCCCTCAGCCAAAGTTAACATGTTTGTTTCCAGATGCCAGACACTGGCTTAATTAGAACACTTAAGGTGTCCTTACAGTAATTAAGCTGAATGTTGAGTTTGTCTTGTATAACTTTTACAAATAGTTTTGAAAGGTCGGAGATGTACTAGATAGGTAATAGTGCCCCCAGGCCCAGTTAAGTGAGAATAAAGTGAATGTGAGAGCTCAATAAAGTTTGTTTTGCAGTTCTAGAAGTTGAGCCTTGTACATGCTAACCAAGTGCCCCACCCGTCTCAGAAGAAGTTATAAAAAATAACTTGGTTTTTTTGTTTTTTTTGTTTTTTTTTTTTTCTCCTTCAAGACAGGGTTCCTCTGTAACAGTCCTGGCTGTCCTGGAACGTGCTCTGTAGACCAGGCTGGCCTTGAACTCACAGAGATCCATCCACCCAAGGGTCTCAGTAAATTGCCCTGTTCCTGCTAAATTCACTCTTTTGCCTACCAAACCTTGAACTTGGTATTCTCCTGCCTTAGCCTCCTGAATAGCTGGTCTTAAAAACTGTACCACCAGGCCACACCCACTTTATGTGTTTGTATAGGAGTATGTTTCCTGTTAGTTAATTTTGTTGAAGCAGAAAGAAATACAGAGCAGACCAACTCTTTGTAAATGTTCTGTGAAAGAAACTGTTCACAGTCTGTGAGGAGACTGTACTGGGTTCTGCATTTTCACTGTTCTTTGCTGCCTCTGCTCCACCTCTGTTATGTGCTTCTGAAATTTACTCTGTGGTTTAGGAGTCCAGAACAGTCTTTCTTTTTTGTTGTTGTTTTTCCAAGACAAGGTTTCTCTGTGGAGCTATGGAGTCTGTTCTGGAACTTGCACTGTAGACCAGGCTGGCCTCGAACTCACAGAGATCCACCTGCCTCTGCCTCTCCAGCGCTGGGATTAAAGGCATGCGCTACCACTGCCCAGCCCAGAAACATTGTTTTTGTTTGTTTGTTTTTATGTTCTAGGCAGAGGAAGAAGGTTATTTTGAGGCATTCAAAAATGAACTTGAAGCTTTCAAGTCAAGAGTAAGACTTTATGCTCAATCACAAAGCTTTCAACCTGTAACAGTTCAGAATCATGTTCCCCATTCTGGTGTTGGATGCATAGGCTCCTTAGAATCCTTATCACAGGTAAGCTGGAAAAGGGAATACTCATTTCATAAATGAACTCGCATAATTTTGTTCTTTAGGACCACTTGTGCATAACGTATGTATGACCACTTAAAATTTTCTTGACTCAGAAAATAATCCTTAGTGTTGATGTGGTGGCTCATGCCTTTAATCCAAGCGCTCAGGAAGCAGAGGCAGATGGATCATCTCTGTGAGCTTGAGGCCTGATTGCCATAGTGAGCTCCAGGCCAACGAGGGGTATGTTGAGAGACCCTGTCTCCAAAAGAAATACTTAATAATAATAATAATAATAATAATAATAATAACAACAACAACCCTTAGTCTTATTTCATTCCATGCCTTGGCATTGAGTCTCTTCTGTCTTCTTAGAGACACCAAATTCTGTCTCATCTTAATGTGGAAAAGATGAGCTGTACCTAAACATTTTTAATGTCAAGTGTTACCTCAGTCATAAACTCAGGGTGGCTCCCCACAGACATCTCCTTCTGAGTAAAACCATTGTTGGCAATTTTTTAAAGGATGAAATTAGCTTGCGAGCAGACATGTGAGTGATAACTGAAGTGATCTGTTGCATGGCTTTATGTAATTAATACTTTGTTAATGTTATATATCTAGTGAGAGTGTGCGTACTGTTAGCACCTGTTTGAACTTCCTCAGAATCTGTTGTTAGATCAGAGAAAAACTGTCGTTAACACACACACTCAAATATCAGTGGAAAGAGGGGAGCAGACACTAGTGTAGCTGATACTACTTCTAGAGCTTTACGATACTGTCAGTCCCTGCCCATTGTGATTTTAGAAGTAGCCACTTAAATAGAGCCCAGTTATCTCTCATTTCCAGGCTCCAAGGTTTTAAGACCAGCTTTAGCCAGTTTATTCCATTGTCTACATTGGGAGATGGAAAGTGTCATTCAGAAGACAATATGAGGAGTGGCCGTATTTATCTTTAAGCCTCTTAAAATGGTAAAAATTGAAATTTTCAATTTCTTGACCTTATGTGACTATAATTTTACCATTTTAGTAACATGTACTTAAACAGCTGTTAAATTTTACACAGCACTTTAACCTAATGTAGTATCTAAAATAGTAAGGAAGCAAGCAATTGGTCATCTTTAACTCAACCAAAAACATTTTCAAGGGTGTAAATAATCACAGTCTGACTTTAAATAATTACTAGTGTTCTCATTTAATTAGACATGTCAGGAATAGCCCCCTGAAGAATGCCTACAGATCACTTCTTTATTTTTAATTTTATTTGATATGTATGAAAATATTTTGCCTGCATGTATGTATGTGCACCACATATGTGCCTGGTGCCCCCAGAGGGAGGTCAGAAGAGGGCTTTGGGTCCCCTGGAACTGTTGGTTACAGATGGTTGAGAGCCACCACGTGGGTACTGGGGAGTGAACCCTGGCGCTCTGCAAGGGAGCATGCGCTCTAAACTACTGAGCCATCTTCAGCCCCAGATCACTTCTTTAATGTTACTTCAATACTGTAGTGAGAAGTAGCACATGAGAAAGCAATTTTTTTCCAAGGGAGTTTTATGATGATGTCACCTCCTGCACGCAGAGGAATGAGAGACTAAGATGTCAGTGGTTCTTTACACATTAAAATATAAGCAACCTGTATTGTCGAGATGCATCTGGTTTGAGAGAAGTAAGTCGTTCTTATACATACCAGTTAACAGCTGACACATGTGGCCAGGACTCCATTGTCACTTGTGGTAGAGAAGGCTGGAGTCATAATTTTGCCATTTGAATTATTACTATTATCAGGAATCTCCATACTTAATTACTCTGGGTTAATAGACTAGTTGCTCCTTACAGGGTGAGAATTTAGGCATTCTGACTGAGACTGCCTCAGGGTGAGGAGTGCTGCTGTTCAAGATAAGATTATTGACTAGATGAAGGAAACAGTAGAAGGAGGCCATCCAAGGGATCAAGATGACCGTTTTGAAGTCTAAAAATAATCTTACTATAATAATGATATACCATTTTTATATCACTTCCTAGGTTGTACAATATGTTGACATGTATCGCTTAATCACAGTGCTGTGGGATGTCTTTCTGTATGCTGTGAATATGTATTACTTCCATTGGCTGACAAATAAAGCTGCATTGGCCTGTGGCAGGGTGGGAAAATCCAAGAGAGATAGTGAAAGGAAAGATTAAGGGGAGATGCCAGACCGCCATTCAAGGAGCAACATGGAATGGGACTCAGATAAAGCCATGGAACACGTGGTGATACATAGATTAATAGTTAAGGGTTAAGTTGTAACAGCTAGCTAGCAAGAAGCCTGAGCCAATAGACCATAAAATTTGCAATTAATATTAAGCCTCTGAGCAATTATTTTATAAACTTCACCTACCCTTCATGGGTTGTATGATATGTTGACATGTATCATTTAATCTTCTTAAATATGCTGTCATTATTTTTATTTTATTTTATTTTTTATTTTTTGGTTTTATGAGACAGGGTTTCTCTGTGTAGCCTTGCGCCTTTCCTGGAACTCACTTGGTAGCCCAGGCTGGCCTGGAACTCACAGAGATCCGCCTGCCTCTGCCTCCCAAGTGCTGGGATTAAAGGCGTGCGCCACCACCGCCTGGCTAAATTCATTTTTGCACATAAGTAAATTGAAATTTTCAAAGGTTAAATTACTTCGCCCAAAGTTAGCACAGTAAGCGATGGGGCTGATACTCTGGTTTTGAATGTCCTTCCCCGGTCTTGGGAGTCATACACTACAAGTGGTCATGCTTTGGGGGAGAACTGTATACTGAGACAAGTGAAGTGCTGAGAATACTGACAGACAGACAGACAGATAGGGCAACCAGTGTAATTTCAGTGTCACTTAGGTTAGGGATATTGATTGCTTTTAGTTCTGAGTATCATGCTAGAGTTACTGTAAGTTTGGTCTTGAAGGGCTCTGGAATCGGAAACAGATATCAGAAAAGACTTAGCACTACTTTATGGAAACAGTAATATAACAAGAATATTGACTTTTATAAAGCTCAGAATTCAGGAACACTCTTGATTTTAGTTTTATGGTGAAAACCAGTCCTCTGAAACACATCATATACTGCCATCCTTAGCCTTGATAGGACTCAGCAGTGCCTTGGAGCAGCTGCTTCATGTTTAGTCTCTGGATTGGCTTCTAATGGTATTAAGTTGTGACATATTTTTTTTCTCCCTGAGTATTAATAATACTAAGTAGAAGCATTAAAACAAAATATAAAAGTTTCTCTTGGAAATAATCAAATTCCTGCCTAGCTTTTGGCTTTTACTAAAGAAGCCTATCTCATTTGGATAACTTTGCTCATTAATGTTTATTAAAAAGTAAATGAAATTAGGTAGTAAAAGTAATAAAAAGTCCAGGTCACTGGAAAATATTCAGAATTACTGAGGAGAAAAAAAAAATGACTTCAAAAGGACGAAATGGCCAAGTAAAGTCTTGGGTTTTAAGACCTTACACTCATACCCATGGAACATTTAAAAATCATGCATTTAGTTTTGCGTTAATTGAACAATATTCTGAACTCATATTTTTTTTTAAATGTAGGCAAAAGTACCTCTCAGGAAAAGTAAAGATTTTTTTTCTTTGTTTACTTTACTCAGTACATGGATTTTACCTTTATCAAAATGTTTTACATTTATAGTACTTAACTGTTGTAATTAGTTATCTTAAGGATACACTGCTGACTAAAAACTGTATTTTAACAGATTTTAAAATTTTATTATTTTATGTGTATGGGTGTTTTGCCTAAATACATGCACCGTGTGCATGCAGTACCCATGGAGGCCAGACAGGCTGTCAGATCCCCTGGTCCTTTGGAAGAGCAACAAGTGCTCTTAACTGCTGATTCATCTCTCTCCGGCCCCCCAAAAGTCATATTAATTAAAATACAATGCTCACAGGGAAATTTAGCTTTGTATGGTTAAAGAATTAAAATTAGTTTTGTTGAAAGGGTTAAAAAAGTGTGGTACTTGTTACATTTCTGTTGCCATATATCCACTCTTGTTTTTATCACATCTCTTTGGATTCAGTAATATCATCCTACCCTTAGTTCTTTGTGTTTCAGCCGGAGTAGACTCCACAAATCCATTTTCTTTCCTATTGTGTTGTGCTTCAGAGGAACCAGAGCGTGAAGCCAGGTGCACAGTTGAATGTCCTGGAGTGAATGAGGCTGCTTCTCAAGTGTTGTCCCTCTTCCTCTCCCCCCAGAATCCAGATTATCTTCAGTATTCTATCAGTACGCCTCTCTGCGGTGTCGACTCAGTGCTGCATAAGGAAGAGGAGGAGAAAATGATGGATACTGTATAACTCACTTAAGACTGCTGAGGCCAAGGACTATTTTGTTACAAGAAAGGAAGAGCTTGGCTATTTTCTTGACACTTTTATGGGTGCTGCACTTTATTTTTGTTCGGTTTTTGATGGGAGGGAAAAGAGTACTGAAATGTTTTGCAACTTTTTTTTATGTGCTGCTAGGGTTTTTTGTTGTGTTGTTTTGTTTCTGAAGGGAGGAGTGGTACCATATGTTGCAGGAAGTCAAACTGGACTCTCCCCCACCCCTCAGTTACTAAATTTGCCTTTAACTGTTCTTAATTTTGAATCAAAGTATGAAAATCTGCACAATGCAATGTTTACAAGACTGGCCGACTGAGGAGGCATCTGCTACATGGTCTTTTTCCCGTGGATGTGTACATGTCCTACTTCATGGAAAGAATTAAAGATGCAAATGTGCTTATGTCCCACCGCAAAGTTCAGCTGTCACATCTGGTGTTCATCACATTAAAAGCAATAAATTAGTAGTGGTAACCTACTTTACTAATAAGTAAACTGGATGGCACAAATTATTGTTTTAAGGTAATATTTATGTTTGTATTTTCGGCACCACCAGTTAACTCCTTGACTATAAATTTGGTATTAAAAACATGACATTTACCCCTCAAGTCGTCTCAAAACTGTTCAGAAGTTGACTTTATCCTGATGACTGTTTAAATATTAAGGAGTGTGGCATGTGTAGAAAGCGATACAGTTTTCTGTTTTTCCAGCAAGATGAACTGCAAGCTTACTCTGATTTCTTTACTTGACATAGTCTGGGACCTCTCAGGGAGTAAGTTTTAAAAGAATAGTAAGGGCCTGTAAGAACAAACAGGAAGAGTAAGGTCATTGTTAAATCACCGTTATTGTGTGTTTCCCTCTGGTGAAGCCTTGAGAAATGTTGTAGCGCTAAGCTGCCTTGAGCTGCCAACCATGTCTAAGAACTTGATAACAGTCACCCTCAGTGGTGATGATGGGTTTCACTCCATCTGTTACTAGCTTCTAGCTCAGTTACAAGATGCTTCTGAGCTTCACTTCTTCCTATATAAGTCACTGCAGATCCACCAGGATATTTGATTCTTTTTATTTAGAATTAGATGACAGTGCCAATTATGATATCCTTATTATTTGAGGATTAATCTTCTGACTTACAGGAGCATTAGCTTTGATTATTTTTGAGTGTAATCTTTGGCTCAGTACCCACTTCAATTCGTAGCAAATATTTGGAATGTGGGTACCTGGGGTTGGGACTATAGGTCTCAGTTTGAGTAAGAAAATCATGTTCAGTGGCCTGCGTAGGTCAGAGCTGTGACCTTGGCTTCATCTGTCTTCTGTCAGCCAAGGGGGCTGAAGTAGGTGATGGGGTACTTGTGGAAATGGACTGGAATCATTGAATCATACTCCTGTAATGTCACAATCTTCCTGGTTCCCAGAATAAAAGTCTTTTTGTGCTTTTGATATAAATATATATACTCTATAATAAAATGTTTGACTAATTTATAAGGTAGTGCTCACTGGCTTGTAGTTCTTTTCAATCAGTGGCCTAGTCATGGAAGGTGTTTTTGGTTTTGTTGTATTTTTTTCCTCTCTCTCTTTTCTTCTTGTCTGGAGCATGCTCTCGGTTTTCCTCTTCCTGTCAAATGGACAGACTAGAAGAGAATGATTCCGCCGTCCCTCACAGAAGTGGACTGGACTGACCAGTTCCCACTCCAGTTCGCTTCTGCCCACAGCTTGTCTGCTTTTCTGTGCTCAGCCAAGTGGTTATGACTTTCATTTTGCCTTCTATAATTTAAACTCTTAAGGGCCAAAAACTGGTGACAAAAAAAGCAGTAACAAAGTGAGGATTTAACGTTCATTTTGGTTTTGTTTTCTGAGACAGAAATTGACTAAGGAAAAAAAACTGTTCTTTGACATTTGACTGGAATTTTTTCCCAAAGGAAGTGTTCTGTGTTTCAGTGTGTAAAAGTGTGATTGATTTGTTTGGGGGAGCCACTAATGGATGTCATAATTTGCACTTAAGGATGGTAACGTACTCATTGCCAGGACTTTAGTATTAAGACAGTATATTGGGCTAGGTGTGGTAGCACACTCCTTTAATCCCAGCATTTGGGAGGTGATCTCTGAGTTTGAGGCCAGTCTGCTCTACAGAGTGAGTTCCAGGACATTTACATATAGAAGCCCTGTCTCAAAAAATCAAAACAAAACGACAGTATATTAGAGTCCTTTTATTTCCTTTATTTTGAAAATGTCCTTAGTATTGAGAGCTGGCTGTCTCCTGCCAAAATAAATTTCCTCTCTTGTTTTCTTAAGAAGTAGTGAAGAATAGTAATACTTAGCAAATAGATAACTCATATTTCAGGTTAGAAAATTTGTCCCTAATCTATGAGAAGTTCAAACTAGTGAAAAATATTTGACATCAAAATATTCAACAAAGACTGCTGTTTTACTTGGTAAATCTCATGTGTTGTTTAATAAAGTATTTTCTTTTTTTAATGAACTCGCTGGGGCCTTAAGATTCAGCTCAATTGGTAGAGGTCTTGCTTAGGATGCACAAAGCCCAGGCACCGCGTGCTGGGAAGGTGGAGACAGGAGGGCTCATGCTTTTCCTCAGTTGCATAGCAAGTTCAAGGCAGCCTTGTGGCTACATGAGACTGTCTTAGAAGGAGAGAGAGACAAATAGTTGTAACTCCATTGACCTGTGAACTGTCTTTCCATTGATGGTAATGGAGAAAGTTCTGCTTAGAATTCCTGCTCTGCGAGTCTCTGAACGATACCGTCTGTGGTTCTTCCATCATTTCTGCACCAGGAGCTTACAATTTCCTTTAATTTCTCTTCAGAAATATTAGGCTTTGTTCAGACAAGCATTCATATTATTTTTAAAGTGAAGAAGGGCTGTTGATATGGCTCACTTGAATAAAGGTGTTTGCTGCCAAGCCCACCAACCTGCATCCAGTCTCTGGGACCTAAATGGTGGAAAGAGAACTTAACTCTTTAAGGTTCAGCAGACCTTCATACATGCACAGAACACAAACACATAGTTTAAATGTTTTTATTTTTAATTAAAAATTGTTTTCAATTTTTAAGTGAATTAACATGCTTCCCCAAAGAGCACACATCTGTTACTCAGTGGTTTCATTACAGTGTAGAGATGTAGGCAGGGTGATTCTCAAGTTAATCCTGGGGTACTTTCAGAGAAAAACAAGTCAGTTTACTATTCTCAGAGTTAGTCACATTCCAGTTCTTAAATTGATGTGGGACAAAGGTGGTACTTGTCTGGGTTGGGGTTGGGTTTCCCATTTCCATTTTCCAGCATACCGTTCACATTTTAACAAGAAGACCCTTCGAGCCTGCAGCCTTCAGTACCCACCTGTGGGGGATGTTTGTCCTGTTTCACAGCCTGTCCAATACTGAATCAGCCAGTATTGGTTTGCTCGGTGTCGGTATATGGGGAAAGCACAAAGGTGAGGAAGTGTTGGCTGTGGATTACTCACCATCACTGACAGGTGAAAGTGTTTTCAGAGGCCTGCCTGAAAGAACGCGACCTTTTCTAAAGGTAGAGAATAACTTTAAAACCCTCTAACTTTCATTTGGTTACTCCTGTTACCTTCAGACCCTTTTGGGGAAATAGGAAGCTGCTGGGCCGGTCTACACTTGATGAGACACTCCTTGTGTGCTATATGTGGAAAAACTCGGGGTTTTTAGAGATCATTCAAAGGGGTGGCTAAAGAGATGAATCGCTGGTTAAGAGCACTTAAATGTTTTTGCAGAGGGCCAGAGTTTACTTCCCACACCCATATCTGGTGTTCCAAGCTCCTGTAACTCCAGTGCCAGGAGACCTGATGCCCTCTTGTAGCCTCTGTAGGCATCTACACACACGTGCACATGCACACTTTAAAAATGAAACCTTTTTAAAAAATCGCAGGGGAATGCTACAGATTCAGAAACCTTACTGGCTTTTACCAGTGCTTTTTGAGCCCAGCTAGACTATTTTAATTGTTTAAAAAAAAAATCCTAACTTCCAGAATGAAAATCTTTAGTTGCAAGCTATTAGTGCAGGGATATTGTTGAAGACATGCTCCCGCCCAGGGCATTCAACTCCATGCATATTCCATGTGACACAAAATAAAAGCTCTTGCACTGGTTACCACATATTTGCTTTTCAGCAGGATATATTAAGTAATGGTACTTTAAAAAAATTTTTTTTATATGTATGGGTATTTGCCTGTATATGTCTGCAATGTGTGTGTGCATGGTACCCGTGGAGGCCAGAAGAGGGCATTGGATCCCCTAGAACTAGAGTTACAGATGGTTATAATCTGCCATGTGGGTGCTGGGAATCAAACCAGGTCCTCTTGTCCAGCAGCCAATGCACCTAACTGCTGAGCCATCTGTCCAGCCCCAGCAATGATATCCTTTATCAGTGTCTGACATCAACCTATCCAACAGAAAACAGGTCCCTTTTGTCTGTTTTAATAGAAAAGCCATACACCATTCCCAAGTGGATGTATATACAATATCTTGGTTGGTCTGGTCACAGGAAAAAATGTCACTTCATGTTCTCCAATCCTCCTACCTCCTCCACATCTCCAGTGTCACGAAAGTCAGTGTGAATACATCAGTACAGCAGGAGAGAAAGAATGTCATAAGATGCTTTGTTGGGAAGACCTGTTTATTAGTACTGTTGAAGACCATTTATTAGAAAGAAGCCACAGCAGATAACAGGAAGGGGTTGGGGGCCTGTGAAGGGCCCGAGAGAGGTAAAGGGCGACAACCACAGTGCTGATATCACCACATGTAACAGAACCCACCGATCAGTCCTAAATTTAGGTAGTTCACAACAATGTTAGAAAGCAGTTATCAACATTCAGATAAAGCGTTACAGAAACATCGACAAGGGACAAGATGTTCATTGGAATCCTAATTGAAGGCCTAGTCCATTTTGAAAGATCAATGGTGAAATTTAAAGAGCAAAGATTGCTCCCCTACTCCCAGATATATAAGAACCACTTGCTGGCATTTGTATCTCAAGTGTCTGAAATAAAATAGGCCAAAATTTCAAAGGCTTGTACAAGGGCTTGATTCTTTGATTTAGCACCAAGTAAAATAAAGAGTAAAATACATCTTCCTGGAAGGTAGAGTTGTTTTTTCTTCCACTTCTCATATTTTCTCACATCAGGCCACAGTATCTAAGGACATGTCCTTACTCCACTAAGGAAGTGACTGGAGTTTTAAGATGGTTTCACAGGCTTGGTTTAGTGGTACATACCTGTAATTTAAGCACTAAGGATGTTGAAACAAGAGGATCATGAACATGAGGCCAGCTTGGACAACATCATTTCAAGCAACCTGGGCTATATAGTGAGACCTGTCTCAAAAACTAAAGGCTAGGGCCAGGAGTGGTGATCTACATCTTTAATCCTAGCACTTGGGAGGCAGAGGCAGATGGATCTCTGAGTTTGAAGCCAGCCTGGTCTGTGTCGTTCCAGGACAGCCAGAACTACATAAGATCCTGTCACCAAAAAAAAAAAAAAAAAACAGGCTAAGGCTAGAGATGGAGCACAGTGATAGGGTGCTTGCCCAGAACACAAGAATAAGTTGGATCCACAGTGCTGTAGGTGGGAGAGGAGGCTCCTTAGACGGTACAAGAAAAGTTGTTCCCTTTGAAGTAGGGTGGCAACAGTGATCCCAGCACTTGAGAGGCTGAGACAAGAGGGCCTTGAAATCAAGGACTCTGATAGAGATATAAATGTCCTTGAGGGAACTCAGTTCCAGTACTTTTTAACCCAGCCTGTTGACTAGCTGGCCTCTATCAAGGGGCTGTCCCCAGCATACCCCATCTACGTCAGTGGCAAACTGCCCGGGGTGTTCTCTGACCCTCCGGTTTTCTTTTTACTACCGATTGCTCATCAAGGCAGACTGTCCATTTGTGTGTGAGAGAGAAACTGACAGGTAGGCCCTAAAACCTAGTCCTCGGCCTGAGTGACAGGTGAGAACCTAGGACTATTCCGCTGTCGTTTGCCAGTGTTCCTCCCAGAACTTAGTCGACAGAATCATAGGCCGCAGTACATGCGTGTTTGGAAAAGAACCAGCCAGACCGAAGTCACGTGCTCTTAAGTGCCAGTGGCTGCATTTTCATAGAAGATTGAAAGCTAGTAAATGGCGGACACTGCATGGTGGCCTGTGCCCTCCCTTTCCCCGAAAAGGCAGCAGTGAGTTTGCATCTGGCAACATCTGCAAATAAAGCCAGTTGCTTTCTTTTTAGAATCTATAGACAGTCTCCCCAAATACCACATCCCACTGGGCTAGAAGGGCATTGGCCTTTAATGAGATATTTATCTGCCTCAGGTAATATGTGATTTTTTGAACTTTCCCAGGAAAACGTGAAAATGTGATCGACCACTTTAACTGAACAGAGGGGTAGACGATTACCAGTTCTTTTCCGTTGTGCTCTGATTTTTTTTCTTAAGTTTCAACATCTCTGATGTTTTCCAATTGCACATCCACAGAAGACAACTAGATTAAACATCCGAGGTTATTTTAACAGATCAGCCTTAGTGTCTGACTCATTTGGCACATCCTTAGTAACATCCAGAAGAAAGTCATTAGGAAGAAGTCATAATTTTCAGAGAAGTCTTAGGAAAAGAGCTTCGAAAAACAAAGACGAGGCGAGGCGGCCCTGCTCACTACTCCCTCCTCAGGGAGTGACAGAGGCTTTCTGGGTAGTTTCTGGAACCTTCGTCTGTAGGAAAGAATATACATGGGGCCAGATCTTGTTGGTTTCCGTTCCAGAGAATGTTTCCAACACCCCTTTTTTCCTAAGGATGAAAAACAAAATAAATAGGTAGATAGGTAAATAGATAGATTACACAAGTCTAAATGTGCCTAATGTGTTTTTTCAAAGGGATTTGTAAAGTTCATGTGAGTTTAGAAGTTCTGCAAGTTTAGGTCTCTGATCCGGGGGAAGGAACTTGGGTGGACCTAGGAAAATCTAGATTCTAGTTTGTGCTTTGTCCTCTGGCACAGGAAAGGGGTCTTGAAAAGGATGTCAGCTGTCGAATTGAGCTGTGCTGCCGGCCAAGCCTATACTAATGCTTCATAGCTCGTCAAAAGCCCAGGTGCTCCTACTTACAGATACACTTGCCTTCTGGGAAGGGACTCAGCCTCAATCCCCAGGCTGGCGGGTTAGAGTCAGGGCCCATCAGCCACCAGGACACCCTGCCTGACTTTGTCTTCCACTGAAGTCTCTGAAAGTTTCCAGCACTCGTTATTCTTTTTACCAAGTTCCTTTCCCCGCTATTCTGCTTTCCTGAATTTGCTCTTGTCAGGGTTCTCTGTTTATCCCTGCAGGTTGGTTGGCTTGTCCCAAGGCAGACTGGCCATCAAAGGAGTTATTTCACTCCAGTGTTCAGTAGGAGGAAGATGAAGTGTGGGGCTCAGAATCCTGGGGTTTGCTTCTCAAACCACAGACTACCTTAAGGTTCTGAACTCCCCTGACCCACACACCTTTCTTGGGTGTGCACACTGGTTTGCAGGTCACTCAACTTGATTTAATACTTTCCATAGCTCTGCAGCCGTTCTCAATAGGCTTTCGCTGGGACAAAAGGATCCCTTTATTGACAACTCCTAACATTTGCCATGGTTAAATAACATAACAGCAGCTGTTTTCTGTGTGAAAGTATCTGCTACAGAGAAAAATTATGCAAAGGGAGTATTTACATAGAAGAAGCCTTTTAGCATCTAAATTCACAGGCAGGCGGAGCTTTCAGGAGAGCAAACTTTGAATGGGAAAGCTTCTTGGAGATGATGCTTTAGTATCAGCTACGATGCCAGGAGTGATGTACTACCGAGGCAGAACTCTGTAGGGAATGGGCACCTGGTCCCTCCTCACATTTGTATTGTAATTTCTCTGTAATGAAATGGAACCAGCTACAAAAATGAGTCTTCCAAAGAGTAAGAACATCACATTCTAGACAGACGAGCGTTCTCCAGCTGGGAAGAATAAGGAGACTATAAGCTCGTTCAAATAACAGAACTGACTATTACGAAGTTTCTTTTTTAAGGCTATTTCCATTTTTAGGTAAGCCTTTAAGTCTATGTATGCATTGTATATATGGCAAGAAGCAGCAGGAGCCAGGAACCCAGAAAGAAAAAGCCCCAAATCACTAATTTCTATAGCTTTCCTCAACCTCCCATCCTGTGTCAGAACTAATCCTTACAGGCATTTCCTCTCCTCACAGCCTCTTAGGAGTATTATTATCTGCCCAGGCACAAGGCGTTCTCTGTTGTGAGTCCCATGGACAGTCAGGCGGACCACACTCAGGACATGAGGTGTAGGTAGGTGAGACTGTTCCCACACCCTCGCTTCAACAGTGCCTGGCTGGAGCTAATGGCCATCGATCCCACGACTTTCTCTGGAGGGACAGGTGTCTCTCTTCTGCTGAGGTAGCGGAGCTGGCAGGAGCTGAGCTAAAGTCAGAGGACATTGTAGCCACCTGGGCCTGAAGCCAACCCAGGGAATGGAGCTGAAGGGGCTGGGTTTGGACCACACTCGTTAAGCCCCTGGACCAGCAGCCATCTGTATTTGGACTTCTTGGTTATAGAACTAACACCCCCCCCCATTTGCTTAAGCCAGTGTGAGTGGCTTCTGATGATAAGCACGAGTTCATCTCACTGCCCGATGCAGCTTCTTTGCGCAGTTTTCCTCTTTATCCATACAAGGTGACTGTCTTGGAGGCCTGTAGGAACTGAGTGTACTTGTCTGCTTAGACAGGGGCCTGGCACAGTGCCAGTAGGGTCCCCAACAGTGGCTGATTCAGTAGCTGGGGACTGCTCTAAGCCTTTGCAGAGGCTCTCACTCCCGTCCCATAATAGTTCTGAAAGCGGGTATTTAACACTGGCTGGTTGCAAATAAGGAATCCGAAGAGAAATGCCTTGCCCAGGGTTATAGAGCCAGGCTCCGTATACAATCACAAGCTTAAAGTAACGGCTACTGTAAGTGATCACCGCCAGGCGGTGGTGGCGCACGCCTTTAATCCCAGCACTTGGGAGGCAGAGGCAGGTGGATCTCTGTGAGTTCAAGGCCAGCCTGGTTTACAAAGTGAGATCCAGGACAGGTGCAAAGCTACACAAAGAAACCCTGTCTCGAAAAAACAAAAAAGACGGTGAGAAAAGCGAGAACTCACTGGTAATACTGCAGGACGGGCTCTGTCTGGGCTTCATAGGCCTTCAGTCTCTTGATCACCGTCTCTGGTTTGTCATCCTCACGCTGAATCAGAGGTTCTCCTGTCAGGTCATCGATGCCCTGGACAGACGTCGAAGAATGTCAGCTCAGCGTGACAGTGTCTTTCTAAGCAGATAGCCTCTCTATTCCAGCACCCATCACAGAAATGTGCTCATGTTTCAGGGAACAGGATCCAAGCTAAAGGCAGATGACTGCCGCTGTGAGAACCCCCAGGGCCATTTCCATAGTGCTGTGCGGTTTGGACTGGGACGCCCCTGTCTGTCCCTAGGCCCAGGTCCTCGGAGTGTTGGTTCCCAGGTGTGGTAGACATTCCAACCGCAAGCCCGTGTTGCAGATCCTCACTGCCTCTGCCCTGCACTCACACCCTGGCACAGAGGAAGGAAATCAACACTTTTTGTCTGTGTCAGGTTTCTCACAGCTGTAGCCAACACCTGAGAAAACTGAGTAGAAGGGAGGAGCTGTGTATTTGGCAGATTGTTTCAGAGGGCTCGGGTCTTGGCTGCTTGAGTTTGAACTTGAGAACATCATGGTTGGAGTGTGTGTGTGTGTGTGTGTGTGTGTGTGTGTGTGTGTGTCTGCATGTGTGCGTGTGCATGGGTACACATGTGCACATGCACATGCAGTTTTCTTCACAGGATGCACAAGAAGAAGGTCGGGGAAGGGACTAAGGATCATGCATAATCTGCAGAGGTACTGTCCCAGTGACCCACTTTTCCAGTTAGGCTCCACCTCAAAAGCTACACCACCATTTGGGGACCAAGCAGTCACCACATTGAGCCTATGGGGGACATTTCACAGTTAAACCGTAACACTTGAGCGAGGCACAGACCTGTTCCAGAGGAACGCACCTTTACTACCAAGCTTGAGTGGACCAGACCCATCAAGTACCCTGGCAGTAGTCTTGGTCAGACAGAGGATGTCCAGGGTTACAGAACTATGCCTGGGAGGGGAAGAGAACTCACGGACACTCTGCTGTGTGTCAGCCCCGCTGCGGTTACTCACCACAGTCTTGGGAGGGTTGAATTCAATGTTGTACACTCGGCCACTGGCCGGATGGATCCAGCGAGCAGTAAGGCGTTGTTTAATGACCTCAAAGGGCACGTTGAGGTTTATCACTGTGTCTATCTGGTAAACTCTATCCAGGGCTTCTGCCTGTGGAAGTGTCCTCGGAAAACCTGTATATGAGGGGAGGGAGGGGAAGACAAAGAGAAAGGGTTAGTGTTAGGCAAACTGAAGCCAGGAATGAAGCCAGGCAGGTGGACCAGGACTGTAACAACCTTGAGCAAATTTCTTGGTGTCTACTTGACTGTAGAGCACCCAGATATTTGGTTAAACATTCTGAGTGTGCATTCGAGGGTATTTCTGTCTAACACAGCCCTTCGCTCTCCTGGGGCGGTAAGCCTCAGTGAAACAGGTGGAAGCCTGTGGAGACGGGGACTATCTGCCTGCCATCATGCTTACCAGCCAAACGGAATTCAAGTCAGATGTGACGGCATGCTTGCCATGGCCGCACTTGGGAAGTGGGGGCAAGGGTTCAAAGCCTAGGCTACATATTAATAATGGAGTTCAAGGCCAGTTCGGGCTACATGAGACTCTGTCTTAAAAACAAACAAAAGGGGCTGGAGAGAGAGCTCGGTGGTTTAAAGCACTTGCTGCTGTTGTATAGGACCCAGGTTCAGTCCCTAGCACCCATATGGCAGCTCAAAACCATCCATAACTCTAAGATGTAAGGGTTCTGATTTTACCTTCTGGCCTCCATGGGTGCCAGGCATGCACGTGGTACGCATACATAACATGCAAGCCCAACACTCATAAATCTTAAATGGAGCAAGTGCGAGTCACCACACTTAGTTCTCTCTAAAACAAAACAAAAACAGAAAAAAACAAAAACAAACAAACAAAACCCTAAAAAAAAAAAAAAACACAAAGTATCCTCGTCCAGTGGCTCATACCACCTGTAACTCCAGCTCCAGGGGATCTGACACCTTCTGGTCAACAACAGCTCCTACACACACACACACACACACACACACACACACACACACACACACACACACTTACAATTTTTTAAATAAGACAGGAATAGTAGCAGCACTCAGGAGGCAGAAGAAGGCTGAATTCTTAATTTGAGGCCAGCCTGGTCTACACAGTGAGTTCCAAGCTAACCAGAACTACACAGTGAGACCCTATCTTTAAAAAAAAAATATGTATATGGGAAAGGACTTATCAGGAGGACATCATCTTCATTCAAAATCTCTGAAGGCTGAGTCTGAAATATGACAAAAATATGACATATGACATATAAAAGTTTTTACAGTCTGAACATCCCTAATCCAGAAATCTAGATCCAGTGATGTCAGAGGTGTCCAACTTGGGGTTTAGGGTGCTCAGGAATGCTCAGCTGGTAAAGACCACAGCTGGAAGCACAAAACTCTGAAGTAGGAAACGTGGTCTCAGGCATTTGAAAAACGGGGTATGCAGCCAGTGCAGCTAAAATAGTTTAAACAATGTGGTTCAAAAACACAGAGAAAAGCAACTAGAAATGATTATTGAGTCCCAAAATAGACACAAGTACGCTGGGGAATTTGAAATGGTATCTGATCCCAAACTTTTTACTTTACAATGTTATGACTAGGAACATTCTGTCCAGGGCACAAGGAAGTTAAGATTTATGAAAATAATACATTTCTCAAGGGTGACAGAGGCTAAAATGCATATGCAATGATTTGTTAGCGCTAAAAACACAGCTTACCAAAGCTCAAACATGGAAAATTTGGCTTATGACTTAGAACTCATAATGGGATAAAATAACTATTAAGGAACCCGGATCGAGGGACAATGGCCCCAAACAAAGTTAATGGCAAGAGGTTCAGCCTGGAACACTTTATGTAGCCCCAAGATGAAAGAAAATAGCAAGTATTTACTATAGAATTTATAATGAAGTCATCCTGAGAGAAACAATTTGACTATCTTTAATGAGACTAATAGAGTATAATAGCTCATTCCACAGAAGGCTTTCAGATGCCAACAGCCATACGGTAAAGGTTTTATAGCGACCATTTCTTTCAACTGCCCTAATGCCCATGAGAGAGATGCTGTTGTTATCTCCACTTTACAAATGAGGAAGCAGGCAGAGCAACAGCAAATGCCTTGCTGTCTGTCGCTCATGAAGCCATTAAGCAGTGGCAGTCACAGTGAACACACGCAGTCTATGTAACCTAACACCTGCACTCATAATCAAGGAGTTTGCACTGAAAAAAGTCTTAACAAAAATACCTCTCTATTGGCCCGATTCTTATTACAGTGTTCATACTGCTGCTCTTGTGGAGGGCCCAGGTTCGATTCCCATCACCCACATAGCACCCACAACCATCTGTAACTCTACTTCCAGGAGCTCAGATGACCTTTTCTGGCTTTCTATGGGCACCATACCATGTGGTGTACATACATGCTTGCAGGCAAAGCACTCTACACAAAATTTTGAAATGTTTATCTTCAGTAACTTAGAATAAAACATCCATTGGGATAAAAGGCCTGAATCAAAATAACCTGTGACAGGAGAAGAAACGTAAGGCTATGGGTTTTTTTTTATTTTATTTTATTTATTTATTTATTTATTTTTTCTGGAGCTGAGGACCAAACCCAGGGCCTTGCGCTTGCTAGGCAAGCGCTCTACCACTGAGCTAAATCCCCAACCCCAAGGCTATGTTTTGCAGCATCATTCCAAACAGTGAAAACCTGGCTGCCACCTACATGCTCCTCAAGTGGGGAATTAAAGTATAGTATGTATGCTAAATGCAAAAAAATGTGTCTTTTAGCCCACTGAAACCAAACTGTCCTTGTGGTTTAATTCAGCTGAAATGCAAATTGCAAAAGTTGGTTTATGTGTATGTAAAAGCCAGGATTCTCTAGAGGAACAGAACTTATAGAATGGATACACATATATGTATTTATTAGAATGGCTTACAGGCTGTGGTCCAGCTAGTCCAACAATGGCTGTCTACCAACAAAAGGTCCAAGAATTCAATAGTTGTTCAGTTCATGAGGCTGGCTGTCTTAGCTGGTCTTCAGCATATGCCAAGTAGGCTCTAATGCCAGTGAAGGAATGGACTTGCCACCAAGAGCTAGAGCAAGCAGGCGAAGAGAGCAAGCTTCCCTCTTCTGTGTCCTTTATATAGGCTGCTGGCAGAAGGTGTGGCAGATTAAAGATGGATCTTCCTTCCCACTTCTAAAGATCTGGATTAAAAGTGTATCTTCTCACCTCAGAAAATCCAGATTAAAAATGAGTCTTCAGACTTCAAGGAATTAAGGGGGGGGGGGGGAATCCCTCACAGGTGTACCCAGCCACTTGGGTTTTAGTTCAGTCCAGATGTCATCAAGATGACAAGCAAGAACAGCCATCACAAGTCCACCCCTTGTCAGCTTGACACAATTACATCTCTTTATGCTATGCTTAATTTCCATGTGTAACCAACCAGGTCATAATAATGCCTAACTATCCCACGTACAATCACAAACACGTTATATATTTAACCAGGTCATAATTACATCTAATATAACTATCTCTTGTACAACTGCTAATGCATTGTACAGTTAGTATAGGTGGCAATGTCCCTTGAGAGATATTGTTTTAGTATCTCAAAACTTAAATGTGATAACCACTGATACTCTTCTTAACTAATATTACAGGATAAAGAAACGGAGGAAAGAAAATACAAATATATGTACAAACACATTCTTAATAAAATATGACAAACATTTATGGCAGTTATAATCCTCATGTCTGCAACTGGTCATTTGGCCTTAGCTGGTATTTATAACTACCTTCCTTTAATACCCATTCTGTATTTCCTTCACCCCCAGCCACCTCAGCAGGTCTTGGCTCTTTTCCTGGAGGAATGATCCATACCTGTTGTTGGGTTCTTTTTCCTTTTTCTTTTCTTTAATCTTTTGCTCTTTGGGGGCTCCGCACCCAGCTCCCAAATAAATACATGGAGTCTTATTCTTACTTATGAATTCTTATCTTAGTTATGAATGCTTGGCCTTAGCTTGGCTTGTTTCTAGCCAGCTTCTCTTAACTTACATTATCCCATCTACCTTTTGCCTCTGGGCTTTTGTCTTTCTCTATTCCATATACCTTTCTTTACTTCTTATTCCATGGCTTGCTGTGTAGCTGGGTGGTTGGCCCCTGGTGTCCTCCTCTCCTTCTTTTCTTGCTCCCCCAGAACTTTTCTTCCAAGATTTCTCCTCCTATTTCTTCTCTCTGCCTGCCAGCCCTGCCTGTCCTTTCTCCTACCTAGCTGTTGGCTGTTCAGCTTTTTATTAGACCAACCAGGTGTTTTAGACAGGCAAAGTAACACAGCTTCACAGAGTTAAACAAATGCAACATACAAGAATGCAACACATCTTTGCATTATCAAATAGATATTCCACAGCATAAATGAATGTAACACATCTTAAAAGAATATTCCACAACACATACCTTCATTCCTGCAGGGTCTGTGCCCTTTGTCATCTGCCTGGATTAGGCTGTGGTAGTTTCCCATTGACATTAATCACAGGACATGGTAGCACCATGAGATGCTCTAAAGGATCTCCTCCACCCAAACATAATCCTTCTTACCTCCATTGTGGGGAAGCAATCCAATTTCCCCTTGGTAATCTGGATCAATCACTCTTCCTAACTCGGTTTATTCCTTTCTTAGTCTGTTGGCTTAAAGGCATCAGAAGCTCAAAGTGGCCAGGGGAAGCCTGAGTTTCCCGATCAACGAAATGTTTGTTGTATCTCCTGGCAGGACTACCCCCAATCCTCTCTGGAATCAAAACTTCTAGACCAGCAGAACTTAAGGTCATGGGAACAGGAAGCAAGATTTTCCTAGTTGGTCACTAGAGATGACAGTGAGTGAAACTATTCTCTTTTCCACTGTCTTAGTTAGGGTTCCTACTGCTGTGAGGAGACACCATGACCACAGCTACTCTTATAAAGGAAATCATTTAATGGAATAGATTATGGTTCAGAGGTTTAGTTCATTATCATGGTGGGACATGGCAGGGTACAGGCAAACATGTGCTGGAAAAGGAGCTGAGAGTTTTACATCTTGATCCAAAGGTAACAGGAAGTGAACTATCTTACTGAGCATGGCTTGAGCATATATGAGACCTCAAAGCCCACCTCCACAGTAATATACTTCCTCCAACAAGGCCACACCTCCTCATAGTATCATTCCCTTTGGGGGGCATTTTCTTTCAAACCACCACATCCACCCCTTGATTCCTGGACCTGTGGATCCTGGCAATGACGGGAAGCAGTACCATATATTGGGCACTGATTTAAAGCACACACTGCCTTCTGGAGAACCCTAGCCCTGCCCTCCATGCTGCTGCCACCTAATTGGTGCTGTAACTGTGTTTTCAAAAGGCCATTCCATATTTCTGTCAGACCAGCTGATTCAGGATGGTGGGGAACATGGTAAGACCAGAGGATTCTATAGTCATGGGCCTACTGTTGCACTACCCAAGCTGTGAAGTGAGTTCCCTGGTCAGAAGCAATCCTGTGTGGAATACCATGACGGTGGATCAGGCAATCTGTAAGTCCATGCATGGTGGTTTTGGCAGAAGCATTACATGTAGGAAAGGCAAATCTATAACCAGAACAAGTACCTATTTCAGTAAGGACAAAGTGTTGTCCTTTCCACCAGGAAATGGTCTAGTGTAGTCAACCTGTCACCAGGTAGCTGTCTGGTCACCCCTGGGAATAGTGCCACATCTGGGACTCAGTGTTGGTCTCTGCTGTTGGCAGATCTGGCACTCAGCCCCAATTGTAGCCAGGTCAGTCTTGGTGAATAGAAGTCCATGTTATTGAGACCAGGCATAACCTTCATCTCTGCCACCATGGCCACTTTATTTATGTGTCCACTGGGCAATGACAGGGATGGCTGGGCAAAGAGGCTGACTGTCCTCAGATCAGGTCATCCTATATACTAAGTTACTGAACTCCTCTTCTGCTGAAGCCATCTTTTGATGAGCATTTGGCTGGGACACAAGTACCTTCACATCCTTCGCCCATTTGCAGAGATCTATCCATTCTTCCCCAGATGTCTTTCTCACCAATTTTCCAAAATGCCCTTTCCAGGTCCCTGACCATCCAGCCAATCCATTGGCTACAGCCCGTAAATCAGTGAACAGTCACATATTTGCCCACCCCTTCCAAATAAAATGTATGACCACGTGCACTGCCCTAAGTTCTGCCCACTGTAAAGATTTCCCTTCACAGGGATCTTTCAGGGTTGTTCCAGAAAGGGGTTGTAATGCTGCAGCTGTCCACTTCTGAGTGGTATCAACATGATGTGCAGAACCATCAGCAAACCCTAGTCTTCTCTTCCTCAGTCAGCTGATCACAGGGCAGATTCTATGGTGCATGCTTGGCAGTAGACAGCATTGTAATGGGAGTAGAAACCATAGGCAACTTCTTTATGTAACTTGCTTGTGCCTTTAGGACCTGCTCCGGCCCAGTCACATATATACCACATCCATTTGACAATGGATTGCTGCTGTATACGTCCTACTTTATGACTCAGCTCATTCATGATGGCAGCTCGGGCCAAATGGTAACTTGTTAGCCCACTGTCAAATGTTCAGTTTCCACTAAGACCCAATAGCAGACCAAGAGCTATGTCTCAAAGGGAGAATAATTGTCTACAGATGATGGTAGAGCCTTGCTCCAAAATCCCAAAGGACTCTTCTGTGATTCACCTACAGGGCCTGCCAAAGGCTGCAAACAGCATCTCTATCTGCCACTGACCTCTCAAGTACCATTGGAGCTGCTGGATCATGTGGTCCAAGTGATAGAACAGCCTGCACAAGGGCCTGGACTTGAAGAGCCTTCTTCTGTTCCAGGACCTACATAAAGCCAGCAGCTTTCCTAGTCACCTGGTATATGGGCCAGAGTAATACACCCACATGAGGAATGTGTTGTCTGCAGAATCCAGACAGGCCCACTATAATGTTGTGCTTCTTTCTTGGTGGTGGGAGGGGCCAGGTGCAGTAACTTAGCCTTCACTTTAGAAGGATTATCTCTGCATGCCCCACACCACTCGACTCCTAAGAATTTCACTGAGGTAGAAGGTCCTTCCTTGAATTTTTGGATTTATTTCCCATCCTCTGATATGCACATGTGTTACCAATGTGTTCAAAGTGGTTGCTGCCTCCTGAGGCTCACTTGGTCCAATCAGCATAATGTCATCAGTATAGCGCATCAATGTAATATTTTGTGGAAGAGACAGGTGATCAAGATCCCTTCTAACTAAGTTATAACACAGGGCTGGAGAGTTAATCCTTGAGGTAAAACTGTAAAAGTATACTGCTGGCCTCAAAGCAAATTTCTTCTAGGGGTCCTTATGAACAGGTACCAAGAAAAATATATTTGCCAGATCAATAGCTGCACACCATATACCAAAAGATGTGTTGATCTGCTTAAGTAAGGACACAACATCTGGTACAACAGCTGCAATTGGAGTCACTATTTGACTGAGTTTTTGATAGTCCACTGTCATTCTCGATGGTCCATCAGTCTCCTGCACTGGCCAGATAAGGGAGTTAAAGGGAGATGTGGTGGGACTTTCAAGTCCTTGATGGTGGCACTAATTCCTCCAGGGTCATGATACTGTTTTTGATTCACTATTTTCCCTGGCAGATTGTTGGAGCCTACCAAGGTTTCCTAGTGGCTTTACCTAGCAGGACTGCGTAAGAGGATAATTGGGCCACGGGGCTGGGTACCAGGTGTTTGGAAGGGTCTTCACGTGGTTGTATCTAGCAGGGGGAGGTCTTTTTGCCTCACTCCTTGGCATTGTTACAAAAAGCCCTTTGGAATAAAGTTCTGGGCTGGTGGGTTTTGACCCAGGTCCTCCCGAGGCTATCCTGTGTTTCTGTCTTTCCTCTCATCGTCTAGGTCTCTCTTTCTATCTACAAATTCCTCACTTCTCCCTGCTCAAGAGTACTCTGGTCGTAAAAGTGGGGGCTGGTCCCCCACAGTAGAGGCAACTCTAAAGACTTCATTTACCCGTTCCAACCATAATATTCCCCAGTCCATAGGTGAGAACCAATGGGAGAATTCTGTTAACTTCTAAGTATGTCTATCTTGATTATATATTCTGGAACTGGGGAAATAACCACAGGTTGAGTTCGGGAACCCACTGGACCTGCTGTGAGTCCGACATCAGTCAAAACTCCATTAATCACCTGACCTCCATAAGCCCCTACTTTAACTGGAGGGCCACAGCATTTCTTGGGATTACCCGGAATCAGTGTTAATCCAGAGCCAGTATCCAACAGACCCTGGAATGTCTGGTTGTTTCCTCTCCCCCAGTGTACAGCTACACTCGTCAAAGGCCACAGGTCCCTCGGGGGAAGAACTGGAGAAAAGCCAACAATACTTGTATGTGTTTTATCAAGGGCCTTCCTCAGGGGAACCTGGCCATCCTTTCTTTCAAGGGGTTCTGGGCCTGCAAACTGCCTCAAGTCTGGTTCATGGGCCAAGATTCCCTTCTGCCACCATCCAATGTAGACTTCCTTTCATTTGTTTGAGAAATTTTTCCACTTACCCAGATCAAACAAAAAGGCAGTAGGCTTCTTATCTATTTCATGCCTGGAAACACTGTGATTGATTAGCCAGTACCAAAGGTCCACATAAGCAAAAATCACTTTGCCTTGCTGCCCATTATGAGCCAGGCCATCATGTATGATATTGCTTTGCCTATGTTGCCCATTATGATAACTATGATCATCTTGCCTTTGGCATTCAGTCCTGCCACCTGGCCCTGCTCCTTTGGGGCCCAATTCAACCCACGGCATTTAATCCATTTAAGCAGTGTCTCCAAGCCTAGGTCTGGCACAGGGAAAAGGGAGACAACAAAGCTCTTCAAATGCACTGGTGCCCTCTCCCCATTTTGTGACTTATAGGATTAATAAAGGGTATATATTGTGGAGGATTCGGTTTTACACAGCGTAGCCACTTTTAACATTGCAATCTCCCTGAGCCTTAACATCCCTTCCTCAACACTAAGCCCGGGGATATCAAGCACCTCTAACTCTGTTTCAGGAGGCCATCTTTTGAGAATGCTTCAGCCAACCACTCAGACAAACGGTCGGCACTCTTTTCATCTGTGCGAGCTTCCATATTGAACCTCGAATCTCCGCTCAGTGAGCCCAATCAATAAACTCAGTCTGGTCCAGTTTTACGTTCCTTCCACCATCATCCCACACCCTTAAAATCCATTCCCACACATAATTCCCCAGACTTCTCCTTGAATGAATTAGCAAGCTCACTAAGCTCTTTAGTGGTGTAGTATACCTCTTCATGGACTACACTTTCTATCTCCAGGAGCCTGCTTAGCCTGGAGTCTGGTTATAGTCTAGAGGCAACTATCGGTGGGCCCTGAGGCACATCACTGGTGTCTTGCCTGGCATTTCCTTCAGAGAAAGTTACTGCTGGGTTAGCAGACAGTGAAGGATTAATTTCCTCAGTCAAAGGCAGAAAAGGCAGTATTTCAGGGGTTGGGGGTGGGAATACGTCTTCTGCTGAGGGAAAGTAGAGAGACTGCTTCCTTAGGTGAGATTAAACCCTTGAGAATCTGAGAGTTCAAAGTTCCCAGTCTCAACGGGGTCCTCCCACACATCCCCATCCCAAGTTACAGAATCCCATTCTTTATCAATGAATGCCCTACTCTAACCACCAACACCCTCTGAGGCTGGGACTTGAATTTTCACTGTAATTCAGCCAGCCCTATAATGAGGGCTTTGGGCTGATTTTCTGAAACTTGAGCTCTGTGGCCTCTGGAGAGAAGATTCTCTTCCAGGACACATAGAAACCTTGAGACTGTATTCACACCTGGAGTTGGTTAATTTTATCAGTGAGTTCACTGTCCTTCACCATATTCTAAGATGCTAGAACTTGGCTAATTTTATCATGGAACTCACTCTTTTCCTTTGTCAATTTATCCAGATGTGCCAGGAGCAACTGACCAGCATCATTTTCCTTATTTTTCCACAAATTGTCAAAAGTTGAATATACAGAGTCACCAAATCCATTTTGCTTCTCACAATTGGTGAATCAGGATAATCAAATACATTCATCTCCTTAATCTTGTTCGGTTTGGTTGTTTGTTTTGAGACAGGGTTTCTCTGTGTAGCACTGGCTGTCCCGGAACTTGCTCTGTAGACCAGGCTGGCCTCGAACTCATAGAGATCTGCCTGCTTCTGCCTCCTGAGTGCTGAAACTAAAGGCGTGCACCACCACCGCCCAGCTATTGTCTCCTTAAGTTTGTAAACTAGTTCACATCATGGGCTCTCAGTACTGTGCGAGCTCCTAGGAGAGGCTTCAGTAACTGGAAAGGCTTCGGTGGGTTTTGGCAAATTGGAAAGTTATTCAAGCTACTTTTTTTTAAAAAAAGTCATCCTTATACTTTCTGTTGCTCTCGAACCACTTCTGGTGCCAAAAATCTGTATCTGTATTAGACAATGTCCTCTAAAGGAACAGAACTTACGGGCGGGGGGGGGGGGGGGGGGTGGGGGTGGGAGAGAATGGGATTTATTAGGATGGCTTACAGGCTGTGGTCCAGCTAGTCCAGCAACGGCTGTCTACCAGCAGAAGGTCCAAGAATCTGTAGTTGTTCAGTCCGTGAGGTTGGATGTCTCAACTCGTGTTCAGTATTTGTCAGAACTGTGAAGAAATAGCTTCTAATGGCGGTGAAGGAGTGGAGTTGCCAGAGGGAGAGCGAGGGCGGGCAGGCAATGAGCCAATGCTTCCTTCTTCTGCGTCCTTTACATAGGCTGCCAGCAGAAGGCATGGCCCAGATTAAAGGTGGGTCTTCCCACCTCACAAGATGTGTATTAAAGGTGAGTCTTCCTCTTCAAACAATTTAAGAAAAAAAAAATCCCTCACAGGTGTACCCAGCTGCTTGGCTTTAGTTAATTCCAGATGTAGTCAAGTTGACAACCACGAACAGCCACCACAGCGTGTATCCACATGTGTGTGTATGTTACAGTTTGGATAATAAGTTGTATCCTCCAAAAGCTTGTATGTTGATGTCTTGGTCCCTAGTTGGCAGCTCCAGTCATTAAGAGAAATGGCTGTGACTCCATTGATGAATTAATTCATAGGTACAGTCAATGGTGTCATAAAGAGAGTGGCCTCGATTCAGTCACGCTGTCAACAAGGCCCAGAAACAACATGGGCAACAGCATGGACTGAAAACTCTGAAACCAAAACCCAAATAAATCATCCTTCTTTCCAGTTGTCTCTCTGAAGTATTTGTCACTCCAGCAAAAAGAAAAACAATATTAATTATTACTTGGTGGAGAGAGCAAAACGTATCTAATAATAGATGGACATTTAGATACATGTGTATTTTTTTTTATGCTGTAGAGAATGCCTGTTTAAAGAGAGGCAATGGGGGTGGGAGGAGGGAAGAGAGGGGGATCTGTGACTGGTGTGTAAAATGAATAAAAAATTTCTTAATTATAAAAAAAGAGAGGCAATTAAATGTAGTTGCTGTAGGAGGGTGTGATCATTGAGGACCCTATTTCTCTTATACATTTTCATCTGCTTTGGTTTTTCTAGAGGAAAAGCCATTGTGACAGTGCATCAATCAAGAAACAAAAGACAAACATTCCACATTCCAGGCCCTTCTCCTGCTGCCCTAGTCCACAGATATCCTCCTCTGGTGGCCATGGGCGGGTCTCCTGGGAAATTGGCCACTTCCCTGTGCTGGGCAGCATCTACACTCAACCTTCCATGTACCCCATTCCTTCAGGTAAAGAGACCTACACAGGCTGCCTGTCAACAGGAGTACTTCTAGATCCCAGCATCTCACAGACGCAAGGCTTCATCAAACCTGAGAATAAAATGTTGGCTCATGTATCCATATTTTCTACCAGAAAAGGAAGCAAGTATCCGCCTGCTCGTCACACGGCTCTCTGTTCACATCAACGTTGAATCTGGGCTTATCCAAACTTTTCTACTAGAATATACTGTCCACAAAAGCAAGGAGTTTGTTCTCGTTTAGGTTCAGTGCCCAGACCAGCTTTGTGTACCTAGAAGGCACTTGGTCAACATTTATGTCATGAATAAATATATGCAGCCTGGTGTATTCAGCCACTGGTCTTCAGCATGGTATCTACACACCAAAGACCTTCTGTAAGTGTTTCAAGAATTTTTAAGTCCTCGAGATTCTGTGTACACACTGACGGATATATAGGCAAGCATACTTTTGTTGTTGTTTTCTTCTTGATACTAGCTCACGCCTTTAATCCCAGCACTTGGGAGGCAGAGGCAGGCGGATCCCTGTGAGTTCGAGGCTAGCCTGGGCTACCAAGTGAATTCCAGGAAAGGCGCAAAGCTACACAGAGAAACCCTATCTCAAAAAAACAAACAAACAAACAAACAAAAGATACTAGCTCTAATAAACCAGGGTAAGGAATTCTGCCCTGCCTCTCCCTTTGTTCATTCCCTGCCTCACCTTTCTAAGGTGTCCAGAACCTTTTTGCAGTTAGGGACTGGGACACCTTCTCTGGCTGCTAGCAAGCTGGGCTGCAGGGCTCAGTGGGCAGCACTGAGGACTTCGTGTGAAGGTGGAGAACCAGGTTAAGTAGAAGAGAACAAACAGGACCGGGTTAACACACCCCTTCCAAGATGGTATTAGAACTTTGATCTTGAAGGAAAGTGTCCCGCGTTTAAAGGCCTCTTCTGTGTCCTCCCTCCATCAGCAAGCAGCGTCTACAAGCCACCCTGCCCCGAGACTCTACCAGGACTCAGGCTAGTCTACAGCTTATTGTAAGTCACTCTTCAGTCTAACTTCTTTTGTGCAGATCCTCTCTTAGCACAGAATATTCTCAGCCTGGTATGGTGCTGCAAGCCTGGAATCCCGGCTCTCGGGGGAGAAGCTGGGGCAGAAGGCTCACAAGTTCAAGGTCAGCCTGGGCTACATAATAAGACCTTGTCTCAAAAAGCAAAACAACCAAAGTTTAAAAAGTCAAAGAATAGTCTTTAAAAGGGGCATAGAACTAAAGTTACATCTGAAGCAGTCTAGAAATCATGCGGTCCAACACCCTCTTTCCTTTCAAATAAAAAACCAGACCCCGGGCTTGGGATATAGCTCAGTTGGTAGCATGGCTGCCTAACAGGCAGGAAGCCCTGAGTTTGATCACCACACCACACAGACAAGCTTGGCCACTCATTCCTGTATCCCCAGCATCTGGGAGGCAAAGACAAGAAGATCAAAATTTGTAGTTCATCCTTAGCTACACAGCAAATTGGAGGCCAGTAGGGGATACATAAGACCTTGCCTCAAAATAAGTTAATCAGCTCACTGATTAAATTTTAAAATTAGACTCAAAGGTGACTGACTGCCCTCCTGATGACTTTCCATAGTCTGGACTGCTTATTCTCCTGCCCGCACTCATCACTTCGGGCGACAGAGATACCCAGGACACTGCGTATCTGTACTTACCATCCAACAGCCAGCTATACTGTGTGAGGTTTTTCAGCTCGTGGAGGGCCAGCCGAGTCATGACATCATCTGGGATGAGCTTCCCTTGGTCAATGAAAGTCTTGGCCAACACACCAATTTCTACAGCAGAGGGAAAAGCCAGTGAGTGTGTTTGCTTTATCAAACTAGTCCAGATCTCAGGAACTTGTTTTCTACAGGATGCTTCCAAACGTCAGGCCTATGAGAAAGCGCATTATTAACAGCTCTTCTGCTACAAGCACAGGTTATGCTGGACATAGTGGCGCACACCTGTAATACCAGCAGGAAAGCCAGCCCCAGGTACATATACAGGCCTGAGGGCCGTTTGTGCTACAGAGGGCCCTGTCTCAACAAAACCAACCAACCAACCAAAGGGAAGCAAAGACAGTATGAATGCCCCAAATTCAACCCCCACCTAGTCTGCGTGTGTATCAAGTCCCAGGCCATCCAGGGCCATATAATGAGACTCTGTCTCAAAAGAACAAAACCAAATGGGTGTGGTGTGGCGGTGCACTCAGAAGGCCAAGGCGGGAGGATTTCCACTAGATTGAGGCCAACCTCAACCACATGGTGAGTTCCAGGCAGCCAGAGATACACAGCAAGACCATGTCTCAAAAACCACAAACACAATAAGGGGCAGGAGGAGGGAAGGTGTTGTGGATATCGCTCTGTATAAATAAAACACTGATTGGCCCCAGTAGCCAGACAGGAAGTATAGGTGGCACTAACAGAGAGGAGAATTGAGGGAACAGGAAGGCATAGAGAGAGAGACCGCCTGGAGCCACCACCAGGACAAGCAAGATGTAAGGTACCAGTAAGCCACGAGCCACATGGCAAAGTATAGATTAATAGAAATGGGCTAAATATAAGAGTAAGAACTAGACAATGATAGGCCTGAGCTAATGGCCAAGCAGTTTAAATAATATAAGCATCTGTGTGTTTATTTTATAAGTGGGCTAAAGGACTGCCAGGGCTTGGCGGGGACCGGAGAGAAAACTCCAGCTACAAGAAGGACTGGGAATTTAACTGAGCTTTTAAAGTGCTTGCTTAGCATGAAAGAAACCTGGGCTTAGGTCTCCAGCATAAGACTGAATGTGGTGGGTGAACATGCCTATAATCCCAGCACCAGGGATGTGGAAGCAGGAGTATCAGACATTCAAGCTCATCCTCAGCTATACAGAGAGTTCATAGCGCACTCCAGAGACCCTGACTCCAAAAAAATAAAGTAAGCCTATTCCTAATCATGTAGTATGTACAACTATATAAACACTAATGTCTACATATTTCACTTTTCTACAACTTCTAAAAAAATTTAGTTAGAAAAAACTACAGAAGGGCTAATGAGGGTGGTAGCTCAGTCAGTAAACATTTCCCTGAAAGCGTGAAGACTTCAGGTCAGTCCCCAGAATCCAAATAAACCAAAAGCTGCTATGGTGGCATGAGCTTGTAATACAGCATCAGGCAGCAGAAACAGGTGGATCCCTGGGTTTGCTGGCCAGAGAGCCTACCTTACTTGGTAGGTTCCAGGCTAGTGAGAGGCCAAAGAAAAAAGTGGATGATTCCTAACTATGAACTTACCATTACTAAGAATTTATGGTTACTAAACCAGTTGCCATTTGACAAGCATACCACCAGTTTACAATGTCCAGGAGAGGACCTGGGTTCTGGGAAAGTGTCCTCCAAACCCACTAAAGTTTGGAGGGGCTTGAGATGTGGATCTGCTGGTCAGAGCACTTGCTGCTCTTTCAGAGTACCTGAGTTCAGGTCCCAGCACCCACACTGAGTGGCTAAAAACACCTGTAACTCCAGCTCCAGGAGATTCATTGCCCTCTTCTGGCCTCCCCTGGCATTGCACTCACATGTACGTACACACACACACACACACACACACACACACACACACACTAATAAAAAAAAAAAGAATATTTAAAGGTAACGAAATAAAATAGCCTTTGGAAAGTTCCATGTCCTTAATATGTAGACTTCATTTGATCACTTCTTCTTAAAAATTATGTGTAAGGGTGTTTTGTCTACATGAATGTCTGGGCACACGTGTGCATACCTGGTTCCCAAAGAGGCCGGAAGAGGGCCTCAGATCCCCTGGCACTGGAGTTACAGATGTCTGTGAGCTGCCACGTGGGTGCTGGGGATCGAACCTGGTCCTCTGGTAGAGCAGCAGTTCTCTTACTGTCTGAGCCCATCTCTCCAGCCCCTGAATGTGCTTTTAATTCTACCCCTACCTAGTTATAAAACCTTCAGGTACCGACTATTTCACAAGAATTACATTTTAAACAAAATATTGAACACCGAAATCTCCCTTGGCCATCGTTCCTCCCTCCAGCTACCACACAGCTTGAAAGGCTTCCTCTTCCAGACCTCTGTCTCCGGCTCCCTCCTCACTGGGCTTCAGGACAGAATTTCAGCCCAGCTCCACAGGTCTGGCCGTGGTACAGCACTTGCCTAGCATGCACAGGGTCCTTGAGTCCGCCTCCATCCTTCTACCTCTTCCCTCCCTCACCTTGCACTCTTCCCTTCTCCAGGCACCACACACACACACACACACACACACACACACGCAGAGTAACAAACCCCAGTCCTCTTAGTTTTGGCTAAAGTCCTTTGCTCTTTCTTTTGATAGAGAATCAGATTCATCACCAAGTTTGGGATGTGGTTTATTCAAAACAAGCAAATTAAAAGATACAGATATGTGTAAGGGTGGCCAGACATTCATGAGCCAGAACTCATTAAAAAAAAAAAAAAAAGTCTGAGCCGGGCGTGGTGGCGCACGCCTTTAATCCCAGCACTTGGGAGGCAGAGGCAGGCGGATCTCTGTGAGTTCGAGGCCAGCCTGGGCTACCAAGTGAGCTCCAGGAAAGGCGCAAAGCTACACAAGAGAAACCCTGTCTCGAAAAAAACCAAAAAAAAAAAAAAAAAAAAAAAAAGTCTGGTGCACAGAGAAACAGTGTTAAGAGGAGGTCGAATCTCTGAGAGGGGTTTGGGTCCTGAGTCCACCCTCATAAAGGGATTAATGATGCTGGGCGAGCGAATTCTCCGAGTGAAGCCTGGGTAACTGCTTCCTGTGGTTTCTCTTGTCACACATCCATTTGTTCTTCCTGGGACAACCCAGCACAGACCTTTGCCAGTGGCAGCCACCAGATCTCGGCACTTCCGATCCCAATAACGGTGCACTGGATAAGCTTTTTTATTTTCTTCTTTTTTATAAATTATTCAGTGTCTAGTCTCAGCTTATAACAATGAAAACAGAAATTATTTTAAAAGACTCTTATGGCAAGACAGCATCGACCTCCTAAGTAACCAAAAGTTTCCCTCTAGGCTCCTGAAATGTCACAAGTGCTCTCGAGCTTACTGGTGTGTGTGTGTGTGTGTGTGTGTGTGTGTGTGTTCTCTCTGTGTCTCTCTCTTTCCCTCCCTCTCCCCCCCTCTCTCCCCTGAAACCTGCTATGGACTGAGTAGTCAGTCCCAAGTCCATATGCTAAAACCCTAACCTAACCCTTACAGTGACTATATTTAGACTGTATTTACCTTTAAGAAGGTAATTAAGGTTGAAGGGAGTCATAGGGTGGGGCCTCAATCTGATAGAAACTGCGTGTAAACACTGAGGAGGAGACAGCGAGTGCCTGAGCACAGAAGAAAGGCCATAAAGTGAGAACGTCCAGAAACCAACTCTTCCAGAGCCTTGGTCTTGGACCTCTAGGCTCCAAAAACAGTTCTGCTATCTGAGCCACCTAGTCTGTGCTATGATGGCAGCCACTGTGACTAACACACATCCATGTGTCTGCCTGACCCCAAATCCACACCGTGATTGTGAGCACCTTCAGTGAAATCCCCCACTCCGTGTGCATGCCTAATGGACCCATCCATCAGTGGGCAGATGGATCAGTACGTGGGCACACAGACAAGGGTCAGGATTCTCCTGAGGTCCAGCTATGGTGTTTTATTAAATATTAATCTATGAATTTGGGCAGTGTGCTGTGGGGGACAGATGAGAACAAGATACAGTGACAGCTATGCTTGAAAACATCAAAAGGAAACCCTTGTTTTGTATATGAAAAATGAAAGGAAAAAACCACAACAATTTAGCAGCTTACTTTTTGTGGCAGTAATCCTAAACCAATTTCTCTTTTTTAAGATTGCTCTGAATTACTTAGACACAAAATAATGAAAAAAGGAAGCTAATTCAAATATCAACTAAACACAATGTAAAACATCCATATAACACAATAAAAAGTAACCAAGTCCTAATATTCCAGCATGAGGGGATCTTTAAAAGCCCAAGTCAAGCTCAGCAGTGGCATTCACCCCAAGTTTCAGCTCCCAGGAGGCAGAGGTAAGAGGATCATTTGAGCCCAGATTTCGTCTTCAGCCTGGGCAACACAGTGAGACAGTGTCAAAACCACAGACCCAGCCCGGAGGTCAAAGATGCTTGCCACTGAGCCTTACACCCTGAGCTGGATCCCTGGACCCACATGATAGACAGTGACAGTCCACCCACCCCAAGTTGTCCTCTGACCTCCACATACATAGTCTGGCACATATATACACAAGTGCACATGCACTCTAAGTAAATAGATATAATTAAGACAAATAATATGCTAAGTGAAAGAAGCCAGAGAGAAAGCCTGCAGACTCCCATTTCATTTCTGTGACGTGTCCAGAAGGTGAGAACTGAAAGATACAGTACTGTTGCCAGAGGGTTGGGTGGGGTGGGTGGGGATGGCAGTGACTCATAGGTAAGAGGTTTCTTTTGTGGGTAATAAAAATGTTCTAAAATCTGTTGTGGCGACAGTTACCCAACTGTGATATACTACGTGCACTGGATTTTACATACATACACTTTGAATGTTGAAGTTCCATGGCAGTGAGTCATGCCAACCGGGCGGTGCTAGGGGAGAAATGAAGCACTCCTGGAAAGCACACTGTTGACTGTTGAAGGTTCTGTACATCATGGACTTGGGCTCCCACTTACAGAAAACACTAAGGGAAGACAGGCTAGCGTCAAGTCATGTGTATATATATATATATATATATATATATATATATATATATATATATATATATATATACTTTTTTTTAACCAAGAAAGGGTTTCTCTGTGTAGCTTTGCTCCTTTCCCAGAACTCACTCTGTAGCCCAGGCTGGTCTCAAACTCACAGAGATCTGCCTGGCTCCTGAGTGCTGGGATTAAAGGTGTGTGCCACCACTGCCCAGGGCATGAAATCTCTTACAAGGCTCTCATCACTAATTATTCGTTTAGATGTCTTTTTGGAATTCCAAACCATGTAAATGTATTGACTATTACAAATCACCATTATAAAAATAATCTGTTCTACCATCAGTCTGTGTCTTGCTTATATACACTATGCTTCGTGGGTCCACACAATGATGCTTGGCCATATGGACACTTGGGGACCCGAGATTATCTCCTGAGTTAGACTCTCCCAACATACAGATGATATTTAAATGAGATAAAGGGTCAGCCCTCTAGTCTGGCACCACAAAGAAAGCACCCACCAAGGGGCCAGACTGTGCCACTCAGATGCTCACCTTAGGAGGTCTGCCACATCTGAATTCTCACTATGTTTCCTTTAAGCAACACACCTTTTAAAAAAGCTAAAATGTTCACAAAATATATGCTCTTTTTGGCAAATACACCTTGAAATAAATAAAGAAAAAGTCTATCTAAAATGACCTCATGAAGTACTTGGAAGTACTTGGGAAGTACTGCTCTGTGGAAAGAATATATAACTGGCGCTTGAGGCCTGGGTTTCCACTCTGGTACCCCAGAACATGCTGTTTAGTTTCATTTGGGGTTTTGTGTATATGGGAGGGGGTAGTTCATGAATTTGAATCTCACCCTTGTCTGGGCCCATACTAATGGATTCTGTAGCATACCAACTTCATATGTGCATATGAGCATAATGGATTCTGTAGCATACCAACTTCATATGTGCTACCCAGGTGAGTAGAGAAAGGCTGTTTATCCCTGAGGGAGTTCTTCAACCTCTGTGGCACTCAGTTTTCTCATGAAAGGAATGAGGATTACAGTAACAGTGTGAGTCTCAGATCCCAACCTTCTGACTCCACTGTCCTGGTTGGTGCTCTAGGGTCTCAGACCTGCAAGTGTCACCAGGTCACCCAGTGTTTCCAGAGCCATTGTTATCTCTCTGGGGCTGACTGTTTTTCTCACGTACACTTTTTGTCTTAATGAATACTACCCACAACTTGCATTTTAAATCAAACGTAAAGCTGAGGAAGGGATCTAGGTCCAAAAATGGGTAACAATGAAGCGATTACTGCCGGAAGGAATAGATCCTCCCGCTGCCACCAAACACATTTTAGACGACTATATAGTCGGGCGCTAGAAAACAGCACTTTCGTGACATGATGGTTTGTTCCTATGCCACACTTGGAATTTAGTCAAAGGAAAAAGAAGCAAAGTTGCAGCCAGCTGTTCGGGTGCACAGCTGTATTTATTACAGCAGAAAACAGCTAACAACATAAATGTCCAGGAAATAGGGGTCTGCAGAGCCAGCTCTGGGGTTCAGTGCTTCCTTAGCTTGCACAGGCTCCAGAAAAAAAAAATCAATAGCTGATAGCAAGGGCAAAGTTTAAATTAATTGTGCAACCTTCCTGAAATTAAGTTTGAGACGTGCTCACAACAAATGAGAATAAAAAGCATCTAATAACGATTGTACAACTGCACACAGATGCAACCCGGAGAAAGAGAAGAATCAAGAAGGCACCAAAAGCTAACCAGCCATGTCCCCTGGAGAGGCCAACGCACAGGAAGTCAGTTTCCTATCCTGAATTCTCAGGCCCTTTCTTTCTTACCATTTTTTTTTTTTTTTTAAAGATTAGTTCTCCTTTGGCTGTGTCTTTGGGAAATATCCAATCCTTTCACAAATATTTAATGGGACTGTATTCTCACTCCTGACCTATGGGACATGCTGGATACCATTTAGTGAAAAATACTCTGCATAGCAAACTATTAACATCTGTGAAAACAATCTCATGATACTCCCAAGCTTCGTCTTCTGTTCTTGCTAAGGCATTGCCATACTTCTTTGAAGAGCAAGTGACCCGACCATTCTAGGACCTGCCAGTTCTGGATTTCAGGCATCAGCCAGATGTGGAAACCATCCCTAGGGGCCTGGCCGGGGCTTCCCTCTGAGATCTGTAACTTTTCCCAGCTGAACAGACTAACCTCCTGTGTGTACCTTGAACTTTGACCTGCAAAGACTTCTTTCACAAACCTTAGTTCTTCTAGCAGGGACTGGTGGGTCTGTAATCCCAACACTCATGAGATTGAGGCAGGAGGATTGCTACAAGTTCAAGACCAGCCAAAGCTACTGTGAGCGATCCTGTTAAAACAAAAAACACCTACTTCTGATAATGAATCTTTAAGGTTTTAAGAAAGTATTTGTCTCTCTGTGTCTTAAAAAAAGAGCTGCCCATTAAACTACAGAATGAGCCACTGAACATCTCTGCGCCCCCCTCCCCCTTCCATGTTCCAGTTGCCATTCCTGACTCTTGCAGGTATTAAAATGAAGCAAGGAGCACTGTTGCTTTATTCAAATGCCCCTTCATTTACTCCTAAAATGGTCTGTGTTTCCCGAAATCAGTGAGCATTCTTTACCACTCAGTCAGGTGAGCTGAGTCAGCCTGCAGGTCATCCCTAAAGTCCTTCTCTGTACTTTGGATAGCAGCAAACCAACCAGGCAGTCTCCAGGACTGGGGACTGTTTGGCCTCCATAAAATTGCAATCTGTTGCACTACGAACATTTAGCAAGAGTCAAACAACCTTTTGATAAAGTTTAATTAACTGCAACCTTTATTATTTTTCAAGGTCAACATCAGAAGAGAACAAAAGCAGGCTCCAGGGGTGTTGAGGAGCCAACCAAAGAAACTCAAAACAGTGTGTGGATTCCCCCCACCCCATGTGAAAGTCAGTGTCTTTTAAACAAAAACAAAAAAAAGCACCCTTTCCTGCAAAGTAGTTATGCACCCTTCAGGAGGAAGGGGACAGGTAAAATAAATCAGGTAGATTCAGCAAACGGGTGGCTAAACCAACAGGGTAATGGCCATATGGGATGACGGACTGGATCACAGTGTGAAAACAGGGAGCTGAGTAAATATATGGTAACAAGATTCAACACAGAGAGTACACACAAGTGCTTGTACATAAAGAGACACTTCCGGAGGGAAATGGATTGTTTCTCTCTGAAGAGCAGGACAGGGCAGGGACTGAGACAAAGCTTGGCTTTTACTTTCTTTCCTTCTGGTTTCCCTTCTCTCCAGGACCTTTACTTTCTTCTTCCTTTCTTTTTTCTTTTACCTTGAACAGGTATTATTTCTACGTAAATGAGCTTCAAATGAATTTCAAAATAGGCACTAGTTTGGAAATGAAGGTCAACGAACCCGCTATTGTGAAGAAAACATTTGGGGTTCACTTTTTAAAAATAGCCTGCAGCTGTTAGTCGGCTGGCGCCTGTAATCCCAGCACTCACTAGGGAGGCTGAGGCAGGAGGATCTCAAGTTAAAGTTAACTTTAGCTACATCGAATGACACTGTCTCAAAAAATAAATTTAAAATGCTTTTCTTAAAATAGAACTTACCACAAGCCCGTCCATTGTAAAGTGGTTTGTTGACTAGGTTTATGCTGAGTTAGAAGAATTTGGCAAGAGAAACACAATCGTTTATGTAACCGTGCACAAGGATAACTTTCGTGCCTAAGAAATGTCTGCGGGCATCAAAATCTAAGCCAATTTTGTGTCTGCAAAAAGAATAAATAATACTTGACCTTGAAGAAAGGTCAGGACTACAAGATCCCACGGAGTTTACCAAGGACGGGAGTCGGGCGGGGGGCGGGAGTGGGGGGGATGTAGAAAAGAAAGTTAACCCTGGCAGAGTCGAAGCCTGCCTTCCGAGTACTAGGACACGTGGTAGAGCCGGGTACAGCTCCCCAGGCTAGGCCCCCCTGCAGCTGCCAGCCGGGTCGGATGTGCGCCTAGAACAAGGCCGAGGGCTTTCCTTCAGTCTTTGAACTTTCTAGTCCCACCCCCACCCCACCCCACCCCCGCAATCTACCCGAAGCTGCCCACCGAGGTTTCGGCTTTCCCCGGGCGAGATCGGGGAGCGCTGCAGGACCCTCGACCCCGGCCCGCAAAGCCCCTCCGGGACGATCGCACGTTGCCTGCCCTCGGTCTCAGCTCCCACCTGTGCCCTGCAGCATGTTCTGGCGGAGCAGGTCCCCGCTGGAGAGGTGCTTCAGCTCGAAGTGTTTGGTGATGCGCGACGACACGGTGCCCTTGCCGGAGCCCGGGGCCCCCATGATCACGGCGCGCAGCAGCCGCCCCGACGCCCCCATGGTGACGGACGGCGGCCCGAGCTGCGCAGACGCTGGGCTGCGGCCTGGCCTGCACGCTCACGGGCTCCACGGCCCCAGCGAGCTGGCAGCTGCGAGCGGGCGGTGGCCAGGGCGCCAGGCTCTCCCGGAAGTGAGCGCTGGCCACCGGGGCCGCCCCGCCCGCTGCTGCACCGCCCCTCCGCGCCCCTGCACCCCGCTCCCCTCGGCTCCACCCCGCGCCTCTCGGCATCCCCAGACCCTCTTGCCCTGTGCTGCCTGGTCCCAACCTGCAGGCTGCGCCCGAGTGCATTCTCCCGAGTGGGCAACCTCTGAGAGTTCCCTTCTACTTCTAGTCGCCCCTTGGCCACCTCTGGGTGACTGGGTTTCGTTTTCTCTGTGCTCATCTTTTTCACCCTTAGCCCTTTCTAAGAGTCAGGCCCCGTCCTACTCAGTCCCGACAGGAAGCCAGGTGCCCCATTTTGTATCCCCTCCGCTCCCCTGGCTTGCCGGCCCCCCACCCCCTCACACACCTTTTCATGAGACAATTCTCCCTTTGCCTTCTCCCCTCTCTCTTTTCATATTTCCTTCTTCTCCCAGGGGTGACCTTGAACCCTTCTCGCTAAAGTTCTCATCCAGTGAAGTAGGGTCCACAGGTCGGTGAAAGTGTGTCTTATCTCCCAGAACCACTTTCAGAACCAAAAGTAGCTGCCAGGGTTACTTCGCAGAGGTCGAAAGTACTCATTCCTTCAGAAATGCATCCTTTTCAGGAAAACTTATCCAGAGCCTGTTGCTTGCCATCGTTCTTAAGGGCCTCCCAGAATGCTGTGCTGGACACACCAAGTTTCTGCTGTTGGCGTTTTTAAAAGTCCAGCGCTAGAAGCAAACGAGTAAGACCATTTATAATAAATAAATAAACAAACAAACAAATAAAATAAAACAAACCAGCGGGCGGGGGTGGCACAGGCCTTTAATCCCAGCACTAAGGAGGCAGAGGCAGTCTATCTCTGAGTTCGAGACCAGCCTGGTCTACAGAGTTCCAGGACAGCCAGCGCAACACAATGAAACCCTGTCATGAAAACAACAACAACAAAAAGAAGCAAACACCACCAACAACAAAACAAACAGAAGGTGTAGGGGAGTGGAGGGTGGGAGAGGGCTGTTTTAGAACAGGTAGCGGTGAGGCTGTGAAGCGCTGGCGTTGGCTGAAAATATAAACTGAATTGAAGACAGAGGGAGACTGAATGACCCAGGCCTACGGCAAGGCCCAACAGCGCCGAGCCTAGCATGCCCCGAGAAAAGGCGGAAGGGAAGGAGCTGAGTAGTATTTGATCTATAAAATGGACGCAGGTTAGTGGAGCAGTCAAAATGTCTATGAGTGGGCCGTGCAACACCAGGTACCAGGCAAGTGCTCAGGGAAGGCCGCCCACTGTGCACGTGGTGTGGTGTCTTTGTGCTGGGCCCAGGGAAGACAGAAAGGAGCCTCTAAAAGGAAACACCAGGTGTCCCCCCAGAGGCTACCAAATGACAGGTTCAAAACTCCTTGCAGTTTCCAAGTAGAAAGTACGTCCAGAAAAAAAGTGAGATTTACTTGCTGAGAGAGAGGACCTGATCTGGGTGGCAAGCTGAGGCCGACAGCCCTGCGCTTAGAAAGAAAACCAGAGGCTCTGACATAGTTATTACTGCACGAGAAAGACTAAAGATAAGCAAATCAAAGAGCCAGCGGGGTTAGGAAAGGAGCATGAGAGAGGCCCAAGAAAAGCAAAGGAAGGGAAGGAGTAAATAACTGGCAGGAATGGAAAGGTCTGGGCAAGACCGGGTTATGCAACACCAGACCCAGAAAACCTGATGGTGGAGAAGAGCGTCTCTAATCTCCCAAGTTGGGAACATTTGTGGTTTCAGCCCTCAGAGACACTTGAAAACACAACTTTGGAAATTTGGGTTATGAGGGGGGAAACATTCAAACAAACAGGGGATGGAGCAGCTAGGGGTCGCCCAGCACAGCAAACATACACAAGCCTGAGCGACGGTCGTACTTGACTTCTTCCCTCGGAGCTAACGTTCCGTTGGGGGTAAAAAGACAGAAGCAGACGCAGGAATATATAAAACGTCAGGTGTTCAGAAACGTAAAGCAGAGTGTGTGGGCACGTTAACAGGCCCACAGAAGCCGGCCAATTTTGGCTTCACTGAAGGCTCTTGATTACAGAGGAGTATGAGGCTGCCAAACTGGCAAGTCTCCTGGCAACCGGGCACAGGGCAGTGATTTCGCCACACATAGGCATGTATTTATGTGACTCTTTGTTTTCCTGTCTAACTCGTACCATTGGGAAGGGCAGAGCCTCATTTAAATTTTAATCTAGCAAGGGTGACCAAACAACATATGGCCAAATGTTTACACGGATTCACTTGTATCGAAGAAAGCTTCGATGAGTAGTAGGCATTCAGTAAATGCCTGTTGATGAATACTCGGGATTACTGTTCTGTCGCATCAAAGGCTGGAATATTTTAAAGCCCCAGAATGTACAGAGTGGAGCAGGGACTATAGGTATGTGTCGTAGGTTGAACTCTGTCTTCGCAAAGTGTAGAGGTGCGGTTGATGCTGTGTCCCAGTACCTCTGGAGGAAGCGCTGTAACAGACTAGTTAGGGAGATCACATTGGGGGTCTTGGTCATTTTCTTTACCAGATGCACTATGACAGCATGGGGAGAATAGTGTGTGGTGACAGGCAAGAGACTGGAGCTAAGGGCTGCGAGTCAAGGAACACCAAACAGCATTGGCAACACCGTGCCTAGAGAAAGGCATGGAACTGTTTTCTTAGAGGCCTTGCGAGAACTCCCAACCCGCCAATGCCTTGCTTTGCGCTCAGAATCTCCCCAACTATGAGAGAAAACATCTCTTTCCTTTAAGCTCCACATTCCCTGGCCATTTGTTACAGCAGGTCTAGGAAGTGAATCTACTTGTTCCAGAAATGGGAGCGCATTGTCCCAGCATGAGTCAGGTGAGCGAGAATGAGGGATAGACAGGTTTAGCATCTGGGAAGCTGCAATTGGCATGGGGTTGGGTAGAGAGACAGAAAAGAAGCCAGAAGAGGAGGGTGTGTCTGGTACCTATTGCAGTAGAAGCCGCCCCAGCCTTTGCTGGCTTAGCACAGCATGGTTTAGTTTCTCACACTGCTTCCTCGTGGCTTACCTGCTGGGCTGGATGGCTACAACAGCCTGGAGAGATAGATGGGTATTTGTCCATCTGCTCATCAGTCTCCTGATCTTCAGAGTCTATGGAGTCTGGCTTCCTGGCAGGGTAGTGTGTTGATGAAATCCTTCTTACATCTCTTCCTGCCTCATTTTTGTGATACCTCATTGGCCAAAGCAAGTCCCATGGCCACGCCAGGGTATGTGTGTGTACTCGTGAACATAGATACAGAGATGAGTCATAAGAAACCATTAATAAAATAATCTGGCTCAGAGACTCTTTTTAATTATCTATTACAACTTAACCAATTATCCCAAAACTTAGAAACTTAAAACAATAATAGCTAGCCGGGCAGTGGTGGTGCACGCCTATAATCCCAGCAGTTGGGAGGCAGAGACTGGGAGGGGGAAATCTCTGAGTTTGAGGCCAGCCTAGGCTACAGAGTGAGTTTCAGGACAGCTGAAACTACAAGGAGAAACCCTGCCTCGGAAAAGCCCCCCCCCCCAAAAAAAAAAACCAACCAACAACAAAAACAATGATAGCTACTGTCTCTTAGTTACCATACATCAGGAATGCAGACCCAGGCACTGCTCAGGTGCCTCTGGTTCAGAGTTTCACAAAATTCTTGAGCAAAGATATTGACTGAGGCTACTATCTTCTCCAATCACAGCCTAGAGAGGATTCACCTCCAAGCGCCCACCCCACCCCCACCCTCCACCCCCACCACCCCACCCCACCCCACCCCCACCCGCCATGTTGCTGTTGGTAAATCTCAGGTCCTCAGTGACTATTGGTCAAAGAGAGCAGTTTCAATACTATGAAGAGGAGTGAGAATATAGCTCAGTGGGAGAGTAATTCTCTGATGAGATGAGGATCTGCCTGTGACTCTGGAACACAACAAACAAACACACCCGCCTGAGCAAAGGAAATACATTACCTGTTCTCTTGAGCTAATGTTCTGTTGGGGAGAGATGATGAACACAAACACAAAAGTATAGGAAATGGCAGGTGTTTGGAGAAAAATACAGACGAAAAAGGAGAGTAGAGTTAGGATGAGGCCGCTGCTGTTATACAAAGAGAATAGGAAGTGTTGTCATAAAGGTCAACGATTGGAGACCTGAGAGCAAGCATCCAGATAATCGAAGGGAGAATGCTCTGGAGAGAGAACGAGGAAAGCCAAAGAAAAGGCACTGAGAGAGAAGGAAGCTTGGGCTTTCAAAAAGAAAAACTAGAAACCAGTGTGTCTGCAGGAAAGAAGCGAGGAGAAAAACAGAGGAACACAGGGGATAGTGAGAACCCAGATCCCTTACGGGGGTAAGTGGGACTGTCCAAAGATGGCCACGGTGTGCCCCCATCTTACAGTCCTTAGGCCACAGTGTGCCCCCATCTTACAGTCCTGAGGCCACGGTGTGCCCGTATCTTACAGTCCTTAGGTTCTTCTCACTCGTGATTTTGACACTTCTCCACTGAAGACTTCAGTCTTTGTCCCCTCAACCTCTGAACTGGATGAGCTCTTCTTCTGATGAACTGAGTGTGGTGTAAGGGATACTCTGTGACTTCTAAGGCTAGGGCATGAACGATGATGCAGTTTCTGACTCTTGGCTGCAACGCTCGGTTTGGAAACCTGCAGCCGCCGCATGTGAGGACACTGCAATGTAAGAAAGCCTAGCCCACGTGGAGAAGCCACCCAGAGGGACCCCGAGACTGCCCGAAGAAAGCAATGTTTCGTCCTCTCTGGTACAGCTTTGGCCATCTGGCAGCACCGGCACAAATCACATCTAGTTTAAACCCTCCAGCTGAACTCTTCCCAAATGCCTGGCCCACAAGCCCTGTGATGAAAGAAAATGATTGTAACGATTTTAGTCTTAATGTGAGCAAGAGTGATGATGGCTTGAACAATGGTACAGGTGATGAGAACTGGGTACCTGGGTTCAGTTTCTGAAAATAATCTCAACTTAAGCTGGGTGTGGTGATGTGTGCCTTTAATCCCTATTTTGGGAGGCACAGGCAGGCAGATCTCTGTGTGTTCTAGCCCAGCAGGGACTATATAATGAGACCCTGCCAGACAAGATGTGCTCATGGAGCAATAATGGAATGATTGTTATGAGAGTATCCAACTACTTCCTGTTTGGGTTTGAGACCAACTCCATAAGAGGTGATTCAGGCCTGGTACAATAAACCCGGTCAAAAGCCTATGGCTGAGGAGGCTATAGGCCCTGTGGGGCAGGGAGTGGGGCGCTACTGCTGTTGTTTTGATAAATGGACATGTCATCAAACCGCCTTCTGAATATGATTGTACTCAGAGATGAATGGTGCTCTCGACCTTGGTAGAAGAAGCTTTGTGCAGTGGGCAGCAATCCATGTCGAGACTCCTAACCACTTAAAAGTGCTGGGGAAAGGTGAGTTGAGTGTTCAGCTCTAAATGGGACATCTCTATCAACCTCCCCAAGTCTCAAGAAACACCGTGGAAGAGGGGGGAGAAAGAATGTGGAACTGGGGGATGGGGCAGAGCACTAGGAAATGTCGTCCTCCGGACATGACATGACCATTGAACTCATGAACTCGTGGCAGCTGGGGTTATCTGTATAAGACCTGCACAAGATTAAGCCAGGCAAAATTCCAGCATGAACTGGGAGGAGAAGTCATAAGCCTGCACCCCAGCTAAGGAGCTATTGACAGTTCATGGCATCTGGAGAAGGAATACGGTGGCCAGGGGTGGAGTGTTCTAGTAGGTTGTCCATACTCGGCGGATGGCCCAACACCCAGGCACACTTTTTGTTTTTGTTTTCTTATTTTTGTTTTTCGAGACAGGGTTTCTCTGTGTAGCTTTGCGCCTTGCCTGGAACTCACTCTGTAGCCCAGGCTGGCCTTGAACTCACAGAGATCTGCCTGGCTCTGCCTCCCGAGTGCTGGGATTAAAGACATGCGCCACCACTGCCCGGCTTACCCAGGCACATTTTGGCAGCACTGATTGGACTCAGTGGAGTTTTTTTTTATTGTTTTGTTTCATATTTTATTACATCAATGACTTGAAAATTTTTATTTAACTTCAGCAAATATTGGAAATAGAAAAATGAATTCTGCAGAATTTCACAAATAAATTTCCCAATGTCCACTAACAAATGTTATGAATGGCTAAGCAGTTATAATGCTATGGACATTCACCACAATGACTGTGCTGAACTAGGAAACAAGCAAAAAGAGACATGGAAATACTTCAGTGGGTTATTTTGTTTTTATTTTTATTTATTTATTTTGTTTGTTTGTTTTTCGAGATAGGGTTTCTCTGTTTAACAGTCCTAGCTGTCCTGGAACTTGCTCTGTAGACCAGGCTGGCCTCAAACTCACAGAGATCTGCCTGCCTCTGCCTCCCGAGTGCTGGGATTACAGGCGTGCACCACCACCACCTGGCTGGTTATTTTGTTTTTAAAGAAGAGGACATTGAAGTAGGAAGGGGATGTGGTGGTGGTGGTGGGAACCTGAAGGCATGGGAAAGGAGAATGGTGCTTGGATGTGTTCAAGATTCATTGTGTACACTACGACATCATCAAAATGTAAATCTAAAATTCTTTTAAAAAGCAAAACAATCAAACAAACAAACAAACAAACAGGTCTGGTGGTGCATGCTCATAATCTCACCGCTGGGAAGGTGGTGCCAGGCATATCCCTGGAGCTTACTGGTCAGTCAGCCTGGCTACTTGCTGAGCTTCCTGTGTCAAAAAATGAGGTGGACAGTACCTGATGAATGGCACCTGAAGTTGTCCTCTGTCTCCATCATGTACCTGCACACGTGTTCATAAACACACACACACACACACACACACACACACACACACACACACACATGCATGCACGCACCCACGGACACGGACACACACGGGCACAAATACAGAAATTGTTCTCTTTGAGGACAAGCTTCTGAGGGGATAGAGTTGAGACAGTCTAGAAGCAGATTACTGGGGGAGGGGAGAGAGAAAGAATGTACAGCCCAAAGTAGGGGAACAGAACAGATGAGGCAAAACCCAGAAAGTGCAAGGTCTAATGTTTTACATTTGAAAAAGCAACAGAGGGGAGCCTAAGAAATAAGACAATTCTATCATGATGTTTATTTGAAAGGCTAAATAAGGAAAAATATATAGGCAATCCTAAACTATAAAAAAATGAAAACATTAGAAATTCTGTAAAATAAGGTAGAATTGGCACATCTGACACCATTTTTGTGCTACTATAACATACTGCTTGAAACTAGGTAATTTATAACGAAAAGATACTTGTTGTCTCACAGTTCTGGAGGTTGGTAGCTTCAGAAGCAAGATGCTAGCATCTGGCAAGGGCCTTCCTTTTGTGTCTTGCTCTGATGGAGGGACTGACAGCCCACATACCCACTGCTCTTTACTTAGGCTATAAATTTACCTACTTAGAGAGTGGAGTCCCACAGCCAAATCAGTTCCCAGCACTATCACAGTGGAAATGTCAACATGAATTCTGAAGGGAGAACCATTCAAACCATAGAACTCCACCCCTGCACCCTTCTGAAAACTCATGTCCTTTTTAAATGCAAAATACATTCCTTCTGCTTAAGTAGCTTCAAAGCCTTAATTCATTTCAACTCCGACGTTCCCTTCAGCTTCAAACCTGTGAAATCAGACAAGTTAAATGCTTTCAAAGTGCATTCTTGAGATAGGGATGAGTTAGACATTCTCATTTCAGAAAGGAAAAACAGAAAACAAGAAAGGGGGTAACAGGTCCCAAGCAAACTCAAAAATGCAAAGGGGACGCCACATAAGATCTCAAGGCCTAAGAATAATCTTTGACTCTAGGTCCCACTGTCCTATGGGACAAGGACAATATGACAAGGCTCCTGACAGCTGTTTTGGGTGCATCTCGTCTCCCTCCACCTGGAGTCATGACTTGGCTTTTCTAGGCAGTCCTTTCCTGTTGGCAGTTCTGTAGTTCTGGGGTCTCAGAGGTGGTCTATCTCTATGATTCCTCTAAGAGTTCTCCTAGTGGAGGTACCAGTCAGAAATGCTGAGGCAAGTTAGAAAGACAGAAGGAATTTTGGGAACATGAGATGGGCCCAAAGCTCTTTCTAGAAGCTGGTCTACATTTCTCACTGGCTAAGAGTCAAGAATAACAACCCAATTGACAAAATCAGGGAAGATTGCCTACAGAGACAGTCATGCTTTTTCTCAGCAAGATCTCCAAGAATGTTCAGAAAAACAAATGCCCATCATTACTTAAAGCCAAAGCTGTCCGTGACCTGTAGGTTTAACCTTATCAGCACCCCTATCTGATCCTTAAGCCTGAAAGTACACCCCACAAACTTCCTTAGGATTGCATTTAAATGAGGAAATTTTTTAAATAAAAGAAACACATAAGCCAGCTCATTTTCTACCTTAATTTTAAAACTGTACTAAATTTTCATACTGCTAAATCTTTGAATCTTGTTGTAAATTACATTCTTTAAGCATTGTCACTTCAAAAGCCACAAGAACATATACATGTGCATATATACATACATACACATATACATACACATTCTTAGTTAAGACACTTAGATGTTTCTCTCTAAATGCCCATGCTCAAACTTAAAGTGTATACTATCATTGCTTTAAAAATACAACTCTTAGCCGGGTAGTGGTGGTGGTGGTGGCGGCGGCGGCGGCGGCGGCGGCGGCGGCGGCGGCGGCGGCGCACGCCTTTAATCCCAGCACTTGGGAGGCAGAGCCAGGCGGATCTCTGTGAGTTCGAGGCCAACCTGGGCTACCAAGTGAGTCCCAGGAATGGCGCAAAGCTACACAGAGAAACCCTGTCTCGAAAAACAAACAAACAAACAAACAAACAAACAAACAAACAAAAAAACAACTCTGATTCATGCTGATTCATTTTTGAGGACCAGCCAGGTGAGCTCAGCAAATAAAGATTCTTACTGCTAAGTTTGACAAGCTGAGTTCAATCCCTGAGACCCACATGGCGGGAGGAGAGAAACAAGTCCCATTATTTAACCTCCAACCTTTGAAATGTAGGTGAGAAAGCCTTCACAGCTTTTGCAACCTGTGAGTTTGCAGGATTGGCACCAAGTGGCCAGAAAGGTTTGCCCTGTGCACCTTCTATTGCTGCCTAGGTGGCCAGCCTCCAGCAGCACAGGGCTTGAAAGGAATCCACAGCACTGGTGCATACTAAGACTTTCTATCTGAGGGGGTTAGGGAAAACACACTCACACATTCTCTTGATGGTTTCCTTCTTTTTTCATCTCTGTTCTTCTTTACTATATGCTTTTTTCTACAGCTTATATACCCCAACAAAATCTTTCAGGCAACACAAGAAGTACAATGTACTTGCATTCCATTTTCCAAGTGAACAATTATAATGAATACAGGTAAAAACATGTTTTTCATCTCCCTTACACAATTAAAATCAAAGTCACCTTGATAATCCACATACATTTACATCTAAGTAACTTGTTACAGATTAACAGAACATGAGCAAGCAGAAAGTATTTTTTCTCAGCCAACTCTTTCATTGGCAGGCTGTGTATTCCAGTTACAAAGAATGAATCAATCATTTTATTATATCTTGAAGGATAATCTTATAAGGAATCTTAAAGGGATCACAAACCTAAACTTTTATGCATAAAAAACAGTCAGCTGTACTTTTAATCTTTAGAGTATACTCCCATTCATCAATAGTTTCTTATATCAGGAGATTGAAGGCAGGAATGAGTACAAGGAGTTAATCATCACCTTTGATCATAAACCAAAGCTAGCAAGGAAAGTATGTCAGTTAGCAACAATCAGGCTGCTTTGTATTTTTGACCCCAACCTAATGAATCTATAACTCAGTTATGTGTCCTTGTGAACTTTAGATTGTCTCTTGGGGTTTTTCACCTTAAAATTATTATCACAGCATCTGATGTAACCTGGAGTTATTTAAAAGCTTTGTTTCAGCTAATGGTACACACTGAAACCTGTGACTTGTTCTTTCAGCATCAAGATTAAAGGAATTTGAGCCAGCCTGGCTCCTGGGACTTAACTGTCTTTCTTAATCATTAACTTGAGCTATGATCTAGTGCAGCTCCTTAGTGGGATCTCATAGGCTCTAGCTGTGCAACATTTCCTTGTATTTATTTTTGTTCATCGAAACTCTGTATAAGCTATCATTATTATTATCAGTTAGACAGTACAGCTTAGGGAGAAATCATCTACATGACAATTCACAGATAAAAATGCCCAGTAGGACAGGATGTATCATGAGATAAACACACTACATTACAGGCAGTAGGGTGCTCCCCACACCCATTCACACCATGCCAGATACCAGAGAAAGATAGCAGCAGCAAACAGGTAAAGGCACAGCAGAAGCAAAAGACATTCCTGGGCCTGTGGTCTCAGAGCCTTGCCTAACCGAGATGACCCATCAGAGAGTTTCCTCCTAGTGGACTGACACTTTGAACTTCAATTGCCACCTGCTGAGTTGGATTTATTAAGCAATGATAGTATACACTTTAAGTTTAAGAGTTTAAATATGGGCATTTAGAGAGAAACATCTAAGTGTCATACACACACACACACACACACACACACACACACACACACATGTATATGATCTTGTGGCTTTTGAAATGACAATGCTCAGAAACAAAATTCTGACATGGCACCAGCAACCTTCCTCAATTGTGGTTAGGGCTACATGAGCCCCAGTTGATCCAGGAGACCAGAAAAGAATCCTGGCACTGCCTTGGACAGGGAACCAGCCATTCTGCCCACAAGAGCTTGGGCATCGTGAACCTGTAATAGGCAGGGCATTGATCATCTCTGAGATACTGTCTGTGGTGGGGGTGGGGGTGGGGCATTGTACCTGGCTTCCTTCTAGCCTTAGTAGAGCTTTTGGTCACCCCTATAACAGGGCCCCAGGCTTTAGAAGGCCCTCAGATCCTAGCACAACTGACTCCATGATGGCAGTGTCATTTAGGCTGTAAAACTCAGCACGCAGACAGCACCAAAACAAAAGCCTGATCCGTCGGAGTCCTTATAGCTCTGGGGAAGTCTCTAAATGTGTCAACCTTGCTTTTTTGCTTCTATAGTTCTGTTTCTGGCTAACTGTTCTTGTTCACAGAACATGGGTTTTGTGCTTAAAAGCTCATCCTGAAAGAGGATCAGGACTACACTGGCATCCTGAGCACCCAGTACGGTTGTCAGCTGACTAACAGAGACTTTCTGTGGGCTTAAACCCACGTCTGAGCAGTCTTCTCTGGTGGATACACCACACAACCTTCAGCCTCATTTTGTTTTTAAGCTTACTTTTCCATTCTTCATTTGACTAGGCTGGTGTTTTTCACGTCTTTTCAGCCTGTCTCTTTTTAAAAGATAAATCCAGTAAGGTGGTGGTGGTATAAACCTTTAATCCCAGCATTCAAAAGGCAGTGAAATCCAAGATCAAAGTAGACATGTCAGAGAGTGGAGGGGCAAGGTGGAGGCTGTGTTACGCAAAGGGGGAGTAGAGAACACAGGCCCCAAAACCCTTATAAAGGTTGTACGTCCATCCAGGAGGGCAGAGCTTCCATGGCTGGGCACCTTTCCAAATGTGGCCTTTCCCAAAGCCTAATCCTAGCACAGAGAAGCTGATGCAGGCCAATCCTCAGGTCAGCCTGTGCTACATGGCCAGACCCTGTCTCAAAATAAAATTAAATAAAGGTAATTAAAAGTTGACACAGTGGTACACACCTTTAATCCCAATACTTAGGAGACAAAGGCAGATGCAGATGGATCTCTGTGAGTTCAAGACCAGCCTGGTCTACAGAGTGAGTTTCAGGACAGCCAGGACTATGTAGAGGGTCCCTTTCTAAATAAAATAAAATGAGAGAGAGAGAGAGAGAGAGAGAGAGAGAGAGAGAGAGAGAGAGAGAGTTGATATTTTTTTCTAGGAAAACATTTCAAAGAGCATTAATAAAAGCATAGGAAATATTAAAAGTAAACTTAATTTAATCTAGAAATTTAATACATTATAATCATATCAATGGAGGGGGAAAGGCCTTAATGAAGAGCCTTGAGGTGAAGGGTAGCTAACAGAGAAAGAAGCAATCTAATTTGATGAGGGGAGGGAGGGCGGCGTTTTCAAGACAGGGTTTCACTGTGTAGTCCTGGCTGTCTTGGAACTAGCTCTATAGACCAGGCTGGCCTCAAACTCAGAGTACTGGGACTCAGTGAATCAAAGACCATATATTTGTTCTTTTCTCTTCCATTTGTCTATTTGCTGTGCTGGAAACTGAATCCAGTGTTGTTCACACTCGTGGCAAACATTCTACACTGGAATCTCTCGGTTGGTGTGTTGAGGGGTTGGTGGGATGTGTGTCTGTGTGATTGGTGACTGAGCCCAGGGGTTGGCACATTAGGTAAGTGTTCGGCTACTGAGTTATACCCTCAGTTCCTTAGCTGTGTGTGTGTGTGTGTGTGTGTGTGTGTGTGTGTGTGTGCGCGCGCGCGCACGCGCGGCTGTGCTATGCACAGGAACATGTAAGGAAGAAGACATCGGGTGTCATCCTCTATACCTTTCCATATTCCTGGACTTGGAGCTAGAATGGCCCCCAGCAAGCTCTGATGCGATACTCGTATTTCCACCCACTCCAGCCCCGGAGTTACTGCTGGCTTGAGCTACGCCAGTTTTTTGTGTGTGCCAGAAATTCCAATTCAGGTCCTCATGCTTGCACAGTAAGTGTGTTTGCTAACTGAGCCATATCCTGAGGCCCCCTTAAATTTTTTAAAGAAATGAAATTACATAAATAATAGAAGAAAATGTGATAAAATTCCTAAGGAATTTGTGAGGCATGTGAGGAAATGGGGAAAAGGTCAAAACTTGAAGCATAAAAATATAATTTTTGTAGAGCAAAACATATCATAAGCAAAAGAAAAATACTTGAAAAACTAGAGGGAAAATTTCCAGTTTACGTTATAGAAAAGGAGTTTGCTGGGTGATTGTGACACATGCCTTTAATCTTAGCACTTGAAAGGCAGAGGCAGGCGGATCTCTGTGAGTTCGAGGCCAGTCTGGTCTACAAAGGGAGTTCCAGGACAGCCAGGGCTGCACAGAAAAACTGTGTCTCAAAAAAACAAAAACAAAAAAGGTGGGGGAGTATTAACTATCCAGTGGCGTGTTCCTGGTAGGGGCGGTTTATAGTTTCTCAACTTCCAGAGAGTAAATAGTCCTACCACAGTAACTTGACATCAACTATACTAGTGCTACATGAGCTGGAATAACATTTCTGAAAATGTAACAAGCAGTTCTTATGCACTGGCAGGGCCAGGTCCAACACACTGTTGCTAATGTCTCTAAAAGAGGGCCTTTAAAAGACCAAAAGAACCGGGAAAGCAGGATACAGGTGGAGAACAGGGCAGAGATACAAGCCATTCACAGTCCAGAAGAAGAAAAGGAGGAGGAGGTTAAGTGTGGAGGAAGAAGAGAAGGGGGGGAGGAGGAGAGGAAGAAGGAAAGAAAGAAAGAGAGAGGGAGGGGAGGAAGGAGATAAAGAGAGAGGAAGAAAGAAAGAAAGAAAGAAAGAAAGAAAGAAAGAAAGAAAGAAAGGAAGGAAGGAAGGAAGGAAGGAAGGAAGGAAGGAAGGAAGGAAGGAAGGAAGGAAGGAAGAAAGGAAGAAAGAAAGAAAGAAAGAAATGAAGAAAGAAAGAAAGAAGTAAAAGTGAAAATAATGAGTTTATGGGGCTGGGGGTATAGTTCAATTGTCAGAGTGCTTGCCCAGTGTGCATGAAGCCCTGGGTTCAATGCCCCATATACCACATTAAAACTGGGCACGGTGGCACACAGGAGTAAAGGGGTCAAAAGTTCAAGGGTTGCAGCTAGAAAGATGGTTCTGTGGTTAAGAGCACTGGCTACTCTTCCAGAGGACCTGAGTTCATATCCTACACCCACATTAATGCTTGTAACTCCAGTTTTAAAGGATATGATGCCCTCTTCTGGACTCTAAGGGTATCTGTACTCATGTGCACACACACACACATATACATGCATAAGTAAAAATAGTAGTAAATATTTTTAAAAGACCCTCAGTTATGTTCATAATAAAATAAATGCAAATAAAAACTAGTTGAGTAAGGATAGAAAAACAGAGGAAATTAATGGGGTGTGGGAAAAAATTTACTCCCCATTATAGAGCCTTGAAGTCTCATCAGCTAAGAATCAATAATACCAGCATCGTTAACATTTGCTGTGAAGGCTGCAAATGTAAATGTCTATTCCTTGTATGCAGAGATATTTTTAAAATAATATGGTTAATGTAGTAATGAACTCCTGTGTAGGACGTGAGCATTTGTGAACTGCAAAAAACGACCTGTTCCTTTCCCCAGTGTTTTCTAGAAATCTCACAAACAAGACAATTTATGGCATTACAGTGAACTTTCCAAGCAACTCTTTCAATCCAGGCCTTTACCTCAGCAGCTGCAATCATGTCTGGAGGATCTGGGGACCCACCCTGTGATCACATTCAAATTTCTTGCAGAACTTTAAAGCCAATAACATCAAAAGTCACTAAAATCTGGCCAGTGAGATGGCTCAGCAGGTGAAGGGGCTCAGTTTGAGCCCCAAGATCTACATGGTAGAAGAAGGGAACTGACTGGCTTCCACACATGCGTGGCAATGTGCGCCCTCATTCCCATCCCCACACAATAAATATAATGCAACTTATTTTTTAATCGCCCAACTCCCACACATATATATTGTTATAAAGACAATGACTCCTTTTAGGAGGACACACCCACACTCTTGGGTAGCCTGACTTGTTCTCTGAACTCTTCTCTGTTACCCCTCTACACGTTTTAATCTATATTAAAAAATCTCTTTTAGAGCTGGGAATGTAGTTCAGTGGGGAACGAATGCCTGGCATTTGTGAGGTCTTAGGTTTACTCTCCAGGATGATTGGGCGGCGGGGTGGGGCGGGGTGGGGCGGGGCGGGGAAGTCTCTTTTAATAAATAAACCGCAGCTCTGTTTTTGAATCGGCTAATGCTGGCACTGTTTTCTGCAGGGAAGTCGAGGCTGACCTTTACCTGGGAGGAGAAAGGTGACAGCTCAGGCCAATACAAGCAGCCGTGTGGCACTGTGTCTCACTTTAAGATCCGACGCCACTGCTGACAGTGAATTACTGTCTCAACTGTCAGGTTAGCTAACACAGGTCTGAAAGTGCAGAACACCATGCGTAGAGAAGGCAGTGGAGAACAGGTACTCATGTTTTGTTAAAGGAAATAAAAAATGATGCAATACATGGAGAAGAAATTTGATAATACTTAGCAAAATTTCATAGATACGTACCAGTTAATCCAAAAACCCCACTTCTAAGACTCCCTAGCAGACTGGGCATGCTGGTACAGGCTTGCAATCCTAGCACTTGGGTGACTAAAGCAAGAAGACCGACAGTTCAAGGCTAGCCTGGGCTACTTAGAGAAACCCCGTCTCCAAAAGAAAAGAAGAATCTTGGCAAAAACACACAAAAAATGCATCCTTAATTGGTTGAAATAATAGGAGACTTGGAATCCACAAATCGATTCATCATAGATGGCTCTGATCCATTCTTATACGGGAATAGCATGTACTTGTGAAAACAAGTGAGAAACATCTCTGTATACTGATATGTGTATCATATATGTTTAAAGTTGTAAAACTGAAGTTCCCAGAAAAACTGAAAGCTATACCTATGTTAAAGATGCTAGAAGGCAGCTGGGAGGCGGTGGTGCACACCTTTAATCCCATCACTTGAGAGGCAGAGTCCGAGTTTCAGGACAGCCTGGTCTACAGAGCAAGGGTCAGGACAGCCAGAACTACACAGAGAAACCCTGTCTCAAAAGCAAAACAAGAACAAAACAAACAAACAAACAAAATAGAAAAAGAACAAGAAAAAAAAAGATTCCGGAAGGTTAACAACCGAACTTCATGATTTTGGAGAGTGAGACCGTTGAAGACCAGGCAGTGGAGTGATGTCTCAGTGAGTAAGAGCGCTTGATGTAGAGACGTGAGAGCCCGAGTTCAGATCCCCAGCACCGTGTGAAAAGCCAGGTGTGGTCACAGGCACCTGTAACCCAGCACAGAGGAGGTGGGAGTCGAGTACGGAGACGGACAGAGCCTGCTGCTCAGCCAGCCTAGTGAAAACCAGTTAGCTTCCAGTTCAGGCTGCTTTTGTCTCAATAGGCAGAGAGCAACAGAGAAAGACACCTGACATCCCCAGCTGGCCTCTGTGCACACATACATGAATGCCTACCCCACACACATATATACACATGCACACTCGTGTACACATGCTCACACACACACAAAGAATGTTACAGACCAGAGCAAAATATCTTGGGCTATTTTCAGTCCTTTTGGAAGCCATTTATTGCCCACTCCTGTGTCTGACCCAGTGTGTATTCTTAATGGACCACTAGTTTCCACCAGCCCCAAAGCTGAAGTCTGAGACCTGTCGTAGAGGCTTCCTTGCTTTGCTGTAGCCCGCCCACCTGTTGTCCCCACCAGTGTGATTGCCAATTGCCTTGACTTATGACATTGTTTCATAACTAATAAATCTCATGTAATCCTTTGCAGTGGAATGTATCTCTCTGGGAAACCTGGATCCATGTTCCTGGGCTGTGGTTACTCATATTTGGCTCCAAAATAAACTATCTATTCCACATGCAGCAAGAACTGGGTTTTGTAACAACAGGGGGGTGGAGTGAGCAGTTTCTCCATGCTGCTTAGGGACTAACAGTGGACATTCAGAAGAAGTCTGTTCACTACCCCATACAGCAGCTGAGGACAGACACCTGTGGAGAATGTCACGCAGAAGTAAAAGGGATTCTGAAGAGGCCTAAGGTAACATGAGTGCAGCCATGACAGGCTGCAGACTGACAATACTGAAACTAGGCCTCACCCTTACAATAACCAGGAAAAGCCACAAACTATACCCTGTGGGAGACCAATCAGAATTGAGACAAACAAGTCCCAGATGTGATATGGCTGGGCAGAGAAAGGCATTTAAGGCAGGAGAAGACAGAAACTCAGGCCTTTCAGCTGAGGACGCAGAGGCATTCAGTCTGAGGATTCGTGGAGACAGGCTCTTCTCTTTTCGGCCGAGGAGCTGGCGAGGTGAGAAATGACTGTGGCTTGTTTTCTTTGATCTTTCAGCATTTGCCCCAATATCTGGCTCCGAAATTTTATTATAAGACCATTTAGGATTCATGCAACACTGTATAGATAGAGGACTGGATAGATAGAGGACTGGATAGATGGGGGCTGGATAGATAGAGGACTGGATAGACAGAGGACTGGATAGACAGAGGACTGGATAGACAGAGGACTGGATAGATAGAGGACTGGATAGACAGAGGACTGGATAGACAGAGGACTGGATAGACAGAGGACTGGATGGATAGATAGGACTGACTGCTCCTTTGGGTTCAATTCCCAGCACCCAAATGATGGCTCAAAGACAAATGTAGCTCCAGTTCCAGGGGTCCTTGGCCACTGGACACACAATCAGAACACACACACACATATATATACATATACACACACATGTGCAAGGCACTTATACACATAAGATAAAAATAAAATAAAAATAGGACAAAATTAAACATTGCTGCCTGGGAAAGGAGAGAATGGAGATGAGGCACAGGTTTGAGCCTAAATTCCTCTGTGTGTGTGTGTGTGTGTGTGTGTGTGTGTGTGTGTGTACCAGCACTGGTAGTGGAATCCAAACTCTTGTGCATAAAATGCAAGCATTCTACCATTGAATTACATCACCAGCTATATTATTTTTGCTTGGTTTGGTGTGTGTGTGTGTGTGTGTGTGTGTGTGTGTGTGTGTGTGTGTGTGTGTGTGTGTGTGTTTCTGAGAATGGGTATGTTTGTGTGAAGGCCAGAGGACAACCTCAAATGTTCTTCAGGTACCATCCAGGTTTTGGAGGGAGAGACAGGGTCCCTTGTCAGCCTGAAACTTCCCAAGTTGGCTAGCCAGCATACCCCAGGGATCCGCTGGTCTCCACTTTCCCAGAACTGGCACTGGTTCACAAGCATGTACCACCATGGGTGTTTTTTTGTTGTTGTTTGTTTTTTGTTTGTTTTGTTTTTTTGGGTTTGTTTGTTTGTTTGTTTTTACATGGATTCTGGGAATGGAACTTGGGTCCTTATGCTTGTTGACTGAACCATCTTTTCAGCCCTGCGTTTTGGTCTTTAAGTTAGTTTCGTTAATTGCACAAGATTTTATTTCTTAAAATGTTCCAAACATAAGCTCAAGGTCCTGCTCCCTAGAGGAGATCTCACATATTCCTCTGGGGGCAATGTTTCTTGAAATTCAAGTTCCTCGATCATATAGGACAAGCTGGGAGGCCCAAAGCAAGATAACAAAGCTCTTTTAGCTTCATTCTTCTGGTTTATGGAACAGAGGGGGGCAACACCTTATGGGGCCATTAGGAGGCTTGCGTAGATTTTGTGTGTAAAATGCTAAACATAGCAAGCATCCCTTTGATCCTGTCTCCCAGAGTCCTTCTCTTCCCTCCCTTTCGCTTACCGTCTTTTTCTTCAATGAAATAAGAAGTGCTGTGAAAAAGGAAACAGGAGCTGAGAAGGAAATAAAGTCTGTGGACGAGTATTTTAAACATTAGCAACTCTTTTAAGTCCCTCATTCCTACCTCTACCACAACCAAGACTGCCTCCAAGCTACACGAGGTGCGGACACACAATGCTCAATGGCAAGGCTGAGTCTGGCAAGTCCTGGTTCCGTGGGTAACTTGCTTGCAGGGCGGGGCAAGCGCTGACCGCATCTGAACCTCACTTCTCTCAACTGTAAGTCAGAGACCATGGCTGTCCAGCCTCATCACACAGACACTCCCGTCATCCTGTGAATGGAAGACCACTTGTACGAATAGTCACCCTAGGCAAATTGTGTGATCCACGGAGAATTCTCCACCCTCTCTTCCCTTCTCAACCTTTGAACCAAGGGTTAAAGATGATCATTTAGACAACTATGTCAGCACTTTCAGAGATTAACACCTCGAGATAACCTGGTAGAGTTAGTCTAATTAGCCCCAACAGATAGCAAAATCCGAACACTTCGGGGAATAAATAGGGAGTTCAGAACGGAATGAGATGGGAGAGAGGCAGGGGCAGGAAAGTCACTACCAGTTTCAGGCCAGCCTGGTCTACATAAAGAGTTCTGGATCAGCCAGGGCTACATAGTAAGGCCCTATCCCAAATAAACAAAGCACAGAAGGAAGGTAGAGAGCCACTGCCTTGGGTTCTAGAGGAGCCTTTTGGAGGTCTCTTCACATGTTAGCTGCCTTTCTTCAGGGAGTCACTCCCTGACTTGGGGAGAGCTGCATCTCCTATCTAGATGTCCTAATAAAAAAGCCTTGTTTGGCCCCTGGGTCTAGGCTTCTGTCTGTGTTCTTGGGTCTGGACACCCAGCTCCAGCAAGTGGCAATAGTACTGTGTAACAGCACTCTTCTCTCAGTGGCACACAACAAAGCACACTTGTTTCCTAGCTGGTGAGTCGATGCATTGGTGGGGCCCCTCTCTGGACTGGGGCTGCAAGTCCACTCTAGGTTTACTTTGCAGTCTTTTTCAGTCTAGGCCTAAACAAGGGCATCGCTGATGGATGGCATAGCAAAAGCCATTTGGACAAGCTTTCTTGGCATGTGCAAAGCTCCATCTCACGTCACCTCCGCTAACATGATATTGGTCAACAGCAGCCATGGGCTGTTCCTCTGTTAAGGAAGGTATTCTGGCTGTACTAGTGCAAGGCTTGGGAGAGAGCCATGGAAACAACAGTCTGAATGCAGGGAGCAAAAGATTTGGATCGTGACGTACACCGCTAGTGAAATGACAACTAGTAGCATTATAGATTATTATTATAATAGATCCTAAATTATATACCATAAAAGATATAATGTATGGCCGGGCGGTGGTGGCGCACGCCTTTAATCCCAGCACTTGGGAGGCAGAGCCAGGCGGATCTCTGTGAGTTCGAGGCCAGCCTGGGCTACCAAGTGAGTTCCAGGAAAGGTGCAAAGCTACACAGAAAAACCCTGTCTCGAAAAACCAAAAAAAAAAAAAAAAAAAAAAAAAAAAAGATATAATGTATGGTAATAATGATTACATTTTGCCCAATTATTCATCATTTACAAGTATATTTCTAATTTATTATAAATGATACAACACAGTGATAAAACGGTAACTAACATTTATTGAGTCTTCGGTGTGAGCACTTTGAAAACATACTTGGAATAAATGAACTCATTTACCACTCACAGCAATACTGTGAGGGGGGATAGCATTCCAATCTGTATTTCACAGATGATAACCAAGACACAGCAGGGACACGGGAAAACCCAGATCACACAGTAAACGACAGAGGACAACAGCGGCAATTATGAGGGCAAACTGTACACTTTCCCTTTGCCTCCTCCTGTCCTCCTCCACCCAGCTAGTCCCCTCCCACTGTCCTCTAGCCACGCTGAGGTCCCTCACCCAGGCCCATTCATCCATCCCTGACCTCTCCTGTCAGCGGCTCCTTCATTCAGCTCTGCCAGCTTCTCCTCCCTGGTCGCCTTCACTCCACTCAGGACTCGGACTCTTCTTTCCCCAGGATCTGCCGTCAGCCTTGCTGCTGGTGAAATCTTGGTTGAGTCACTCACTCTCTTGTGTCAAAAGTTTCTATGATCGCCGGTGCTCTGGAGACAAAGTTGGTCTGACATACAGGCCCTTTGTTTTCTGATTTAAAAAAAAGAAAGAAAGAGAAGAGAAGAGAAGAGAAGAGGAAAGGAAAGGAAAGGAAAGGAAAGGAAAGGAAAGGAAAGGAAAGGAAAGGAAAGGAAAGGAAAGGAAAGGAAAGGAAAGGAAAGGAAAGGAAAGGAAAGGAAAGGAAAGGAAAGGAAAGAAAAGAAAAAAGAAAATGCAAGTATGGGTCTGCTTACACTCTCCACTGCATCCCCATGCTACTGGCGGATATAGTGGGGTCACAGGCCCCGTCGCCTTTGGAGATTTTCCTGCTTTGCTCCATATTTACTCCCCCTCCCCACTTAAAAATGCCCCTCGTGGGATTTCCTGTTTCCCAGAATCACCTAGATCTCAGGACCTACTCTAGTGCATTAACTACAGTCCTTGTAGAGCGGAGCCTGAGTCTGATTTTCATTCCGAGATGACCCCAACTTGTGCTGAATTTAAGAAGTGCCACAGTAGGCGGGGCGGTGGTATTTCTCATACCGAGGACAGAGCCTGGCACTTCTCCAACGCGTTCAGAATGAATGGGCGAAATGAGCTGCCCCGCTCCCACCCCACCCCACCCACGTGGAGGTGCCAGGCCAATGAACACTCAGTTGCTAGGATTCCACCTGCCAGCAGGTGGCACTGAGTCGACGTAAATGCTTTCCCAGGAAATGTTTTACTGGAATTGAAGCCTCAAACGCAGCACGACTGAATGTTATTTTTTTCGTACTTATTTTGTCTACAGCTCTCATTCGTATGAATAAATTGGTTTCCGAAGGCATGCTTTGAACTAGAGAAGCCTGGGCAGGTAAGGAAGGGACTGGACAGACGTTCCTAATTGTCCCAGCTCCCATCCTCTGTGATTGAGCCGCTGCCTGTTGTGAAATTACTCCAAGACACACACGAATCTGCCATTTCAGCAAGACAGTGCAGCTAGCCTGTAATTTCTTCTAGTCATCTACCGTTTCCTTTAATGGGCGTTAAATGTGACTAACCTTTTACAATCCTGTTTGTCACAAAGCCTACTGAAGGCCTGTCTTGGTCGAGCGCTGTCTTTTCAGATGCTGAAAAGTCACCCCACAGTGAAAGGCTGGCGCCTCAAGGCAACGCCTCCCTCCCTTCCCCCAAAGGGCATCTGCGTGCGAATGACTGATAGGGGTGCTCTGGGCCAACAGCCGACTATCAGGCAAGGCCATGGCCCCAGCTGAACGTTTTCTTCTGCAAGCAGACTTCTCAGCCAGGGGCCCTGAAGGAGGAACCATCCCGAGGGCTGGCGGTCTTCCCAGGCTCCAAGCCAAAGGCAGAGAGAGTGACGGCTTGGGGTGGAAGCAGAGTCGACAGCACAGACCCAGTGTACGAGAGGGCGCAGTTCAAGGGGGTCACACAGTTTAGGGGTCACACATGGCGGAACTAACTACCAAGTTCTGAATGGTTAGGAATAAACGCACAGAGGAGTTTAGAAGAGGGTAGTGGACGGACTTACAAGGGAGGACCAGGAGTAGCATTTTGCTGGGGGAGAGGAGAGGAGGGGAGAGGAGAACACGGGAGGGGAGAGAGGAGGGAGGGAGGGGGAGAGGAGGCAGGGAGAAGCTACACACTTTGTTTAAAAAATGCTGTAATGGCAAGGCAGTGGTGGCATGCACCTTTAATCCCAGCGCTCTGGGAAGCCGCAGCATGTGGATCTCTGTAAATTTGAGGCCAGCCTGGTTCACAGAGTGAGTTTCAGGACAGCCCGGGCTACATGAGAAACCCTGTCTCGAAAAAAAAAAAAAAAAAAAAAAAAAAAAGTAATGACTACTACCATGTATGCTAATTTAAAAAAATAAACAACTTTAAATAACAAGAGAGTGGATTCGGTTATTCTTTCCCTTTCTTGAATAATCTGGTATACAGTTAGAAAGGGGCTAAGCAAGACAGGCAGCCAGGAGCCAGTGTGACTGTCCAAACTGATTCATAGGGAGGCCTACATTTGAGGGAGTCTGGTATTAGCATCGGAGCCCAAGTGGGACAATGGTGGCCCCACAGAGAAACAGTCTGATGTAGGAGAGAAAGGTCGCTCCAAGGCTGTGCAAACAGATGTGTTGGGGCTAATGGGAGCAAAGTGGAACGTAACTAGAGTGAAAACTGCATGGGGACAAAATGAGAAACATCAAGACAATGTGCATGCAGGTAACACCAACAGGTCCCTGTGGGGATGTGCTTGCCTGGCTACATGTTCACATGTCCCTGGTTGTGTGCACTGGGGGAGGGGGGGGGACACGACGCGGGACCAGTAATGCTGTGTCCTGGTTTCTAAACAGAATCATTAAAAGATCAAGATCCCTTAGACTAGAGGACTGACTGACTGATTGGCTGTAAAGCTGAGAAAAGTAGCTGCACCTGGGTACTCAGGGGGCTGAGGCAGGAGGATTGCAAGTTCAAGGGCTTTCAGGTCTGCAGCAGGAGACCTTGTTTCAAAATAAAAAAAAGTAAAGCAAGGGCCAGGGGTATGATTCAGTGGTAGAGAGCTTGCCAAGCATGCATGAAGCCCCTGGTTCAAGACCCAGCATGGTAAAAAACAAACAAAAATAAATAAAGCACCAGGACAACAAATAAAGTAAAGATGGAGCCAAAAAAAAATTTGTGCCAGAAAGTAAGCAAGTTCTGAGAGAAGGACACTTAAACTAGCCTCAAATATTCCTGCTGGCCAAAGCTGGGACAATCTGAACATCAAAATAATGATTTCATAGCTCATAACTCCACATTTATAAGAAGTGATATAAAGAAATACAAAGAAGTTTTGAAGAGTGAAAAATTTACAGTATCTAAGTTCTTCGTTACCAAATGCCTGTTTATTACAGAAAGAAAAAGTGGTTTATAATCAAGAAGCACAGTAGATATCTCCTTAATGGTGTAACTGAAGTACAAAGCTCAGCGGTCTGACATGTGCTGTGGAATAATGCTTTTATACACTGGTTTAATAAAATGCTGACTGGCCAGTAGCCAGGCAGGAAGTATAGGTGGGATAAGCAGACAAGGAGAATTCTGGGAAGAGGAAGGCTGAGTCAGGAGATGCCAGCCCGCCATCCAGGGAGCAGCATGTAATGGCACACAGGTAAAGCCACAGAACACGTGGCGACATACAGATTAACAAAAATGGGCTGAGTTTAAGTGTAAGAGCTAGTCAGTAGTTAGCCTGAGCTAATGGCCGAGCAGTTTTAATTAATATAAGCTTCTGTGTGTTTACTTGGATCTGAGCGGCTGTGGACCAGGTGGGGCACAGGAAAACTTTCAGCTACAAACATTTGAAAACATGGATGCCAAAAGAAGAACACAACATGGCTTCACTAGTACTTCAGCCACAGAAAGACACAGCACCTGAATTTAATCATGAGGAAACATCAAACCGTGGTTTCAAAATGATCAAAAGTAATGAAAGACCAGAAAAAAATATCAAGGACTTTTCCAGATTGAAGGAGACTAAAAAATGCATGACAAATACATGTAGTATGTGATCCTGAACTGGCACTCATACTGAAGATAGGATAGAAACAGAGGATGGAACCAGAACAGAACAAAATTGCACCACATCGGTGTGCGACTGTTGTCTTCTGATTTTAGGAGTGTGGACACAAAAACACAGCTCTTGCCTCAAAGGAGATAGAGTTTGTTGTGGTGCCAACTATGAATGACCAGGTCCCCCCAAATTCCTTCTTCCAACATGGAAGCAGCTTCATGAATATATATATATATATATATATATATATATATATATATATATATATATATATATAAATGTATATAGTAACCAAGAACAAAGTCATACATAAATCCAGGCCCTTTTCAAATGTATTGGTGGACCTGCTAGGTAGGCAGTTACAGCAAAGCTGAGTAGCAGTAGCTGTTAGCCTCAGATGCTATGTGAGGCCTCTCTGGGAGACCCTGGGCTCAGGGAAAGAGTCAGAGGGAAGCTACTTCCTCACCACTCTCTGCAGCGGTGAGATCCAGGGGTTGTCCCTTCCTTACAAAGAACAATGGAGCCTTGATTTCAGTTCCTGAGAGACTCTTCCTTATCTCGGTAACTGGCACTGCCGTTTGCCCAATTTGTTGACACTAGGAAACTGGGCGTGGTCTTCTGTTCAGACCTTTCCATTTCTCATTTAGTCTCCTGGAGTCCACGAGCCAATCCAGCCATGTCTGCTTCACAACTCTACCTTCTAGGACCCTTCCCTTCTTCCCCATTCCATATAGTCCTCGCTACCACGGGCTGCTGCCTAGACAGGAGCAGCCTTTTTCTGCTGCTCCCCAACCTGTCTGTCTGCCTTTTCCAATCTACTCCTCACCCAGGAGCCAAAGGAGACTTTCCCTATGATCCCTACCACAGCTCTCAGCTCGTAACCTTTGGGGCATTTACACGTTTATTTTATTGTGATTATTCACCTTGTTCTCTGGCCCAGTGGGACATGGATTCTTGGTTGTTCACCCTTCAATCTTTCTGGCCTACCAGAATAGGTAAGTAAATAAGTTTGGGTTTTTGTTTTTGTTTGTTTGGTTTGGTTTGGTTTTGTTTTTTGTTTTTTGTTTTTTGTTTTTCTGGTTTTTCGAGACAGGGTTTCTCTTGTGTAGCTTTGCGCCTTTCCTGGAACTCGCTTTGTAGACCAGGCTGGCCTCGAACTCACAGAGATCCGCCTGTCTCTGCCTCCCGAGTGCTGGGATTAAAGGCGTGCGCCACCACCGCCCGGCTGGTTTGGTTTTTTGTTTGTTTTTGAGACAGGATCTCTTTATGTAGTCCTGGCTTTCCTGGAGCTGTCTATTTAGACCAGGCTGGCCTTGATCTCCCTCCTGCCTCTGCCTCTCAAGTGCTGGGATTAAGTTTGTGTGCCACCACGACCAGCAGTAAATAGTTTTGTTTTTGTTTTTGTTTTTTTTTTAATTAAGCTAAGGAAATTGCATTTGAGTCAACAAGCAATGAGAAACTGTCCCATATCAAAGCAAAAGACAAGGAGGCTGAAGGAACATTAATTTTGGTCTCCCTTCATTGACCGTTCTCCAGTTGACATAAAATCCCAGAAGTCAGGCTGGGACCCTATGGCGGCCATTTCAAAGAAGAATCCACAGAATTTCTGCCTGCCTGCCTGCCTGTCTGTCTGTCTGTCTGTCTATCTGTCTAACTATCTAACTATCTTTGTTTTGTTTTGTTTTGTTTCCAGACAGGGTTTCTCTGTGTAGCTTTGGCGCCTTTCCTGGAACTCACTTTATATTTTCTGTGTGTTGCTGGAGGTTGAATTCAGGGCCTCGTATATCCTGGGGTGCGCTCAGCCCTGGAGACACGCCTTCAGCCCCGGAGCCATGTCTTCAGCCCCAGACTTCCATCTTCTTGACCTTGTTGAGAGGAGAGACTAGCAATGACGACATGATTAAGTTTGGTAGACCAGAAAAGGTGTTATATCTTGTCTTGATAAAGATGGCATGGGGAGGGGGAACCTCACATTTGAAGATGAACTCCATTTTTAGACACTTGGAATTTGAAGTGACTCAGTTATTTCCTGTGGACCACTGAAAGAAGGGAAGTGGGAACACTCTCGGCAGTTGGTAAGACCCTAGATGGTCATGCATCTTATTCCTAATGTCCTTGTCCAAAACTCAACAAGCTGAAATGAGTCCCACAGACAACCAGAGAGACGCGTAAAGCTCTAGAAATTCTAAAGCCTGCTAAACAAAATTTAAGGACAGAGCCAAAGGAGTTCTGAACCACAAATTTTAAAATTAAATATAACCATTAATTGGTATGCTATGTAAGAAGTCTTGTCATTTTAAAATTTCCACATATACCCCCTTTCTAATTTTTTAAAGAAGTTTTTGGTTGTTGTTGCTTTTCCCCTTGAAATAGGGTCTCACTCTGTAGTTAATGCTAGCCTGCACTCGTTATGTAGACGGGGGCACTTGGACTCACAGAGACCCGCCTGCCTCTGCCTCCTGAGTACTGAGATTAAAGGCAAATGCTACCACCCCTGGCTTGTGTTTCCCAAATTTTCTCTTTTTACTTTTTCTCTCTTTAGGTTTTTAAGACAGGCTCTTGCTGTGTAGCTCTGGTTAGCTTGGTACTCACTTTAATTTGTGGCAATCCCCCAGCCTCAGCCTCCCAAGTGTCAGAATTATAGGTGTGCCACACCATACCAATTCCAAGTCATTTTCTATGATGGCATGTGTCAGTGCCATCATAAAACTTCAAAAACTAAACCCACTTGGTTGTGTAGTTGTGAGTGAATATCTTTGGGACAAGTTTCTCGCCTTAGAAACGCTAAACATACGTAAGCACAGAAATTACCACTGTTTCTAGAAATCTTACATACCCCTCAACAAACACGTTTTAACATTTCTTGGACTTCATTACAGTTGTTTGCCCTTCAGACTGTCTTGGTCCCCAAATCACCCAGCTGAAAATTATACCATAAGCAGCCCATTTTTCCAAGGCTCCCTGTAGGCAAACTTTGGTGATTTTTCCTTTTGTTATTGTTTCCGATCCAGGCCTAACTATCATCCTTTGTTACGGATGTGGTTTTGATCACACAGAGGACTGTCACATCAAAATGCCTTTTATTGTCTCTGCTTTGCTGTATTAGGGATTCCATTTGACCAGCTCCTAGCTTGGAAGGCAGCAGAGTTGGGAGTAGGTGGTGGAAAATAATAAATCCCTAGTGCAAGCTTTTTGGTTCTTGGAGTACCAGAGAAAATGACTATGAAAGAGAGTGGTCTAGAAATAATTTCTCTGAGGGAGTATAGAAAATATTACTATAAAATATTATTATAGAAAATATTACATGTCGGGATTTTACAAAATGAGAGATTAAATTTACTCAAATAACCAATATAGCAATAAGGGAAGGGAAGATGTAGACTTGATATATAATAAAGCAGGATGGAACACACTGGTTCGTCTAATGCAAGCTCCCTATCCATTGAGGCTATGTGAGGAACGTGGAAGACCATAGTCTGGGGATATATACAGAGATGCTTAAAGTTGGATAGAATATAGAAATCAGTCTGTCCTAAAATCTGCAAGTCTGAATAAGTACGATTCCATTTATAATTAATAATAAAACTGTAGGCTGATATTAATGTTTGTAGGGGAGTGGAAGAAGTCCCAGTGGGTGAAGTCTTGAGTGAATGAGTATTTTGAGATGTGCAAGTCCTATTGAGAACATCAAGGCCAATTGCCCCGTGAGAAATTGGCAAAGCCGTTACCCATATGGGCACGGCTGGAGGAAAGGCAAAGCTTTCCTTAGGGGGTTGAGTATGAGTTTATGAATGATCATTCAGTCTGTGCAAAGACTGGCAACCGCAGCTTCCTGCTCCTGGGTGTTTACAGCCTAAGACTGCTCACCTGCAGAGACCTCCCACAGAGACCAGCTAGCTCCTCCACTGTGCTGTACCTAAGAAAGACACAGAATGTTCCAGGTTCAGCTGCAGCGATAGCCTTAAAGAACCCCACATGATCCCAGCTTCACTATATGTGTGTCTGTCCTTTCTTTGTTCCTTTGGCACTCCAGCCAGGGTTTCAGGCCCCAAGCCACAGGGGATGCAACGCTCTCTCCTCAGCTTCCTTCTTTTATTTATTTTTTAAACAGGTCTTATTATGTAGTCAAGTGGGCCTTGTCTTCTTGATTCTCATCCTTCAACCTCTTCGGTGCAGAGATTCCAGTTTGTGTGTCGTTCTTTGGAGGGCAGAGTGATGGCCTGGCCAGTGCCTCCAGGCCACTTCCCAGTTAGCAGTCTTCAGCGTCTTCAACTACTTGGGTCTCCATAATAAAGAGTTACATAAAGGCTCTCTTGGGCTGGGGTGTGCTGTGTTGCAACCCCGACATGTCAGTAGCCTGAGACAGCCAAGAGTCATTTCTCACTCCGGCTCTATGTCCATGGTGAATTGGTTGCTGCACTGTGGTGGATTTTACTCCAGGATCTAAGCTAATGCAGCAGCTTCTAACCAGAAAAATACTGATCACCTTGGCAAAAGGAAAGTTTTTCAGCCTGCCACTGACACAGATGACTTCTGCTCACATTTCATAGGTCAAAACAATGCATGGTCACTATGTTAGTCAAGGATCTCTAGAGGAACAGAACTGATGGAGTAAATCTACATGTAGTAAAAGGCGATTTGTCAGAGTGACCTATAGGTTGTGGTCCAGCCAGTCCAATGATGGCCGCTATCCGACAGAGAGGCCAGGAATGTGATATTTGTTCAGTCCACAAGGCTGGATTCTCAGCTGGGGCTTTAGTATATGTTGGAGTCCCAAAGATGTAGGTTCTAAGAGCAGCAAAGGAATGTCTCAGGAGCAGGATAGATGAACTTGCCAGCCAGGTGAGGGCAAGCAGGCATAAAGCCAAACCTTCCTTCCTCCCCATCCTTGCATGTGAGTTGCCATCAGAAGGTATGGCACAGATTTAGAATGAATCTTGCCACCCCAGATTTAGGATGGGTCTTTGTTGTGAAATAATTTAACTACGTAAAGATGTCTTATATTTATTTATGCTGTAGAATATTACTAACTGTATAAAAATGTGTTCCATTTGTTTCTGCTGCATTTGTTTAACAATGTAAGGATGTTACATTTATTTATACTGTGTTTATTATGAAAAGATGTGTTGCTGTTTCACCTTGCCTGCCTAAGACACCTGATTGGTCTAATACAAAGCTGAACGGCCAATAAGTAGGCAAGAGAGGGATAGGTGGGGCTGGCGGGCAGAGAGAATAAACAGAAGAGGAACGAGAGAACGGGAGAGTAAGAGAGACCTGGGGCAAGAAGCCAGGAAGCTACCAGCAAGCCAGACATAAGAAACAGTGAAAGTAAGACATACAGAAGGAAAGAAAAGTTAAAAGCCCCGAGACAAAAGGTAGATAAAGAGAAACAGGTTAATTTAAGTTAAATGAGCTAGCCAGAAATGAGCCTAAGCTAAGCTGAGCATTCATAACTAATAAGTCTCTGTGTCATGATTTGGGAGCTGGTTAGTGGCCCTAAAAGAAAGCCTGGTACAGGTCTTCCCAATGATCCAATCAAGAATCGCTCACAGGCATGCCCAGCTGCTTGGGTTGTAGTTGATTCTAGGTGTAGCAAGCTGACAACCAAGATTGGTCATCACAGTCACACAAGTGGGCAGCAAAAAGAAAAAAAACACCTTTCCAATTTGATTGGTTAAAAAAAAAAAAAGAGCATACCAATATTGTGCATTTACAATCTTGAAAAAATTATGAGTCTGAGGAGATGGCACAGCAGTCATGGCATTTGCTATTCTTCCAGAGGACCCAGGTTCGATTCCCAGTATTCACAAGATAGCTCACAACTCCCTTTAACTCCAGTTCCAGGTGATCCAACACCCTTTTCTGATCTCCTTGAACACCAGGTGTGCATATGATGCACATGCAGAGTTATAAAAGCAGCAGTTGTGCATGTAGATGCACCAGTCTTATTAAATAAGAAACACAGAGCCAAATGCAGTTAAAAGCCCAAGAGGTCAGAGCAATAGCTAAGAGCTGATACTAAAAACCCTTTCTTACCCTTCACTGCCGCTACCATCCTTCCCCTCAGAAAGACACCTACTTCCTGTGTATCTGTCTTTTTATTGACTTTCTGTTCTGCCTTCTCATTGGTTGTAAACCCAACCACATGACCTCCTCGTCACTGCCTGTCTATACAGACCTCCAGGTCTTCTATGGTTGGTATTGAGATTAAAGGCGTGTGTGTCCATGCTGGTGGTGTCCTTGAACACACAGAGATCTGCCTGTCATATGATCAGGATATTTGCACCACCACTGCCCAGCTTCTGCTATGGCTTGCTATTAGCTCTGACCTCCAGGCAAATTTATTAACATACAAATAAAATCACATTTCAGTACAAATAAAATATCACCATACGTGCACATAAAATTAAAAAAATTAAAAACCCCACAAATAGAGCTTTTTTAAAGATTTATTTATTAAGTATATGGTGTTCTGCCTGCAGGCCAGGAGAGGGTGTCAGATCTCATTACAGATGGCTGTGAGCCACCATGTGGTTGCTGGGAATTGAACTCAGGACCTCTGCAAGAACAGCCAGTGCTCTTAACCTCTGAGCCGTCTCTCCAGTCCCTGAATAGAACTTTTGAAGCACTTCACTGGGCTTTGGAACAATTTGTTCTTTGTTCTCTCAAGTAATTTCAACATTATTTCACTTGGTCAACAGGAGGTTATAATCCCTGGGGATGGTGGATTCTTAATATTTATGGGTAGGAAAAGGCAAACTTCAGAGGTGGAAACTAGCAAGAATCCATGTGTCATAGATGAGGCAAGTTTTGTTTTAATTTTACTTACTTTTAGATTTAGTTTATGAGTAGAAGCTTATCCATATTCATGAACTCTTTGTGGATTTGCCCTGTACCGCCCAGCTGTGTTCAGACAAATGTATCTTTATTTCCAAATGCAGGCTAGAGAGGCACCCCCTGCTTCACAAAAATTTCTGTCAGATATGCTATATAGGTTGAAAAATGGATGCCCCAACATTACAGAGGAACCTTGGGGTGACTGTCCAAGCAGCCAGCTTTGTTCTTTCTATGGTTTTGGAAGTTGTTTGCTCTACACTTTCCCTTTACTCAGGTAATATTATATCCTTCTTGGGTCTTTAATTGGGTTGAAGACTAGATAATTATAGTTTTGCAGTTTTCTTTATTACCGAATTCAAAACAGAAACTTATATAAGATATGTAAAGTTTATAAGATTAAGAAACATAAAAGCTTAAGTTGTTTATCAAAGATGTTTCAAGGTCTAATAAGTTATTTTTAGCATGATAATACAAGTTATGATAGAAAGTTTAGGTATAAAACTTTGGATTCATTAAGATAGGATAGATAATAGAGTATTTCCTCCAAAATTGCCAAATACAAATGGACTGGACATTTTAAATGTAATTCTTAACCACTGAGCCATCTCTCCAGCCTGTAAATGTAATTCTTAACGGATAAATGTTCTTATTGTATATAGTTTTACTGTGTTAGAGTTAAACCCTTTCCTTTTTATTTAGACAAAAAGGGGGAAATGTGGAATATTTGTTTACACTGTGAAGATGTGTCTTTATCAAGGAGTCTTCTGATTGGTTTAATAAAGAGCTGAATGACCAATAGCTAGGCAAGAAGAGGTTAGGTGGGACTTCTGGGGACAGAGAGGACTCTGGGAAGAAAAAGGCAAGGAAACAGGATGAGCAGTACGGAAATGAGGTAACAAGACTTGTAAAAAGAGTATAGATTTTAAAATATGGGTTAATTTAAGTTATAAGAACTAATTAGGAACAAGCCTAAGCTAAGGCAGAGCTTTTATAATAAATAATAAGTCTCCATGCTGTTATTTGTGAGCTGGCGGCCCAAATAAATATCTGACAACACAGCACTCTTCCATGGCCTCTGCATCAGCTTCTGCCTCCAGATTCCTGCCCTGTTAAAGTCCCTGTTCTGATTTCCTTTGATGTTGAACAGCAATATGCACCTGTAAGCTAAATAAATACTTTCATCCCCAACTTGTCTTTTGGTCATGGTGTTTTATCACAGAAATAAAAACCCTAACTAAGACGGGTGGGGGGGGGTAATCTGGCTTACACTTTTACATCATAATACATCATTGAAGGAAATCATGGCAGGAATCCAAACAGGGCAGGAACATGGAGGCAGGAGCTGATGTGAAGGAAATGGTTCAAAAACTGTGGGAAGCAATTAAAGACACATGACGTATCTTAGGTTCTGGGTACGTGTGTGTGTGTGCTTGTGCATGTGGATATATGTATAAGGTTACTTTTGCCTTCACATATGCATGCATAGGTGTGCATACATTCATATAGCGCGCACATACACAGGATCTAAGACATTCTTTTGTCTTTTGTCTTTCACTGGCAAAGCAGTTCACAGAAGGATTCTGTTCACCCCATCCTCCTAGGTGGCACACAACAAACTATACTCAAGGGAAAATTTAATTTTACATGTTTAGAGGTTTAGTGCATCGTATCAACACAATGATGAACATTACTACACTCTGGTTTTTTTTTTTTTTTTGAACACACTGATTTTGTCCATACGGTCTCCTTTAAATTGGGAAATATACTTCAAGACCAAATTGTAACTTGAACTTTGATACAAAAAAGAAAAAGAAAAGGGCATACATTTCAAATCACCATGAACATGTAAGACAACAGCAGGAGGTTTATGTTTAAGGCTGTGGTTGCATTGGTCCAAGTGTCCTCTCCTTGTACCTTGCTCCCAGCATCTCCGTGGAAAAACACGGGTGATTTTATATTCCAAACCCCAGAGTTTGTTACTCTGCATTCTGAATGTTGACAGAACACAGCTGATGTTAAATAGTCAGTGGAACTGGAGGGAGGGAATCCCACAATTTATTAAAGCTAAGTTCTTGAGCAATATTCTTTTTCAAATAAAGTAAAAGGCAAGAAAAGACTGAGTTTCCCCCCTGTATTTTGGAGGAGTTACTTTTTTTTATGTTTTTTTCTCTTTAAAACGTGGATAGATTTTTAAAATTACAGTACCTCTATGGTTTCATTAAGGATTAATGGAGATGATGTTAGACTTGAGCAAAATTCAATACAGGACAAGAAACTTATATGTGTCTGTGTTACGTTCATCTCCAACCTATGGAAATGTGGAGACTTTAGAACTAGAAGTATTTATGAACTCAAAAGCAAATGTTTAGTCAGACTTGCTTTGGTATATACATTTATCATCATCTTTTAAAAATTCAAACACTTTTACAATATTTATTTATTTTATGTATCTAAGTGTTTTGCCTGGGTGTATGTCTGTGCACCACGTATGAGCAGTGCTCAAGGAGGTGGAAGAGGGTATCAGATCCCCTGGAGTTGGAGTTAGAGACAGTTCGAATCACCATGAGGTTGCTGCGACCTGAACCTAGGTCCTCTACAAGAGCAAATGGAGCCATCTCTCCAGCCCCAAGATTTAGCAAAATCTTTTACTCTATAGCCCTGTTTAGAAAATAATTGTGTGGAGAGAGTGACCAAAACTGTCAAAGAGCCTGGTGTTCTGTCCTCTGTGGGTCTCTGTACCTCTCCTTCCCACTTTCCTCTCCCATGGAAACAAAAGCGTTGTGGGGTATCCACCGGAGAAGACTGCTGGACATGGATTTAAGCCAATAAAAAGTCTTTATTTGCCAGCTGGTATCCCAGTGTAGCCCTGAGCCTTTCTCAGGATGAGTGTTTAAACACAAAATTTATGTTCTGGGTTGACATACAAGAACAGTTAGCCAGAAGCAGAACTACAGAAGCTAAAAAGCAAGGTTAGTACATTTTGAGACTTTCCCAGAACTATATGGTCTTTAGAATAAATCCTTTATTTTAGTTTTGGCAGGTGGTGCTGTTTACATGCTGAGTTTTACAGCCTGAATGGCACTTCCATCATGGAGACAGTTGTGCTAAGGTCTACAGGCACACTAAGGGCTGGGACCCTGTTATAAAAAAGCAGTTTCATGTTTGTAAATGTGACTGTGATAGTTGTGGTGGTTTGAAGGAAAAATGGCTCCCATAGGGAGTAGCACTGTTCGGAGGTGTGGCCTTGTTGCATTAGGTGTGGCCTTGTTGGAGAAAGTGTGTCACTGTCAGGGTGGGCTTTGAGTTTTCCTATGCTCAAGCTACTCCAGTGTCACAGTTCACTTCCTGTGCCTCTTGAGTGCTCTAGCCCAGGCTGACTTATACCTCTCCCCATAGACTGGCCTGACTTTGAATTTACAGCAAGCCTCCTGTCGCAGCCTTTCAGATTCTGGGATTACATGTGTGAGCCACCATATTCAGCAGATTTCAGCTACGTTTAATTAAGAAACAATGTTATGTATTAGGGTAAGATCTGAGGAATGACTGAATGAATTCATAACAGTCATAATCTAAATATATTGCATCCCTTATCAAGCTAATTCACAAATATTTAAATTGTGTTCTTCTGATTTGTGACCTAATAAAAAGATGTTTTATAAAAAAGGGGGGGGGGAGGCTGTGTACAGAAGAAGCCATAGACAATTTCTTCTCTTTCAAATGTATGTGTATGTGGGAGTGTATGCCACATGTGTACGAGTGCCCATAGAGACCAGAAGAGAGCACTGGATCTCCTAGAGCTGGAGTTAACATCCAGCTTGGGTGCTGGGAACCGAACACAGGTCCTCAGCAAGAGCAGCAAACCCCTTAAATCACTGAGCCACCTCTCCAGCCATGTCCATGGACAATTTCAGTAGCAGTTGCTGGGAATAGATTAGCTGCTTCTGATCCAGAGGACATGTAGCATCTGTGCTTTTCTCTTTCTTTCTTTCTTTCTTTCTTTCTTTCTTTCTTTCTTTCTTTCTTTCTTTCTTTCTTTCTTTCTTTCTTTCTCTCTCTCTCTCTCTCTCTCTCTCTCTCTCTTTCTTTCTTTCTTTCTTTTTCTCTCTCTCTCTCTTTCTCTCTCTCTTCCTTCCTTTCTTCCTTCTTTTCCTTCCTTCCTTCCTTCCTTCCTTCCTTTCTTTTTTTTAAACTTTCATTTGTGTTTATTTTATGATGCATTCATTCCCGTTTTTTGTGTCTTTGGGGATATCTTTTCACAACCTCCTCTTCTAGCTTTGGAACCATTTGTTCTTTTTTTCAGTGAGGATCATCTCAGTGTGGCTCACATATGTGTTAATCCAGCCATGAGTGCTGTGAGTTCAATGACACATTTTGGGTGCTTGGTTCACCTGGATATATTTGATGACTAGAGAATCTCCATCTAACCCCCTGAGTTCAGAATTACTTTCTACATTTTAAAGCATGCACAGCAAAAATTCAGCACTCTTTTTGGGCCACCAACCCTGTGCCCTGCCCCACAGTTCAGCATAGGCACACGCACTGACTCCACCACTATAACTGCCAGCACACATTGCTTCTTCAAAATGACATCTTTCAGGGCTAGCAAGATGGCACAGTGGTTAAGAGCACTGACTGCTCTTCCAGAGTTCTGTTCCCAGCACCCACATGGCAGCCTGCTTCTGGCCTCTGAAGGCACCAGGAACACATATGGTGCACATACCTGTACAGGCAAACACTCGTACACAGGAGATAAAAACAAATCTTTTAGTTGGACGGTGGGTGTCACACACCTTTAATCACAACACTTGGAGGCAGAGGCAGGTGGATCTCTGAGTTTGAAGCCAGCCTGGTCTACAGAGTAAATACTACACAGAAAAACCTTGTCTTGAAAAACCAAAATGACGTCTTTTGGATACTCGGTGGCTTTTTGGATGTTCATATGCGTGATGGCTTGAGCAGTTTCATGGATTTCTTAAAGTGAACACAAAGAATTGAACTTCTTTACTTGCATTTTATAGGTTTTCCTGGGTCAAAAGAGTAGCAAGAACAGTCTTCACAGGTTAGCTCAGGCCACTTACAGGAAGAGCTGTTCTTTTTCTTTTCATTTTTGTAAAAATAAGCACAACCTAATAAATGTGACTTAATACTACATAAATACTAGCAGAGTCCAGGATGTCTGTGTCAATACCACATGTGGCAACTTCTGGAGATGAAACACTCCCCGTGGCAATGACAATGTGCTTTGGGGTTTACTGACTTAGTCAGCAAAGTTGTCATAGCAATTGTCATGTTTCTACTATTAGACTTTTGTTTTCACTGTTTTGTTTATTTCTAACACACAAGTTACACACTTTATTGAGACAAGTCACATGATATAAAACTGCCAATTTTTAAAATTTCAAAGTACACAATTCAGTGGTTTCAAAATGTACATTCCTGGTATATTCCCAATGTTGCATAACATTTATGACTTTCTTAACTCCAGAACATTCTGTCACCCTAGAACAAAACTTCACACCTCCCATCTTTCTCAACTTTGGAACTACTACCACTATTTTATTTTCTTTCCATATTTTTTTCCGTTCTGTACATTACATATAAATGGAATCATAAATCTTGTGGCACTTGTGTCTTGCTTCTTTCATTTAAGCTAATATTTTCTAGATTGGTCAATACTGTGGATGTTCCTTTATCGTTATGCAGAAACACCACACTGTTTGTTCACTAGTTGACGGGCATTTGAATTGCTTCTACATTTTGGTTTTTACAAATGAGAGTGTGGTATTCAAGATTGAACCCAGGGCCTTGCACGTCAGGTGTATGTTGTGGGGGAGAGAGCATGGGGAGGGACAACGGGAATTGGCATTTGGGGGGTGGTGTGGGAACCTAGCAGTAGAACTCCCAGGATTCTGAGGGTGACCCTAGTGAGGACTCCTAGTAATGGATGGTACTGGAGCCTGAACTGGCCATCTTCTGTAACCAGGCAATTTCCAGTCGTAGGACTGGACACCAACCCAACCACAAAACCTTCAACCTACAATCTATCTTGCCTGCAAGATGTGCTGGAGCAGTGGAGGTGCAGAACTTGGGAGTGACCAACCAATGACTGGTCAAGTTCAAGGTCCATGCCATGAGAGGGAGTACACTGCCTGGATGGCCAGGAATGGGAGGCTGAGCAGCCCAGAGACCTAGGATAGAAAAAAAATCAATACGTTGATTTTTAGTGATATTCTTATACACTCATAGATTGGTACTAGCCTAGCCAGCAGATGGGAACAGATGCAGAGGCCCACAACCAAACATCAGGCAGAGAAAAGGCCCAAATTGGAGATCTCCTTCAGGTTCTTCCCCCTCAAGCTCTAAGAACCCCATGGAAAAGGGGAGGAAGAATTGTTGGAGCCAGAGGACACCAGGAAAACATGGTCTAGAGACATCAACTAAATAGGGCTCATAGAGGCTCACAGAGACTGAACTAGCAATCATGGAGCCTGCATGGGTCTGTGCTAGATCCTCTGCATATAGGTTATGGTTCTGTAGCTTGGTGTTTTTGTGGGACTCTTTACATTGGAAGTGGGGGGGGGGGTATCTGACTCTTTTGCCTGCTCTTGGGACCCTTTTCCTTCTACTGGCTTGTCTCCTCCAGCCCTGATATGGGGATTTGTGTCTAGTTTTATTATGCATCTTATTATGCTGTGTTCAGCTGAAATCCCAGGGAGGCCTGCTCTTTTCTGAAGGGTCATAAGATGAAGTGGTTATGAGATGAAGAGGGTAGGTGGGGGAGGACTGAGAGGAGTGGAGGGAGGGGAAGTTTCCACTGGATGTATTATATGAGAGAAGAATAAATTCAAAAAAAAAAGAAGAAACAAAACAAAACAAAAAGCAAACAAACAGAAGACACCAATTGAGTGTGTGTGGTGTTGGAGACTGAACCCAAATGAGTGTGTGTGGTGTTGGAGATTGAACCCAAAAGAGTGTGTGTGGTGTTGGAGATTGAACCCAAATGAGTGTGTGTGTAGTGGGTAGCCATTCCAGCTTGGATATGGAAGTTCCAACCCCCATTGAGACTTTGGCAACTGTCACACCTACGAGGCGGGGCCAGGGGAGGCGCCTGGAGACCCGAGAGCTGGATGGACCAGCGCTCTCTCTGTGCACTCTCTCTGTGCCGGGACACTGAACGGTGAAGGTGGACTGTGCAGAGCTCCGGAGAACACCACTGGACTGCGATACACCTTCCCCAGACCCTGTGACCTACCTATTACTTAATTTGTGAGTTACGCCATTAAATAAATATCCTTTTAACTACGTGGAGTGGCCAAAATAATTTCTCCAATAAGTGTATGTGGTGTTGGAAATTGAACCCAAATGAGTGTTTGTGGTGTTGGAGATTGAACCCAAATGAGTGTGTGTGGTGTTGGAGATTGAAACCAGGGCCCGGCACATTCTATACAGTTGCTCTTCCACTGAGCTAAGACCCAGCTCTTAGTTTTTGAGACAGGCTGGCCTACAACTGATGATCCTCCTGCCTCAATTTACTAAGTGATGGATGATAAACATATGCTACTGTATCCTGCTGTATGTGATTTTGTTTTGTTTTTGGTGTTTTCTTTATTTGTCTTGGCAAAGTCTCTATTATGTAGATCTATGTCCTGGAGCTTGCTATGCAGATCAGGCTGGCCGGGAATTCAGAGATCCACCTGCCTCTGGCCCTGATGTCCTGAGATAAAAGGCATGCACTATCTCATCTGGCTATGTTTAACTTCTTAAAGAAATACCAGACTAATTTCTACAGTGGCCACACTATTTTATAGTCCTCTCAACAATGTTGAGCCGTCTCTTGAGCCCTGAATACAAATTTTACTGATGGTTTTCCCCTCTGAGCACCTTGAAAGTTTTCCCCTTTGTGTTTGGTCTTGATGGTTACCATGAGAAATCAGCTGTTCATTCCATGGAGGATCACCTGTGAGAAGCATCCTCTCTCTTGCCACTTGCAAGGTTCTTCGTCTTCCCATAATTTGATGATGTTGCATCTTGACTCATATCTCTGAGTATATTCTAGTTGAAACTGGTTGAGCTTCTTCGGTTCATGTACTTAATCAAAACTGGAAGCCATTGCCTACTCTTTCTTTGAACATTTGTTATTCCCTTTTCCCTGACTTCCCTCTCACAGCTCCAATTATTTGTAGGTTGGAACATTGAGAATTTTAAGGCACCCGATAGGTCCTTCTTTTAACACATCTCAAATCATGGTCCATAGTCCAGAAACGTCATTATCTCCTGGGAAATAGTTAGACATATACACTCTCAGGCCCCATCCAAACTTAATGAAGAATCTTTGGCTATGAGACAACCCGTTGTTTATTTTGTTTTGTTTTTTTTTTTAAACAAAACCCCTCAGGCAGATTTTAAGCATATATTTTATTTATTAATGTGTGTGCATGATGTATACATCACAGGCACAAACGCTGCAGCATGCATGAGGAAGTTATCTTGGGAAGCCGCATCTCTCCTTCTGTCTTTACATGGGTTCCGGGGATTAATTACACTCAGGCCACCAGACTTCCCTGCTGAGCACCTCTGCCTGCTGAGCTGTCTTACCAGCTCTCCCTTCTGGACAATTTGATGTATGCCAAAGTTTAAAAATCAATGATTCTGATGCTTTTGATTGTACCGATTTACCGTTCCTATGTACCTTTCAATCAGCTGATTAAGTAATAATTCCAGTCAAGTCAGACTTTCATTAAACTCCGACTAGGTGCTAAGCTTTGAGAATACAATGAAAACATTTCCCTTCTTATTGTCATGGTAAGCTGTCTTATAAGAAACTATCCAGCTGGGTGGTGGTGGCGGCAGCAGCGCACATCTTTAATCCCAGCACTCGGGAGGCAGAGGCAGGCAGATCTCTGTGAGTTCGAGGCCAGCCTGGTCTCCAAAGCGAGTTCCAGGAAAGACACAAAGCTACACAGAGAAACCCTGTCTTGAAAAACCAACCCCCCTCCAAAAAAGAAAAGAAACTATCCAGACCTGCCTTCATTGGATGCAAGGTAGGTTAGGGAGGCTAACCCATAAACAAGTGATAAAGGGCTATATAGTATATGCCCAAACAGAGTTTTGAATAGTCATTGTAAGGACTCGAGGAGGACTGGACACAGAAACTCACCCCAAAACTGGAGCAGAAGAAGCATCAGTTCTAGACTGATGCAGAAAAAAAGTCCTGGGATCCATGATGATTTGAGGAAAGGAGATGATGAAATAGCAGGGTGTGTGTGGAAGTGTGGTTTTGAGCAACTTTTTCTGTGTAGTAGGAAGAATTTACTTCTATCCTGGCTCTTAAACCCAATGCCCTGTGGCTGAGTCCAGCAGATTTTGTCCTTATTAGCATAGAAGAGGTATAGAAGTGATCACAGAGTGAGATGTGTGCCATTTATCATCTAGTTAGGCAGAAGACTCTATGAACAGATTAATAAATTGTGCATGACAATGTAAATACAGGCAAAATTCAACAGAGCTGTGTCATAAGCTTCTATCTACGTATAGTCCAACTTGTGAACTAGCTTGGTGTGAAGACAAAATCAGATCCCATATACAAGGCTCTTATTGTGGAAATTGACTGTGGGCATGCACTCAGTAATATCATAGGAACATTTGCTGTGGCTTGCTAACCCCTTAATGTTCGGGGATGTGTAGCGAGCTTATCTAAATTGAAACAACACATTTGTACCACAGTAAATCATTTTCAGTTATTTATTATTGTGTAACAAACCACCCCAAGCCCGTGGCTTAAAACAGTGGCAATACTTTGTGGATATGCAAAGCTCAGTGGAACAGTTCATCTGTGTCCCAGATGGCATTAGTGAGGGTGGCTCTGAAGACCAGTCATCTGGGAGCTTACCGGAGACCCTACCCGGCTCTTGATTCTAGTGGCTGGGGCAGCTAGCGCTCTTCTCTTTGTGTGGATTTTGCTGCATTCTCCAGCTGTGTTGAAGCCAGCCCCGCCCCCTTTTTTAAATAGAAGGTTCAGCAGTCTAAAAGACCAGATAAACAAATGGAGTTTTCACTTGGACTCTGCCATTTACTATGTTGCTCACAACAAGCCCCTCCTCTCCCCCTCCTGAATCTCTGTTCTCAAATTTTATAAGTCAGGACTTCGTCTCAATTGCCCAGAAGAAGATGCTGAGGCAGGACTTAGAGTGGACGTAATTTAGTTGAGAGTTAATTCCAGCACATATCAGAAGGAAGCTGGAAGGAGATACAGGGAAAGAAGCCAGGAAATGGTGCAACCAAGAAAATACCACAGTCAGTAACTGGAGCTTAAAGAGCAGCACAGAGTTACCTCACCTAAGGGTGAAGGGAGCCTGGATATTATTTCCATGTCGGCTCCAGTCAGTCAAGGCTTGAAGAAAGCAAATTCGAGGTGGGCTTGAAAAATCTGGAAGCAGAGAGGAGTTGCTGATGGACCAAAACTGAGCAGGTTTACAAGGAAAACAGTGAGATCTGAATGGATGTGAACATTCTTTATTGAATAATACTTTTCTTAAGATTATTAAGTAATTAAACGAGGTAGTGTTAAAAAAGAAAGTAAAAACTCCATTTCTGTTGTGAAAGTACTCCCTGGTATTTCAGTGGTCTTCATAACAGCATTTAGAGGAGCCCCGAGGGTCCTGGAGCTTTTCCAACGCTGCCCATCAGACCACTCTGAGCTGTGTAAAGGCGGTCTGCCAGAATGGCGTTACCAGAAGTGGGTTAGCCTTAACTGTGGACTTCAGGGCTGATCCATAAACTCTGTGCTTCTGCACTTACTGCCTCCCTTCAGGTGCTCCTCCGGGGTTTCCTCTTCACTGTCACCCGCTTAGGTTGGTCACTCTCAGCTCCCTCCCATTCCCATCCTCCACCGTGCTGAGACTCAAGGTCTGGTGCTACCGCCCATAAACGGCTGCAAATTTAACGTTAAGATACTGGGTTCCTAAGTTGATAGTTATTTGATAGTTTTTGAATAGAGGCGTGAAATAATCCAGTTATTTAGGAAGGTTTTGGGGCGCAGGCTTGGATGACAGAAAAGATGGAAAAGCAATGCACCTCCCCACCGTGTATGGATGCGTGTGTATGTCTTGAAGTTATTGCAATTGTCCATTTTGAGACGTTCGAGGTGAAGGATCTGTCTTGACACCAAACGCAGACTATAAACGAAGGGGCAGATAAGAAAGAGACAAAGCAAGGCACGTCATTACAGAACAAGCAGTGGCCTCTTGTCTAAAAGCTTGGGTACTAGTTCAGGCAGCCTCTGACAGCTTTGCAGTTTCCAGGGCGTGAACGACTGTAGGCAGCACCTCCCAGGAGTACTGCTCAGACCCAGACAGCCGACAACAACAGAGTAAGCGCGCCAATCTTGTTCTCTCCTCTATCCGGAAAACGGGGGAGTGGCTAGCATCCTCACCGAGACGCTGCCGCAGATGCGATGCCAAGGACCAGGCAGCTGCGGGCACCCAGGCCAAGCCATGGCTTCCTCTAGCTCTCAGGCCCGAGAAGGCGCTCACACACAGACCCTACCACCGTCTGGGCGCCAGGGTTTCCCCCGCAGCGCTACGCGTCCTACTGCCGCGCGCTGTTGCTGGGGCCACGGCACCGCCCTCCTTCACTACCGGCCAATGGCGGCGCGGCCAGAGCACCGCCCAGCTACAGAGCGGACCAATGGCGGCGTAGAAAGGGCAACGCCCTGCTCCCCCATGGGCCAATTGCAGTGCGCCCCGGCGCCCGGACCGCCCCAGCCAGGCGAGGAGGCGGGCAGGCGGCCGCTGGCTCCGCCCCCCTCCCCTCTGACCCGGTGTCTAGTCGCTCTGTCTTCCTGTTCCAAACCACGTGGACGCGTCGGGGGCCGCCGTGGTGGTCCCTGTCGCGTTCCCGGCTCCCGGCCCTCCGCGGACCGCGCGCACATGGCGACCCAGGCGCACTCCCTCAGCTACGCGGGGTGCAACTTCTTGCGCCAGCGGCTGGTCCTGTCCACCCTGAGCGGGCGCCCGGTCAAGATCCGCAGGATTCGGGCCAGGGACGACAACCCGGGCCTCCGAGGTGACTTGGGAGGGGGCGTGGGTGGTGGTGGGGGGCAGGGATCCCGGGTCGCCGTCCCGAGCCGCCGCGGGGCGCGTGGGAGGGCTGGTGGTCGGGCGGCGCGGGAGGCGCATCTGTTCCGGAGCTGCGCCACGCGTGGAACGATTCCCTGCGTCTCCTGGGCGCGGGTAGTAAACAGCTACACGTTTTCCTGGCTGGCGTGTTTTGCTACGAATCGTAGGCGTCGCCCACTCACTTCCCTCTCTTGAGACTCTTGGTTTCGCCATAAACCTTTCAAAGGAGAAAAACAGTTTATTGGACCAACATGTAGTAGTGAGGCGAGTGGACGGACAGACACTGAGGAAAGTCCCACCGGTTGGTTCCCGGTTCTCATCCAAAGCCCCACTTGGACACCAGCTCTTGTCGCCATTGTTTCTCGGCCCCCCACATCTCTTCGGGAGTGGATTGCAAAATTTTATTCTTAAATATTGTGCTTGTTTCTATTATTCACTGATGTGCGCAGTAGAGAAGCTTTGAGATGGGTTTTTGTTTTGTTTTTGAAACGGGGTCTCAGGTTGCCCAGGCTGGCCTCAAACTTGGTTTGTAGCTGCGGATGATGACCTTCAACTCCGGCTCCTTCTGTCTCTACCTCCCAAGTGTTAGGATTACAGGCCTGCTACCTCACGCTCCGCTGAGATAATTTTTAAGTCATAGACCTAATTGTCTTGACTTCAGGAAAAGGAACACCAAACAGTAAGCCACAGGCTTCAAGCTCTTGTACTTACTTATTTGCCGTACAAAGGCAGAGGTGGGTTAAACTCATCATTCGAACGCACATCTCATTAAATGGCTTTGGTTTTCAGGTGTTCCCCTAGAATTTAGGTACACGTTCAAAATCGTCTCTCGGATCTCTCCAAATTAAGACAGTTGAATCAAAACCGCCCTGTAGCCTGAAATAGAGAGGGGCTCTGGTTGGTTCAGGAGACTTCCTGGGCCAGGCTGATGTGTTTAACTTTGCAGAGGCTCTTGTAATAGATGCTAGACCCTTTCATCATCTGTTTGAATATGGTTTTTTGATAGTTTCGTTTCTGCCACTCTTGACGTTTTGTGCATGGTGATGGGAACAAGGTTAGAAAGGAAGAAACTAGAGGGCTTAGTAGGTTAAGTTCCTGTCTTCCCAGTAGTGGTGGAGAGAGTGGTGGCTTGGGGACAAACACCTGTAACACAGTCTCAGCACTCAGGAGGCCGAGGCAGGAGGATCATAAATCCAAGGCCAGCTTGGGCTACACAGTGAGTTCCAGGCTAGCCAAGACTACATAATTGGACCCTATTTAAAACAAAACAAAACCAAATTAACAAAATTTGAAAGAAAACAGTCAAAAAACTCAAACGTTGAGGAGAGGCCACTGAATAGTTGGTTCTCTTTCCCTCAACTCTCTTCCCTCCACCCAGCCCCCATGCCCACCCCCACCCCCCAGTTTTAAATCTGGTCCTTGGGAAAAGTTATTGCATAGTCTGCTTTGTTGTGGTTTTCAACCCCAGATTAGCCTGGAGACCTTGCTTCTGCTACGGCCACTGGGTACAGGTTGTTGTTGTTGTTGTTTTTAATTTATTTGTCCAGAAGTGCTTTAGCCTGGAGACCTGGGCTTTCTTTCACAAATATAATACTCAAAGATACAATTCAGAGTTGACTCTTGATAGGTGTCTTCCAATATAGTATTTCATATTCCCAAGAACTTGAATGGACTTGACCCTTGGCCTTTTTCTGAAAGGGTAGGGGATTCTGGTACCCGGGGAGGTAGTTCTTTTATGGGATGCTGTGGTGGTATTATGTTCCCCAAAATATTGCGCACGCTAATAAACTTATCTGGGGTCAGAGACAGAACAGCCACAATATTAAACATAGAGGATAGGCAGTGGTAGCACACGCCTTTAATCCTAGCATTCCAGAGGCAGAAATCCATGTGTTCAAGGATACAGCCAAGCATGGTGACTCATGCCTTTAATCCCAGAAAGTGAGCCTTAAATCCCAGGGAGTGATGGCAGATAGCAGAAAGGTATATAAGGCGTGAAGACCAGGAACTAGAAGCTTTTGGCTGGTTAAGCTTTTAGACTTTTGAGCAGCACAGTTCAGCTGAGATCAATTTGAATGAGGACTCAGAAGCATCCAGGCTGAGGAACTGGCGAGGTGAGGTAGCTGTGGCTTGTTCTGCTTCTCTGATCTTTCAGCGTTCACCCCAATACCTGGCTCCGGGTTTGATTTTATTTATAAGAACTTTTAAGATTCCTGCAGCAGGATGCACCGCTGTAGAACATTATTTGTTCACGTCTTAGGGTTCCATTGTTGTGGTAAAAGACTATGGAAGCAACTCTGGGAGGAAAGGGTTTATCTCAACCTAAGTTGTAGTCCATCAGGCAGGGAAGCCAGCCTAGGAGCTCGAACCAGAGACCAAGGAAGAATGCTGCCTACTGGCTTGCCCCTCCTGGCTTGCCCAGTTTGCTTTCTTATACACCACAGGACTACCTGCCCAGGGGTGGCATCACCCACGGTGGGCTGGGTCCTTCCACGTTTATCATCATTCAAGTAAATGTCCTACAGGCTTGTTGATAGGCCAATCTGACGGGTTGAGTGCACTTTCTGAATTGAGATTCCCTCTTCTCAGGTGACTGGTTTGTGTCATGCTGATAGAAAAACCTAACCAGCACACCAACTCAATGTCCTAGTATAACGGAGACTGCCACTTCAGACCTTGTGCTGACTGAAGGGCTTAGGAAGCTTGTCTGGTTACTTACAGAGGGACCCAGATACACATCTCCGCTTTCATTTGTAGACTTAACATGCATGTGAGTATGAGTACAGGTTAAGTGTGCATAATATACACATACATATAAACACATGTATATAGCCTTGGACACATGATCTGGGGCCATAGTCAAATCTATGGGAGCTTCATCCTTCTCTGCTTCTTCTTGACTCAGATTATGGAATTTGGAAAAAAAAAAAAAAAAAAAACCCAAACTTGAGAATACCCAGTACAGTCTCCAGCTGAAATGCAAAAAGCAGTCACATCCCCCAAAGGTGCTTGCTTAAACATCCCAAGGGGGTGCACTTTGGAGGAGGCCTGCCTCAGGACCATTCAGGAGTTGATTGGGCTTCATTATGTGCAAGGCTTTGGGGAAGGAGAGTCCAAATAGAAGTCGGTTGCCCTTGCACTAAGGGAACTTGTTCTCCAGCAGGAAGAACTTGAGTGGAATAGTGTGATGAGGTAACAGAAGTCAAGTGTGGTAGAGGGACTCAGTGGAGCCCCGAGCAGAGAATAGCCTGGCAGTTGAAAGGACGGCGTTCGGGGTGTCCTTCTGTTGTGAGAGTGGAGACGGTGGCCCTGAGGATCATTATAGGTGAAAGAAATAGTTCTTTTTTTTTTTTTTTTTTTTTTTAACATTTTGTATGTCTGTGTCTAAGAATGTGCCACAGTGCTCTCTCAGGTTGTCCTCTGATCTCTACATGCATGTGGTCATATATACATACCCTCCCCCATTCCGCACATAAAAATAAATGTCAAAGCAAAACCTATTTCTGAGCCTCAAGTTTTTCTGTCAGTAAAGTGTGGGGTCAAGTAGTCCTAGTTTATGGGATTATTATGGAGACTAACTAGTACTTAGATGTAAAGAGCAGGGCCCACTGAGCAGGAGGAACAGATGCCAGTTGGTTTATTATGATTCTACTAAGCACTGGGTAAAGTTGTGCTGTCTGGCATCTCAAGCCTTTCTCTGCTGCCATTGGAAACTTTCCAAATATTTAAAGAGAATTATGTTGTCCCTTTGAAGCCTCCCTTTAGGAGATCAGTTATACATATTTGCATATTATTGGTAGTTTTGCCCTCTGGGATGCTGGCAGTATTTAGAGACATTTTTGGATATCGCCGGGGGAATTGTCAAGTAGGAGAGCCCAAGAAACTACTAATACCCTACAATATACAGGCCTCACCAGGATTATTCTGTATATTAGTAATGATTCTATGGAAATGTCAGTACTGGTGTTTAAAAACTCCTAGACTTTAATAATTAAAGCTTTTCTTTATATCCCAAATTTTTCAGAATAGCAGGAACTAGGCATGGTAATATTTATATATGTAACCTACCATAGAGAAGGCTGAGTTTGAAGCCAGTCTGGGCTGCAAAGGAAGACCCTTGGTTTCAGAAGTGGGTGAGACTCAGCCATGCCCAAATCCTGGGACTTCAGGCAAAGAATTGATATGTTAAATGAAATTGCCCTTTTTCTGAGCATAGAACTTTAAATAAGAAGAAATTGGACTCCAAAGAAAGATGGCTCTGGAATGGTTCCAGTTAACTCTACAGACACACCTGATATAGTGTTAACTATACTCCTGCTGTAACTCAGAAATGAAGCAGGTGGTTAGCAGGGTCAAAGGCCAGCCTGGGTTACTTGGTGAATTCGGTCAGCTAGGCCATCGGTTCTCAACCTCTGGGTTGAAACCTCATGGGGGAGGAGGGGGTCAAATGACCCCTTCACAGGGGTTGCCTAAGACCATCAGAAAGCACAGATATTTACATTATGATTTACAACAGTAGCAAAATTACAGTCATGAAATAGCAACGGAAAGAATTTCATGGTTGGAGTCACCACAACATGAGGAACTGTGTTAAAGGGTCACAGCATTAGGAAGGTTTTGAGCTAGGCAAAGTCTCAAAACAGTAAAACAAAAGCAACAAAAATATAATGATATGCAATTTATATTTTGCTCTTGCACACAACCAATCATTGTATTCTTCATGTCAGAGGAGGAAGTGATATTTCTGTTGTTGTTTCTGCCATTTTATTGAAAGTAAAATAGCTGGGGTAGTTAAGTGAGTTGATGGATGTAAGTGCTTTATTTCATGCGGGCTGGAGGGTTTAGCCAGCTCCAGCCTGAGGGGCTTGTTTCCCTCTTACAGACTTAGGTGTCCTTCATTGGCATTACCAGGCAAGGATTATCAGAGATCCAGAGATCCACCTGCCTCTGCCTCTGAGTGCTGGGATTAAATGCGTGTACTACCATGCCTGGCTTGTCCAGGGTGTCTTTACCTCTGGATTTCACAAAGCCTCAAGGAGTTCTGTTGGTCTAATGATTTCTATGTAATGTGAGGGCTGAGTGGAGAAGTCCACACGAAAGATAATTGTTGGAATCACCCAAATGAGGCACTTGGTTTGGGTAAAAGCAGTAAGTTTAGGAGCCTGATGATAAGATTGCTTTCACCTGGTTGCTGCGCTCAGCTTCAGAGCCATCTTCTGCAAAATTAAAAGAGGTGCTTGGGCCTGTGGGAATGCTGTTCGTGGCTTGAGTAGATGTTGATCTGAAGTGGGAAGGTTAACCAGATTTAATCGAAAGAATCCTTTAAGCTTTGCCACGGGACATGCTACAGGAGGTTCTTCGAGAAGAAAAGTAGCCTTGAGTTAGCCGATGCATTTAGGAGATACGTCTGGCTGCTTGTAAATTAGTTCTTCTGAAAGGGAGGTGAACCTCTAATTTTTTCCCGTTATGATTTGGTGACTGGAATTGTTAATAGACAGCTGGATTGGAGGGAGCCAGATGACAGGTAACGACATCCTGTGCAGTAGGAGTCCCCTGTGCTTCTGTTGATGTTAATATGTGCTCCCAGGTGATCTTTGGCCCCAAAACAGATATACCAAACATGTCAAGAATCTGAACAGCCTGTTTTCTGCTCTTGTTTAGATGCTATAAAAAAAAAATAATGCTTTTTTGTTGGGAATATGTGCCATTTTTCTTTTAAACTAAATCTTTTTTTGAGATCACTGTAGGTTGATTAACAGAAGATTAATAGAAGATTCTTGTCAGTGCCCTACCCATATTCCTAATGGGACCATTTAGTCAAACCATAGTACCAAGAATATCACAGTCAGGATATCCACCCTGACACGTGGAGCTACAGAACATTTTCACAACTATAGAACTTCCCCTATTACCAGGTTTCTATGTGTCTATACAGACCACCCTAGAGCTCTTGGCCTGGTATGAGACTTTCTCCTGATATGAGAATGGGCACCTCTTCATAGGAGCCAGTGTCTGCATTTGGTACCAGAGCTTATGGGACAGTCCGGTCATTCACACAGTAGCTACCTTGTGGACCTCAAGGTGTGAGACTCCCTACCACCACCAATTAAAATAAATTTTAAAAAGAGTGTGAGAATCCTTCATGGGTGAGAGCTAGAGGGGGCTTTCCCTTCCGCACAGTTCATGAGGTGGGGTATCTAAGGACATTTGACTGGACTAGGATCCCAATCAGGCTTGCCAGTCGAGACCATCAAAGATCTAATGTGCCCATTTTTTAAAAGGCTTAGATTCCTTCATGCTGATTACATGGTTCACTGAGACTTGAAACCAAAGACCATTATGACAAGTGGCGGGCCAGTCAAACTGGCTGACTTTGGTTTGGCCAGAAGCTGCCCAGTGGCCATCCCATCTGAGGTTCATGATGGCGGCTAGCTGAAATTCTGCAGTCTGCATGTGCGGCACCGGGGGCCGCCCTATTGCAGACAGCACCTCCTGTACAAACTGAAGCCGACCTGCTGGACAGAGTCTTTGATCACACTGTCCCTAGAAGATGACCGGCCTTGAGATGTTTCTCTGCCCCAGGAGCTTTTCCCCTTTGGGGCCCTTGCCAGTGTGGTCGTAGGTAGAGGTGGAAGGGTCTGAGGCCTTGCTGCTGTGGCAATACCTGGAAATAGAGACTCTAACCACCCGATCAAACTCTGCCTTCCCAGCATGCAGTGCTGACGTAATCTATAGAAGGAAGGCATCTCAGAGTCAGTGGATGGCTACCGTTCTCCCTTTTCAACACTTGAGTGGAGAGAAACCATCGAGAAGACAATCCTGCCTTCCTCTGAAGTCTGGGAGGCTCCCTCAGCTTTTCACAAAGAATATTTTACTGCCTTAAATGATGTTCCCATCCTTCCTTGTGAGATTTCTCTTCCTGGCTCCCATCTCCTACACCATACACCAAAGAACATATTCCTCTCCTTACCTACCTGACCTGCCTTGATGCTGCCTCCCCCAGGAAACTAACAAGTCAGAGGGAAAAGGGGGAAAAGTTGCTGATATTGTCCCTTTGTACTCACATCCATTGTCTTCCTTGACTCATTCTTTCTAATCTGTTCTCTATTTCCAGTTTTGTCATTAAGAAGTGTTATATAAGCTGGGCAGTAGTGATGCACTCCTTTAATCCCTATACTCAGGAGGCAGAGGCAGGTGGATCTCTGTGAGTTCGAGGCCAGCCTGGTCTACAAAGCGAGTTCCAGAACAGCCAGAGATATATGGAGAAACCCTGTCTCGAAAAAGAAAAAAAGAGGAGGGGGAGGGAGAGAAGAAGAAAATTTCTATAAGTGAAACTATAGAGTATATGGAGTACATACTTCATTCAGCAACAATCTCTTAGGGGGCATCTAACTTTTTGATACAACAATGTTATGTACAAAGTTCATACCTTAGCATCTTACTAGAGTTGAGTTACTAAAAATAAAACCATGATATTTAAAGTAAGTTTAGGCATTGGGTTGTATTCCTAATTACCCTTGGCAGCATAGAGCTTGTGGATTGTAGAGTGAACATTATCTTAAGTTTTTATTTTTTAATCAAGTTTGGTCTTTTTAAAAAAATTCCTGAGTGAAAATGAAATGAAAATACCCCTCTCGTGTTCTCTTTTTAAAATTACTTTTGAAGAACATCTGCTCATTTCTAATTTTGAACTACTTTACACAGTTGATAGACTGGTGGGTTTTTGTTTGCATGTATGTTTGTGTATTCATGCATGCCTGGTGCCCTTGGAGGTTACAGGAGGGCATCAAATCTGGAACTGGAGTTAGAGATGGTTGTGAATCTTTATGTGGCTGCTGGGAATTGAACCCAGGTCCTCTGGAAGAGCAGCCAGTGCCCTTAACCACTGAGCCATCTCTCCAGCTCCACGTAGGCTGGATTTTATGAGGACCACAGTCTTCCTTTTTCTGGTTGCATGGTAGTTGTCTCTGTCATTCTTTTAGGTGGTGCCAGGTTCTCTTAGTACTCGTACCCATTTTATAGTCTCATCAGCAACGTACAAGTGCTTCGGTTTCCCTCCATCTTCACCAGCATTTGAAATGCTTTGTATTTTAGTCATTCTAGGCCATACTTATTATAAGTCACTTTTCATTGTATTAATTTGCATATCTCACCATATAGCTAATATTTGCTGTGAACTATCTTTTCATGCCATTGCCCAATTTAAAATATAGTTGTTTGTGTTTATTCTTGAGATTTTTGCATATAGCTCAGTGGTAGAGCATTTGTCCAGAATATTTGAGGCTCTGGTCTTCACACCCCACCCCACCCCATCCATGGTCACAGAAGCGTGTGGGGTGTGGGGGTCTTTGTTTCAGTGAGTCTCTCTTGTTCTAATTTCTGCTTGTATCTTTATTATTTCATTCTCTAGTTTTGAGGTTTGTTTTGCTTTTCTTTTTCTAGCTTCTTGAGGTGGAGTTTTGATGAAGATGTCTCTTTTTCTAATAAAAGCATGTAGTGTACAAAAATGTCCCACTCAATAGTGCTTTGCATTTTTGTTTTCTTTCAGTTCATTGGGATTCAAAATTTTTCCTTTGAGACTTTTTTGACCCATGGATTATTCATTAGCATGTTTAATTTCCTAGTGTTTGGATTATTTTTTGCTTTCTTTGTGATACTGATTTTTTTCTTTTTTTTCTTTTTTTTTAGATTTATTTATTTATTATGTAGACAGGAGAGGGGGCCAGATCTCATTACAGATGGTTGTGAGCCACCATGTGGGTGCTGGGAATTGAACTCAGGACCTCTGGAAGAGCAGTCAGTGCTCTTAACCTCTGAGCCATCTCTCCAGCCCCGAAGAGGACACCAGATCTCATTATAGATGATTGTGAGCCACCATGTGGTTGCTGGGAATTGAACTCAGGACCTCTGGAAGGGCAGCCAGTGCTCTTAACCTCTGAGCCATCTCTCCAGCCCTCTTTTTTCTTTTTCTTTTCTTTTCTTTTCTTTTCTTTTTATTTTTATTTTTTTATTTTTATTTTTTTTTTTATTTTTTTGAGACAGGGTTTCTCTGTGTAGCTTTGCGCCTTTCCTGGATCTTGCTCTGTAGACCAGTCTGGCCTCAAACTCACAGAGATCTGCCTGGCTCTGCCTCCCAAGTGCTGGGATTAAAGGTGTGCGCCACCACCGCGTGATTTTAACTTTATTATGGTATGAGGATATTGCTATGATTTCAACTCTGTTAAGTCTATTTTGCTCTAAGTGTTGTGGTCACTTAGAAGGAATGTATATTCTGTTGTGTTAGGTAGACTTTCTGTTGGTAAGAACCTAGATGATGGTAGGTCAGTGCTAGTTGGGACACACCTGGACCAGGAATGCTTAGATGCACATATCCTTGGCCCTTTTTTAAAACTTTGATTCCCTTTACCCCTTTTCTCAATGTGGCCACATGAATAAATCTTTTGCCTCCCCCCCCCCCCCCCAGACAATGTTTTTCTCTGTAGTTTTGGTGCCTGTCCTGGATCTTGCTCTGTAGCCCAGTCTGGCCTGGAACTCAGAGATCCGCCTGGCTCTGCTTCAGGTGCTGGGATTAAAGGTGTGCGCCACTGCTGCCCGGCTCTTTTTTTTTTTTTTTTTAATTAAAATTTGGCTCTTGTTGTTTGTTTTGTTTTTTTGGAGGCAGGGTTTCTCTGTGTAGCCCTGGCTGTGCTGGAACTTACTCTGTAGACCAGGCTGGCCTCAAACTCACAGAGATTGCCTGCCTCTGCCTCCAAGTGCTGAAATTGAAGGCATGCACCACAATCACCAGGCTCATTTGGCTCTTTCAAGTGGCTTACTGAGGATGGGTGGCTGGACTTGACTTCAGTCACAGGTTGTGTCCACTAACAAAGTTATCATAGTACTTGCCTTCAGGTAACTTACAGCACAGAGCTGTGCCACTTCACAGCACTTCATTACTACCTTATTCATCACACCATGGAAGCCTGGCACTGTCAGAAAGGTGAAGGTGGTACGGTAAGACGTTTTGAGAGACAGAGCACATTCGCGTAACTTTCAGCATTTTCCTGAAATAATTGTTTTATGAGTAGGTATTATTGGTTTCTTACTTAATTTGCAAGTTAAATATAGATACATTATATAGAGAGGAAAATCTATTGTATTCAGAACTCAGCATTGCCTGGGTGTTTTCACACTAATTCCCCCATGACTAAGGAAGATTTCTCTGGAAATCTCTGGAAACCTTCTGGAGCTAAGGTTTCTATTTTAGAAATAAACTCTGTTAAAATTAGTAAACTCACCATACCTTTCAAAACAAAATGCAGACCTGAATATTACCAGGTCTCTTTCACTAATAGGCTACTTGATTTACCCCTTATTTATGTGTTTAGTGCTGTAGTTAGTAGTGACATAGGCATTCTTATGTTTCATTACAGTGTTTTCTTTTTATTAGGAAAGAGACATTTCCATCCAAACTGGCTAAAATGCCTCCTCCTTAGTCAGAGTGGGTAATTAAGAAATATATGGTAATTATTTGGAGTTTTGACCTGCTTTCATTAAATGAGATTAGCTTGTTCCTTAGCTTAGTTTTGAAAATGTTTGTGATTGTCTTGCAGGAGCCCCCTTTATATGTTCTTTTTTACTCTTTGAATGATGCAATTTGCCAATAATTTTTATTTTTCTTTGAATGTTGAAAGTTTCCAAGGCCTTCTCCACTGTTCTTCGATGTTGATACAATTTCTCACTCTCTTTGTTTTGTGTCTTTTTGTGTGTGTGTGTCTCCTGTTTTGTTTTGAGTGTTCATTATAAATGTAGTAATAGACTAGTTTATTATAAAAGCTCTTGATCCTAGGCGAGCTTGGATCTAGATTAGTTGGTGAAGTACTTACAAACACGAGACATGAACTTGACTCCCCAGCATCAGTGATGTTGAGTTTATTGTTTTCGCAGTTTCATAGAAGAAAACCAAAACACAGAAAATGTGCATGCATGAGACAAAAATTGTGATTTCATCTTTATGTTATAAAAGTAATACTTCTTTGGGGAAACTTCTTATTGTTCAAAATTTTAAATAATTGATCAGATTGTGCACCTTAATTCCTAGACCACAGAACATCCCCCATTTTCCAGGAAGCAGTCTTCCAGACTTTTCCATAGTGCTATATTTTCTTTACCATTTCTTAGCTCTCAGTTCATCTTGTTTCTTGCTTTTCCTCTTCTAATTTATAAAATTTTAGAGTGGTAACCTTTGCTTTAGTAAATCCTCCTATGCTTTCATGATCTGTGTTTCTGTTGAAGATACTCTGTTTTGTGCCTTTTCCTTTGTCTGTTCACAATCTAGGAAAATGTCATGTTTCTTTACTTTAAGAATTATGCAGGTTAAGAAATGATAAAATATTATAGAATCTCATATATAAAGGAAATATTTTTTTTCTAGGCGATTGGACATCTCTTAACTGAGAATTGGGTGTGTGTTTGTAATTTGTGCCTTTGGGACTTAATCGGGAAAATATGACAATAACTTTACTTATTGTCTTGTTTTCCCACTATTTTCTAAAAGAACTTGAAGTCACATTGAATATGTTCCTTTTAACTTTTTTTTTGTTATAGTATGAATATTTCTTTGTGCAACTGAATAATTTCTTTAAACCTGATGTTTTCTCTTCCTTTTTTGAGATGTGGTTTTACTATGTAGCCCATGCTGATTTGGAACTCATTTCTTCCTGCCTCAGCCTCTTGAGTTCTGAGATTACAATCACATCTTGCAGGTCAGGCTTTTAAACATTCTTAACAACTGCATTGTATTAAAAATTTTGGTGAAATCATTCTTTAACTTTTAAATTGTGTGAAAAAGTGTTTGAATTTTATGTAAAATTTTATGCATTTAAAAATCCATGAACATGGTTCAAAGTTTAGAGAGAAGAAAGGAATTTAGAGTCTGTCTCCTAGTCTCCATTCTGTGAAACAGCCATGGTTACTAAGTTGTGTCTTTTCAGGCTCTGGATTTTTTTTGTTGTTGTTTGTTTGGGTTTTTTCCCCATAACTGTGCGTCCGTCTCTCTCTCTCTCTCTCTCTCTCTCTCTCTCACACACACACACACACACACACACACGCACACTCACTCACTCACTCACTCACTCTCTCACTCTCTCTCTCACACACACACAGTTACCTGCATAGTTTTACAGTTTTTCTTAATGCACCTTGGAGGTGGCTCACACTAGTTGAGTATATCAAAAGTGTCATTGATTCAAAGTGTTCTGCCGTGGATATGCTGTAAGCTAGTAGCCTGCTATTTGTAGACACTTGAGTTAGAAGGCCTTTAAATTGAAACTGTTATGTGTAGTTCATTGAAATTTGCTCTTTTCAGGTGGATCTCTGAGTTTGGGCCAGCCTGGTCTACATAGCAAATTCCATAGCAGCTAGGGTATAGATATTGAGACACTGTCTCGAGGAAAACAAAGGACTAAGGAATTAGCTCCTTCTTTTTATCCTTTATTTATTTTACTTTTTGAGACAAGGGTTGTCTGTGTATCCCAGGTTGGCTTCAAAGTCCTGGGCCTTCTGCCTCAGACAGGAATGCATCTGACCCTTTTTTTTAAAAGTGTAAATCTGGGCCTTCAAGAAGACTCAGTGGATAAAAGTGTTTGCAGTGCAAGCCTGGCAACCCAAGTCCTATCCCTGGAATACTCATAAAGGCATACAGAGATCTCTGACTCAACAGAGTTGTCCTCTGATCTTCATGTCCACACTATGGCATGCCTCTCTCTCTCTCTCTCTCTCTCTCTCTCTCTCTCTCTCTCTCTCTCTCTCTCTCTCTCTCACACACACACACACACACACACACACACACACACACGATAAATTTAAATTGAAACATTTAAAAGAACCCTAGAGATACTTTAAGACATAAAACAGTGCTTAAGAGATTGTACCATGAGCCTGTATGTCCCCCACCCAGGTCAAGAGGTGGAGCCTCGTCAGCATACTTCTCCCCATTCACAGCTGCTGCCGTGTCTCTGATGGCGCCCATGTCTTGCCCTGAGTTACACTCTGTATTCTCACACAGTATAGTAGCATTGTGCTTGGTTTTGAAACGTTACCCCTAAGTTTTTCAGCCTTCTTAATTTCAGGCACTAAGGAGTAATTCAGAAGGGAAGATTCCAGGTAGGGAGGTGAGTGGGTAACACTCCTGTGCATCTTGGCTTACGAGGCTGGGGAATTGGCTCTGTTGTTAGGCGAATTTGAGATGATCTTTTGCACCAGATGATGGAGCTGTACCTTCACTGCTGGGAGGACTCTGGCTTTCTGAAGCGTGTTTGCAGTGACCTGGGATGATCTGCCTGGAGGCCTTTTGAGGTGCCATTCTCTTCCTACTCATGTTCCTGCCAAGTGATCACTTCTGACTGAGGTCATGACTAAGAGCACCGTGGATTGCAAAACAACATGATTTTAAAGTCCCTCCCTCTTCTCTCCCTCCCGCTCTACTTTTTCCTTCCATTCCTTCTTTTTCTTCATCTATAAGATCTATGGAGCTTTAATTTTAGGCTTTATTCGTAAGTGCCTCTTCTTTAAGTAACTAGAAAGCTTGAGCAAACCAAAAGCTTATTTCTTTTCAGAGTACTTCACATTTACTATAAACCTAACTAGAAAGTGGCATTGTAATACAAATGGTACCTGTTTTTAGAAATAAAATGTTCTGTAGAAGTAACTAATTCCATCCTTCAGTTACTTTCAGATTTTTGTGATGCCACCCATAGAAGAACTTATTACAGATACATGTAAAACTGAAGCTAAAGAATCTTGAGTACCCTTGCTATACCCTTTCTCCTTGAGGCATTTGTTCTAAGATATGTCCCATCCCCAGCCAAGTCCCCCACCCCAATTGATGGCTGACCTACACATAGTATTGAACTCTAGTTTTGCATAGTTTCCTTTTTCTTTTAGGCAGGGTCTCACTGTGTAGCTCAGGGTGGCCTGGTGTTTGTATTCCATGCTGAACTTGAACTCTTGATCTTCCTGCTCCAATCTCTCTAGTTCTAGGATTGCCAGCACCCCCCACCATTCCTTGCTAAACATTTTCCCCTATACATAAATGCATAATGTATATGGTATACATATGCTTCTCCTAAGCATGGCCGCATAGCTAGATCGCTACCCTTGTGCCTTAGGGTCATCACTGGGTAAGATACACAAGCCTGGAACAGAGTGCTGTGGTACCACAGCTTATGGATCTAATGACAGCTGGGATGACTGAGGATTCAATAGGGAGGTAGAACATATGACTTCAATATGCTGGATAAAGGTAGGATTCATATCCTGGAAGAACAGAAGGGAATTGTTTATTTCTAGAACTTTCTATTTAATATTTTCAGACTAGCATTGACTAGTAGTAATTCTTCAAAAATTTTTATCTATCTGTGTCTGTCTGTCTGTCTATCCATCCATCCATCCATCCATCCATCCATCCATCCATCCATCCATCCATCCATCTATCTAGTATGTGTGCTTGTGGAACTAGAATTAAAGACAGTTGTGAGCCACCATGAGGGTGCTTAGAACCAAACTCCAGTTCTCTGTAAGAGCAGCAAGTCCCCTGAACTGCTCTGAGGACAGTTTCTAGGGCTATAGAAAGAAACCCTGTCTTGAGAACCAAAACAAAACAAAGAAATAAACAACTGGAAAATTCAATCCCTGATTGGTTGGGGTCTGCTGTAGTCCATGATGTTGTTATTAAAATGGAGTGTTGATGAGGGCCATTCCATTGCTTGCAGAATCCTTCATTCTGTAGTAGAGAAGTTCGGGTTTCCGAGGGAAGGGCTTGGTTTTGAGAGTGGAGAGGCAAACTCGTCATGTTGCTAAGGGCATGGACTTTGGAGGACAGGCAGACTCAAATCCTGGCTCTGCAGTTGCTGTCATTGGAACAGGTTAGGTGTGTCGGCAGTCTTGGGTTTCAGCCTTTTTTCTTTGACGTGGTAATGATGCCATTGCCTTGTGATTCTGAAGACTTAAATGACGATGTACGGTTGAAAGTAAACCTCCAGTAACAACAGTAAGTTATAGTCACCGTTTTTTGTCTGTTTTAAGATTTAATGGTGTCTTTCTGACTTTTGGGCCGATGCTCTTTGTATAGATTACAGGTTCTGCTCCGAGAGGAGCTGTGGGGCCACATTAAGTAACAGAGCAGGTAGGTGTGAGCCACTGAGATGATTTGCTCTCCCTTTGGGATCGGTTTATGTGACTTCTAGGGGTGCTAGTGTATTATAGGAGTGGGATCTGTCTGGGCGGGAGAGCTGGTCTTACTATCGTTCAAGAGTAGGAGTTAAAGTTCGAGGAGAGACAGGGAGACAGGCTAGAGGACGCACTCCCCTTTCCCACTCAAGCTCCTCCCCTTTCCCACTCAAGCTCCTCCCCTTTCCCACTCAAGCTCCTCCCCTTTCCCACTCAAGCTCCTCCCCTTTCCCACTCAAGCTCCTCCCATTTCGCACTCAAGCTCCTCCCATTTTGCACTCAAGCTCCTCCTGTCTTCACTCTCTTCCCTTCATCCCTTTCTCCTTTAAAGAGTTGCTAGTGGGTTTTGTTTGCTCTCACTGAGGAGTTGGCTAGCTCCAACCTCACAACAGTCCTGCCTCAGCCTTCCAAGTGCTGGGATTCCAGGTATGAACCCACCATGCCTGGCTTTTGACAAGTTATTAGATTTTAGATAATATCTATTAAAGCAAATTTGAGAGGCTAGACCGACAGATAGATCAGCAGTTCAGGGGACTTGCTGCTCTTAGAGAACTGGAGTTTGGTTCTAAGCACCCTCATGGTGGCTCACAACTGTCTTTAACTCTAGTTCCAGGGGATCTGACATCCTCTTCTGGCTCCAAGGACACCCAGCATGTACTTGATGCATACACATACATGCAGATAAAGCCACACATACATATAAAATAAAAAGAAATATTTAGAAAGGAATTAAAGAAAATTTGAGCATAAAATGTAAATATTTTATATAAAATTAAATTCTACCTACTCCTATCAATGGCAATCCATTCATTAACATTCTTTTCATGCATTTAAAAATAGATGGTAGTAATATTTTATATTCAAGTACGATTTTAAAGAATTAGTTTTGCAATGTGTGTTTGCCTATGTGAGAATGTACATTTGTGTGCATGTGAAGGCCGAAGGTTGACCTCAGGAGTCTTCCTGGCTCACTCTTCACCTTATGTGTAGTTAGAGGCAGAGCTCTTGGTTGACTCCAGAGCTCTCTGCTTTCGCTTTTAGCTGGCTTGCTCTGGTGACCGTTTCCACCTTGTACACTCTGGGATTGCAGGTAGGCCATCACCAGTTACACAACACAGACCTGAACTCTGGTTTGCTGCGGCAAGTGCTCTACCTACTGAGCTACCTCCCCAGACCCTCAAATACTCTTTTAATAAAAAGCAAAACAACAACCACAACCCCCACCACCAACAACAACTGAACTAGTCAGATAGTTATAGATCAGAAAGGGAATTCCTCATTTGTGAAACTGAAGGTGGCATCTACTTAAATTCCTCCTAGGCATTCTGGAGAAAGGACAACTTCTATTTTCAAAATCTTCTGTACTTTCTGCTGTTTCTTTGTTTGGCGTACTGATTACTTTTCTGCCACTGTGATAAAACACTGAGACCAAAGCAACTTGTATTTGGACTTAACAGTTCCAGAGCGGTGAGAGTCTGTCATCACGGGGAAGCATGGCAGCATGCAGCAGACGTGGAGGCTGGGCCAGGGAGCTGAGAGCTCACACTTGGGATTAAGCTGGAAGCAGAGAGCATGAACTAGAAATGGCGCAAGGCTTTAAACCCTTAAAACTCTTCTCCAGTGACATTTCCTCCAACGAGGCCACGCCTCTTAAACCTCACCAAGCAGGGCTATAAGTGTTCAAATGCCTGAGAGTATGGAGTATGACGGACATTTCTCATTCAAACTACCACATTTGGTATGCCCCCTTTGAGGTTTTTTTATAGGTTGGGTAGTTTGCTTGTTTGTTTTGAGACAGTCTAACTATGTTACCTTGGAGCTCATTGTGTCCATCAGGCTGGCTCATGTCTTAGCCTCTCAAGCACAGGGGTTAAAGTTGTGTGCTGTCACACCAGGCTTTTTAATAGGCTCTATATGGGTAAAATTAGCGTCCTATTAGATTGATAGAGTGCTGAGTGTACACACACACACACACACACACACACACACAGAGTTGGATGTGAGAACTGAATTGTTCTAGTCAGTTCTCTTTCACTGCCTCAGGTCCCTCAGGTGGTAACTGATCTGTCAGCCAGTTCCAGAGGGAACATGTTTTCTAGAAATGGTGTCTGATGGAAGATTTTATCTTTTTTTCCCTCACAGATTTTGAAGCAAGCTTTATAAGGCTGTTGGACAAAATAACTAATGGTTCTCGAATTGAAATCAACCAAACAGGTATTCTTCTCTGTTTCTAAAAGCACCTGCATGTACTGTGTAGGCATTCCTCTGCCTCTCATTTGAGGGGTATAAATACTGTATTATGTTAAAAACACTTGACTAACCATTTTGTGTTATCCAAGCCATCTTCATGAATGTGTGGAGAGGACCTTTTGAAACTAACCCAAGAAAGTGCTAAGTGGGAGATTGTAAGAAAAGTTCGTTATGCTGGATCATTAATATATTAGTTTCAACTGTAAAGACCCATGTGTTTATGGTATAATTATGTATATATGTACACACACAATCATACCATAAATACAAGCATAAATATATGAAATCTCCTAATCTTTAAGAGCATAACAGAACTACGGCTATAAGTTAGCGGTACAGTGCATGCCTAGCTTGCTCAAGGTCCTAGGTTTAATCCTCAACACTGGAAGAAAGGAAGTAAGGGAAATACACTTGATTTAGAGAAATAGACAAGTGGCCATTTCGGACAAAAGCGAGCATTCAGTGTTTCATATACTTAGCATATACGTAAACTTTCCGAATTTAACATGTGCAATCCCAGGTATACTGTATTGTTGTAGGTACTGAAATCTATTTTTATGCAAGTTTCTGTAAATACATTTCAAGACATTTGGCAGTCCCGTCAGCCCTTGAGCCCCTGCATCGTCTAGTCTCTCCTCAGGTAGTCACGTCACAGCTCCGTGGGCTGTGCTTTTCCTCTTCGGTGGTCGCCATTGCTTCCTGCTGGCCTGTGCGGGCTCGCAGTGTGTCTCTGCGTTCCAGTTTAGTCCTTTACTGTATGGATGGGTAGTCACTACTTAACTACCCCTGTTGATAATCTTTGGAGTTCCTTCATAGGTTTTCTTTTTGTTACTGGAACTATTATCTGCATTGACTAGGAAGTAGGGCAGACATTTGCTGACACCATGAACTGTCCATCTTCATTCCACAAAGGATTTTTTAGCCTTTCCCGCATGTTGACTCTCTTAGGAAAGAAGGCAAATTTGGATTCACAGGTGGCACTGTACCACGCAGATGTGCTGGTCTCTGTCTGTATTCTACCACACCTAATGGAGAACAGACCCAGGAATGAGATGTTCATCTGTCTCTTTGTAGCTGTGCTTCCCCTGGTAAATACAGTGACAATTTTTTTGGATTGCATGAATCTGAACTAGGATAATGATGTGGGTCCGCTGACAAAATAAGTTGAGATACTTCACTAACTAATACCAATTAAAATAGCTAACGCTGATGGAATTCGATATCACAAGAACCTGAGTTATGTGGGTATCGTGTTTGGTAAGTGGGGTGCGTGAGAGTCCTCATTTGAGGGGAGTGTACGGACTGGGCCACTGGTGTCTGAGACATTGGTCCACAGCCCTACAGCCAGCAGTCTGGGTGTTCTGGAAGCTCGGTGTCCGTCAGGAGCCTTCTGTGTTCCACTGTGTTCCACTGTGACTCCGGCAGCTTACACAGCTTCGGAGGAGTTTATATATTACTGCTATTAAATCGTACCCAGTTTATTCTTGTTCAGAGGCTTGGTGGTGGTGAGTCAGCTTTTGACATGAGGTGTGGATTCTGAGGAATGACATTTTGAGCTCCCTGGGTGCCTTATTCCAATTCCTCTGGGAATTCACTACATTCATTGTCTTCATACTTAGTTTTATTCCTGCTGCATCGTTTGTTTGTTTTTTCTCTTGGTTTAAGGAACAACCTTGTATTACCAGCCTGGTCTCCTGTATGGTGGGTCTGTGGAGCATGACTGTAGCGTTCTCCGCAGCATTGGCTATTACCTGGAGGCTCTGCTTTGCCTGGCTCCGTTTATGAAACACCCGTTAAAAATCGTTCTGCGAGGAGTGACCAATGACCAGGTTGACCCTTCGGTGAGTACTGAGGTCAGACCAGGGTGGGATTTTTCTTCTGTCTGTTGTCACAGGCCAGTTTCTATGAAAAAAGTTTCTTACAAGCACAGTTTGTTTTCACATGCATTTTGTTTGCCACTTACCTTGAGAGGTAGAGTTAGGTAATTCACTCCAAGACCCAGGAGAATTCAGACCGGTGATGTCAAGTTGGAGATGATGGTTAACATTCATCAAAGTGTCTTCTCTGCTGTGTCTACAAACCTTCAGAACAGATGCTTGCTGTCTCATCATGTCATGCTGTCTCATGCTTGACATGAGCTATGCCTCTGCTGGCTGCCGTGTGGGTGGAGTCTCTGTAAGGTCGTGTGAGCACTGAGGCTAGAGGGCAGCAGATCAAAGTTTTAGGCAGGAAATGCTATCTCTGGGCATTGCCTCAGTCCTATTCAGGCCTCGGCCATTACCTCAAGGACTCTTCACTTAAGAAGCTTCAGACAAAGTGGGCTTGAGGGCGGAGAAGGAATGGATGAGTGTTTGTAGCTGTGGGAAATGACAGGCTTCTCACTAAGCATGTTAATTTTCCTATAGATAGGAGGAAAATGGTTTAATACCCATCAACAATTTTCATTAGACTCACCATGGTTGTCAGTGTCTGTGTTAACATCTTGTGGGGAGGGAAGGAGGTTAGGACACTTTACCGTCTGGAAGAGGCTTCGTACAGCTGATGGCCACGCACTGGTCACTGAAGAGGCATCTTATCTTTTCTGTAGATGCAGGCCATGGCAGCTTCTGAGGGTAGCTGCAGGGTGTCGCAAATTTCCTGAGTGGGAAGGAGCAGTTCATGGCGACTACTCACACTTACCAAGGTTTCCACTGTGGTCCCATTATATAACGTGTTTCTGGGCAACTGAGGACTTACTCCTCAGTTCTCGGAAACTGAACGACATGGACTCTCAACAGGATGCTAAGTACAGTGCAGGATTTGCAGTTTTCAGCCAGGGGTGAAAGAATGCTGCTCTGTAACCTGTAAGAATTTTAAATTAGAGCTGCTTGCCCCATCTCCCCCACGTTGTCTGGAGATTCTAGGAAATGGTTTCTTTGGTTCAAATAGGAGGGGAGGACCCTGCACTTTGGTTGTAGGTAGGCAACGTGTCTCAAGTAATGGTAAACGCAGGCTTGGGATTTCAGCACTGTGCCCTCTGTCTGTTTCATACTCATCCTATAATTGCTAATGCTCACAAGCACTGATTAAACACGTTTTCAAAAAACACTTTATATTTTAGTAACAATGATCAGTTGATGAATTCCTCGGAAACAATGCTTTAACCTTTGTGTAGCTTGCTTAAAGCAAATCTGTTCTCATAGCTAGAGGATGCTTTACTTGCCAGCTCTGACTAAAGTGACCCTGTTTAACCTGACCAGACGATTAAAACCAGGGCCTAAGTCGGGTAAAGAGTAACTTCCTCAGCCTATAGCATCTTCAGGCATCTTCTTTTCACTGTCCCTCTGTCATGCTGCTCTCCGCATAAAGCATGGACTTCGTGAGTAATTAATTCTTCGCTCCAAGAACTCATTCTCTTGGGGTGTGTAGCTGGAAACTGGAAGGCAAAAGCTGGCCGATAGAGAGATGCACAGCTGGAGAGAGTCTGTCTTATTCTGATGAGCATTGCTATAACAAAGTACCTGAGACTGAGTAGTTGATAAATTAAAACTTTATTCTCTTCTGGAACCTGGGAAGTTCAAGAGATGGGACATATTGTAACGTGGTTGAGGGACATGTGAGATACTGAGCCAAACCGAACCTTGTATGAGAAGCGTATGTGAAAGATAACTAAGCCACTTTCCTGGTACTGGCCATAGTCTGTTAAATGAAGTCTGCATCCAATTCGCTACATCACCTCTAAAAGTTTTTGACCAGTGTTGCAAGGACAAATTTCAACCTAAGTTTTGGAAAAGACTGTCAAGATAGAGCAATTAGGGAGTGTAGATGTAACCAACTATCTTATTAAATAAGAAACACAGAACCAATGTAAAAGAGAAAGCCAAGAGGTCAGAGCTCAGAGCTAAAATCTCACCCTTCCTCCTGCGGTGGTCCTAGCTCTCCGAAAGAGAGCTACTTCCTGTGTGTATGTCTTTTCATAGTCTTTTTGTTCTGCCTTCTCATTGGTTGTAAACCCAAACACGTGACTGCCTCATCACTGCCTGTATGTACAGCCCCCCAGGTCTTAAAGGCGTATGTCTCCAATGCTGGCTGTATCCCTGAACACACAGAGATCTACCTAGCTCTTCTACCAAGTGCTGGGATTAAAGGCATGTGCCACCACCGCCACACTCTTGCTATGGCTCTAATAGCTTTGACCCCTGGGCAACTTTATTTATTAGCATACAATCAAAATCACATTTCAGTACAATTAGAATACCACCACAAGGGAGAGCTACTACAGGAAGGGAAACCAGTCACTGTGGGTTTTAGGGGAAATCCTCGCGTAGACTACCCTTTAGGTTTGTATAAGGACACTGTATAGTTTCCCACAAGGACAAAATATCCCAACAACACATTTCTCAGAACATCTCCCATTGTTAAGTGATGCATGACTCTTAGGTTTTTGGATATGTTTAGCTTTAATATCTAATAAAATTAGCTTATCTTTAATAGTTTGCTGGATCCTGCCCCTGCCACACCCAGTCCATTCTGAATGTGTTCCTAGGCCTTCTATATCTATTCTACTTCTGACCACCCGTCTTCTGCTCTTGAACCTCATTGGAGGATCATTGTATTGAGATTGTTCATACTTTTTTTTTGTTTTTTCGAGACAGGATTTCTCTGTAGCTTTGCGCCTTTCCTGGGACTCACTTGGTAGCCCAGGCTGGCCTCAAACTCACAGAGATCTGCCTGGCTCTGCCTCCCAAGTGCTGGGATTAAAGGCGTGCGCCGCCGCCGCCGCCGCCGCCGCCGCCGCCGCCGCCGCCGCCGCCGCCGCCGCCGCCGCCGCCGCCGCCGCCGCCGCCGCCGCCGCCGCCACCACCACCACCACCGCCCGGCTGGATCATTGGATTGAATCAGCCTGTTAGGCTGTGGCATCATGGAGATAGCAAGGCTTGGCGCCTGTCTTTGGGAAGGAAATTGAGATTAATGTGATATTTTTGACCAAAGCCATGTAGCTCATCAGAGGCCGAGTGTGGGACCAGGACTAAGGCTTCTTTCTGGTCTCTCCTGCTTATGTAGCTACCACCCTGGCTTCCTCTCACAGTGCAGCCTCCCCAGGCCTTCCAGGATACGGAAGAGATAACAGTAGTTGTCAAAATCCTGCCACAAACCCTCAGTGCCTTTGTAGTTACTGTTGGGGTTTCAGTGCTTCGTGTTTTGAGGACATCATTCCCCCGATGCCCCTACCACGTGGAATGAGCACCTGGATTCTTAGGTAGACATTGGGGAGTTCATTTGATTTACTCTGACCTGAAGAGAGAGCAGCTCTAAGTGTTAAAAGGAACATACGTGTTATCTATATTTGGAAGAGATTAATAAATTAATGTTATAGTATTTATTAATAAACTAATAAAATAATGCCATGGGTACCTATGAAAATGGACAGAGGTCCCAGTTTGTTTTCTGTGTGAGTCCAGCAGTCTCTTGAGTTTTGTTTGTTTCTTGAACTCTATCTACGTGTTCAAAATTTAATTTAAAATTCTTCTTTGAAATAACTTCTAGGTTGATGTTCTTAAGGCAACAGCACTCCCTCTGTTGAAACAGTTTGGGATTGATGGAGAGTCATTTGAGCTAAAGGTAAGAATGTGTGAGCTGGCTGTATATACCTAAGACATTTTTTTTATTTAACTTATTGGAAGAAATGTGTGCCACATTCCACATCATCATATATCACGATGATTTACAGGGCTTATTAACTGATGCATCAAACTGTGAACTGAAAGAGACCCTCTAATCATGGCAGTAGTAGCCAGCAGTCAGGTGGCACTTACGCTGTGGGAGGTACTGTTATGAACACGTACATTCCTGAGTCCTTCACACCATACCACAACTGCTGGTTAGCCGAGGAATAGAACTGCATGGAGTCTGACCTTTGCCTCTCTTGTCTGAGTCGTCCTCGTATAATTTGTGTCCCGGAGCTCCTGAGAATCTGTGGTGTCTTCAAAGGCTAGTGGGAATGATTTGACCTTCCTGGGTTGGGTGTCAGGGAAGCCATGTTTCCTGTGTCTGCTTTATCACCTACGTCCCCTCATCATTTCTGTAGATCTTACGACGGGGAATGCCTCCAGGAGGAGGAGGCGAAGTGCTTTTCTCATGTCCTGTAAGGAAGGTCCTGAAGCCTGTCCAGCTCACAGACCCAGGAAAAATCAAGCGGATCAGAGGAATGGCGTATCCTTTGCATTAGATACTAATTCTTAATTGCCTCATGAAGAGAATAGCTCCACTTCTTTCCACTATTTGCGTTTTAGGCAACAACCTCATCAAAGTGTTAGTGGTGGAATTGTAGTAATTGAGATCTGTTTTATTATGTGCCTCATGGTGACAAGGTTGATCATTCCTTTTTCTTCACTTAGTGCTGCACTAGCTGAGGATGGAAATGATTCCGTGAAGTAAAGTTCTGATATAACACATAAAATGATGTAGGGGTAGGAGCAGTGGCTGGGGGATCTGGGACGAGGGAGTGGCCAGTTATCTGGAGGATTTTGGGGGAGGCTGGAATCTAACAGTATGTTCTGTTGTGAAGTGCTTCATCTGTGTCCTTTGGAGGAGGAAGATCACTTTATGTACCTCAGTGTTAAGGTTCAGAAAGTTTTGAGTTAACTCAAATTCTACTCGGCAGATAAGGGAAACTGAGGTATAAAAGCTCTGTTTGCTAATAATGTCACATAGCTAATTGGCACAACTAGGATTTAAACCTTGTCAGTAACCCCAGACTTTTAACCTCTGCTGGAGGAGAGCAGGGACCTTTGAATGAGCCTTGAAGGATGGAGACTTGTGAAGTAGGCCAAGAAAGGGGGATGTTTCTGTGAGAAAAGGGCCTTTGCAGAGCAGGTGGCGCCCCACCATTCTGGGGAGTGGCTAGCAATGCAGGCCAGCAGGACTCCGGTGGTCAGTGATGTTGATGAACACAGTGGGGTGTGGATTGAGCGGGAGCCGGTGAAGAACCGAAGGCCATTTTGAGCAGTTGGCATTTATTTAAGTCAATGATTTTCATCTGGAGAACAAATTTGTGTATTAGGAAGACAACTTCCGTGGTCATGTAAAAACTTTCATGGAACATTTGGAAAGTATGGTCATGGGAAAAAAATCACCTAATGGCAGCCACTTAGAGGCAGTGGTCACAGAATTATTGTGCCCCACAGAGAGGCAGGGAGGGTGGTAGTCAGGATGGGTGAGAGCTGCTAGTGAGAGAGGCTGCCGAGGGAGAGCACCTGGCCCACACGGAAGAGGACGGGGAGTCATTGGGATGGTTTGGAGGCTTCTTCCCAAGGCTGCAGAGGGAGAGCACCTGGCCCACACGGAAGAGGACGGGGAGTCATTGGGGGTGGTTTGGAGGCTTCTTCCCAAGGCTGCAGAGGGAGAGCACCTGGCCCACACGGAAGAGGACGGGGAGTCATTGGGGGTGGTTTGGAGGCTTCTTCCCAAGGCTGCAGAGGGAGAGCACCTGGCCCACACGGAAGAGGACGGGGAGTCATTGGGGGTGGTTTGGAGGCTTCTTCCCAAGGCTGCAGAGGGAGAGCACCTGGCCCACACGGAAGAGGACGGGGAGTCATTGGGGGTGGTTTGGAGGCTTCTTCCCAAGGCTGCAGAGGGAGAGCACCTGGCCCACACGGAAGAGGACGGGGAGTCATTGGGGGTGGTTTGGAGGCTTCTTCCCAAGGCTGCAGAGGGAGAGCACCTGGCCCACACGGAAGAGGACGGGGAGTCATTGGGGGTGGTTTGGAGGCTTCTTCCCAAGGCTGCAGAGGGAGAGCACCTGGCCCACACGGAAGAGGACGGGGAGTCATTGGGGATGGTTTGGAGGCTTCTTCCCAAGGCTGCAGAGGGAGAGCACCTGGCCCACACGGAAGAGGACGGGGAGTCATTGGGGGTGGTTTGGAGGCTTCTTCCCAAGGCTGCAGAGGGAGAGCACCTGGCCCACACGGAAGAGGACAGGCAGTCATCGGGGATGGTTTGGAGGCTTCTTCCCAAGGCTGCAGAGGGAGAGCACCTGGCACACACGGAAGAGGAAGGGGAGTCATTGGAGATGGTTTGGAGGCTTCTTCCCAAGGCTGCAGAGGGAGAGCACCTGGCCCACACGGAAGAGGACGGGGAGTCATTGGGGATGGTTTGGAGGCTTCTTCCCAAGGCTGCAGAGGGAGAGCACCTGGCCCACACGGAAGAGGACGGGGAGTCATTGGGGATGGTTTGGAGGCTTCTTCCCAAGGCTTGCTGGTAGGGATGTTTGCTACAAAAGGTTGGGGTAGGGTGGAATAGGTGAGGGTGAGTTCAGTGTTGCACATGCCGATTTTGATGGCTCCAGTGATATAAGTCTAGAAAGGACATTGGAATTGAGGATCTGTAGCTCTGGGGCAAGATGAGAACTAGAAGTGAGTTGAAGTCAGCAGCCACGAAGAATGCAGAGAGGAGACTGGAGCCCTGAGAAGGATGGGAACACCTGGCAGAGTGGATGGGCAGTGCAGGGTGATGGTGGAGAGATGTGGCAAGCTGGAGAGGCAGGATGGAGCAGTTGTCAGGATGGGCGTCACTTAGTAAGGTGGCAGGGCTCACCGTTCTGGAGAAGGCAGAAGGGCAAGGGATTGGAAGCCTGAGATTGAAGATCAGGTCCAGTGGACATAGATGTGAGTACCGTGAAGAACTGTGGAATCAGATGTCGGGAATACTGTTGGAGTTTTGTATAGGAAACTGGTAAAGGTAGCATTGTCCTTCCTGGCTTTCCCTGCTAATGCTCTTTGAACCCTCCCCATGTGGAGTCTGAGGCAGAAGACACTTGGCAGGTTCCACATCCCTCCCTCTTGAGTGAAGCAGCTGGCTTTCCCTGCTAATGCTCTTTGAACCCTCCCCATGTGGAGTCTGAGGCAGAAGATACTTGGCAGGTTCCACATCCCTTCCTCTTGAGTGAAGCAGGGACAGAACACCTAAACTGGCACAGATCCCTGGCAGAAATCTGCCCACGGAAGCACTCACAGCACCCTTGCTCACACTCCTCTCTGAGGAGCAAACCTTCCAGCCGAGCGTCGTTTAACAAGCCGCTCAAATCGGTGCAGGCTTGCCTCTCCACCTGGCCTGTTTCAGAACCCGAGGGACACGCTGACTTTGGGAAAGCTGTGGTTAGCGTGGGTCTCACTTGTAGGGCTGGTTCCGGCTGGACTGAGCCTGTTCTTGTATTGGGAGAACTGTGGTTTTAACTGATGTCCACCCCCAACCCCAGCACTGCTTTTTCCACTTGGAGACCAGTGACCAAGTAGACAGGTCCTGGGAGAAGCTGCTGGTGGCCCATGCCACCATGCTGGTGTCCAGCAGCCGTGATTCGAGACCCTTTTACTGACCGCCATCCACCCACTCTGACAGGGTGCACACTCTCAGTTTCATGCTGCTGATCCAGAGCTCATGGTTCAGCGTGGAGGAGTTAAGTGCAGAAGCTGGGGTACAGGCAGGTGACCCGGGTGGGTTGGGATCTGTGGGGTCTGGCTGCTTTTCCCTATCAGCACAGAAGCCAGTTTGAGTCTTGGTCTGTTTTTGCATTCACACACCATGTACCACACATGTATATACATGCAGTGCACACCAAAACCCAGCCTTGTCCTCTGCTTTCCCTGTCTCGGAGGGGGAGCAGGGGAGGAAGCTGGTTTTTTGGTTGATTTGTTTTTTGTAGTCAGGTCTGTTTCGCTTTGAGCAAGTGTCTCATTTCTGCATCCTAGGGGCTTACCCTGTAGTAAGCTCGAGAGCCAGGACTTAAGGCCCCGGCGCGGGGTTGATGTGAGCATGAAATAAGGAGATAGGTGTGTGAAAGAACTTTGGGATCCATGAGTGCTGTGGGGTTGTCTCAGGGTGGTGGTATCTCCTGAGCTGTCCTAGAGTGTGGGTAGGCTCAGGTTCCAAAAAGATGGCACCCACTCAGTCCAAAGGCTGTGAGACCTGGGGCTGTTTGCCTCAACTGTTCAAAGTACATTCTGGACAGAAGAGCTGGTGGTGATGAAACTGGACTCTTTGTGTGTTGAAAAAGTCCTTTTTTTTTTTTTTTTTTTTTTTTGCTCTTTCCCCATTTCGGATTTGTCCTTTGAGTCCAGTCAAATATTGATTGAGCATTTCTGAGTACAGAAGTGGAGTTTGGAGAGTTGGGAGGGATCAGCAGTAACGTCCCTGCCCGTGTGGAGGGAGGACAAGATGTGTCTAGAGGGAAATGTGGGAAGTTCAAGGTCCTGGCTGGAGGACTTCCACAGGAGGCATCTGTGGACTGAAGAGTGATGGAAGGCAATTCAGGTGGAAGATGGCCCGGATGGAGGTAGGCAGCGGTTCCAGTCTGGGGCTGGACTCACTGGGCAGGCTGGAGTGGGCAGCAGGATCCAGGAAGGTTGTTCTTTAGCAGGGTTCAAGCTCAGACAAGGAGAGAACTAGCTGACAGGTCAGGGTCCATGCACTGCGTTTGTTTCTTAGTTCTCATGAGAATCAAGTGTGTTATTGATAGTAATTATTGGACAGCTTTGTAGGAATGGGCAGATCACCCTATGTGGAGTCCGTATGGATTGATATCGTGGTGGTGGGAAGACCACATGTTCTTCTTCCCATTGCTCAGTTCTGCCTCTTTGTCTGTGCATCTCCAGCTCTTGAGGGTATACTGCACTTGGAAGTGGGATCAGGGAGAGTCTGTCTGGGTTACAAAGTTTTAACTTGGGGTTATTGATTCCACATCCTCAGGCACCAACCCTTTTTGCTAATTTCTTCCTCCATTTCTGGAGTTCCCTTTTGTAGAGAGCTGGCTAGTAGTTTTCACCAGCGAGTAGTAGGTAGAGGCCCCTCTGTCATCACAAATGCAGTAACCGATTCTTAAATAGTGGAACATAGCTCTGTGTGTTTGGAAAATGTGCGATCTTTAAAACAGCAGTCAGTCCCCTTGATCTTTCTTTCAGGAAACATTTTCTGCTTCCCTGTCCTGTTGGCATCCTGGAAAGTGGGCTGGGATGACCCAGGGCCACCCCAGTGTGGTATCTGGCCTGGTCTTACATTCTTAGAGAGACCTCTTATAGCAGTCAGACTGCACAAGGAGCAAGCAGAGTGTTCCCTGGTCTTCACAGGGAGCCTGAGTGTGGCTCTGAAGAAGCAGGCATCTTCACACTCTAGAACAGTTACAGAGAAAAGGTGCTTGGGAAGTCAGGGCCGGGCTGTGAGTCCTGACTCATTTCTTCATTTCTATCTCTATCTCTCTATCTCTCTATCTCTCTATCTATCTATCTATCTATCTATCTATCTATCTATCTATCTATCTATCTATCTATCTATCTATCTATCTATCTATCTATTGGTTTTTCAAAACAGGATTTCTCTTTGTAGTCCTGGCTATCCTGGAACTCACTCTGTAGACCAGACTGGCTTCCAACTCAGAGATCCACCTGCCTCTGCCTCCTGAATGCTGGGATCAAAGTTGTGCACCACCAACGTCTGGCTTGACTATATACTTTCCGTTATAGGAATGAATCTAGATTCTTTTTCATCATGACTGTTTTAACCATTTTTTTTATAATAATGAAAAAAATTGAGTAATGGAACTATTAAGCAAAATAGTAATAGTTGGGAGACGATGGGATTGTAGGTCTCAGCATGACACAAACTTGCTAGCTTCCTAACATGCTTTTCTCTGCTCTGTCGTCCAAGTATCGTAACTTCCTTAACCCTGGGCTGCAGGTACTCGGTGCGCGTATCCCCTCAGATGGCAAACCGGATTGTGGATTCTGCCAGGAGCATCCTCAACAAGTTCATACCCGACATCTATATCTACACAGACCACATGAAAGGCGTCAACTCTGGGAAGTGAGTGCATTTTAGAACAGACTCCCCAGTGGGAATAATGCAGCACTCCTTTCTGGTCTTTATTTTTCCAGTTCTCATCACATTGGTTTGGATCTGAAGTTTTCAGGTTTCTCTCCCGAAAATGAAAACACTGGATTCTACAGTTATCTACTTGGGTTAAGAAGTCACTTTTTCTCTAAGGGGCAGCACAGTTGGTCCTCACAGCTGTTTGAGAGCCTCTGACCTGAGCTAAGGGTCCAGGTGAAGAAGGGGCGGTTGAGTGTAAGTGAGAAGTCTGGCCTTTACACTGCCCAGTGGAAAGTGATGGTGTCAGAGGTTAGGACTGGAAAGATGTGTACACAGAGTTGGCCCTTCCCTCGGCGGGGGGAAGGTCATTGACATTTCCATACCTTTTATTACTCAACCACCAGAACATTCTTCATTGACACATTGAGTGTAACGATGTATCCCAGGGTAATTGTAAACATTAAATTTAAAAAGCATGTGTGTATACTATAAATGTATCTAGCACTCAGTACATATTATGGAAATGGCAACCACTAATGTTGGCCTTTTCTTTCTGTCTTCTACCTTAGCTTAGATCTGGAATTCATGGGTCAGTTCTTTTCTGATGGGGATTGCTGAGGCCTGGGGGAGGGCATGTAGGAGCACAAGCTGTCTGAATGTTCCAGGATAGTCTGTTCTCTGATCTCTTGCTTCACCAGAATGTGCAGGAAAGAAACAGTGCAGGCCTGGAGGCCATGATGCCTGCCACCAGCTACAGTGTAGCTTTTTATAGTGCCGTGGACCCAGCCAACTGGTATAGGGTCAGATTCTGTGAGGAGTGGCCGTACATATAGATCAAGATACGGACATAATGGTCATTAGCTTCAGACTCGATTTTAAAAATTAACATATAAAACCAGTATGTGATTTACACTTGTGTTTAGTTTTTAAGTCCCAAGTTATGGGTAATAAATCATTGTGAAGTCATGTCTGGATTATTCTCCAATCTGATCCAGTGATGAATCCACACGAGTAAGGGTTGTTGCAGTGTAGTGTTTACAGCCTAAAACCCTGGGAGCTAGCGTTTCTTGGTGTCCTGTGTTGGCACTTAGACAGCATGCACATTGGTCCAGGGTGGTGCATTTTGACTTACACAGTCATTACAAAGAATAAGGCAGTTCTTTATGTGTTGGAAAGCTATGGAGACTGCTTTGCAGACTCCCAGTGCAGATCCTCAGTGATGTCTTGTGCATGCTGCCACCATGCTGGATGTGCAGTGTGTGTGTGTGTGTGTGTGTGTGTGTGTGTGTGTGTGTGTGTGTACACGAGCGACTCAAAGGCATCTTGTATGTTGCACTAGAATTTTCTATGGCTCTCTAATGATGAATGATATTTGTTAAACATGGGTCAGATTCTCTGGAACCTTTGCTTTGGCAGTTGTTATTAGCCTTTGACTAAATAGATAATAGTTTTAAAGAAGTTAAAAACTGGGCAATAGAATTCTTCCATGTAGGGAGTCAATATAGTGCATGCAAAACATCACTAGCCAGCGTTGGGGGTGCATGTCTATAATCCCAGTCCTGCTTGCAGGCTAAGACAACAGGATTGCGAGTTTGAGGCCAGCTGGGTGCTACATAGTGAAATGCTGACTCTAAAAATAAAAATGAAATAAACATCATAATTATACCTATAGTTTTTCTGGAATTCTTTTGGCCAGTGTTCTGGATATAGAAGACAATTTGAGAACAGTGTTGAATGGTATTAAAGGAGACAGCATGGTGTTGCAATTGTGTATGGAGTGTGCCATTGGTAAAGCTTTCTGATGGATGCATTTACTTTGCATTGGACAAAGTACATTTGAGGCATCAAATCTGGCAAATTTGTGGAGACATGCTTTGTTTTCTTGTTTACGGACTGGTAATTTATTTATTTATCTTCCTTCTGGCTAAATTGATTGCCACTGAGTTTTGTGAGGACAGAATCTCAGATGTTTACCCAGCATGCTCCAGTTCCTGGCTGTGGAAGCTTCCCCCAGGTGCTTGCTTGTTGGATGCATGAGTAAGTCAGTTGTGGTCCTGGACACTTAGGTTCTAGCTGTTGGGTGGTAGAAACATGGCAGAGACCACAGTGCCAGCTCATTGACTATATATAGTTAAGTGAGTTCTCACTTTAGTGCTGTCTCCAAACAAAAGTGCAAAGATGTAACTCCTTTTGCCCTTCCTGGTTTCATACTTCTCATTATGGGAAACATCTGGTCTTTCTCAGACTTGAAGTCAGATGGTGTCCAGGACTGTAGTACGTTCTGAATTGGCAGCAGTTTAGGGTCGAATGGGAACTGGAGAACTTCCTGGTCTCTGGAATCTGTAAGGCCTGCATTTGAGACTTACCTTTGTCACTTTTAAGATTTGTTTTACATGCCTCGGTGTTCTGTATTTCTTCAATGAAGAACACATGCTTGTCTTTGTATGCTACTGTGTGTACCTTTACTTACTCAGCGTCTGCCTTTGAATCACTAGGTCTCCAGGCTTTGGACTGTCGCTGGTGGCAGAGACTACCAATGGGACCTTCCTGAGTGCTGAACTGGCCTCGAATCCCCAGGGCCAGGGAGCAGCAGTGCTTCCCGAGGACCTCGGCAGGAACTGTGCAAAGCTGCTGCTGGAAGAAATCTACAGGGTATGTCGCCTCCTCTGCAGACGCAGGGGAAGGGAAACAATCTGAAGAAGACAACTGGTGTCTGTCTTTATTCCTTTCTAAGCACTCAAGCTAGAGAGCTACCCTCCGCTTGTGCACCAGGCGTTTAGAGTGAACTAGTTTAATGCGTTCACTGAATTAGTTCATGAGCAGAGAGCTGGCTCTGTTGGGACATAGAACAAATAAATTTTAATGGAGACAGAGGAGAGAAATGGAGCAGTCAGAAAAGGGAGTGAGCTTCAGAACGAAACACAGAAGCAGGGAAAGTAACGTGGAGGCTGGCACACGGACCTGACCAAAAAGAACAAGCGTCCTTGTTCTCGGTCTCTCGCTCTTTCCCCATCTGTTTTTATTTTATGTGCATGCATGTATATTTGTGTACCACATGCATACCTGGTGCCTGCAGAGGCCAAAAGGTTGTCAGGTCCCCTGGAACACGTGGCTGTGAGCCACTGTTTGGGTGCTGCGATGAATCTGGGTTCTCTGCAAGAGTAGCCAGTGTTCTTAACCACCAAGCCATCTCTCTCCCCTGGGATTACTCTCTCTTATTTCCCCCCTACCCCCAGTTGTTCTTATGTGGAGATAGGGACTCACCTTCAGATTTGTCAAGGTAGAAATCTGGGCTTGTATGTGGATAGATTTCACAGTATATTCTAGAGTATTGAAGACTGCCTAGGGAAGGCCAGGCTGTCACAGCATGGTGGAGGCTCTGGAAAGTGTGAGAACTGAGCAGTGGTAAAGAGAGACTTCACCATTTTGCTTCTGCAGTTCTATGGGTAGGATTCAGTCAGGTTGACTGCGTCCTTCATGGCCACAAACTGTTGATCACAGGTGCAGTAGACTCATCAAAAGCACACATTGCACTGTGCCACAGCTGAGGTGACTGAAAGTGAGGAGGAGATTGTGGGAAGAGAAGATCTAGCAAGAGGAAAATACGTTTCTAAGAGAGCGCGTTAAGGATCCAATTCCCAGAATGACCACACAGTGGAGGATTGCTGAACATGGCAGCCTGCTCTGCCGAGCCAAGCCTAGCGTGGAAACCTGCCCAGTGGTCATGTGACAAAAGTCAGCATTCTCACTGTGGGGACAGGGGGACTGAACTGTTTCAGAATTAAGTAAGCCCTGGTCCTAAGTGTCTGTGTTTAGCCTCATTAGGTTAGGAGAGCCTCCTGATATACCTGAAGAGCATGCATGGCGTAGCCACTGTGCGTGATGATGCTGGGAGCAGTGGATGCTGGGAGCAGTGGAGACAGGAGATCAGGTCCTCCGCAAGACGTGGCCTGTCAGGAATCTTGGGTAGCCCAGGGCTGGTGCAGGTTTTTTGGTGCCCAATTCAGTTCATTTTTGATGACAGATTTGGCGTTGGTTTTGAAAGATAAGTGATTAGATGTGTGTGTAGGTAAATGATGAAGCCATCGATTCACCCATTACTTAATTCATGAAGTTTTATTAAATTTTCCATCTCCATGTTGTGTTGGGGAAAGGATGTGGTGGGAGCTAGCTTGTCTGTCTCTGAGATCCTTGTTGGCTTGTGTAGGTCTTCTCTTCCTGACCTTGTGGGCTGGTTCGTCCTCTCTCCGACTGTGGGGACACTTCTGTCCCTTTCTAGTAGACTGTGGGAAAATGAAAAACACTGTGTTCCAGAGAAGTTCAGCAGACACCCATGGGCACAGCTGGAGTTGGGGTTTCATATCATTAGTAGCAGACTCCAGCCCTGGGGTAAAAGCATAGCCTACTAGTTCCAGGAGGAAAACACAGCCTGGATTAGGTATTGAATTCTTATCTTTAAATGAGATCTTTTAAAAACCATTATTGTTCCTCAACGAAATTTGCTTTGTTTTAGTCATTAAGAAAACTTCGTGTGAATGTCCTAGTGTTTAATTAGTAAAAGGATGAAATACTGAATGCTCTTTTGACTACTTCTCTGTCGGTCTGTCTGTGATGTGACATGTAAATGATAACCCCGCCCCCATCTGAAGGTGCTCCTTTTTTTTTTTAAACAAAATTGTGAGTCTCTGACCCGGTTCCTCCTGCTCATGGGTTACCATGCCCTACTGGTTTTTCCCTGCTGTTCCAGCCACTGCCCTGCTCTCTTTCCGCCTCACCTCACTTCACACTCCCGTGGGAGCTGCTCTCCTTGTCTTCAGAGGGGAGGTCCTTTCCACATCCCCTTCAGCCTCCCTCTCAGTCTGTCTTGCCCTCCAACCTTGACTTGATCTCTTCACGACTGTGCCAGAGCCCTGTGCTGGCTCCTTGCCTTCCCGGAATGCAGTTGGTATTTGTGACCCAGGCCCCACCTCAGGTGTCGCCCCTCCCCCTTACCCTGAGATCACACGTGTCTGTCAAGAGCCTGGCCTCTCTCCCATTGGCTGGCAGCCATTCCACCATGCTGCTCTTCTCCTCTTTCCAAGGCCTGCCTATCCCTCCAGGCCATTTCAAACGCCTGCTCCCCAAAGCCTGCTTCTGTTGTTGGACAAGTCACACCCTCATCTGTGCCCTCACATCTTGTAACAGCCCCCCCCCCCCCAGCCTCAGTGGTGTCCTGTACACGGACCCTGACATCTTTATTGCATTAACATCTCACTCCAGTACCTAATACAAGTCAGCTGAGGATGGTGCAATAGAGCTCCGCGCAGGAAACAGACAGAAGAGGATAGTTTAATTTTAGGCGGTCTCAGGAAAATGATCAAGAGCCGTGAAACAATTAGTTTTGTTCGTCAGACTTCCTGTTGTGTATGGACAAGCAGCTTTTGTCCTAAAGTTTGCTGGATAAATGAAAAATGATTTTTGTTCTTTATTAACTTAAGGAGAGGAATGGGTTCTCAAAAGACCTACTAAACTGAGAGACAGCCGAGGACTGTTTGCTCCTGGGAGTTGGGTTACTGCCTGCCCTGCTTGCATTCAGAAAGGAAGGAGTTACACCCTGTAAGCATCCCTGACTGGCTACCTGTTGTACTCAGGGTCTAGCCTTGGACAGCAGTGAGCCATGGTCACAAACTGGATTTTTTCTTAGATAAGTAAGATGGGTAGATGTTTCATAACATCCTGCTTATACTCTGTAAGGGTGTGTGTAAGTTGATATTGTTATAGTTACCCTAGAACGAATAATCAGGAATAAAGGCTTTTTTAAAGACACATATTTAAACAGCAACTCAGCTGACATGGTTGGAAATACAGGATGAAGAAAGGAAGCAACCCAAACAGTTGTCCTTCAGGATGAACATTTTGAAGAAAATTGTGTTTTGCCTATGCTTGGAAGAAAAAACAGGAAAGGAGTCTTGGGGAGAGATAACGTCTTAGTAATGAGAACAGGTGGTCTGACCATGGCCCTTGGCAGTGCCAAGTCATGGGAAGAGGCAACGAGCAGTTCAGAGCAGATGGGATGAGGGCAGGGACGCGTCCAAGATAGTCGCTCTGTGTGTGATTGACTGCTCTGAGACACACTCAGTGAGCATAGGTCGTCTGCTCCACCCTTGGGCAACCTCACTGGTCCTCGAACTGTGCATGCCTGCTTTTACTCGGTAAGATGATGCCCTCCATTGCCCCAGTCATGAAGGGAGGAGTTTCATTGTTTTCCCACTCGAGGTATGCCCGGGAATGCTGATTTCCTGTGTTGTCCTGTTGTCAGCTGTTGCTTGGGTTAGCCCGAGCTGGTTGCTAGACCAGTTGTCCTCCTCAGGAGCCCATGTTCTGTTGTTGCTGTGTGAACTGCAGCGCTCTGCTCCAGAGCCTCTGGTATCCTGATGGTTTCTGCCTTCCTCTCCCTGCTTGCTGGTTCCTCTTTCTGTTTGTACTAGAATTAATCACTAGAGTGTTTGTGTTTACAGGGCGGATGTGTGGACTCGACCAACCAAAGTCTAGTTCTGCTGCTCATGACCCTTGGACAGCAGGACGTTTCCAAAGTCCTGCTGGGACCTCTCTCGCCCTACACGTAAGCTCTTTTCAGTGGACCTCACTGTTCTGTTCCATTTGATTTTCCGATCGTACAGAATGACAAGATGTGCTGTGTGTAGCCTGTGACCACAGCAGTGTGCCTGTTTGTGCTGGTCTTTAGCAGCCAGCAGTTGTGACTGTCGGCCTGGTGTTTGGTCACACATGGGGTTGGGACTTCCCTTCTTCTATGACAGCTCTTGTCCTCATGTTATCTGAGCTGTGTCCGGTATAGATTGGGCAGGTCTTGTGTCTGTACTTCATATTTTGTTAATTTTCTGGAGATAAACTTTTATATAGCTTGAAGTTTTTCCAATCCCATCTTTCGCTAGCATTCTTACTGTGGCAAATGGGTTATTTTTCCATTGGTATGAAATATTAGCTGCCTGGGAGAGATGAATTGATAGGAATGTTAGCAAACCAGTTGGGAAGTTATAGAGGTGAGTTCGAGCAGTTTGGATATTAGCAGAAATTAACTGCTAAGGTATAAAAACTTGCATACTCCAAAAACAGTAGCTAGCCAGAAGAGTCAGCTTACAGAGCGCAAAGTGAAAGAAGGATTTCTAGTCAGGAATAAGTGAGCAGGTTTGAAAATAGGCTTTGTGTGCGTGTATGCGTGCATACGTGTGTGTGTGTGTGTGTGTGTGTGTGTGTGTGTGTGTGTGTGTGTGTGTGTGTACATGCATGTATGTGTACATGCGCATGTACTTACGTGCTTACAGACTTAGAGGTAGCTGTGTGACCAGCTAGGGGTGGTAGATTGGGGAGGTGCAGGTAACCTGAGACTGAACTGTCCTTTTTCGGTTATCATGGTACCGATGCTGTGTATCTGAAAGGTACAGTACTGTGATAACTGAAGAATGGTGGTGCCATCACGTTGGGGTGGGGGCAGCACTTTGGCAACCGGGAACTTGGAAGAGAATCTTTTACCTTTTGAGCTGGCAGTGGGAGTTTTTTAGAATAGAAGATGAAAGAGAACTCAGTGTTAGCAGCAGGGGAAACTGATAAGCAGGACCTGAAGAGCCACACATTATCTCCCGATAATGTGTGTAAAGCTGTGTAAAGCGTTTCACAGGACAGGAAACCTAGAGTTGAGTAATCCGACCACTTCAGTAGTCAACATTGCTCAAAGAGAATGGCACTGGGGCATCCAGAGAGGAGGTGGAGGCGAGCACATGGCCCAGGTGCAGGAGTCGCCTCCCTTCAGAGCTGCCTGAAGCAGCTGGTGGCGGTGTGAGCATCCTGGGGCTGTTGGCCTCTTAGCTGGTCAGGGCTGTGTCCAGCTTCTGCTCCAGGGCAGCGGAGACCTCGTGGCTCTCCTGGAGACAGCAAGAGCCACTGTCTCCAGATGTATGTGGTCCAGGGCTTGGGCCTTGGCAGGACATCATGTGAACTGGGAATACTGGTTTTTTTTCTTGATGCTCTTTTAAAAAGTGGTTTTTGGAGAGTGTTTCAGTTTGGCTTTGGGGCCTTGTATAATCTTTTAATGTCTACAGCCTCTCTGGAGATGACTAGGATGTGACTGTTCCCTCCTCAGCATGTCCTTCACCACATAATCCTTTTAGGTTTCCTTTCTTCTTCCTGCAGCTCCTGGGAAAACAGTAGTCTGCTCTGAGTGGAGCGTTAAAAGAATAGACCAGATAGGAGCATTCTGTGCTTGGAGATTTGGGCCTGAAGCTTAGACACGTGCTCCTTCCTCTGCGGTTTTATGCAGAGGGCTTTTCCTCGGGTGGGAAAGTGCACCGGAACCCCTCCTGACATACCCCACCTGCCCCAAGCACTTTCCGATGTAAGCAAGCACAGTCCAAGGAAAGGAAGTTATGTTCAGCCAAGACATGGCTGTGATTGGGACCCTTTTGTCCTTAATCTTGTGGAAGGCTCCAACATCTCAGAAAGATAATGGATGAACCTGGGACCTTACAAGCATAATTGCATCTATCTATTAATGGGACAGGTTCCATGACTCACCATGGGGGTGGGGAGAGTATCACGTGCATTTTCTTGTGCCATTAAAGTCATAAAACCCAGTTTTTAAACCTCACTTTCCTCAGGGAAAGCAGAAGGAAGAGTCTTGGTTTGAAAAAAGCGTGTATATTTGAATATTGTTGACTTCCAGTTGGTGACAGTATTTCTACCCTGTGCCTCAGAAGCTTAATTTTTAGTTTAGGAGAGATTATACTTTATTTAAAAGTTGAAATAACATCTATATATCTATATCTATCTATATATCTATAGATAGATATAGATATAGATATCAGTATATCATCAGGTGTCTTAGAATGCTCAGAAATCGTGACGGGGTCAGAGCTAGCAGGCGTCGGCTTTCTGCCTGTGCATAAGGCCTTGGAGTCCAACCTATGTGGACCTGAGCGCTGTCTGTGCCGCAGAGCCACCAGGAGGCTGACGGTGAGCATCTCCTGCCCGCTGTCAATAACATGGACGGCCCTGAAGTCAGCAGCTGTGCAGACAGACTGAAGCGTGGCTGGTCCGGTGCTTGGCAGCATTCCTGGCACCATATCTGAGGAACTCATCCTGCCTAGACACCCCACATCCCAGTCTGTTCTCCTCATCATGTCACTTTGAATGCCAGGAGGTAGAGTCGGCTGTATATTAGCTACCGAGCTGTCTATCAATCTGAATTGATTGACTTCTAGTCACACTTCTTCACCAACCGTACATTCTTATTTATTCTTCCCCAGAATTGTGGAAGTGGTGTTTGTTTAATAGACACAGTGTTTACTGTGAGCAGAACACTTGTTTGGTTGGTTTTTGGTTTTGTTTGTTTCTGTTTCTAGTACTACAGATCAAACCAGTGAGTGCCGTATGCTGTTTAGCCAGGTGAGTGCTCTGCCACTCAGCTAGACGAGCGAGCCTCAACCCCCAGATAATATTTGGAAAATGGCTTTTTTTTTTTTTTGAGATTGTAATAGAATTACATCATTTTCCCCTTTCCTTTCTCCAAACTCTCCCATAACCCTTCCTTGCTCTCTTTCAAATTCATGTTCTCTCTTTCATTAATTGTTACATGCATGCATGCATGCATACATACGCCTAAATGCATAAATACAGTCTGCTCAGTCTGTATAATATTCCTTGTATGTATGTTTTCAGGGTTGACCATTGATACTAGATAGCCAATAGATGTGCCCTTCCCTGGGGAAGGCTGTCTCTCCTGTTCTCAGCATTTCCTAGTCGCCTCTCGTTCTTTGTATAGGGCGGAGGCCTCCTGGGCTTTCCCACCCCGTCCACTTCAGCATGTCTATTGTTGTCCTTGTTCAGCTCATGTTTAGGCAGTCATGCTGGTCAGACTCTGACTTTTCTAGAAGCCACAATCTCACAGTAAACTACATGATCCTTTGGCTCTTAAAATCTTTCCACCCCCTTCCAGAATGTTCCCTGAGCCTTAGGTATGGGAATTGTAGGCATATTTATCAGTTGGGACTGGGCTCCACAACTCTGCATTTTGATTGGTTGTGGTTTTCAGTAGTGGTCTCCCTCTGTTGCAAACAGAAAAATTTCCTTGATGTGTGAGGACCACACTTAGCTGTGGGTATAAGGACGAATATTCAGAATGTAGTTAGGGCTTATGTTGGCTTAGAAGTGGTGCTTGTAGGTTCTCCAAGATCCAGGACCAGGTGTGGTTTCTCTCTTGTTAAACAGAAAGCTGTCTTGTTACATCTTTTAACTCATACAGTTTTCAACATAACCTGTGTGAGTGAAGAAGTAGGTGCTATTGTGTGCATCAGAGGTGATAAGACATGACACTTGCCAAGGTCATACGGAAAGCAAGTGGGGTTCTGACTGGGATACTGCTTCTCTTACCACTGTTAGCTCACGTAAGAGCTGGGGTCCTGTCCACTGTCACCGGCTTCTCAGTGCTTTGCTGACAGAGAATATCATGCTTCAGCTTTTAGAGGTCCTCATTTCAGCTTCTGCCACATCTTAGACCATGACCCTTTAAACTTGAGTGATGACTTCTTTCCTTTAGCTAGGGGAGTGCCGAAGTACAAAAGCCTGTCCTTCAACCTCAGCTGCACCTCAGCTGCTCAGGGCTGCTTGCTCACACGGCCAAGCACACCCATGTGACAGTCTCCTGATTATTGGCTTTGCTGCTTTCTGGGAGCACTTGCAGGGAGCACTTGCAGGGAGTACTTGCAGCATCCCCTGCCTGATTATTGACTTTGCTGCTTGCTGGGAGCACTTGCAGGGAGCACTTGCAGCATTCCCTGCCTGATTATTGACTTTGCTGCTTGCTGGGAGCACTTGCAGGGAGCACTTGCAGCATCCCCTGCCTGATCATTGACTTTGCTGCTTGCTGGGAGCACTTGCTGGGAGCATTTGCAGGGAGCACTTGCAGCATCCCCTGCCTGATTATTAACTTTGCTGCTTGCTGGGAGCACTTGCAGGGAGCATTTACAGCATCCCCTGCCTGATTATTGGCTTTGCTGCTTACAGGGAGCACTTGCTGGGAGCACTTTCAGTGTCCCCTGCCATACATTTGTCAAGTGCAGTGGAAGTTGGAACGTCCTGTGACACTTTATATTTCAACCTTAGGGATTGTTTGCATTATAGTAAAATAAAATGATCCCTGCTTGTGGAGAGTGTTGGCTAAACTCAGCCTGGATCCCTGTGTGCCAGCACTGCAGCCAGCCTGCTTCTCTTTCCTGTTGCCTCTCACCAAGTTTAATAACGTCATGCTTGGGGTAGAGTTTAAATGTTGCTGGCATCAAACACACCACTGATCTCAAAAGCTGCCGTGCACAGGCTGCAGGGGAGCACGGGAAGCAGGTTTTCCCACTCGCAGATCTCATGCCTCAGCCTCCAGGGACAACTCCTACACCTACCGCGTTGCTAGCCTTCGCCTTACCCACATCCAGGTGACAGCCTGCTGGATGGTGGGAGAGGAGGCAGGGTTTTCTGCATGGGTCACTGCCCCTTCCTCTTGGGCTTCCCAAGGGCACTTGCAGGGACTGTGTCTGAGCTTGTCCTGGTTGTCGGGACTCTGGGGCAGATGATCCTTCCTTGTGGACAGTGGCAGTGGGAATGACTGACCTTTGGAAATCTACAGAGACGATTATTTCTGCTTCCAGAATTCTCTGAAACCTGCTTGTCAGATAGACTGGAGGTTTTCATAGAAAAGTCTTGTTTGTTTTGAAAGTGAATCACTTTGTTCTGGAAAAAAAAAATCATTGCAGATCCCTTTGTTAAGTGAGGAATTAAGATCCTTCACTCAAAAGTTGCATAGAACTCCAGTTGCCCCCTATAAGAAAAGCTGCCCTTGCTCTTGGATCAGTTTCCCCTTTCTTTGTTTTTTGTTTTTTGTTTTTTTGTTTTTTTGAGACAGGGTTTCTCTGTGTAGCTTTGCACCTTTCCTGGAACTTGCTTTGGAGACCAGGCTGGCCTTACACTCACAGAGATCCGCTTGCCTCTGCCTCCCGAGTGCTGGGATTAAAGGCGTGCACCACCACTGCCCACCCCCTTCTTAAGGAAGCAGTTTGTTTGGATTTAACACCATCCCCGGTCACTTTTCAACTTCCATTTTTGCTTTTTGCTATCCCAGCTACAGAAGATGTAGGGAGGAGGCTGAAGATGGGCGAAGGCCATTCTGACATATACCTCAGTCCCATCGGTTGCAACCTTCCCCAGGCAGTCTGAGAGGTTGGCAGAACCACCCTGCAGAAAGTCCAAACAGCCTTTGCTTTTCCTAACTGTTCCAAAAGCTAGCTACAAATCCCTCAGGGCTGCACACACATGGGCCACACACTCAGTTCTTCGTCTCTCCCACCCTCCACGACACCAGGCAAGCTGAAGTCCCCAGGAGTTCTGCCAGCTGGAGAGGGCGCCTGGTTTTTTGAGCACAGTTGAATGATTCAGAGTGAGGTAGCTGGGTGAGGCCCAGAGGGACGCTTGCCTCAGGCCCGTGTTAGTACACCACAGCAGCAGCGAGGAACAAGTCGTCTTCCCCCGGGCGTGCGGATGAGGGGTGAGGGCCTGGTGTTTTCTCTGCTGTTGCCAGCTGGAAGCTTGGCCACAGATGGGGCTTGTTTATCTGAGGGGTTCATGTCTTTGTTTTCTTTTCTCCCTAAGACAGAAGGGATGGATGGAGAAAGGGAAAAGAACACAAGGGAAAAGTTTCCCACGGGCAGTCAAACCGGAAAGCCAGCAGGGGGAGAACTTACTTCCTTGATTATCAAGAAGCCCCAGCTCCTCCCTTCTCTCTGGTGCCTCCTTATCAAATGCCTTCAGTGGCAGGGAGGGAGTTTCACGTGTGCAGAAGGCCGTCACTGGTGAAGTGCAGAGGTGACTCAGGCAGGGGACCAGCCCAGTGTGGCAATAACTTAAGGAGCCCCTAAGCAGAGAACGCTGAAGCCCACAAGGGAGGGAAGAATCACATGATGGGTGTTACTGCTGAGAAAGACTTCATGGAAGAACTTAGAAATGGGCTTGTGTTGTAAAGGTGAAGTCGTGTGTTCTTAGATGGAGGGACAGCAAAGTAGATCTCCCCTGGGCTCTGGTTCTGCCAGGTAGCTTAGTGGTTGGTTCCTTTCTTGTGACGTGCCAGGCAGCTCAGACAGAGGGTGAGTTCATCGGCTACCTTTAGTCTCTCGGTATCTTTCCCCTCCTGTGACTGGATCAGAAGCACAGGGGAGGCACATTCACCGCAGCAGACTGTATCCTTAGTTTCATGCGTAATTGACTACGGGTGGGACCCAGGATCAGTACATTTTAAAAACTCATATATATGTACTTATTTAAGCAGCCATATCTAAATATAATTTACATGGCCATACAGTTTACCCATTTACAGTGTACAGTTTAACAATTTTTAGTATACTCATAGAGTTGAATAACCACAGTCTAATTTTAGAACATTTTATCACCCGGAAAGAAACCCTGTGCCCATTTGTGGTCTCGGCCCATTCTTCCCACTCTGCCAGCTCTTTGTCTCAGTAATAGAGGTTGTTTTAGTTTTTCAAGACAGTTTCTCTGTTTAGCCCTAGCTGTCTTATAACCTGATTTGTAGACCAGGCTGGCCTTGAACTTAGATCTGCCTGCTTCTGCCTTCCAAGTGCTGGGATTAAAGGCATGCCAGCAAGCCTTGAAGCAATAGAGTTCTTATTGTGACCATTTCATAGAATATGAGTCATAAAATATATGGTACTTATTGACCAGCTTCTTTCACTTAGCACAGTTTACAAAGCCTGTCCATGATGTAGCATGTTGCACTTTAAAAAGCTGGGTGATATCCCACTGAATTTGACACATTTACTCTCTCATCAGTGGCTGGACATTTGGGTTGTTCCTTCACTTTGACTCTTATGAACAGTGCTGTTACAGATGTATGTTTGTGCAGATGTTTTGGTAGGTCTTTCGCTTCTCTCAGGCATGTACCTGAGAGTAAGATGTCATACCTTAACTCCTTGCCTGGGTCTGAGGGGCAGACTCTTTTCCAAACAGTGGCGCTCTCCGTCGCTGTCAGGGTATGTGAAGTCCTCTTTGCCTTCCACCACACCGTTACTGGGTGGCTTTCTTAGTGCCGCCATCCAGTTGAGCGTGAAGTGTGATCTTCCAGCACTTTGCCCTTTTCATTCCCTTCCATGTGCTTGCTCTGCTTTCGGGGACTCTACTTGGATCTCTTGCCTGTCTTTTCAATTGTTTTCCTAAGTTATTGTAAGAATTTTTTACATTTTCTCTTACTGCTGTTAAGAAACTGTTCATTATCTAAAAATAATGAAGTTCACCGTATACTTTCAGCCTTTACCGAGGTCTTTGAAGTGCTTGAGTTCGTTTTCTTGTGTGATGGAGGAAGAAGTCCGGTTCCTTCATTCTTTGCTTGTGAATTATCAGTTATTCCCATATCGTTTGTGTAATTCTTTCTTGATCAAGCTTATGTGGTTTTATTTCTTGACCCTCAGTTCTGTTCCGCTGATGTGCACATCTAGTATTTTTAAAGTTCCTCGGGCGATCCACGTGCACTTTAGGCTTAGAACTGCATGGCTGGTAGGGAGGTGGGCGGGGTCAGGAAGCGGCACAGCGCAGGTGTCTGCGTGATGCTTCATGGCCGACGGACAGACAGGGTTCTTCACTTACCGGCGTTTCTTCAGTCTACTGCTAGGGATGCTTGCTAGCCGTAGATTCCGAGTCCCTTCGCTCTGACAGCACAGAGTGTAGCAAAGAGGCGAGCATGTGTTTGCATGTGCTGTGAGTCTAGGCTTTTCCGGGAGGATGCTTCCTCTAAGCCTTAGGAATCGATGTGTTTAGTGACTGCTCCAGGTAAGCTGTCTGGTCAGACTGGGGTCATACTCAGCTTAGTAGGGCTGCCGTTGGAGGGCCCTGCAGCTGCTTTTTGCAGCCCACCTGCAGAATTGATACTTCAGGTCCCCTCGGCAGGAATGCTGTTCTTGCTCTTACAGGAAATGGTAAAAAGCAGCTTCATGAATCCTTCACAGTGCTCACTGTGAGCTCCTCCCTGGTGCCTTATTTACCATTTGTCTCCTATTAAATATGTGAAAATGCAGTTCTTCTCCTTCTCTGTTGCTCTATTTAAATTTTCATAACTGTTCTTAAGAACTAGTTACACCAATCGATGGAAATGGTCATGGGGCGGCATTCCCTTTTTCAACCTTTCATTTGACTGTCTGTCCCCAGCACAGCAACAGCGCCTGTACCTCACAGACATCCAGGAAACACGGTTCAGTCCATGGAAGGCAGTTGCTGGAGTTCGGTCTCAGAAATAGTCTTTGTTTATCTTTTTACCCTGTGATGCTGTGACTCATGGAAGTAAATGTTGTATGGACCACTCAAAGTTACCTCCATATTTATGTCTTCTCTCTAACAAGTGTGTGGGACTAAATGGCTGGGTGTCTTGCACAAAACTCTCGGCTCTGTTTCCAGCCAGACTTACCTTGCTGGGTTGTGTGTGTCTGTAGGCTGCTCCAGTACTCTTGGGAAACTGACAGGCTATAAATATTACTTAAGCAGTTTTGAATAGACATTTTTAACTTCAGTCTTTTTAGTCTCAAAAATTAAAATCTTGGGTCTTAAGAAGGCAGAGTTTCTTTTAAAATAAATGTTTTCATTATTTTCTTTTAGGATAGAATTTTTGCGGCATTTGAAGAGCTTTTTCCAGGTTATGTTTAAAATTGAAACGAAGCCATGTGGTGAGGAACTCAAGGGTGGGGACAAAGTGCTGATGACCTGCGTTGGTATTGGCTTCTCAAATCTCAGCAAGACCCTCAAGTGATACTCGTACACCAGCAGCCTCCGTTGTGGATGGATGAAGCAGAAGCTGCGGAGGAGCGAAGGGACCACGTCCAGATGTGTCCATCCAGGACAGGACAGCCTCTTAACATTAAGGACTTTAGTTTTCCACTGAAAATACTGATGTGCAAATAAAAGACGTTTCTACCATGTTACTTCCAGCTGTTTCTCCAGTGACAGTGACATTTCTTGGAGGCCAAGCTCATGTGAGCTTCCCAACTCATCTGGAGGAGGGGCCCTCAGGAAGTGGTCACGCTGCTAGACCAGTCTTTGGACTGTGGTTTTGTGTGGGGATTAATGTGGCAGTGTGTGTGGCAGCCTCTGTTCACCATGACAGACTATGAGAATGCCAGAGGCTGGGGCAGTTGGTTTTTCTCTTGTTTTGTGAATGAGTTGTTGCACGGGCACATGCTGTACTTAATCCTGTAAATTGTGTTTGTGAGGGACTGGTGGTTGGGCTGGGGAGGGCAATTCTGGGGTGTCTTTAGGTGTTTTCTGTATTCCAGGTATGGCATAAATTTTCTTTTTATTCTTCTAATAGCACTATAGTGTAAATTATTATTTCCATAAGAAAATTCAAAAGGATATTTTGTTTGTTTGATGTTTATAATGCAAAAACATTAGCTCTTCTAGTTTAAAGGTGTAGCAGCCAGAGCCTGCGATGTTACTACTTGTAAGCTAATGTTCCTGTTCTGTGGATGCTAGCAAGAGTCCTAGCTATCCAAGTCCTGGGTCAGAGACATGGGACTTCGTAGCACAGCAGGCGGCATGAACATTTAACCTGAGGTCTCCTACTGCCAAGTCCTGCTGTGGAAGGGAGGGGCTCAGGTCGGGGTGCGTGCAGTCAAATTCGCATCACAGGCGAGGAGCATGGATGCCGAGGAATCTTCCTTCTTCGTAGCAAATCTGTTCTTTATTCCACTGGAAAGACTCTTTGACCCCTCGAGGCTGTTTACTGCAAACAGTTTTGAGACGGGACTTAGGCAGAGACCAATGAGAAGGTGCAGGGATCCCAGGATCCTGGCAGATTCCCCTGCCAATTCTGTGTGTGAAGTATACAGGATTCACCAGTGGTGTTCTCCCTATTGGAGCAGGCTTTGGAAGTCAGGGTGGCCTTTGCCTCATTCTTCTTCCTCAGAACCCTTCCCTTTTCATTAAACGAGCAGTGTCGTTTTTGCACTGTGTTTTTGCAGTGGCTGAAGATTCAGAGCTGGAGATCTGACCTTGAGGGACACGGGGACATTCTGGATGAGGCCCCGAGCCCAGAGCTTTCCATGGTTTAGCCGGGTCCTGTTGGTGCATAACAGTTTAAAACAGTACTCATTCAGCATCCCAGAGTTGGTAGGTCACAAGTGTGGCAGGTGTGGATAACGTCTCTACATGACATCTCACAAGGTCGCTGTCAAGGTATCAGCCCCTCAGGCTCTCATTTGAAGGCTCTGGGGAAAAAAGAAAGGTGCAGGTTTCAGGGTGTGGGATTGAAGTCCATTCCTTTGCAGGCTGCTGCCAACAACGGAAGCCTGTGAACTCTGCCAGCAGTCCCTTTCACTTGGCCCCTCCATCTTCAAGCTAGCAAGGCTGTGTCAAATCCTTGACATTTAAGCGGAATCTGACTTCCTCTTGGGACACCAGCTAGAGAAAAACGTTACCTTGGAACAGTCTGTGGTGTAGTGGTCCCACCTGGGCAGCCCTCCTGTCTTAAGGTCAGACAGTTATGGCGCTGTCTGAATTAGTGTGTGTTTGGTCATCTTAGAATTTGGTCTACCACATATTTGAGGCCACCATTGTTTTAAATCAGACCTGCCCAAACAGAACTAAGTGGCCATGGTGCTTTGGACCTGCCAGGTTTTCTCTAATAGGGGCCTGTGGGAGCCCGTTCTGGGGTTCCTCGTGGCTTTACCCAGCAGGTCCGAATAGAGGATGATCAGGACCACGGGCCTGAGTGCAGGTGTCTGAGATGGCCTGCACTTGGCTGTGCTGGGGGAGGAGGTCTTTTGCTCCACCCCTTGGCGTCTCTATAAAAACCCTGGACCAGAGACAGTCCGGGCCCGTTGGAATAGGTTCCAGGCCCTCTCGAAGCTATCCTTTATTTTCTATCTGTTTATCTCCACAAGATTCTCCACTATAAATCCTTCTATCTAATATTTCCTGCTGCTCGCACTCAAGAAAACTCTGGGAAGCTGTGGGGGTGGTGGGCAAACGCCCCACAGGGGCCTCCTGTTCTTTCATGTGCTTTGGAAATGGTACTGCTTTTCAGTATCGGGGCAGATAGAAGCCCGAGCATATGGTCGCAAGCAGCATAGAGCACATGTGTCTCTGTAAACACAGGAGTGTCTGAGCTCCAGCCCTCTGCTACAGCTGGTTCTGGAGCTGGAACATCTGGGAGCAGTGGTGAAGAAGGAAGGATGAATTAGTTTCCTCCCCCCATTTGGACGAGGTCTTAGTAAACAGTCCAGACTTGCAATGCCTCAGCTTTCTGAATGCTGTGATCACAAGGCTGCATCCCCACAAATGCAATATTTAAACAACTGTTCTTGATCCTTTTTCGGTTTCTCAAAGGAAACAAAGCCCTTCTGTAGGCTTGAGTCATCTGCCAGCTGCTGTTTGGAGACCATTCGGCTCGTGCAGTCCGCTCTGTTCTTGGCTTTGCTCCTTGGTCTAGCTGTTTGCCACGGGTTGTTTAGGAAGTGCTTAGTTCTGTGGTAGAGTTCTGTTCGGGCAGATCTAGTGTGGGAATTTGGCTTTCTGTCTTGGCCTATCCTGTTTTGGTTTCTATTACTGTGATAAAACACCGTGACCAAAAGCAGCTTGGGGAGAAGGGGTTTTGATGTTGTTTGTTTGTTTTGACTTACTTGTCCCAGGACGTGCATCCATCATGAACTCAGGGCAGAAATTCAAGCAGGAACCTGGAAGCAGAAACTGAAGGACAGACCATGGCGTGGGAGTGTTGCTAACTGACTTGCTCAGCATGCTTGCTTTCTTTTTTCTTTTTTTGGTTTTCTGAGACAGGGTTTCTCTGTGTAGCTCTGGAGCCTGTCCTGAAACTCACTCTGTAGCCCAGGCTGGCCTCAAACTCACAGAGATCCGCCTGGCTCTGCCTCCCGAGTGCTGGGATTAGAGGCGTGCGCCACTACCACCTGGCTCAGCCTGCTTTCTTATAGGACTCCAAACCACCTGCCCATGGGTGGCCCCACTCACAGTGAACTGGTCCTTTCTACATCAATCATTAGTCTAGAAAATGTCTCACAGACTGGCCTACAGGTCAATCTAAGAGATTTTTCTCACTTAGAGTTTCCTTTTCTTACAGGACCCTGGCCTTTGTCAAGTTGACACAAAACTACCCAGCATGCCACTCTTCAGATTACAGACCACTCTTAAGTGCAGAAGGTAGGTGGAAAAACTAACGCACTCAGGAAATGGACTCTGAAGTTTTGGTGGTGCATGTGGCAGGAGTGGATTTACCTGGCTGAGAAGGGAGCGGGGTAGGCTGGATAAATGGATTTACTGGGCTTTAATCAAGGATGTGAGAAGATGTGGAGGTGCCTCTATGTTGGAGACTTAGGGATTTAGCATGTAGTTTTAGCGGGTCTGAGGAATAGGGATTCAGCTCTGTGGTCTATGCCCAACCCATGTCTCCATTGTTACTCACCCATCCAAGTAATGACGAGTAACCAGACTTAGAACTCCACATTCAGGTGGCCCTAGCCTGTTCTTTAGAAGTGACTAACAGTTAGTGGGAACGTCAGTAAGCAGACCAGGCCTTTATGTCCTTTTGTTGGCCACAACTAAGAAGTCATTTGAGAGGAATGAATGATCAGTATTTGACATCTAACAGATCAAGCCAGATCATCCTTTACTCAAACAGAAGTTGTTATTTTGTCAGGGTGCTGGGTGTAGGACTGCTCTAGGGCCTTGTCATGTTTGGCTTATACTTGTCAAGACGGTCTGACCCAACCTGGAGGGCAGGTCCTGATTGTACTCGTTTGAAAACATCCTGGCTGATTCTGACATCATTGCATTTCTCCGAGGACTCAGGATATACTTTATTCCTCTCCCCACAATCTCCAACCCTTTCAAGAACCTTGCATTCAAAAACTATTATGATTAATTGGGTTGTTAGTTTCTCTCTGCTACAGTTTTGGGGAAATGGTATACTCACACTGATGAAAGTAGATGCCATGTTAAATATGGAGGTACCCAGCCAAGTGATGGCCCGTGGTGAGCTTACGTGTCTGTTCTCTTGAGTACCAGGTCACCGAGGCTAGGACAGAGTGGCAGGGTGGCTGCTGGTCTTGGAGTAAGGGCGGTGCTGTTTGCTGCTGCTGTGTCTGGGTGTGCCTGGCCATCCGGAAGCTCTTGCTTAGTCTTCAGGGAAGAATGTTAGAGGCCGTGTGTCTTGCAGTGGCTGCCTGTCTTGCGGTGTGAAGGGATCTACCTTCAGTTATGACAAGCGACTTCGGGCTGTTTCGTTCCTGGAACTCCCTCCCCAGACACATGCTTCCCTCTCCGTCTTGAATTCTGTGGGTCACTGCTGTTTTACCCGCTAGGCAATGGAGGCATTGTGTCTAAGATTTGTAAGCTATGAGGATGTTTCAGGAAACCAGGGGAGAGATGGTGGTAAACGGCAAAGAGCAGAAATATTTAAATACCCAGAAAGCAAAATAGAGGCTTCCCAGCTTGTTAAAACCCTTGGAAAGCATGTGAGTGAGAGTGTTCACAGGATTTGTAAGGACACTGGGTGTCAGGGAATTAAATGTCTGGCCACCAATCAATTTAAAAGGGAAAACTATGAAGTCTTAGAGATTTGGAGTAAGGCTGCCTTCCAATGTGGTGTTTGATGACGCTCAGGGGCCTAGAAATTTAGGCCAAGTCCTCCTCCCCTTTTCTCTTTGAGCCTCCTCAGTTTTAGTTCCTGGGGAAGCCCTGACTCCTGTACACCTTCTTCTTCCTGTTTTCACAGACCCCTTACTTAGCATTCATCATGCTGGTAATTGTCTTACTTTGTTTAACTCACACTATTAAGTACTGGGTATGACTAATAACCTAATGGTTTTTAGGCCTCTTTTTTTTTTTTTTTTTAAAGGTCATTTTGAGGGAAGCCTTTGGTTCCTAGATTGGGTTGGCTATCCATCCTTCAGAGCCTTGGTTTCTTCTGAAACTATGGCGCATCTACCTCACCCCACACCAGTATTAAGAGCATTTATTAAACGATATCCTGAGATTGGGATTTTTTTAGCTGTTCAGTCCTTGGTGTAGATTCAAAGTAGTTTTTCATCTAACAGGTTAATGTCAACGTGAGTCACAGGGCTTATCTTTACATCTAGTCCTTGGATGTGCTCAGCTAACAGACCGGATACAAGCTATGGCACCTGCATGCAGCTTGAGGTCAAACTGCCCTACAACATGGTGACAGAGTTATAAAGGAGGCCTACAGGCATCCCAGTGAAGTTCTCTCTGTTCCAGCCAGGGAGCGCAGAATGAAAGCCCTAGCTGAGTCAGAACTGCCAGGTCTAAAGCTCCCTGTTCATTTTACCAGATAGAGCCATAAGGAACAGCCATTCCCTCCAAGAAAGGAAACAATGTCTATTTGCAGTTCTGAGATTGCATATGTCAGCGTATTTTTTCGGTAGCTAGTCTGGTGCCGCATGGAACATCATGTAGTTAGGAAAAAGTCAGACAAGCCCAAGAGCCAAGTTGGGTCTAATAGTTGAGGCCTACATTTGAGCAAGTCACAAAGCCCTTTTGAGCCTGAGTTTGCTCGTTAGGATATGATCAAAACCGCCTGCAAAAGGTGATGAAGTAAACGTGGCTCTGGGGCCAGAACCCACTGGCACGAGGTTAGGCTCTCATGGAACCAAGGCAGGGAAGGAGCCGGCACCAGCACCATTCCACGGTTTCAGATTTGTCTCCAGCGGTCAGAGAATGCTGCAGATGTGTGGCTGCAGGCATGCAGAAAGTCAGGTTCAGACCGGAAAAAAATAAAACCCTCTAACAGGTTCAAAAATGTTTAAAAATATGCTTAGGTGCTAAAGAAAGAAAAGAAAATGAGTATAGGTAGTCATAGAAAAAAAAATAGTGTTGTTTTTTTTTTTTATTTTTCGAGACAGGGTTTCTCTGTGTAGCTTTGCGCTTTTCATGGAACTCATTTGGTAGCCCAGGCTGACCTCGAACTCACAGAGATCCACCTGCCCCTGCCTCCCTAGTGCTGGGATTAAAGGGGTGCGCCTCTGCCCGGCAGGGGGGGGGGATAGTTTAAAAGTAAGTCTTTAGTGAGAAAGTAAAGTAATATAAAAAGAATAAACCACATAAACATGGGAAATACACAGGGCATCTGGATCCTGTATGGTGCTTTGTTGACTTTAAATTTTTTAAATGCTAATTAACAAAAAAAAATGACAGCTGCTGAGAGATATTGGATTATAGGGTGAAAAAAACCCTACTGAATTAAACCAGCCTATGTATTTTAAGAATGTCTTAACTTGAGAATGGAAGGCAGTTGTGTTGGGGGAGAGGGTATGCTTTGTTTCCACAGGATTCCTTCAAAATTAATAAAGACCAGAATTGATGGGGGGGGGGGGGGACCTTCCTGAAAATCTTGGCTACAGACATCAAAGAAAAAAAAAAAAAAAACAAGAAAAACTACAAGACAGGTGATGTATAAATTGATTCCTCAGCAGGGGAACTGCTCTGAGACTGAGTCAGACATGATAAATCTTGTTAGCTACAGAGTCCTCATGACTTACTACTATATAGCATCCTTTCTTATGACATGGATGGAGATTTATATTACAGTTTGGTTATGCAGTCCAAACAGACTTATAAAGTTGATAGATGCCTTTTAACTGCTCAAACACAGAGCAGAGAATCATCTTTAGCTGACTTGTGCACACTGTACATTCATACTTGTGTTAATTCAGATATGTATGTTACCTTTAAAAGTTTGTGTGTTTTCAAAAACCAAACAAACAGGAGCAGACACCATTAAAGAAGACAAGTAGCCCAGATGATCCAGCCTCTCAGAATGCCTCTGTTACAGTTTCCTCAAAAATCTGCATCTAGAACAACTTCAGAGTTGGCTAGCTGAGGTGGTTCAGCCTCACAGACTACTCCAGCCAAGACTTCAGATAAGCCCTACACTTTCCCATCATACCGAGACTGGACAACACCTTAGCTCCCTCAGGACCTAACCATTATCTCAATTTTCTCAGGGTCCCTTAAAGATGCCGTTGCCCCCAGACAACAGGAAGCAGTCTAAAGAACACAACGCCTGCATTCCCAAGAGGTGGGGTGGGTAGGTTTTGGTCATTTGGTGGATAAAAATGTTTATCATTGTTTAGAGGAGGGTTGATTGCAAGTTATTACTGGTCATGGTTGGGGAAACTAAGCAAAGGAGCTTAGATTCAGAGATCTCTTTCTGAGAAGAAAATGGGGGGGGGAATATAGGAATGATAGGATAAAAGGGTAGAACTACTGAACCTACTTTAGATATTTTAATAACATAAGGCTTTTCATGACAATGAGACACATCTGCTCCTGGCAGTACCAATTTACTTTAAAAAAGGATGATGGGCATTAAAGAACCTCCATATGGAGTTTGCTTTCAATATGGCAAAGTTAACCACTGGGCAAGAAACTACCCTTGCCTTGACTGCTGACAGTATGCTGTCCAAATTGGACAAGAAGGAAACAAAGCAACTGCCAAACTTTGATAAGACAAGGTAGGACAGTCCTTCAAAATTCCTGCTTCACAGAAAAGTCTGTCAGATATTCTAGGCCTGTGGCCAAAGATGGATGCCTCAACGTTACAGAGGAACCTTGGGTGACTACCCAGGCAGGCAAATGTCTCTATTACTAGTTTTGGAAATTGTTTGCTCTACATTTCCTGTTTACTCATGTAATATAACTTCTTGGGTCTCTAATTGGGTTGAAGAATAGTTATAGTTTTACAGTTTACCTTGTTATCGAATTAAAAAAACTTACAAAAGAGATGTAAATTGTATAAAGTTGAGAAACATTAAAAACTTAGGTTGTTTATCTAAGAAAATGTCTTACGATCTAAAAATATATTTTTAGGTTGGTAATACAAATTATGATTAAGAGTAAATTAAGTACAAAACTTTGGCCTCAACAAGATAGGATAGATAATGGAGTATTTTCTCTGCATTTGCCAAATGAAATGGACTAAACATTGTGAATGTAATTCTTACCTGATAATTGTTCTTATTTTGTGTGTGTGTGTGTGTGTGTATACACACACATACACACACACACACTATATATATATATATATGTATATATATATAGTTTCTCTCTATATATAAACATATATATATAGTTTCACTGTGTTAAAGTTAAAGCCTTTTCTTTTTATTTAGACAAAAAGGGGGAAATATTGTGGAATATTTGTTTATACTGTATGATGATGTGTCACTGTGATGGTTTGATAAAGAGCTGAATGGATAATAGCTAACTAAGCAGGAGAAAATCACCAAGACTTCTGGGCAGAGAGAGGAGCTTGGGATGAATCTAGGCATGAGAGAGACGCCAGCGAGACACTGAAGAGGTCAGACATACAGTACAGAGGAGTGGTAACTGGGCCATGTGACAGAATGTAGATTACTAAAAACAGGTTAATTTAAGTTATAAGAGCTAGTTGGGAAAAAGCCTAATCTAAGGCCATGCTTTCATACTTAATAATAAATCTTCGTGTCATTATTTGGGGCTGGTGGCTGAAAAGAAAGTCTGACTACATCTCCCTTCTCTGGAGACATTGTCTTTGTATTCTGTTCTCTAGCTAAAGTTTGTTTGAGTTTAAATCCCTTAGAATTGCATCTCCAATTGTTGACTAGTGCATTCTTGGGACTATTTCTGAGTCCTGTTTTCCTCTCTGGATGGTAATGTTATTCTCTCCCAGTTTGTGTGGATCAATGAAAAGGAAGAGATGATTCCCAAGGGAAGACTGGAGTGCTTTTACAAAAAGACATTGATCCTGGGGAGGCAGAAGCAAGTTGTCTGCTCTAACCTGTATCACCAAACCCCCTCAGCATTCTCAGAAAGATACCCCACAATACTGCCTGCTGACCACTGTTTTCCTCATCCAGAATCTTCCAGAACTGTAGTAAGGAATTGGTTGGATAAAATAAAATCAGTTTTATAACCAATAACCAACAAAAAGATTGTATCCAGATGGCTAATATCCAGATAGATACTGAATAAATTTTGTGACCATTTTAGCCAGTAGTATTGTTGGTCTAGAAAGAGGAACAGCAGTGTGGATGGTGAACTACACGGAGAAGTGGCCATGACCAATTCAAGATGTGAGAGCATCATGTGGGATGTGGGCCAGAAGGAAGTAGGACGTGGCTGGAGGAAAGAGAGCATCTTCAGACAGATGTCAGCTGCCACTCTCCATGGTGGCCTTTCTCAGCTTCAGGAAAGTAGTTTAAAAGTGAGAGGGTTTAGCAGAGGAAGAGTTTATGGAATGTAACTATTTTAATGATGACAGTGAACGACCCACAGAAAAGCAATGATGACATCAAGTAACAGCAGGCACTGGGATAGGAGTATGGGAAGTGTTGCTCTTATTTCCAAATAATTGGCTCCGTTTTGCTTTACAGTTAGTTATGTTGTACATGCTAATTTATATTGAGACTCTAAGGCACAAGTCTTGTAATTTTTGGAAAAAAAAAAAGACAAAGATAATGTCTTACTTATCTCCACAGGGTTGCTGTTGTTGTGCTGAAACACCATGACCAAAAACAACAGTTCTTTACCAAGGACGTGCATAGAAACTGAAGCAGGGCAGGAACCTGGAGGCAGGAGCTGACACAGAGGCCATGAAGGAGTGCTGCTTAGTGGCTTGCTCCTCATGGCTTGTTCAGCTGCTTGCTTGTAGCTCCCAGGATCTCCAGCCCAGGGATGGCACCACCCACAATGGGCTGGGCCCTCTCTCATCAATCACTAATTAAGAAAATGCTCTACAGGCTTGCCTACAGCAGAATCTTATGGAAGCATTTTCTCAATTGAGGTTCCCTCCGTTCAGTTGACTCTAGCTTGTGTCAAGTTGATATTAAAAATCAGGCAGCAATTAAGAATTAAAAGTCTACTTTGCCCCACCCTCAAAGACAAAACAAAAAAATCTGCACAAGCACCTCACTTGGGAAGTAGCTGCAGCCTGGGAAAGATGCTCCATGGAGGCTGCTGCCATGATGGTGGCCAAGGGGCTTGCCCTGCTGATCTGCTTCTTCTCTCTTGCTGGTGGTAGTGTTCTAGACTAGAAGGCTGGGCCTGACAAGAGGGTGTTACATGGAGACATGCTGGGCTTTCCCAGAAAGGGATTATAGACAGAGGCCTGGGACACTTTGCAGCCCCACCCTGGAGATGAGTCTCACTGTGCATTAACATTGTGAAAGTTTGTAGTCATGCAGTTGAAACGCTGTGTGTAACCTGCCACTTTAAACTACCTGACCCAGGAACCTGTCCCCATTCTGAAAAGAAAATAGTATTAAGGTCTGTGCTGGCTAGTTTTATGTCAAACTAGTGTCATCTGAGAGGAGGGGGCCGCAATTGGGAAAAAGCCTCCATAAGATAGGGCAGCAGGCAGTAGGGTATTTTCCTAGTTGGTGATTGATGGGCAGTGGGGCCGTCCCTGGGCTGGGGGTCCCGGGTTCTATAAGAAAGTAAGCTGAGCAAGCCAGTAAGCAGCACCCCTTCACAACCTCTGCATCAGCTCCCGCCTCCAGATTCAAACCCTATTTGAGGTCCTGTCCTGACTTCCTCCAATGATGGACTACAGTGTGGACGTGTAAGCCAAGTAAACCCTTTCTTCTCCATCTTCTTTTGTTTGTTTGTTTTTGTTTTTTTTGAGACAGGGTTTCTCCATGTAGTTTTGGTGCCTGTCCTGGATCTCGCTCTGTAGACTGGCAGGTTTTGAACTCACAGAGATCCACCTGGTTCTGCTTCCCAAGTGCTGGGATTAAAGGTGTGCGCCTCTGATTGTTGGTCATGGTGCGCCAACTTATTGTTGGTCATGGTGTTTCATCACAGCATTAAAAACTGTAACTAGACAAATGTCACATAGTGCTTTAGTCTGAAGATGGCGAAGTATTTTTTTTTTTTTAGGAAAATATATAATCTTACATTTTATTGTTTTCTTTTGCTTTTGAGACATCTTACCATGCAGCCCAGGCTGGCCTTGAACTCGATCTTCACGTTTCAAATTCCCTAGTGCTAGGTTACAGGTTTGCATCACCACAGTGAGCTTAAACTCATGTTCTTGACTGAAATATTTTTGAGAAGCTAAGTAATGTGAGGGACTTGAGGTGAAAATCCAGGCTTTATCCCCACCCTACCCATAACCTCGACAATCCCCACATCTGAGTTTCAAATCAATGGCTGCCCACCCCATCAGGCCCCAAGCCATATCCTCGTGTCTGGGCTTTCAGGAATTAGAAAATTCAGATGTATGGGTAGGATGGGACTTTTCTTTTTTCAATTATGTGGTTGTTACAAAGAGCCCAGTTTTCTGAGAGTCACATGGACTGTTCTTCCAATAGTTCAGTGTACCCCTGGAGCCCTCTTTGAGTCCTTTGCAAGATGAGGTAAGAAGAACTTAGGGAAAAATACCTGAGGAAGGGAACCCTGGAGAAATGGAGGGCCCCCTGTATGTCAATGGTTAACCTAGGTCACATCTAAGCCTTCAAATGCCTGTGTCTTAGAGAAGTGTGACTTGGGTGTTCCACCTTAGCATGTCACTGAGATACAAAGGTGTGCCCGTTTTTTAAGTGGTACTGGGGATTGAAACCTAGGAATCTGGGCATGCTGGGCAAGTGCTCTACCACTGAACTACATCTCTAGGTGTGTGTGTGTGTGTGTGTGTGTGAGAGAGAGAGAGAGAGAGAGAGAGAGAGAGAGAGAGAGAGAGAGAGAGAGAGAGAGAGGCTCCTTAAGCCCAGGCTGTCTCTGAGTTGAACCCAGGAAGGCTCTGAACTTGCCTCAACATCCCAGGTAGCTGGGATGACAGATCTGCACGACCAAGCCTGGCAAAGAGATGGCTTTTCAGAGCAAAGAACCTGGTTTCTGGGAATGGGAAAGAGGGCTTGGGCCTTGTGAGTGGGTTTCTGGAAAGATGCTGTTGTACGTAAAACAAGCTCTTGTCACAAATGCTGCTGGCTGGTTCTCTGGATGGGCTCTCCAGAAAAGAGCCTGGGTGGTTACTCTGACCTCTCTACAGTGGAGAGTTCACGTGGTGCCTCTCGAAGCAGTTGCTCCTGTTCTGTGTATACACGTTTGGAGCTCTTTCCTGCCTAAGTGGGTGCTATTTTCAGTGCTGAATTTTGTCTGTTGAGCACATAGGATTCAACCAGCCCCTGTCCAACCCAGGCTAGAGTAACTGAATCACTGAGTGCCCTGCCCATTACCCGAGAAGAGAATTTGACCACATGCCAAATGCCCTCGGGTGGAAGGAATGATGGAGCAGGAACCTTCATTACAGTATTATTAAAATAGCTTTGGCAAAAGGAGGAGGACACAGGCAAACAGCAGAGGGTCAGCCATTTAGTCCCCTGCAGACAGTCCCCACTTGTCTGTTCTGTTGACCAGGATTCTGTGGGTCAGGGTGCAGGATAGGCCATGTATATTTTGTAGAATTTTCTATCCAAATGCCAAGAACCACTGCTATTGTGATTAGTTTACACATCCATGTTAAAATATTACCCAGCCGACCATGGTAGTTTATGCCTGAAATCCCAGCACCAGGTGACTGAGGCAGGGGGATTGCAAACTCAAGGCTAGCCTGGGTGTGGTAGTTTGAATGTAATTGGCCCCCATAATCTTAGGGAGTGACACTCTTAGGAGGTGAGGCTTTGTTGGAGTGGGTATGGCCTTGTTGGAGGAAGTGTGTCACTGTGGGGGTGGGCTTTGAAGTTTCCTATGCTCAGGATACCACCCAGTGTCTCAGTTGACTTCCTGTTGCCTGCAGGATGTAGCATTCAGCCACTCCTCCAGCACCATGTCTGCCTGATGCAGCCATACCTCCTGCCATGATGATAATGGACTGAACCTCTGAAACTGTAAGCAAGACACCTCAATTAAATGTATTCCTTTGTAAGAGTTGCCATGGTCATGGTGTCTCTTCACAGCAATAAAACCCTAACTAAGACACTGGGATACTTAGCAAGACTGTCTCAAAAATGAAAAAAACAAAAAAACAACCTACAAATAAAATATTGTGGAACTATTCTTCTTCCATCAGGTGTTTTCTTGGACAGTGGATTCTGTCAGGTCAAAACAAGTCTGCAGTTTGGGGGAGTTGAAAAGAGGTGCTGAGGTATCCTTGAAAAGGTTAGCAGGAGTGCTGTGAGGTGGTTGTCTCTCCAGTTCTGCTTTAGTGAAGCTGCATCCTCCTCCTTGGAGTCCTCTTCTCCTCAGGGCGGCTGCCTGCCACTGGGTCTCCTGTCTGCTCTGACTTGCGCGTGTCGCTGCCTGGCCGATGTCATCCTCACAGACATGTGCTCCTAAGCTGTGGTTTGGAAAAGCTAGGAGGCTCCAGGTTGCACAGGCCATGGAGAACCCGGAGCATGAACCCCTGAGTGAGACCCAGGAGTGCTGACCAGGACATGGGTGTCTCTAGCGGGTCGTACCTTGTGCGTTTTCTAACGAATATTCTTTCAGTGCCTGTCTGTTTCGAGATGAGAAGATAAACGCTGTGAGGGAAGGGTGGGAAGGCAGTAAGCACCCTAATTTTTCCTATTTTTAGAAGAAAACCAAAGCCCTGTAGTTCACTGCACTCTCTGGTTTTTGTCCAGTTGTAACAATCTAGAGTCAGCTGGGAAGACTGGAAACCTCCGGGGAGGAACTTCCTCCATCAGATCATCCTGTGGCCATGTCTGTGGGGGTATTCTCTTGATTAGTGATGGATGTGGGTGGGCCCAGCCTGCTATGAAGGGTGCCACCTCTGGGCAGGTGGACCTGCATTATATAGGAAAGCAAGTCACCAGGCTTGTGGAGGCAGAAACAGGCAGATCTCTGTGAGTTTGAGGTAAGCCTAATCTACAGAATAAGTTTCAGGACTGCATAGAGAGACCTTGTCTCCCTCGCTGCCCCCCCCCCCAAAAAAAAAGGCAGGCTGAGCAAACCATGGAAAGCAAGCCAGTAAGCAGCATTCCTCCAGGGTTCCTACCTCTGCTCCAGCTTGAGTTCCTGACTTGACTTTCCTTGATGAATGTGATGTGGAAATGTAAGCAAAATAAACCCTTTCCTCCCCAACTTGCTTCTAGTCATGGCATTTTTCACAGCAAGGGTATATCAGTTATCTTTTGTTACCCAAGCCCATGAAAACTAACTCAGGTTTAAAATTAATCAGTGTGGTTGTGGTGTCTTTTTCTTTCTCTCTTTCTTTTTCTTTCTTTCTTTCTTTCTTTCTTTCTTTCTTTCTTTCTTTCTTTCTTTCTTTCTCTCTCTCGCTTTCTCTCTCTCGCTTTCTCTCTCTCTCTCTCTCTCTCTCTCTCTCTCTCTCTCTCTCTCTCTCTCTCTCTCTGTCTAAGTGACTGATAACAATTCAGACAGGCTCAAACAACAATGGGCTGCGTCTGTCAGCATGCTGTTTAGTCCTTCTAAATATGATGCAGGAACGTTGTGAGACTTGGTGGGAGACCGGCTTGGACCAGCTGATGTGTCCTAGTACTCGGCAGCCAGGCCTCTCAGAGCAGGGTTTATTCTTCTTGGAGCGTTCATGTGGAGTTAGGCAACCCAGAAGGGGACGATGCTGTGCTTTTCTCTTTCATTCCCAGAGTCTAGAGCAGTGGCAGGTACCCGAGGGCGTTCTAGCTTCAAGACTGTTTTCATTTCATTTCATTTTACTTTTGGTTATTTTTTAAATTAGTGTATAGAACAGTGAGTTTCACTGTGACATTTTCTATGCCCTTTATCTGTCCCCTCTCACTCTCCACCTCTTCTCCTGGCCCGCTTTCTCAAACACTCCTCACCCTTCATTTCTGCTTCTTTTTATTTTCTTCTTTTGTAACGTATATTCCATTCCCTACTATTGTCTGGTGTGTTTCCCCAGATCTACTCGTCCCCTCGCTTGGTCTCCTTCCTAGTTTCATGACCTTTCCTCCTTCCCTACACACACAGAGAAATGGAAGCTCGGGTCTACGTCTACAGAAAACAAGAGGTATGTGTCTTTCTAAGTCTGGGTTATTTTCACTTAATATAATTTCCAGCTCCATCCATTTTCCTGTAAAGCGCTTTCTTTTTTAATTTAAGGCCGAATAAAATTCCATTGGGTTTATGTACCGCTTTTTCTTTACTCTTTCACTGATGGCCATTTGGGCTGGTTCCCTTTTCTAGATGCTGTGTATAACATGATGTAAACATGAATGTCCATGGGTCTTTGTAGTGGCTATCTGCTCTATGACCCCGAAGCACAGCCCTAGAGACTTAGCAGGTAATTGCTCTACCTATGACCTTGAAGTACCTGCCCCTGGGGCATGGCCTCAGGGCTCCTCTTAAGACCTGAGATACACTTTCGCTTCTTTTCTTTTTTTTTTCTCTTCGCTCCCTTGTGAGACTTGGATGCTGGGACAGCCTCAGTCCTGTAAGAACAGCGTGGGACCGTGCCTCACCTTTTCCAGGACACTGCGACAATTTGACAATTTCTATGTTCTGTCTTGTGAGTTTTCCTTTCTTAATAAATCCATTTGTCCTTTAAGCAGACTCCGTGGATTTCCTAAATTAAATCTTTGTGGTGGGGTGGCGAGTTCTTTGAGTATATGCTCAAAAGTGTATAACTGGGTCGTATGGTGGTTCTCTTTAGTTCTATTTAGAGGGAAGTTGACTGAAATAGCAGACTGAATGATTTGGCACCAGTCTGGGTGTTACCATGTAGTAGAAGACATCTGTGAACTGGACTTGTGTCCCAGACATGCTTCAGAGCCAGTGGCTCCAGGGTGCTCATGGGGTGTGGAGTCTGTGGCTCTTGAGGACTAAGGGTGTCAGTAATTATCTAGTGCAGTGAGGAGGAAATGGGGAAAGGTGAGAAGGGCAAATAACGTGTGAGTGAGAAGGAAAAGGTATGGGTTGGGTTTCAGAAATAGAGGAGAAATTATTGCACAGAAGGTACCAGGGACAAACAAACGCAGCAGCAGAATAATTACAGTTATTAAAATAAGATAAAGTAGAAGTCATCTAGACTTTGTCATATCCCTTTCTCGCTGGGATGGAGGGGTTGCTCTTCCCTGCATTGTCTTCTGTATTAGTCTCAGCAGGTGAGGGACGGGCTGCTTATCTCAGTAATTCAAACAAGTTAAGCCAGTGTGTGCCATCCCTGATGACAAGGGTTTCTCTCTGCTCTGCTTTGCATGTGTGGGTGGGGTATGCACACCTGGGCTTGTGTATATGGAGGCCGGAGGGCAACGTCAGACGTCTTCCTGTACTGCACTCCACCTTACTTTCTGAGACAGGGTGTCTTAGTTACTTTCCTGTTGCTGTGGCCAAGGCAACGTAAAGAAGAATTTGTTGGGGGCTTACAGTTTGAAAGGATTAGAGTCCATGACCACCATGGGGAGCGTGGCAAAGGCAAGCAGGCGTGCCATCGAAGCAGTTCCTGGGAGCTATATTTTGATCCACGAGCACACGGCAGAGAGAATGACCTGGGAATGGCATGGCCTTTTGAGCCTCAAAGTCTGCCCCTGGTTACACTTCCTCCAAGGCTGCACCTCCTAATCCTGCGCAAACAGTTCACTGACTGGGGACCTAGTATTCAATATAGGAGCCTATGGGAGTGTGGTGGTTTGAATAAGAACGGCCCCTGTACACTCATTTGAATGCTTAGGAGTGGCATTAGGAAGTGTGGCCTTGTTGGAGGAAGTGTGTCATTTAGGGTAGGCTTTGGGGTTAAAATGTCTAAGCTAAGCCCAGTGGCTCTCTCTCTTTCTGCTATCTGCCAGTCCAGATGTAGAACTCTCAGCTCCTCTCCAGAACCCTGTCTGCCTGTGTGCCACCATGCTTCCCACCATGACAAGAATCGACTAAACCCCTGAACTCTAAGCCAGCCCCAATTAAATGCTTTCCTTATAAGAGTTGCCCTGGTCATGGTGACTCATCACAGCAATAGAAACCCTAACTAAGACAGGAAGGAGGCCGTTCTCACCCAAGCCACCACACAGGGACTCTCACTGAATCCGGTCCTCGTGATCTGGGCTAGACTGGCTAGGAGCCCATAGGATCCTCTGTGTCTTCCCTCCAGTGCTGAGGTGGCAGACACACACCTACTTTATGCATGTGTGCTGGGAATCTCACCTTTCCCACCGAGCCGTCTCTTTGGCCGTGATGACAGATCTTTATGTGAGAAGTCCATCTTTCTGCTGATCCTCTAGTCTGAGACTAGACAGCGTTGTCTCTGGTGTCCTGGGGACTGTCATCTCCATACATGGGACTCTCTGAGGGGCTGTGGAAGGCCCCTTTGTCACCTTGTCACCAGGAGCGCCAGGCTCAGCAGTGCACTTCCCACATTGGGCGTAGCTTACCCAGGCAGCCGTTGGGGTGATGTCTCAGTCAAGTTCCTCCAGAGTTCCTGTGGTGAATCTCAGCGCCGCGTCTCCCCCATCTCTACAGCCTGCTCTGCTCTGGCCATTGCCACGTACACTCTATCCAGCCTGTGGTTGCACCTCCTCAGCCTGGGCAGTTTTTCTTCAGCTTGTTCTCATAGTGTCCATGTTCAAGAGGAGTGAGTACCTTCTTTCTGGGAGCTACTGCTGACCCTCGTCCAGTGTGACAAGTGTGGTGTGGATGGGCACAGGTATGGCTGCCACCGTACCCACTACAGGGTTTTACATGTCCCCCAGTGGTATGTCCAACACTAAAGGCAATGTTTCCCCCATGCCAAATATCCCAGACTCAGAATTTCACTTCTTCCCCTCCACAGGGAGGAATCTCTGGTGGCCTTGGAGCTGCCGAATGTTCTGAAGTGCAATAGTGTTCTCATTTTTCTCACACCCAGTTCTTGAAAGTCAATGGCTCAGGCTGTGGGATGAGTGAAGAGGAGTGGACCCTGGTATATGAGGGTTGGGTGGGTAGACTGAGGCAGCAGGAGAGTGGTGGCCGCTGGTCCCTGGTTACCTAAGTGAGGCTGGCAGAGGCTGGAGAAGCCTGACCCGATCCACTCATCAGTGTCTGTCCGTGTAGTCTGAATCATCAAAACCCGACTCTCCGAAAGGTGAGCACCACCTTTTGATGCTCTCCTTGGTGCTGACCTCTCTTGAACAGTAATTCCAACCCCACTGGGAGGCTGGGATTGTCCAGTATCTGCAAGAAGGGGCTTGTTTTGTTGCTTACTGTGCCTCAGGCTACTTCTCTGGAGGAAGGTGGCTCGCTCTCTCCCCTCTGCACACTTACTGGTTGATGAGCTTGCAAATGCAATCGGCAGCTGCTCTCACCTAGTTCGAGGCCTGGCCTGGCCTGGTTGGTAGAGCCTCTCCAGAGGAGGCTGGAGGGATTGGTGAATGAGTTCAAGTACAGTCTTACCAAAGGGAAACTCTGGAGGACTGCTTGGGTAATTAGCAGCTCATCTTCCAGATCTCTCCCGCAGCTCACTGAGACTATTTCCAGCTGAACAGCATTGGTCTCAGCATGGATGCCTTTTATCCCGCGTGGGTAGTGTGCCAAATCGTCTCTGTCTTCTATTAGCTTGTTGACAAGGCCAGACATGCTGGGGGCTTTCTTGTATGCAGCTTTCTAGGGGACAAAACAAAACAAACAAACAAACAACAACAACAAAAGACCTTGCATGTTTGTTTGCTACACTTCCTGAGTGTCCTCCACTCTTCTCCCTTCCCTTGCTCTGGACCGGCCCTCCCAGGTGCTATTGATAGAAAAACAATCCCACATTCTCAGCATGGCTGTCACACTGCCAGACACAAGGTAGAAATGTTTGGCTCTGCCAAAGCATCTGGTTGTCATTGTATCCTTTCTCTTTCCTCACAGCTAGTCACGAATGCCATCTTCTTCAGATGTCTGAGTCCCCTGGAAACTGGGCTCTGAACTCAGTTCCGCAGGTGTTGAGGGGGAGTTACTCCGTCAGAGTTTCCATCCAGGCCTCCAGTTTCCTCAGAGCAAAATGAAAACAAGTTGTGAGAGGGTAGGAGTGGACGGGAAAGTGGTCTAAAGACAGCTGTTCTGACCCAAATAAAATTACAACCCTGATGGGATTCAAGTCTAATACCCACTGTGCCAAACAGGCCTTCACGGTGTGGGGATGTCTTGGTTTCCTAAAAAGCACTCCCTCCTTTGGAAGCCTTCGTGGTGCCTTCTGGTACCATGAAAGCTAGTCTTCAGGGAGATGGACTTCAGGTTACTTGAATGTCAGAAGCTACAGCCATAAAGTCTCCCCAACATGACTGCCTAAACATGAGGTGAACAAGGAAAACAATAGACACGTTAACATGAATTGGGGAGAAAGCTTTCATGAGGCCTCAACCCTACGTGAAGAACTAGAGGCAGCAAGAAATGCTGAGCAGAAGTAGTCTACTCCTGGGAAGAGCACAGCAATTGGTTATCAAATGGTCAGCCCTGAAAATGCATACATACAGGTAACATTACACAGTCTGAGCAGGTTGTATGTATGTATTTAGGAATGTGTGTGTGTGGTAGATGTGTGTGTGTGTGTGTGTGTGTGTGTGTGTGTAACAACAATTAATGGAAAAAGAGACCATGACATTGAAGGAGAGCAAAGGGGAGTACATGGAAGGGTTTGCAAGGAAGAAAGGGAAGGGGAAATGATGTAATTGTAATCTCAAGTAGAATATTCAAAGCAAACAAACAAAAAACTCCTCTGTACACAGAGACCAGGTAAGGATTCAAGTAGAACCAGATGTCAAGCCTCGGGGTATTCATTCCAGATCCTACACCCCAATAATTAGGATTCGGTATTGGGTCTAGCCAGGCAGTGATGGCACAAGCTTTTCACCCCAGCACCTGGGAGACAGAATCTCTGAGTTTGAGTCCAGGCTGGTCTACAGAGTGAGTTTCAGGACAGCCAGGATGACACAGAGAAACCCTGTCTCAAAACAATAACAGCAACAACAACAAAATTACTGGGTCTAATCTATAGAGAAAAGTAAAAAGAAGCATATAATGATATACACATATGCATGTATGAAACACACACACTCAATTGAAAAACTCAAAACCTAGAATCTTCCTTCACAGTCCTTACTTCTGATGTTGCCTCTGCCTAGAATCCAAGTCATGGCTTGCTCAATCCCTATCCCTTTTTTAACATTTTTCTCAGCTGTGAATTGCTCGTGGAAACCCTCTTGGTCCCTGAAACTAGGATAGGCATTGTGTTGTTTTGTATTTTCAGTCCATTGAGTTATTAAGTATGAAAATTTGTGTTACAGGAGCTGGGGGTACCACACCTGCAGTGTTAAAGACTATGTGTTATCCCTGTATTTACCATGGTGAATTTACCATGGTAAGTCCTTGGTGTTACGTTTCCTTGGAAAGATCTAAAGAAATGAATCATTAGAGAGGAAGGAGAAAAAGAGCTTTTTCTTCAGAAGAAAAGTGGTCTTCAAGGTCTTCTGAGATGGAAGTTATTATAGAATTTGGTTTTCTTCGCATAGCTGCAACAGAAGTCCCTGAAAGGAGGAAGGACTGATTCAGGCTCATGATTTTGGAGCTCAGGCCATGGTACCTTGTACAGGACACAGCAGTGCCAGGAGTATGTGATGGAGGAGGCAAACAGGAAGTGTTCATCTCAAGGTGAACAGGAAGGGAAGAGATGGATGCCTTTCTCCCTTCAGAGTAATTTCAGCCAGTTAGGTGAGAAATTTAACAGTTTCAATGAGAAATTCAGCCAAAAGTTATTGAAAAAAAATGAAAATAAATCTTATAAATTAAAAGACCAAGAAATAAAATAAAAATTCAATGCAAAGAACTAGCGATAGACCAGGTTAAAGAAAGAATATAAAACAAAATTGAGGAATTACTATATTCAGATAGCAATTACCAATAAAATTAAGCACTGGGTGTGATGGTGCACACCTTTTATCCCAGCACTCGGGAGGCAGAGGCAAGTGGACTTCTGTGAGTTTGAGGCCAGCCTGGTCTACAAAGCGAGTTCCAGGACAGCCGGGGCTACACAGAGAAACCTGTTTCAAAACAAAACAAAACCCAACCAAACAAAAAAGAGCAAAATTAAACAATCATGGCTACAACATCTAAGACCTCTGGAACAAAACCTAGGAGCCAACCTTATACATTTGTGGTGCTGGAGAGGAAAGCAAGATATGAACAAAAGGTATAGAGATGTTTTGGTTAAATTAAGGTAGAAAATTTCCCAAATAAAAGGAAAGAATGTACATTCAAGTACTTGGAGACATTTGGAACCTCAAATGGGCATGACTAGAAAAGAACCTCTCAAACCAGGCAGTGGTGGTACACACTTTTAATCCCAGCCCTCCGGATCTCTGAGTTGGAGGCCAGCCTGATCTACAGAGCAAGATCCAGGACAGAAGCCAAAACTACACAGAGAAACCCGGTCTCTGGGCAGGGGGGGGGGGGGGCGGGAAGAACAGAACCTCTCCATGTTTTATTGTAGTTAAAAATGCCCAAGTGGATATGGAAAGCAGGAAGCAGGAAGCAAGAAATTCCAATCGACAACAAAAGCAAACCTATCAGAGTAACAGCAGACTTTTCAGTAGAAACACTCAAGTGTTGGGGGATATTCAAGCACACGGTGAACCCCAAGTTTGCATTTGCATTGATAAAATAAACATTGTGTCAGGAGGCTGAGTTAGCACCTAGGTTGACAGGAAGTAATCAGAGGGCATCTGGGAGAGATAGAGAGGCACAGGAAGTAGTAGGGAGGGATTTAAAGTGGCGCAGCCTTTTCTGGTTTGGCGAGGCAGAAGCACTGGTCTTTGGGAGACACCAGCAAGGAGAGGAGGTCAGCTAGTTGCGACCCAGCCTCTCGGAGCTAGCAGGTTTTCACCCCAGCCTTTGAATCTTAATTGTAAATAGTATGATAGAGATTTAGTTAAAGGTCCCCTTAGTGACAGTGACAGAGCTAGTGCTGTGGGAACAGAATAACTGCTAATTGAGACTACTACGTCCATCAAAGTTGTCCTTTAATGTAAAGGGGGCTGGATGTAGTAACACTGGCCTTTAATCCCAGCACTCAGGAGGTAGAAGTGAATGGATTTCTCAGAGTTTGAGGTCAGTCTATATGGTGAGTTCCAGGTCAGCCAGGGCTACATAATGAAAACTCTTCCTTAAGCAACAACAATAAAATAAATTTGAAGGAAAAAGAACTTCCACAATAAGCATAAACTAAAGCAATACATGACCCCTACACCAGTGTTGCAGATCCTTTAAAAAACACTATAGAGTGAAGAGATTAAATACATCTGTAAGCATTAGAGCTTGAGAAAGAATAAATTTTAGTAGAAAAATAGGTTTAAAAATTAGAAGTCAAAAAAACAATCAAACAGTGACCTAGGCAACAATTACATTGTTTGATTCTGTAGTCCAGGATGAATTGTTTTAGTCTGGCTCCCTATCACAGCGACATCCAGCAGGCATGTCCACCTAATGTAGGGCTCATCCCAGACAGACAGTGAGATATCTGTTTCCATGATTTTTTACCTTTGCAGATTGTAGACCAGCCTCCCACGGTATCAGCATGTGATGGGTATCCATCCTCGATGGCTTGTATCAGGCTCGCAGTGTCCACTGGCAAAGCAAGTTTATGACCATGTTTGGGTCCAGGATAGAAGAGTACAGCCCTAGGGTCCACTGGGACTTTCATTTGGAGCCTCCACTGATGAAACAATCTACATATCTAAGAAGTCTGTGTCTCAGAAGCAGTAGGTTCTAAGTGCGGACCAGCCCCCACATTTATTTACCCCAGGGACTCTTGAGGAATGAGGGATAAGGGACTTAGTTAGAAATAAAGAGGGGAGAGAAACAAAGGATAGCCTCGGGTGGGCCTGGATCCTTATCCACCGGCCCAGAACTTTACTCCAAAGGTCTATTCATAACAATGCCAAGGGATAGAGCAAAAGACCTCCACTTTGCTGGTTACAGCTGAGTGTAGACCCTTACAAACACCTAGTACCCAGCCCTGTGGTCCAATCATCCCCTTATGCAGTCCTGCTGGGTACAGCCACTAGGAAACCTTGGTGGGCTCCAACAGGTGGCAAAGAGAAGAAATTAATAAGAAGATTGAAGAAAATTCCAGCAACATCAGAAAGGTTCCACAAATGCTTTTTTGAAGGAAGGGTCCAAGTTAATTATCTGTGTGGACCCCACAACACTCAGGGGTTTCTACATACAATGGGGCTCTGGAAATATTTGCCAAATTGACCAATTATCACCAACACACTGAGGAGTGAAGAGTAGAGCCTAAGAAGATAGCATACTAAAGGAAAACAGAGCCCCTCAACTGGAAGTGTACTAATAGGGAAAAAATGTAAAAAAAAGACACACCAGAAAAACGTTACCACATAGGCAGAAGTTTCTGTCCCACAAGCCACTTCCAAGTAACCACACATAGGCTTAATACTAATTATAAATGCTCAGCCAATAGCTCAGGCTTATTATTAACTAACTCTTATGTTTTCAGTTAACCCATCTTTTTATCTATGCTTTGCCGTGTGGCTTGGTACCTTTTCTCAGTACAGCGTATCCTTGTTGCTTCTCTGTGTCTGCTTACTACTCCTCTGACTCCACCCTTCTTTCTAGCATTCTCTGTTTTGCTCTCCCCGTAACCTTATCCTGTCCAGCTATTGACCAGTCAGCTTCTTTATGAAACCATTCACAGTGTAATTTACACAGTGTGCAGAAGGATTATCCCACAGCATTACCACAAGCTTATCCTACAAACTGTGTCCACTCTTCTAGCCAGTGTTTGTTGTTTGCTAGACACTATTCAGTGCACTCTGTAGAGCTGTGTTTTTCAGAACATAGATCACCAGAGCCATGTGGAATATTTAGGTAGATGGTTAGAAATGGCTTACAGAGAGGTCTGATGGACGGGCTGGAGCAGTAACATGCCCTTAGTTGTGCCATCTTCCTGTTTTCTAGGGGATACAGAAGTCAGTGGAGATCATAGACAAGATCTGTATCCTAGCCAAATCCTCTTGCTGTATTACATCAGTGCAGTGCAAGGTGTCCACCTATTCCTGGTACCCAAGTGTTCTTCTTGGGGACGTGCACTAGCCATCCTCCTTGAAAGAGTTATCCTTAGCCGAAGACTGGCAGACATTGGTATAGAATATTAAAACCACTAGTTTTATTATATTGTAAACCTAGAGCAAAGAGTGTGCATTATCCCTCTAATCGGCATTGTTCCGCTGATGACTAGAGCAGACTATAGTTTTGCTGATAACCTTCTACTCAGAATTGTCCAGCAAGTGAGGACTGAGTCCCTTCTTGTATTTCTGTAGCTTCTGGCAGCTGAGTTCTAGCTCCTTCATTTCTTTCTAGCCCACGGATTGGCTTCTGAGTGACATTTTTTTTTTTTTGGTTTTTTTTTTTTTTTGGTTTTTCGATACAGGGTTTCTCTGTGTAGCTTTGCGCCTTTCCCGGGACTCACTTGGTAGCCCAGGCTGGCCTCGAACTCACAGAGATCCACCTGGCTCTGCCTCCCGAGTGCTGGGATTAAAGGCGTGTGCCACCACCGCCCGGCTCTGAGTGACATTTAAGAGGCAAATATGGCTGTTAAGCTTTGTGAGGGTAGAAATGGCTCTTGGGCCCCTAGTAAGCACTCAGTATTTGCCAACTGCATATTGAGGGGACTCCCAGCTCATGAGCAGGTGATAGCCCCCAAATTTCTCATGTAAGGAGGACTTTGGAGCTTTGTACTGCTTTGGGCCATCATAATGATAGACAGGCTTTAACTTGTTGGTCTAACTTATAAAAATTAAGTTCACTCATAATAGAGCCTGGCCCCAGTCTCTGCCTTCTGGGATCTTCTGACAGAAAAAGAGATAAGCAAGGAAGAGTAAAAGGAAGCCAGCTAAGCTACAAGAGGCATTGGGATTGGATAGTGTGTGATCGGCGTCCTTCTATAACCTTTCCACAGTTGGACTTCTCTGTTTCATCTGAGAGCCCCCCACATGTCCCACTTTGTATGAGTGTCTGAGAAAGGAACACGTGCCGCACCTGAGAGCATTCTGACCTTCTGCACATTAAGTTACAGTATCTTTCTGTGCAGTCCTGTCTGATTAAAAACTCGGCACTGGAGACACCCAGGAGCCTTAGAGCTTCTCCCACGCTCTTTGGGTCCCCAGTTTCCCCTACTGAAAATTCACATTTTGGACTCCTGAGTCTTTTCTCAGGGACTGAGTTCTGCTATCTCTGGCAAGTGGCATCCGAGCAGAGACCTTGATTGGTGAGTAACTCAGTTCACCAGATCGTGGCTTGATGGGGATTTTTCAATGTTGGGTAACAACAGGATATAGAATCATCTTCACATCATTATTTGGCTCTTTTGTGCTGTCTGCTTAAACAGGCAGGGGCTGCGTGTGGGGCTTTACAGGAACTGTCAGTGAGTAATGCTCGCATGCCCGTGGTTTCCAAAAGCAAATGTACTGGCCATGGGAATACGGGGCCAGATTCCTGAGGTCCTTAAGAAAGAACAGAGTTGAGGTATTTAAATTCCTATCACTGCTTTCCAACACAGGCACGGGAAAAGACAACCTTGGAAACATTTTGGGAGCATTTAACACAAGCTGTACTGGTTCCAAGGACACGGGAGAACAAATGTCAGTACCAGACGTCCATGCCTACAGCGCCCACATTTCCTCCTCAGATTCCTTGACTGGAGCAAGCCTTTGAAACAAGATACAGAAAATGAAAGTAAATTGTGGCCATCACAACGCTGACTTGGCTATCTGTCACAAGCTTATGAACAAATGTGTCACTTGCTGTTTGGTGACTGTGACAACATCTGTCTGAGTCCGGGTAGCCAACCCAGATTTTATAAGGACATTACAGGGCCTTTCAGAATCTTTTGATGACTTTCTCGGTCACCTTACAAAAACAGTAAGAAGACAGGTGTTGGTTGCTCAAGACAACACACATCTTAACCAAATGATTGGCTTTTAAAGTGTTAATGCAGAAGCACAAAGGATTTTGGCTCCTAACCAACAAATGCACACTATTTTTGATTACATCAGAGTAGCCCAAGACATTGAAATGCAGAAACATAAAAATAATGTCTTCGCTGCAGCATTTATTTACGGCAAACACTTAGACCAGTTAAGCCAGTTTGCTTTCAGTGTGGGAAGCCAGGGACTGTAGATGCCTCTACGGCTCTTTGACAGGCTAATGATAATTTTAACATGCCAGCTTCTACACATCCTCCACCAGGCATGTGGCCCAGGTGTTATAATGGGACTCATGAGGATAATCAATGTATATCACAATTTGATAAGGACAATCCCTTGCCTCTCTGCCCATGGTATCATGAAACAACCACAGGAGCCCTCTCTGGGGAACCGACAGCAATTCTGGGGGCATACCCAGAAACAACAGAGTGTTTCATCTCTCAGCAGCAACCTGAGGGAGCACAGGATTAGACAGACCTGCCAGCAGCTAGGAATATGGTTCTTAGAACTGGAACAAGCATACAAGCCATGCCTACAGAATCTGAGGACATACAAGCCATGCCTATGGGAATATGGGAGCACACAAGCCAAGCCTACAGGAATCTGGGAGCATACAAACCATGCCTACAGAATCTGTGGGTATACAAGCCACACCTGTGGGAATCTGGGGGCCCACTCCCCCAGGCACAGTTGGATTAATTTTGGAAAAAGTTGTCTGAATTTAAAGGGCATTACCATTGTTCTTGGTATAGTTGATAAAGATTATTCTAGAAAAATTAAAGCACCGATGTCTTTAAGAGAAGTGTGTTGACAAGGGATGTTCTCTCGCTCAATTGCTGTTACTACCGTATGACCCCATGAACCAAAGAAGTTTAGAAACAGGAACCCAGGGGGTTGGAAGTACAGGAAAGTATCACATCATGTGGTCAAAGCACATTTCAAGGGAACAACCCTGTTTAACTCTTTACTTAAATGATAAAAGAGTTTTCTAGTTTTATTGATACTGGCACTGATATTGCTATCATTGCTTTTAGCTTTAGCCATGAAAATAGCCTATGTGGTCACCCTGCTCTGCTTTGATTTGTCTTGGAGCCCCCCAGTTGAGGTAAGAAAAAGTTATGCAATATTAAGATAAAGAGATCATGAAGGGTATACAGGACCAGCATGGCCACATGTGGCTGATGTCTGTAAATACATGGGGATGAGATTTCTTGTTTCAAGTGGAAGTTATTATCTCTTGTAATAGTATTAAGGTACCAGTGCCCCTAAGACAGGAAGAAATAAAGATGGTTTAGTGTAGCCAGAAGTATTCCTGTGTCCCACCTGTCCCGCAGCAGCTCATAAAATAATCACTCAGAGGCTGAATATTAATTACAAAATGCTTGGTCTATGGGTCAGGCTTCTTGCTAGCTAGCTCTTTCATCTTAAATTAACCCATTTATATTAATCTATGTGTTGCCATGTGCCTGTGGTGTTACTGGTCTCCTGGCATCTTGTTGCTCCTTGGGCAGTGGGCTGGCATCTTCCTTGATTCTGCTCTTCCTCCTTGTATCTCTCTTAGATTTCCTGCCTGGCTCTTATCCTGGCTTACCATAGGCCAACACAGCTTCAATAGCAGCAACACATATTCACATCATACAGAAAGATCATCCCACAGCTCTTCCCCTTTTCTGTCTAATCAAAACAGAAGGTTTTCATTTTAATGTAGTGAAATTACATGTAACAAAACCGTTATCAAGCAAGAATTATAGTTACAATATCTAGTCTATTTGTATTTAGCAAAATTAAAGAAAATACTCTATCATCTATCCTATTTTTGTGAGTCTGAAGTTTCATATCTAATTTACCTTTTATCATGATCAAGGAAAACTATAATCATAACTATCTAGTCTTCAGTTCCATCAAAGACCTGAGAAAGGAAATAATATTGCCTGAGTAAACAGGATGTATAAGCAAGCAACTCCCAAAAAATTGCAAGAAATGATAGAGACGGATGGCTGATTAGTTTTGGTTTGAAGTCTATTTTGTCAGGTATTAAAATGGCTACACCAGCTTGCTTCTGGAGTCCATTTGCTTGGAATGTCTTTTTCCATCTTTTTACAATGAGGTGATGTCTATCCTTGATGTTTAGGTGTGTTTCTTTGATACTGTATTCTCATGCTTTCTGTTAGTCTGTGTCTTTTTCTTGAGTAATTGAGACCACTAATGTTGGAAGATATCAGTTAGCAGTGTTTGTTTATTCCTATCATTTTGTTGTTGCAGTGTTGGTGTGCGTGCGTGCGTGCATGTGTGCGTGTGTGTGTGTGTGTGTGTGTGTGTGTGTGTGTGTGTGTGTTTCCCCTCTTTTGATTTGGGATTCAATTCTGGAATTAGTTGTTCCTTGTATTATCTTTGGTGTGACTAACCTCTTTAGTTTGGAGCTTTCCCTCCAGTACTTTCTGTAGGGCTGGATTTGTAGAAAGATATTGCTTAAATTTGGTTTTATCATGGACGATCATTTTTCTCCTTCTATTGTGTTTGAAGGTTTTGGTGGGTATAGTAATCTGGGGTGGCATCTGTGGTCTCTTAGAGTCTGTGGAATGTCTGTCCCGGCCCTTCTGGCTTTTAGAATCTCCATTGGGGGGTCAGGTGTTATTCTAAAAAGTCTGCCTTTATATGTTACTTTATTTTTTCCCTTACAGCTTTTAATAGTCTTTCTTTTGTTTCTTTTGTTTCTGTATGTTTAGTGTTTTGATTATTATGTGCCAATGGGACTTTCTTTTCTGGTACAGTCTATATGTTGTTCAGTATACTTCTTGTACCTTTATGGGCACCTCCTTCTTTAGGTTAGGAAAAATTTCTTCAATGATTTAGTAGAAAGTATTTTCTGTGCTTTTGACCAGGATTTCTTCTCCTTCCTCTATTCCTATTATTCTTAGAATTGCCCTTTTCATGGCGTCCCAAATTTCCCGGATATTTTGAGTCAGGGTTTTAAAATTGTTATCGTTTTCTTGGCTGAGATACCCATTTCTTGTATCATAATTTAACACCTGAGATTCTCTCTTCCTTCTCTTGAACTCTGCTGGCAAAGCTTGCCTCTGTGGTTCCTGTTCTAGCTCCTAAATTTTTCATTTCCAGACTTCCTGCAGTTTGGGTTTTCTTTAGCTTTCTACTGTCAGGCCTTGAATTCTTTTATTTATTTCCTGTTTGTTTGTGCTTTCATAGATTTCTTTAAGGGACTTACTCATTTCCTCTGTGCTGGCTACTGGCTCTGTGCTGGCTACTGGCTCTGTGCTGGCTACTGGCTAATTTTATGTCAACTTGACACAAGTTAGAGTCATCAGAGAGAAGGGAGCCTCCACTGAGAAAATACCTCCATAAGATCCAGCGGTAAGGCGTTTTCCTAATTCGTGACCAATGTAGGCGGGCTCCACCCGTTGTTGCGCTGGTCCTGGGTTCTATAAGAACGCTGACCGAGCAAGCCATGGGGAACAAGCCAGTAAGCCGCACACGCCATGGCCTCTGCATCAGCTCCTGCCCTCACGACTTTTGATGACCTGTTATATGGAAGCATAGTGAAATACCTGTCCTCACCGACTGCTTTTGGTCATGGTGTTTCATCACAGCAACAGTGATCCTAATGGAAAAGTCCTCTTCAAGGACCTCTATCATTGCCACAAAGGCTGTGTTAAGGTCTCTCTTTGTCTTGAACTTCAGCTTTGCTGCAGTGCCCAGGGCCACTATGGCCTTGTACCAGGAAGTGAAAAACAGCTTCCTTTATCTAAGAATTTTAAAAGAACTTTACTGACACCTTGGAAACTTCACATGACTCAAGAGATTCTCAGTGAGATCCAGCTACTGAGGGATTCTATTATTTGGTTGGGAGAACAAGTACAGGCTTTGGGTCGGTCACAACACCTGAGAGGCTATTTTAATATAATCCAATAGTGTGTTCCCCAAGTTCCATGTAATGAGTCAGAACACGAATAGCTGGGATTAGAAATCATCTGTTAGGATTAGATCGCTTTCATGATGCATCATTGGATGTACTGAAGTTACACTCCCAGGGCTTGGCTATGGCAGCAGCTAAGCCCCTATGTTGGAAAATGAACAACTGTGGATTAGCTGAAGGAGTGGTATTCATCAATCCCCCTAAATCTTTTAAAACTCATGCATTTAACTTGCTTCATTTAAAGACTCTCTTGTCTGTACATTTTCCTTGTGTGCAGTCTGTCAAGAGGGATGGAGATGGCTAGCTACTCAGGAAGGACTGCTTCCCAAATCAGTCACGTTAACTTTGTTACAGAGACAGAAATGGGAAAATGTTGCTAACAGCCTGTCTGAAAAAGAAACACATGCTACATCTAAGAGCATTCTGACTGTCGGCACATTAAGGGCAGAAAGAAATGATCTATACAACAGACATTTGTACCTCGAGGGTTCAGTAACATATTATTTCTTAAGATGTGTAGCCTTGTTAGGTCCCCATATATTTGTCTATTCATACTTCCTGGTCTTTGTTCTCCCTGGGAACAAAACATTCTATTTCCTTGTCAACATGGTTTAATGACTGTATAGCACTTTTACTTGCAATTGCCTCTCATAAAAATTCAGCAGCGAAGACGCTCTAGACCATCACTTCTCAGCCTTCCTAATGCTGTGACTCTTCAATACAGTTCCTCTTGTTGTGGTGACTCCAACCATAAAATTATTTCGTTGCTACTTCGTAACTATAATTTTGCTATTGTTATGAATTACACTGTAATATTTGATATGCAGGATATCTGATATGTGACCCCTCACAGGTTGAAAACCACTGCTCTAGAGACCTTAGAGCTTATCAGATGCTCACTGGGCCCCTAGCCTCCACGGCTGAAAATTCATGTTGTAGACGCCAAGTCTTGTTTCATGGATTGAGTGTCGCTATCTGTGGCACCGATTTCCACAGGTACAACCCTGACTCCAGACTCCTTATTTTCCTTATTCTGCCAATCACAGTTTCAATACTAGCTACAAATAGTTTCAATCCCAGAACGAAATGACCCAGTTGAGTGAGCTCTGGCTGCCGAAGGATATTTAATAGCTTCATTAACCTACCTAGAGTCATCTACACTTTTTTTCAAGTCAGATTAGTTGAAGACAGCAGTTTTCAATCTGTGGGTTGCGACTTCTTTGGGGGTTGAATGACCCTTTCACAGGGGTCACCCAAAACCACCGGAAAACACAGATATTTACATTATGATTCATAACAGTAGCAAAATTACAATTATGAAGTAGGAACAAATGACTTTATGGTTGGGGGTTACCACAGCATGAAGAATTGTCCTGGGGTCTCAGCATTGGGAAGGTTGAGAACCACTGGGTTAAGACAATTTCTAATTAGAATTCCCTGTGACAGGGTAGAAGGAGAAACGGCAAAATGTGATGAAAGGTATTCAAAGCAGGAATACCCCATCAAGTTTTTAGCAACCCTCCCTCTGTTGCTTGTTCTTCCCCCCCAGAATGTATCACCTAGATTATGTCAGGTTTTTATTACTTTTTCCTTACAGCTGTTCCTGTAGGCCTGATTAATAGGGAGCATTTGAGTGAGCGCAGCCCCAGGCCAGCCTGCAGAACAGACTGGCTCCATCCCTGATGGCTTTGCCTCACTTCCTCTCCTGGACTCCTGCCCTGAAAAGTGTGTGCCTTTCACACTCTGCCTTTAGGGACACCTTAACCAAACTGTGGTCAATACTTAAAAAGCAAGAAACTGGAAAATTGGAGGGAATTTCTAAGCGGACAGTGTGGGAATTTCCATTTGGTATTTGAAATTCCGTTGTTATTAAGACACATTTATATTTGGCTCCCACCACAGGGAACTCTGACCAGGGGGTTTCTGCTATTGCAGCTAGAAGAAAGAAATCAAATTTAAAAGATTAAAGTGGTCCTTACCCATGACCACAACAGACAGCTAAGAGGGAGACTATCCCTCGCTTCTTGCCCTGTGTTCTTTTGATTAAAAAGATGCTTTGTGTCACTGAAAAAACAAGGTTTTCCCCCCTAGGCATAAGGACTAACTTTTTCCCCTCTTGAATCAGAATATATAGACACACACACACACACACACACACACACACACACACACACACACACACACACATTTTCCCATTGTCCTGAGATAGTTTGGAAAGTCTGTTGTTTCATTATTCATTATTATATTAGTTTCATGTTTCATGATTCCCATTAGTTATTTTTACAAAGGGTCCTACACATAGAACTACCGTATTTGGGTACTTAGAATCTCTGCTTTTACTTAACAGTCTCCACTTTATTCCCACTTCTTTCCTTTTCATGAGACCCTTCTCCCGAGTAATATATTTTGGGAAATACTGAGGCAAGCAGAAAGGAACATAAATTCCCAGCAGGCTAACTGTTTTCTTCTGAGATCAAGAATGTCCTTAATGTTTGGCTTTGTCCTCTGCTATGGAGAATGTGACCAAACAGTAATGTATGTTTAGTCAGTTTGCATCTTCTGTAAAGTATTTGACTTAACCCGGCTGTTCTCTTGATTCTTTCACGGTTGGAAAGCTATCTTGGTAAAAGGGGAGCAGGGATGTACATCTTGCTTTCCCACTAGGGAACTGACAAGGGGACCTACTTGTGTGTTGTATATTTCCTCTTCGTAATTGCATTGGCTTTTCCGGAATTTTTTCACTTGCATATACATTTTAAAATTTGCAAAAACTAGATTGCCATAGTTTTCATTTGACTAGAATGAATCTATTGTTAAATTTGAAGAGGATTGACATATTAAAAATATTGAGTCTTCCATGAACATGGTGCGTTTTCCCATGCATTTGAACTTTTAAAGTTTTATATTTATTATTGTTATTCTAATGTAGAATACTGTATTTTTTATCATTTAAGCTCAAATATTTGCTACCAAGTACTTCAATTCCCTTCTTTGCCCATTTCTTAGATTCCTGCTTGCTTTCTTTTCTTTTTCCACAGTACTTACACCTCCAAACACACTGGATAATTTCACAGCTTATTTTTTGGAGTCACAATATATTTTATGTTAGGCTTGACGCTTGTGGTCTGTTTGTTCTCACGGTGGTCTAAGTTCCCGAGAGCACAGTTATTTGTTTTGTTCACAGATGTGTCGCTAGCTCTTGAGACAGTATCTGACATTAGGCTCCCAACAAATACTAAATACAGTTCATGAGTACAACTCAGTAAGGGAAGCTACAAGGCGTTTTTAAAGTGAGGGTGTAATGAGATGATGAACTAGGACGAACTCCACCACAATGCTTGACATAGTTCCTAGTCTGTTTTCTCAGTTTCCAACCCCAGGGTTCAGTGTCTGAATTTCTTTCTCTCTTGCTGCTCGGTCTGTCTCAGCCAGAGTTTTACTTCCACCATGGCCCCAGAACTATTCTCATCACGATCATGATGTTCTTCCTTGCACCAGGTCTCCTGGAGAGCTTCCAGCCTCCGTGTGTGTTTGCTCTCACAGTAGCGCTTGGCGCTGTTGACTATGATGCCTTGAAAACTCTTCCTGGAGCAGTTTCCTGATTGTCTTCAGATTTCTATGACACATTTTCAAGTCTCCTTCAGTGGCTTTTCTTTCACTTCCTGACGCCCAGCTGCTAGAGTTCTTTGGGTATCTATTGATTTATTTATTGTATTTATTGAATCTGTGTGTGTGTGTGTGTGTGTGTGTGTGTGTGTGTGTGTGTGTGTGTGTGAGTGCGCAGAGGCCACAACTTGCATGTAGAAGTCAGATGACAACTTTTGGAAGTTGTCATCCCCCCACCACCACCCCCCGCATGCCTGCCCCCCTCCAACCAGGTTACTCTGTAGTCCTGGCTCTCCGGGAACTCATTCTGTAGACCAGGCTGGCCTTGAATTCACAGAGATCTGCCTGCCTCGGCCTCCAGAGTGCTGGGATTAAAGGCGTGCGCCACCACTGCCTGGCTGGAAGTTGTTTCTCTCTCTCCCTCCAACGTGGGTTCTGGTGATGGAACTCAGGTTGTCAGGCTTATGCCGCGTGCTTTTACTCACTGAACACTCCCACTTGCTTGTTGTGGCTGCACTGTATCATGTTACCTCTCCCCAACACCCACCCAGCCTCTGCTCCCATAACACATTGATATCTTAAACCCTAGAATCTCAAATGTGACTGTATTTGAGGGTAGGATCTTTAAAATGTGAATTAGGTTGAAATGAGATGACTGATGTGGGTGGGGGGTGTCTTGGTCTAAAATGACTGTGTCCTTACGAGATGAGAAACTCCAGACACAGCTGCATGCAGAGGGAAGACCATGTAAGGATGCAGAAGGCCACCTTCAACAAGCCAAACAGAGAGTCCTCAAAAGAGACCAACCCTCCTGATATCTTGGTCTTAGATTTCTAGCCTCCAGAATCCTGAGGAAGTTAGTTTCTGTCCTTTGAATCACCCAGTCTATCATACTTTATTAGGATAGCCACAGAAAACAAACACTTTCTCCTTTCTTCTCACTTTGTCCTTAAGTGGTTTTACTCATGCTGATGGACAGACATATCTACCACCTTTATGTTGCTTCTTCATAATCTTGCATATCTAGTTCAAATATCTCTCCTGAGCTTTGAACCCGTGTATCCAGCACACTAACTGGTTAACGTCTTTATCTGAGGCAGACTGCAAACTGCCCAGATAAGTCTAGAAGCACTTAACAAAATCTTCATCAGTAACCAAGGCAAGAGAGACAGTTTAGACTCTGAGCTCAGCTGAAGTATTGTTACACAATGAAATAAATAAACAGAAAACTAGCACTCTGGAGAGGAACATAACAGCAGCCACTACAATGTATTGTTCACAGTGCCCACGTAGAATATGTGATAACCATCTTGATGGTTGATGGGATTGAGAAGTGCCTGGGAGAGCAGTAAAGCACACCTCTGGGCATCAGTGAGGGCATCTCCAGAAGGGAAGACCTCCCTGAATGTGGTCAGTGCCATGCCTGCAGTCTGGGGGCTCAGATGTTATGACAGGGAGAGAGGACACCCTCTTCTTCTCTCAGCATCTCAGCTGCCATGTCTTCCAGGCCATGATGGGTTGGAACCTCTGGGACTGAGCCTAAGTAAACCATTTCTCTTTAATGTGTGGATGTTGGGTATTTTGTCTCAGCACATCTGACTAGCATAGAATCCAAAATGTTCAGGCAAAATGTCCACATTGAAAAATGTGGCTCTATATTCAAGAGAAGAGTCTGAGGGAAATGGAAACCAACATCAGAAATGACTCAGATGTTGGGTTAGTAAAGATTTTAAAGATAAAGATTTTATCTTCTCACAGTCATGAAGATAAAGGAGCAAATACTCTTCCTAAAAGAATAGAAGACAATTAGCAGAAAACAGAAGTACTATATTAGAACAAAATGGAAATTTCATAAAAAACAGTGGCCTAAGTACAAACTTCCTAGAAATCTTACTTTAAAAAAAAAAAAAAAAAAAGGGAAGTGCTGGGGAGGTGATGTCTTAGTCAGTGTTTTATGGCTGTGAAGAGACACCATGACCATGGAAACTCTTATAAAGGAAAACATTTAATTGGGGCTGACTTTCAGTTCCAGATAATTTCATTATCGCCATGGCAGGAAGCATGGCAGTATGCAAGGCAGACATGGTGCTGGAGAAGGAGCTGATAATTCTACATCTGGATAGGCAGGCAGCAGAAAGAGAGAGTCAACTGCACCTGGCTTGAGCTTCTAAAATCTCAAAGCTCACCCCCAATGATACACTTCCTCCAACAAGGCCATACCTACTCCACCCGGGCCACACCCCTATGAGCCTATGGGGGCTATTTTCATTCAAACCACCACAGGAGGTATCACAAACAGAAAACTGGAATAGTAATAGCCCCACCTGGAATGCACATTTACTCAGCAATGTAAAAGAATGGGCTGCTGGGCATGTACCAACATGCAAATAACTCAAGCATGAACAGCAGCACAGGAGAGCAAGCATTGTCATGCATTTCAAATGAAATTTAGAATAAGCAAAACCAGTCTGTAGTGAAACACCCCCCCCACACACACACACACAAAAAAAAAAACAGTGGATGAGTGGGGAGTTATGGAGTGAAGTTATTGATGTGAAGAACCTGGCCTAAGGGAATGTTCTAGAGTGGTGGTGATGTCCTATTGCAATAGGGGCTTGGGTACACAGGTGTAGGTACAACCAGACACCATATAGTGACATCTCCATCAGTGATGGACCACACATACATTGGCAGTCCCATCAGATTGCAATAGAGTGGAAATTATCCTATTGCTTGGTGAATAGGGAGCTGAAGAGTTAGCACAAGAAGGAAAGGTACTAAAGAAGAAAAAGAAACCTTGTGAAGATTCACAATGATGGGTTGAACTTTTGTAGCCCACAACAGACTCCTTAGAAATATTAAAAAACAGCAGTAAAACATTTTCATACATTGAGAGACATGTTCATGGTCTGTGTGGTGGTTTGGATAAGAATGGCCCCCATAGGCTCATAGGTTTGAATGCTTAGTCATTAGGGAGTGGTACTAATTAGAAGGATTAAGAGGTGTGGCCTTGTTGGAGGAAGTGCGTCACTAGGGGTGGGTCTTGAAGTTTCAGAAGCCAAAACCAGACTCAGTGACTGTCTCTTCCATTGCCTGTGGATCTGGATATAGACCTCTCAGCTAAACAGCACCATGTCTGCCTGCATGCAACCATGTTCCCTTCCATGCCAAAAATGGACTAAACTTCTGAAACTGTAAACAAGCCCCAGTTAAATGCTTTCCATTATAAGATTTGCCATAGTCATGGTATCTCTGCACAGCAATAGAACGGTGAATCAGACAGACAATTTACAAGCAGATCTTATGATGAAGAAAAGAGCTAAATTAACAGCCACAGACATAGTTCAGAAGAATAGAGGAAAGAAGGACCCATCTCAGAAACAGCCTTGGACAGGCCTGATGAGAAATTCTAGAAGAAGGCCTTGCTGTCATAAATGACAAGTTGATAGCTGCAGGAAGTCTATTTATTGCTCCTGAGGACGGTCCAGTGGGATGGAGTGGAAACCAGTGGTGGCAGATGAGCCTGACCCTGTGGAAGCCTTAGTGAGTGTGTGTGTGTGTGTGTGTGTGTGTGTGTGTGTGTGTGTGTGTGTGTGCACGGTTAGATGAAGAAGCCATGAATGAATGACCATTGTTGACACATGGCCATGGCCATGTCAGACACCAATGCCTCAGGCCAATGGAAGTGTCAAAGACCTCTTCCAGTAAGGTTCAGAATGGCAATACCTTTCTCTGTTCTAAGTATGAGTGTTTGCAAACATTTGACCAATGTATGCAAAAACTAGCAACTCCCGTTTCCTCCTCCCTGCTGTTTATAGCCCAGACTGCTTGCCTACAGAGACTAGCTATCTCCTCCTGCTCTATTGTACATAATAAACACAATGAGGTTCCGGGTTGTGTATTATGTCATTTGTTAAAAAGAAAAAAAAAAGAAAAAAAAAAAGGATTAGATCCCCTTCTTATCCACATTCCCAAACAGATTTCAGGTGGTACCCAAAAGATTGAAATGTAGAACTCAAGACCTTAAAGGAGGTATGGGTGAACACATAACCTTAGGGGCATAGAACTTCTCATGATAAGTCATCAGTTACTTTTGCTGTGAGCAAATACCCAACAGGAAAAACTTTCCAGAGAAAAGGTTTCTTTTGGCTCATGGTTTCAGACAGATTTCAGTCACTCTTCTAGGGAAGACAGGCACTGCAGCTTCATCTGGAGCGTCAAGAGGGTGACACAGTGAAGCTGTCTGGACCATGATGAACCAGGAAGTGGAGATTTATGATGTAAACTTCAAAGGACTCTGCTAGTGATCTACTACCAGCCAGACCCCTCCCCTAAAGGCCCCACGATCTTCAAAATAGCATCGGAAGCTTATGTGCTGAAGACATGAGCCTGAGCCTGTGGAGGACATTCCAGGCTCAAACCGTAACATATGGTATGATACCACATAGAGAAACCACATCAGCAAATGCCGAGCACAACAAGCATCTAACATCTTAAGAATTATTATGTGGTAGGCTGGTTATCAAGGCCTTGGGTTACCTCATGTTTCTCTTGGCAGCAATTCTGTGAGGTAGAGAGTCTTATTATCATGCCTGTTTTATGAATAATAAAGATGCAGCACAGAGAAGTTAATGACTTTAGTTTACACTGTAAGTGAGGTGTGGTGGCTCATGTAATGCCAGCAGCTGAGAGGCTGAAGCAGGAGAATTCTGTGAGTCCCATGCCAACCAGAGCTACAGACTGAGACCCTGTCTCAAAAAGATCCTATCCTCAAAGGGGATCATACAAGCAGGAAGTGATTGAGGAAGTCAAGGTTTGAATTCTTGCAGTATGACCCCAAGGCCTGAAAACTTAATTAATTCATACCTGGTGTTTCTTCTCCAGGGGTGCTGAGATAGCCCAATAAGTTACTGAATGTATGGAGGATGTGGTAAACTGTGAAGGACCACACAGTGCTTGTCTACAGGGCTTCCTCTCCACTTACTAGGGGAGGGAGAGGAGAGAAGCCAACTCTTCTGTCTTCTCTTTGTCTCTTTATACTGTTGCTGTTCATTTGCCCCCTAGGACCCCTTCAGCTAATCTAGGTGCCTTTCCAGTCTTGCTATATATTGGTTTTATATATAAATGGTTATAACATATATATGTTATAACATATATATATAGTTATACGCTACACATACTATATATAAGTGTGTGTGTGTGTGTGTGTGTGTATAAAAGTGGTTTTATTCTCTGGACTTCAAAGTGTATATATTCCATACTTGAAAACCAAGAGAATTTAATCTAAATAGACAGAAGCAGATATGGAAGAGGGCTCAGCAGTTAAAAGTGATTGTCCCTGAGCCCAGTGACCTGAGTTCCCTCTCCAGGAGCCATGAGGAGAGAACCAAATCCCTCAAATTGTCCTCCGACTTCCACATACACACCATGACACATGCAACCCACCCCAGTAAAAATTAAGAGAAAAGATTTACACTAGACAGGAGCTTTCAATCACCTGGCAGATAGATGGCTGTGCCCTTTGCTCCCAATGTTTCACGGCAGGTAATAAATGTGGTTAACCTTCAAGGCTTGCATGGAGTTGCACATGCATGCAGAAACTTATATGCACATACATATATGAATCCAATGTATAGTTAAAACCTTGGGGAAATGGTTTGTGTAACATTATATTTAGTTGTGTAATACTGGACACTCCACAAATCTTGGCTCCTCAGTAATTCTCAGTGTTTATTTTGGCATGTTATCACTACCAAAGATGTGAAGGAAAGAGAGACCTGCCTGTTTCTGGAACTAGTTATAAATGAAAAAAAATTTTTTTTTTGCTACAGAGAAAATTGGAATGGTAGAGCAGGAATTCCCAAATCTGCTACTTCCCAGTAGATTCATGAGCAGCCGGAAATCATGAGTTGCTCCCCAATGGGAAGAAAAGTTTCGAATTACTGACCATAAGAATGAAGCTTTGAAGCCGGGCGGTGGTGGCGCACGCCTTTAATCCCAGCACTCGGGAGGCAGAGCCAGGTGGATCTCTGTGAGTTCGAGGCCAGCCTGGACTACCAAGTGAGTTCCAGGAAAGGCGCAAAGCTACACAGAGAAACCCTGTCTCGAAAAACCAAAAAAAAAAAAAAAAAAAAGAATGAAGCTTTGAGTATGTCCACTATTTGTTACCTCAAATTGTGTTTCATCTCAGAGAAGTTCAGTCTTATCAGCACCAAGGGCAGTTTTCAAGGAAAAATTGAGGAAAAAAAAAAGAAAGATCAACCTTGGAGGATAATATCTCTTCATCTTTCCAACTGTAGCACAAGGAACATGCGGTCATTTCCTTATTAGGGCCTGTGAAGCATCCCGTGCTTCACCACATGGGCTGGAACTCTCCTGGAAGCTAGGCAGACAACACCTCACCTCCATGAGTTTGCTCAGGTGGAGCCTGAGGAAGAGCCAGGACTCCTCTGGGCATCTTCACCTGGGTTTCAGCTCTGTGGCAGACTGTAAGCAGTGGCATTACAAGCTATCTACTTTCTTGCTATTTACACATTTGTACATGATGATTTAAAAAAACAAAACAAAACAACACTATGGGCAGTTTAGTTCATGACCATGATATACCTCCTTTGGAAAAAAATAGTTCATTATTATATGGAACCTGATTGTCACTGGACTTGGGGTTAAAACTGCATAATGTAAGGTTCATTTGACAAAAAAAAAAAAAAAAATCTTCCACTTCTGGGCTATGAAGAGGCTCACAGCTTAAAGGAATCCCTGGGTTCTATTCCCAGATCCCCAGCATAGAGTGAAACTGGGCATGGTGGCCCATGCCTGTAATCGCTCAGGAGGGAGAGGCAGGAGGATCAGAAACATTGTTATCATCAACTCTGAGTATTGGAACTTGTGAATTTGGACCAACAGGAATTTATCCCTGAGGAATCTGTCTCCTCCACTGAGGGGGTTCTGTCTGGAGTCACTGAGCAGATGTGCTGAAACAGTGTACTCTGAAGGTTATGGCTCTGAAGGTTATTGCCTAGTTTTCTTTTGGAACTGGTTGTAATTATTGTAACCATTAAAATAGTATTCAAACTCAACTTATCGCCTAGTTTTTGGTTCGTTTGTTTGTTTGTTTGTTTTGTTTTGTTTTGTTTTGGGGTTTTTTTTGGAACTTGTTGTAACCATTAAAATAGTATTCAAACTCAACAGGCTCCTCAGTAAATGCTTGTTAAATTGACCAAGTGTGTCTGTAGTGATGCCAGCCTGTGACCTGAGGGATTTTTTTTTCCTGGACAGACCTGAGGATATCTGGGGAGTGGTCTCTGCGAAGTGAGAAGAGATGGCTGTTTGGGATGAGCCAATGTTTCCCTTTTTATCATCTTCTTTGAGGTACCATTTTGTATTATTGCAAGGTAATGGAAAATACAGTGACAGTTTCACTGTCCTTCATCTGCTAATATAGGTAGAAAATTTCATCTGGACCCAATCCAGCAGAGATCTGTCGGTCTGTCGGTCTCCTACCTGTGTAAGACACTGTTGGATGTGTGGGAGCAGTAGGCAGAAAGGTAACATGGCAACTACTTTCAAATCACTTTAGTTCAGTGGCATCAGATTCAACGTCAAGAAAAAACCACCCTAGCTGCATATAACCTAAGTGTTTATCACCTGCTTAGCAAAAGGCCTGAATAAGCCACCGATGAAATGGCAAAATAGACTTCACACACACATAATGAGCAAAGAAAGCAGAAACAGAAAAGTACAAATTGTATAATTTTATTTATATGTAATTTCACAAACACAAGCCCCAGGTTAGGCCATTGGCAGCCACGATGTTGGCACCCGGGGAAGAGGGCAGCGTTTGGATTTAAAAATGAAAAGGCTTTCTGGATGCTTTGCCGTATCTTGGTCTGATCAGTTTCCTGTGTGTGTCACCTGTGGAGAGTCTTGATGCTGTTTCGTTATGCGTTTACACTTTTTCTGTATGTTTGCTACCCATCATTAAAATTAACGTTCAAGGACGTGCGGATGTGAAAGCCTTGCCCCAGACCCACTGAACTGAAATATCTACCAAGTATTTACTTATGGAATCTGTCTGTATGTCAGACTTCCCAAGTATTCTGGTGAATTTAGACATGAGTTTTTGATTTCCAATAGCTGCTTTTAGAAAATCAATCAGATTTGATTTTATCTTTCTACCCAAGACCTCATCTCTCTCTTTTCTTTCTTTCAGGGACGGATCCTTGTAGAGCGCACTGATGTTTTATCATTTCACTGTAGTGTTATTAATGAAAGCTATTGATACCCTAACCACTGACTCTCACAGCCCCTGTACTTTTGACATCTCAGGTACCATCTCAAAAAAAAAAATTTTCCCTCCAATCAACATGAAGAGATGGATAAGCAAAGAGGTGGATGTGGCAGTTTACTTTAGAAACTAGATTCCATTACGTTCTTCAAAGAAAACTTCATATTGGAGCCAACAAGGGTGTAACTGCTGAGCAGTAGCACCCTAACATAACCCTGAGGATTATGTAAATCAAGTGTTTTCTGAGGATTTTGCCCAAATACTGAGGAATTAGGACATGTAGAGATGGTCATGAGATTAGAGCTTAGACAGATTTCTTTTCAGATTGAGTTCTTGTTCATGGAATCATTCTGAGCAAAACTGCTTTTGCGAAATATTAAGACAGATGACTATCTCCAAGAATCAGAGTAAAACATATTCTGAGAGATTGTGGTATGATAAGAGCTACTATGTGAAAACAAACAAACAAAAAAACAAACATTTTTGTTTGCTGAGACAAATTTAATGCAAAAGAATGAAAAACAGGCCGGGCAGTGATGGTGCACACCTTTAACCCCAGCACTTGAGAGGCAGAAGTAGGTGGATCTCTGTGAGTTCAAGGCCAGCCTGGTCTACAAAGCGAGTTCCAGGACAGGCTCCAAAGCTACACAGAGAAACCCTGTCTCATAAAAACAAAAACAAACAACAACAACAAAATGAATGAATGAATAATAGAAAATGAACCATTCTTGTTTCTCAACTTGGGTAATTTTAAACAAAGGTTTAAAAAAAAAAATGGCTTGCGTAGGAATTTAACTAAGTCCACTAGGTAGAAACTTCCTTTTTCAGGAGTCAGTGATACCGTTGCAGTGTTCCATACTTTTTATGTCCCAAACCACATGGTCACCACACCTGGTGACAATGCTGGTCCTCTTCACACTACCCACATCCCAGAACTGGATTCTGCAGAATGGTAGGATTGCTTCCGGGGCCTTGCAACGGTTATGTCAGAAACTCCTCCCCATTTCCTGAGAAGTAGGTTGCACATCCCTGTTTTAGAAGGAGGAATGCATAAATGATCTTCCAGGAACAGAAGTTATCAAATGTGGTGAAATCCAAGCTCCAGACTGATGCCCACAAGGAGGCAGGAAGCCTGGGGCCTGATGCTTATATAGTAGCATCTTATGGCTAAAGGTCTTGGCACACTTCCTTAATCTCAGATTTCCTGTCTCCAGGGTGGATGTCACGATACCACATAGAATAAAGCCCAATGGGATCATGGGAGAAAGGCATGTGAACTCCACAGCAAAATGCTTGGCACAGTGAAACTGCTCAAGAAACATTAAGGTCTCACATTCCACCTTCTCGGGTATCATCACTTTGGAAGCTGAATTATGACCAAATTGCTACACAGAGATGATAAGATCCCTCAAGGAGATCATTTCCACTCTACTGCTGCTTGCTTCTAGCCCTAGGCACACAATAATCTGACATAAAATATTATAAGTTTTTTGACCTATGAAAAGTAGTGGGGCATACCTCATTCCCAAAGCAGAGGCAGGCAGATCTCTGTAAGATCACAGCAAGCCTGGTCTACAAAGCAAGTTCCAGGATAGCCAGGGCTCTGTTACACAGAGAAACCCTGTCTCTAAAAACAAACAAACACAAGTTGCATGTAATACATTTATTTTTGTAGACAATATGAACTTTTTTGTGAAGTCACATTAAGTAGATTACTTATATATATCACCCTTGATTGGGAAACTGACAAGATAAATTGCTAGTTTATTCTAAGAATGCTCCCTCCCCCCACCATAATATTTATCCATCTTTTAACAAGTCTGATGAGACAGTCAGGTGATGTGTGATGTCCTGTGCATTGTGAATATGTGTTGCTCTCATTGGTTGATAAATAAAACTGCTTTGGCCTATGGCAAGGCAGGATAGAGCCAGGTGGGAAATCCAAGCAGAGAGACAGGAGAAGAAGGGCAGAGTTAGAGTCTGGGAGACTCAATCCAGCCACCTAAGGAACAACATGCCAGCAGACTGGTAATGCCACAGCCACGTGGAAATACTTAGATTAATAGAAATGGGTTAATATAAATGCAAGAGCTAGCTAGTAATAAGCCTGAGCAATAGGCCAAGCATTTATAAGTAGTATTAAGCCTCTGTGTGACTATTTACAGTCAGGTAGTGATTTGCAAGGAGGCTAGGGAGCCCCTAGAACAAGAGGCTTGGATCTGGACCAAACAGCATATCTCTTGTGTTTCAAAGTCATTGTGGGACAGATGAATATTCATCACCAACAGAATGGTGAGACCCCTGGATGTACTGTTAGTGCTTAATAAAGCTGCAAATGGAAAGACTATCTGTTCTAAGTACTTCACACTTGGAGGCTGGACCAAGTGGGTCCAGAATCTCACATCTGTGGCTCCTTTAATGGGTATTCATAGGCACTTTTGAAGGCTCCAGGAAACAGCTTTGAAGGAGAGGATTCTGAGAGACTAGACTGCCTGTGGTCAAGCAAATTAAGAGGCAGGCTTATAGCTGATGAAACTTGATTATTAATGCTAATGTCATTTATCTTTGTTCTAAAGGCAAATGAAAGCTGAGCTATTTTGGATTGTTTTCCCTCACCCCCTAAAGTCTCACCATCAGAGGTCTTATCAAAAGAATGCTGATTTCTTTATAAAGAAAACAACGTGTTAAACAGTCATTACATCCTGTACTTACTTTTTTTTTAAACTACCCATAAAACCAGGGCAGTGCAGGGACATAGAAGGCACTAAAAGAAGAGTTTGTAATGAAATGTACTGCTGATTGTGCCGGGCACAGAGATTTAGGGTGCTCATTAGTGGATTGTGGTTTCTTCTTGCAAGCACTGGATTCTCTGCCATGACTCACACTAACAGGAAGGCTGATGAAATATCTCTAGCGGTAACTGGAATGTGTTCTCTTTATGACTTAAAGTGAGATTTACTAACATCGGAGTTAGATATGATCAGGGCTGAAGAGCAGCAAAAAAGTGAAGCATGTTTGTGGTAAAATAACAGTTCACCCGTGTGAGCCCCCCACCCACCCCAAATCAGAGAATGATGCCACATACAGCACCCATGCATGTAGCTGAGCCTCTGAAAGGGGCTGTGCTCGCTGTGAAGACACTTTCCAGTGAGTTACAGCCCCTTAGCACTAGGAGGGGTATCCAGGCATTTCTTGTTTCTATAGTTTATGTCAGATAGATAGAAGACATCTGGAAATCTGATTAATTAGGTAAAATTCTTCTTATCCCTTCTTCCACAGAAGTCCCTCGAATCTGGGGAGTTTGTTTACTTACTGTGTGAGAGAAACAAGAACTTTTGTGATCTTCTGGGACCCTGGAACCACATTGTCACCAGGGCCAGGGGGGAAATGAATGACATTACCAGCTTTCCGCTTCTTTTGGAAAGTGGGTGAGTAATCTGAACAGGTCAGCTTCAGTTGAGTTATTTTCTCTGAACACTTTCTCTTTGAGGTTCCCCCTCCCCCAAATTCAGTGTTATTGCTTAGATAACTTTTCTGTAATAAATTATAAAATTGGGCATCTTCAAGAAAAGCTATCATGGCCCTGAGTCCTTGGATTTTTTTTTTTTTTTTAAACAGGGCCTAGCTATAGAGTCCAGGCTAGCCTTGAGCTGTCTCCACGCTTCTAGTGCTGGGATTACGTGGCCGAGTAAGCAAGCTCCACATTGCCCTTGATTTTTAACTTGGTAGTTGTGGTGGTTTGAAAGAAAATGGCCCCCAAAGGGTGCCGCACTATTAGGAGGTGTGTTCTTGTGGAGTAAGTGTGGCCTTATTGGAAGAAGTATGTCATGGTGGAGGTGGGCTTTGAAATCTCATATATTCTCAACATACCACCTAGTGTCTTGGACCATTTCCTGTTGCCTGCAGGTCAAGACATAGCCAGCAGCACATCTGCTTGCATGCCACCATGCTCACTGCCATGATGATAATGAAAATCTAAGCCAGCCCCAGTGAAATGTTTTCCTTTGTAAGAGTAGCCGTGGTCGTGGTGTCTCTTCCCAGCAGTGGGAACCCTGACTAAGACTTAAACTGAAGAGCAGGGATATGTAGCTCAGTGGCACAGTGCTTGCCCAGTGTGTGTGAGGCCCTAGGCTAAATCCCACGGACCACAGAATGAAGTAAAAAATGGTTGAAATCATAGTGTTGTTTTGCTCGCATCACATGTCTCTTCTCTACCTCCCATTGCAAACTGGGGGTGGGGAGGAGCTGGAGAGGGAAGCTGGACCTTACTAATCTCTCCATGCTTCTCATAGTTCCCCAATGAGTCTCATTTGCCAAGTGTTTGCTGTGAACCAGGCAGGTTGCCAGCAGAATCCTCTTTAATCCATTCAATAACCCTCTGTGGGAGCTGATACTACTGTCCCTGTCCACCTCATGACTCCATGGAGCTCATACTTCAGAAGCCAATTTAAGCCCAGTTCTGTTTTATTCCTGCACCACACAGGATAGGACTGAATTAGACACACAGTCTAAGACCTTCTCAGCCCACTGGCTTCTGGCTAGGCCTTTAGGTGGCGGGGGACAGAAGACAAGAAAGGCCAACATTGGGATCTGACCAAAGAAAGCAAGAAGTATCTAGGAAATGTATGGAAGATGTGTGTTCTAGTTTCGTTTCTGTTGCTGTGATAAAACACCCTGACTCAGAACCACTTTGGAGAGGAAAGGGTTTGTCTGGCTTACAACGAAAAGACACAGTCCACTGTTTTGCGGAAGTCAAGACAGGAACTCAAGAAGCCAGGAACTCGAGGAGACAGGAACTCGAGAGGCCAGTCACATCACATCTGCAGTCAAGAGCAAGCAGAGCACAAATGCACGTGTCCTTGCTCTAAGCAAGCTCTCTCCTCGCTCATACTCTTCAGGGCTGCTGCCATACCTAGGGAAGAGTGTCGCAATGAGCTGGGTCTTCCCACATTAAGCAACAATCATGATAAACCACAGGCCAACCTGTTCGAGATTGTCAACTCAAATCAACAGCCAAAACTAGCCAGCACAATGGGGAAAGAAAAACACAAACCAAAATCCTATAAAATATCAGGAATAGCCCCCCTGGTTCAGCCAATTTATAAGGCGGGGAGATGTTTTATGGTCTTCACTGGAAGTTGACCAGTGTGTATATTAATGTGTAATGCTCTGTTCCAATGGTGTTGCTTTCTCAACTACTTTGAAATACAAGGTGTTCGGATACAGAGGCTTTCCCACGAAAGGAGAAGGTAAGACTCTAATTCTCATCTCCACCAGCCCTTCTTCCCCTCTTTAGTTTATGACTCCCTTCCCTGTTCCACAGTCTCATTGCTGTGTTGAAGTAGATCATCACTGTGTACCTAACGTGTGCAAGACAATGTGGAATGATGCAATGCAAAGAGGGCATTGGTTATCCTATAGAGCATTGGATCTTAATCTTCCTTTAATACAATTTGTGTCATGGTGAACCCCCCAACCATAAAATTATTTTCATTGCCACTTCATAACTGTAATTTTGCTACTGTTACGAATTGTAATATCAGAATGTAAATATCTGACATTTCCGATGGTCTTAGGTGACCCGCATGAAAGGGTATTTGACCCCCAGGTTGAGAGTTGAGACCCATAGGTTGAGCTAAGCCAATCTAAGAAAGACAAATATCACATTTTTCTCTTATTGCTGATCCTTGATTTATATAGATATGTGAAGTCCCATATGCCTGGAGACATGAAAGCATAAAGGGAACCATCTAGAGGACTAATGGAACTGTCTAGAGCAAAGAAGAGGAAGTTGGTAGAGTCTGGGGATGTGCTTAATGTACAGCATGTACTTGTATGAAAATGGCCTATGGAGCTCAGGACCACGTCCAGTGACACACAGTGAAAATTAGACAAGGCTTTAAGAACAAAGCCCAGGAGTTCAGCTTTGATTGTTAAGTGTGAACCTTTAAAAGACTCTAGCTGATAAGTTCTACACTCTAAATTTTTACTTTAATAAAATCTCTCTTAACCATGCAGTTGTGCCAGGTACCGAGAAAGATTTCTGTACATTATATGGAGTTATTGTTGATATATTTTCAGTGAAAATGTAAGATTCAGAGGCTCGAGAGAGAGTTCAGCAGTTAAGAAGAGCACTTGCTGCTCTTGCAAAGGACACATTTGGTGCTTAGTGTCCTTGTGAGATGGCTCACAACCTCCTGTCATGGTTTGAAGGAAAATGGCCCCCAAAGAGAGTGGCGCTATTAGGAGGTGTGGCCTTGTTGGAGGAAGTGTGTCACTGTGGAGGCAGGCTTTGAGGTCTCTTTTGCTCAAGCTTCCCTCAGTGTGACAGTCAGTCAACTGCCTGTTACCTGCCTGCAAGTTGTAGTACTCTCAGCTCCAGCACCATGTCTACCTGTACTCCACCATGCTCCCCTTCATGATGATAATGGACTGAACCTCTGAAACTGCAAGTTTTTTGAGCCACCCTCAATTAAATGCTTATTTTATAAGAGTCACCATGACCATGGTGACTCTTCACAGCATTAGAAGACATGCCCATAACTCCAGCTGTAGCAGATCTGGCCTCCTCTTCTTCTGACCTCTGTAGGCACCTGTATGCACATGTGCATACACACACAAATAATTAACACGAATCCTAATTGGTCTTAATAAAATCCCAGAGCCAGATATAGGGGTAAATGCTGAAAGATCAGAGAGACAAAGGGATAAGCTATAGCCACCTCTCACCTCACCAAACTCCTCAACCGAAAAGACTGAGCTCCTGTTTGCTGTGAGATGTTGTTCTGTACGCTGTGAATATGTGTTGCTCTAATTGGTTGATAAATAAAAAGCTGATTGGTCAGTAGCCAAGCAGGAAGTATAGGCAGGATAAGCAGATGAGGAGAATTCTGGAAAGAGGAAGGGCTGAGTCAGCTGTGCCAGCCAGACACAGAGGAAGCAAAATGACAAGACAGAACTGAGAAAAGGTACCAAGCCACATGGTTAAACATATATAAGAATTATGAGTTAATTTAAGTGTAAGAGCTAGTCAGTAATAAGCCTGAGCTAATGGCCAAGCAGTTATAATTATTATAAACCTCTGTGTGTTTACTTGGGGGGACACCAGTGGGAGAGATTTGTCCTGACTGCCAGCTAGCCGGGACACAGGAAAACTTCCAACTACAAATGGTGCCCAGACGTGGCGGCAAGAGTTTCCACCTAAACTTGAGAGAGTTTTAGAAGAGATTATAAATGTAGCTAAGAGCACCTTCCTAGTTCATGTCGCTCATGGTGGGCCGAAGTACAATGATGTGTCCCCTGGCTCTCGTGGGTTCGTAGCGTGCAGGCTGGAGCTACAGTGTGGTGGATTCCTACTGAGTTACACAGAGGTTTCTCCAAGCTGTGCAGCACACTGCATGGCAGATTTAGCTTTTGGTAGTACAGACCAAAAAAAAAAAAAAAAAAAAAAGGGTTTCCGGGCTACAGGAGGCATAGACCCACTCCTTCCAAGAGCTGGTGATGCTCATGGCTCCCAGAGCTGGTGGTAAATGTACCACCACCATATTGGTAAGCTGAGTTGGGCAGAGCCAGCAGCCAAGGCTTCTGCTTCAGTACTAGCCACTGCAGTTAAAAGCAATAGATTCACAATAAGGCAGATTCAGATGGAATAAGACTTTAAATGATTTACAGTGTGTATAAAAATGTACGTAGGCTTGGGAGACAAAAATGAATATAGATAGTTATATAAAGAAATGGTCTTAAAGACTTTAATAAAGTTTCAAAGATTTTTTAATAAAGTTTTTAAACAGATAGTAAAGGTAATATAAAAAAATAAGCCATATAAAGATAGATATTATACAGAGAATCTGGATTGTGTTGTCTTTAGGATTTTTAACTACAGAAAGACATTTGATCATAAAAGCTGCTGAGTTAAATCAATATGTATATTTTAAAGATATCTTGATTTCAAAATATATGTCTAAGGATACGTTGCTTTGAAAAAGAGGTTCTGTTTTTGTTTCCACAGGAGATGAGAACCTGTAGATTGCTTCTAGGCTAATATGGTTTGATCGACCAAGATCCCCTGAAAGGTCTCTGTTGACACCATGGCCCAGATGATCCAACATCCAGAACAGCTTCAAGGCAACTGGCTCAGACAATGCAGCCTCACAGACTATTCCAGTCAGGACTTGATCATAATTCTTAATCTTCTCAAGATCCCTGTAAGATCGCCAGTGCCCTCAACCAGCAGGAAGTAGTATGAAAAGCAATGTCCAAATTCCCAAAATATTGTTTATGAATGTTTATTTTTATTTAAAGCAGGTTGATTTTAAGTGTAATATCTTTCTAAAGAAAAAAAGGGGATAGTATAGATACAGGATGAAAGGGTAGATTAATAAACCTACTTTTAGTCTTCTATGATAGTCAAACTTACAATCATGTTAAATTTTCTAGGTATACATAGATATAATTCAGTTAGGTAGGTAATCTAACACTTCAAAGACCTATAGAATATGGCATTTAAAATGTTTTGAAAATTTAGACTTTCTGGACAGTGAGACACGTCTGCTCCTGGCAACACTGATTTACTTCAAAGAGAAAAATGGGCATTGAAGACACTCTATATGGAGTTTATCTTCTTATTGGCAAAATAGCCATTTGGGCAAGAAACTGTTCTTGCCTGGACTGCTTGACAAAATGTTGTATTGACTGGACATGCAGGACCTATAGGAACGTGACCACTGAACTTTGCAAGGTGAGATGGTCCTTTGGGTTCCTGCTTCACAAAAGAAACTGCCAGACATTCTACAGGACACAAAGAGAAGTGACTGAGAGACTCTAGACCTATAGACTGAAGATGGATGCCCCAAAGTTACAAAGGAACTTTGGATGACTGTCCAGGCTGCCAGCTATCTCTGTCATTTCCAGAATTTTGGAAGTTGTTTACAATGCATTTCCTGTTTACTTAGGTAATATTATATCCTTCTGAGGTCTTTGATGTAGTTGAAGACTAGATAGTTATAATTATAATTTTCCTTGGTTATGATAAAAGTTAGATATAAAACTTTAGACTCACAAATATAGGATAGATAAAATATTTTCTTTATTTCTGCCAAATACAAATAGACTAGATATTGTAACTGTAATTCTTGCTTGATAACTGTTCTATTATATGTAATTTTACTTTGTTAAAAATTAAAACCTTCCCTTTTGATTAGATAGAAAATGGGAAGTGCTGTGGAATGTCGTTCTGTATGCTGTGAATGTGTGTTTTTCTGATTGGTTGATAAATAAAGCTGTTTGACCAATGGTGAGGCAGAATAAGGTTAGGCAGGACATTCCAACTAGAGAGAGAGGAAGGACAAAGGCAGAACAGAGGAGACACTGCTAGCCACTGCCATAAGAAGCAAGAGGTAAAGTACCGGTAAGCCACAAGCTACATGGCAAAGTATACATTTATAGAAATGGTTAATTTTAGATGTAAGAGCTAGCTATTGAGAAGCCTTGGCCATGCAATTTGCAATTGATATAAGCCTCTATGTGTTAATTTGGGTCTGAGCAGCTGCGGACTGGGCGGGACACAGGAAAACTTCCAGCTATACCTGTCTCCTTCGAGCTTACATTTCTTTTCTCCCCACTCTCCCACCCGCAGCCCTTCCAGTCTTGACCCCACTAGTACTGGGATTAAAGTGTGTGCCTCTCAAGTACTGGGAGCAAAGGCAGGAGATCCTGAGTGCTGAGATTAAAGGTGTGTGCCACCACTTCCTGCTTCTATGGCTACATAGTGGCTGGCTTTGCCCTCTGATCTTCAGGCAAGCTTCATTTGTTAGAGCATACACAAATATCACTACACAAATACAGAAAAATAAAACAAGTCTCTAAAACATAAAATACAAATATGACTTACACGACTGCATCTTTATGTGGCAGCATGGTGCACAGGTGTGTATTCTTTTTACTTCCAAAGAGGTGGAAATATAGATCAGACCTAATGAAATTGGGTGCCTATATCAAGGGGCAATTTGAGGAGAACAGGCAGGGATGATAGGAGACTCATGTCAAATTATGTTGTTGTATAGTTTGGGCTTAGAGTTTCACATACAAGATCAATTTAATTAATTTTAAAGTTAAATTTAAAAATCTTTTAAAATTAAAAACAAATGGCTATTATTGCATGCAATTGTATACGAAGCTGATGTCAAAAATATACAAAGAAAATCACTTTGAAGTGACTTCAAGATGCTGTATCTTGTGTTTACATCCCTAGTGGCAAATATCCTCAGAATAAAAGCCCACAACGCAATACTAAATTATATTAAGTAGTCATTATTTTAGACAATGTTGACATTATTCTTTTGAAACAAAATTATGTCATAGAAGAGAAATAATTACACTAATATTAGAAACTAGATTTTCAGCTTTGGAGTAAAGAAAGTCATATACACTCAGAGTTTTCTGTAATAAAAACACCCCATAATTGTCACTTCAAGGTGAATGCCATCTGCATAAGCCTACAATGGAAAAGAGGTAACCTGTTCAGCAAATGGTGCTGGCCAAACTGGATGTCCACCTGCAGATGAATGAAATCAGATGCATATCTTTCACATCACACAGATGTGAATCAAAGACCTTGATTTAAAAGGTGATACATGGGCTGGTGTAGCATGAATCTTAAAAGTTCTTATTAATAAAATCAAACCAGTTATTGGGGTCAGTGCTGGTAGATCAGAAAGACAGAACAAGCCACAGCTACCTCACCTCGCCGGATCCTCAGCTGGTCTTGCTTCCTCAGACTGGAGGCCTCTAAGTCCTCATCCAGAATGGGTCTCAGCTGAATTGCTGCTCAAAAGCCTGAAAATGTGGTACATATGAAAATGGGATATTATTTGGCTATGAAGAAAAATTAATATTGGAGAGGTTATGGGGAAAGAGAAACACTTATTCACTGCTGATGGGAGTATAAATTAATATGGCTATTATAGAAAATCCCTTTGGAGGGTCCTTAAAAAACTGAAAATAGAACTACATATGACCCAGCTACTTCACTCCTAGACAAATGCCCAGAGAACTCCATATTCTACTTTAGAGCTATTTACACATCCATATTTATTGCTGCTATATGATAGGAACCAACTTATATGTCTACCAACATATGAATGGAAAAAGAAAACATGGTACATATGAAAATGGGATATTATTTGGCTATGAAGAAAAATTAACCCATCGAAAGTTGCAGGAAGATAGATGGACTTGGAAAGTGTAATATTGAGCAATGTCACTAAAACTCAGACAGGAAAAAGCCCCACATGTTCTCCCTTATGTGCAGATCCTGACCTTAAGGTAGATGTGTTTATACAAAAACAGCTGGAAGTGAGGCTGTATAACATTTAGAAAGGAAACTTAGAAAGGGTAATAGTGGGTGATGAGGAAAGATGGATGGCAGAGTCATGAAAATGTATAAAGCTAATTGTTTTTCTAATTTTAACTCTGCTATAGTTTTTTCCTTATTTTGTATTGAATAGTGTATAATGATGTAGTTGATAATGAGCCAGGCAATGGTGGCAATGCCTCTAATCCCAGCACTCCGGAGGCAGAGGCAGGTGGATCTCTGTGAGTTCAAGGACAGCCTGGTCTACAAAGTGAGTTCCAGGACAGCCAAAGCTCTTACACAGAGAAACCCTTTCTTGAAAAACAAAAACAAAAACAAAAATGTAGTTGATAATGAATGAATAAAACCCTAAGCTGAGCTCCATGGCTTCAGAATAGCTATCGTAATTGTGTGTTCACTGAGATACACAGTGTTTGGGACTGGACACGTGTTTGAGTGGCTGCCTTCGACTAGCTGTGTGATATTTTTATTTGTGATTTAATTTGAATAAAGTGATTTTATTATTTAAAATCAAAACCTTCAAGATGGAACTATAATGCTGCCGCCCATTCAACAATTAGCGTGTACTTTCTCATTATGCCTGCTTTGCTCATTCACTAGCAGTGAGCACCCTAGTGTCCACATCATAGTTTCTATTTCCAACTAAAAGGAACCTGGCTTCCTTAGGGAAATAATAGATCACAGTTTTCAGGTAGGATGTGCATGGGATGAACCTGGAACATCGTATCATACCTGAAAACAAGCAACCCATCAAACACTAATGAAGAAAGTACAGACAGCAGAAAAGGGACCATTAATTGTAATGGATTGACTCATGTCACACGTGTAAAGCATAATCAGCCTCATTAGTCACCACTGATGATAGCTAAGGTGCAAATATACATACATCCATCCCTATTGTGTGAGGGGTGGTGGTGGTAGGTGTGCATGTGCTAAGGCTCACATGTGGAAGTTAGAGGATAATTTACAGGAGTCTGTTCTTTCCTACCATGTGGGTCCCAGAACTGAACTCAGGTCATCAGGTTTGGTGGCAAGCATCGTCACCTGCTGCACCATCGCCAGTCCCAAATTTATCTTCAATAAATGAAGAAGCTTCAGGCATGGTGGTGCCCACCTGTAATAACAGTGTTGGAGGTAGAGAGCAGAGGATCGGGAGCTTTGGGATCAAGGCCAACCTCAGCTACAAAGGGAAGTGGAGGCTAATTTGGTCTACATGAGATACTGTCTCAAATGAAAAGAATAGAGCAAGAAAGGGGGAAGGGAGAGATGGGGAAGGAAGGAGGGAGGGAGGGAGGAAAGAAAGAAAGAACAAAAAGAAAGAAAAAAGAAAAAAGGAAGGAAGGAAGGAAGGAAGGAAGGAAGGAAGGAAGGAAGGAAGGAAGGAAGGAAGGAAGGAAGGAAGGAAGGAAGGAGACATGTAGCCTGCCTTTTCTAGTCAAACTGGATTTTGGGTAGCCAAACAATTGGTGATTAAAGTTTTTCTTTTATGAAATGGTGCCGTTAATAAATGCAGAGGAAGTGACAGATACAGAAAGTCACACATTTGTAGCTCTGTGTCACCAAGCAGCATGCTCATCAATCAACATCAAAGCCACCAAGTGATGGTTTTGTGGTACAGAATTTATTTTGGGGGTGGTAATGAAAATGTTCTAAAATGGTGGTGGTTGCGTAACTATGAATATAGTGAAAACCACTGAATTATATATTTAAACACAAAGAATAACAGCCAGGGCAAGAGGTTACTGAAAAAAGAAACAGAATAACCAAACGCAATGTAAGAGACTTAGACTTTTTTAAAAAAGCCCAGGCTAGTCTCCAACTTTGATTCTTTGCCTCCATCTCTGTAACCCTAGTGCTGAGGTTGTGTGTGTGTGTGTGTGTGTGTGTGTGTGTGTGTGTGTGTGTGTGGTGTGTATACACACTCCACATGCATATAGATATAAGTATGTATACAATACATACACAAATACCCCTTGGATTGTTACTATGATTTTTTTTCTTGTATTTTGCTTAGATGTTTTCAATTTACATGTAAACTAAAATGTTTATCATTTAAATATCTACATATTTAAGTCTATAAAAAATTTTATATCCAACTGCAGGAAAGATTTAGAAATGCTTAGCACATTAGTAGTAAGCTTGCAAAGGAAAGCAGCCTCTTTTTCCACATTTAAAGACCTTTGCCTCAAAGTCTCTTAATTTTTCTAGTCATTCCCTATTATTTCCATCTTCAGAATTGTGTAAACTGGAAGAGAAGTGTTGTGGTTTGAATGAGAATGGCCTGCATAGGCTCATGTATTTCCATGCTTAGTCCCTCGCTGATTAACTGATTGAAAAGGATTAGGAGGCGTGGCCTTATTGGAGGAGGTGTGTCACTAAGAGTGGACTTTAAGGTTTCAAAAACTCATACCAGGTCCAGTCTCCTTCCTCTCTCCTCTCTCTCCCTCCCCCCTCTCCCTCCGCTTCTCTTCTCTCTTTCTGTCCTCTCTCCCTCTCTCTTTCTCCTTTCTCTCTCTTTCTCTGTTTGCTGCCTTTGGGAAGCCTGTCTGCTTCCTGCCATGGTGATCATGGACTCACCCTTTGAAACTGTGAGCAAGCCCCCACTTAAATGCTTTCTTTCTAAGAGTTGCCTTGGTCATGATGTCTCTTCATAGCAATAGAACCGTGACTAAGACAAGATTGGGCTTCAATTTGGTCTCCTCCGGTAGCTAGGTATTGTGCGAAAACTATCCAAAGAAAGTGATATCCCCAAGTTACCTCCCCCTGGGGCAATGTCTGATGGCCTGAGGCTGAGGGCTGCACTCTGAGGGGAGCCCAGGGGCTAACCCCCCTAAGTCCTTCTTTTTCTTACGAGGTACCTACATTAGGTTTTTCAAGTATGTTATCAACAATGACTTGGAAGTAACTAGAACATTCATGAATTATTTTTGCAATCTTTTTCTTTTTGCCTACAGGTAATTATTTTAGTCAAAGTTCAGACTATAAACTTTCCAAGGCCCTAATTGTCTAAACACAGTTTAATTTTGCTCACAGGCTTGAATGATGGCTTTCTAAATATAGAATTAGAGGCTCAAAATTATTTTTCTCAGCATTGTCAAAATGTTCCATTGTCCTCTGCCATCCATCTAAGATGAAAATTCTGGTGTTAACTTCATTTGCATTCCTTTAAAAGTATTTTTTTCCCAGTCTCTTGCTGGAGACCTTCAGATTCTCTTTTTCTTAGAATTCAGACCTCTTTCCTACATGGGTCTAACTGTATTTTTCCTCACGAGTGGTACTCAATGTGTTCTTCTTTTAATTAGAAGACCCGAGTCTCTACTCAGGAAAATGCCCCCTGTAATTCCCTTGATAACATCTCCTTGTTCTCAATTCTGCCTCTATTATACCAGCAGCATAGTTTGTGGATATTTCTGTCACGTCTTGAATCTTTCCCATTATACCTCGACATCTTGTCTTTTTGCATTGAATCCTGAAAATCCTTCTGCCAGTTCACTGGTTCACTATTCAGCTGTCTTCACTTAGCTCTTCAGACCAATAGTGAGCTTTTAATTTTGGCAATGATAAGTTTGATTTCCATGTACTCATGTGCATTTTATTCCATTTGGTCCTTTGATATCAACTAATCTTGGGAGCTGTTAAATAAAATTTACATTTTCACTGTGGTTCCACATTGGTAACTACAGTGTTTTCTCTTATTGTCAGGAAGCCCTCTCGCCCTGACAATGGCCACAAGACTTTTGCTCCAATATTTGCTTGCTTGCTTGCTTGTTTTAACGTGGTAAAAAGTTACCATTTTAAGTGAGCAGTCAATTGACAACATGTACAATCACTATGTTGTATGATTATCACCAACATCCATCTCAGATACTGTACCCATTGAATTATAATATCCCTCAGCTGCTGGTATCCTCTTTTATACTTCTGTGTCTATACAACTGTCTGTTCATTGAGTACCCACTATCAATTCAACAGCATAGTGTCTGTCCATTATGTCTGGTTTAATTGTAAAATTCTCATTGTTAATCCATGTGGTAGCATGTATCAAAATTTCATTCCTTTTAAAAGCTGACTCTCAGTCTGGATGGTGCATCCAGCACATGTGAGGATGAGGCAGGAGACTTGGGAGTTCAAGGCCTGCCTAGGCTATACTGTGAGACCCTGTAGCAATTAATCAACGATTGAATAATATTCCATTGTACTTTCACACATTTCATTTATTCGTACATCTGTAGGTGGGCTTCTGGGTTGATTCCACTTTTTGGCTCTTATGAAAAATATTACTATAAACATTTATGTACAAATGTCTGTTTAAATCCCAGCTGTCGTTTCTTTCAATCGAAGACTCAGTGTTTTATTTTTAGTTCACGAGTAATTCTGTGTTTAACTCTTTTAGGAACTGCCTTTCTGGTTTTCAGTGAGTCTGTATTTTATAGCCACAACAACAACACCCCGCAATGCTGGTTTCTGCAATCTTCACAATACTTATTTTCTGTAAATATATATTTGTGTTTATATACCATTGTTATAACTCCGATGCGTATAAAGCAGCATTTCATTGTACTTTTAATCTGCACTTCTCTGATGACTATCAATTTAATTTCTTTGCCCAGTTTTGAACTGTGTTTGTGGCCATCACTGAGCTGTAAATGTCCTTTATAAAGTCCAGATATTGACTAATTTCTTATCAGCTATGTGATCTGCATACACTTTTCCCAGCAGGCCAGTGGGGGGAGGTTGTGTCTTAAGGACATCTGATGGGAAGGCTGCTCTTCCTGCAGAGGTGCTGGCCACTTGGTTGCTGGGACGACGTCTCATTCTTTTGTGATCTATCTTCAGAAATTCTATCCCAAGTCTAACTTTAGATAAAGGCCACAATCACCGCAGTGAAAGGAATTAGATAGCTACTTCCTCTTGTATGTTAGGACTTTTAGCTGCAGATATCAGGACATCTGGATGAAACTGTCTTACACCCAGGGAAGTGTAATGGCTCATTAAGAGTCAACTGTGGGAAGAAGGACCTTAGGACTGGGGTGATTGACAGATTGCCCAGGGCTGCTTTCTGTGGGCTTCTCAGCTTTCTAAGGTATCAGGGTGCCATACATCTGCTTATTCTAATTTTGAGGCATTCTAGAGTTCTTTGGGGGAAACTACAAAACTAGTCTCTCTCTCTCTCTCTCTCTCTCTCTCTCTCTCTCTCTCTCTCTCTCTCTCTCTCTGTATGTGTGTGTGTGTGTGTGTGCTCATGCCTTGCAAATTCTTTTTTTTTTTTTTTAATTTTTTAAGGCCTTGACTTAAGTTTAAGTTCTAGTATTTTTGTTTTGTTTTTTTGTTTTTGTTTTTGTTTTTTGAGACAGGGCTTCTCTGTGTAGTTTTGGTGCCTGTTCTGGATCTTGCTCTGTAGACCAGGTTGGCCTCGAACTCACAGAGATCTGCCTGGCTCTGCCTCCCGAATGCTGGGATTAAAGGCGTGCGCCACCACCGCCCGGCTACCTTGCAAAGTCTTTAGCCTTTCATGCTTAGTAAGTTACCATCAGTATGCCTTATGCCTTCCAATTGTTTCTTTTTCTTTTCTCACTTTTATTTAAAATAGACTCCTTTTCTCACTTTTATTTAAAATAGTCTCCTTTATCAAACAATATATCCTGATTATAGTTTTCCCTCCCTCTACTCCTCTCAATTCTTTTAAGTCTCAAACCCAGACAAAAGGCTAAATGAGGTGCCTATTTAACATATCCAAGTGGACCTGCCAGCCAAGTTCTCCCAGCATCCTTCAGTCCTACCTGCTACAGGGTCTGGCTGGTGTGCCCCTCCCTCTACCCTATGTTCTCCAGCCTAGGGCCTGGGCTGGGCTGCCCTTCCCCCAGTGGCTCTTCCCTATGTAATCCAGCCATTCTGGCTATGCTGGCCCTTTTCCTCCTTTGCCCTTCGGCATCTTGGTCTCTTGGTCTCCTGGTTCCCCCTTTTCCCTCTCTCCTCACATGGCCCGGCTCAACATCATGTTCTCTCTAAACTCTCCTAGATGTCCCTGCCTCTTCATGTTTTCTTCCTCATCTCTACAGTAAATCTTCTCCTCCCCCATACCTAGGAGCAGTCCTGTCATTCTTTTATTTCTTTATTTTCATTCAGGCTCCTCCCTCACTCCCCTCCAGATCCACTCCCTTTCTGCCTCTCATTAGAAAAGAGCAGGCTCCTAAGAGATAACAGCCAAACATGACAACATAAAATATAATAAGATGAGGCAAAAGCTATCATATCAAAGTTGGACACAGTAACCCAACAGAAGGAAAAGAGTCCCAAGAGCAGGCACAAGAGTCAGAGATCCACTCATTCTCACACTGGAGTCCCATAAAAATACTAAGCTAATAACTGTATTATGTGAGCAGAGGACCTGGTGCAGACCCATGGGGAGCACATTCAAACCACAGCAGTGAATGCTGAGCTGTGTCACAGCTACTATTGTCTTTCAAGGACACCGTGAATCTACCTCCTGCTACTCACTGGACCCTGCTATTTGAACTCCTAAACAATGATCTCATGGTCACCCTTTATTTCTGTCTCACCTTCCAATTTGATGTTCATGTCACCCCTACATTGCATCACTTTCTCCCATTCTCTGTCACTATCTCCCTTCTGGAGTTACCTGGAACTGATTAATCCAGGTTTCACTGTCTTTTGCCTCGGCTCCCTTAGCTGATTTTGTTCTTTCTTAGGGCATACTCTTCTGTTGTATTTATCTGACTGACAAATACAACTCCTTGTTCTCATAGCTAGTTCTTGGAGATGCTGAAATATTTATTGCAAACGTCCCACACTCAGCTCTATGTTAGCTGGTTGACACCTGGCTTACCGAGAGGTAGCCTTTTGTTTGTTTGTTTGTTTGTTTGTTTGTTTTTATTATCTTCCCGGGGTGATACAGCCTGTGAGAGGCAGAGTTAGGATTTGAACCTAACTAAGTAATTAAATCTAAATCCAGAAAGCCTAGATGTAAAGTAATGTTTGGTAAATTCAGCATGTCTTTATGAAAAGGTAATGACATGCTTTCTATTGTACTTTAAATATTTTATGAAAGTGATAAGTGTCTTTGAAAATTTTTCTTTGACCCCCCCCAAAACAATGTGGCTGCAAACTTTCTGATGAGCTTAAGAATCAAAGGGGCAGATCTCTCTCTCTCTCTCTCTCTCTCTCTCTCTCTCTGTGTGTGTGTGTGTGGTTACATTATCATTTTCACAATCAAGAGTTATATATAACAAATAGACAAACTACTAAATAATCAACCTTGTCATTGGACACTCAGTTTTTCCATTTCTACAATAGAACCCTTACCTTATGTTTGTTTTCCTTTCATTCATTGTCAGTGAAAGGACTGAGATGAGAAGCTTTAATAATCCTGAGGGCTGGACTCTAACAATGGCTTTTATATGGAGCCTGTGGTTTTTGAAAACATATTTGTTCTTTTCGATTTATACTTTCGTGGTTTTGGTATTTTTTCTTATTTGCTTTGGAAAAAAATATGATTTTTTTTTTATTTTGGTTTTTCGAGACATGGTGTCTCTGTGTAGCTTTGCACCTTTCCTGGAACTCGCTCTGGAGACCAGGCTGGCCTCGAACTCACAGAAATCCGCCTGCCTCTGCCTCCCGAGTGCTGGGATTAAAGGCATGCGCCACCACCGCCCGGCAAAATATATTTCTTATGCTGCTTGAAAATGTCCATCAAGTTTCTGGCTCTTTTTTATCATTCATTCCTGCCCCAGGTGAGGCTTTACAATTTTATATTGTTTCCCATGGGGGTATTGAACTTGGGTTATTTTCCTGGATATTACTTTTACTAACTCAACACAACACACAGTACCTCACATCTCTAGTGACAAGGGAGAAATCCAGGAAGAAAATATGGAGAAAGAGAATACATAAGTTTTCTAGTAAGAAACAAAATGGTGTTCAGATGTATAAGTCTAAAAGATCCTAACCATGTGTATCTCTCCAGTCGGATTCCATCTCAATGAAAAGTGCAAAAGAGAGAGATATAGCTGACTGAGAGGAAATGGGCACCGAAAATACTGATTCAAAACATGTGTGAGAATGTGAAGAGAGGACAGTGTCAGCTCTTGGGTTTTGGAACCAATCTGAGTTACTGTGTGGGTGACAAATCCAATTCAGTCATAGTGAGCTCTCATAATGAGTAGTAGTTTCATAACATTGTGTGGACACTGAATTAACAAATACATTGCCCCTAGATGAGAAACAGTGTTAAGTCCCTGTGAGTCACTGGTCAAGTTTTTGTTAGATGATCAATATATAATCTTAAGTTTAAAGACATCCTATTTATTACATTCTGTTGTTTCATGACCACCAATCCCCTGGCCGACAGCATCCATAACTCACGGGTCATCTCAGCCTTCTTGTGAACATTATATAGCCATTCAGTTCAATGTGGAGGCTTTTTTATTGCTTTTTTGGTGGGGTGGGTTCGAGACAGGGTTCCTCTGTTGTTGTGGATATTGCTCTATATAAATAAAACACTGATGGCCAGTGACCAGACAGGAAGTATAGGCGGGACAAGGAGAGAGGAGAATTGGGAAAACAGGAAGAAGGAGCGAGAGACACTGCAGCCACCACCAGGACAAGCAACATGTAAAGACACCAGTAAGCCATCAGCCATGTGGCAAGGTATAGATTTATAAAAATAGGTTAATTTAAGATAAAAGAACAGTTAACAAGAAGCCTGCCACGGCCATACAGTTTATAAGTAATATAAGCCTCTGAGTGATTATTTTATACGTGGATTATGGGACTGCGGTTTTGGTGGAACCTGGAGAGAATCCCTCCAGCAACACTCTGTAGCTTTGGAACCTGTCCTAGAACTCGCTCTGTAGACTAGGCTGGCCTTGAACTTACAGAGATCCGCCTATCTCTGCCTCCCAAGTACTGGAATTAAAGGCATGCACCATCACTGCCTAGCATGGAGGTTTTTTTAAAACAGTAGAAAGTAGACATCTTAGAGTTTCTATTGCTGTGAAGAGACACCCTGACCATGGCAACTCTTGTTTTGTTTTGTTTTTTCGAGACAGGGTTTCTTTGTTTTTAGTGCCTGTCCTGGATCTTGCTCTATAGATCAAGCTGGCCTCGAACTCACAGAGATCTGTCTGGCTCTGCCACCAAGTGCTGGGATTAAAGGCGTGCACAACTCTTTTAATGAAACTTTTAATTGGGGCTGGCTTACAGGTTTAGGGGTTTAGTCTATTATTGTCATGGCAGGAAGCATGGCTGCAGGCAGGCAGACATGGTGCTGGAGAAGGAGCTGAGAGTTCTATATCTGGATTGGCAAGCGGCAGGAAAAGAGGTGAGCTAACTGGTCATGGCTTGAGCTTCTGAAACCTCAAAGCTCACCCCCAGTGACACACTTCTTCCAACAAGGTCATACCTACTCCAACAAGGTCACATCTGCTAATAGTACCATTCTCTATGAATTTATGGGGGCCATTTTTATTCAAACCACAACAGTAGAGAAAGATGTTAAAACACTAATCAGACTGAAAAGGATACATATTTATAGTGTAAGAACTGAACAAAAAGGGCAGAGTACTACTTTTGTATCCTCAGCAGAGACTATGTCTCGAATGATTTAAACTATTCATCGCACTGTGTATTCAGATGACCCTAAATTTCTATAAGTGTTGGTGTTAGTGGTACAAATATTGTTTGTCAAGTAAATGGATGAGGATTTACTATGTATCAGATTTACTATGTATGCTGGTAGCATACCATTTTCCCTTTAAATATGCTGTGACTCTTAGCATTGATTCCTGGCCCATAATAACACTGAAAAGTGACACTGGATCAGGATATTAGGAGTGAAGCAGGGTATAGATGCAGGGAGGGATGGTCATGTTCTATATGTACATAGCTTTGTATGTCTAAAGCCTTTACATCACTGTGGTGGTTTGAAAGAAAATGGTCTCCAAAGGGAGTGGCACTGTTAGGAGGTGTGACCTTATTGGAGGAAGTCTGTCACTGTGGGAGCAGGCTTTGAGGTTTCTTTTGCTCAAGTTTCCCTCAGCGTGACACTCAGTAGAGTTCCTAATGCCTTCTGGTCAAGATGTAGCAGTCTCAGCTCCAGCACCATGTCTGCCTGCATGGTGCCATGCTCCCCATTCTGATGATAATGGACTGAACCTCTGAAACTATAAGCAAGTCACCCCAATTAAATGTTTTCTTTATAAGAGTCATGGTGTTTCTTCACAGCAATAATACCCAAACTAAGACAGAAGTTGGTACCAGGGACTGGGGTACTGCTGTGATAGGCCTGACCATGTTTTCATTTGGAGGAACTTGGACTTTGGTACTTTGGGTTAGGAAAGCAGCACACTGCCTTAAGCACTGCTTAATGAGCCATACTAGTAGGAGCATGGAAGACAGTGGTGCTGAGTGTGATGATGAACCAAGGGGATCAAGAGGTTTCAGAGGAGAAGAACGTTAGTATGTGGCCTAGAGACTGGTCTTGTGAAATTTTGATGAAAAAAGTATCTGCCTTTTGCCCTTGTGAGAAGAGTCTACCTCAGGCTAAAGTGAAGAATTTTGCATTAATTCCATTGGCAGAGGAAATCTCAAAACAGCCTAGTATAGACCCTGTTGTGTGGTTTTTAGTGGGAACCCTAATGAAGATTTATAATGAAAAGGAGAAAGCTGAGCAGGGTAAATTATAAAATGAAAAATTTGAGGAGAAAAAGAGCACCAGGAAGTGGGATGGAGCTAAATCCTGTGTTCAAGGAGATAAACAGATTAAGAAATGGAATAAAGGGAGTGACGACCTCAGGCCAAAGTCCCACCCAGGTAAATTTCCAATTTGTGGAAAGAAACTAAAGAAAAGCTTAGAGATGGTTGTGGTGGGGCCCACCTTTAATCCCAGCATAGGGAAGGCAGAGACTGGCAGATCTCTGAGTTTGAGGCCAACCTTTTCTACAGAGTAAGTTCAGGACAGTCAAGCTTAGCAGTGAAAGACAGAAAGCTGGTGAAGATGTAACTGAAAGAGGGGACCATGTTCCAGCCCTAGCAAACAGCAGAACTTGGCAGCTTCAGCCACTTGGTTCTGGCTTTAGACTTAAGGATAGAAGAGAAGAGTTAGGGAATAAAGCTCCTCAGGCCAGGCATGTGTCAGGGGTGTCCCTGAATGGAGGCCTACTAGAGAGGCCATTGTGTGAAGCTGTGAAGTGAAGCCTGGATTACCTTGGAGAACCCAAGATGTTAGAGATGTCAGAGTCATGGGATACCTATTGAGGAGAGCTGTGAACAGGGAGTGGAACCAGCCCAAGGGAAAGAAGTGTGTTGCAGTCAACAAAGTTGAATGGAGTTGGAGATGTGGAGTGCATTTTGACATCAGGCATGGAGATGCAGCATTTGGAGTCTGTCCAGCTGGTTTTCAGTCTTGCTTTGGTCCAATATTTCCTCTCTATGCTCCCTTCCCTGCATTTTGGAATGGTAATGTATATCTTGTGCCATTATATGTTGGAAGTATGTGATCTGATTTTTGATTTTGACTTTTACAAATGATTACAGTTAAGAGATTACCATACATCTCAAAAGAGACTTTGGACTTTGAAACAGTTGAGATGACTATAAACTATGGGGACTTTTGAAGTTGGACTGAGTGCATTTTTTTTTTTTTTGCATTATGATATGGCTATAAGCCTTTGGGGGTCAGGGAGTAGAATGTGGTAGTTTGAAAGAAAATGTCCCCCAAAGGGGATAGCACTATTAGGAGGTGTGACCTTGTTGGAGGAAGTCTGTCACTGTGGGAGCAGGCTTTGAGGTTTCTTTTGCTCAAACTTCCCTCAGTGTGACACTCAGTAGATTTCCTGATGCCTTCTGGTCAAGATGTAGCAGTTTCAGCTCCAGCACCATGTCTGCCTGCATGGTGCCATGCTCCCCATTCTGATGATAATGGACTGAACCTCTGAAACTATAAGCAAGTCACCTCAATTAAATGTTTTTTTTTTTTTAATAAGAATCATGGTGTCTTCACAGAGATAAAAAATCCAAACTAAGGCAATCACTATATTGCAAATCTTATTTGCTGTTACTATTACTGGTTTCTGATAATGGCTTCTTTACAAGCATCTGGAACTTTGTATTGACTTACTGCTGTGTGTATCTGAGTTCTGGGTTTGAAAAGTTTCTAAAGCAATCATACAAATATCAACAACAAAATAGATGAAGTTCTTGAGAATGAATTTCAAGGAGAAACTTGATTCAGTTTTTATGCAGGTGCATTTGGAGTGAGTTTCCCTAAATGCCATGTGAGTTAGTTTAGGGTTGTTCATGATCTTAGAGTTAGCAATTCTATTCATCTTGACTGGCTTCTGGGCAATTCATGAAATTTGGTAACTCCAGCTGTTATAAAACACTTGGCCATCTTGATGAAAACTGCCCATGGTGCTTCAGTTCCTTTTTGGAATGAATTCCAGTCTGGTTGTTATTTAATTCTCTCAGTCTAGTTCTCACAGAGCAGAGTCACAAAGTATTTCACAATCATTTAATAAATTATTACTCTCTGTCTCTCTCAGATTCTATAATATTTCATTTGTGCCTTCTGTTAGTCTGTCCCCAGGTCTTGGTTTAAAGAGCTTTATGTCTTCAGTATCTTTTTTTTTTTTTTTTAGTCTTGTAGACATAACTAATCTACTATCAAACATGATTGTATTCTGTACCATTCTTACTAAAAAAATAGTGATTAAAGAAAACCTGATGCTTTTCAAAATATTAATACTTGTATGGTCAATCAGTCTTTGTCATGATTGTGGAAAATAATGTTAGGTCAAAAGTCACCATCGTCTACTTCACTCTAAGAGGAAGAATCAACATTCAAATACAGGGTAGTTTTACCTCAAAGTGTCCAAAGTTTGCCACCTATAAATGCAAGTGACGTTAATAAATTAGCATAAAAGTGTATGAAATTAAGAGTGCCTTGAGAAGGGTGGTAGGACCAATCTGCCTGTGTTTTCTCTAGAGCATATATAGAAGTTTCTTGACCCCAGCCCAGAGTCAACTCTGCTAGCTTCTGAGGTCAGGCATTTACTCTCTCTGGGTCTTTACTTGATATATAGACTTTGTTGTCTTTTTAGTGGTATTTATATTGAATTGAAAGTAGCAAATGGATATACTTCAAAGACCATAACACTCAGTAGGAATTTTGGAATTCTAAAAACTCAGTGTGTGTTCAAAAGATGCCATTACAAAGTTGTAGACACAAATATGCTAATGCGTAATACACTGTGGCAGTTATATTTGAGATATGGTGGCAGCTGCAACGTGGTATTTTGGGCTCCTGGACAAGGTTGGGAGCAGAGGAGAGGAGTCTAGAGGTCTTTTCAGAGAGTGTTGTTCTGTTTCAGGCAGTACCAGGAATGGATGAAACCAAGTCTCCTGCATTACAGTAAGTACTTTGTCTCTGAGCTACAGCCCAAGGCCTTTGTCATTGTTTGTTTGTTTGGTTTTTTGTCTTCTGAACCACTGCTTCCCTATGCAACCCAGGGTCGCCTTGAAAGGGCAGTCCTCCTGCCTCAGCCTCCTGGGATTACAACTACGCATGGCTGCATCTTACTTGTTAGGATGTTCCCGTTAATGCTTAATTTGGTTAGTTAGGAAGAATTTTAAATGTTATCCCCCACTCCCTGAAAGCCTTTCCAGGAAACTAGAAGTGACCTTAGTTCTCCCAGCAGCTAGGATCTTTTCAGTTTCTAGAACTAATTTCTAGATAGTGGCACTGGGCCTGCCAATTCCCCAGATCTCTTATCTTCTGCCTCCTCAGATCTTCCCGCAGGCAGAGTCTTGTCTTCCGGCCCATGCTCCCCTCCTCTAACACACAGGGCTTTGGGGCCAAGCAGCTAGCCTGTGCCTTTTTATCTTATCATCACCCCCAGGGGCTCAGAAGAATGTAGAACTAACAGTTGGGGTTTGAGGTGCCCTCTGCTGGCTGTTGAAGACCGAACCTTAATTGATTTAGTATAAGGGTAGAGTGGGTGTAGGAAGGCAGGGGATGAAACAGACAAGCACCGCTCTAACTCTGAAGAGGCTTGGACGGTCCACTGAACTGTGTTTGGGTCACTGGCTTGTGGAAAACAGGATTCTTAGTGAGCTGGGGGTGTCTCCTACCAGAGGACATTTGGCAATATCTAGAGATTCTTTGGTTATCTGATAACCAGAAGGCTTGAGGGAGATGGCCGCTGGCCCCTAATGATTTGAGACCAGAGAAACTGCCTAACGATAGTACCAGGAACGCCACCCCACAACAGGGATGCTGCAGCTCTTACAGCGTGAACCCGACTTATGCTTAAGAGAACGGAAAGGAATAGAATTTGAAGTTGTGGCCAGGCACTGCAGTGCGTGAGTCAACACAGTCCTGGCTATGGCGGGAGGATCTTTTGAATTGAGGAGTTTAGAGCCTCTCTGGGCAACAAGGAGATACCATCTCTTTAAAAGCAGTAAGAAGCACAAAAGGGATTGGCCGGGCGGTGGTGGCGCACGCCTTTAATCCCAGCACTCGGGAGGCAGAGGCAGGCGGATCTCTGTGAGTTCGAGGCCAGCCTGGTCTCTAAAGCGAGTTCCAGGAAAGGCGCAAAGCTACACAGAGAAACCCTGTCTCGAAAAACTAAAAAAAAAAAAAAAAAAAAAAAAGCACAAAAGGGAAGCAGAAGTTGGGACTTGGATGTTTTAAATTTCAATATTACATGTCAGAATTTTATACTACTGCTTGGCCTCCTTGGAGAGTCTTATTAGGGTTTTGTTTTAGGCTATAAGCTGTCAAGAGTTTTAAATATTCCTAGGCGATTTTAAATTTCAACTAAATTTGAGAAAAGTTAAGCCCATTCAAACCTTCATGCTTTTGTTGCTGCTGTGACTCTCGAACAGTACAGCCACATCAGAAAACACTTTATGGTTCATTGTAAAACTACACATGGACTTACAGGTGGACTAGCAACCCCACTCCTGGGTATTTCTTCAAGGAAAAGGAAAGCTTTTTTTTTTTTTTTTTAACATAAGCCTCACACACAAACATTTATCGTGCTTTAATCCATAATCACAAAATGGAAACAACCCAACCTGTCTTTGAACTGGCGGTGGTCTAACTAACTTCAGATGTCTGTACGATGAAGTACAACTATTATCGTTTGACTCAAATACTGAAGGCCACATGTTTAGGCTTGGTCCTTGGTTAGCACTAGTGGGAGGCAGTGGAACTTTGCGGGGTGGGTCTTATTAACGGTGTGTATGAATGTGAGTGTGGTGTGTGTGTAGGGGGAGGGTTACACATGCCTGTGAGTGTGTGTGCAGAAGCCAGAGGAGGACATTGAATGTCCTTCCCTATCACTGTCTGCCTTATGAACTTGACGTTTTAGCTGTGAGTCTAGTCCTTAACAACTGAGCCATCTCTCCAGTGCATCTTATTCATCTGAAACAGTGTCTCCCACTGAGCTTGGAGCAAGGCTGCTTACTAGGGAGAATGGTTAATCCACTATCTCCACACCCCCAACTCCCAGCTCTGGGGTTACAAACGTATGTGACCACACCTGGCTTTTTGTTTCACACATGGTGTGGGATCTGAACTCAGGTCTTCACGTTTGTGCAACAAGTGCCCTTACTCACTGAGGCATTTTTTCCAGACTCTTTATATTTTATAATTTTATTATTAAAAGATTATTAAGGTGCCGGGTGGTGTTGGCACATGCCTTTAATCCCAGCACTCGGGAGGCAGAGCCAGGCAGATCTCTGTGAGTTTGAGGCCAGCCTGGTCTACAGAGTGAGATCCAGGATACAGAGAAAGCTTAAAAAAAAAAAAAAAAGATTTTTAAGTATTTATTTGTGTCTGTGTATGTACACATGCTGTGTGTGTGTGTGTGTGTGTGTGTGTGTGTGTGTGTGTACCTGCAGAGACCAGAGAGAGAGCTTTAGATCCCTCAGAGCTAGAGTTACAGACAATGTGAGCCTCCCTGTGTAGGGAATTGAACTTGAGAGCTCTGGAAAAGGAGCAAGTACTCTTAACCACTGAGCCATCTCTCCACCTCTGTCTTGGTTTTTTTTTTTTTTTTTAAGACAAGATCTCACTTGGTCCAGGTTGGCACTGAACTTACTAGGTAGCTGAGGGAACTTGAACTTTTGATCCTCCTGTCTCCATCTCCCAGGATTTCAGAGGTGCGCTGCGCTGACTGATTTTAGGTCCTTCTGGCATGGAATCCAGGTCTTCATGCATTCTGGGCAGGAACTCTGCCAAGTGACACTACTGAGCCCATGAGACTGTTTTTCAAGGCATTTCTTGGTAAGATTTCGAATGCCTCCTAGAGAACAGTTTCTTAGAAACTATCCTGACTTTTTTCTTCAAGTGTTCAATAGGAACATTCCTGAGATTTCCATCGTCTTTAGCTTTCTTCCATGGGAATGATTCCCATCTTTAAAAAATAAAGCCTTCCTTTCTTGCAGCACAAGCCACTTGAGTTCACATGTGTGACCCGAGGCCAGTTATCTGTATGAAGCATTTCCCCCCACTGACCTCTTTATCCATATCCCTTTTACAGCCTTAGCATGCCTATATCTCTCCTCTGCGTTATCTCCTCCATTTTCTGTTACACTAGCCATCCAACTCGCCATTGCTTCCTCCTTCCCTAGGAGCAGTTCATCTGTTCTCATTTGGCCTCTGTTTATGGTAAAATGCTGCTTTCTGCCTATTCTTCTGCCAACCAGCATGGCCGGAAGGGAAGGAGAGGGCTAGGCTGAGGGCAGGCTGTAGTTGGGCTCTGCTGTGTTTGCTGAGATTTTTCTGGCACCTCAGAAGAGTGAGATTTGAGTTCACTCCCCTCAGGCAATGGAGTATGTCGGATCTGCCTTCTCTTACCCAGTTCTCCACCTCAGCGCAAGGTTGTGAAAACTGAGAGTCCTTCCCGTCTCTGCAGACTGTATTGAGCTCCCCGGCCTTGCTGACCCATCTTTCAGGCATAAATTTCAGTAACTAAGTCATCACTAACTCAGCTTTCCTCAACACTGCTGCTTCCAGTGTGCATTGCTGATCAGTTCTTGAAGTTAAGGAGAGATTGATCTTTGCCAGGTTTTGGCTGGGTATGTAGTCATTTTAAATATCTCTCTCTCTCTCTCTCTCTCTCTCTCTCTCTCTCTCTCTCTCTCTCTCTCTCTCTCCCTCCCTCCCTCCCTCCCTCTCTCTCTCCTTTGTTTTAATAATACCAAGTGCAGCGGTTCTGTGACTTTGTAACCATCTTTACCAGAGGTCTGTTTTCATCTGCAGAGACAGGGGCGAAGCCGGTGAGACGGCTCAGCAGGTGAAGGTGCTTGACTTGAGACCTGAAATCCATCCCTGAATCCTGTGTGAAAGGTGATGGAGAGAACTACTCCACAAAGTTGTCCTCTGCAAGGTGCCACATGCCTGGTGAGGCATGCTCATCTCCCCTGCCCTTGACACATATCACACACACACACACACACACACACACACACACACTAATTAATAATAATAAATAAAATTTAAAAATAGGTATAAAGCCTCTCATCAGCAGGAGCAAGATTTAATGAGCCCCCCTGAAGTACGCACTCTAGCTCCATCTCTAGATCACTTTGAACCTAGAATTCTGAGAGTGGCTTCCTGTGAGGGAACTCTGTTGTTCACAGATGAGATTTCAAAGGAGTAATCGGTTTATTGTCAATCAGCAGTATATTCTGGGTGCTGGCAAACCTTTCTGTAATGGGCCACTGGGTATTAATTTTAGACTTTGAAAGTAATAGTTTCTGTTGTAACTATGTTACTCTGTCGTGGTGTGGTAGCATGAAAATATTTATAGACAAGTAAATGAATGGGTACAGCTGTCTTCCAATAAAATTGTATTTGTAAACACTGAAATTTCAATTGCACATAATTTTCACATATCACAAAACATGCCCCCACCATTTACCTCTACCCTTATTGTGGTGCTTAAAATGGAACCTAGGTGCCTTGCACACACTAGGCAAACTCTCTCCCATGGAAGTGTATCACCAGCTCTTCATTTGACTTGTTCAACCATTAAATATATATATATATTACCTTGTGAGCAGACACAGAAATAGGAAATGGAGTGCTGTTCGCTAACTCCCGTCGTACATTGCCGGCAAGAATCATCTGAGCCCTCACAGGTCCTATTAAAAATCCTCTTTGAGAAAAACAAACTGAGGAAATAGAAAAGAACACACTGTCTGTGTACTCTTCCCTAAATTTGAGGTTTTTATCTGTAGTCAAGCCAGACCTGCATAAGGCGACCTGCATGGAGCGCCCTTGAGAATTCACTTCTGAGGTGAACCTCCTTTCCCCCCAGCTTTTCCAGGCATTGGCAGGGACTTTTTCTCTCTGCTGGTGACACACAGTTACCAAACTTCCCTCTTTACATTGGCTTCTGGAAATCTTAAATTTGATTTTACTCTCCACCACATCGATGTCCACCAGGACCACAAAATACAGCGCAACTCCGGGGGTCCCAGGGTAGGAGTTGCAGCCATTTAGATGGGGAAATTCATCACTGGAAATTTGAGGTCTCCTTTTAAATCTGAGTCCATGTCTACTCGAAGATTCCCCTGGCCCCTTTCCCTAGCCCTGCTCTGTTTAGAAGCCAATGTTTTTTGGAAGAAGGATGTCTTTTACATATTGGAAATGATGGCTGCATGTTCTTCCAATGGACGATGGCAAAGGTCACTTTCTCTGGCAAAGTAAATGTCTGAAGGCTCTTTGCGTAGACTTGGCTTAAAGGACTTTCTCTGTTCAGTTAACTGCACCTTAAGATGGAAACAAACACACTTAGGAGGTCATCATTATGCTTCCCTGATGCCAAATCTAAGCGACAGCTTCCCCATGACTTACCCTAGAGGCTAAGAAGTTGTGGACACAACCTAGCCCACAGATGCATGACTGAGCCTATGCCAGATCAGATATTTCCTGAGAGATATTCTGCAAATTTCCTGGGAAGGTTTACTCATTGACTTCAAAGACTTCAGTAATCTGAATCTTCTACCAAAGAAGGTCTAGTTTGCAGTGGTGCATGCACAAGAGTCTCCCTTTCAGAAGGTGGTTGTGTGTGCACGCAGAGCTGGAAAGAGGATACCTGTCTGTTTTCATGAACTCTGAGCTTACACTTGGTCTTCCGGTCTCGGTAGCAGTCTACACCTTTGCCTTTCTTCTTCCACTAATAAGCACCCTGTCTCCTGAGCCCCTTTCTATGGGCCTCAAGTTAGCGGCGATGAGTTAGGGATTGGCCTTGGTGTCCTTCTAGGTGCCAAGGTTGACTGTTCAACAAGTCGTAAGTGGAAATATGAGTTAGCTTCACCACCTCTGGGGTGTGTCCAGCACTTTTAAGAAGCTGAGTGCTTTACTGATGCTTCTGTTAATTTTACCCCAAGAATCAAGTGTCCTGGGACACACTTTGTTAAAGGGTTAGGAAGGCTTTTCCTTCTGAGTTGCGACCAGTGCTCACTCGCTCAGTACAGTTCCTCCTTGCTTAAGCCCAACAGACAGTCTTTCATGAGTCGTTGGCATGGTTTGATTGATTTGGCTTATTTACCCACCAATCATCGTTGCTTCTCTCTTGGTCATCAGTCTCCCATCCACTTGCTCTGCGGCCTGAGTCTTTTACGTGAGCAGTGGGCACCGCACCCACCCTTAAAAAGAGGAATTGCGGCTAGAGGAAGGCCTTGGAGACACAACTTGAAGGTTTCTAAAGAATCAATTCCTTTTTGCCTTATTTATTTATTTTCCTGAGACAGGTTTTTTCTGTGTGGTTTTGGTGCCTGTCCTGGATCTCGCTCTGTATACCTGGCTGGCCTCGAACTCACAGAGATCCGCCTGGCTCTGCCTCCCGAGTGCTGGGATTAAAGACATGTGACACCACCGCCTGGCGCCTTAAAAATTTTTTTTAATTTCTACTATTTTTTGATTCTGTGTATACGTCGGGGTGGTACATGCGTACATATACAGGTGTCCCCAAAATCTGAATAGGGCATTGGGTCCCCTGGACCTGAAGTGACAGGCAGTTGTGAGTCTCCTGATGTGGGTTCTGGGAATCAATCTCAGGTCCTCTGTGGTCCACACTCATGACCGTTACCATCTCTGTGGCACCTTGACTGTTTTTGTTTTATTGTTTTGAGACATCATCCTTCTTTTTAGTGAGTTGTGATCCCAGAAGTATTAGGCTGAGAAGCTAGCTGGGCCCTCAATCATTCGATTTGCTCCTAGCCTAAGCAAGTGAAGTGTGTCTGGGACGTGTGGTCTGGGTCTCAAAGTAGAAAGGTGTAACAGCAATCGATACCAAGCTAGTGAGAATGGTCCAACATAAGTTCAGTCATAAAAATGGTTCTTCCCAGCATCTCTAATCCAGGGAGATGTCAATGACCCCAGATCATCCGTCAGTCCCTCCACCTCTGTCCCCACCTCCTCTCCCCTTCTCTCCTTTTCTTTCTCCTCATCCCTCATAACTAATCCCACATGTTCTGTTCCTCTCTAGTCATGATTCTCCTCCTCTGTTGACTGTCTTGGTGAATGTTACCATCCTGTCCATGTGTCTTCTATCTCTTCCCTTCCTTGTCTTATTGCTTAGCTATTGATTTCATCAGCTTCACGTCCTGTTTAACTCTCTCACTCATCCACTTGTTTCGTCCATCTTACCCCTGGGCTGGAGACCATCATTCCCCTCCCATACTCCCTAACAGCTTGCAGTCCTGTGATCCCCCCCCCCTTACTCATTCTTCAGGACTCACTTTCCCGGGGGGATTCAGTTCGTTCCTGTGGCACAATTAGGGGACTTGTCCATGCTTCTGCAACATCCTTTATCTACACAGAATGTTATTTTTGTCACTATAAACAGTAACTTCTTTCTTAGCTTTGCTCTTAGGTCTTCATTGTAAAACACAGGCCTACTACATGATCAATAAATGGTTTTTGAGACTGAGTGTTCCTGTGTAGCCCAGGATGGCCTCAAATTTGTGATCCTCCTTCCTCAGCCTCCCTAGTGCTGGACTCAATAAATGTTCAAATAAATGAACTATATGCTCGTTCTTTTTGAAAGAAAATTAGAAATTTGAGCTTGTAACTTGGACAAGAAAACAGGCTAGGAAACATTTTCTTTGTATAGATTTTTGAAGGTACCATTAACATTTTCATCTGTCTTAATTACTTCCCAGTTTATAGCACTGGCATATAGAATTGATGATCTCTTATAATTGCAAAGTGATTTCTGCTTGTCATTCTGTACTCTGCACTGTTTTGAAAGGAAACATGTGTTTTGAGTTCCCCTGGTGCTCTTGTGATTTTCACGGGGCTAGGATCCAAGATGACTATATCAGGTCTGGGTATCAGAGAGCCAAGCCTTTCAGGAATCAGTCAGCTTGCTGGATTCTGCAGGTGAGAGCAGTTCCTCCTGTGTATGCCAGTAAGGGTTGCAGGAGGCTCTGAGGAAATGGAAACAAGTGATTGAAGAACTGGAGGGAGCAGCAGCTGTATACGCAAGGATTACCAGAGCCCGAGCGTTAAACCAGCATCACACAGACCACATGAGATGCTTTGCCAGAGGAACTCACATCTGCACCTTCTAAGCTGTGCATTTCAATGCTGGCTTGTGCAAATGATGGAGAAAATAAGAAAGAGTTAGGTTCATGCTATGTAGCTCAAGCTAGCCTCAACCTAATCGCTCCTCCTGTCTCAGTCTCCATAGTGTTGGGATTATACACACGTGCCACCTTATTCAGCTGATCTTTAAAAGCCTCAGGAGACAAGGATGCTTGCCTGGTCTTCTTATCCCGTTCTTATAAGAGCCGATTCTGAGGATCAGGGATGTACAATATGTCTGAACAGCTTGTCTATTTATTAGATGCCATGTCCAGATGTGTATTTGTATTGATTTATCCCCAAGATATATTTCAGGAGGATTTAAAAGAACAATACAGCTATATTCTGGTCAAGTAATCAAGCAGAATGAAAGCCAGAAATCTGGTCAAAGAAGAGATACTAATGTCCTGCTTGAAGAGAGTGGCATCTTTAAGCATGAAGCTGGCTCTGAGCTTTACAAAAATCTTGATCAAGTAGGATTTATAATCTTGAATCCTTATGAAGTAGTTCCATAGTCTTGTAGAGATTTTTAAAAAGAGTCTTTGTTAAATAGGAGAGAATTGTGTTTTGCCTATGGACTCAGGAGGATTTTCCATGAAGAAATTAATCAAAGAATCAGTAAGCAAAATAATAAACTATTTAGATGTGGAGTATTCTTATCAAGGTTTTGTCTTTTTTTTTTGTATTGTTCTCTTGTTTTCTATTTCGTTGATTTCAGCCCTCAATTTGATTATTTCCTGGCGTCTATTTCTCCTGGGTGAATTTGTTTCTTTTTGTTCTAGAGCTTTCTGTTGTGCTGTTAATTCATTGGTATGGGATTGCTCCATTTTCTTTATGTGTGCATTTAGAGCTATGAATTTTCCTCTTAGCACTGCTTTCATAGTGTCCCATAAGTTTGGGTATGTTGTACTTTCATTATCATTGAATTCTAGGAAATCTTTAATTTCTTTATTTCTTCCTTGACCCATTGATGTTTCAGGTGGGCATTATTCAGTTTCCATGAGTTTGTGGGTTTTCTATAATTTTTGTTGTTGTTGGAGTCTAACTTTAAGGCATGGTGGTCTGATAAGATACAGGAGGTTATTCCAATTTTTTTTGTATCTGTTGAGATTTGTTTTGTGGCCAAGCATGTGGTCAATTTTTGAGAAGGTTCCATGGGGTGCTGAGAAGAAGGTATATTCTTTTGTGTTAGGATGGAATGTTCTGTAGATATCTATTAAGTCCATTTGAGTCATAACATCTGTTAGGTCCTTTATTTCTTTGTTAAGTTTCAGTCTGGTAGATCTGTCTTTTGGTGAGAGTGGTGTGTTAAAATCTCCCACTACTAATGTGTGGGGTTTGATGTGCGTTTTAAACTTTAGTAGTGTTTCTTTTATGAATGTTTGTGCTTTTGTATTTGGAGCATAAGTGTTTAGAATCGAGACTTCATCTTGGTGAATTTTTCCCATGATAAATATGTAATGTCCATCCTGATCTCTTTTGATTGATTTTAGTTTGAAGTCTATTTTATTAGATATTAGGATAGCTACACCAGCTTGTTTCTTAGGTCCATTTGTTTGGAAAGCCTTTTCCCAGCCCTTTACTCCAAGGTAGTGTCTGTCTTTGAAGTTAAGGTGTGTTTCTTGTATGCAGCAGATGGATGGGTCCTGTTTTCTTATCCATTCTGTTAGCCTGTCTTTTTATAGGTGAGTTGAGACCATTGATATTGATGGATATTAATGACCAGTGATTGTTAATTCCTGTTATTTTTTTTGTGGTTGTGTTGTGTTGTCCTTCTTTGGTGTATGTTGGTGTGGGATTATCTATTGCTTGATTTTTCATGGATGTGTTTAGCTTCTTTGGGTTGGATTTTCCCTTCTAGTGCTTTCTGTAGGGCTGGGTTTGTGGACAGGTATTGATTAAATCTGGTTTTATCCTGGAATATTTTGTTTACTCTGCCTATGATGATTGAGAGTTTTACTGGGTACAATAGTCTAGGTTGGCATCTGTGGTCTCTTAGTGTCTGCATAAGATTTATCCATGATCTTCTAGCTTTTATAGTCTCTATTGAGAAGTCTGGTGTTATTCTGATGGGTTTGCCTTTATATGTTACTTGGTCTTTTTTCTTTGTGGCTCTTAATATTTTTTCTTTGTTCTGTGTGTTTAGTGTTTTGATTATTATGTGGCAAGGGGACTTTCTTTTTTTTTTGGATCCAGCCTATTCGGTGTTCTGTAAGCTTCTTGTATCTTCATAGGTATTTCTTTCTTTAGGTTAGGAAAGTTTTCTTCTATGATTTTGTTGAATTTATTTTCTGTGCCTTTGAGTTGGTATTCTTCTCCTTCTTCTATCCCTATTATTCTTAGGTTTGCTCTTTTCATGGTGTCCCAAATTTCCTGGATGTTTTGTGTTACGACTTTTTTGTCTTTAGTGTTTTCTTTGACTGACGAATCTATTTCTCTATCGTGTCTTCAGTGTCAGAGATTCTCTGTTCCATCTCTTGCAATCGGTTGGTTATGCTTGTTTCTGTAGTTCCTGTTCATCTAGTCAGGATTTCTATTTCCAGCATTCCCTTAGCATGTGTTTTCTTTATTGTCTCAAATTCATTTTTCAGATCTTGGAATGTTTCTTTCATCTGTTTAATTGCTTTTTCTTGGCTTTCTTTGATTTCTTCCCATTTTTTGTTCGTTTTTTCTTCCATTTCTTTAAGGGAGTTTTTTATTTCTTCTTTAATGGAGTTTTTCATTTCCTCTTTAAGGGAATTTTTTATTTCCTCTTTAAGGGAATGTTTTATTTCTTCTTTAAGGGCCTCTATCTGTAGCTAGAGTTTTCCTGCCTTGCCCACAGTCAGGACAAATCTCTGTCACCCGCCAGTCCCACAGCCGCTCAGACCCAATCAAATAAACACAGAGACTTATATTGCTTACAAACTGTATGGCCGTGGCAGGCTTCTTGTTAACTGTTCCTATATCTTAAAGTAACGCATTTCTACAAATCTATACCTTGCCACGTGGCTCGTGGCTTACCAGCATCTTCACATGCTGCTTGTCCTGGCAGTGTCTCCTTCTGCCTTCCTGTTCTTTTATTTCTCCTCTGTTAGTCCCGCCTATACTTCCTGCCTAGCCACGACCAATCAGGTTTTATTTATTGACCAATCAGAGCAACTTGACATACAGACCATCCCCCAGTACAGCCAAGTGCAGATCATCTCAGACACCTGCACTCAGGCCCATGGTCCTAATCATCCTCTATGCAAACCTGCTGGGTAAGGCCACAAGGAACCCAAGAAGGGCTCCCACAGGACATACATTAACATCCCACAGCACTATCATCTTCTTAAAGTCGTTTTTTAGGGTTGATTTCTTCTGTTTCTTCTGTCTTGGTATGTGCAGGTCTTGCACTAGGTTCTGATGTTGCCATATAGGTCTTTATGTTGTTGCCTGTATTTTTGCACTGGTGTCTACTCATCTCTTCCTCTGCTTGGTGCAGGTGATGTCTGTGTCTGAGAGTGCCTCCCTTGTTCTAATTTTTAGTCTTGGTTTAGTAGGAGTTCTTGGTTAAATTGGTGCTATTGGGCTGTTTCTTCAGGGGCAGCTGATCTCAGTCAGTGAAGTATATACTTATGATTCTGGTGATCGGGTTTGTTGGCTGGGCAGCGCCTTCTTCTGTGTTCCCAGGTCACGTTTTGTTCATTCATCAACTCCTCAGCTGATCTTGTTTCTTCAGACTTCAAACTGTAGGGATCTGAATCCTCTCCCGGATGGATTTCAGCTGAGTGGGGTAGTCTCACCAACACCTCCAAGTTGTTGGGTTTTGCAGCTGGGCCCTGGGTTGTCCTCAGACGGAGTGTTCAGATTCGTTCTGGTTCCGTCCCACGGAGATAGCTTCTTCCCCGGGTGTTGGGGTTAGAGGCGTCCCTGTTCCAAGCTTTTGATTAAGAATTTGTTTTCACTAGCTCTTCAGAGGGTAATAGCTCTGTTTCTGGTCTTTATTGCAACTGTGTTTCGGCCGCCATCTGCGGTGCCTGCCTGCCTCCACTTCTGGGCCTGCCTGCCTCTGCCGGGTCAGTCTACCTCTGCAGGCCACCATCAGGCCTGTATGTCTCTACCGGCTACCGCCGCGGTCCTACCTGCCTCTGCTTGTCGCCGCTGCGGTGCCTGTCTACCTCTGCAGGCCGCCGCTGGGCCTGTATGTCCTTGCTGGAGGCCTCTGCTTGTCACTGCTGCCAGGCCCGTCTCAACATAAATTTTTTAATTTCATCTGGTCAACTTCTCAGCTGGTCTTGTTTCCTCAGACTGGAAGCTTTTATGTCCTCATCCCAATGGCTCTCAGGTGAACTGCTGCTCAAAAGCCTGAAGCGTAACCAGCCAAATGCTTAACCAGCCAAATGCCTTGGTTTTGTCTTTTTGATATAAGGTGTTTTGGAAGCACAGGATTAAAATTTCTTGATCTTGCCTATATTTATACTTTATTTCTTTTAACTTTTTATTGTCATAACCAGAACCCAAATATAGGAATATTGGTTTTCACAGTATTTCTTAGGTCTTCCACTGATTGTGTCTTTATTTATTGGTCTAAGTGCTTTCCTCAGTAGCTTTTGCTATAAAATGAAGATTTTCAGATACTATAAATAATCAGCCAGCTTCCCTCCCCTGCTGCTGAGCTATAGCCACCATTGTGGACTCTAACTTTCTGGAACTACAGGCCAAAATGAATTTCCTTAAGTTGCTTCTGGTTATGGTGTTTTGTCATAGCATCAGAGAACTAACTACTACTGGGTTTCATATTAGTGGCAAAATTATTGAGATCTTACGATTTATTCTTAGATTCTCACTACAAATTCTCATTGAAGTGTTTGAAAGTTATATAATATAATATATATATATATTTTTTTCTGTAATGCAACAGAGAAATGGAAATAACCTTAGCTCATGAGGGGATATTTTTAGATTGATACTTTGAGCTACAAGAATATATGATACTCAGCAGTGAATTCACTAAAGAAAGAAGTAAAAACAAAAAGTCCCATTTGCAACAACCCCAAAAAACCCCACAACAAACAAACAAAATCCTAGGCATGAAACTTAACTGAATATGGTAAAGACGTCTACAGTGAAAACTATAAAGCACTTAAGGAAGAAACTAAAGAAATAGAATATGAAAATACTGTCCATTGTTTATGGTTCAGCCAAATTAATACTATGAAAACAGCCATATCATCAAAATGATCTTTAGATCCAATACAATCCCCATCAAATCGCAATGTCATTCTCCACAGACATAGAAAAGCAGCCCTAAGATGCCTGTGGATGTAACAGAAATCCAGAGTAGCCAAAGTGAGCAAAAGAACAAGACTAGAGCTATGACAACACCTGACTTCAAATTATACTGCATAGTGTGTATCAACAAGATAAGTGTGGTATTAGAACAAAACTAGACGTGTGTATGAAGTGCTAGAAGGCTCAAATCCGTCCACACACTTACAGTCATCTAATTTTTGACAAAGGTTCAAAAACATATTTTGGAGAAAACACATACTCTTTAACAAGTGGTGACAGGAAAATTGGGTATCTACATAGACAAACAGAACTAGATCTGTATCTCTCACCTTGTATAATACTATATTAAGACTGGCTCAACAAGCTTCATGTAAGATCTGAAACTTTGAAACTACTAGATGAGGCCTGGTGTAGTGATGCACACCTTTAATCCCAACACTTGGGAGGAAGAAGTAGACAGATCTCTGTGAGTTTTGTTCAACCTTGTCTACATAGTGAATTTCAGGATGGCCAAGGCTACATAGAGAGATCCTGTCCCCCCAAAACAACCAAACAACAATAACTACAACAACAACAAACTGCTAGATGAAAAGCATAGGGGAAATACTAAAAGATCTAGGCATAGGTAATGACTTTATGAATAGGATTCTAATAGTTCAGGAAATAATAGCAAGAACTGACAAACTAGATTTCATTAAATTGGAAGATTTCTGAACAGCAGATAGCAGGAGACAATGAGTGGATGGCACACACAGCTTACAGAATGGGAGAAAATCTTCTCCAGCTATCCATCTGGCAGATATTAATATTCAAAATATTTTTAAAAATAAAAAAGAAACACCTCAAACCAATAATTTAAGCAGAAGACAATTCTCAATGGAAAAATTACAAATGATTTTTTATTTTTCCTAGATGATAAAATTTAATTATATTTTTATTATATTTTAATTATATTTTTCACAGATGACAAATCTATGAAAAAAAAAAGAGCTAACATCATTTGTGGTGATGATGCATGAAAAGAAGGAAGACTAATTCAATGTCATTTATCCAGGAGTGGGCCTGATTTATTCAGAAGAGTTCTTGTCTCTTCTGTTCGAATCTGAGAGATGTCAAATCTAAATATAACCTAAGAGTCCTGAACAAAGGCGGCCTTCTCTATATATTAAACAGCACAGCAAATACGGAAACAGAAAGGAATGAGAGACTTTTGTCTTAATCTTTTACAGGAGGCTCACAAAGAAGAAAACTGCTTTTCTGGTCCTATTGATTCAGAACAGCACACAAAGATACCATCAAATGTTAATCTCTACCCACTAGTTACTTCAAACACATTTGGAGGGGGCTCTGTTTTCTATGCCTTGCTGCGTCCAGTGAATGGTCTCAGATCTGGTCACTACACCTCATGCACACATAACACTGTTCTGAGTCAGGCCATGAAAGACTCAGAGAGGTGAAATGTGGAACATGGTACATGGAGGGGTCCAAGGAACAGTAAGATTTTTGATCACTATGTTTTCCTTGAAAAAATCAGTCAGGTTCTGAACAGATTGAATATACAGTATGTAAACAGAATGAATTCATAGTTATAAATGATCTCAGAGCACATTTCCAACTTGATGTCAAGTTGGGTGAAAGTTTGATCTGTAAAGGCAAACTTTAAACCGCATTTCTTAGAAAAACCATTCCCGCGTGTCTTATTTACAATTCTATTGCTGTGACGCTGTGACCAAAGCAACTCTTAGAAAGAAAGCATTTAACTGGGACTTTGTTCACAGTTTCAGAGGGTTATTCTGTTATCATCAGGGCAGAACGCATGGCAGCAGGCAGACGTGGGGCTGAGAGCTGATTACATCCTGATGCACAGGCAGGCAGGTAGGCACACAGAGAGACACTGGGCCTGGTGTGAGCTTTTGAAACTTCAAAGCCCTCCCCAATTTTACACCTCTCCAATAAGGCCACACCTACTCCAATAAGGCCACACCCACTCCAACAACACCACACCTCCTCCAACAAGGCCACACCCACTCCAACAACACCACACCTCCTCCAAGTCCCCACCCACTCCAATAAGGCCACACCCACTACAAACAACATCACACCTCCTCCAACAAGGCCACACCCACTCCAACAAGGTGGTACACCTAATCTTCCCAAACAGTCCCCCGATTTGGGACTTAGCATTCAAATATGTGAGCCCATTGGGGCCATTCTCATTCAAACCACCATACCACAGTTCTCTTCTCTTTTCTTTCATCAAAAGAAGAAACATAACCACTCGAGGTGGTCCCAGTGGGCGGGCTGAAGAGGTAACAACTGTCCAAGGAGGCAAAGAAGACTGTTGGACTCAAGTTCTGGAGGTTATTGTCTGGTTATTCTCTTTTGGGGCCAGGTTTATTTTAGGGAATAGCTTTATCAGTCACTTTGAGATCCAGGAGGAAGAAAACAGGCGAAACCTTGGCTCCGATCAGCGGAATAGCATCCACCCATAGCTGGACCTTTGAGGAAGTTGGTACAAAGCCATCGGTTTTGGTAAAAACATTTTTTAATGATGTTTTCCCACAGGTATTTGTGAGGGAAACAGAGGAATAATATTACAGATTTAAAGTATAAGTTGCTTTATCAGCTTGTTGCTATGCAGTTATCCCTTGATCCTTAGCATTCCAAGCAAATCAAACCTACATTGAGATTCTATCTCATGGGTTCAGAATTAGCATCACCAAGAAACTAAAAACAACAAATGTTGACAAGGATGTGTGTGTCTGGAGGCTTGGGGGGAACAATTTCTGCAGTGTTGATGAGAATGTAAATTTGTCTGGTACTGTGGAGATCAGTAGAGAGGTTCTTCCAAAAATTAAAAATAGAACTACCATATAATCCAATGTGAGTATATAGCCCCCTCAAAAACAACAACAACAACAACACCAATTTACTATAGGGATACCTGCATATTCATGTTATTGATGCAGTATATACAACAGCCAAGATATAGAATCATCCTGGGTGCTCACTAATGGATGAGGGAAGAAAATGCAGAGTTTTATTCAGCTATAAAAAAGAATGAAATTATTTGTAGGAAAATGGATGACATTGGGAATCATCATGTTAAGTGAAACAAGCCAGCCTCAGAAAGACAAATATGACACCCGTTTCTCATTTGTAATGCATAAGGGGAAGAGGGGGAGGAAACAAGATAACAAGGGATAATACAGGGGCTGAATATGATCAAAATACATTATATTCTGTGTGGGAATGTCATGATGAAACCCCTCCTTAGCCTTTGGGGAAAAGGCATGGAGTAATACTTTAATAGGCTGAAGAAATACATGAAGAGGTAGCAGGAGCTAGAGCTATGCATGGAGGAGCATTCCTGTAATCCTAGCACTTGGGAAGCCAAGTCAGGGGGATTGTGGTGAGTTCGAACCCACCTTGGGCAACCAGTGAGACCTAGTTTCAAAAATTGTTTTGGGATGTGGTAACAGCTTAGTTTGCAAAGTGATTGTTTTACAAGCATGAAGAGCTGAGTCTATCCCCCAGAACCCACACTGTAAAAGCCAAGCATAGTAGCATGTCTTTGTAGTCCCAGTCCCGGGGCGGTGGTGTAGATGTAACCAACCGTCTTATTAAATAAGAAACACAGAAACAATGTAAAAGAGAAAGCCGAGAGGTCAGAGCTCAGAGCTAAAATCTCACCCTTCCTCCTGCTGTCCCAGCTTCGCGAAAAAAGACCTACTTCCTGTCCGTTCGTATTTTTAAAGTATGTTGTTCTGCCTTCTCATTGGTTGTAAACCCAAACACATGACTGCCTCGTCACTGTCTGAATGTACAGCCCCCTAGGTCTTAAAGGCATATGTCTCCAATGCTGGCTGTATCCCTGAACACACAGAGATCTTATGGGATTAAAGGCGTGTGCCGCCACCGCCACACTCTTGCTATGGCTCTAATAGCTCTGACCCTGAACACACAGATATCTATGGGATTAAAGGCGTGTGCCACCACCGCCACACTCTTGCTATGGCTCTAATAGCTCTGACCCCCAGACAACTTTATTTATTAACATACAATCAAATTAATATTTCAGTACAAATCAGAATAATATTTCAATACAATTAGATTACCACCACATTTCCCCTTTTCTATTTTAATAAAAAGAAAAAAAGCAAAAGGTTATGACTAACAAAAGAAAAACTATATACAAAAGTACAATAACTATATACAATATATACAAGTAATAAATACCTAAACAGGTATTTGACGAATCAGAGAAAATAATTCCATTATCTATCCTATTTTGATAATTCCAAGATGTATCTAATGTACTTTCTATCCTAATTAATTTTCAACTATAACTAACTAATCTTCAACCATAACTAACTAATCTTCAACTCCCTCAGAGACCCAAGAAGGGAATAATATTAGCTAACAAAAATAAAAACAGGAAGTGCATGCAAGCAACTTCCAAAAAAATTTTGTGAGTTGACAGAAACAGCCAGCTGCCTGGGCAGTCACCTGAGGTTTCTCCGCAGTGTTGGGGCATCATCTTCAGCCTATAGGCTTAGTGTATCTGACAGACTCATTTGTGAAGTAGGATGTACACAAGGTCAACAGTTCAACCTCACATTGGGTGAGAGCAGTCCACGTACCAGAAACACCTGAATTCCACTAGTGTCCTGTCATGATTCAGGATTTTAAATTCTGGAAATTGTTGACAGTTTTTTAATTCAGCTGTCCATTCTTCTTGGCTGTGTATATATGGCTTCATCTCAGCATCCCCTTCTTCTCCACATCCCTCTATTAAATGCCGGTCTACTTTTGAGAGGCATGAGCTTTCAGCTGCTGTTCCATTGTACAACAGAATCCATCGGCCCTCTGCCTGTTAAGCTGCCTTCGAAGAAAAGGGCACCGTACCTTTTCCGGATGCGAAGGCCACTTCAGGGATGGGGCCATATTGTCCTGGCCTCAGAAGATGCCTTTTGATAAAGCCATAACCACACTTGTTTTGGCAAGAATCAGTAGTCCCTTGTTTCGTGATCTGTCTGTCCATTTTGTCCTGTTGATTCGAGGATACTTTGTTGTCCAGTGGCTAACTTTTGCCAGAATGAAAGTTGACTCCATATGCAGTTTCTTCAATGCCCATATTTTCTCTAAAGTAGATTGGTACTGCCAGGAGCCGACATGTCTCAAAAAAGAAAAATTTTCTAAGTTATTAAAACATTTTAAATGCCATATTCTGTAGATCTCTGAAGGGTTTGAAGATGACCTGTCTAAAACATCTCTGCTCAATTTTTAAAACATATCTAATATGACTACAAGTTCTATGATAATGTCTAACTACTAGCTTTCATTTCTTTATATCCTAATAGTTGATAATAATAACATTCAAGGATCAGAAATTTGCATTACATTGTTAAATGGATGGAATAAATACAATTAGAAATATACATATAGCATTTTCTAACAATATCAGTTTCAAATTTGTATATAATATAAAACAATTCAATCCAATGTAAAGTATTTAAAACTAGTAATTGTCTTTTTCTTTTCTTTCTTTGTTTTTCTTTTTCTTTTTTTTTTTTTAAACAAGAACCTTAAATCTAATCTCCTTTGCTTAACCTTTTTCCTAACCCTTGACAATAACTTGTAACCAACCCCCCTAAATACTGAAAATTATCCCAGACCCAAAACCCATTAAAAAGACCAAAAAACCACCCGCCCCACACCACCTCTTTGGGAATGTGGGCGTCGTATTCTTAAAATTGCTTCCTGCTGGGTATGGGCGAAGTTTTCTTTATCCTGAAAGAAAAATTTTAGGTTAATTGTCAAATTCTAGGAGAGGTAACTATATCCTTCATTATCCAGTCTGTGTATAATGCCAAAGTTGAGGGTTTATCTCAAGTCCTTATTCAAGTAGTCTTTGAGACTGGATCATCTCAGCTAGTCATCTCAAATTTGCTCTGAGCATCTTGTAGTTCAAAGCTGATCTGTGGATGATGTTTGTCAGCTTAATGATATTATTATTGTCCACGTGGAATTGTTGTTGTTGTGGGGCCCCATCTTCTTTCTGGAGACTTCAGTTGATGTTAGGCCAGGCCGTGATTTCCTGCAGAAAACTGATAAGAGACTCGAACACAAAAACATATATATGCAGCTAGCCTTTTTTCTAGAATTAGTTAGTACTCTATGTGACCATTCATATCTTAATAAAGTTTAAAATGTATATATATATATTAATCTTGTAAATTTTGATATAAAATTTATACTTTGAGAAAAGTTTAAAGAATCAGAATAGAATCAGAGTTGAGATTAGTAATAGAATAGTCCCTTAATTAATTTTGCTTTTGTCCTGTACCATAGCAGAAGATGGCTCTTATTCTGGCATGATACAGGGAGTTTGCATTTTCCTTTTAACAACATGCTTGATTTTAAAGAAGGAGAGAGCCATTCTCCAACTCCAAAGTCAGCTTTAAATTTTAATTGAACTGGGACTATTAGAAAATCAAGAGTGTTAAATCTTTAGAGAAAAGCAGAAACAAACATTTAGGAAGACATAAAATTTTTTTAGATAATATACCCATACACCGTTTCACTCTGTTTCTTGGGATAGATGATTTGTCCCTTTTCTTCAGTTGTCTCATTTGTCCAGTGTTCTTCAGATTCCTTAACCTTCATTCTCCTAAAAGACAAAAACAAAAACCTTTCCCCAAGACTAATTTTGGGGATGTTCCTTTTTGGCAAGTTATTATCTGATGAAATGAAAAGGCATGTTTTATTGATACAAGTTAGTTTAAATTGGATGTTCATGCTGGTTGATGAACTATCACCTCCTCTAATTAAGAGGTCTCTCTTGTTCAAATCGAACCTTTATCAATTTTGATGGTACCCACAGCTTATCTTCTCCTGTAGAAACAAAAGCAAAACCACGTCCCCAATGTAGTACATACCCTGGTTTCCATTCTGAGGTCAGCACATCCTTAAAGTATATAGGCTGATTTAATTCTGTAGTTTTTTCTATTATCCAATGTCTCTCTGCAGCTGTTGTTCCTTTCTCATTGGCATTCAGAAAATTCAAAGTTAGAAGAGCATTATGCAGTCTATTTCTGGGGGTTTTTGTTACCCATTTCTGTTTATTTAGCATATCCTTTAGAGTTCTGTTTGATCTTTCTATAACTGCTTGACCTGTAGGATTATGTGGTATGCCTGTAATATGCTTTATATTGTAATAAGCAAAAAACTGTTTCATTTTAACAGAGACATATGATGGAGCATTGTCAGTTTTGATTTGTGCAGGTATACCCATGATGGCCATAACTTCTAGCAAATGAGTGATTACAGAATCAGCTTTTTCAGAACTCAAAGCAGTTGCCCATTGAAATCCTGAATAAGTATCGATAGTGTGGTGTACATATTTCAATTTTCCAAATTCTGCAAAGTGAAACACGTCCATCTGCCAGATTTCATTTCTCTGAGTACCCTTTGGGTTACATCCTGCTGGTAATGGCGTCTGATTGTAGAAGGAACAAGTAGGACATTTCTTTATTATTTCTTTGGCTTGTTGCCAGGTTATGGAAAAATCCTTTTTTAAACCTTTACTATTAACGTGATGTTTTTTATGAAATTCTGAGGCCTCCAGCACATTTCCTATCAATAATTTATCAATCTCATCATTGCCTTGTGCTAGAGGGCCTGGCAGACCAGTATGGGATCGAATGTGAGTTATATATAAAGGATGATTCCTTTTCCTGATTGTATCTTGTAATTGAATAAATAGTGAAGTTAATTCTGAAGCATCAGGGATAAATTCTGCAGTCTCAATATGTAACACCACTCTTTCAGCATACTGAGAGTCAGTTACTATGTTGAGAGATTCTGAAAAATCCATTAATACCAACAGAATAGCATACAATTCTGATTTTTGCACTGAATTATACGGACTTTGAACCACTTTACTTAAATTTTCTGATTTGTAACCTGCCTTTCCTTCTTTGTTGGCATCTGTATAAAATGTACGAACTCCAGATATGGGTTTTTGCCGTACAATTCGAGGCAAGATCCATTCAACTCTCTTTATAAGATCAATTCTATTGCTTTTGGGATATTTGCTGTTAATTTCTCCCAAAAAATTACTGCAAGCTCTTTGCCAAGGTTCACTTTCTGTCCATAATTTTTCAATGTCCTCCTTAGTTAATGGTACGACAATTTCTGCTGGGTCTATGCCTGCTAATTGACGAAGTCTCAATTTTCCTTTGTAAATCAAGTCAGAGATTTTTTCCACATAAGTTTTTAATTTTTTATTTGGTTTATTTGGTAAAAATATCCATTCCAATATAATATCTTCCCTCTGCATTAATATTCCAGTAGGAGAACGCCTAGAAGGTAAGATAACCAAAATGCAATCCAGCTTTGGATCAATACGATTCACGTGTCCTTCATGCACTTTCTTTTCTACCAAGGCTAATTCTTTCTCAGCTTCAGGTGATAATTCTCTTGGACTATTTAAGTCCTTGTCACCTTCTAAGGTTTTGAACAAATTAGTCAGTTCATCATTTTTTACCCCAACAATAGTTCGTAGATGAGAAATATCTCCAAATAATCTTTGAAAGTCATTAAGAGTCTGTAGTCTATCTCTCCGAATTTGCACCTTTTGGGGTCTAATTTTTTGTAGCTCTATTTTATATCCTAAATAATTAATAGAATCTCCTCTTTGTATCTTTTCAGGAGCAATTTGTAATCCCCAGCGAGGCAAAATTTTCTTTACTTCTTCAAACATTATTTCTAAAGTATCTGCATTTGAGTCAGCTAGTAAAATATCGTCCATATAATGATAAATTATAGATTTAGGAAATTTTTTACGTATCACTTCCAATGGCTGTTGTACAAAATATTGGCACAGAGTTGGGCTATTCAACATTCCCTGTGGGAGGACCCTCCATTGAAATCTTTTAACCGGTTGAGAATTATTATAAGTAGGCACTGTAAAAGCAAATCTTTCTCTGTCTTTTTCTTGTAAGGGTATTGAAAAGAAACAGTCTTTTAAATCAATAACTATGAGAGGCCATCCTTTTGGTAACAGAGTAGGCAAAGGCATCCCAGATTGTAGAGAACCCATTGGCTGAATTACTTTGTTAATTGCCCTAAGGTCTGTTACCATTCTCCATTTACCAGATTTCTTTTTAATAACAAATACAGGAGAATTCCAAGGGCTGGTTGATTCTTCAATATGCTGAGCATTTAACTGTTCTTCTACCAGCTCTTCTAAAGCCTGGAGTTTCTCTGTTGTTAAAGGCCATTGCTGGACCCATACAGGCTTGTCTGTTAACCATTTTAAAGGTAGAGCTGTTGGTGTCTTTGGAAGATCATCAGTTATTGTGCCCTGTTCTTGTATAATATGGATGGCTGGTGACCACTCATTAGAACAATATCTTCTAATATTTCTCTCAGTAACATGTGCTAGTTTATGATTTGTTTCTGAGATTGGAGGGATGTTAATCTGAGTATTCCATTGTTGCAACAAGTCTCGACCCCACAGGTTCATAGTTATGTTAGCCACATATGGTTTTAATTTTCCTCTCTGTCCTTCTGGACCTATACATTCGAGCCATCTTGCACTCTGTTTCACCTGAGATAATGTCCCAATTCCTAACAGTTGAACGTTTACCTCCTGAAGAGGCCAAGTTGGATGCCAAAATTCTGGTGCAATTATGGTAACGTCCGCACCTGTGTCTACCAGACCAGACAACAAAACACCATTTATTTTTATTGTTAATTTTGGTCTTTGTTCATTAATAGAAGTTTGCCAAAAAATTTTCTTTATGTTTTCTCCTGAATTTTCTATTCTCTCTGTTTCATCATTCTGACCAGCATGATTTATTCCAATAGGCATTTGGTTATTTAATCGCTCTCCAGAGCAGGCATTTCCTCTATGGCTGCCGGAAAGGTTTGAACTGGATTTGCACTGGGGGCCTGCCTGAGGCCCCTCTGGGAGTTTCCCGAAGACTGAGGCAAAGGATTACCCTGTCTGTCCTTTGTTGATCTACATTCGTTGGTCCAGTGTTTTCCCTTACCACACCTTCTGCATACTCCAGAAGGAAGGGGCATTCTGTTGCCATTGTTCCTTGAAGAAACATTGTTTCTGGAAATGACCTGTCTACAGTCCCTTTTCAAATGTCCTTGCTTTCCACATCCAAAACATCTAACACTCCTCAAACCTTTTGAAATTACTTCTCCTACCCATGTATCATCATGCTCATCAGCTTCAACATTAATTGTTTCTCTAATCCAATCTTCCATAGGTGCAGATCTTGCCCTTAATGGCCTGATTATTCTTTTGCATGCTGCATTCGCATTCTCAAAGGCCAAAGATTCAATTATTGCCTTACCAGCTTCTGAATCCGAGACCGTTCTCTTTACTGCTGAAGCCAGTCTTTGTAAAAAATCTGTAAAAGTCTCTTTTGGGCCTTGCTTCACCTTTGTAAATGACTCAGATTTTTTTCCTGGTTCCTCAACTTTGTCCCATGCATTCAAGGCTGCCGTTCGACATAAAATTAGGGTTTGGACATCATATAAACATTGTGCTTGTGCTGAAGCATATTGGCCTTCGCCCATAAGCTGATCCTGGCAAACTTGTACTCCTTTATCCCTCCATTGTTTTTCTATGTTTTTAGCCTCCTCCTTAAACCAAGTCAGAAATTGAAGTCTCTGGCTGGGTTCCAGAACACCTTGTGCGAGGTCCCGCCAGTCCTGTGGTACTATCCTATTATATGTTGACCAAGTGTTTAACATTTGCTTTACATATGGGGAATGCATGCCATAAGATACTATTGCCTCCTTAAACCTTTTTAAATCCAACATTTCAATTGGAGCCCAAGTATTTTGTGTAGCCATTTGATCAGGCATCTGCTGTACAGTTACAGGATAAATTAAGGGTGACTGTGTGAAAACAGGCTTTCTTTCTGCAACCTTATGATCCCGACTTGAAACAACTTCACTGTTAATTTCTTCTGTCTGAATTTTTACAGGTTTAACAAGTTCTTCTAACGCTGTTATCCTGGCACTTAAATTGACTATCTTTTTAAATATTAAAATGTGGATTATTATAGTGATGAGGTGCATAATTCCACCAATACTAATATTATATAGTTGTTCCATTGCCAGACTGCCTAAAATTTCGAACAAAAACCAATTTTCTTCCAATGTACACATAAAACCCATTTGTTTTTTAATGTGGAAAAAATTCTCTTTTAGATAGTTTCCTTTAAAATATCTGATATATTATGACTTACCAAATCTGCGTAGAACAGTAGAAATCCGAGGGGATTTTCAAAGCAGCCACCTAGTGTCCCAGGTGTAAATCCAGAGAGAGAGAGAGAGAGAGAGAGAGAGAGAGAGAGGGGAAAGAGAGAACGCACAAGAAAGCGTAGCCGGCTAAAGCTTAAATGCAGCCACGTGTTCCCTCTTGTGCCGAGTCAAGGCTTGGGTCTGGCTTCCTTAAGCTCCGACCACGTGCGTTGGCTTTACAGACAGGGTCCTGTTCGGCAGGGCAGGTCTGAGTTGTTTGTAGCACCGGCTTTAGGCAAGCTGCTCACAGACCTAGGCCCGGGCTAGAAGTTGCTACCCGGACTAGGACGCCAGCAGCTCGGACTAACAAGCTGATCGCCGCCGGCCGCCGCCGCCGCCGCCGCCGCCGCCGTCGCCGCCGCCGCCGCCGCGGGCCGCCTGCCGCCCTTGCGGGAAAGCGGACCTGCCGCCAAGCCAAGCAGTTTTTAATGGATTCTTGTCACGTTGGGCGCCAGATGTAGATGTAACCAACCGTCTTATTAAATAAGAAACACAGAAACAATGTAAAAGAGAAAGCCGAGAGGTCAGAGCTCAGAGCTAAAATCTCACCCTTCCTCCTGCTGTCCCAGCTTCGCGAAAAAAGACCTACTTCCTGTCCGTTCGTATTTTTAAAGTATGTTGTTCTGCCTTCTCATTGGTTGTAAACCCAAACACATGACTGCCTCGTCACTGTCTGAATGTACAGCCCCCTAGGTCTTAAAGGCATATGTCTCCAATGCTGGCTGTATCCCTGAACACACAGAGATCTTATGGGATTAAAGGCGTGTGCCGCCACCGCCACACTCTTGCTATGGCTCTAATAGCTCTGACCCTGAACACACAGATATCTATGGGATTAAAGGCGTGTGCCACCACCGCCACACTCTTGCTATGGCTCTAATAGCTCTGACCCCCAGACAACTTTATTTATTAACATACAATCAAATTAATATTTTAGTACAAATCAGAATAATATTTCAATACAATTAGATTACCACCACACGGTGGAGACAGGTGGGTTCCTGGGGCTCACTGGCCAGCCAGCCTAGCCCGAGTGGCGAGTCTCAGGCCCATGAGAGACCTTGTTTCAAAAACAAGAGTAAGGGGGCTTGGGAAATAGTTCAGTTGGTAAAGTGCTTGCTTTTTGAGTGAAATCTCAGAACCCACATTAAAAAAAATAACAATAAAAAAAAAAACAAAAAAAAAAAAAAAAAAAAAAAAAAACGTGTGGTAGCATGCACTTGTAATCCCAGCACTAGGGAGCTGGAGAGAGGTGGATCCCTGGGGCTCACTGGCCAGCCACTTAATTTTAATCAGTGAGCTCTAGGCCAATGATAGAGCCTATCCCAAAAAACAAGGTAAGGGGTACCTCGAAGAATGACACCCACAGTTGACCTGCACACACACACACACACACACACACACACACACACACACACACACTGTTGTGTGACAGACTTCCTAGAGAGATGTGAACAAAGGTCTGTTCACCCCAGGAGGAAGCTGGATGTCCCCAATCTGGTGCTAGAGTTCTATGGGATTCCTGGAGAGCTGCCCACCATCTCTCTACACTGGAATCCTGAAGAAGCTGACATTAACACCTGTTGTAACAAGAGTAACAAGAGAGAGTGAGAGTGAAGGAGGAGGCAGCAGAAAGCACCGCTTCCTTCTTTCATGTCCTTTTCTGTGGGCTGCCACCAGAAGGTGTGGCCCAGATTTAGGGTGGGTCTTCTGACCTCAAATAATCTAAAAAAAAAAAAAAAAAAAAAAAAAAAAAAAAAAAAAATCTAAGAAAACAGGCCCAGCAGCCCAGGTTTTAGTTGATTCCAAATGAAACCAAGTTCACAACCAAGATTAACCATAGCAGCTGGCCTTGAACTTGTCATTCTTCTGCTTTAGCTCCTGAATGCTGGGATTACATACACATGCTCCAATAGCCATGTCTTTTAAATAATATATGTAGCATAAATAAATATATTTTAACATGTATAACACAAAAGTTGCCACTTTAGCCATAATGAGAAGGCTGTTCTCATTGTTTCTATCACTGCTGTCCACTTCCAAAACCTTTCCCACCAACCCTGTCTTAGTTAGTGTTTCTGTTGCTGTGAAGAGTCACCACTGTTAGACCCCAAAGTTTAGAGTCTCAAGTGGGCACCCCAAGAACCCAGACTCCAGTCCAGTTGAAGCAACAGCATGAGGTTTTTATTAAAGCGACTGTACAGACGGGGTACTCTTATCCTGAGAGCAAGAGTTGCATCCTACTGCAGTCACATGGGGGCTTTTAAAGGAAAAACCCACAAAAGCCATAAGATTACAATTCCCATACAGTTTCATTTCACAAGATCATGGTCTGATCACAGAGTGGGTACAGTCACATCCACATGTAAATTCTTCCTGAAACCTCAAGGTGGGTATCAGGGCAGGAGTGGAGTTTACACAAAGGTCACAGTGGTCCTTCCTGGAACACTTGCAACTATCCCAGTCACAGTTGAGCACATCTCTTAACAGAAATCTTTTTACATTGTTACATTATGGCAGGGGTGGTTGAATAATGGCTGAGTCAGGTTGCCCTTGGAAATGGTTTTCTTTTTAGGTCCTTATTCTCCTGGGACTTGGGGGGTGTAAGCCTGAAGGGTTAGGGTCTTTCAACCATGACCATGGCAACTCTTATAAAGGAAAACATTTAATTGGGGCTGGCTTGCAGTTCAGAGGTTTAGTCCATTATCGTCATGGCAGGAAGCATGGCTGTGCAGAGACAGACTTGGTGCTGGAGAAGGAGCTGAGAATTCTACATCTGGATTGGCAGGCAACAGGAAGAGAGAGTGAGCCAACTGGGCCTGGCTTGAGCTTCTGAAACCTCAAAGCTCACCCCCCACCCACCCTACTCTCCATCCTTCTCACCACCTCACACTTTCTCCAACAAGGCCACACCTCCTAATAGTGCCACTCCCTATGAGCCTATGGTGGCCACATTCAAACCGCCTCAATCTCTAACACAAATTTCTACCCAGTAGGCTAACTATCCTTCATTCCTGCCTAATTCCAACCCATAGAACCCAAGTCTTCTGTCTCATTATGTTTATCAATTGTAGATGTTTCCTATACAAAGAATGATAGTATATGTGACCTTTTGTGATTGGTTTATTTTACTTAGCTTGATATTGTTAAGTCTACATGATTGCATATTTATCAGAATCCCATTCTGTTTTTTTATTACTGATCAAGGTTAAATTGAAGATATACCACAGTTATTTCCATCTTTTGGCTATTGTGATTTATGTTGTTTATGACAACTAACTATAAGTATTTGATGATCTGTTTTCCATTCTTTGGGGCCTAATTACAGGGGTGGAATTGCTGGGTTACATGGTAATTCTATGTTTAACTCTTCCTACACCACAATTCTGTGCACTGAACCCAGGACCTTATACCCAGGCTAGGCAAGCTCCACATTGCTAAACTAAATGCCCAACCCCATGTTGAACCTTTTGAGGACCCATGAAACAGTTTCCCATAGTGGCTCTGCTATTTCATATTCCAAGAAACAATAAACAAATAAGTGCCCCAACTTTTCCACATCCCCAAAAACTTACTTCCCTTTCCTTCCTTTAACAGTGAGTGTTTGCCTACATATATGTGTGTGTATTACATACATGTCTGCTGTCTGTAGAGGCATCCATCAGATCCCGGTGGAACTGGAGTTACAGATAATCCTGAGCAAACACGTGAGTGCTGGAACCAAGCCTCAGTCCTCTGCAAGAGCAGCAAGTACTCTACTGCTGAGTCATCTTTCCAGCTCCTTCATTTTTCTTTTTTAGACAGAAAGCTAATCCTCAGATGAGTCACAAAGGACTAAGAAGTAAGGAACAGTCTCTATCTGAGGAATTACATATTTTCCTGCATTTGTATGATCTGATGCTTAATCCCAGACTCAAGCGTCTATTACTGGAGCTGCTGGGGCTTTACTTTATCAAATGGTGTACTACAATTGAGTAATGATAAGGTACTTTATCACAGGGACTGTTTACAATGGTTTGAGGGGCATAGGAGAATCAGGGGTTCACTGAGCGGTGGCGGCACACACCTTTAATCCTAGCACTTGGGAGGCAGAGGCAGGTGGATCTCTGTGAGTTCGATGTCACCCTGGGCTACAGAGCAAGATCCAGGACAGCCAGGGCTACACAGAGACACCCTGTCTCAAGAAAAGAAAAAAAAAAAAAGATTCAGGGGATCACAGTGACCCAAGACAAGGCAAGGTTTCTTCATCTAGACCTGAAGGGGACTGAAGAGGGTAACTTCACAGGCCTTATGGCCATCTGAAAGAGACCATGATAGCCCCATGGCACCTTGGCAGGTGGGGAAATTGAGAACATACATCTCACCTTTTGCTTCCATGCTGCTTCTGGGGCTCCTAGTTAATCAAACCCAAACAAACCATTCAGATCATTAAACTAAAAACCAAACAAACATAAAATGTATCTATTCTCCCCATAACACCAAACAAGACTTCCTGCTGCTGACATCTTTTGATTCTTATCCTTTGTGGGTTTTTTTTTCTCTCAAACTTCCATGGTCGTTTCAGATTTTATTTTTTACATATCACATTGCCAACTATTAAAAATTCTTCCATAGTCTAGCAGCTTGTATTTAAAATTACTCACTCAGTGTTTGTCAATTTTCTGTTTAATTTCTGGGTTGGGTTGGCAGTGGTCACAGGTAGACCAGGTAGGAATTGGAAAACAGAAAACACATGACTCAAAATGTAGAATTTTCCCAGTAGAGGGGCAGCCCATCAAATCAAAGACGAAGAAATTGCCCCCAAAGTAATTTTAATTAATAATTAATAGGATCTTAACTTGGAAAAAACTCCATAAGTCACCTACATACTCTACTAGTTGTGATCATCTCCATCATTCAGTTATGTACAGTTGTCCTGCTTCCAGACACTCCAAGAGCAGGACCCTAACCCTAACCCTAACCCTAAAACCCTAACCCTAACCCTAACCCTAACCCTGAGTGACTCCTTTCATGGCCTGAGAACTTCATTTCTTCTGAATTTTGGTTGTAGTTTTGCCCACTAGTACCAGGGAATCGAGGAAAGGTAATGAAAATTTATAGCAATCGCTAGTCCCTTGAATTGTTGTGGTGCTTTCTGAAGAAAGGGACCAGAAGCCACAGAAGGAACCAGGACTGAATGCTGCATTAGATTCTGTAAAAGTCTGAAGGGAAATGTGGGCTGGATGCTTTCATTGTGGGGCAAAGAAAAGGATGATTCACTTAGTGTGTGATTTAATTTGGAAAGTGGAAAGAATGCGATGGAAACAGTTTTTATTTCTGGGAAAATGAAACAGAGATAAAAGCTGAGTAACTACAACAATGCCGTCAAATGCAGCAGCCACAAGAAAGCTGAGCCCATCACCCGAAAGAGCTGAAGTCTTTCATTTGGATTTTGGAATCATTACTACCCCAGAAAAAAAAAAAATCTTCCTAATTGAGTTTGTGGTTCCCTTAGAATTGCATAAGTCACACTATTAAATTAACTCTCAGTTATTTTAATGTTATATGTTAGCTAATTACATGACAAATATAACATAATACGTAACTAATATATGCTTCCAGGCTTTGTATTTAGAGCTTTTTCATTTTCAAAGAAGATAATTTTTCATTCAAAAACAGAGTTTTTTTTGGGGAGGTGGCAATTGGTAAAGGGATATTTTGCTTTTTGGACAGGGTTTCTTTCAGCTTGTTTAGAAAGCACAGAGCTTAGGGTTTTAGCTGTTATACTTTCCTGAAGGCCCTGGATTCCCCTCTGTTGCCGTGACATTTCTTTTGCGTGAGATAAACATAAACTTGACTTAATGTGTATGTCTATGGAGGCGGTAACTCTTCAAATTTTAGGGACATTAAAATCTATTCTCACTTTTCACTTTAATGCAAACACACTATGACCCCTCTTGTTTTGAGAATGATTTGTTATGGAATTGGAGAGAGTGGGAATGAAGATGTCTGTGGCCTGAAGGGGAGAGAGAGAGAGAGAGAGAGAGAGAGAGAGAGAGAGAGAGAGAGAGAGAGAGAGAGAGAGAGAGAGAGAGTATGTGTGTAGGTGGAAATTTTCCTGTGTCCTGAAACTGCTCGGTCCCAAGTAAACACACAGAGGCTTATAATAATTACAAACTGTTTAGTCTATGGCTCAGGCTTATCATTAGCTAGCTCTTACAACTTAATTCAACTCATTTCTATTAATCTATGTTTTGCCATGTGGCTTTGTGGTGTTACCTGTGTTCCATTACATCTTGCTCCCCCGGCAGTACTCTGACTCTACCTTCTTCTCCTTGTCTCTCTGCTTAGATTCCCCGTCTGGCTCTATTCTGCCTTGCCTTAGGTCACAGCAGCTTCTTTATTAACCAATGGTAGTAAAACATATTCACAGCATACAGAAAGACCATCCCACAGTGTGTGTGTGTGTGTGTGTGTGTGTGTGTGTGTGTGTGTGTGTGTGAGAGAGAGAGAGAGAGAGAGAGAGAGAGAGAGAGAGAGAGAGAGAGAGAGAGAGAGGATCGGTAAAGATGGGAGGAAACTCCAAAGCCCTCTTCCTGTCCAGACTTGGGCTTCATAAGAAAGGCTTTCCTGCAGAGGATGACTGAATAATCAATGTGTAGTTCTGGTAATGGTGACCCAAGGGCAGTGTTTGTAAGGATGGACAGTAGTGGTAGAACCTACAGACCAGCAGAGGATAGTGCTGCCAACATCTGGGACATTTGAGTGACAGAAGGGCCATCTAGTGCCTCTTAAATCACACCCAGCCAATGACATTAGTTTAGTCTGGTGGCATATTAGATGAGCCCTAAACGATGTTGGGACTCGTTAGAACTTTTGAAAAGCAATAGAGACCAGACTAGTCAGCCGTGGTGGTGCATGCCCGTAATCACAGCTGAAGCAGTTGACACCAGTTCAAGACCCACCTGAGTTCCACAGTGAATTCAAGCCTGGACACAGAGCAAGATTCTGTTATAAACAAACAAACAAACAAACAAACAAAAAAAGCTCAATGAAATGAGATGCCTTTATGAAGAAAATAAGACAAAAGCAGGAAGGAAGAAAAAAAGACACCACAATTCAAACCACAAGAATCCAAAAGACTATTAAAAACTATTTTGAACACATTTTCCAACCCAGAAGAAATGGATAGGTTCCTGGGGACGTACACTTTACTAAGATTTGTGAAGAAAGAGAAAATCAGAACAAAACAGTGTCAAGTATGAGTGTGTCCCGGATGGCTGGTCTACCAAGCACCTCCAGAACAGCTTCTTGGTTCTTCTCAAATTCTCCTGAAAACCAAAGAGGAAAGAATTCTTCCAAACTCATTCTAAAGGTGAATGTCATCCTGTAATAGTTTAACAGCAGAAGGTGACCTTGCCGGGTTGGAGCCAAGGGACATCACAAAGTCACACCATGCACCAGAACTCAAGTGGGAGGTTTATCGGCCGGGGTGGGGTCAGGGGTGCAGAGGCAGCCTCTGAGTAAGAGAGAGGGGGGAGAGAAGGGCTTGCTCTTCATAAGGGGATAGAGCGCATGCACATGGGGAAGTGCTGTACTCAGCGGCTACAGTAGTCACAGTGTCACATCTTGGCTGGTGATGTGTCCTGCTAGGTCCCGGAGGGCAAGTCAGTGTTAACACATCCTAATACCAAAACTAGGCATGGGCATAACAACAACAAAAGAGAGCCACAGTCCAATGTCTGTGATGTACAATAGATGCAAAAATCGTTAATAAAAGACCAACTTTGCCTCCTGAGCAGACACCTAAGTCCACTCGCAGCTGCATTAATGTGGAAGCTAAGGGACAGTAGTACTCTTACATTCAGGTTACTGGATGAACAGATGTTCCGTTTTGCCCAGGATCGGGGGTTTTCTGAGGTATAGAGCTTTTGGTAGTAACATGGGAACAATTCAGGACAAAAACAGTTGTTCCTTGCACGTCTAATAGGCACATCGAAAGTACAAACACTTATTGAGTACTCTGTTTCATTTGATACATGAATAAAATGTGTGATGTTCAAATCAGGGGAAGCAATTCTCTCCCCTTAAGCATTCATCATTTATTTTCTCTCTCTCTCTTTTTTTTCCCTTGGTTTTTTGAGGCAGGGTCTCTCTATGTAGCCCTGGCTGTCCTGGAACTTGCTTTGTAGATCAGGCTAGCCTTGAACTCACAGAGATCCGCTGACCTCTGTCTCCCAAGCGCTGGGATTAAAGGCGTGTTCCTCCCTTTGAGGGGAGGGATCATCATTTCTTGGCAGTGAAAACACTACCTCTTTTGAAGTGAAGACGTCTTATTATCATCTAATCTATGGCCGCTCTGCTCTACAGCAGGACAGTTTAGCTTGTATGTGTGAGTGAGAGCATAAAGTGTTTGTCTTTCACGTAACACAATGATTTTCAGTTCCATATTGTCACAAATGAAAGGATTTCATCTTTTAATACCTGGATAGTACTCCATTGTACATACACACATTTTCCTCATCAGTTGATAGGTACCTAGTCCGCTTCCATTTCTGGGCTTTGTCAATGTTGCTGTCATAATGTGGAAGTGTGGCTGTCTCTTTGATGTACTGATTTCATTTTCTTTGGAAATATACCCAGGGTAGGATTACTGGTTTGACACAATAGTTATATTTTCAGTTTTGTTTATGGGTTTCCATCGTGCTTTTCACAACAGTTGTACTAATTTCCATCTCTATCAAGAGTGTCAAGTTCCTTTTTCTCACATTACTCACAGCCTTTACTGCCTTTTCTTCTGATAACCATCATTCTTATTACAGAGAGGTGATATCTTTTGTGGTCTTAGCTTGCAATTCTCTAGGGACTCATAATGTTACCCCGCCCCAATGTGTTCATCATTTCTGTATATTCTTTTGAGTGATGTCTAGTTCCCATTTTTAAGTAGTATTGTGTGTGTGTGTGTGGGGGGGGTACTATTGACTTGTAGGGTTTCTTTACACATTTTGGACACAAACCTCTTTAAATAAGTAAACAACTAGCCATGTTTGGGTGCTGGTCTATTATCTCACCAAGATAAGGCAGTCCTGTCACCCTCAGAGAACTCTCAAATGTAGTTATCCAAGTGACAGTCACCTAGCTAAACTTCCCCAGCTGAAACCACGAGTAAGAGGTTACCAAATTTTAACTTAGAATGTGATGATAAGTATATTATATCTGCAAATACCTTTCATTACACGCTTTTCTTTTCTTTGTGTGTTACTAGAGCAGAGAGAAGCCGGAAATCATGGCTAGACTTCTGTGGAGGTCTGTAGAGGAAAGAGTCAAAACCAGCATTTACTAATATCTGCACATGCAGGTTCTAGACAGGTTATTTAATTTTTTTTTTTTTTTGGTTTCATTGTGTAACTTCCTCATTAACAGCTGAAGCGCGAAGTGGCTGTCGGGGTTCTTATCGGAGGTGGGACTTGAACGCCTCGAGATCTATGAATTGGCCTTTAGTTCACCACACGCTTTTAAAGGTGGTGTAGTTTTCAAGGCATCTGTCTGGGAAGCCTGTGGGGCTATCAGCCATTCATATTTTAGAAAGACTGTTGCAAACAGATGGCCTTTCTAGCAGAAGTTTGCTGTTTTTGAAGACTGGGAGTGTAGAGGTTCCTAAAAATTGAGTGATGGGGCATGAGGGTGGGCGGGCGGGCGGGTGTGGGAGGGGAGTGGGGGTTGGGCCTGAGCCTCTGAGATCTGGAGGGGATGGTAGGCAACAGTGGCCGGTAGGCTACAGTATAGAAAGAGAAGTGGGAAGATCCCAACCACAACCTCTATTTCAAAATTCTGAGGACGGTGGGCCCCACCCTCAAAAGGAGAGATTCACTTCTTCCTCTTTTGCCTGCTGCAAGGTAGATAGTTCTCTATTCTCAGAACAGAGTCTAAGCTTCAAGGGCAGATGCTCAAGGGAAAATGGGGTTGGACTAACTTTAGAGACAGGCAACCTGCTCTGCCTGGCCTACTTCTTCTTGTTCGTTGGTTCCCGCAATTGCACCACAGGGCAGTTTGTGTGCACGTGGAACTCTGTGCATTCAAAGTCCTTTAAAAGCTGTCACCCTTCGTTGTCCCCACGTAGGTCCTGCATCTGTCCTCGTATTACCCAGTCTGTGTGTTCAAATGGAGTTTGATCTGCCATGTATTATTGTTTTCGGTTGATTTGCTAAGTCTACACCTTCAATGCTTTTGGATCAAGCAAAGTAAATACAGATAAAATGTTCTGAGGATTATTATTATTTTAATTTTGCAGTTACTCTGATTTTGTTTTTGTAACCATCCACATAAAACCAGTGCCTGCCCCCCCCCCCCACCAGACAAGGTTTCTCTGCGTAGCTTTGGAGCCTGTCCTGGAACTCACTCGGTATACCAGGCTGGCCTTGACCTCACAGAGATCCTCCTGCCTCGGCCTCCCAAGTTCTGGGAATAAAGGCATGCACTACCACTGCTGGGCTGCAGCTGTATTTTTTTAATAGATCAACCCTTACCGAAAGCTATTTTATAAACTTCATAGTATAAGGTGATAAAGTATTGAAAAAAATGAGGTCATCTACATAACCTATATGGACAAATGTTCCATATCACCCTTAACATTTAAAGAATAAAAATTAAAATGAGGTACAATTTTTATTTCATTCACTCACCTACAAAATAAGCAGCACTCATAATAATATTCAGATTTTGTTAACACTTCTCACACATTAACAGCAGAATTAAAGACATATTTCAGCACAGCCAATTAACAGGATTAACCAAGAGTTTTTTAAGTATGCACACCCTTTTGCCTGATAGAATCTTCTGAGAGTTTATACTAAGGAAATAATCTAAAGATTAAACAATGTCTGATTAAAATGTGTACTCTGTTACAGGAAAGGTGTTTGTAATGTTGAGAAATTAGTCACAACCTAAAATGCAGCAACAGGAAATGTTAATTAAATTATGGCTCAGCTGCTCACTGGGAGATTGTTCAGCCATGTCGAATAGTGATTGGGAGAAAGTACCTAATCTAGACAGTCCTAATGATAACATCGTAGGTAAAAGAAAAAAAAAATGAGACTCACAAGTTTGTAGCCACATTAAAAAACAAAACAAAACAACCTTACATTGTGTAGAACATAATGTATGTAAAGGCATGTTGCGGTGATATATTGTATACCCTAATAAAGCTTGCCTGAGGATCAGAGAAGCAGAACAGCCAGCCATTAGTTCTTACCTCTACAAAATCCTCAGTCTAAAGAGAGTGAGTTTCTGTTTCCTCACGCCTTATATACCTTTCTCTGCCCTGCCATCTTCCTGGGATTAAAGGTGTGCACGCTTCCCAAGCAAAGGCATGAGATCTCAAGTGCTGGATTAAAGGTGTGTGCCACCACTGCCTGGCTCTGTTCTCTCCTATACTGAATCAATCTCATGTAGCCCAGTGTGGCCTTGAACTCACTGAGATCCAGACAGATCTCTGCCTCTTGAGTGATAAGATTAAGGGTATATGCCACCACTGCCTGGTCTCTATTGTCTAATCTAGTGGCTGGCTCTGTCCTCTGATCCTCAGGCAAGTTTATTAGGGTACACAATAATACCACAGTATGTATAGAATTAATCTTATGATAGAGAATGGACAAAGAAATTTATAATTAAGACAACAATCTGATGTTTCATTTTTAACCTATACATAGTGTGGTGGTTTGAAAGAAAATGGCCCCCAAAGAGAGTGGCACTATTTGGAGGTGTAGCCTTGTTGGAGGAAGTGTGTCACGTGGCCTTTGAGGTCTCTTCTGCAAGCTTTGACCAGCCTGACAATCAGTGTACTTCCTGTTGCCTGTATATCAGCATGTAGCAAGTAGCTCCTTCTCCAGCGCCATGTCTACCTGCAAGCCACCATGTTCCCGGCCGTGATGATAAGTGAGTGACTAAACCTCTGAAACTATAAGCCACCCCACAGTGAAATGTTCTCCTCATAAGAGCCACTATAGCCATGGTGTCTCTTCACAGCAATGGAAACCCCAACTGAGACACATAGTATGGAAGTTAAGTTCCATGCCATAGGACTATTGCCTAAGCTCCCCAAACCAGCCTGTGGGATTTTCTTGTGTGTTTGTGCATGTGTGTGCTCGCGTGGACATCTGTGGAGGTCAGAGGTCAATGGCAGGTAGCCTCCTCTATGATTCTGCTCCTTATCTTTTGGAGCGCACTGACTGGCTAGGCTGGTTGGTCAGCAAGCTTCCGGGGTGTAGCTGTCTCTTCCTAGCGCTGAGGTTACAGATGCTCACCCCTGGCTTTTTATGTGGGTGCTAGGGATCCAGACTCAGGTCTTCACTCTGGTGAAGTAGGCTCTTCATTAGCTGAGCCCTCTTCCCAGCCCAGCTTTAACTTTCTTGTTTTGGTTGGCGCCTTTATTTCATTTTCTCCCCTCCTTCATTGCGGAATATTATCTCGTATTTTTGTCCAGTGACACCGGCTATTGGAATGTACTTGATTATTTGAGCTGGCAAAGCGCCTACATTACATATTGTGAAACTAACAGTTAATATAAGAATTATATTAAAACTATCAGTCAATTTTCACACCTTTGTACATTAAAAGAAAAGAAAACTAGCCTGGCAGTGGTGGCCTGTGCCTCTAATCCGAGCAGAGGGGGCAAACCTGGTGCACAGAGTGAGTTCCAGGACAGCCAAGGCTACACCAAGAAATCCTGTCTCAAAATAAATAAATAAATAAATAAATAAACAAACAAACAAACATAAATTAGTCAGTTGATGTTATTATTAATACTGAGCAAGTGACCAACAGCTTCAAAATTCAATGGCCCAAGAAATTCGCATTCATTTTCCTAGTCTGTGGCTTTGTGGGTAAGTTAGAACTTCTCTGTCGCAAGACAGGTTGGCTGGTACTGGTGCTTCTGGTTGCCATCAGACGTGCTTCAGACAGTCTACTTCATAATCCCACTAGATATCAAAGGCACAGTCTTCTCTCAGTTGAGCACCAAATTCAAGAGGTCAAGCTGCATTAGTCATTGAAGACCTGGACCCATGAGACAGCTATCATTCATTAGTCAAAGAACATCATGCAAATAATCATGTCCAGCATCAGTTGCAGAGAGAAATAGCCCTGACGAGAAGTTCACAGGACAGCTGGGTGTGGTGGAATACTCCTGTAATCTCAGTACCTGGGAGGCTGAAGCAAGGGTAGCCTGGGCTGTATAGTGAGACTCGGAATCAACAAAACAAAATCCCACAGACAAAACTAGAAAAAGGAGTTTACCTGACCAAAAGGATATTTAGAATGACCTAATCTACCAGGCAGACAATAAGCAAGCAAGTCATCTCAAATTATTAAAAAGAAATACCTATTGGCTTGTAAAGCAAGTAACATCATTTACACACGTGAATACAGTCTTAAAGTCTTCAAGTTATTTCTATACTATTTACCTTCCCATCACACTGGGAACTGAAGATTGATGGTTAAACCACAGCAGAGTTCTAGATTTTTAACAAGAATTCAGGTTTGAAAAATTCTACTTTTAAAATAAATGTCACTCCAAAAGAACTCCCTTCCTCCTCCTCAACTCCCCCAAAAGGGAAGTAAAACTGGAGCTAATGTCTGAGGCTTTGTGGGAAAAAAAAAAAAAAACCCTGGAAAACAAAAACCCAAACCTAAAACACCAAAAACCACCTACTACCACCACCAAAAACCCAGCCTCAGAGCCCATCTCTCTAAGGAATGTGTTAAATCTTAAATTCCAGTAATAAATTAATGTTAACGATAACCTTTCATCTAGGAAGGCAGCATTTTCAAATTTGTCATGCAGATGTGTTGGTCTCTGCTACAGATGTGTAGATGTCTGCAGAAATGTCATGTGATGTACAAGTGTGTCTAAGAATGTCTTTTCTATGTTAAATGGATGTTTATCAATACTTTCATTTTTCACTAGACCGATTTAAAGATCATTGTTATTCTGAATAAATACAATTTGGATTGTATTTGAGCTAGGCACTGGCTAGTTCATAAGTGGTTGGTATCTTCAAACTAAAGAGTAAAATACAGTGAAAACATAGTTTACATTTCCATCATTGGATAATTTATGTGCACATTATATGTCACTGATGTAATAGAATTTCCCTTTTTGTCCTTCATTGACTAGGAAAGTGGGGTGAAAGGTTTCTCCTTCCTTGTCAAGAGCTGGGGCTGCCACGAGGGCTCGCTGTACCTCACATCAACTCAATATTTGTTGAGGGAACATTTATTGTTTTAGGAATTTTGAGAACTAATTCAGTGTGTTCCAAATTATTTGACCTACCATATAATCTTGTCTAGAAATGTAGCATACAGAGCTTCTGCTTGAGACATACAAAGCATTAAGGAACAGAGGAAGAACACTGAATGTTATTACTATTTTCTAGATTTTTAAAAATTGATTCCACAACCAAATGTCTTTTTTTTTTTAATCCAGGCAATAGCTGTTTTCAGTTGTTCACAGTTTAAGTACGTTGGTTACTGAGGACAGATGCTCCACTACCATTTCCCAGCCTGTGATTTATGCCACTTTTTACAAAAAGTAAGACACACAAATAAATACATGTAATTTTAAAATTATGTTCCAGTTAAACTCAGGTGAGTTTTATAATTAGTCTTAAGAGATTGTCTCCAAAAATAAAATAAAATAAAAAAGAGATTGTCTCCAAGCAAGGTCATGATGTCCAGGCAAATATTCCCAAATCTGCAACAATTCCAATCCCCAAGCATTTCCGACATGAAAATTTAACCTGTAGTGGTCACTTGTGCGCACTCTCAACTTTTGCCCCCATTTCACTTCCTCTTTCACACCTGGGAAAGTTGCAACCTTGCGTGAGTTGAACTTTTTATTCTGAACTTGGGGTCGTGGAGCCGAGTGTGGGTGGAGAAAACCACAACAGTGCTGCTGTTGAGTCTCTTGCCAATTTCCTGCTGTCTGGTGGGTTTTTAATTCTGCCTAGTAATCACCTAGAGTCCCCTGGTCCTTTAGCCCTCCCACCCCCTAGATAACTGCTTCACGCCTCCCCTTTTATCTTTAAAGCCAACATTTCTACATACCGACCACCCCTACACCCCCACTCCCTGTGGGTTGATGGTGATCTTCTTCTCTATGCCTGGGGGTATGGATCAACCAGGAAATAAAAAGACTCAACAGTCAGTTTTGTGTCCTTATAATGTCTTCTCTTCCTTTGTCATCTGTGGTGTTTCTCTGCTCAGGAGAAGCTGTGGTGAGTTGCAGGGTTGGGTGACTGGCTGGCTGCCTGTTAGTCTCGCTGGGTCTGTGGCAGCATCTGGGCTGAAAGCCTTCTCTTCCCCCTCCCACACCCCCTGCCAGGCTCTTCACAGCCGATGACTGAGCATGATGAGGACACTAGAGCTATTTTTGTTTGTTTTATAAATAGATATAAATCCCTTGAACAATGCCCAGCATATTGTATGCACGTTGCTATTACATGTTATTTTTATCAGAGTTTTTTTCTGAGTGTTTTCTACTGTTGCACTACCAGAATGAATGTGATTTAGGATTAAAATTACCTAAAACTAAAGATTCATAATATCCAGAGTTGATATGATTATAGATGAAAGGACGTGGATATATTATGATGAGATTTTTAAATGCTAGTCTAGCTATTGCCAGTAAATTTCAAACGCATATTTCCTTTAGTTCAGAGAGCCTAATGTATATTTTGGAAAACATTTTTGTGCTTTATGTATAATACTAACCAAATTTATTTCAGTAATTGTGAAAAATTAGACAGCTACATACCCATAAACAGAATTTTCAGCAAGTTATGAGCCCCCTGTTTCCTGGAGACTGAGAGTTTAAACAAATGAGGCCAACTATATAGATTGAAATGGAAGTTCTCCAAGGTGTGTAGAGTGAAAAGCTGGTAACAGGAAGTGCTATGTAGGATTATCACTTTTGCTTACAGAATTCAAAACTATAGCTATTGGAAATGTGTATGAATACATGTCTGTTCAGTGGTCGATTCTGGAAAGTGAAGAGGGAGAGGAAAGGTCAAGAAGAATTTATACTTAGTGTACTATTTTCCAAACTGTTTAAATTTTTCCACAAGTGGTTTTTTTGTTTGTTTGTTTTTTTTTGTTTTTTTTTTTTTTTGTTTTTTTTGTTTTTTTGGTTTTTCAAGAAAGGGTTTCTCTGTGTAGCTTTGCGCCTTTCCTGGAACTCACTTGGTAGACCAGGCTGGCCTCGAACTCACAGAGATCCGCCTGCCTCTGCCTCCCAAGTGCTGGGATTAAAGGCGTGTGCCACCACTGCCCAGCCCCACAAGTGGTATGTATTAACATGGACTTAAAAATTTAAAACAGCCTGGCGGTGGTGGCGCACGCCTTTAATCCCAGCACTCGGGAGGCAGAGGCAGGCGGATCTCTGTGAGTTCGAGGCCAGCCTGGGCTACCAAGTGAGTTCCAGGAAAAGGTACAAAGCTACACAGAGAAACCCTGTCTCGAAAAACCAAAAAAAAAAAAAAAAAAAAAAAAAAAAAAAAAAAAATTTAAAACAGAGACAGGTAGTTCTCTCAACGAATGTACATTAAAATCCTTTTATAGATGAAATAAAAACTTCCCTTAAAGAGGAAATGAAAAACTCCATTAAAGAGGAAATAAAAAACTCCCTTAAAGAAATGGAAGAAAAAACGAACAAAAAATGGGAAGAAATCAAAGAAAGCCAAGAAAAAGCAATTAAACAGATGAAAGAAACATTCCAAGATCTGAAAAATGAATTTGAGACAATAAAGAAAACACATGCTGAGGGAATGCTGGAAATAGAAATCCTGACAAAACGAACAGGAACTACAGAAACAAGCATAACCAACCGATTGCAAGAGATGGAACAGAGAATCTCTGACACTGAAGACACGATAGAGAAAATAGATTCGTCAGTCAAAGAAAACAATAAAGACAAAAAAGTCCTAACACAAAACGTCCAGGAAATTTGGGACACCATGAAAAGACCAAACCTAAGAATAATAGGGATAGAAGAAGGAGAAGAATACCAACTCAAAGGCACAGAAAATATATTCAATAAAATCCTTTTATATCGATAGTAGATGTGAAGACATGCAACCGTAAATTTTCCTAAGGTTTAAAACATGTCTATTTCAGTAATAGTCGTCTTACGAATTTTCTCAGTCATCATTCTTATAAAGCTGATTTTGCTGTAACGTTCTTGGTTCCCAGCACGCTTCCTGTGTGTCGTGAAAGAGCTGACTGGGCATCTAGGAGGGACCCATGTGATACCAACAGTCTCACAGGCAGAGTCGGCCTTAGGACTGTCCCATCTTTTAGTGACAGTGAACAAAGAGAGGCACTGTTGTTGAAAAGGAAAGACAGCAGGAATAAGGAAACTGATGTTTTCCCTCCTACAGATCCTTCTGTCAGGTCTCAGGCAACATTGAGCGTGTCACGGGAGAACAAAGTCCGAGACTTGTCTGGCTGGCCTGCAGTTTGAGAAGGGCTGAGTCCTATATTACTTTACTAGACTGCCCTCGGCGGTACCACGCCTTGGATGGCGTAAATCGGTAGAAATGGATTCTTTCAGAGTTCTGAAAGCTGGGCTATCTAAGGGGTCCGCAAGGTCAAGCTTCCTGTGAAGCCTCTGGGGGTCCTTCATTGCTTCTTCCAGCCTCTGACAGCCCCCAGGTATTCTTCAGTGTGGGTGTGTCCCGCTGATGTCTCCCTCCATTTCACACAGCCTGTGTTCCCGCACATTCCTAGGAATTCCTGTCATTGTGAGTCAGGGTCCACCCTAGTACTCTCATGTGTTACTTGATTACATCTGCAGAGACAATATTTTCAAATAAGCATTTCTAAGTTCACAGGAACTAATGGTTAGGACTTCAACATACTTTACTGGGAAACCCAATCTGCTTCATACTAGACTGGCTGAAGTTTGGTCTGGTTTTTGGATAAGAGATATTAACATATGTAACTTTTGTGTAAGGCAGATGCAATGGGCTTTAAAACGCTTCACAGAAGTTCATTACAATAATCTCAATAAAAGCACAGAATGATGAAGGATTTTTTTTTTTTGGGAAGGAACTTTCAGAAAAACAAATCCATGTATGTGCCATTGTGATGGATCTCAGAATAGACCAGTGAGGAAAGAATCGATGTAAACACCCAAAGAAAGTGCTTCCTCAACACCAGCTGCCTCTCCTAAGAGGAACACATCTGCCTTCCGCTCATCAGCTCTTATGACGTGAAGATAAAGAGGCATGGTTTCAAGACTTCAGCAAGAGTGGGCACCAAAGGGAAAAAGATAGAGGAGCAAACGGGCATTTGCTTTAATGCTAGTGATTTGATACTAAGTTTCTTGGACACCACTGTGAAAAGGAGAGAGTTGTCACGAAGCAAGCGCATTAAATAAGTGTTTTCCAGGAGTTACAGGGAGCTAACTGGAAGAGATCTGGAGAGCCAGAGCCGGCATTCTCCTATGTCTGCCTGCCTCAACTTCTCCCTCTGCCATGAGCTCCTGTGCAAGCCTGTGCCTAAGAATCACGACAGCATTAATTTCAGAGTATAGGTGACTTCACTGTGGGTGAACAGAAAAGGGACGTATGGTTTATGACTCTCAATTCCAAGTTCCCTGGAAGGGAACCTCTGGTGTCCACTACGGTTCAATAAAGGGAAGCAGAGAGGCTCACAGACACAGACAACAGAGGCTGGCTATTCTGGATAACGAGGCCAGGTTTCAGGCGGGGCTTGGTGGCACAAGCCTTTAATCCCAGCGCTCAGGAGGCAGAGGCAGGTGGATCTCTGTGAGTTCAAGGCCAGCCTGGGCTACAGAGTGAGTTCCAGGACAGACTCCAAAACTACACAGAGAAACCCTGTCTCAAAAAACAAAACACAAAACAAAACAAAACAAAACAAAAAACAGGAGGAGAAGAAGAAGAAGAAGAAGAAGAAGAAGAAGAAGAAGAAGAAGAAGAAGAAGAAGAAGGAGAAGAAGAAAAGAAGAAGGAGAAGAAGAAAAGAAGAAGAAGAAGAAAAGAAGAAGAAGAAGAAGAAGAAGAAGAAGAAGAAGAAGAAGAAGAAGAAGAAGAAGAAGAAAAAGCTGAAGAACTCGGAGAAATGCCTCTGCACTTAAGAGCACTTGCTGATCTTCAAAGGACTCAGGCTCAATTCCCAGCACCCGGATGGTGTTTCATAACTGTCTTTGACTCCAGTCCTAGGGGATCAGACACCTTTTCCTGAGCTCCGTGGGCACTGCATGCATATGCAAGCAAAACCTCCATATACAAGAAAAAAAAAAAAAAGCCAGGTGTGGTGGTGGCGCACGCCTTTAATCCCAGCATTTGGGAAGAAGAGGCAGGTGGAGCTCTGTGAGTTCAGAGATCTGCCTGGTCTACAGAGACTGGTACTCAGAGAAACCCTATCTCAAAAAGAGTGCACACACACACACACACACACACACACACACACACACACACACACTCACACCAATGTGAGTTGCATTTCCTCGCATTGTAAGAGATGTGGCGGTCAGAGGACAACCTGCAGGATCCAGTTCTCTCTGCCATCCAGGTTCCAAGGACTGACCTCCAGGGGTCAGACTTGGTGTCGAGCACCATTACATCCTGGACTATCTGCCTGAACTTCTGTTTTTAACAGGGAATCTTGGAATTGTTTTTAAAAGAGAAATACTACTTGTGAGCAGGCAACTCTCACCATTTTAAGTCAGTTTGTTGTTGTTGTTCCTGACACCGGTGTCTGTGATCCCAGTCCTCGGGGGCATTGTGGGTTCAGGAGTTCTAGCCCAGGTTGGTGTACGTAGTCAAATTGAATTTAAAAATGCTGTAGTTGTTGAAAGTAAAGCAAAGTTGTACGTGACATTCTGTGTATTTTGTCAAATAATTAGCCTTACCTCAAAGAGTTTCCAGAGTGGGAAATTGTTTGGTTCTAACGCACTGTCTGCTCGTGTCAAGGGGCAGAAAGTTTTGCTCGGCAGGACATGTTTTCCTTTGTGGCTGTAGAGATGAAACACTGTGAGGACAAAGTCAGAAGGAGGAGGTACTGATGAGGAACTATTTGGTTGATGTACGGTAGGAAACGGTTGTTGGCTTGTCTGTCTGCCTGATTCAGACACTGTTCTATAATCTCAGATCGGAAATAAATCAGCCTCTTTCCATAGCTACTGTTTCCACTTTGTCTTCAGAAAAGCATATAGGCTCTGTTTTGGAAAGAAACAAAATACTTTTTGGATCTAGCCTCAGACCTTTGTATGAGTGTTTGCCAGTCAGAGACTTTCTCAAATCTTTCTTTGCCTTGAGATGTATACTACACGTAAGAATGATGTTTCCTCTGCGTATGCGGCTCCACCCCTGGAGGCAGAGCAAGTTCCAACCCAGCTAAATAGTAAGACTCTGCCTCACAATACACACACACACACACACACACACACACACACACACACACACACACACACCAACCCAAAAAAACAACACAACACAATCAACTAAAATGAATAAAACACAGCAAAATATAAAACAAGCACACAAACAAAAAAAGACATTGTCATTATCTCATTCAATGACAGTTTTAAAGTGTTCTCTCTCTCTCCCTCTCTCTCCCTCTCTCTCTCTCTCTCTCTCTCTCTCTCTCTCTCTCTCTCTCTCTCTCTCTCTCTTCTTTTTCTCTTTGAGACAGGGTCTTACTATGTATTTGAGGCTTGCCTTGAAATTGCTATAAAGTCTAGGCTGTCCTCAAATTCATAATTATTCTGCCTCTGTTTCCCATGTGCTGGGATTGTAATATTGTGGCTTGTAATATTGGGACCAACTATGACACAGTTGGTTTTTTACATTTAAAAAATCAAAGTGTAGGGAGCTATGGTAAGCTTGTGGGATAGAAGATGTCTCCATGAGAAAGAGAAGAGTTAGTACAAGGAAAAAAAATAGACTTTACTCCAAACACAACACAGAAGGGGACCTTTGAAAACCCACAAAGGTAGTCAGGTTACGAAAAAAGAGCACCAACAGAGACCCAGCCAGGTGGCTATCCCTGGTGGGGGAAGAGCAAACAAAAGCCTCATCCAAAAGGTGAAGGAGGTCATCTTGGTGGAAAGAGAAAAGGATTAGCCCATAGTCCTCACAAGCTTCAATCCAGTTGTAGGCTTTGGTGAAACAACAATCCTCTGCTGGATTGGTCAGCAGTCTAGACAATATCATTCTGTGTGACTCAGAGAACAGGAATTGGGAACCACCTGGAGAAGGAAACCATTGCTTGACACTGAGCTTCCGTAGAGGCCTGAGTTTAAAGACAACCCCAAGAGAGGGAGACTGAATCTAATCAGCCACAGCTTGGGGTGTGAGGCAGCCTCTGGGGCAGTTGTGGAGGATGGGATGGCTGCATACTGACAAGCCAGGGGTGAAGGTAGCAGGTTTGGCTCAGGGAGCAAAAAGCAAAAGGAAAGGTAGCCTTGTCCTCAGAGACAAAGAGATTTCTATTGATGAAAAGAATTCTCCTGGAGTTTGATGGCCCTGGGACTGAAGGTCAGTGTGGGGATCAACCTCTGAGTCACCTGTCTGCCACTCATCCAGGCAGAGCATGAGAGTTCCAGCTTCAGGGGGCTACTTGACACCCAAGCTGCACCCCTCCAGCAGGCCAGTACTAAGGGGCCTTGAAAGTACAAAGACTGGTCCTGAGCTTGCACAGATCTCAGGGATTTTCTTCCCCATTTGGGAGACACCCTCTGCTGGAATACTAGCCACTGAGAGAGTCCAATCTTGGGAGTCCCGGGGAAGGTGAGAGACCCTGTCCAGCCTACCTACTGTAAAGGCAAGTGTGTCCAGCAGAGGCCTCCGATATGCAAAGACGGGACACTAATAAATGAGGACAGCTCTGGCAGACACTGGACACTTAGCCAGTACAGGTACAACAGCAGCATAAACTGTCGGAGGATCTGACCCCCACCCCATGCATGTAGTGGCAGTCTCGAGCCTCCAAGGACCAAGAAGGAAGCTGATTCTGCTCTGTCTTGTATTCCCTCCTTTTCTTTTACGTTCAGCAGTATTTTTAATATATTTTACTAAAAATTTTTGGTTTTGTTGTCTAAATTATTTTTCGTTCATTCACCTAATACTGTTTACAGATTTTTTCCCCCATTGCTGGAAAGTACTTTTTCTTTTTTGTACTTAAAGTTCTTTTTTCTCTTTTGTCTTCTATTCCCCTCCCCTTTGCCTTTTTATATACATTCAGCGGTATTTTGTCTTTCTCATATTGTTTTTAAAATCCACACTTCATTTTCACTCCCTTTCTTCATTTACCCAGTTTTGGTTTTGAACTCTTTCATTATGTGTTTAACACTGAGCTTTTTTGGTCTTTATTTTATTTTACTTTTTCTGATCACTTGCTCTTTTCTCTTCCCCTTCATAACATTCTCCTCCTCCTCCTCCTCCTCTTCTCTTTCACTCATTTAATCTTGCTTCAGTTTTTTGCTCTTTGCCTGCCTTTCCTCTTTTGTCTCTGTTGTCTCATTCTTTCACCATTTTCATTAGTTTTGCCATTTTTTTGTTTGTTTTATGGACATTGGTGATATATTAGCTCCTTTTAATTAGTTTTAAGCATGTGTCTTATTTTGTGCTGTTTGATGTTCCTTGTATTATAGCAGTTTGTTTTATTTGCTTTAAATGGTATCAGGGGATTGAGGCTTCAAAGACAGGCTGCTGAATAAGAAAATCCCTAAATAAAATCGCAAGAAATGTCCAAACCCACAGACATCCAAAACCACAAGGTAGAAACAGAAGAAATCTGAAGGATCAGGCAACAGGACTTCTCCCAAATACCATAACTCCCCAACCACTGAATTCAAACATACTGAAGTAGAGTAGACATCAGCTGCATTTTTCAAAAAATTTCAAAAGCAATGGAAACCATAAAGGATGATACAGACAAGCAAAGGAATTCAACTAGGACCCGAAGAGGAAAATCCACACAACAGAGGAAATGATCAGAAAAATGGATGAGCAAATAAAAAATCTTGATGGAAAACTGAACAACATAGAAGAAACAGTATCAAGGAAATGGAGATTTGGATAAAACCAAGCAGAAGCATTGGCAATGAACATGTCAAGGAAACAAACAAACGGATCAGAATGGAAAGCATCATCTTGAATGGACTAACCAAGCAGAAGAAAGAGCATCAATGATGAATGGTGGACAAGACCAAGGAAGCACTGCATCCAAATATCAACAAGGAAAAATATGAGCCTGATGTAATGTCCAAGAACTCTGGGAGAGTATCAATGGTCTAAGCCCAAGAATTCATGGGATGGAAAAAGGAAATGATATGTAACATTAAAGACAGAGAGAATCTACTTGATTAAATTATAATGTAACTACCCCCTTCAAATACCTAGAGAAAGAGGTAGACATCCAAACACAAGAGGAATTTCAGAATTCCAAGTAAATATAACCAGAGAAAAGCTATTAAGATTTGAGGACTACAAAGGAAAGAAATCATATTAAAGGTTTTAGGAAAAATGCCAAGCCATCTACAAAGACAAACATGTTTTAATAACATCAAATCACTTAGCAACAGTCTTTTGAGAAAAGTATGGACAGTATATCCAGCTCTGAAAGCCATCAACTGCCGACCAAGATTGCTATCTGCAGTGAAGCTGTCTCTGAGCTTTGACAGGGTTGTGGACATATAAGACAAGCATAAGCTGAACAGATGACTAGCAAGTCAAAAATGCAAAGCAAAACAGAGCAAAGCTAAAAACACCCCCGAGGAATATTCTACACAGAGGAGGAACAAAAGTCTCAATCAAGAGAGCACAAGAAAGAATACATTTACTGAGAGGAATAGAGCAAAAAAGAGCTAGACAGAAATCCAGCATGTCCAAGGGACTAAACCAGCTACGAGTGGAGGCTGAACAGAACTAGCAAGGACAAGACCAAAAATTATAAGAATTAATAAACTTCTCTCAGCAATCACCTATAATAGATGATCTCAGATTGCCAGTGAAGAGATGTAGACTGGTTGACTGGGTTAAAACACTAGATCCAAGCATCTGATGTCCCCAAGAAACATCACTCCCCAGCAAAAGACGCCCACAGCCCACAAACAGACTCAGAGGATGGGTGGCAATCGAGTGACTAGAAATGGAAAGCAAGTTGTCATAGCTTTTCTGATGTCTGATAAAGTAGAGTTCAAACCAAATTTAGTCCAAAGAGATAAAGAAGGTCCCAGGTACATATTAATAAAGGAAATATTTCACCAAGAAGGTATAGAAAAATATAAATACATATACACTGAATATAGGCACTCTCAATTTTATAAAACAAACACCAGTTGACATAAAAGTTTAGATAAATCCTGACACAATAAGAGGGGTGATTTCAGTGACTCAATTACATATTCACAGAGGTCATTTGAAAGAAAAACTAGTAAAGAAATGTCATAGTTAAACTATACTATAGATTAAAAGACTTAAGAAATATATATATATATTATTCTATCCAACAGATACAGAATATACATCCGCAGCCCTTGGAACCTTTCAAAAACAGTCCTCATTCTAGGCCAGAGAGCAAGTCTTTTTTTTTTTTTAATAATTTACTTTTATTTTGTGTTCATTGGTGTTTTGCCTGCATGCATGTCTGTGTGAGGATGTCAGATTCCCTGGAGCTGGAGTTGCAGAGAGAAGTGAGCTGCCATGTGGGTGCTGAGAACTGAACCCCAGTCCTCTGGAAGAGCAGCCAGTGCCCTTAACCACTTAGCCATCTCTCCCACTCCAAGAGAGCAAGTCTTAGCAAATAGAAGAAAATCAAACTAATTTCTCATATCATATCAGATCACACTGCAATGAAACTAGAAATCAATAGCAGAAGAAACCACAGAAACAGCAGAAATACTTAAGGCTGAATACTATATTCATGAAGGACCATTGGGCCATTTAAGAAATCAGGAGGGAAAAATTTAAAAATTCTTAAAATCCAGCAAAAATGAAAGCACCACTTATCAGTATCTTTGAGATATAGTTATGGCAGTTCTCAGGGATTTACAGCTGTGAGTGCTTACATTAAAAAAAAAATCAGTTTGATGGCAGATACACAATTGAGTGATATATCTCAAGGGCACAAAAACAGACAAGTGATGCCAGACCCCAAAGCAGTAGACAGAAATAATAAAGATCTGAGCAAAAATTAATGAAATGTGGACTAAAAGAAGAGTACATAAAATTAATCAAATGAAGAGTTGTTTCTCTGGAAAAATAAACAAGGTTGCCAAATCCATAGCCAAAAGGACAAAAAGAATGCAAGAAAGTACTCAAATTAATGACATTAGAGTTGAAAAATTGAATGTTACAACAGATTCCAGTAAAATCCAGAGGGTCATCAAGAAACACTTTGAACATTTAAATTTCAAAGAACTGGAAAATCTGGGGGGAAAAAAGGATCAATTCCTAGACACTTATGTTATAAATATATAACCAACTTCTACAGATCTATAATAAGCAACAATATTAATGTAGAAATTAAGTCTCTAATGAAGGAAATCTCAGGGATGGAAGGATTCACTAGTGAAGGTTTTCAAGAAAAGCCAGTTCCAAAGATCCTGTTCTATAATTAGAAAGAAAAGAAAAATAACACTATGAAACAAGTGTTATTCTTGTATTTAAAACAGGAGAGGGCACAAGAACAAAAATAGGAAACTATAATTCCCATGATGAACATACATGCAAAAATCCTCAGTAAAATTCTTGGAGACTTAAAGCTAGAGAAATAGCTCAGGTAGTGCTGCCTGTAATTCTACCTCCAGGGGGACATAATGCCCCCATCTTGTCTCAGGCATTTGCATGCATGTGGCACATGTATACAAGTGAATAAAAATAATAAAAATCTCCTTTATATTCTTAAAAACTACTTTTATAAATACACATTATGATCATACACTATGATCAAACTTGTTTCATTCCAGGAATGCACGGTTGGTTTAATATACTTAAATCAGTAAAGATATAATACAGAACAAGAATGTTATCATTTTATTAGATGCAGAAAAGTTCTTTGACAAAGTTCAACAACTCTTCATGAACAATAACTCCCCCCCCCTAAAAAAAATTGGATATAGGAGGAACATATCTCAACACAGGAAAGGCTATGCACAATAAACCTATAGCCAACACTACATTAAATGGAAAAGACTGAGCTCTCTTCCTCCACAATCAGGAGGAAGACAAGGGTGCTGCCCTCACAAGTCCCACTCCACAGTGTTCAAAGTCTTAGCTAGAGCAATAAAAGATAAAGAAGCAAAGCAGATGTGACCAAGAAAGGAAGAAGCACATTGTGCCTTTCCAGAGTCAACATGAGCCTATATCTAAATGACCCAATGACTCCACCAGAAAATGCTTAGACCGGATAAATACTTTCATCAAGGAAGCAAGATACAAAATAAACATGAAAATGAGTAGCTTTTCTATATACCAATACTGAACTTGCCAAGGTTATTATAGCAAGGGGAAAATCCTATTCACAATAGCTTTAAAAAAAATTAGAAATAAACCTAACCACCCAGCCAAGGAGACTAAAAGCTAAGAACCTTAATGCTTTAGTCTCCAAAGAAAGAAACTGAAGAATACACCAGAAGATGAAAAGACCCCTCACATACTCATGGATTGTCAGAATTAATATCGAGAAAATGGTTATATTACTGCAAGTTATATACACATGCAACACAATTCCCATCAAAATTCTGATTGGCATTCTTTACAGAACTAGGAAAAAACTCCAAAATTCCTACAGAAGCACAAAGACCTTGAACAATCAAAGCAATACTAAGAGAGAGCAATACTGGTACTGTCCCAATAGCTGATCTCATCCTATACTACGGAGCCATAGTAAAACAAACAACAAACAAACAAAAAACCTGTATGGCACCGGCAGAACTGACATATGGACCAGTGGAATAGAAGGGGAGAGGGGGTGAATCCACAGAGTTACAGCTACACGTTTTGACAAGGATGTAAAATATATACTTGGGAGAAAAGGCAGCCTTTTCAATGAATGGTGTTGGGAAAACTGAACATCAATTATAGAAGTATGAAACTAGACACATAGCTTTCTACTGGTGCGCGTACACAAACACACAAACGTCAATTCAAAACACACTAAAATTTTAGTATCAGACCTGAAACTTTGAAATTGCTTCAGGAGAATATAGTAACATATTTTGAGACAAAGACAAGGACAGGGACTTCCCAAAAAGGTCTTCAATAGCACAGGAAATGACCCTAAGAACTGACAAATGGGATTACAGGAAATTAAAATGTTTCCTTTACAGTAAAGGAAACATTTACCAGAGTGAGGAGATAGCCTATAGAATGTGAGCGAATCTTAGCCAACTGTATACCAGACAAGGAGTGTACATCTAGAATATATGAAGGACTGAAAAAATTAAATATCAAAAGAATTCAGTAAAACAATTGGCTAATAAACTGAGCAGACAATTGTCAAAATTATAATTGCCTCATGAATATTTGAAAAAGGTTGAATCCTTAACCATGAAGGCTAAGCAGATTAAAATTGCTTGGAGATCCTATCTAACCCAAGCAGAATGGCTGCCATGAGGAAAACAAACAAGAACAAATACTGGTGAGGTGGGCTAGGATAAACTCCTATACACCGCTAGCGGGACGTGAACTCATGCAGCCACCGTGGAAATAAGTGCGACATACCTTACAGAACTAAAACTGGAACTGCCATATAACCCAGCTCTGCCACTCCTGGGCACATACCACAGAAATCCTTGCACATCCATGTTTATTGCTGCACTAGTATTCATAATAGCTAGGAAGTATTGATGTCCTTCTGTATTGATCCAGACTGATGTCCACCAACAGGTAGGTGGATAAAGGGAACATGGTATATACACACAAACGAAACTGAGACATTTGCAGGAAAGTAGGCGGAACTGAAAATCATTGTTACATGAAGTAAGCTAGACCATGAAATACCCTGTATGTCCTCTCATCTGAGGAGCCTCGTGTGTGTGTGTGTGTGTGTGTGTGTGTGTGTGTGTGATATGAAAGTAAAACAGGCACAAGAAGAAAGGAAGAGCTCTTGAATGGGAAAAGGGGAAAAGGCAACAGAATCCATGTGACATGAAAACAGAAGGAAGCACTACTTGAGAGGAGGAAAAGGACTGGGTAGAAGGGGCTGAGGGAGGACAGTGCGAGGAGAAAATGAATCAGAAGAAAGTGATGACACACATCTATAAAAGGAATGAAATCTATTACTTTGAATTCTGTTTAAAAATGAACAAAGATACAGTAAGAACGCAGATCCCCGCATCTGTCTCCATTCCAACTCTGCTTTTATCATGGCCTGCTACACAGTTCCTTGGGGTGCAATTGGGACCAAAGATTCGGGGTTACTGACACTATGTAGCACTCTGTAGGCTTTCCCAGCTTAATGGTGTCTATAAACTGGCCCCTCCATGGCCACGACAGGCATTTAATAGCTGTGCTTAAGGGTTTTAAAAGACTTTCCATTCAATCTTCAAAATGTCTCTTTAAGTATGATGAAGCTATTATACTCAATCCTCATATTCTGATGAGAAAAGTATATTCTTCATTATATGAATAAACAGGAAGCTTAGAAAATTGAAATGACTGTCTTGGTAAAAGCCTTGATTGAAAACTGGGCCACCTGGACTCTGTTGCATAACTTCTTTCTTAGATTTATTTATTTTATGTGTATGAGTGTTTTGCCTGGATGTGTGTGCACTGTGTGTATGCCTGATATCCAAGGAGGTCAGAAGCGGGTCTTAGATTCAGTTCCAGAGGATCCCAAGTTATGGATGGTTGTGAGCTACCACGTGGGTGCTGGGAACCCTTGACCATGGATTTTTCAACCTAGGCTTTTTTTTTTTTTTTTAATTGGAAACAAAAGTCTTGCTATGTAGCTCAAGCTGACCTTGAACTCAGAACCTTCTTGTCTCAGCCTTTCTCTTTTTGGCTTTATAGCACAACTACTAAGAACTATGAAAAGACAGAGAACTCAGGGGCTGATCTCACACAATGGATTCAGTCTTGATACAGTTTGGGTGTGGAGTACAGTTCTGCTACCATGCTCTACCACAGTGAAAGGACAGAATCTTGCCCCCTGGCTTTGCACCCAGTGCCACTGCAGGCAACTAGCTACTAATTTTTACTTTTGAATCCGGTCATGCAAAGAGGTCTAAATCTAAATGTCTTATCATCTACCTCATATTTGTTTCTCCACGGTGTTTGAATGTCATAAAAGATTTTGTCCAATTCCTCGGAACTCTCCCTCATCGTTATCAGAGAATGGGGGGAACTTTGTGAACTGATTATCAAGTGAGCAAATCTCTAGCCATGCCACTACTGGGAATCATACCAAGAGCTGGAAAGCTCTCTAGTACACAGAGTAAAAAGAACTCAACATTCAAAACTCGTACTGGCTCAGTCCTGCTTTAACCGAGAGCAGTTTTTACTCTAAACGAAGACAAACAAGTTACTTAATTTTTCTGTGTGGGTTGATAGGGGACTTGAATCCTATAAGCTTGTCGACAACTATCTATCTTTCCTTGCCTACCTTATCTTTTTGCTTTGGTGACATTTAACTTAAAGAAACCATGCATGGTGTGGTGGTGCACATCTTTAGTCCCAGCATTCCCCAGGCGAGGCGGGAGGATTTCTGTTGAGTTCGAGGCCAGCAAGTATTACATAGTGAGACCCTGACTCAAAAATAAAAAGGAAAGGAAAAAGAAAACGAACCACTAGATGTAAGTTTTGAATAACAGCATCGTGGATGTAAGGTGATGTGGGCGTTATGAAGGCTTCATTTTGGTTGACAGACCCAGAGTTAAAAAGGTCCCATACAGAATGATCCCAGCTGCTTCTTTGTCCTCTTGGTCCTCCCCCCCCCCCCCCCACTGTCTTCCATAGACAGTTCTTTTTCGGTCCTTAAAAGTGCCAAACACATTCCCTTCTCAGCATCCTTGTTAATTGCTAGTTCCTTACTTGAAACCAGATAGTTCCAGGACTGGGCCATTCTCATCCTTCACATTTCTGCTCAGATGTCACTCTAGAAGGTCTTTTCTGGTCATCCCAAAATAACATCTCTACTCACTTTCCTGTGTGTGTGTGTGTGTGTGTGTGTGTGTGTGTGTGTGTACGTGTGTACACGTGACTGGCAATCACACATCCGGCGCAGTGAAGATTTAAAGCATATTTTTTGGCTCCTACGAGACTACGAGCTTCAGCGGGACACAGAATGGAGGTTGCTTTAGTCTCCAATCCTTGGGAGCCCGGTGCCTCGCAGGCGGTCAGTAAATTCTTGAATGAATGAACGTGGCTCTTGGGGACCTCGCGAGTCGTTTCTTCTCCGTCCACCCGCTCCCCTTCCCAGAAGTCGTGGCTGACCCAAGTCAAGCGCTCGCGTCTCAGTGCCCGGTCCACGGTGCCGCACGTCCCTTGCTTGGGCCGAGCGCTTCTGGCAGGGAGCTGCATGCACGTGGAAGCGAAAGCACAAAGGGTGCGGCGACATCGGGAGAGGAAGGTCTCGGCGGAGGCAGCAGCGGCCGCCTACTCGAGCAGCCCGGGTGCACCGGGGCCTTCCCGGGCCCGGCTGACTCACTCCCGGCCGGCCGCCTTCTCGGCCAGCGGAGGCCGCGTGCACGCACGCCCCAGGCAGCGCCAGCCCGCACCCGCCCCTCTCCTCCTCCTCGCGCGCTCAGCCCCGGGGCTGCCCCGGGAATCTCCACGCGCGCCTCCGCTTCCCGGGAGCCCGCAGCCCCGGCCCGCCTCCCCGCCCGGGCTCGGCCCGGAGGAACGGCCCCCGCGGGCGGCGCAGGCGCAGTGGAGCGTGTCGGCCCCCGCCCCCCCTCACTCCCCGGACTGGCTCGCCCGGCGCCCCGGTCCGCCGCGCTAGGCCGCCCGCCCGTCCGCCCGCCCCGAGGCGAGCGCCCGCCGCGCAGGGGCGACTGAGCCGGCGTCGCGAGCCCGAGCCCAGGGGGCGTGCGGCCTCCGGGAGGGCGGGGACGGGCTCGGCGGCGGCCGCGCGCGGTGGGCGTGGCGTGGGCTGCAGGAAGCCGAGGGAGAGCAGAAAGCGGGCAGCCGCGGCCGTCGACGGCCTCCCGCCGCGCTGACAGGCTGGGCGGGCCCCGGCTCTGGGCGAGCTCGCGCGGCGTCGGCGCCTCGGCCGCGGCCCCGGGGCCGGAGGTGCCGGTCGGGGGCGAGGGCTGCAGGCGACTGCCCGTGACCGCCGCTGCGGGATGTGAGTGTGGGTCGAGCCCGCGCGGGAGGGCCCCTGAGGGCCCAGCCTGGCGGCCGCTCGCCCCCTCCTGCACCCGGCCCGGGGGGCTCCCTAGACCTCGGCTCGCCCGACGCGTCGCGGAGGAGCAGCGGCGGCCCCTGCCCGCCTCGGGGCGCTCCTGTGTGGCCCGATCCGTGTCGCCGGTGGGTTCGGTCCCTGGCTGCTGCTGGATGGGGGTGGAGGGGCAGCGGTTCTCCCTGCGATCCCTTCCGCGGCTCCCCGCTTCGCCCCTGCTGCTGGCAGGGAACTTGAGAGCGGGTTCCCAGCAGCCTAGGAAGGAGTGTCTGGCTGGTGATAAATGTGTGCATCCCCGTGTGCCCTCGAACCCGACCCCCCTCTTCCTTATCCTTCTGTAAATTTTTCTAGGCATCTAAACAGCGCAGGGAAGGGAAGAAAAGAGCATCTATTTGCCCTGGGTTTCTGAGGTAGTGACTGCTGCTTCTGTTTTTAGGTTCCAGAAGCAGGCGACGGGAGCAAGATGTGAACTGTTTTTCCTCCCCAGAAGAAGAGGCTCTTCCTTTCCCTCCCGCGACGGTGGGTGTACGAGCTCGGGGGCTGTGTGGTCGCTGCAGTTAAAGGCAAGGCTGTCTGCGATCTGCGAGCCAGTGCCTGCTAGGGAGGCTGGATGCTTATGTAGAACAGCAGAGCTAATTGTTGCTTACTCCGAAAATGGCAGTGCTGAACTTTTCCTGTTGCTGTGGGAGAATAATTGGTTGGTATTTATTGTGTCTCTTGGATCCTTTAAGGAGCGTTCTTTGTTGGTTTTACAGTGTGGCTTTGCAGAGAAAACAAATCGCCCCTTTCTGCTTAGGTAGCCCGAGCCTTAATTTCCAAGTAATAAGAAATACCTTTTGAGGGAACACATTGGTTGTTTTTGCTGGGTTTCTACTGCCACAGTGAATGCTTCCTGTATTCACCTGCCTAAGCTTGCTCTGTCGGTTGAATGTACGCAGTCTGCTTTCCGGTTATTAATCTGTCAGGGAAAACTCCTTCTCTGAATGAAAGGATAGGAGCAGCTGAGTGTGTCGTGGAGGGGAGGAGAAATGTGGAGAGAAGGGAAACAGAAGTAGGAATTAGGGAGTCGGCGGTTGCTTTTGGTTTCATAATAGGTTTGTACAAGTGAGCTGTGTACGCTTACTGCAAATATTCTGATACAATTCCCAGCAGATTTGAAAATGAATCATCAATTTTTGGGTCTCTTTCTCCACGTTCTTCACCTGTTTACCGCCCATTCCAAGTGTTAGGATCATTTGGTTGTATGTGAATTTGCTTGTGGGTGATAATGTCTGCAGACTGGATGTGTCCAGGACTTATCCTAAGAGTACTTAATAAAACACAAAGCATTTACCTGTACAGGAAAGCCGCAGTATGTCTTGGCTAGATAAGCGCTTGTGTTTATTTTTGCTTTTACAGAGTGTTGTGGAACTCGTTCTATAGACCAGGCTGGTCTCCAACTCAGAGCTCTGCCTGTCTCTGCCTCCCCAGTGCTGGGATTAAAGGTGTGGGCAGCTGCTAACCACCACCTGGCCTGATTTATTTCTTTTAGTGTCTTTTCCTTAGTGATTTGAAGGTGCCTTGAATATGGAAAGCAAACATGATGTTTTTCTCTACTTCACCCAGATAGGTTGTTCTTCAAAGATGGGATCCTTTTCTGGCAAAATAGGAAAGACCATTGGCTTTTGAGTTAGATCCAAGTGTGTAGACTTAGTTTGGAATAGTGGTGTTCTGTGCATTTAACAGCTGTATTAAAATTTATTTTCTTAGATGATTTACGATTTACTGTCCTAGACGATTGTGTGAGGATTGGTAAAATGCATGCAAAGTAGTAAATGGTTTGGCCACTTTTTGGAAGTCTTAGCTACTCATAGCTGGGCGGGTAAAGGGGGTTCCTAGCTGGGCAGTGCATAGGTGATCTGCCAGAGGCATTTCTTCCTTCGAGTGAGGGGAAACTGCTTGCTAGTGTATTCACAGCCTGCACACGGAAGGTTTGCCGCCTAAGCCCCAATGTGCTGCCCTCTTGCGGATGACTGTGCAAAGAATTTTCCTTTGCTCCTCCTCCATAACATTGTTTTTCCTTTTTAGGCTCCTTCATTTAGTTCTCAGTTTCCCAAACTGTGTGCCAGGTGCCTAGAGTACCAGGGAGCTCAGGCTTCCACCAATCATGTGGGGGCATTTTCAGAGTTAGAAAGCTCCCTCCATTTCTACAATGGTGTGTCTTTGTAAAGCTGGATTTGCTGGGTGAAAAGCAGCTTTTAGTGTATGGCAGCTAGTGCAGAACAAGAAATTACAATGTGGCAGTGCTTAGGATGATACTGAGGACTGAGGATTGGTCGGTGCCCCAAGCCACACTAAACCCTAAGAATGTTAATGCTTAGTTGTTTGAACCCACTTTGGTATTTCCTTGGCTTAGAAACATCATGAAGAAATTGCCAGCTTTCAGGAGTTCCCAAATGAAGATAGTTTGGGAACATCTTCATTTGATTTCAGTAGGCTTTTCTGATAAAATTTTTGATTCAAAGCGAGTATCAGTTTCCAATGACTTATCGTAGTATTTCCAGTAATGCCGTATGACTTCTGCTAGGTTCTCACATTATAATTACTCCTCTTGTGTACTTGTAACTAGTCACTTCATGGCTTTTATTTTATTCTGCACAGGTCTCTTGCCACAGTGTTTTTAATAATCTTTTGGTCCCTAATGAAAACTATTATTTTGTACTACTGCTATAATTTGGATCTTGAATGTCTCTTAAAGGCTTTTGTGTTAAAGCCTTTGTTACCAGTCTTTGGATTGCAGGAGATCATGGACTAATGGACGGAGGAGAGATGCTGAGATGCCAGCTTCTCTCATTGCTTCCCCGCTGCCATGGCAACCAGGCCTCTCCCTGTCTTACTTTAATAATACTTAGTTGCCCAAAAAGACAGTTTTTGAGCCCTCTGCAGTTCCCCACACTTTCATAGAACAATCGCCTTACGTTTGTATTGTGTGTGTCGCTGTAGGTGAGACTTGCCAGTATCACCTCAGAAGAATCTCCTTTCCTAGTGTTCAGTGGCATTTTTCCTCACTTCAGTTAAGTCCTTTCTGACAGTCTCCTTGAGGCTTGCTTAGGCCTTTATTGGATTTCAAGACAGATTTTAGGTGGGTCCTCATCTCTTCCCAGCTACTGGAGAACAGTCCCTTAATCCAGTGGTTCTTAGAATTACATACAGAACTTATTGTAATATATTTTGTTGGGTTCTGTCTCCAGATTTCCTGTTTCAGTAGGTCTGGAGTGGAACCCTTACATTTGTATTTCTTACATGTTTCCAGCTGAGACAGTGATTTTGATCCAGGAACCACTACACTTTAAGAATCAGTGATTTTGACTAGGTTGGCAAAGTTTTTCTCTTAAAGGCCAGACAGTTTTTAAACTGTGTTGGCAAGATGGTCTCTTTTGCCACTCTACAGTGGTGCCTTTGTAATGCAGAAGCAGTCATAGGTAGTACATAAATAACTGGCATGCTGCCTTCCAGTAAAGGTTTGTTTACAAAAAGAGCAACTGGCGGAATGTGGCATATAAACTAAAATATGAAAATTCTCAATGTTCATTTTTACCTAATACCACACTCTCAGTGAGTTACTGCTGTTTAGAGTAAAACTTATTGAAAGAGCTGTTTGTCTTTTTAAAACTCTCTCTTAAAATATATTTTCTTGAGCAAGTAACACATTTAATTTTTATAATTCAAAAGTAGTATTTTTGTTCCTGTGTTATTTTGTTTGTGAAACAGAAGAGGGTTTGCTGGATTAAAAGTGGTATGTGTTCCTGATTGCAACACATACGTATTGGCACGTTAGTGTAGAAACACTAAATGCTTTTTATATCTCTACGATAGTGTTTTCAGGTGGTTTAATTCTAGACAACTGGAGACATGAAAATCATAAGCTGATCATTTAACAAGCTTTCAATTCTGTTTTGAAACCTGTATGTTCCATGTGTTCTGCACATTCTTTCTATGTTTTTTACACACTGGTCTCTGTGAATAATGCTGTGCTTTTTGTTGGCTAAGTTTTCTTTTTCCCAATCTTTGTAGTGTGTGTGTGTGTGTGTGTGTGTGTGTGTGTGTGTGTGTGTGTGTGTGTGTGTGAATGCTACAGTAATACAGGTGCCTGGGAAGGCCATAAGAGGGTAGTAGATCTCTTGAAGCTGGACTTCCAGGCAGTCATGATGCACCAGGCAGGGCCGGTAGAAATCAAACTTGGGTTGTCTGGAAGAGTAGGAAGCTCTTCTTACTCTGAGCCATGTCTCTTCAAATGCTTTTCCCTGTAAAGGTCTAGTTCATGTTTTAATTGTGCATGAAATGTCTAACAGCTTTCTCTGCTTTAATAATCATGGCTATTCTTCCCTTGTCTCCTTTGCTACACTTCAGTGAAGGATTTAGTGTTGGATTGTACATTAGCTGGATGGAAATTATAGGCTTTTAGGAATTGAGAGGGACACTGTAGATTTATTAATTACAGAAATGAGGATGGTAAGAGTCCCTTATCAAACATAATTAGTTTGCAATAAGAATGGATTAGAAGTAATTTTTAGTTCTCTTAGCTTCTAGTTTAATACTTTTGCCAATCTATTATGTTATTTTCTCATTGTCATTTGTTTGAAAAGTCAAGTGTTTTAGAATTCTAAAGTGTAGGAGTAAAAGTGGATAATATTAGATTTTAAAATGATTGTATTTGAGGCTTTTTCATGTATGTGTGTATGTACATACATAATTAAAATTCATTATAGCTCCCATTTAATCTTCATTTATTTGACATCATTTTGGTGCCAGGGACTAGGAAAGAAATAATTAATGAGACATCATACTTCTCACCTTCCAGAAACTTTTAGCCTAGTGATGAAAGAAGATCAGTAAACGAAACCATAAGGCTCTGAGAAGTCAGAACTGATGGTTGCTGGGTAGGGACAAGGACAGATGAGAGGAGGCTAAGAACTGTGTGGAGATGATGATTTCCAGAGGGTTTGGGCGGCATGTATGAGCATGGTCCAGATTTCCAGAGGGTTTGGGTGTCATGTATGAGCATGGTCCAGATTTCTAGAGGGTTTGGGTGGCATGTATGAGCATGGTCCAGACCATGACTACATTGTGCGTTTCATTTTATATGAGGAGAAATTCTGTAAATGTAGATCAGAAATAACTTAGATGCAGGTTCAGAATTAAGCACTTGAAACTGCCTGCTTTTCAAGAACTAGAGACTTTGCGGTAACTTATAGTTACCTATCTCCCACTAGTGTATTTTGAGTTTACCTTGGCTTTTAATTTTCTTTTTGGTTTAATATAGGTACATGTGCTTAATGAACTATTCAGTTTTGCTCAGCTTATATAAAATGGTTATCTTAAAGCTTACAGTTTTCTACAACTTACTATTCTATTTTTAATATTTATTTTGTTATATAAAAGCTAGAGGTTATTTGAACAGCTGAGGAACATATTTTCTGTAGAGTGAATGCACCAAAATATTTACTTATTTTCTTGATAATTTGATTTTTCAGGGGTTTGTTTGATTTGTTGAGTCTTTGGAAGTGGAGATGCTCCAGCGTGTCTGTTAGTGTTTGTTTGTGTGTGTGTGTTAGTTTCTGTAGGGTTTCTAACCAGGAGAATTGATCCTCAGAAGCCATTCAAGAAGTTAGTTAAAATAACGGTGCGGAGATGTCTTTTACACTGCGCTGATGTGTGTACAGATGTTACAAAAGCACCGTGAGATGAAACGAACACAGCAAATCAATGCGGTGGCTCCAGCTGTGGTGTCATCATCGATTGGGTGTGTGAGTATGCTCCATTCACAGAAAAGACCAGTTTAAGTCACTTATGTTTTTGATTATTTCCTGTAGAAAAACAGTACATTTAGAAAAGACCAAATTCATTTTCATGAAACAAACATTTACTGAGTGCTTGTGGAGTTTTATGTTATGTATGCATGTGCGTTTAAGATGGTATGCTCCACTTAACACTGTTTTTTTTAGTTATAAATGTGTAATTGAATCCAAAAAGTAAATATAAACATGTAAAACATGGATGAAAATAGGTTGATTAAGCCAGGCAGTGGTGGTGCACGCCTTTAATCCCAGCAATGGGAGGCAGAGGCAGGCAGATCTCTATGAGTTCAAGGCTAGCCTGGTCTACAGAGCGAGTTCTAAGATAGTCATAGCTGTTACACAGAGAATCCTGTCTTGAAAAACGAACAAACAAAAAAATAAAAACAACAAAAAACAGAAAAACAAGAACAAAACAGACCAGAAAGAAAGAAAATAGATTGATTGCCAGGTGTGTGCTACTAGCTACTAGAGAGGTTGAAGCAAGTTCCATTTAGGCTACCGAGCATCTATCTACAAGGCTAGTCTGACTAACCTATGAGACCCTGTCTCAGAATTTTAAAATATTTTCAAAAAGGATTGGGAATATAAAAATCCGTGGTAGAGCACTTAACCTAGTATGTATGAGGCTCTCTGTTTAATCCTCAGCATTGAAAATAAAAAGGTCAAGCTGAACATACCTTCATATTACAAACACAAGCAGTTAGAGCGCCTTGCTGGCTTCCTTGTATGGAGACTTGGGGCTTTGTCCTGACCGTGTAACAGGGTCTGCAGTTCATTTACCGTTAGCCATTTCTCCCCTCTCAGCGACCCTCTCTCCAGATGCTATAGCATTAGGTGAGTTACAGGCTTAGGAAGAAGAGTTGGTGCAGGCTTTCAGACGCTAAGATGGAGCTAAGAATCTTATTTTGTTTTGACTGGGTCTTCATCATATACCTCTTCAGGCAGAAATTTTAACTTGGTATTACCAGAACTGGTTCTGTATATAGATAGCCAGGTAGGCTATATTGAGACTTACTACAAATTGTTAGGGAAAAGTGAAGACAATATGTGTACACTGTGAGTGTGTGTGTCTCAGGGAGTTGGGATATGTTAAGGATTAAGGTGCCTGAAAAACACATTTCAAGAAAAATAGCCATTTTAAAACTTAAAACAATTCATTTTATTTCAGGTTAAAAAAAAAAGGTGGGTTTTTGTTTGTTTTTTGTTTGAGATGTTTTCCTATGTAGCCCTAGTTGGCTAGGAATTCAACAGGTAGCCTAAGCTGACCTCAGACTTGTGGTGGTCCTCCTGCCTCTGCCTCTTAAGTGCTAAGATCATAAGGATGAGATACCACAACTGGCTTTAAAATGTTTTAAAATGAACTTTTAGTTGAAGTGTAGCACAGTCCTAAGTGTACGGCCTGACAGATGTCCAAAACAAACACATCGCTATCAGTTGGCAGTCGTATCAGGAGCGCAGAGTAGTGCTAACATCCTGGTGGCCTTTTGTGCCTCCTGCTCGTTTTCTGTCCCCTCACTGTCACAGTCCTGTCACCATAAGCAAGAGCAGCTGAGAGGTGTGGAAGTTCTTGAGAGCTTCCTGTAGAAGACAAAGAGTTGTGCTCATAGAAATTGGAGTGAATGACAAAATGGCAGCTTTGGAATGCCTGGTTGCTTAGACCTGCCTAGAATAGAAAGTAGGGACATGAAGTTGTTGATTAATAGCATACCGGAAGTTTTTATCATGATAAGTAAAAATAAGCTAACACGATTGCCAAGAAACTGGCAAACCTTGCCGCATTGAAGAGAACCCAGTCTTACACTGCTAGATGGAAAGACACGCCAGCGGGAGGACTGCACACTCGGTGTCTGGACTGCGTCCACAGACGTGGGGGAGCAGGGCAGTGGAGCCTTGATGTGCCCGAGCCAAAGACTACTGAAAGATGCATTTCAGCCCGAAGAAATTAGTCTAGCAGGAAGTCATAAGTTCACAAACAATGTGAACACAAACATGTATTCAGCAAAATTACTCTTTAGTACCAACAATCTACTTTAATTGACCTTGTTTGTGTCTGTTCAAAAACCAACTCTTAGCTTTGTTACATTTTCTATTGTTTTTAAAATTTGTTTCATTTATTTTTGTCGGCTCTTAACTATTTCCTTCCTCCTAACTCTGAGTTTAAATTGTTCTTTTTCTCACTCCTGAGAAGCAATGTTAGTGTGTTTGAGACCTTCCTTTTATCTTTATGTAAGCACTTACTGTTAACTTCCTTTATAGAACCACTTTTTGCTGTGTTTAATTGACTTGTAGAACTAACAAAGACTACATAACAAATTATAAAAATATTTTTTAAATCATAAATTTGAACACATTTAAATTCTTTTTTTTTTTTTTTTTTGGTTTTTCGAGACAGGGTTTCTCTGTGTAGCTTGCGCCTTTCCTGGAGCTCACTTGGTAGCCCAGGCTGGCCTCGAACTCACAGAGATCCGCCTGGCTCTGCTTCCCAAGTGCTGGGATTAAAGGCGTGCGCCACCACCGCCCAGCTTTAAATTCTTTTAAGGTTTTGCATATTTACTCAAAGATAATCTTCAGAAAACTTGTAAGTTTGTATCCAACAATTGCCAATTGTTTTTTTTGTTTATTTTATACACTGACAGTTTCATGAGGCATATATTTTTATAACTAAAGACTAGTTCTAATTTTTTCTTTAGCAATTAAGTACTTATAATTGTATATAGAAATATGTTTCAAAATATAATTATTTTTCTTTTTTTGAGACAAGGTCTCACTGCGTAGTTCTGGCTGTCCTGGAACTCAATACATAGATCAGGATGGTTTTGAACTTGCAAAGATCTGCCTGCCTCTGCCTCCCAAATGCTGGGATTAAAGGTGTGCACCATGCCCAAGTTATTCATATTCAGAGGGAAAGGGAGTCTTCTACATTCTGGAACTCCCCGTGTAGACCAGGCTTGTTATTCTCTTAGTAGGTATTTTTCCCTTCTTAACTGGAGAACTTAGAGCAGTGCTTTGTGCATAGCAAATGCTTTAAGGTTTTGTTGGATTTATTTTCAGTTATTTAATTATTTTGCTTTTTCTAATGTACTTTCACTGTGTGGCCTTCCTCCTGCCTCTAGGCACCACCACTCCTGGTTTATTGTTTGCTGTTATAACCAGTGTTTTCCTTATGTCCATGATAACATATATTGGGAAGGTTCTCAAGTTTTTAACCCCAGTCATGAAATATTCCAAATAGGCCATCTCATATTTTAGCTGCCAGCTAGATTCTGGTATAATTGTCTAACTACAATGTAAATGAAAAATGAAAATGTGGATAACAGTACTTATTTTTTCATCTTCCATTATCAAAGGGCAACATCCTTTTATGGTAATGGTTTTACAGATCTCCCAAGCTTGAACTCTGTACACTGTCTTTCACCCCGTGGCTTCCTCCACCTCCAGTTCGTCACTGGGTAGCATTAAGTCTTGTGTTTGTATTACCTCTCATTGTCTACTCACACTGTTTGCCCAGCAGCAGCTGTCTAGCCCATTACTTTACCTTTCTAATTGTTGTTTGTGGTCTAAAGTTTAAATTCTTTGGTCTGGCATTTGCTTCTTTCTTTAACTTTGTACTCTAAGAGCCAGGATTGTATTTGTTGTAAGTAACTAGATGTCTGGTGGGAGGTAGATGGTTCCTGACACTGATTCAGCTGCTAATCATGTCCAAGTATGTTATCTCTTGGCCTTTCTTTCATGATTGCCTCATGGTTTTGAGGTGAGTACTCTGTCCAAAACTTCTTGTGCAAATTCAGGTAGAAAGAAGGTAGGAGGAAAAAGCATAAAGATCATGCTGATAGGATGGGTCTCGAAAAGCTCCCCAGTAACTTCTTTAATCTTGTTTTCTGAGACTGACTCACCTAGCTCTCCATTAGTAAGGAAGTAGTGTTTTGTTGGGCACTCAGCAATGCCCAACAAATTGAGCTTCTCGTTCAGAGGAGGAGGAAATGCTAGCAGTCTTGCTGCAGATATCATCTATGTTTGCACTCTTCCCACGGGGGGTATAACTTCTTACTGTTTTCAGTTAGCTTGATGAATTGTTGAGCTCATAGTGTACTGGTCCACTCTTCAGTACAGTGCACCTCCCTGGACTACATCTAAATCCAGTGAAGTTCTCAAAGTCAGTTTTTAAATAAAGATCATTCCCATCTGAAATGTTGTTCCTCCCTCCACTAAAGCAATTCTCAGGATAATTCATGTAGTAAGTAATGTTTCTATGTATGAAATCTTCTGTTGTCTGTAACTGGTTCTAATGCTTTTTAAAAAGATTATTTATTTTATGTGTATATGTGCTTGCCTGTGTGTGTGTGTGTGTGTGTGTGTGTGTGTGTGTGTGTGTGTGCATGCACCTCATGCATGCGTGGTGTCTGCAGAGGGCAGAAGAGGGTGTTGGAGCCCTGGGAACTGGAGTTAAGAGGACTGTGAGCCGCTGTGACATGGATGCTGGGAATCAGACTGGTTCCCCTGGAGGAGCAGTGAGTTCTCTTGATGGCTGAGCCTCTCTAGCTCGTGTTTGTTAGGTAATGCTACACGTTTCTAGTCCCCCGTTAGATCTATACTGGAAGCTGATGACTGTCCACTTGGGGCTCTGCTATCTTGTGCTGTGCTCTCGGTGCAGTGTGTACGGTACTTAGTCAGTGGAGCACGTTGACAGGATGGCTATCAATAGGACTTCGTTGTACACGAGAGATGGCTTTACTGGTATCACTGTTGGGGTTAACTTTATTGTTTTCTCTATAGGCCAATGTTCTGAAAAAGCCTCTGGATGGGAATGGCGTGCCTTACAATGACAGAAATGGAGGCATCCTCCACATCTCCTGTACATCAGAATGGCGATGTTCCTGGAAATGCCAACTCTGTGAAGCAGATCGATCCAGTCCTTCAAGTCTATCTGTACCATTCTCTTGGGAAAGCTGAAGGAGACTATCTGAAGTTTCCAGTTGGAGAGTATGTTGCTGAAGAAATTTGTGTGGCTGCTTCTAAAGCTTGTGGTAGGTATTAAAAATCAACTTTCTTATTATGAGTTATTATTTTACTTTTGTTACTCTAATACAATTTACATCTGTAATTTATTATGGCTATTAGCTGTGTTTTCACGTGCATAACAATTACAATAACATTCTAGAATTTGAAGTGATTGCCATAAAATAGATGTAAAAACAAATTGAAGCCTGTAAATGTTTTGAGACCATAGTTGGTGACTCAAGAATCTTGTCATGGGATATTCTAAGTCAGTCGTCTTTTTAAGTGATACAGGGTTTGCTATGTAGCCCAAACTGGCCTTGAACCTGCCTGTTGTCTCAGTCTCTCAAATTCTGGGATTACAGATATGAGCTATCATCTCCAGCTTCATATGTCAATCCTGAAACTACATCCTGAGCACATGTGGAAGTAGACTATCAGTTTGCTAGAATATATATTTGGGCAAAATTCTTATTTATCTCTATTTTGTGTGTATGTGTATTTTGCCTGCATACATGTCTTGGTGTACCATTTGTGTGCCTGGTGCCTGTGGAGGCCAGAAGAAGGTGTGAGTTACAGATGGTTGTGAGCAGCCCCCCAGGTCCTCTTCAGGAGCAGTCAACACTCTTAATTGCTAAACCATCTCTCCAACAGCTGGATAGAATTCTTGATTAACTATTTTACAGCAATAGGCATCATCATTTTTTTCTACTCCTGAAGTTCTCTCTCATCTCCATATATACACTTCTCTCTCCCTCTCTCTCCCTCTCTCTCTCCCCGCCCCCCCCCCCCTGTTGTTTTGGTGTACCTTGAAATCACTTTTATCTTGAAACTCTAAAACAGTTGTCTTAGTCAGTGTTCTGCTGCTGTGAAGAGACACCACGACCACAGCAACTCTTATGAAAGAAAGCATTTAATTAGGGCTTACTTATAGTTTCAGGGGTTTAGTCCATTGTCATCAAGACATGGAGGGAAGCATGGCAGCCTGCAGACAGACATGGTACTGGAGAAGGAGCTGAGAGTTCTACATCCATATCTGCAGGAGGAATGAGCTCAAAGTCCACTCTCCAGTGACACACTTCTTCCAACAAGGTCACACCTCCTGATCCTTTCAAATAGTGCCACTCTGGTGATCTAGCATTCAAATCTGTGAGCTATAAGAGCCATTCTTTCCAAACTACCACAACAGTTTATCTTTTTATGGCCTATCCAAAATTGTAGAACTGATAAATTTTACAAGACTACTGAGATTATTGAAGAAACATTGTGGTTTTTAAATGAAATATTTAATAAAAAGATCAGTTGATGTTTTACTTTTAAGTAATAGTTGTTTGATTGTACTGCTACAAGTAAGTTAAATATCTAATAATAGTCATAAAAATGGTAGCGCTAGTTTGGTTATGTGTATTAATGTTATATAACAGTAACAATCATTTATTAACTTAGTTAAAACATAAATGAGGTTAGCTGATTAGTATAGGTCAGAGTAGCCGTCCAATGTAGAGAAAATCCCAACTTTCCCGGAGCCTGGAACTAGATTGGCATCCAGCAAAAGACACTGCTCTTCCCATTTCCATTCCCCACAGAGCTGGGCTTCTAAGCAAGCACACAGCCACTCCAGCTTTTTATATGAGTTCTAGGAATTTGAACTCAACTCCTGTGCCTGAGAAGTAAATGCTCTTACCCAGGAAATATCTCTTCAGCTCTCTAGGAAGAGTTATGTTAGGAATTTCAAAATAGCTGTGTTCCTAACTTTTAAACTAGTTTAAAATTTTTTTTTAAAATAGGGCTGGGGCTGCAGCCCAGTGGCAGAACTAAGGCCCTGAGTTGAGCCCTGGCAACACTCATACATGCACATTTGCAAGCACAAATTTAAATATGAAATTTTTGCATTTCATTTTGGTGACAGTTTTACCTCAATCCATATTAAAGATGAGATAAAATGCTTAGCCTATTCAGTATCACTGATAATTTATTATTTATCAGGTTCAGGATATAAATGAAAGGCATAAGCCCTAAAATGTAACTATCCTCCCTAGTCTATTTTATCTATAGCACTTTTAATTTTAGATGCCAGTGAATAAGGATAAAGTGTGTAGCAAAACCCGTTCTACTTCAATAATGTTGCAGATAGTGTTCCATTAAGTGAGTGGAGACTGGGAACGGTAGCACAATGAAGAAGAAAAGAATTATATAGGTATAAAGCTAGATTACATAGGCCATCTCAAAGATGAAACCTTTTGTCTTTGATGAGTCCTTTTTTCTTTCTTGACATAAAGGTAAGTTAATCGAATGTTTTATACTTTCCTCATAGCTTTGTTTTAGAGGGAGTAGGTTGCTTCCCTTTTTCATGTTTAACACCCACCCATCCACCAAAAGCTACTAACAATGCTGATAATTTCAAAATAAGCATATGGAGCTGGAGACATGGCTCAGTGGTTAAGAGCACTTGTTGCCCTTGCAGAGGACCTAGGTTTGGTTCCTAACACCCACAACAACCTTTAATTCCAGTTCCTTGTGATCCATTGCCCTTTCTGACCTCCAAGAGCACCAGGCACACTTGATGGTACATGAAGGCAAAACACTTATGCACATATAATTTTTTTTAAATCTAAAAAAAGAAGAGATACAAAGACTACATAATAAAATCATTAAAATATTCATTTTTTTTAGTTTAAATTTGTAAGTATTCTATGAAAATATGCTTTAGCTGGGTTTAGTGGTGCATGCCTTTAATCCCAGCACTTGGCAGGCAGAAGCAGAAGGATCTCTGTGAGTTCATGTAGTGCCAGAACTTTGTAGTGATAACCTGTCTTGGACTTAAAGCAGATACACGCCCCCCCCCCCCACACACACACACATTGCCCTGATGCCATTGCCACACTCTTGGATCACTGTGGCTTGGTAGGAAGGTGCTGCTTATTATTTGCAGGGTTGGAGATTGAACCTAGTGCCTCTCCTAGGCACCTCAGGTGCTGCTAACACTGAACTCTCTAATTTAGCCCCGTCGAACATTTGTAAACAGGAAGTAGGAGTTGTTAAACTTTGTTGTTCTTTTATAAGATTACGAGGCAATTTTAGTCCCTTTGTTTTTTTCCCATAAGTTTTGTGATTAACTTACCATTTCTACATAAAGGATAGTTGAAATTTCAGTAGTGATTACATTGCATATATAGATCCATTGGGAGAACATTGCTACCTTTTTTTTAGTGTTACAATTTTATTTTACAAAATTATCTAATTTAATTAAAAAATTTTACACAGTATATTTTAATCATGTTCTTTCCCCTCCTCCAACTTCTCCCAACTTCATAGTCCTTCTCTCTGAGCTGGGATTTGGTCTGGTTTCAGCTTGTACAGTCACAGTCTCTGGGAGTTCGTTCCTGTGCGCATCAGTCCTTTTGTATCTGGAAAATACTACTGGAGAGATCAACCATCTCTGGCTCTTAACATTTCCACCTCCTCTTCCTCATAGATACTGAGCCTTGAGAGGAGGGATGTGATAGAGAGAGACATCCTATTTAGGGTGAGTGATCCCAAGTCTCTCAGGTGTTAGTCATTAGCCTAAAATATAGATTCTTCAGAAACTAGAGGGAGCGTCAGGCAGTTGGGAGCAATACAGGTTACACCCTCGATAGCAGCGGTCCTCAACCTTCCTAATGCTGTGACCCTTTAATACAGTTCTTCGTGTTGTGTGACTCCAACCATGAAATTATTCCGTTGCTACTTCATAACTATAATTTTGCTGCTGTTATGAATCGTAATGTAAATATCTGATATGCAGGGTATCTGACCTGCAACCCTGTTGGTGTTTGGTTTCACATGGGTCCGTGGAAGAAATAGGGTCATTCCAGGATGAATTTTGGCTTTGCAGCATCAGTGGAGCTAGTTTCTGGTGAACTGACTGACTGACAATGCTTTGAAAAAGGCCTTTTTTATTGCTATACAATTTACACCTTAGCAAGTCAGTTTCCGCATACCAAAAATACTTCAAACAAAAGGTGTCAGCGCTGAAGGTAACATCACAGAAGGCGGTTCAAAGCCTGGGCTCACACTCTGGAATACAAGCCAGCTGCAGTACTGTGGGGGAACTCCTACTATATGACCCCCAGAAAGGTTGAGAACCACTGCTCATAGCATTACAGCCCTGTGTAGCCCTTATAATGGGATCCTTAGCTCTACAGTGTTGCAGCTCTTAGGTGCTCATAGGAATTTGGTGTTTTTTAGCTCTTAGCAGCAACTAGAGTTGTAGATACCAGACAGGCATAGGTATTGAGATTCCTAACCCTTGACAGTGGCCAGTATTACAACTCTGAGGCTTGGGGAATCTGAGACCCTTGTCCTAAAGGTTTGACAGGTCTCCAGAAGGCTCCCAGTATCATGGGCCTGGAGTTCCTCTTCTCTGGCGCTTTACAGAATTCATTTATTCCTGAGCCTCAGGCTCTGTTCTTTCGTTCGTCCTTCAGCTGTCTCCTTTGCCGCCTTTGCTCTTTGGAGCTGTTCTTCGGCCTCTTCTTCAGCTGTTCCGCATTTGGTTACACCGCTGGTGTTTACGGCTGAGTCTACCAACCGTGAGCTGCTGCCCCGCTGCTGCCCTGGGTCCTGGCCATTGTTGCTCTGCTGCCTTGTCACTTCTTCTGTCACCAGCTCAACCCACAGGCCAGAAATAGGGGGAGCAGGAGAGGTGGTGGCTCTTAGCTGCTCACTTGGTACAGCTAGGAGTGTTTGAACCAGTCACAGAAACCCGGCGTGTTAAAGAAGGTTTGCGCTTACACCAATCACAGCACTCCCCCTTAGGTGCCCGGCACAGGAGGCCTTTGTCAGGCCAGGAGGGAAGTGTTCTGCCTGGTGGGAAGGGCTGTGTGATCATCCTGAGTGAACCAGGGCTTATGATAGGACAAGTCCAGCACAACCTTCTGAAACAGTGCTGGCTGAGAACACTTCAGGAGCTGGAACAAGCACTTGTGTGGTTTTCTTAAGGAGTCCATGGAGTGCGCAGAATGGCCACTGTTGGCTAAGGGTCGTCCGGTCTGGCTTTTTGTTCAAGGAAACCAGGGCAGGAAGGAAAAGTCTGACGGCTGCCAATTAGGGAGTCAAATTGCCCTTTTCTCCAATATCTACTCATTTACCGGAAAACGAGCATGAGAGGGAAGGTTTATAGTAAGAACTCAGGCCGTATCATTGACACAGCTAGTGAGTTTAACAGTGCTTACTTAACACGTTCGCAGTACCTCAGAGGTGGATGGCCTCTGTTCTGCCTCGAGTGATTAATTCTAACATATTTGTAAAATTTTTCTTTTAATGTTCTACTTATTATATTGTAGCCAGAGAAGATAACTTTGGATGGTTTTAACTTAATGGATTTATTAACAGTAGTTTTGAGACTGTATAAACTTGGAGTGTACTTTAATACATGCACTTAAAGGTGTGTGTTCTGCTGTGGGGGGCAAAGCTTTTTATATGGCTGTTGTAGCTAGCTGATTTGTGGGGTTGCTTGGTGAAGTTCTTGCCTTTATTGTTCTTTGTAGTTTTCCTGTCCATTATTGAGACAGTGTGTTCAATTCTCCAACTGCTGTTGTTGAGTTGTCTGTTTCCCCCTTTACTTCTAAGGCTTTGGTTCATAGTGTGGTGAGACTTGTTCTATCTTTTGGTTATGATGTCTTCTTTTAATGATGATATTGTGTTTTGTCTTTGTTAATTTTTCACTTTAAATCCTATTTCCTGGTATTAATATTACCATGCCAGCTTCCTTTTGGTTACTATTATGTAGATTTTTTCCCCATCTTTCTTCTCCTCTCAACCTATTTGCATGTTTAGATTCTGAGTGAGTCTCTTATGGATGTCATGTAGTTAAGCCATGTATTTTTATCCCTTGAGAAATCTCTGCCTTTAATGGGAATTGGTATAATGTATGAATTTGTATTTGAAATAGTGATAGGGAGTATTAATTTCTACTGTTTCATTCTTTTCTATCATATATATATATTTGTTGTTGTTTTTCTTCCTCCCTCCCTCCCTCCCTCCCTCCCTCCCTCCCTCCCTCCCTCCCTTCCTTCCTCTCTTTTTGTTTTTTCGAGACAGGGTTTCTCTGTGTAGCTTTGTGCCTTTCCTGGGACTCACTTGGTAGTCCAGGCTGGCCTCGAACTCACAGAGATCCGCCTGCCTCTGTCTCCCGAGTGCTGGGATTAAAGGCGTACGCCACCACCGCCCAGCTTAAGGGGCATTTTTCAATTGGGAAATTTCGATTTTTCTTCTATTGCTTATTTTTAATTTTTTTTTTTCCGTGACCAGTGTGGATACTTGGAAATTTTCAGCTCTCTGAAATTCACTACAACTTTATGACTCAGATGATCACCTATTTTATTTATATATACATATTAGTATTTTGCATGCATGTATTTATGTGTACCATATGCATGCCTGGTACTTGCAGAAGCCAGCAGAGTGTGCTGGATCTCCTGGGACTGCAGTTAAGGATGGCTCTGAACCTCTATGTGGGAGCTGGGGACTGAATTAGGGTCCTTCAGAGGGCACTAAATGCTCTTAATCACTGAGCATCTCTTTAACCCCCCGAGTTCTTGAACATTCATTTTTTAAAAAAAAATTTTTTTTAAAGATTTATTTATTATATATACAGTGTTCTACATGTGTCCCTGCAGGCCAGAAGAGGGCACCAGATCTTATTGTAGATGGTTGTGAGCCACCATGTGGTTGCTGGGAATTGAACTCAGGACCTCTGGAAGAGCAGCCAGTGCTCTTAACTGCTGAGCCATCTCTCCAGCCCCCCCCCCTTTAATTTTATGTGTATGTGTAAGTTCATGTATATATGTATGTGCAGCATGTATGTGCTTGTTGTCCTTGGAGGCCACAGCAGGATGTCAGATCCTCTAGGACTGGTGTAGCTAGAGTTTTCCTGCATTGCCCACAGTCAGGACAAATCTTTGTCACCCACCAGTCCCACAACCACTCAGACCCAACCAAGTAAACACAGAGACTTATTTTGTTTACAAACTGTATGGCCGTGGCAGGCTTCTTGCTAACTGTTCTTATATCTTAAATTAGTCCATTTCTATAAATCTATACCTTGCCACATGGCTCATGGCTTACCGGTACTTTACATCTTCCTTGTCCTGGTGGCTGCTGCAGGCAGGGACTCCTTCTGCCTTCCTGTTCTTTTATTTCTCCTCTCTGTTAGTCCCTCCTATACTTCCTGCCTAGCCACGGCCAATCAGATTTTATTTACTAACCAATCAGAGCAACTTGACATACAGACCATCCCCCAGCACAGCCAAGTGCAGACCATCTCAAACACCTGCACTCAGGCCCGTGGTCCTAATCATCCTCTATTCAGACCTGCTGGGTAAAGCCACGAGGAACCCGAGAACCGGCTCCCACAGGACATACAGAACATCCCACAGCAGACTGGAGTTAGAAATGACTGTGAGACACCTGATACAGGTGCTGAAAACTGAACCCCAGGTCTTCTACAAGAGCAGAAAGTGTTCTTAACTGCTCAACTCCCTCTCTAGCCCCAGATGAGCAACTTTTTGTTTGTTTGTTTTTTGGTTTTTGATTTTTTTTTTCAATACAGAGTTTCTCTGTGTAACAGCTCTGACTGTCCTGAAACTCGCTCTGTAGACCAGACTAGCCTCAGACTCACAGAGATCTCCTGCCTCTGCCTTCTGAGTGCTGGGATTAAAAATGTGCCCCACCACTACCCAGATAACCCTTTTTTTTTTTATGTTTCACATACATTTGAAAATTGTATGTTCTGTATTTGCCAGATATATTATTCTCAAATATAAACAAAATTTAAGTTAATCATGGCTTAAAATTTCTATCTTTGGTGTTTTGTGGGTTTTTTTGTTGTTGTTTTGGTTTGGTTTTTGGTTAGTCTCTGAGAGATTTTAAATTTTGCTGCTTTTCTAACAATTTTTGCTTCGTGCAATTTGAAGTAATCTTATTAGCCATATATAAATTTCATTTATCATTCATCAGTTTTTCTGTTGACTCGAACCCACTTGGTATTTTTTTTTTCTCAATGAATATTTTTCTTGAAGTTTTTCTATCTCTAATTTTGACTTACTGGGTTTCTTTTCATTTTTGTTAGCATAGTATGTAATATTTACTCCTTTTTAAATTTCAATTTGTGTCCTTATATTTAAAGTTTAACTTATATAAAAGTAACACACAATCTTAAAATCCAGATTGATAGACTATGTGTTTTAATTCTCCTGTTTACATTTAAGATAATTATTAATATAATTATATTATCTTGTTATTTGTTACATCTTTTTTTAATGTCTGTTTCCTTCTTAACTGTTTTGACCAAGAATTTTCATTTATTTTATTTGATCTCATGTATTAGATATTTTATATAGCTTTTAAAATTTTTTTTATTTTTATTTATTTATTTTATTTATTTTTATATAGCTTTTATATAATTTATTTAATGATTATTCTACAGGACATTTTTGGCTTATTGCCAATTGTATAATAGTATAACATTTCCAAACAACTCAAGAACATTATAATAGCTTCATACCATTCTTTTCTATTCTTTATATTATTGGTAGAATTTACTGTTATGTACACCTTAACCAACACAAGGAACTTATAGTATTGCTGACTTAAATAGTTACTTCCTTTATTGCCATTTTTTCTGTATTTGTGCTTGAATGCGTTGTGCTTTTCTTTCAGCCTAAGGAGCTGCTTTTACTATTTTTGTGATGCACGTCTGCGGGTGACAACTCCTTTTAGTTTCTGCTTATCTGGAAGTGTCTCCCCAGTCTCCAGCTCTGTGTGTCTAAGCATTTTATTGACTTAGTGTCTTAGTTCCTTTTCTGGTGCTGTGACAAACACTATCAAGGCAACTTAGAAAAGAAAGCATTTAATTTGGGGGCTCCCAATTCCAGAGGGCTAGAGTACAAGACCATCATGACCTGGGAACATGGCAGCAGGCCGGCCTGGCTCTGGAACAGTAGCTGAGAGCTACATCTGATTCACAAGAAAGCCAAGAGAGAGCTCGAAGAGCTCAAAGGCCACCCTCAGTGACGCCTTCTGTAACAAGGCCACAAGGCCACACTTCCTGATCCTTCACGGGCGTTCAGGCAGACCAGCCTAGGAGTCACTCTTAGACACCACACTTAGAGTTTGTGCTTTTACTAGACAACTCAACCCATTGAGTTTCAGATTCTGCCTTTGGATGTGATAGGTTTTGATTTTCTGGCTTACCCCCCCCCCCCCCACACACACACTTGAGAAAAATTATCTGTTCTGTTGTTCATCTTCAGCTGTTTAACTCTGATGCACCTGTGGGTTGCTTTTCTTTTTCTTTTGCTCTGGGTCCATTTAATTTGTAGGTTAATATTTGTCTTTAGCTTTGGGAAATTCTTGGCCATATTATCGTAAATGGCATGTAAATTAGTTGTTGTGTCTGAGCTGCCTCCTTTTATATATGTAGTTCATCTTCTCCCAGTCTGTCATTTTTGTACTTAGTTTGGATATCTAATATACATGTGAAATGTGTCTTTATGCCCACTGTTTCTGCATGCTCTTGAATCCATGTGTTGTTGGTGGTGTCAGCATCATTTTAAAGCTTATTAGAAATACAGAATCTAAGGCTCTTTTTTAAAAAAATTAATTTTTCCCAACATAGTATTTTGATCGATTATTTGGGAATTTGCACCCTGATCACACTCACTTTCCAGTCCCCCCACCCTTGTGACTTCCCCTCCCTGAAAAGAAGAAGAAAAAGAAAAACAACAACACAAAACAAGTCCAATTTGTGTTGCCCATGCACTCACTGGAGCACGGTCAAATTCCCAGTGGCCAGCCCCTTAAGGAAAACTGAGTCCTTGCCCCCACCCCACCCCACCCCAGAAGCCCTTAGCATCTTTATCACAATTTTAGAGTCCTCTTCCTTGGTTTTCTGTCTAGGCTGTTACTTTTTGGTGGGGTGGGGTTGCGGTAAGGGTCACAGAAGCCTTCTGTGTCCCTTTTTTTCAACTGTGAGTCTGCGGTCATCGATACCACTGCAGAAGTAGCTGCCTTGCTGAGGCTCCTTTTCAAAACCACTGAAGAATAATCTGTACTTTAATACAACTTTCAGGTTATTTTACATACATTAAAGTTAGATATAGATAGGCCAGGTGGCGGCGGCGGCGGCGGCGGCGGCGGCGGCGGCGGCGGCGGCGGCGGCGCACGCCTTTTAATCCCAGCACTCAGGAGGCAGGGCCAGCAGGATCTCTGTGAGTTTGAGGCCAGCCTGGTCCACAGAGTGAGATCTAGGACAGGCAGCAAAGCTACACAGAGAAACCCTGTCTCGAAAAACCAAAAAAAAAAAAAAAAATAGATTTAGTTAGGAAAAATAACAACTAGAAAACTTTTGTTTTTGGATTTTATAAACCCCAGTTAAGATGTGTGCCTGGAATCTTTACAGTTGAACCTATCTTACATACCTAGGATTTGCTAAGTACTTTCATAATATTATTGCTTTTATTCTTCCCATGAACTTAGTTTTCTTGTCCTAATTCTATAAATGTTGAAACAAAAAGCCCTAGAGAGATTATCACATACATACCTCATTAGCACGTAGCTGAACTCAGACACTTCTCTCATATCTGACTGTGCTCACGCTGAATAATTACATCACCTCCTTCCAATTTGGAACCCTTTTTGGTTTTTGGTTTTGTTTGTTTGTTTGTTTTGAAGACAGGGTCTCTCTGTGTAATCCTAGAACTCACAGCTTGCCTCTGTCTCCCAAATGCAGGGATTAAAGGTGTGTGCCACCATGTCTGCCTCAAAATGGAGCCATTTTGAGGAGAAAGTATACTGTTAATAATTAGGCTAGTACATTAGACATAAACCAGAACTTCCTTAGTCCAACTAGGCTATATGCAACCATATGTATGTATGTATGTATGTATGTATGTATGTATGTATGTATGTATGTATATGGTGTCTGCAACTGCTGTGCTACTTATTCCCTTTCTTTTCTCTGAATGTGTTACAGTTCCAGAAGCATTTGAAGGTAATAAACACGCACCTCCATGGCTATGCACTTGATACTGCTTTCTGGAGTAACACAGCTAAAGCCAAAATTACCTTCAGCTTGTGTATCACTTCAGAAGCCTTTCTTGATGTTTTTACTCCACTTGCCCCTTGATAACTTTTCATCTCTCTTCTGTGCTTTGTTTTCTGTGCTCTTAATTATAACCACACTTGTTGGATTATAAATTCCAATGTCATTTTTGTCTCATCTACTATATTGTAAGATTCCTAAAGTTACTCGTTTGTTATACTGTTTCCCCCTTTTTGGAGACAGCATCATTTGGTTGCTCAGAATGACCTTGAAGTTGCTATGTGGCCCAGGTGGGCTTGACTCTTCTGCCTCCGACTCCAGAGTAGCTGGGATTCTATAGGAATGTACCACCACACACAGTTCATTCTTGTATGTTCAGTTCCTGCCTTGTACCTGTCATACAGATGCTGTTAATGTTTATGGAATGATGGTTAGTTTTCTCTGGAACATAAAGCTGAGTCATGGTTCTGGTAATGGCTTGAGGGGGAGGAACACACTGGAGTGATTTTGATAAAAATAGAAGAATTTAGATTTGGCATATGGGAAAACAGAGTTCATGGCTAAGGTTTCTTTGAGAACCTGTCTTATTGACAAATACATGTGAAGTATAGGTCCCGTTACTTATTGTTCTCTTTTAAGACAACTCTATTACCAAACTTTTAAGAAAAACAGAATAAATATAACTTGTAATTATAACTTTAGAATAATCAGTAACTAAACATGACTTATAAATACTATATTATTTTGTTTCTATATGTATCCCTGTTATCAGATTAATTTCTGCCAATATATATTATTTCTTATTTTAACATATAACTAATGTATAGAACTAGTATTCATTATTTTAAAGGTCTCAGGGTGAGTATGGTGGCACATGCCTATAATCTTAGCACCCAAGAAACCGAGGTAAGAAGGTTGTAATTTCAAGGCCAGCATGGGCTACTTAGTGAGTTCAGCCTGGTCTATATAACAAGGCCCTGCTTTAGAAAAAATCTTGGAGGCAGGAAGCTGGCCCAGTGGGTAAAGCACTTGCTGTGAACGTTTGGGGGTTGTAGTTCAGTTCTATAGCGCCCATGTTAAAGTTGGACATGATGGATTGTTCCTGTAACTCCCAGAGCTGGGTGGGGCGACACAGACAGATCCCAGGAGTTTGCTGGTCAGCCAGTCTAGCCTAAACAGTGAGCCCCAGGTTCAGTGAGAGACACTGTATAAACAAAGTGGGAGCTATAGAGGATCAGATGGTGGAAGTCAGCTTCTGGTCTCCAAACATGTCCGTGCAGGCAAGCACATCCACACACCCAAACATACATGTAAAAGCACACCCCACCACAAAAACTCAGGCGCGTACTACAGAAGCAGTCTTAATGATCAGTGAATATAAATTAGCTTTTTGCATTTTGTGTAAGTGCCCTGTTTGAAAAAAACCATGGCATTGCCTTATTATTCAAAATCTCATGAGGTAAGAATAGTGATTAAAATTATATTCGGATGTTTACATTTAAAACCAATGTTAGTCTTTAAGATTCTCTTCTCAGTGTTTTTCTGTGTAAAATGTTGGGTGTTTCAGGGCCTCTTCTTGGAGAGTTTCACCTCCTGTTTGGCCTTGTATGCCCAGAACACAAAGCTCACAAAACATGGTTAGAGGGTGGAGGAGGCATGTACTTTCTGTCATGAAAGATACGAATTCAGAGGCATGTGTTATGGCTCATTAGAGGATGATATTTGAATTTCCAACTTTAAAACATCTCTCAATCTAAAATTAACAGTCAAAATAATGTTATTTCCTCCTGTGCTCTTGTGGTAGTTTATATGGTTTATTATTTACTGTAGCTTGAAGTTCATTTACAGAGTGAACCCTTCCCTCGTCTTGGCCGTAATTTTCTTCTAATACCCCACCCCCAACTTTTCTATTTTTACACAGGATTTTCTATTTAATGAATTCCTTTTGTTTTTGTTTCAAAGATAGGGTCTTATATAATCCTGACTGGCCTGGAACTTGGTACGTAGACCAAGATGGCCTTGCTCACAGAGATCTGCCTGCCTCTACCTCCTTAGTGCTAGGATTTAAAGATGTACATCATCATGCCAGGCCTTAATGAATCCTTTTTAACAACAAAGTTTCTTCTCTTTCTTTTCTTTTCTCTTAGTCCCATCCTGGAAAGTAGGGAAATAATCTCTTGTGATTGTTCAGATTTTTTTCTGTGATTATATACTACTCATATATTCTGTACAAATTCCTCTCTCCCCAACTTTAGGATTTTAAGTAAATGTATGAAATTGATATTCTGATATGCACCTTGCTTTTCTTAAAAAAATATTGAGAAAAAGATACTTAAGCTAGTGACTTTTATTCCCATTGTTTGTTGGACTCTGTAACAGTCCAAAGTATGGGTCATAGTGCCATAGGTTTCCTTCTGCCTGAGATTTATATCTCACTTTGTTGCTACCACACTACTTCTTTAGGAGTGCACAGGAGGAACTTCTAGGCTGAAGTGTTGAAACATTTTTTTTTTTTGTTTTTGTTTTTTGTTTTTTGTTTTTCGAGACAGGGTTTCTCTGTGTAGCTTTGCGCCTTTCCTGGAACTCACTTGGTAGCCCAGGCTGGCCTCGAACTCACAGAGATCCGCCTGCCTCTGCCTCCCGAGTGCTGGGATTAAAGGCGTGCGCCACCACCGCCCAGCGTGTTGAAACATTTTATAGATGCCAGTTCCTCAGATTAGAACTGCTTCCTCAAAACTACACCAGTTTGTATTTCTAGCAAAATCGTAACAACTACAGTTCACAGTATTACTCACCAGTAGAAATCTTAATTGTTTTTGCTGAATGAATGGTGTAAAGTGCTGTCATATGGGATTCATTTGCATTTCCTTCAATGCTAGGAATTGCATCCTTGCTAGTCATGTGGATTTGCTTTACTAGGTATAATGTTTTCATTTTATACCATTATTAATTTTTAATCTTGACTTTAAATTATAAAATACTTCAGCTAACATTTTGTATATAAGAATAAAGTACAAACCAGTGTACTCAACTTTTAAAATTTATTATTTTGCCATTTTACTTTAGATTTCTATAATGTTATTTATACTACATTAATAGAATTTCCTTTCTTTTTCCCTCCCTCCCTCCCTCCTTCCCTCCCTCTTTCCCTCCCTCCCTCCCTCCCTTTCTTGTTTTTCAAGACAGGGTTTCTCTGTGTAGCCCTTCTGTCCTAGAACTGGCTCTGTAGACCAGGCTGGCCTGGAACTCATAGATCTGCCTGCATCTGCCTCCAGAGTGCTGGGATTAAATGTGTGTGCCACTATTGTCTAGCTAATAATAGAATTTTCTAATTTAGCTTTCTCTGCAGTCCCATGATAAATGAGCAGTGAACTTTGTTGTGATTTTTTTAAAGAAAGATTTATGGACTAGATTTGTTAGTACTTTGCTGAGAGAACCAGCTCTCAGCAGGTCAGAGAAAATGGAGAAGAGGTGTGGTGTCGGTGAAACTGCAAGTACACACGGGAGAATTTATCTGAGCAGTCCAAACTATTCATTTTATTTTTCTCTTTCTGCTGCTTGTTCTGTCTCTTTATTTTATCTTTATCCCCTTTATACCACCTAAGACAAAGATTTCTATGCAAGTAAAGATTACCTCACAACCACAAGTTACATATTTTCTAAAAACAAATTAAAATCTTTACAAAAGACGAAATCACATTAAGATGTTTTCCTTAGAAGCTCACAAGTAGTTAAACATTTTTCTTTGTATTAATCTTCCCGCCATAACATCTTTACCCAAAGGCAATTATTCTTTTATAATTGATTAGCAAAATTTTAAGCAAGCCAAGTCTATTTCCACCGTTCCTTTGCACTGACAGGCAGCTGTTTTTTCCAAGGTACATACTGAAACCTGTGATTAAGTCTGCAAGCTACATGACCAAGAAACTCAGGCCTAACCTTGGGGTATAGGGATATGATTGTTTTCTTTGGTCATCAACTTGTTTTTCCACAGGCAGAATTCATGGATCTGTAATGCATGAAACTTCCTTGTTCTTATTTTTCATCCTCTGCAAATCTCATATCTAACAAAGGAGAAGGTAGCTTTTAGTCTGTTTTTGTCTTTTTTATATCTCTTATTGGAGCAGTTGCTAGAATAACTTATACCATTTCCCTAATCATCTTTACTGTCTTAACCACCTGTATCTTTTAGGCTAACCCAGAAAGTTCATTTGAATCATTGATTTTCAACTAAGATCATTGCTCTTATAAAAATCATCTTCATTTTGTTCTGCAAGTAAATTTCCCAGTGAGGAGTGGGATTTTCCCAAGAAACAATCACACTCTGCTAGATACAGTGTGGTCCTTTCACATTGTAATCACACCATGATGATAGACACAGTGGGGTCCTTTCACATTGTAATCACACCATGATAGACACAGTGGGGTCCTTTCACATTGTAATCACACCATGATAGACACAGTGGGGTCCTTTCACATTGTAATCACACCATGATAGACACAGCAGGAACATGGCAGCAGCAGCAGGAGGGAGCACAGATGTGGGCCTCCTGGAGCCGGTCCCCCAGGGCTTTGCCTCTCCAGGGTTTCTTCATTGCAGCCTTGCTATTCGGTGAATTGAACTCCATAAGCCCCACTGCTGACTGCAGCTGCCCTGATGTGGCCACAGACAGTACTTAGTTTAGGACTCTTGCATTTATTTTGATAAGCAAAACTATCACTTTTTAATACGTCTGTCTGCTCTGCCATCACAATCTACTAAATGTAAAATGTGCCATTTCTCTGTAGTAGTAGATGGCATTGCTTTTGGATTTTGGTTGCACTTACATGTAACTTTTAAACCTCATTTTTTTCTTTCTTTCCTAATTTTCCTTTCATTTTCTTACACTTTTATTTTCCATTGAAAAAATGTAGGTAGGGGCTGGAAAGATGGCTCAGCTGTTAAGAATACTGGTTGCTCTCTCCAGAGGACCTGGGTTCAGTTCTCAGCACACATGTGCAGCTCACAACTGTCTGTAGCTCCAGGTCTAGAGGTTCTAATACCTCATACAGACATACATGCAGAAAAACACCAATGCACATAAGATAAAAATAAATTTAAAAACAGAAAATGTAGGTAGAGTCTGTCTTTAATATTTATTTATTTATTTTACATCATTTTAAAGTTGTATTTTTCTGAAAAGTGTCCATCTTTTCAAATTTACTGCTGTAATGTTCTTCTAACACTTTGTCTTTTAATTAGCTTTTCATTATGATTTTTATAAATTGCTTGTGCCTATTTTATTTCTTATCAGATTGACAATAGCTTGTTAGTTTTGTTAATCACTAAAGAAAATCAACATTTGTTGATTTTTTTAAATTAAATCTGCTTATTAACTTCCACTTTTTGAGACAGGGTTTCTCTGTGTAGCTTTGGAGCCTGTCCTGGAACTCTGTAGCCCAGTTTGGCCTTGAACTCACAGAGATCCACCTGGCTCTGCCTCCTGAGTGCTGGAATTAAAGGCGTGTGCCACCACTGCCCGGCTAACTTCCACTTTTAAAATGCATTTGTGTGTATGTGTGTAGTGCAGGTGTTTGTGGGGGTCAGAGGCATCAGATCTTGCTGGAACTAGATTTAAGGTGGTTTTGAGCTGCCCAACACTCACACTTGGGTTTTTTGCAAGCACAGTATGCACTTCTTCTTCTTCATATCATCATCATCATCATCATCGAGTTTTCAAGACAGGGTTTCTCTGTGTATCCCTGGCTGTCCTGGAACTCACTCTGTAGACCAGGCTGGCCTTCAGCTAAGAGATTTGCCTGCCTTTGCCTCCTGAGTGCTGGGATTAAAGGTGTGCACCACCATCACCCAGTTTACAGTATACACTCTTAACTGATGAACTATCTCTCTAGCTTTTCTTCAACCTTTTATATGTTTCTTAATACATCTGCCCTTTAGTGTTTTTTTTTTTTTTTTTTTTTTTTGTTTTTTTTTTTACTATTTTGGTGCTTGAAATTGAACCTAAACCCTCACATGCATTCCACTATTGAGCTATATCCCTACTTTGTAAAATATCTGAAAAAGGGATGTTGATGTGGTGACACACTCCTGTAATCAAGTTGGGAGATGGAAGCAGGCATATCAAGAGTTTAAGGTCAGCTTCAGCTGCATAAGGAGTTTAAGGTCAACTTAGACTACATAAGACTTTATTGCAAAAAGGAAAAAAGACAGGAAGAAAAAAGTAGTAGGGTCTGGTGAGATGGCTCAGTTGTCATTTAACTTTATAGGGCCCAGTGGGATGGCTCAGTTGGCTTTTCATTTTTTTTAAACTTTAATAGTGCAACAGATATAATTATCATATTGTGTAAAACTTGGTTTTAATATGAAATGTTTCATTCCTTTACAAGTGTCCAGTGGCTTGCTATTATCTCAGTGATTTGATAATCACTATCAATTAAAATATACAACTGCACACATGTGCATACTCACACAATGAATTTTTTCCAGGGGTTAAAAGGAACTTGGAAACTCTCTTTACAAGACAGTTAAAAGCTGGATAAAGTGTATTTTTTTAAGTCTCCATGCAAGAATACCAAAAGTCATATTTTAAAATTAGAGAAAGGTATTTGATTTAAAAATTAGTTTTAAAATATGGTTTCCCATAATAGTTCACCTGCAACTGAAGTTTCTGCTGACTATAAGAACTGTCACCAAGGCTCCATGACAGATTTGTGTTATGTAAATGCTCTGTTAGCTATCTGCAATCAGTTCTTATGCTTCAGTTCTAGGTATCACGACATGACAGATGATGCATGTTGTATAAATGCTCTGCTAGTCATCTCTTATCAATCCTTTTTATGCTTCATTTCTAGGTATTACTCCTGTGTATCATAATATGTTTGCTTTAATGAGTGAAACAGAAAGAATCTGGTATCCGCCCAACCATGTCTTCCACATAGATGAGTCAACCAGGCATAATATACTCTACAGACTAAGGTATTTTCTTATATTAAGTGGTTTGCATGTTAGTAAAAGCCAAAGTGGGAGAAATTGTTGGCTATGTAGTGTGGTATCTAGATGTTTCCATCTGTCAGGATGCCATTTTATGACTTCATTATAATTAAGGCTAAAAAAAAAAAAAAAAAAAAGAACAGATGAAAATGCTGAAAATCCTTACTGTTTGGAATAATGCCAGTTTCCCAGGAAGTGTAATGTGTGTGCAATAAAACATAAGCTTACATCTCTTCTTTACGAGTACATTTTTAGAGTTTAAAGTTTTTGTTTGTAAGATAGTTTAGTGATTTATGGTTTATGTTCAATATCTATTAATGTTCAGAAAAATAAAATTCCAGAAGATTTTTCTGTATAAAAGGGGTAGCAAAGAAATAATTTTGAGTTTACAGTTCTCCTCCAAGCACTTATATGTTATTTAATTTTCTTATGACTTAATGAAATATTAAGAATTCCCTGTAAAGAATCTGATGGTATGACATATTACTCAGGCTTATGGCTTGGAAAAAGCATCCGAGTTGAAACTCAGACCTAGTTTCCTTCACAAACTGCCTTCTAACCTTGCGTGTATCTCATTAAAGAGATAATAGTGTAATATTCAGTGTTCTTTTTTTTTTTTTTGGTTTTTCGAGACAGGGTTTCTCTGTGTAGCTTTGCGCCTTTCCTGGGACTCACTTGGTAGCCCAGGCTGGCCTCGAACTCACAGAGATCCGCCTGCCTCTGCCTCCCGAGTGCTGGGATTAAAGGCGTGCGCCACCACCGCCCGGCTTTAGTGTTCATTTTTTATAAAGAAATTCTTTATTCATTTTATATATCAACCGCAGATCCCCCTCTCTTCCCACCCCCCAACTCACTCTCCATTCCCTGCTCTGAAAAGGTATGGCTTCCATGGGCAGTCAGCACAGCCTGGTACATTCAGTTGAGGCAGGTCCAAGCCCCTCCTCCTGCATCAAGGCTGTGCAAGGTGTCCCACCATAGGTAGTGGACTCCAAAAAGCCAGCTCATGCACCAGGGATGGCTCCTGATCCTACTGCCAGGGGCCCCTTAAGCAGACCAAGCTACACAACTGTCTCGCTTATGCAGAGGGCCTAGTGCAGTGTTCATTATTTGATGGTCTTATTTATTTATTTTTATTTGTTGAGATAGGAACTCATGTATCCTAGATTCTCCCTTAACTCACTGTGTAACAAAGAATAACCTTAAATTTCTGATCCCCCTGCCTCTAATTCCCACTGGTTCTGGGATCACAGGCATGGGCTACCACACCTAGTTTGGTTTTGCTGGAAATCAAACCCAGGGTGTCATACATGCTAGGCAGGATAGCATCATCATAAATATTTGATGAGTTCTTAATAAATTGTCATGTTTCATTACTTATTTTCTTCTTAATCTGTATAAAATATGTAGATACATGTGCTTGAGTTTTCTGTTTTTAAAATATAATTTTTATTGAGTGTGAGCATCATTTTTTATGTAAAGTTATGGGTAAGATGTTAGTAAAAGAGTTCAGTGTCTAAATAATGAACGTATGAAAAGCAATGGAATGGGCTGGAGGGATGGCTCACTGGTTTAAAGCAGTGGCTACTCTCTCTAGAGGACCTGGGTTCAACTCCCAGCACCTACTTGGCAGCTCACAAATGTCTGTCGCTCCAGTTCCAGGGGATCTGGTGCCCTCTTCTGGCCCATACACAAAATAAATATTAATAAATCATAAAAAAGAAGAAAAAGCAATGGCATTCTTACATACAAGTGGCTAATTGTAACAAAATAATGAAGGTTTTATAAAATAATTTTAAAGCTTTAACTATTTGGGAATAATCTAAATGAGAAAAAAAATAAGAAACAATATGGGTGTCAGAGTTTGCTTTCAAGTGTTATGATATATATCATGACCAAAAGAAACCTGGGGGAAGAAAGGGTTTATTTCATCCTACAGCTTAGAGTCCATCATGAAAGGAAGAAAGAGTAGGAACTCAAAGGAGGGACCTGGAGCCAGGAGCTGATGCAGAGGCCATGGAGAAACCCTGCTTACTGGCTTGCCTCCCCATGGCTCGCTCAGCTACCTTTTTAAGACAACCTAGGCCCACCTGCCCAAAGGTGGTATAATCCACAGTGGGCTGGGCCCTCACATCAATCATTAATCAGAAATTATTTGACTACAAACCAAAAAAAACCTAACCAGCACAATGGATAAATTAGACATTTAACTTGAAAAATGTGAAGAATGAGAATATAATATTACTATCCTTCAGTATCCGTGGTGCACTGAGCTTCCTTGGCTATCAAAATTCATGTATGTTCAGGGCAAAGGACTTGAATAAACATTTCTCCAAAGAAGTGTTTGGCATGCAAATAGCCAATAGGCGTTTGAAAAGATATTCAACATCATTAGTCCGTTGAGAAATGTCAATCAAATGCATGACCTGTTAACAACCAATCCACTAAGATGGCAAAAGCAGAAAGGGCAGACAATAATAAATGTTGAAAATTATTTGCACTAATTAAAATGCTCATACATTGTCAGCAAGAGTAGGAAATGGTGTTGTCACTTTGGAAAAAGATTGGCCATTTCCTCTAAAGATAATATAGAATTACTAACATTCATCCACAAAAACACTCGTCACAGAGTGCTAGTCACATTAGCATAAAAACAGAAACAACTTAAATGCTTTTCAAGTGATGAATAAATAAATAAAATACAGTACATCATACAATCCAGTATTAATTCATTAGAAGAAAGGAATAAAGTACCTATATGCTATAAAGTAGATGAAACTTAAAAACATTTTGCTAAGTAAATGAAGTCAGATAAAAAGACAACATATCATAGCAATTATTTTGAATATAAAATGAGTAGAATAGAATTTGTAAAAAAGATATCTTGTAGTTAGGGGTTAAGAGGGTGACTTACTTGGGTGTGATTACTAATAGCTATGGAGATATAATCAAAATGTAAAATTAAATTGTGGTGATGTTGGTACCACATTGAATACTGCAAATCACTAAGCACTTTAAGTGGACATGCTTCATGTAGATGAATTATATCTCAAAGCTTTTACTTTTTTAATATATTTTATTTATATGTATTACTTTTTTATTCTATGTGCATTGGTGTTTAGCCTGCATGTGTGTCTATGTGAGGGTGTCAGATCCTGGAGTTACAGACAGTTGTGAGCTGGCATGTAGGTGCTGGGATTTGAACCCAGGTCCTTTGGAAGATCAGTTAGTGTTCTTAACGGCTGAGCCATCTCTTCAGCTCCTTCAAAGCTTTTACTTTCAAAAGTAAACATACTGAATTTTTCTTTGAAAGACAAATTTTAATGTTCATTCTCCTAAAAGAAGGACAAATGTAAGACGAATTGCTAAATGGTCTTATTAATAAAAAACCTGGAGCCAGATATTGGGCTTAAAAACAGAGATCAGGGAAGCAGAAAGCCAGCCACGTTCTTACTGCTAGAAATCCTCAGCCAAAAAGAGAGACCTACTTCCTGTATACACACGCCTATATGCCTTTCTGTCCCTGCCTTTTTACTTCTCTCTGCCCAGCTACATCACTTCCATCTGTCTATACAGACCTCTGGACTTCCATGATTAGTGCTGGGATTAAAGGTGTGTGCCACCATGCCTGGCTCTGTTCCCAGTGTGGCCTTGAACTCACAGAGATCCGGATGGATCTCTGCCTCCTGAATGCTAGGATTAAAGGTGTGTGTTACCATTGCCTGACTTCTATGTTTAATATAGTGGCTGGCTTTTTCCTCTGATCTTCAGATAAGCTTTATTGGGGTGCACAAATAAAATATCACCACAGACAAATTATTTGTTTACACAGCAAACTGCATTTTCAGAAGCGTCTATTAATGTTACTAGACTTAAGTTTTTGTTGACTTTTATGTCTACATTTCTCCTGTCTCCTTTGATTGATTCTTCTATATTCTTATACATTGCACCAAAGTGGGCTGTATATTGATTTTTCATTACTCATGTTTCATTTGCTGTTGCTCCTGGTGTTTTGTTTATTTGTTTGTTTGTTTATGGAAACAGAATTAATCTAGGTAGCCCAGGATAGTCTCAAACTCTTGCTTCTCTTGCCTCAGCTTTCTGGGTGTTGGGATTCCAGATGTGCTCCACTGTGCTTTACTGTGTTTCTTGTATTTTCTACTTACATTATTATCATGCTGTTATTCAGAAATCCTTCTGTTCACACCCTGTATTCAATACTGCTATTTGTGTTTTCTAGCAATGCATTAATAACTTTTAGAATGTTGAGCGTGGTTAAATGTCTGTGGCTAGTGCTTGAACTCTGGAGGCTGACAGAATGTTTCAATTCTCTTACAGGTTTTACTTTCCTCACTGGTATTGCAGTGGCAGCAACAGAACCTATCGATACGGAGTGTCTCGTGGGGCTGAAGCTCCTCTTCTTGATGACTTTGTCATGTCTTACCTTTTTGCTCAGGTATAATTACATTACCTTTTTTGTATGTGTCTTAAACCAGAAATATCTTCCTAGGTAGCATATATCTTAAGTAGGGTAAGTAAGCATCATGTGGGAAGACTACAGTTCTAACTTGTGCACCAGGTATAGAGAGATAAAAGGATAGTCTACTTAATAATAATTTTTGATCTCATGAATTACAAATGTATTATAATGATCCCTTAAAATGACCCTTTTGAAATCATTTTCTTTTTCTTTTAGGATTTAGGTCACTTTAAGAATTTTGAAAAAAAAAAGTAGAATAATTTAACAACACAATTCATGTGGCCATTAGATGGTAAAATTTCTTTAGAGTTTTTAAAAATAAATTTTGGTAATTTCAGGTGTAAATGGTAGGCGGTAAAATGTAGCAGGAGGAAGTAACATAAAGAATGATGCTAGGTGATTGTGGTACACACCTTTAATCATAGCACTGGGAAGGCAGAGGCAGGTGGATCTCTGTGAGTTTGAGGCCAGCCGGGGCTGTTACACAGAGAAACCCTGTCTCAAAAAACCCAAAAAGAGGAAGGAAGAAAGGAAGGAAGGAAGGAAGGAAGGAAGGAAGGAAGGAAGGAAGGAAGGAAGGAAGGAAGGAAGGAAGGAAGGAAGGAAAACTATACATAATACAGTTTTAAAAGTATACCATTTTTAAATGTATAGCTCAGTTCATTAAGCACATTCACCACCTCACAACCATAACTACTATCCATCTCTAGAACAGTGTTCATCTTCATGTCTTTAAACAATAATTCTCCACTTCCCCCACCCTTAACAGTTTACCATTCTACCTCCTGTGAGGTAGAATGTTGGTTCATCTTAGTACCTTGTGTAGACAGATGGCATTATACATGGCATATGTGTGTCTGGCTTATTTTACTTAGCACAGTATCTTCAAGGCTGGCATTCTACTATGGTGGCTGCTTTCTTATTTGTCTGGCCAACACAGATATGAAATTTCTTGGGGAAATGCAGTTATTCAAAAAGGGGAAAACTGTTAATTAAATGAATTTGATAAATCAAATTTTGGTAGACACATAATGTGATTTTAAACAATGCTGGCTTAATGACTTTGTTTTGACATTTGAGACTGATTTGAATGTAACTTCTCCAATGGCTATTTGTTAGTTTATTCATTAATAGTATTCCCACTAGTTTTCCAAGCACTTATTTTCTTTTGGTTATGATTTCCATGGAATTTTCTGATGAGCAAAACTTAATTACCTACTGGTTTTATATGGTAACAGAACAAACACATGCTATTACAGAGCAAGTAGTTCTCTACAGATCTTAGCTAAAGAGAATAAGTTGCCAGTTTTAAGTGTGAGGAAATATGTTTAAAATTGAGCAAAACTGGGTCTGGTGAGAGGGCTCTGTGTGTAAAGGCACTTGCTGCCAAGCCTGCTGACCTGAGTTTGATTCCCAGAGCTCTGATGGTGGAAGGAGAGAACCAATCCTGAAAGTTTTCATCTGACCTCACATGCATACCTCAGCACTTGGCGTATTCATATTCCTTCTTTATCAGTCTCTCCCTTTCTCTGTCTTCCCCTTTCCCTCCCCCGCCGTGTGTGTGTGTGTGTGTGTGTGTGTGTGTGTGTGTGTGTGTGTGTACATGTATGTACATATATGTGTAGAGACTAGGAGTTGACATCTGTGTCTTCTTCCTCAGTCGTTTTCACCTTATACTTGAAGTGGGTCTTTCATTGCACCAGGAACTCACCAATTGACTAGAATGGCTGCTGTTAAGCTGCAGACATTATCCTGTCTCCTTTTCTTCAGCACTAATCTGAAGGCGGTGCCCCTGCACCTCACTTTTCATGGGGTGTGTTTTCATTTGGTTTGGCTCTTTTGGGAGCTCACTACCCAGTTACCAAATAAATCACACATGGAGGCTTATTCTTAACTATGTAGACCCAGCCTTAGTGGGGCCTGTTTCTTGCCAGCTTTCCTTCACTTAAATTATCCCATCTGCCTTTTGCCTCTGGGCTTTTCCTGTTCTCTTACTTCTATAAATCTTACTCTTACTCCATCGCTTGCTATGTAGCTGGGTGGCTGGCCCCTGGAGTCCTCCTCCTTCTCTGGCTACTTCTTCTTTCCTCCCAGATTTCTCCTTCTGTATATTCTCTCTGCCTGCCAGCCCCGCCTGTCCTTTCTCTTGCCTTGTTATTGGCCAGTTCTTTATTAAACCCTCATGTGTTTTAGACAGTCACAGTAACACAGCTTCACAGAGTTAAACAAATGCAACATAAACAAAAGTAACACACCTTCAAACAATATTCTACAACTTGGTTTTCTACAGCGTGGTGCTCAGGAGCTGAACTGGGTCTTAGTGCTTGCACAGCATGACTTTAGGAGGCACCGAGTCATCTCCCAGCCCGTTTCTCATTTCTTTGTTTCTTACATGTTGACTTGCAGTGTCCTCCATTTCTTGTAGCATCCAAGCCATATATGCTGAGTACATTTTATTTTCTCCAAGCACACCTACTATTTTTTACTATCCTAGCAGGAAAAGAGACATGTGGAGACAAATGCTTCGAAAAGGGAAACAAAACAAAGCAAAAACTTCCACTACTTCTAAGTTGTTCAAGAATACTGTCAGCCCCATCCCAGGCAAACTACTAGTTTAAATCTCTGAGTGTTCCCTGTGCTTTCTCTTTGTCTCATTCTTTCCATGTCTTTGCTCTGGTTTGTGTCCATTAGTAATGTCTTCATCATTTAAAGATCACATGAAGGTTCAGATCTTCCACGAAACCTTTTAATTATGCCAACTACATACAATTTTAACTGTCTTTAAGGTTCCTAAAGTGGCTGTTGTGTGGTACTTCATATTATATTACCTGGCATTGGAATGATCTGCTTTTCTGTTTAGCTTCCAAGAAAAATTCTGGTCTTTTTGATGTCTTGAGACCACATCCTGTGTTTGTTTATATCCCACACAAACTCTAGTACAGTGCCTTCAGTATGAATTGAAATCAGTGTACATTTGATTAATTAATATTTAGTCTAGTTTAGGTATTTTTGTGTTCTTAAGATAAATCTTGAAAATATAAACAGTGAGATAAGCTATGAGCCCAACTCAAGTTCTCTTTGTACATGAACCTTTGCTAATGTTTTGTGGTGAAATGATATACAAATGAAAGTACGAGTTAGTTTTTGACTTTTGTCCCCCCTGAGACGGAGTTTCTCTGTAGCTTTGGAACCTATCCTACAACTCACTTTGTAGACCAGGCTGGCCTCGAACTCACAGAGATCTACCTGCCTCTGCCTCTTGAGTGCTGGAATTAAAGGCGTGCGCTGCCGCTGCCGCCACCACCACCACCCGGCTAGTTTATGATTTTAAATGCATATTTTAGAAATTAATTTGTAGGATATAACATAACTAAATGTGATAATGAAACTTGAGACATTTCCTGACCCCCCCCCCCCTTTTTTCAGTGGCGGCATGATTTTGTGCATGGATGGATAAAAGTACCTGTGACTCATGAAACTCAGGAAGAGTGTCTTGGGATGGCAGTATTAGATATGATGAGAATAGCTAAAGAAAAGGACCAAACTCCACTGGCTGTCTATAACTCTATCAGGTAATTTTTGTACATCCATACATAACAAATCTACAGATTTAGATATTTTATATGATTTACTTGTATTTTCAGTGTTTGCCCATACATTTTGATGTTATAGTAAAAACAGGGGGTCTAGAGAGATGACTCAGTGGGTAGAAGTACTCTCTGCACGTCCACAAAGACCTGAGTCCATATCTCCGGAACACGTAAAAGCAGATGTGATAATGTAATCTCTACTGTGGTGTTGGGCAGGTGGAGACGGATCTCGGGGTGTTGCAGTCAACACAGTGAGACAGATCCAGGTTCAGTAAGAAACCCTGTCTTGTAAAATAAGGTGGATGGGCTAGAGAGATGGCTTATCAGGTAAAGGTGCTTGCCATACCAGCGTGGTGACCTGAGTTTTATTCCTGAGGCCCACATAAAGGTGGGAGGAGAGAACTGACTCCACAGAGCTGTCCTCTGACCTCCAGGCAAGTGCTGTGGCAGTGGGCCCCCACGTACATCATTCACATACCCACAGTAACATTAAATAACTTTTTAACTAGAGCCTGGAGAGATGGCTTGGCAGTCACGAGCACGGGTTGCTTTTCCAGGGGACCCAGTTTGATTACCAGCACCCACATAGTGACTCACAACCAATTGTAACCTCAGTCCAAGGATATCTGATGCTCTCTTCTGGCCTTTGTAGGCACTGAATGGATGTGATATAAATGCAGGCAAAATACCAGTGCACACAGAATAATACAATATTTTTAAATTAACAATAAATTAGGGGGCAGTGATAAAGACCCACATTGGCTTCTGACCTCCACTTGAGGATGCACACAGCAAGTACACCAGCACGCATAGGTGTGCTCTTCTGCATATACCACACATATACTCAGAAATTAGGTGAAAATTTGTGGAGGTACACTTTTTCTTAGTATAGCTCATACTCTGTGAGAAGAAATTGAGTTGCACGTCATATCATAGGTATTCATTATTTGTTTTATGTGTTTTGAAAAGACTAAGTTCAGAATGATGGGATAAATACTTGAAGGGATAATTTTAAAATTAATATGTCCTATTCTAAACTCTGTTGTCACTCAGAATATTTATGCATCAAATGAAGGGGTTTTGCATATATATCAGATGGTGGTTGTATCAACTTACTTCACTTGATTGTAGAACATCCTTATTGTGGGGAAAGGAATTAATCTCCCAATTTTGTTTTTTGTTTTTTCATGTGCTCATTATTTCTAGCTACAAGACATTCTTACCAAAGTGTGTTCGAGCAAAAATCCAAGACTATCATATTTTAACCCGGAAGCGAATAAGGTACAGATTTCGCAGATTCATTCAGCAGTTTGGTCAATGCAAAGCCACTGCCAGAAACCTGAAACTTAAGTATCTAATAAACTTGGAAACCCTGCAGTCTGCCTTCTACACAGAGCAATTTGAAGTAAAAGAATCTGCAAGAGGTCCTTCAGGTGAGGAGATTTTTGCAACCATTCTAATAACTGGAAACGGTGGAATTCAGTGGTCACGAGGGAGACATAAGGACAGTGAGACACTGGCAGAACAGGTAATCCTTACTGATACGTTCTTGTTCCTTTCTGTTAAGAACAGTTGCCGTAAAGCAAACTGAATTTAGGTTCTTGACTACATTCTTGATTTTCTCTGCTGATAGAAACTTTGTTTGTGTAAAGCCATCAAAGTTGTAACTGTAGTTCTTAAGTGTTTTATTAATTTTCGTGACAAACTAATTAGTAATGACTTTCTTACAGTTTCCGAATAAGATTAAATTGTCTAAGTGATTTTAAGTTAACTCTGTTTCCTTTATTCTTTTACTGTTGACATTTAAGCATAATCATAAAGCCAATTAAATGAAAAACTTTAACTGTTTTCAATAATTAATTAGTTTTATTATATTTGCATTACAGCATTTAAATTTTTTTCACATGTATCAGTCATATATTGTTTGAGAGATTTAATATTATCACTTTTTAACCACAGTTGATAATTCTCCAGTTTTCTGATATTCTTTTTAATATTAATTGGGTTAAGTTTTAAATCACATGAGGTTCCTGTTATGTTTTATTGCTCTCATTTTTAAGTCAAAGCAGGATATATAAACATAGTTGTAGGGCTCAATTTTTAGGAGATGTAATCACATTTAATGCCTATACATTGCTGTCAATATCTTTAAAGAATTGTGACTATCTTCACCTTCTAATCCTTGTTTGAAATGGCGTTGTAACTGTTCAAATGCTCTTGGTTACAGGATTTACAGATATATTGTGATTTTCCTGATATTATTGATGTCAGTATTAAGCAAGCAAACCAGGAATGCTCAAATGAAAGTAGAATTGTAACTATCCATAAGCAAGATGGTAAAATTTTGGTAAGTTTGTATTATGCATAAGAAGTGTTTACATTTTAGAATTTTTCAGAAGTGTTTTAGAATTACTTAGGTATTCTGGTTATAGTTACAAGTACGATAAAAAAAAAAAAAAAAACCAGCCCAGCAAGTGTCGTATTGTGTGCATATTTTTGTACAAATATCAGCAGTCTTATTACAAGTATTTATATATTTATATATTTATATAACTAAAAGCCCCAGTGCTTACTCTCTTTTGCCAGTTATGGGTTGCATTAGTTCCCTCTTGTTCAGACTCCAGCGTTCCTGGTGTTAGACGAGAGGCAAGGAAGCAGGAGGAAGCCTTTCTCCCCTGTTCCCCTTGACGTCATCATTTTCTTCTGTTGACTCTCTTGGGATTCTGAATCCCATGTTGTCTTGTTTTCCCATGCATATCAACTGTAGTACGTGCTGGTCTTCTCCTTGAGATTGTGGCAATTTAGAAATGAATTTAGGATTTTTGTTTGTTTTGTTTTTATTATTTCTAAGGCAGGTTCTCACTATGTAGCTTTGGCTGTGTTGGAACTCACAGAGGTCCTCCTGCCTCTGCCTCTCCAAGTGCTGGGATTAAAGGTGTGAGCCACTGTGCCCAGCTTAGGATATATATTTATATTTTTACGATTTTGAATTTCTTTACCCAAGAACATAGTTCATTTTCTGTGTATTCAGAAAATAAGTTGCATTGTACAAAAATATTTTGAAACTTCTGATGATCATTTTTAACTTTTTAGTTAAGTTTAATTCAATATACTACATATTTACAGCTATAAGTTGAGCTTTATTTTTAAATTATTCAATTACATTGATTATTTTGATATATGGAAAACAGATACTTTTTAGTATGTGTATGTCCTTTTCCATTAGATAAAATGTTAAATTTTTGGCTGACTGTATGTTCATAAATATGTATTTTAATAAAAATCACAGTTTAGTTCCATATTCTAACCTTTTAGTTTTTACATGTACATTATCCTGGGAAGTATATAAAAATAAATGTTCATATTTATAATTAACCTTAACCTTTATATAGATTAGATTTCTAATTGAGTCTAGCAGGGTCATTGAGGAGTATAGTTAAATTATGAATGTTGAGTGATTATAACTGGGAAGGTTTGTTAAGCTCATATTTGGGAGGGTCTTAAGGATCAGATATAAGAATTTATTAGCTCAGGCTGGGTAATTGGAAGTTATAAAAGATATTTGTACAACCAGAACTTAATTTATTTGTAATTATGTGGTTTCTTTTCTGCTTAGGAAATAGAGCTTAGCTCGTTAAGGGAAGCCTTGTCGTTTGTGTCCCTGATTGACGGCTATTACAGACTCACTGCGGACGCACACCATTACCTCTGTAAGGAAGTGGCCCCTCCCTCTGTGCTGGAGAACTTGCACAGCAACTGCCATGGCCCCATCTCGTGAGTAGTCCGCGATGCACACTGTGCTGTCAGGATGGCTCGGTGCCTAAGAGCACCTGCTTTGCAAGCAGAAGAACCTGAGTTTGAATTCCAGGCATTCATGTGAAAAACTGGACATAGCTGTGTGTACCTATGATTCTAACATTCAGGAACAGAGACAGCTGAAAGCTCCTGGTTCAGTGAGGGACCTTTTCTATGACAGTAAGACAGAGAATATAAAGGAAGAGTTGTAATATATAAAGAATTATAAAGAAACACTGATCATGTCCTGGTGTCCAGAGAGAGATGCATTTCTCTGAAGTGAATGTACGGTCAGTCAGTCCTCCTCATCTGAACATTCCACATTCATAGTGGGATCAGCTGTTCTTCCAAAATAGGAGTTAAAGAATAGTGTCTACCTGGGGCTGTAGCTTAGTGTTCAGTCACTCTCTAGCACTGAAAACAAACAAATTAGAACATTCTCCCATGTATGTTGTACTAACGTTGAAATACCGTGAAGGAAGCACAGTGCTAAATTTGAAATTTGACATTATTTTTGAGTAGTCCAAACTCTACTGAAACTTAAACACAAAATGTGTATTATACCTGCATTTCAAGTTTAGTACTCTGCAGTGGAACTCCACAGTGCTGAAAAGGTTGTCTTTGGACCTTCTAATATAGTTTGAATTTTATATGTTATTCTGTTTTAGTTTCTTTACCTTTACATACCTACACATAGCTAATAAATTCTGTTCTAGTTTGCTTTCTGTTGCTGAGCAGAAGCAACTTGGGGAGAAAAGGGTTAATTGGCTTACACTTCCAGGTCACAACCTATAGACAGATCTTTCTTTGGGCCGCCAGCTCACAAATAACGACCTGGAGTCTTATTAATTATGAAAGCTCAGCCTTAGCTTAGGCTTTTTTCTCTAACTAGCTCTTATAATTTAATTAACCCACATTTTAATCTACATTCTGCCCCAAGGCTCGTACCTCACTTCTATACTGCATGTCCTGCTTTCCTGCTTCCTCCGTGTCTGGCTGGCCATTTGGCTTTCTTCCTCCCAGAGTTCTCTGTCTGGAAGTCCTGCCTATATCGCCTGCCTAGCTTTTGGCTGTTCAGCTTTTTATCACACCAATCACAGCAATCCATTTTCACACGGTGTGCAAATATCCCACAACAACAGCCCATCCTGGAGGGAAGACAGGGCAGGAGCTCAGACAAGAACTGCAGCAGAAAGCATGGAGGAGCCTCATGCTGGCTGGCTCTCCCTGCTCCTGGGCAGCCTGCTTTCTTATGCAGAGCCCGAGCACCTGCCCAAGGGGAGCAGCACACAGTAGGCTGCGCCCTCTCACATCAGTTTACAACCACCATAGTTCCCCACAGACATGGCCAGTCTTCCGGTCAAGACTCCCTGTGTCCAGGTGACTCTTGGTTGTTTCAGCTTGATGATAAAAGCTCTTCAGGACAATTATCATATGACCGATACCCTCGCAGACTTTCCTGTTTTTTTTTGTTTGTTTGTTTTTGTTTTTAAGATTTATTTATTTATTACAGTGTTCTGTCTGCATGTATGTCTGCAGGCCAGAAGAGGGAACCAGATCTCATTACAGATGGTTGTGAGCCACCATGTGGTTGCTGGGAATTGAACTCAGGACCTCTGGAAGAGCAGCCAGTGCTCTTAACTGCCCTGTTTTTATATAAATTACCCTGCTTTCAAATGCTGCATCTTCAAATTTTATGCACATAGCAAGGTTTTTGTTGTTGTTTTGTTTTTGCACATGGCAATGTTCATTTTTCAAGACAGGCTTTCTCTGTGTAGCCCTGGCTGTCCTGGAATTCACTCTGTAGACCAGGATGGCCTCAAACTGAAAGAGATCCATCTGCTTCTGCCTCTCAAATGCTGGGATTAAAGGCATGGACCACCGTGCCCAGCTCCCACATAGCAAATTTTAAGACTGAGGTTAGATTTGATACTGTTTTAAGTATAGAGAGATAATTTTTGTATTAGTACTGCTGTAATAGAAGAGAAAAATGAGAAATAATTTATAATATACTGTCCTCACTGTTAAATGAAGTTTTATGTGAGTGTGATTTTTAATTACTCAATTTGTAATCAGAAAGTAGAACATTAAAATGAATGGATTTTCTTTGTGATTTTACTGTTTTATAGTGTCTTAAAAATAATGTAGTTGCCCCTTGAATTGGTTTGAAGTCACTACAAAATAACTCGATACTTTGGTTTCTTTCCCTTGAAAAATAATTTATAAATATACATAATGGGGAGTCTTCTGAAAATTGTTTTCCTTTGATTGTTGTGGCCTTTTGTCGTGGTTACACGGTACACGCTGCCATTCACATTGTTTCTGCTTAACTTGTAGAATGGATTTTGCCATTAGTAAACTAAAGAAGGCAGGAAACCAGACGGGACTGTATGTTCTTCGGTGTAGCCCGAAGGACTTTAACAAGTACTTTCTGACCTTTGCTGTGGAGGTTAGTATGTCACATTTATTAATAGTAACATGTTGTGTAATCTGTATTTCTCCATCATGAAGTAGTTCATTTTTAATACTCAGAATTATAGTTCTTGATATGGTAACGGGCACAATAATGCTTAGTATACCTTGATATACTATAAAATAAACAATTCATAGAGTTCATGTAAATACGTAAATGGCATAATGTCTTTATTTGACATTTTATTTTTTGATATTTGAGTATTAGCCATGTGTCAAGTGACATTTCATTAAGTATACTCACAAAAATAAAATATTTACCAAATCATGTAGAAGAAAATAAGTGAAAAAAACCATATTCTGATTACTCACAGTGCTTACTAGCTGGAACAAAGCAGAGCGCAGAAACATGATAGTGCTTTCAACTAGTATTATAGTATGTGTTTTAAATGTAAGAGTGAACGCTTGGATCTCATCCAAAATTGTTATGATCCGTCGTTAGCTTTAAAAATATGTTAGGCAGTTATGTGGTCTAAATCTTGAGTATTTGTAGCAACATCTAGATTTAGTTTACTTTTTGAAAATACAGAATGCAGCCAGGTGATGGTGGCTCACACCTTTAATCCCAGCACTTGAAAGGCAGAGGCAGGTGGATCTCTGTGAGTTCAAGGCCAGCCTGGTCTACAGAGTAAGTTCCAGGACAGCCAAGGCTACACAGAGAAACCCTGTCTCAAAAAACCAAAAAAGAAAAAAAAAAGAAAAAGAAAAGAAAAGAAAGATATTATTATTCAATTATTTTCATAAAGCAACTATCTTGTATCAGCACATGTAGTAAAAGAATTGTCTTCAAATGCAGAAGACGTATCTCATCACTTTACTATTATATACACCAACAGTCTTAGCTTCAGAGTATCGTCTGATACCACATGACTGTTTGTGGTATTAAATTATTAACTCAAAATGCACAAATTTTTATGTTTATCATATGTGCCTAATATGAGTGATAAGGAATCAGGGAACATATGGCACAAACCTATGTTTCAGAAACTTGTCTGTTGGAAAACAAAAATTTTAAAATATACTAAAAACACTCAATTATTGTGATTAGTATGACAATATCAGAAAAGATCTTTTTTATTCAGAAAGGTCTTTTAGAATCCAAAAGACAGATTGCCTTGAGGGATTAGCAGTTGTTTCATAAATGGCTCAAAATGGGAGGAATACAGTAATAAAAAGCAGGTCAAATTGTTAATATGAGTGAAGTAGTTCATAGTTTATTACATAAGACAAATATTTTTAAGATAAAAAATGCCATACTAGAGATAATTTTAAAAATAGAATAGTATACAATGGAATATGCATCTTTGCTATGGAAAGGGGTTAGTCCTTTTAGGGAGGGCCTCAGCAATCAAGTACTAATAATCAAACCAGATCGTGTGACCATGGGAAGGATGGAGGAGGAGGAAGCAGGAGCTGATGAAGAGCATGTGCTGCCCAGTGTGAGACAAGGGGAAGCTGTTACAGACAGTGCTGCTGTTGTTGAGTATTTCTTCTAATGAGATCACGTGATGTCAGCTTCTGGAGGATATGGCATGGTGTTTGGATGCCCTCTGGAGGCGCTGCTTTAGGAGTTACAGTTTCAATGTGTAAATACTCTGTTGGTTGTTTTTATGATAGCCCCTTTGGCTCTGTAATCTGCATGATTACCATTGTGATTTTTCCCTCCTTTTTTTTTTTTTTAAACTAATATAGCGAGAAAATGTTATTGAATATAAACACTGTTTGATTATGAAGAATGAGAATAGAGAGTACAATCTCAGTGGAACTAAGAAGAACTTCAGTAGCCTTAAGGACCTTTTGAATTGCTACCAAATGGAGACTGTGCGCTCAGATAGTATCATCTTCCAGTTTACTAAATGTTGTCCCCCAAAGCCAAAAGGTAAGATAACTCTCCAGGTATTTTAGAGATAGGGCTAGTCTTGGACTGTGTGTGGTGGGTGATGATTTGGAAGAAGTAGCAAAAGGCAGCATTATAGGAAAGCAAGCTGATTTTTCTGGTGTGCTTTAGTACACAGAGCCTGTGAGTGACTGGAAGCTCCATTCTGACATGTATCTTAAAGACCATTGTTTGCAACCTGTCAGCCGCTCACTTATGGAACTGGACAGTCTCACTACCAAAGTGTGTTTTAAGTTAATACTTTTCATATATTTTTAGGATTTTAGTTTTTAAATAAATAGTAAGATTGAAAATCTTTTAAAATAGCTTCTTTAAAATTCCCAAAATGATTGTAAGTTTGAATGTGTTTCTTCTATCAGTCAGAGCTAAACCAAACTCCTACAGTAACTAAACAGCTTTGGGAATTTCTTAGACACAGAGCACACTCACATCACATCTTCGTAGCAGTTCATAGTTTTGATACGCTTTGATTTTATACAAATTCCTCCACATGTGAAAATAAATAGCTTGTGTTTTCTTTTTTTTTTTTTCAGATAAATCAAACCTTCTCGTCTTCAGAACAAATGGTGTTTCTGATGTTCAGATCTCACCAACATTACAGAGGCATAATAACGTGAACCAAATGGTGTTTCACAAAATCAGAAATGAAGATTTGATATTTGTAAGCCATTAGATCTTTATAATTGTGGTTTTGTCCTTTTAAAGCAATACCTTTTTTATTTCTTACTTGCTATTACATTTGTGTGATACTTGACATATTTTATTATAAACTTACATTATAAAATTTTACTTAAATCTCAAGATTTATATCATTTATACAATTCATAAAATCCATAAATCTTAGAAAATATGCCAACATTACAGCAGAAATTAGCAAAGTTAATAGTGGAGTTATATTCTCTTTTCAGAAATTTCAAAATATTTTTAAAATTTTAAATTATAAATTTTAAAAGTTAAAGATCTTCTACAAAAGACATCTGTCTTGGCTCCCCCATATGCAAACAGGTAAGGGGAAATCAGTAGGTTATCTCTAAGGAACTGAAAACAAGACAGTATGTAGGAGGTGCTGATTTAATTTTTAGCGGTGTATTAGAGGGCTAGAGTCTTTCTATCATGGAGGTTAAAATGAAAAGCATAGAGAAAGAGGGCTGATCCTAGGCTCATTCAAGGGCAGGAATTAAAAGTGAGATTCTTCTCTGAATAGAACTGGGACCTGAAGAATATGCATCTATTGTATAGAATGTGAAAATTTTTACCTGCTAGCCATAGGAGAAGAAAATTAATATTGTCTGTTTTAATTGACTTAGAAAAACAGAGGAGTTCATAAGTTTTTGAGTTAAGCTTTGCTGTATTACCTGTATTATATTTGTTACCTACACGATCTGAGGAGCAGTAAGCCAGTAAGTTAGAGACTGTACCAAAGATGCTTGGAAGAAACACATGCAGACTTTTTGAAAACATACTCTGAGCCAGGAATATAATCCCAGCACTGTGGGGGGGAAAGGCAGGCATACCAGGAGTTCCAGGCCATCCTTAGCTTTATACAGAGTTGAAGGGTATACTAGGCTATGTGAGATCTTATCTTAAAAAACCCCAAACAACCAAAAAGAAAAGAAAGAGAATCTCTTAACTCCGGCTTCCAGGATTCCCATAGATAAAACTAACTGCAAACATGAACTTTGTATTAAAAAATTGAAACATACTGGGAAATTATCTAGGATTAAGTAGGAGTCATCAAACTTACACTTCTAGTAACTTCATGTAACTTTCAAGTAGAGACCATAAAATGTAGGTGTCTTTAAAAAAGAGTTGAAAACAGTAAAGTGAAAACATTTAAAATGTATTATTTAAAAGACAAAATTTCTGAGAAAAAGGCATAGATATGAAAAATGTAGTCTTAGACTTGCTGCTTAATAGACAGTTTAGAAAGTGTATTGTGCACCCACCACTGAGGTCAGAGTGAGTGAATTGGAAGACAGACCTGATGGAGCCCAGTGGTAGGTGTCTGTCTAGTGTGCCGAGTCCTGACTGTAATCACAGTACCCCAAATTTAATAACAAACTGTAGATTTTTAAATTAAGTGTCTTGGCTTGTTCCTGTCACTCCTGTCCTCAGGAGACTGAGAGGGGAAGATTGTAAGTTTAAGACTAGCTTGAGGTACAATAGTGAATTCCAGGCCAGCCTCAGCCTCAGAAACAGTGAAAGACCAGACAGGAGTGTTGGGGCAGAGGAGAGGGACAGAGAGAGTGTGAAGGGGAGAGGGAGAGGAATTCCAGAATGTAAAGACACTGGTTTTCACACACAACAGAAAGCACAGAGGAACTGGGGACTTGACGTTGTAAAGCACCAGGTGCTAGAGCTTGGATTTGACCCCAGGCAGACTTGCTTCAGAGTGCGGGGTTCAGCAGTTTCTCTGGAAAGATAGATAAAAAATGTATGTCTGGTTGATTTCATGCTTTGGTGCTTCCATGTGTTTATTCACTTGTTAAATCAAGGCGGTTTTACAGGAAAACATATTACTATTCTTTATATGAAGAGTCCAAGGCATACTGAGTTCAAGGCTAACCTGGGCTACATAGTGCCAAGAAACAAGAGAAGCAGGAGTGGGAGGGAGCCTGGGGAGAACACCCAAGACAACAGAAGCACAGGGTTATAAAGCCGCCAGAAGGCTGGACAGCCTCCCCCACACCCCGCTGTTCTCCTTTGTGTTGTACCAGGACCGCTAAAGGAAAAGGATCACTTGTAAGCAAATTTAGGCAAATACTGGCTCTGTAACATGTAATAATTGTAGCCTTTGCAGGAAATGGGAAAATAAGAGAGAGTCACAAAATATTTTATTTACTAATCTTTGTTTTCTGTTTTTAATTACCACTTGAGGAGGAAGAATTAATTTCATACCTCAAATTTTGGTTCATTTATAAAAGAAATGTTTGCTATTAAAAAGAGTTTTTGTTAATTGAATGTATTTTCTAATTCCTTTACTTTATCTGTCTTTATTCACCTCCCCCTTACCTTTCTTTCTTTCTTTTAAAGAATGAAAGTCTTGGCCAAGGTACTTTTACAAAAATTTTTAAAGGTGTAAGAAGAGAAGTTGGAGACTATGGTCAACTGCATGAAACAGAAGTTCTTTTGAAAGTTCTGGAGAAAGCACATAGAAATTATTCGGAGGTGTGTATGCTTATTGGATCCTTCATGTATCTTTTTATACTATATAAAGAAGCTCATTCACAAACACATGAAATGCATGTGTGAGACTTCAAATTATAAAATTTATGCTTTTATTGCACATTTTAACTATGTATAATAATAGGTTTCATTATGACATATTTATACACTTACAGAATGTATTTCAGATATTCAGTTCCTGTTAACCTCTCGGATCCCCTCCCAGTGATCCTCGCTCTCTTCCCACCTAACACGTGTTCTACTTTTATCTCTTGGGATGTGTGTGTATGAGACCAATGCGTTTCTTCAGGGCTCCTTCCAGGAGCATGGATGAGGTTTGTTTGCAGGAATGTCGGCATCTTACCAGGGGCTCCACCATTAAGGAAAGCCTCCCCTATCAACCATTAAAATCCTTAGGGAGTGGTGGGTCTCGAGCTCCTCCCCCTGAAAAAGTAGTGAGGGGCTCATCTTGTGTGTATCTGCTCGGGTAAACGTGGCTGCTTTGAGTTCACGAGTGCAGCATCAGTGTCAGGCCCAGGAGCAAGTGCTGCACACCACCCTTTCTCCTGCTTTCGGTCTTCCTCCTACAGTGATCCTGAGTCTTGTAGGGATAGTGGTTACCTTTCCATTGCTGTGACAAACACCAGAACCAAAAGCAACTTATAGACGTTTGTTTTCACCTGTAATTCCAGGAGGATAGGAGTCCATCATAGCATGGAAATCATGGCATGGTGACAGAAGGGGGAGGCGGCGGAATGACATTTTTCATCCCAGTACAGGTGGGGGTGGGATGAGAACAGGAAGTGTGGGGCAAAGCTATAAACTTTCAAAGATCACCCTGTGAACTCCTTCCTCTAGCAAGGCTCACCTAAAGGCCCCTTAACTTCCCAAATAGCACCACCAAGTAGAGACCAAGTGTTCAGAGACATAACCTTATCGGGACATTTCTTGTTCAGACAATCACAGAGGAGGCTGACAGAGAGGTCTGATTTATGGCTGAGAATTTGAGTCACCTATTTTCAGTATTTTGACCATTTACCAGTTGCTGTGCTCATTGCTGACCACTGCAAAGAGAAGCTTCTTAGACCAAAACTGGCAGCAGCACTAATCTGTGGCAGAACAGTTATTTTCAGGGCATTTGGCTGGGAATATCATGTTCATTTAGCAGTAGCTTCACCACTCAGGCCTCTAACCACGCCCCCCCCCCCGCCCCCAGTCACAAACTTTGGCCAGCTTTACAGCACCAGACGTGACTTTCTCCAGTGAAGCAAGTCTCAAGTCTAATCAGAAAGCAGTTGCTTACCCCCATGAAAACTTGCCGCAGTTGCACCATTAGGCGTTCTTGTCTGGCTGATAGGTATTGTTGCACACAGGATCCATAGCTGAGTAAGACTGTCGATGATAACTTTGCCCTAGGAGCCAGCACTGTGAGGGCTAACTGGCAGAGAGGAAGCTTCCAGCCCAGTTCCAGCATGGTCGATCTGTGTCCTGGGACTAGGCATGTGGCATCTTGTAGTCCAGTGTGGTGCACAACCAATAGCAGAGCCTCAGGCCTCACTGACCAACCGTGTGCAGGAGTAGCCCACCCTCTGGTGCCCACCCTCTGGTGCTGGGACGTTTGCTTAACCATCTGTGGCTTCTGGGAACAGCTTTATCTACATACACAAGATCCCTCTGTTCACACTCTTGGGACTTTTGTTTTATTTTTCTTTTATTAGCTTACAGACTGATTTACTTATGGCTTTTCACACATGATTAGTTTTTATTGACAACCTCCCCCATATCTCTCCTCTCCTCTTCAATCCTTCAATCTTTTCACCTCCAGCATTTCTCCTTCAACTTTTCTATCCGTATCTGTGTCTGTCTGCATTCTGTTATCCCCCTCCCCTTAAAGAACCTTCTCTCATGAGCTCTTTGCTAGTATCTTGGATGCTGAACTCCCATGTAAATTCACATGCATGAAAAGTAGACGGTAGGTAGGATGCACATATGAAAGAGAGCATGTGATAATTGTCTTTGGAACCCCAGTTAGTTACTGTACTTAACACTGTTTTTCTCAGTTCTGTTAAGTTTCCTTCAAACTAATAAGTTCACTTTTCTTTATGATTAAATGATATTTCATTGTATATATGTATTATCTTTTCATTATCCAGTCATCAGTTGATGGGCATCTAGGCTGTTTCCATTTCTTTGCTATTGTGAACATAGCAACAATATCAATGGATGTGTAGGTATAGCTAGTAGGTTATAGAGTCCTTTGAATTTATTCTTAGAAACAGTATAGCTGGGTCATATGGAAGTTCTGTGTTTAGGGGTTGTGTGTGGGGGCATATGTATGCATGTATGTATGTAAGGGTATGTGTGTTTGGAGGTCAGAGGTCAGCATTTGGGTATCTCTGTCTATTGTTCTCCACCTTACTTGTTTTAGGATGTAGTTATTCTTTCACAATTTCATTCATCTATAATGTACTTGACTAGATTGGTGTTCAGGATACCAGGCTCTGTCCTCAGTTTTTTTCCTGTATGTAGAATATTGTCCTCAGCAATAGTCACTGTCTAGGAATAGGCCCACTATGAACATAGAGTAAGAGTCAAACTATAAAACAGTCTCCTTTAAGCACTAATCATTTTAGGAAATAATGGGACATTGATTGTACTGTATGTATAAAATGTTAGTTATTATGGGTGTGAGTGTAAAGAAAAAGAAAAGATAAATACTCTAAGACTAGAGGATGGTACTGGGAGAGGAAGAAGAGGAGAGAGATTGGAATGGGAATAGAAATAGAAAAGGAGGGGGAAGGGCATTTTGGCAAAAGGTAGACGGCAAAGAGTGGTAATGATGCTAGAGAAGGTCCTGTCTCCCAGGAGGCTGAGGCACACAGGTCTACAAACCAAACCAGACTGGGGTCTTTGAGAGAAGACAAAGTAAGGGTACGGGGAAAAATCAGTGCAGAGCAAGGACGAGGTAGCCTGCTAAATGACATTGGATAGTAAACAAAAGTGACCAGACATAGAAAGAGCTGGATGGAAAGAGACAGTATGAAATTGACTGGTCTCGTGTTGCCTTCCTTCTGGAGTCTCTAGAGTTCCTTCACCAGCTCTTGAGTTCTATCAAAGTTGTTACTTTTCTTAAAGGAACATCTATGGCTGCATGATTAAACTATAGAAGATTCTAGGACTTTAATTTTTTCTGTAAAATTTATCCTTAGGGTTTGTTTATTTATTTTTTAGTTTACTTGTTTTTACTTTATGTGCATGGGTGTTTTGCCTGCATGTATGTCTGTGCACCATGAGTACCTGTGGAGGTCAGAAGAGGGTATGGGATCCCTTGAAACTGGAATTACAGATGGTTATTAGTGGCCATGTGGGTGCTGGGAACAAACCCAGGTCCTCTGGAAGACCAGTGCTCCTAACCACGAGGCCATCATCCCAGCCTAAAAGTAACAGGATTTACAAATAACTCACTAATGCACTCATTATTTTCAGTGTTGTGTTATAGGTACTATTAAATCTTTACATATACAGAGGCTGCTCCCTTTAAACATAACCACTCAGAGCTTTATAGATTCCTCCACAATTTCACCTGCTTAAGAATAAGTTTGAAGCCAGACGTGGTGGCACACACCTTTAATCCCAGTACTTGGGAGGCAGGTGGATCTTTGTGAGTTCTAGTCCAGCCTGGTCTACAAAAAAGGTTCCAGGACAGCCAGGTCTACACAGAGAAACCCTGTCTCAAAAAATAAATAACTGAGTATTTAAAAAGAGTAAGTTTGAAAGGCACTGTACTAAAACTTGTAATGTCCATGTGAGAGTAAGACTAAGTCAGTGTCTTTCTGAATTACGCACAGCAGTGGCCGTCACTGAACAGAACCCTCACATTTCTTGTCTCCTCCCCGCAGTCTTTCTTTGAAGCGGCAAGCATGATGAGTCAGCTTTCTCACAAGCACTTGGTCCTCAACTACGGAGTGTGTGTCTGTGGAGAGGAGAGTAAGTCCAGCCGCTGATTCCCTTGTTGGTGCCGTGCCTGCCTCAGAGAGTCACTGTTTAGGACTAACTACAGCGGGGGCCATTACAGCCATGGACTTACAAATGCCGTTGAACTTGAAAGCACTGTGGCCTGTTCGGTTATATCTTGTGAAAAAGGAAACTGGTGTTAGAGCTAAACTGCTGACTAGAGTTACTATGTCTTGTTATAATGACATATGATGATGGGAGGAGTATTACAGTAAACAAACAACAATACAGATCGTGGGTGACTCGTGTAACTGGGGCAACTGGCCCTTTTCAGTACAAGCTTATTTGTAGTTATGAAAACAAAGCAGAGAAATGGCAGATTGAATTATTAATGAAACTGATTGAAGTGACTGAATATTGGCACTAGGTGTGTTCTCCAGTATATTTACATTGTATAAAATATACTATGTTATATATACAATTATGTGTTAGGTATAAATTGTTTGGAGTCCTACCTCTTACTGTTGTGAATAAGCTAGAAACAAAAGTGTAATGATGTATATCCATTAAGTTTCCTTTAAATTACTACAGTTTACTTAATTTAATTTATTCACATATTGTAGCCACAAATAACACAAATATTTTGAAATTTTTAATTGAACATTTTAATTGGATATATACTTGAGCTTTATTATTACCTATATTTTAATGCAGACATTTTGGTTCAAGAGTTTGTAAAATTTGGATCACTGGATACATACCTGAAAAAAAACAAAAATTCCCTAAATATATTATGGAAACTTGGAGTGGCTAAACAGTTGGCATGGGCCATGCATTTTCTAGTAAGTAATTGCTGTGTTCTCTTTTAAAAAACTAAAACTTGCTGTTTTATTTCATGAAAGTAATATACTTATTTCAACCTGACAACCAGAAATAAATCTTGGAATGAGTGCCAAGTCATTCAAAATAATGTTAGGCGTTGAAAGGTACTGTTACAGACGTATGTAGGTAGGAAATCAGCTTTGAAAGACAGTGCTGTTACTCCACAATCTCTTGGGACTGTCACAGGCACCCAGGTTTTATATCCCCTGTGGCGTTCTGCATTCAGTACAGTAGCTGCACCATAAGCAGCTGCTGTCCCAGCTGGCAGCTGCAGCCCTGCAGCCACCAGCAGCGGTTCTGCCGCACAGGCCGCAGCCAGGCTGGCATGCTGTTCCCTCGGGCACCAACTCTAGCTTTATCTACATTTCTATCCCTCTATAGAACTCGGGGTTCAAAGGTTGAGGTGAAATTCGGCTTGCTCAGAGGCTGAATAGCAAACAGCTGATCTTCTCTCCTTGCTTGTGTCTCCCAAAAAACCCCCGAGTTCTCTGCTCAGCCCCACTTAAGAACCCTCGCTACACTTAGCTCCTCCCCACCACTTCCTGTCAGCCGGTTGCTGACTCAGCCTCCTGACCCCAGGTTAATTTTATTTCATCAAACCAATATGACACGTCTTTGCATTGTTAACAAAAGCAGCAGAAACAAATGTAACACACCTTTACACAGTTAAAATAATATCCCACAACACACCTGGGTTTAGAAAATTTAACCAAAAATTTATAGAATCCTATCATCCTGCTGTGATAGCAGAAGACACCTTGTGGTGTTTGTGGGCAGTTGAATAGCATTCAGTGAGAAAGTAGTGTTGACAGAGGTGCAGACCACCAGAGTGCCCACCTGTCATTAGTATACATTTATTGAACTAGAGTAGTCTTTCCTAATGCCAGTTACCACCTAGAAATGCTTATCATTTGTAATCTCTCCTTTGAAAAGTAATGCTCATTTCAGTGTGGGCATAAATTATTGTATCAGTAATAGTAAGAAACTGAAGACTTCCTTTTCTTGTCTCAAAGTATGCCTTCAAACTAGTAGTTACTCTGTTGTTTTTTGTCTTCTTTAAATCTAAGTTGTAGCTTTGGGCATATTATATGCACACACATTTGTGTATTGGTATTTGAGTGTATGTGCATTTAACTTTAATAGGAAGAAAAATCTCTTATTCATGGGAATGTGTGTGCCAAAAATATCCTGCTTATCAGAGAAGAAGACAGGAAAACAGGGAATCCGCCTTTCATCAAACTTAGCGATCCTGGCATTAGCATTACGGTTCTACCAAAGGACAGTAAGTTCTCTACTGACTGCATTTGGCTTTCTTACATTTTATTTGGGTGGTACCATAAAAATCATATTGCTAATTTTCCTTTAATTCTAGTTTAATAGTGTTCTTGCTTACTAATGACATTTAGCTACTACTTGTAGTAATTTAAATTAAGTTACAACTAAATTGTGACCATGTTCATTTCTTCTTTTGTATAAGCATGTCACCACAGACTATGAAATTATTGTTTTGTGCATGTGTGTGTATGGGGGCATGCCTATGCCAGAACACGTGTGGAAATCAGAAGGTAGCTAGTGGGAGTTGGTCATATAAGTCCTCAGGATTGAACCCTGCTCCTTGAACTTGGCTGCAGGTACCTTTATCCACCTAAGCCACATTGCTGGCTGTATATTTACTGATTTTCTTCCTGCATTTGTGCATTGGTGTACAATATTCTGGTTTAGCCAGTGCTACTTAACTTTGATGGCTGACTTTGAAGTAAGGATAATGATAATAGGAGAGTAGTGTAGAGAAGAAAGTCTTACAGGGTTTTTAGATCTGGCATTTGAGGAAATTGATCTTTTTGGATGAGAAGTTAAAATATTAACAACAAAAAAAAACTTCTCTATGGTAAAGGAGAGAGGAACTAATGAACTCTTTAATCTCCTTGCTATGTAGAAAAGTACCCATATTGTTTTACCAAAAGGTATAATATTGTCCTCATTCTCTGTGTCCGAATTCCAGAAGGGAGAGTTACCCTGTTGCTTCCTTTCTCAGATATGTTCTTTGTCATGGAGTCGAGGACTACAGAAGCTTTACTTGGGGAGCTCCATGAATGAACATTACCCAGTCTGTCAGTTCCATGCTAAGACTATCTTGGTGTAATTAAATCACTTGTCTGCTATTATAATGCCTGTTGGGCCTTGTCATAGTGGCCTCTGCCAATCAATGATGTAACATTACTTATATGCTGTAAATATTTTTTAATTAAACATTAAATAAAAAATGTATATATTTCTTCCTGTGAGAGGGAAACAGAACTAATGGGAAGGTAATGAAAATGGTATGCCAGCTGAGACATTTTGGTTTAATAGAAAGAAGTTTAGTTGATCCAAACTTCATTACACAGGATACTAAGTCCAACAATGCTGTTAAAAAATGTGTAACCATGGGAAAATGACTTAGTCTTTGTGGATCTTAATTTTTAAAGTTGGTTACTGAAGTAGGATTTCAAGGATCATCCTGCTCTTAAGCTTAGCAAACATGAGCCAGACCAGGCCTCTACAACCATGAAAGACTTAATCATTCAAATAAGTATGAAAACTATTCACATATAAAACAATGATTTGCGGAGCGTATTTAACTATAGTTGTTCCTGTTGTTTAAAAGTTCTCCAGGAGAGAATACCTTGGGTACCACCTGAATGCATTGAAAATCCTAAAAACCTAAATCTGGCAACAGACAAATGGAGTTTTGGTACCACTCTGTGGGAAATCTGCAGTGGAGGAGACAGGCCTCTGAGTGCTCTGGATTCTCAAAGAGTAAGTTCATACAGACTGGAAGTACAGCCTGATTCTCCAGGTTGCTTTCACATGGTGTGACATTTCGTAGCCCACCTCATTGTGAAAAGGTCAATAACAGTGCTCTAGAACTCATTCTTAGCATTTGGTTCTCTAATTATAGAAGCTGCAGTTTTATGAGGATAAGCATCAGCTTCCTGCACCTAAATGGACAGAATTAGCAAACCTTATAAACAATTGCATGGATTATGAGCCAGATTTCAGGCCTGCCTTCAGAGCAGTCATCCGGGACCTTAACAGCCTGTTTACCCCAGGTTGGTACTGATGGGGCCATCTCATTGTCACTGTCTCTCTACCTCTGTTGCTTTCACTGGATACTCTGTAATTTTGTAACCTCAGCAAAGAATGCTTTGTCTTCCGGGCCTTTTCCTTTCTTACATTCCTGTGAGTCCTTGTGCTGTATACATGTTCCACTTGACTGGGGAGTCTTTATTTTTTAAAAAGATCTTTTCACCTTCCATAACCTAATTTTATTTACTTGTTTATTTGTTTGAACAAGAAAACTTAACCACAAAATTTATTGTCTGTGTATGTCAATGTGAGTTTTAGAATCCAGTCTACATTTAATTTGTCAGTTTCGTGAGAAGCAGGCTTATTTGATTACATTTGTTATTTGGCTGCACAGAGTTTTTAACAACGCCCCTTTTGGTTTTCCTAGTTCCCACCTATTTTATAACATGAGATAGATTTATTTCGTCTGTCCTCCCTCCTGTAGAATGCTGAGGTAAATGTATGCCTGTCCCATAGTTAGTCAGCACACCTTTCTCCCTGCAATCACTGGAATAGAATCTCACTTCGTGAATACTGAAACCAACTATTCTGAAGTATTTTTCCTCTTGAAAATCTATCTTGAAAGTCTGGGCAATAACTAAAGGCTCCAATTAATATAATTTAAGTAATTTTGAGTTGTGTTACTTAGTATTCCAAATCCATTCTGCTTCTTAGCTTGAATACCTATCAGTTTTAGGCAGAGAATGTATTTGTCACCTCACTGTAGTGTCGTTCTCTATTCCTCCAGATTATGAACTACTAACAGAAAACGACATGCTGCCAAACGTGAGAATAGGTGCCCTAGGATTTTCTGGTGCTTTTGAAGACAGAGACCCTACACAGTTTGAAGAGAGACACTTGAAATTTCTGCAACAACTTGGCAAGGTAAACTGTCCTAAGTTTTCAAATAGAATATAATCATATATCCTTTTATTTGGGAACAAGAAAGCATTGGGTTAGAGCTGCTCAATTCACTTTCCATAAAAGTGTTAAGGGGTGTTTGTAGACAAAAGGCTTAAGTTGGATGTTTGAGAATATTTCTGTTGAATAGACGCTTTACTGAAGAATACCTGAGGTCCTTTAGCATAGAGTGCACAGTCAACATCTTGTAATAGGATCGTTGGTAAGCTAAGGAGTACTTCCCAGACGGATGTATTCGGGTCTCTTGCCTGGAGGGGGAGTTGGTAGTTCATAGTAAGTTAGTGCAATAGAGAAGGGAACACAGTGTTCTCTCTGCCTTTCCAACTTGGTCTTGGGAGAAATAACCTGATTGTTTACAGCCTAGGACCTTGAATTACCATGTTCATTAACAGAGATTCCATTAAAAGGTTGCACAGTCACATATAGCGTAGATAACAATCAAGATGAAAAAGACTCCATGATAAGCACGCACAATTGTAGTGGCAAGTTCTCTTGTTTACAGGGATCTATACCATATCTCATTATGAACTGGATTTTGGCACAGATACAACATGAAGGCCTCACTAAGACTTGGACTTATATTAGAAGTTCCAATTGAATTTCTAAAAACTAAACATTGATAGTTATATTAAAATTAGCCTAATGATATTAATAACTGTTGTTCCTTTTTATGTGGAATACTCTTGGGAATATTTGAAGGAATATAGCAATTGAGGGGAAAAAAGTCTAGGTAGTGGGAATGTTCATTATCTATTGATATGAAGCAAATTACCCTAAAACTTGCCAGTTTCTTTAAATTGGGGTCTGGGGACAGTTTACTTGGGTTGCTTTGGATCAAGATATCCCTCTGAAGTCTTGACTAGAAGATCTCTTTCCTAGCTCACTAACATGGCTATTGCCAGGTCTCCTTCCAAGCTTACCTGGACCTTTCTACAGGGCTGACTTACAAAGTAGTAGCTGAGAGCATGCATCCAAGGTGGAAGCCATGTTTTTATAACATAATCCCATATAATGTTTCATTACTTTTGCAATATTGATCATTTCTTGGTAATATTACAGTATATGTCCAAAATTTCTTAGATCATAGAATCCTTTCCATTCCCTCTTCCTCTATTACCTATTGACATATCATAGAAAGTATTCTTTGCAAAGTTTAAGAAATTATACTTTAAATATGAAAATAACTTCTTCATTTTACAATGATAAAAAATCAAGTGTAGGAAATTCAAAGACCTTGTCTAGTTACATGGCGAGATAGGAGCAGCTGTGAGATAAGAGCTTGACTCCATGCTCTTTCTGCTATCATACATGTGTGTTTGCTTTGTGTGAATGCGCTTCGGTTACATCATCGTCTATAATCTTTTTTCAGATCATATCCCATGAAGCTAAAAAGCATACCTTTTATTCCCAGAGATTTGGCTGTGGTAACATAATAAAGAACCATTTATGAAAAAGGGAAAAGTTAGTATGACTCCTTCCTGCCCTTCTGTTGAATCTATTTGAATATTGTTTGTTATATATAAATATTTTATGACCAGAACTACTAGCCATTGAATTACTGAATATAGTTAGTGGGAACAGAATAATGAAAACCTTAAAATGATTTTACCTGTGATTCTGAACAAACTGACTTTTCAAGTCCTCAAATACAGTTTTTAAGGGATATTATAATCTCCCTTAAAGAATTCTCTTGGTAATATGTAACACTTTGGGGGGGAGGGAATCCTATTTATTTGAAGTTAAAGAAATCTAGTAAAATTTTCTTAGCTTCAGATGCTAATGGTATCTTCAGCTAACATCCATCCTCCCTCTCTCCTTCCCTTTATTTTACCATCCTGGGGATTAAACTTAGGGTCTCACATGTGCTAGGCAAATACTCTACCACCAAGTTATACCCTAACTCCTTTTTATTTTGAGACAAGGTCCTGCTTAGTTGTGTGTGCTAGCCTTGAACCTACAATCCTCCTGCCTCAACCTTCTGAGAATCTGTGATCAGAGTGTGCAGCCCCTCACTGACCTGGATTTCCTTTTATGCTTCCATCTCTTCTAAGTTGATGAAGAGCGTGGATGTGGGAGCATTTGTGTGGTTAAGGCCTTCTGTGTTAATTAACTTGATTGTAGTGAACGTTTTATAACTCTGTGTGTGTGTGTGTGTGTGTGTGTGTGTATTTAATTATCACTTTATTTATTTATTTGGAGCTGAGGATTGAACCCAGGGCCTTGTGCTTGCTAGGCAAGTGCTCTACCACTGAGCTAAATCCCCAACCCCTTAATTATCACTTTATACACCATGCATGCATATTTTGTTTAATAATTACACTATAATAACCTGAAAATGAAAAACAACTTATTTCTATTTCCTAGGTAGAATCTCAGTGTTTCAAATTTGAAAATTCAAAGTGTAAGACCATAGGTAGCTATTAGTGTAGTTAGAGTTTTCCTGCCTTGCCCACAGTCAGGTCAAATCCTTGTCACCCGCTGGTCCCACAGCCGATCAGACCCAACCAAGTCAACACAGAGACTTATATTGCTTACAAACTGTATGGCTGTGGCAGGCTTCTTGCTAACTGTTCTTATAGCTTAAATTAATCCATTTCCATAAATCTATACCTTGCCACGTGGCTCGTGGCTTACCAGCATCTTCACATGCTGCTTGTCATGGTGGTGGCTGGCAGTGACTCCTCCCACCTTCCTGTTCTCTCAATTCTCCTCTCTGTTAGTCCCGCCTATACACTTCCTGCCTGGCCACTGGCCAATCAGTGTTTTATTTATTAACCAATCAGAGCATTTGACATACAGACCATCCCACAGCATATTAGGGTCACACCCTTTCAAGCCTGTGGAAGAAAGTTTAAAGGGCACGTTAGGAATCAGACAGCCTTGGAAGGGTCTTAATTACTTACGCATTTTGAGTTTTTCCGAAATCATGTGGTTTTGATATTACACAAATATTAGAGCTCCTTTTGTGTGCCACGTACTTCACTGGCTCTTAGAATAGTGAGAAGAGGTGGTCAGCAAACAGAATACAGAGAAGGGTGAGGAGTATATATTCATCCCATTTATACCTCAGTGATCATAGGCTCTTAAGATTCTTTATAGGACACAAAGTGGGAACAGATGTCAGAATTGTAATTATTTGTGCTTGTGATCTGTTTGGTTATTTTTGGGATGTCAACTAGTGTTGAAATTGTTCAGATCTTGTGTAGGCAGCCATATGGTTGAGATTTCACAGGTGTGCAGCTTCCCTGTCACGGCTAGAAGTCACAGTCTCAGACCAGACTTCCTGGTCTCCTGGCTGTCTCTCATGGACACCTCTCCCCTGTGTTCTCTGGGCCATGGCTGCAGGAGTGGTGTTGTGAATATGTCAGTTAGGGATGGGCACCCACAGTGGGGTGTCTTGGTTTTGACATTTGTGGCCTCCCATAATGGTCTCCTGGTGCTGCACAAAGAAGCTTCTTTGATGAGGGTTAGAGCTGTACTTCCCAGGCTGGGCTAGCAGAGGACGTGCCAGCTGGGCCAGGCCTGGAGGACAGCTACGGCATGGGGAGCAGTGGGATAAGGTGCAATGCCTCCTACATAAAGAGAGAGTGCATTTCTTTAAACACTGCTCATTTTTCTTTAATGTAGGAATATCACCTAAGCCATTCTTTCTTAAATGTATTTAACTTTATTTTATGTGCATTGGCATCAGACCCACTAGAACTGGAGTTAGAGGCAGTTGTGAGCTGCCATGTGGGTGCTGGGAATTGAACCCAGGTCCTCTGGAAGAGTAGCCACTGCTCTTAACTGCTGAGCCATCTCTTAGGCTTAAGTCAAGCAGATTCTTTATTAGTTTGTATTTGTCTGTATAATGAAAGACTGTGTTCTGGCTGGATGAACATAACAAACATTTTTTTCTTCACAGTTCTAGGGGCTGAAAAGTCCAGGGTCAGAGTTCTGGCAGGATTTGGTTTAGAGTGAGGGCTCTGCCTGGCTTCAGATGGAGGCTTTTAGAGAGGGAAACTTCTGGAGTTATTCTTGTTCTTATAAGGGTGCCACCCTTGTGACCATTTAATCTTATCACCCTGTATAAGGCTACTCCAAGTACAATCATATTAGGAATTAGGCCTCCATTGTGTAAATTGGTGTGTGTGGGGTTACACATACTCAGTCCATAGCAATATGGATACCAGTCACTGATAGCAATATCAAGGGGCATTGAGATAAAGGAAAAGTATAATTCAGTCTATAATTTTTCAGTCTATAATTCATCTCAAAGAAGTTGTTTATAGATATACTACCCAGTTTTTAAAATAATACTTCCATTTCTTGCTCCGAAAGTTGTCTAACATAAACTGAGAATTCTTTGTATTAATTCTAGCTGCCAAGTACTTCCTGTATATTTAGCAGTCAGTGGTAGTTGTCTTGAAGACGTTTGGCTTCCATCCTAATGTCACGTGTTGTCTAGGGTAACTTTGGGAGTGTGGAGATGTGCCGCTATGACCCTCTGCAGGACAACACTGGGGAGGTGGTGGCTGTTAAAAAACTCCAGCACAGCACTGAAGAGCATCTCAGAGACTTCGAAAGGGAGATTGAGATCCTGAAATCCTTGCAGCATGACAACATCGTAAAGTACAAGGGCGTGTGCTACAGTGCTGGTATGTTCCCATGGAAACCTGTCTCAACTTCACAGTAGGTCTTTGACAGCCTGGGAGTGGAAACATACCGTTGTCTAAAGATTTGTCAGTATGCAGAGAAAGATGTGTGGGGATTGTGAAGGAAATCATGGACTATAACTACACCAGTGTTTTGGCTGGTTGGTTAATCACCCTTCTTACCACTTCCTGAAAAATGTGTTAACTTTTTTAAAACAAAATTAACTTCCTTATGTAGTCTATTAAGATGTTTCTGTATTAGATACTTGTTATAATTTAAAAAAATCATTATCAACTTATTTGAATTTACATAAATAATTAAAAGAGGTTAAAGGATAAATATTTTAATGCTTCTTTCAAAAAATTTTGGATTGAAAAGCCTGTATTCTTAAATACTATATCACCTTTAATTTGTAATAAAGTTTTATCATCATGGACCCAGATTTTGTATATACTTAAATCATTTACATGCATTTTTTCCTAGTATTTAATCAGTAAAATATAGCATGGTAAAACATCATGTTCCTTTTGTATATTAAAAGGTCGGCGCAACCTAAGATTAATTATGGAATATTTGCCATATGGAAGTTTACGAGACTATCTCCAAAAACATAAAGAACGGATAGATCACAAAAAACTTCTGCAGTACACGTCTCAGATATGCAAGGTACCAACATCCTAAATGTCTGCTGTGGATGAGATAAACGTGGTGAACTAACTCAAAAGTCATCCAGACTGTCATTAACTAATAAAGAGAACTTGTAGAATACAGTTATGTAAATTATGTTCACACAACTACTGAAAGAAAAACGTATTTTATCCACAGGGCATGGAATATCTCGGTACCAAAAGGTATATCCACAGGGATCTGGCAACAAGGAATATACTGGTGGAAAATGAGAACAGAGTTAAAATAGGAGATTTTGGATTAACTAAAGTCTTGCCACAGGACAAAGAATACTACAAGGTAAAAGAACCAGGCGAAAGTCCCATATTCTGGTGAGTAGGCATTTTTCAGTATAATAAAGTGAAATTTTAGAGAACTTGCTTCAAATGTTTTTACTGTTACTTAATATATAATATTTAATAGCATTCAGTTTAGCACTGCTATTTATCATATGCTTTGTATTGAGCTAACTGTGTTCATGTATTATCTCAAATAATCTTTCTTAAAAAACTGCAGGTAGTTGTGAGCTTCCTGATGTGGGTGCTGGGAATTAAACTTAGGTCATCTGAAAGAGCAGTATGTGTTCTCAACTACTGAGCCATCCCTCCAACCTCTCAGGAATCCTTATTACAATCCATGGAAAATATCTATTGTGATTATTATAGATCCAACAGTCCTAGCCTGAAAACCCAAAATCCAGTGCACTAAATCATGAAACATCTTAGGCACTGAGTGGTACTCAGAGCTTCAGGTCTGGAGTCGGGAAGCTTAGCTGACAGACATTTATGTAAGTAAATGTCCCAGGATCTGAAACCTGAAGCACTTCTGATCTCAAACATTTCTTAGAAGATCTACCTGGAGCTCCATTTGAAGCAGGAGGGGACTTTAATTGTAAATGTAAGTTAAATAAACTTACCCAACGTGTCAAGACTAATAAATTATAGCACTCGGATTCAAGCTCAGTTTGATCCTTGCATTTATACATTTAAACTTTCTAAACTATGATAACGTTATAATCTGGCATTAATTAAATACTGGATTTATAAATTTGGAGTTAGAATTTTTGATTTTTAATTAAAATTTTCAGGAACATTCATAATTCATTTTACTTATTATATTTTAACATATATTAATTAAAACATAAAAATAGATTTTGTAACATTTTTCATACATTCATGGAATATATTTCAATTACCTTTACTCTCTTTTGCCTCACTCTCCTTCCCATTGATCTCCTTCCTATTCTCAACTAGCTCTCATTCTGGTGACTCAGGAAGTTTAATTATGCTTTGCTTACAAGGCGCATAGGCAAGGGTTTGTACTTCCCACAGCTACACCACTTAAGAAAACATCTCTTTTAGATATTTGGAATCATGGACTGAATATAAATATGAAGGGGTGGGACCATAACCCCCCCTCTCTTCTAATGGTGGTAGGCCCAGTTTTATGCATGTAATCACAGCTGCTGTGAGTTCAAGAGAATGACAACCACTGCTGACCACTGTAGACAGGAGCTTCGTAGACTAGCGCTGACAGCAGCCCTTGTGGATACACATAAACACCATTATTTAGAAGGTAATTTAGTGGGCACATCAGGTCCATCCCTCAAAACAACGGCAGCAGCTTCCCCAGTAGTGCCTGGGACTTCCTGAGCCAAGGACTTACTGGGTTTCCACTAGACCATACATGAATTCCCTCCTTGGACCATGCCTCAAATCCAGTTAGAAAGGAGTCAGTTGTTCCCATATGGAGCTGCCACTATTGCACTAGTAAACGTATTTCGTCTGACTGATGAGTATTGTTGCCCACAGGATATGACGATTCTCCACAATAACCTGTGTAACACTTTACGGTACTATGAGGACTGGCCAGCAGTAGAGTTCTAGTTTGATTTCTCTGTTCTGTGAGCACCATGTCTTCAGTAGGAAGATCTTAACATCATGTTCTGCATACCTTGTTTTTCATGTGTTCAATAGATATCATTGGTTCCATTGAAATGTACCTTGGTGAAAGTTTTGTGGTTTGTTTGTTTGGGTTGGGTTGGGTTTTTTTGGAAGGTGGGGGTGGAATGGGGGATGGGAGGGGTGTTGTTTTTGAGACTGGGTCTCATTGTATCCTTGGCTGGCCTAGAACTTGATATGTAGACTACACAGGTTTCAAACTCACAGAGATCTGCCTGTCTGCCTCTGGAGTTTCTGGATTAAAGGTGTGCGCCACCACCCTGGCTGATGCAGAGTTTCAAATGTGTTAATTTAGGATGCCTTTTTGTCCTCTAGGAATGCCACAGTGAACTTGTTTTGGTTTCATATGTGTTTCCAATAGACTTTCTGGTTTATTTCTCCGCTGAAGTAATACTATTAAAGTAGTGTTGTTTGAATTAAATATTAAAGGATGGTGTTTAAAAATTTTTTATTAAATATAATTTATTTTGATGTCTGACCTGAAATTTAAAAAGAATAATATAAAAAATACAACTGTCAATTTATAAATATTTTCTAAGATTCATCAAGTTATCCATATGTCCTGGTTATGTTTATTTAATGCTTTAAAATCACTTCTCATCCAAGTTACTGTAAACTGTTAGTTCAGAAAGAACCGTAGTTTAAAAAATTTGAAATAAATTGTTTCACATAAGAGTAAGTTATAATGGCATTATGAGTGTGTTTTAAAGGAAGAGTTTTTTTTCCTGTATTTTAGAGATATGGCAGTGTATTCAGCAGTAGTTACAGTTAAAACATGATCATGTCAGGGATTCACTTCACTACAAGATACAGGCATATAGGTGAGGGCTTTTTTAATAGGACTCTGGTTACTCAGGAAACAGAGGCAATCATTGACAGTTGAGACTTGATGAAATTAAAAGGCTTCTGTATGGGAAGGAAATAATCAAGTGGAAAGGCAGCCTACAGAACAGAAGGAAATCTTTGCCAGCTGTACATCTGACAGAGAATTGATTCTGGAATGTACAGAAGACTAACACACTAACCACTACGGAAACAAACAACCCCCTCTTAATCCTCACAAGGGATATCGGGTGACTGACAGGTCACAGACTAGGTGGAGTAGTGGAGCCAGAAAGACATAGAGCCCTCCCTGACTCGAATGTGTCCTTTCTGGAGGGAGGGGCATTTCAGAAATGATTAGGAAGGGTTGGTGATTTAGCTCAGTGGTAGATCAGCCCTGGGTTCATCTACAGTTCCACTTCCCCAGAAAAGACTGGGCTATGATTATGCCTTCCTTGGGAATGAGATTAAGGCCGTTATAAAAGAAACATGAAATACCCAGAGGTCCAGTGTTCTATTAGAGAGTCAATGTGAACTGAGAAACCCCATGCACCGCACTATATAACTTCAGGCAGTGTTCAGTAGACACTGTGTAGGGTGGGAAATGAGAGCTTTCTCATGGCGAGTTCTTATTTTAGACAGAACTTCTGCTTCTGATCTAGAAGAGCAGTTCTGTGTGGGGTCCCTGCAAGCTTCTCTTTGAAGGCAAAACATTTCATAATGATACTAAGATTATTTGCCCATTCGGATTTTTTATTTTTTATTAGGATCTATCAGAATTTTCCAAGGGTACAAAGTACTTTTCTATTTAACCAGTCATTAAGGAAACTTGCACATATTTAAACCTGTCAGTTTGGTCAGCAAGCCCTCAGATCTGCTTGTCTTTGCCCCTCAGCACTTGGGTTATAGGCTGCTATCCCTGGTGTTTTCTATGAGTGCTGGGGATCTGAACTCAGGTCCTCATGCCTTTTACAGGAACTAGTTTATCCACCAAGTTCACCTGCAACCCCAAGAAGTATATTAATGTTGTAAAATACTATTTTTTAAAACTAGTAGTAGTGGGCCAGTGAGATGGCTCAGCTGGTAGAGGTGCCTTAAATTCATCCCCCAAATCCATGTAAAAACTGGAAGCAGAGAACAGAGTCTTCAGAGTTGTCTTTTGACCTCCATAGGCACGCCATGACCCAGACCCCATCCCATCATTCACTCCTACACAATAATAGATTAAAGATACTGGTGTAGTATACACGAGGCCCTGTGCTTAATCCATTCCACCAAAATCCAAAACAGAGCAGAGAGCTAAATGTCTCAACACGTGCCTCCGCAGTCATTGTGAAGCCAGTGAACCAGGCTGCAAAGCCCTTCCTTCTCTGATGTCTTTTCCCTGATTTTTGAACACTCACTTGCATGCCTTATTTTTCTCTCAGTCACAGTAAAAGCCACCAAACAATACAACCTTTGGGAACTGTTTTCCTGAGTATGTGGAGAGAGAATGAGGGCAGTCAAGATAAGCCTAAAATGATCCGTGTCTTATATAACTAAGTTCTATGAAAATAAGATACATTATTCATCATTACATATCATTAACTGTTCTTACACGGAGCAAGGTAGAATCTGGGCAGGAGAGTCACTAAGCCTATTCCATAGTACCTTAATGTCACTCTCCAGGAAGGATTCCCCAGGGCTTCACTATCTCCTAAAAGCTCCCCTCTTACTGATAGGACATTGACCATTAAGTTTTAATACCTCAATTTTGGAGAGGACACAGTCAAGCCCTAGCAAGCAGATTTCTGATTTCAGATTTCTGGATCTGAAAGAAATCATGTGCAGTTTTATCTGTAGGAGTTAGACATAATTTTCAAAACAAAGCTTGGTTTTTTTTAAAAGAAATCTTTGTCCTCCCTAATGCTTTGATTATCAAAATGCTGTTTTGCTTTAATCTTTTAGCATGTTCCAGCATGTTTAGGGGTTGGTACTAAGAAGAGCTGGAGGAAAAATGCTTCTACTTCAATATTTTAAAGAAGTGGTGAAGCAGGGCTTTGAACCCACAGAGTGTACTCACTCATAAGTGGATTCTAGATATAAAGCAAAGAACAATCAGACTGCAACCCACAGAACCAGGGAGGCTACATAGCAGGGGGGACCCTAGGATGACTGTGGCTTAAAATAAGTTTTGGTTTTACTCAAAAATAAATAAAGAAATAAAGAAATTGAAAAAAAAAAAAAGAAAAGAACCTCAGGGCCCAGCGTTTTTGTGGTGACTGCTTTCATAGGCACTGTCTGCCTGGTATGAACAAAATCCCAGAAGAAAGCACATACCCAAATAAGTACAGTGCTTGTGTAAATAGCATGGGAAGCCACCCCGTGCTCCTGAAATTTAAGTTCCTGGTACCCGCCAAGAGTCAGCATTGCAAAGGAGCCCTCTGTTTGATGAGTTTGTCACCCTGGGTGATGTTTGTCATCATTTGTTTGTCTTTCCCCCTCAACTCATCTTTTTTTGTTTTGTTTTGTTTTGTTTTTTGTTTTGTTTTTTTTTTTTTTTTGTTTTTTGAGACAGGGTTTCTCTGTGTAGCTTTGCGCCTTTCCTGGAGCTCACTTGGTAGCCCAGGCTGGCCTCGATCTCACAGAGATCCGCCTGGCTCTGCCTCCCAAGTGCTGGGATTAAAGGCGTGCGCCACCACCGCCCGGCCTCAACTCATCTTTTAAATGATTTCCATTTATTGCAGGTATGCTCCAGAATCGCTGACAGAGAGCAAGTTTTCTGTGGCCTCCGATGTGTGGAGCTTTGGCGTGGTTCTGTACGAACTTTTCACATACATTGAGAAGAGTAAAAGTCCACCAGTGGTCAGTGTGCTTTTTAATGGTTTAACCCCTCCCCAGGCCCTTTGTTTTAAGCACAAGAAAGGCCTTATGCAAAGAAGAGTAACACACCTAGGCCCGTTTTAGAATCCCTTTTGTTTATTTGGAGACAATATCCAACAGTACCCAACAAAATAACCATAAACTTACTAAATTCGGAGTAGTCTCTTGGCCATGTCTGTGACTGTAACAAAATACATGGCACTGAGCACGTCATAAAGAAAAGGGCTTATTTAGCCCACAGTTATTGAAAGGACAGTATTGAGCCGAGGACCCTTTGGGTTCATCCCAGCATGGCAGTAAGCAGAACGGGGACAAAAAAGATCGCCTGCCAAGGCTGGAGACCAGAGCCAGGAGGGCCAGGATTCCTCTTCCTGTGAAGCAGCTTGTTCTCACAGGAACTAGAATGCTCAGGGAGACTGTCGTGGTCTCTTAAAGAGCCCACCATCCCAGCACTGGCAGACCAGGCCTCCAGGACGCCTTTTCATGGCATTTTAAAGTATACTGAATATGTGCATTTACTCTAGCAAAACAAAAATTACAACACTTAAACTTTTGGAAGTAACTTGTACTGTTCATTATAAGTTTCTTTCAATATATGGAAGTATGAAAAAATAAAATAATTTTAATGAAATTACTCAGAACGATTTTAATATGTGACATTTTCTTTCAGACTTATTTTGTATAAAAAATGGAACTTTACAAAGAAATCTGTTGTTAAATTTATAAGCTTCTAAAGTTGAATTTTATAAGTGTCTTGTGTAGTTTGCTATCCTGCTAATTACTGCATTGTGTGTATTTATTTCACTTTATCAGTAATTACTTACTGCAAGTATGACTTTAATTGCCCAGTAGCATTCTGTCATATAGCTGTGTATTTCTGGATAATCACTTACTGTTTTATACATAAATGTGTAGTTTTACTTCTGGCTATCATGTAAGAAGAAAAGTGTAGTTGTCAGAGGTTATGAGTTAGTAAATCGCTTTTGATTGGTTCAGAAGAAAAGCTGTATCAGAGTATGTCCTCACAGCAGTGATAGGCCCGAGTAGTTTGCTATATTCACCATCATTTTTAATGAAATTTTACCAACTTAATATAAAAATGGTTATATCTATTTTATATTAATTTGCATTTATGTTTCAAATTAATATTGTTGTATAATTTGCATTATGTTAAATGGGTTTCTATTTCAGGAATTTATGCGGATGATTGGTAATGATAAACAAGGACAAATGATTGTGTTCCATTTGATAGAGCTTCTGAAAAATAATGGAAGATTACCAAGACCAGAAGGGTGCCCAGATGAGGTAACAATCTTTAATTAATTAATTTTTTGTATGTATGTATGATGTGCGTATGTGATGTAAATGTGTGTCTATGTATGTGTCAGAAAGAAATTGTGTGTGTGTGTGTGTGTGTGTGTGTGTGTGTGTGTGTGTGTGTGTGTGTGTGTTTGTTTCTGAGTGTAGATGTTGGGGGCACCACACATACCACAGTGCACATTGGGATCAGAGAACTTTCCCGGGGCTGTTCTTGCCTTCCACCTTGCTGAGTAGTCCATGTTGTTTCTCCTGCTGCGCTGTGCACTCCAGGCTGTTTGTCACTATTTCCCAGGTGATTTTCTTATCTCTGTCCTTTGACCTGTCTTAGGAGTGCTGGAATTAAAGACAAGCGCTGTTCTATCTGGCTTTTGTGGGTCCCAAGGATTGACTCTTATTATCTGGTTATCCACTGAGCCATCTCCCTGGTCCAACAGTTTTTTTTAATTTACAGTAATTATTCATTTTCTTTTTGTTTTATTAAAAATACATACAGATGATGTGTTTCAAGGCATAACCATAGCATTATTATTGGCTTAGACAAATTAGCTGAGATTACAAAATCATTCATCCTCTAATTAGCATGATTCTTTGTGTTCATTCTAATTTTGGCCTACCGTTTCACTTTGCAGATTTATATGATCATGACAGAATGCTGGAACAACAATGTAAATCAGCGTCCCTCTTTCAGGGACCTAGCACTTCGGGTGGATCAAATCCGGGACAGTCTGGCTGCATGAATGAGAAAGCTTTTACTCAGAGACCAAGTAGACTTCCAGAATCAGAGCAAAGCTCTGTAGCCACATTGCTGTGGACCTTTATCCACATGTCTTTATCATGATGCTAGCCAAAAGAAAATGTCAGGCTGTCTGCTCAGAACTTTGGAAATTTTGTGAATTTGTTTTCATGCACCATCTGTCAAAGACACTGCTGAACAATCTTGCAAGATGCTCAAAAAAAGCTGCATGGAGCTCACTACACAGTCATTACATCTCTTCCAACAGAAGAAGAAAATAGACATTTTCAACTCGGCTTTTTGAAAAATGAAACAATTACAGTGTAAATTTTGCAGTGTTAGAGATACACAGAATATACATGTACAGTTTTTACCACGTGGAGTGTACAATACTTTGGCATCTTGTGTGATTTACACGAGGGCTGGTGTTTATTAATGTTTTCTAATTTTTCCATAGTTGATGTATAATAACTTGATGATGCAAATTAAAATGCTCAGAGAATTGAATAAATACCTTCTCTTTCCCGCTCATCTATGCTGCTGTCTCAGGGCTTGCAGCTCCATGACACTGTAAATATTCTCAAGGCAAAAGGAACAGAAGTCAACTTTTATTTGTATAGGAAATCTCCCTAGCCCTGAAGAATTTTGAAATGGAACAATCTTACAAAGATATAGCACAATCTATTTTCTTATTTGTTTCCCTCATGTCTGTTTATGGTAAATGTGTTTTTACATAGAACTGTCTCCAACTTTTTCTATGACTACAGTGAATAGTATTCTTTTATATTTTTGAGATTAAAAATGCCAGAAATACTTTCCTCCCTTGAACTGTTAACTGCCAATAAGACATTTCAGTCCCTGAGACCTGTCATTGTATATGAAATTGAAGTATAAGCCATAAATAATTTGTAAACTGTACCAGCGCTTTAAGATGCATGGTGGGTTAGAGTATGAACAAAGACTGTGAGGGGTTTTCAAGCTTGCTCCTGCAGTGATAGGAGGAATGTCCCTTCGTCAGAGTCTCCAGGACAGAAAGTGAGACGGTGTGGAGCAGGATGTTCGTGTCTGTTCGAGAACGCCGGAAGATGTGTAATGTACATCTTTAGAAGAGGAGAAAGAGCATACACAGTTTCAAAGAATGAGTAATTGTTACCTACGTTAGTGCTGCTCCATTTTAGACAATGTCATGTCAAAAATAAAACAAGATTTTTGTGTGTTATTTATACAAGATTTTAAATATTTGGTACTTTATTTTAAAAATGCTCTGTTTCCAGTGGTGTTTCCTGTTTTAACTCTTACTTAGGAGTTTTGTTTTGCTGAAAAAGGACAGCAGGAAATGTGTCTCACAGTCTCTGAGGCATCGTAGTGGATTCCAGGTACAGAAAACATCTGTCGTGGTGAGACGAGTGGATTTTGTTTAAAAAATTAATATTTTAATGGAAGTTAGTATATTTTTATGTAATTTCTAAGGACTTCTCAAGGATATATATATGTTATACAGTTGATATCAATTCTATAGCATTTTAGAGGAACATAGTTTACCATATAATATGATTAATTTAGGATTTTTATACTAAAACTTAACAGATTTTTCATAAAGGTCCATAATATTTTGCTTATTTTTAAAAATAGTGGTATAAATTACATTTTGTTAAGCTTTTTAAAATATTTGAATTTTTACTTTTAAAGAATCTTACATATTCTTTAATTTATTATTTAATTTTTAAAAATTATTTAATATTTTAAAAAATACATATTTAAAAAAATTTTTTTTTCAACACAGGGTTTCTTTGAGTAGCCCTGGCTATCCTGGAACTCATGCTGTAGAGCAGGACGACCTTGAACTCACAAAGATCCGCCTGCCTCTGCGTCTGCCTCCTGAGTGCTGGGGTTGAAGGTGTGTGCGCCGCCACCACCACCACCACCACCACCACCACCTAGCTTTTCACATGTGTGCTCTTAATATTGTAGAGTGCGATGACAATCTTACTGTAAAATTCTAAGTTGTTAAGAGATTTCATTTTCATTGAGAGTTTATAATTTTTTAATTTTGATTTGAACAATACATATAAAGAAATTAGTCCCATACTTAGCTACTTGAAACAGGTATTGGTTACAGTAAAATGTTTCTTCAAGTTACTATTTCTTGGAAATTAAGAAAAAGTCTCCTCAGAGTTCTATAGTTATGTAAATCTCTGACAGTGCTGTTCTATAATCATTGGGTAAATAATCCCATATCATGAGTACTTCCTTTAAAAAATATTTATTTTTTTCATGCTATTTATATATGCTGCCAGTAGCACAAAATTTACTCTGGAGTAGTACCCTTCTTACAACTCCAGTTTTCTGCCTTAGAGTTAAGTGAAAATTTTTACAGTTGTAACTTCTGATATTTAAGTTTTACCTAAACAACTTTATTAAGTAATGGAGATGAGAAAATACCTGGATTTCTATATCTAGGGAGCCATCCTCTTTGGGGTCTCCCATTTGCTCCATGTGTTGACATACTGATTACTTCATTGGACCATTAGCATCTTCCCATAAAATTGGAAGATTGCTATAATAGTATTATAAATTATTTTCCTTTGTGTAGTCACCCAACCAATCACAGTTGTACATATAGATGAAAATGTTTTTCACCAAAAAATTAAGTGAATGGTATTTTTATTTAATTTAACTTTTTATATGTCAGTAATGGAGCACTGTAGTTTTGAACTGCATTGCCCTTATGACTTAAGATGTTGAATTTTTTTCCAGTGTATACATTGGCCATTTGTACTTTTATGTTTTAAGAACTGTCTGGTTAATTTACCTGGATAATTATTGACTGGATGATTTCTGATGTTTATTTTTTTTAGTTGTCTGGATATTAATCCCCCCAAATAGCTGACAAAGATTTTCTTCTACTCTGTAGACTGTCTCTGATTTATTTTGAATTGACTTGTGCAATTTAGAAAAAGGGATTTGTTTTTCTAGTTTTGCTCTTGGATTTCTAGTTTTAACAGCACCCACGTTGAAGAGTCTTTCCCCCACAGTATGCTTTTCATACCTTTCTTAAAGAGCAGATGGCTGTTCCTGTCTCTGGTATAATTTAGAATTAGGTGTTGTAAAATCTCCGCTATTAGGTGAGGATTGCATTGAATCTGTAGGTCACATTTGGTAATTTGTCAGTTTTCACAATAGTTCTTATGAACATGGGAGGCTGTACTAGTGTCTTAATTTCTTCAGTGCTTAGAGTTTTAATTGTAGAGGACTTTAACATCTTTGGTCAATTGGGTTCAGTTTAGTTTTTGAGGGTATTACAAGGAGATTGGTTGCTGAATTATTTTTAGGCAAATTTCTTACTTGTGTATGAAAAACTGCTGATTTTTATGTGTTAATTTTACATCTTGCTTTGCTGAATTGTTTATTAGAGATAAGGTGTAGTCAGAAGTTTTTCTGGTCCTGCCCGGCCCTGCAGTCAGAACGAATCTTTCCCACCCATGGTCCTGCAGCTGCTTATAAAATAATCACTCAGAGGCTTATATTAATTAAAAATGTATGGCCTCTAGCTTTAGCTTCTTGCTAGCTAGCTCTTTCATCTTAAATTTATCCATTCCTATTAATCTATATGTTGCCACGTGGCTGTGGCATTACCGGTCTGCTGGCATCTTTTTGCTCCTTTAACTATGTCTGGCACCTCCTTGACTCTCTTTGCCCTTCCTCTCTATCTCTGCTTGGATTTCCTGACAGGCTGTAAGCTTTCTTGCCATAGGCCAAAACAGCTTTATTTATTATCCAATGGGAACCACACATATTCACATCATATAGAAGATATCCCACAGCAGTAAGATTCTTGGTGACATCTTTAGAGTGTTGGATCATATATTCTGCACACAGGGTTAATGTTATTGCTATTCTTGTTGTTATTGTTTTATTCCTATTTCTTTATTGCTCTGGCTAAGCACTGAGTATTATAAGCTATGCTCTTGAATAAGAGTGGGAACTGGCCGGGCGGTGGTGGCGCACGCCTTTAATCCCAGCACTCGGGAGGCAGAGCCAGGTGGATCTCTGTGAGTTCGAGGCCAGCCTGGAGTACCAAGTGAGTCCCAGGAAAGGCGCAAAGCTACACAGAGAAACCCTGTCTCGAAAAACCAAAAAAAAAAAAAAAAGAGTGGGAACTGATGCCCTTGTCTTATTTCTGATTTTAAAGGAAATAATGTCAGTTTTTCCCTGTTAAGTATGAACTACAAATATATTGCCTTTCAGACTAAGGCATGATAGCTCTGTTTCTGGTTTCTTAGGGACTTTTATCATGAAAGGATGTTGAATTTTGTCAAAGGCTTTTTCTCCACCTGTTTTTTAAGATTATTTTTATGTATATGAATATTTGCACGCATATAAATGCACCACGTATCCCTGGTACCCCCAGGGACTAGAAGAGGGTGTCATATCTCCTAGAACTGGAGTTACAGACAGTTGTGTGCCAACATGTGGGAACTGGGAACTGAACCTGGATTCTCTGAAAGGGCAGCAAATGGTCTTAACCACTGAGCAATCTCTCCAGACCCATGTTGTGATTTTAAAAAGAATATGTTACTGAGAATTTTATACAGTGTATTTTGATCCTCCCTTTACCAGCCTCACCTCCTTGCCCCTCCTCGTCTCCATCAGGTCCAGATTGTGTTGCCCAACTACATTTGGAAATAGAGCTTGCCTTGGAGTGTGGTTGGCCTGCTGGCAGCCACATCATTGAAGAAAGCCAACTTGTCCTCTCTCGGCTATCAATGCCAGTAGCTCCTAATCTACTAGTGAAAGTACCATCCCCACCACTATACTAAGATTTTGTCAGGCTTGAGCTTGTGCAAGTTGTGATAATTGCTGTGGGTTCGTATGGACAGCTGACCTGTTTTGTTTGGGAGAACACTTCTTCAAATCACCTTCCATCTCTGGCTCTTAAAATCTTTCTACCCCCTCTGCTGCATGGTTCTCTAAGTCTTTAGGGTGGGGGAGTGATACATATATTCCATTTAGGGTTGAGCACTCAACATTCTCTTATTCTGAGCATATTGACCAGTTGAGGGTTTCTATGTTAACTGATGTCTATAGTAAGAAGAAACTTTTCTTAAGAGGATTGAGAGATGTACAGTTCTGTGCATGTAGTAAAAAAAAAAAAACCACTGGAGTTCATTTTGATACTATATCCCTTTAGCATAATAATAATAGGTACTCCACTAGGTCTAAGACCTATCTAGCTGCATGTTCTTGGCTCCATTAACAGTGCTATTAATGAGCTCTATCTCTTGGAGTAGATACAACCAGATACAACCAGAAAGTTTGGTTGCTCCCATAACCTTTGTACCACCAAATGCACCACTGGCCTTATCTTGTCAGGCCAGTTGTTTTTGTAGTTTGTAGGATTCACAGCAAGATGAGCCTGATGACTTTCTTTTTTTCTGGTAGCATGAATATTACCTTCCAGAACTATGTAACTTAGTAGGGATAAAGCTTCCAGATGAGTGCCTACTTGATTTCTCAATGTCCTGTCAGTCCAGCATGTGGTGTCTTCAGCAATAGGGTCTTACTGCCAAGTTCTGGAAGGTTACCAAGAGTACTGGCAATAGCTTCTAATGTTGAAGGGAGGAGTATCTATGGGATTCCATTTGCCAATAACCCATAACTTATAAAGAAGTAACTTTGTCACAGGCCATAAAAATACATAGCAGATGACAACTGACATTCATAAGGTCAACCCACCAGATGAATAACTCTAATGGAGGAACCTTGTCAAGCAAGGCCACTCTCTATGAATGCTATTTTGCTTCTGTCTATAATTTCCTCATGTGCCACCACATTTCTTCCCTAAAAATAGCTATGGGTATTCTCCCACTGTCTGTGTGTTTATCTCATGAATGAATATATTTCATCTACTGGGCACATTTATCTGTGGGTGGTCAGGAAGTTGATTTCTTCTTAAGCTGTATAATTTTGATAAATAGAAATAATACGAGGATATTTTTCATAGCTCAGGCCAACATAGGAAAATAACAATATTTTTAGCTACAAAGATTTCTACACTATTAGCTGATTTAAGACCTTAGAGCAAATTCAAAGTAAACTAGTTGCCCCTGCAAATGAATGCACAAGGACAAATTCCCAAGTGTCTGTTTGTTGAACCAAGGTCAGGCACAAAGCAAATTTAGTAGACATAATTCCCTGCAATTCTATCAGCAATTGACTCTCTGCATAAACTCCTAACCACTCAAGGTTCAGTCAACTAACTGTTTATTGTTTAGGTCCTGAATTTCAATATCATTCTCCATTGGGAAACACTGAGCACTTAGCGCTAACATGTTTCCTGTCCTTGCTTTACAGCTTGGCTGACAGCCAAGTGTTGCCATGATTACTCACTCTGGCCAGTCAGCATAGCATTCCAAGTCTGAGAGAAGCTGTGTGATTTCTTGTGTGCTACCACAATGATTCTGACCTTCAAAATGTAACTCATATATTGCCCAGAGTTTTTCTGTGAGAAAGAAATATGTAGCTGTATGAAGACAGGTTTTCAGAAAGAGATTTTTTTCAAGATGAAGTAAAAGAGAAAGTTACCATCAGAATGTATGTGCTCCTTTCCAAATAACCCTCAGATAGAAAAGTTTAGTTCTGACATTGTGCATTTTTTTTTTTTTTTTGAAACTCTGGGTGTGATCTTGGAGCGGGTTCTCTAAAGACTGCACTATAACCTACTCCTGGTACCAGGTTTTTTGTTGTTGTTGATGGTATGTGGTGCCTAGTTTGGGGTATTGTTCTTGTAGTATAGCATCATTAAAACTTTTGAAAATATGTATATATTTAAGAAGCTTCTACAGTAGGTTTTCATATAGCTTTTTCAAAAGGCTTTTAGTGTTAGTTTTCTGTCTGCATATTTCTTCCTCTAGCCTGCCCTTTAAGATTTTGTGTGTGGGGGTGTGCATGTGCACGTGCACATGTGCGTGTACATGCCTGTCTGCCTTCTTGTTTGCATGTCTACCTTTTATCTGGTTTTGGTGTCAGAGTAATAGTGGATTCTTAGAATGCATTTGGAAGGATTTCTTATGTTCCTGATTTGTAAAAGTCTCACTATATAGTCCTAGTTGGCCTAGAGCTCACTGTATAGACCAAACTGGCCTCAAACTCACAAAGATCCACCTGCCTTTGCCTTCTGAGTGCTGGGATTAAAGACGTGTGCCACCACACCTGGCCCCTACATACCATAGTGTGCTTGTTGAATTTAGAAGACAATTTGTAGGAATAAGTTCTCTCCTTCCACCATGTGGGCCCCAAGGATCAAACTCAGGTGGCCAGGCTTAACAACAATACCCACAGAGACTCACTAACCCTCCTATCCTCCCCTTTCTGTTTGTGAGTTTCTGTTTGGAGAGCATTGGTATTAGTCTAGGTGAATATACAGTTCCCAATGGACATGATCTTTGCTTTTCTCTTTAATGAAACTCACACTTCCTACCTTTTGACAGTCCTGTATCTCCAGGACATACCAAATAAAAAAGTAACAGTCATTTTTTTGGGCACATACTGATTCTTGAGTGGCTGCTTCAAAACAGAGAAGGGAATCCTTTGTGGGTTTGATACATAAAAATTCAGAGTTTGACTTTGCAACCTAAGGTGAGTCATGGCCTGGTAATTATGAACCTTAGGAGGAGGTACAACCCACAGAGGCAGAACTGCAGACCCACAGAAGGAGCTGGAGTACTGTGGGCACCCAGGTGCATACTGCTGACCAGCATCAGTTACAGCTACCAGCGGAGTGTCCACACATGCCACAGATGCTAGAAAGATGCTCTGTGCTGGAGAAAAGCACAGAGACTGGATGGAGCATGCACAGAGGGTAGCCTGCAGCAAGGTGGGTACTGAAGTAAGGTCTGATGGCAGCTTCAGATCCCGAAATTTAAACTTAGAGACAACTCCCAGAAAAACAACCTCCTTATATGTACCTCTGGCATTGGTTGAATGCACAGGAACAGTGCTGAAGAACCTAGTTCAGTACCCTCGCTCAAGGTGCAAGTACTCAGATGAGCCAGCCTTTGACACCCCCCAGTACCTCTGCTGCGGAAAGCACTACACATGGAAAGCTCCAACCCTTAAACAACAAAGGCGCAGGTTGTAACTTGTTGGGTAGTTTGAGTCCATGGCAAGCTAGCAGAATAAACTTTAGTCACAGCCATGACTGTTCTGATTCACTGATAACTGCAGACTTAGTGAAGACTGCTACAAATGACCACCCAAGAGGTGGGAGAAACCACATCTTCATGGTGAGAAAGAAATCTTATATTTCATGTTATTGTTTTGTTTAGTGAAGACAGATAAGAAACCACATCTTCATGATGAGAAAGAAACACCTTATATTTCATGCTATTGCTTTGTTTTAATATTATTTATAATTTTATATTTACAGTTAGTTCCCCTCCCCCTTCTTTTCATGCATATGTATGAGGCCTGAGGTTGGTGTTGGGAATATTTCTCAATTGCCTTTCCACTGTATTATTTGAGGCAGAGTCCCTCAGTTGATTCTAAAGCTTGTTGGTACAGCTAATCTGGCTAGTAAGCTTGCTCTGGTGAGCCTTGTCCCCACCATCTGAGGCTAGAATTAACACTTGGCTGCCACATCCATGCAGCATTTAGGTGGGTTCTGGGTGTTCTTGTTTGTGCAGCAAATGCATTAACAACTGAACCATCTCCTCAGCCCAGATTTTCAATTTTAACTTGTAACTAACGAGAATACTTTTATGACTTTTTTTTTCTATGATTGGAACAGTTTTCTTACTACCTGTCTTAAATCTCATTCACATTTTACCCCTTCTTTTTCCCTTTTCTCATTTCTTCATTTTACCACTTGAATATTGGTACCCTTAAATATATTATATGTATATTTTTAATATACTTCAATATATTTAAACATACATATAGCTATATCACTTTCCCCAAGCAGTACTCAACTGCTACTGTGTTGAAACTTACCAGGGAAACAGGTGAAATGCACAAGTGTCTGTCTTCTACAGAGAACCACAGGACTGCTGTTACTCATTGTTTTTATTACCACAGTCATCATTGTTGCTAAGAGCAAGGGAGCATAATTATAACTGAAGACAAACCACAGGAGGGTTCATGTAAAATAAAACAGCAAAAACAGTAGAAAGAGAGAAAACTAAAAACTACAAGAAACACCCATCCTAACAGATGTGCAAAACATAGCAACAACACAAAGTACACACACACACACACACACACACACACACACACACACACACGACTCAACAAATCATTATAACCCTTTCTTAAGCTCACAGTGCCTCAACAATGGAGATCATAGCTAACACAACAGCTTAGGTGCCAGAAAAAAGATTTCAGAGTCCTACTTTTTTCTTTAAAAAGATCAGTGACCATATACAGAGTGATGAAAGAAGGAAGGAATGCAGTTCAGAATCAAACCGAGGTGGGGAAATGGGCAATACTTTGAAGCAGAATTGGAAAAAAAACATGGAGGGATGAGAGACTCTGAACAAGATCAAACAGGACTTCTCTAAGTGAAGGAATCAATGAAAGCACAGTGGAAGGCATCACCAGACAAGACCAAGCAGAAGAACAGGCTGTAGAGACAGACATGGCTAAAAACGAATGCATCCAGACACATGTATGAAAGAAAAGTGGTGAACAGGACCAAAATTTTCAAGAATTCTGGGATACATTTAAGAAACCAAACCTAATAGTCCACGGAGCTGAGATACAGTTTTAAAGCACAGGCAGTTTGTTCAATGAAATCACACCAGCAAATTTCCTAAAAATAGAGAAAAAAGGGGACATCCAAATACAAGAAGCATTTTGTTATTTTTATTTTTTGAGGCAGGATCTCACTCTCTGCCTTGGCTGGCCTGGAACTCACGATGTAAACCAGGCTGCCCTCAAATGCACTGCTGTCTGCCTGCCTCCTTTGATGATGCTGGAATTAAAGGCATGTACCACCATGCATGGCACAAGAGGCATTTTGAATACCTAGTAGGCATGAACAGAGAAGAACCTTTCTCCAACATATATAGTCAATCAAGATGTGAAAAAAAGTAAAATCTATAAGAGAAAAGTACAAACTCAAAAGAACAGCAACATCAGAATAACATCATATCTCATTAGCAACAATAAAACCAGGAAAGCACAGAATGACACAGTTTGATCCTTGAGAGTAACTGTTAACCAAGATTTTTATACCTGTCAAATTTACCTCTTAAAATTGATGAAGAAATACACACATTTAAAGATAAAGATTAAGGCAATTCATGACAACTGTGCTAGTACTTTCTCATTCATGAGAACACAGGAAAAAAAATACATTTCATGAGAGGAATAGATGATCAGAGGAGAGCCGGGAGGAACTTGTCATTTCCAACACACAAAACAATAAAATTTCAATGCTAATAGGAAGGGAAGAATTATCAGTAACCCAACCAACCAGAACAATAGTCAGCAAAACCATAGGAAATAGCAAACCCTTCTTAAAATAACCTTAAATGCAAATGGCTTCAGCCTACCAACTAAAAAACGAAGACATACCATATTAAAAGACAAGATCCAACTATGTGTTGTCTCAAATACATCTCACTGTCAAAGATATGCAAAAACAAAGAGTATGGAAAACAGTATACAAAGCAAACCGAAGCCATAAGCAAGCTAATATAACAATTCTCATATCTGATAAAGTAGATTTTGAACTAAAACTACTTAGAATAGCGAAGATGAATATATGTTTTGAAGAAGGGAACAAGTTACCAAGAAAATATAAGAATTTGTATTTATGTACCAAACCTGGGGCTCCTTATTTCATAAAACAAACACTAAAAGGCATGAAAAAAATCAGGTATGTCTAGACACAATACAATGTTTTGGTTGCCCTTCTCATCTTTGGATAGGCCTTCTAAACTACAATCTGGCAAAGATTTAAACTATACCACAAATCAACTGGATTTAACAGAGATTTACAGAATATTTCAAATAACAGATAGAGACTATATGTTCTCAGTAGTAATAGAATATTCTCTAAAATAAATCATGACTGGCTATGAAGCCAGTTTTAACAAATGCAAAGCAATTAAAAATAATTCCGTGTACCTTAACATATAGTGGTAGAATAAAACTAGGTATTAACAGCAAGGGAAAACACAGAAACTACACAAATACTTGAAAATCAAATAGTACACTTTCATATAAACAGTGGAGGAGACTTTTAAATTCTTAGATTTGGGTACAAATGATAGCACAATCCACCAGAACCTCTTACATGCAGCCAAGAAGTTGTGAGAGGAAGGTTTCTAAGTATTCACATTTTAAAAGACGTTAGAAAAACCTCAACCTAAGGACATACCTGAAGGTTCTTCTAGAACAAGAAGCCAAGTTCAAATGCAGTATCCAGTGAGGAAAAAGTCAGAGCAGGAATTATTGAAATAGAGGTTAACAGAACAATACCTAGACAAAGTTATATCTTGATGACAGAAACAAGATTGACAATCCCCTGGTCAAACTAACCAAAAGACAAAATAAAATTAGAGATGAAAATGAAGTTACAGCAAAGGATTGCAGGAAATAAGGAAGATCATTAAGGAAGACTTACTTTCTAACATGCTAGAAAACCTAGAAAAATGGATAAATTCCTAAACACATGTGAGCTACCAAAATTCACATTGCTTGCTATGGGAACAAAGCTGTAATTAAGTGTCACGCAAAGTAAAGCCCCAAATTGAAGAGATTCACTACTAAATTTAACAAGCTTTTAAAGGAAACCTAATACAAATACTTTCCAAGAAAACTATTCCACAAAATCGAAAGTAGACTACCAAACTCATTCTTCAAAGCTAGTCTTGTCCTAGGAAATAACAGAAGGGCCAAAAGTAGTGAACAACAACACAAAAAGAACTGTAGGCCAGTCTTCCTGATGAACACATGAATAAGACTTCTCAACCAAAAATACTTGCAAATTGATTTCAAGACTACACTAAGAGAATCATAAATCATATCCAAGTTGTTTTCATCTGAGGGACAAAAGGTTTGTTCAATATATGCAAATCAGTATATGTAATATAATATATAAGTAGACTTAAGAACAGAAATTACTTGGTCCTCTTAATAGATGAAGAAAGGGTCTTGACAAAGTTTAACATGCCTTCTTGATAAAAGTCCCAAAGAAATTAGAAAATGAATGAATATACCTCAACACAAAGTTCTATATAAATGTATACCCAATATTATATATAATTAGAGAAAAAAAAAGCATTTCTTCTAAAATCTAGAGTGAGACAAATCTCCCCCCATACTCATTATAGTACAAATAAGACCAGAGAAATAAATAAAAATGATACAAATAGGAAAGGAAAAATTAAATAGTGTCTATTTGCTTATGACATTATATTATACTTAAAATCATTTATGGTCTCCACAAGGTAAGTCTAGGATCTGATAAATGCTTTCAGGCAAAGTTGAATGATTCAAAACCATAATATATAGATCAGTAGTTTTTCTATATACCAACAATAAGCTAGCCAAGAAAGAAATGAAAAAAATCTATTCATAATAGCTTCATAAAAATAAAGATATCAATGAATAAATCTAATGAAAGGGGTTAAAGATCTCTGCATAAAATCTTTAAGTTACTAAAAATGGGAATTGAAGAAGACACTAGATGATGGAAATATCTTCTGTGTTTTTGGATTGACAGAATTAATATTGTGAAGGTGGCTACAGTATCAAAAGTAATCACTAATTCAGTGCAATCACCGTCAAAATCTCCAGAACTTTGATGGTGGCTGTTGACTTGCTGTAAATTGCCTTTATTATGTTTAGGTATGTTCCCTGTATTCCTGATCTCTCCAAGACCTTTATCGTAAAGGGGTGTTGGATTTTGTCAAATGCCTTTTCAGCATCTAGTGAGATGATCATGTGGTTTTTTTTCTTTCAGTTTGTTTATATGGTGTATTACATTGACAAACTTTCATATGCTAAACCACCCTTGCATCTCTGGGATGAAGCCTACTTGATCATGGTGGATAATTGTTTTGATGTGTCCTTGGAGTCTGTTTGCCAATATTTCAATTGAGTATTTTTGCATCTAGCGGAAACACATGAACTGTGAACCAATAGCTGAGGAGCCCCCATGGAACTAGACCAGGCCCTCTGGTTAAGTGAGACACTTGATGAGCTTGAACTGTTTAGGAGGCCCCCAGGCAGTGGGACTGGGACCTGTCCTTGGTGCATGAGCTGGCTTTTTGGAACCTAGGGCCTATGCTGAGACACTTTGCTCAGCCTTGGTTCAGGGAGGAGGGGACTGGACCTGCCTCAACTAAATGTACCAGGCTGGGCTGACTCCCCAGGGGAGACCTTGCCTTGGAGGAAGTGGGAATGGGGGGGTGGATGGGGGGGAAGGCTGGGGGCTGGGAGGAAGGAGGACAGGGGAATCCGTGGATGATATGTAAAATTAAATTAATTATAAAATAAAAATAATTATTTAAAAAAAATTGACTTAGAAGAATAAAGTGAATGGACTAAAAAAAAAAATCTCAAGAACACTCCTCACACAACTAGGAAGAAAAATCTTGATATTCATATGGAAACACAAAGTTAAAAGAACACTGTCGGATAGCGCAGTGCCTAATCTCAAATCATACTACAGAGCAATAGCCAAAAAACAGCATGCCCTGGCACAAACCAGACATGTAACCAAGGAACCGAGTACAGAGCCCAGAAATAAGTCGGCACAGCTGTGAACCGTGTTTTCAACAAGGGAGCAAAAACATACACTGGGGAAAACCCAGCCTTTTTCAACAAATAGTGAGAGAAATGCTAGGTAAAACTACACTGAGATTCTACCTCATCCCTATTAGAATGGCTGATGTCACAGAAGTAAGTGACAATGAGTGCTGGCGAAGATGTGGGGGAAGGGAACTCCTATGCACTATTAGTGGTCATATAAATGGATGCAACCACTGTGGAAATCAACATGGAAGTTTCTCAAAAAATGTCTTAAAAAGAACAATCCATGTGTGAGGTGGTGCATATCTTTAATCCCCGCACTGGGGAGGCAGAGGCAGGCGGATCTCTATGAGTTTGAAGTCAAGCCAGCCAGGACTCCATAGTTAGACCCTGTCTGGAAAAAAAAAAAAAAGAACCATATGACCTAGCAATATCACTCCTAGGTATATACCTAAAGGACTCCTAATCAACATATCAGAGATGCTTGTACATCTGTGCTTATCTGCACTGTTCACAATGGCTAGCCTAGGTGGTCATTGACAAGTGAATGGATAAGTAAATGTGGTACATATACATAATGGAATTTTATCCAACTATAAAGAAAAGTAAAATTATAACATTTTCAAGAAAATGTATGATTGTGAATTGTTATATTAAACAAAGTAACTCAGACTCAGAAGTAAAATGCCATGTTTCCTCTCACACAATGACCCTAGACTTTGATGTTTCCATATGCAAGTGTAACTGGAAGGGGACTATGAGTGGGGGAAAGAAGGCTTAAGGAAGGGAAAGAGTAATGGAATCTACTCGACATGAAAGCAGAATTGAGGACCACTGGAGAGAAGGAGCAGATGAGGCAGGGCAGGGGAGCAATGGGATGAGGGGCAGAGTGTGGGAGGCCAACAGGAACAGAATATGCACACAGGTGCAGGGCTGGGAAATGCATTTCTCTGTTTTATTCTCACTTAGTCTTGGTTGTCAATTTACCTGGGTCTGGATTCAACTAAGAGACAAACATCTGGGCACAAGTGTGAGGGATTTTCTCAAGCGGGAAGATCAACCCGACGTGGTTTACACCTTCTGGTGTCAACCCAGATATAAGGAGGTCTAAAGGGAAAGCTTTAGTTTCTGCCCATTTGCCTTCGGCCTGACAGTTCTTCTCCCTTGTTCCTAAGTCCATCTACGCTGCGCTGCCACTGTATTTCTTTGCTGATATCAGAACCCAGCTTCTTCAAGTTTCTAACATAGAGTAATTTGGACTGAAGACCGGTGGCTCTCTAGGAATCCTCCAAGCCTTCAGTACTAGACTGGGACCTCTGAAATGTCCAGCTTTATGATCTCAGCCTCCAGTGTGAAGACAGCCATGTTGGACTACCCTGGCTGAACTATATGAGTCAATCTAATGAATCCCTCTTTAATAGGTATTCATTCTAATGTTTCTGTTCCTCTATAAAAACCATGACCATATACTTTGAATGCTACTTCTAAAAATAAAAATTAATTTTTGAAAACTAGGCCCTCTGGATAAGCGAGACAGTTGTTTAGCTTGAGCTGTTCGGGGGGCCCCCAGGTAGTGGGAGCGGGACCAGTCCCTAGTGCAGGAGCTGGCTCTTTGGAGCCGTGTGTCTATGGTGGGACTCTTTGCACAGCCTTGGTGCAGGGAGGAGGGTCTTGGACCTGCCTCAACTGAATGTATCAGGCTCTGCTGACTCCCCATGGGAGACCTTGCCTTGGAGGAGGTGGGAATGGGGGATGGGTTGGGGGGAAGGATCGGGGGTGGGAAGAGGGAGGAGAGGGGGATCTGTGGTTGGTATGTAAAATGAATAGAAAATCTCTTAATAAAGAAAAAAGAAAACTGGGAGAACTTTTGCTTCCTCCCCCTAAAGGTTTGTCTATACTATAGTCTCTTTTAAAATGATCCTCCACCCTGCACCAGTGAGCAGGCTGGGAAGTGCAGGGGCTTTCTCCACTATCAGGTGCTGTGTGACCCAGAGACCTCCCTTCTTGAACTTTTAGCCAGTGCCAGACTATGGACCACTATGGTTTGGTGAGCTTTTCTTCACTCTTTGGCTTAAATTTTTGCTAGGGGTGGGGGCCACTCTTTGTCCCCCCGACTATAATGCTTAGGTCTGATGTTATGGTTCTATTGTCTTAACAAATGTAAAGTTTTGTCCATATCTGAAGGTAAATTTTCATCTAAAGCCTTGTGGACCTATTCACCCATGACAACATAAATTTGTATCAAAATTGGTAGTTCAATTTACAAAAGTAACTAAATGCAAGCTGTACTCTGCAAGCAGGAGAAAGCGGAGACATTTTACAAATGCACGGGAAATGTAGATTTGTGTGGAAAGGAAGTTTTGTTCTAAGCCATTATGCAGCCGAAGAGGAACTGAAATATTCCACCGAGCAGATTACATGGCACACGTGGGAAGAAAACTAGAGAAAGCTTTTGAATGATGCTTACTCATCAATTAGTGGGTAAGAATTCTCTTCTGGAAACTTCAAATTAAGTTTTGCTCAACTTTGTATCTTTAAAATTATTTCACACAGGGCTGTCAAGATGGCTCAGCAGAGAAAGGAGCATGAATAAAACTCAAGGCCCTAAAAAGGCATCCACTACTATTACAGTACAATAGCTTCTCTAAGAGGTAAAGTCAGTTACTTCAAGTTGCTGAGACAAATTAGTTGGCATATGGAAATGGGCATTGTAGTTATGGATGGACACGGATCTGTCTGTATATTGTATAGAAAGAATGTATAACATTCAATATTCCATTTAAATGCAGCTTACGAGTTTTCAACCGCCGGGCAGTGGTGGCACACGTCTTTAATCCCAGCACTCGGGAGGCAGAGCCAGGCGGATCTCTGTGAGTTTGAGGCCAGCCTGGGCTACAGAGTGAGTTCCAGGAAAGGCGCAAAGCTACACAGAGAAACCCTGTCTCGGGGGAAAAAAAAAGTTTTAACCATAATGACAAAACCTAAATAGGTAATTTCCAAATGTCTACATGGATTATGGCACTTATAGTAACATTGTCTTTAAAATATATATGACAAAAAGGAGGCACTAAATATCAAGATGCCTGTCACCACCATAAGGCACTGTCTACTGCTCATGAATATTGTCCAATGTAGCTCACAATGCAGCATAACCTACTAGCATAATTCCAAGAATAAGTAAGTGGTAAATTAGACATAGTAAGTTTTATTAAGCTGGAATAGTTTCTACGATGGTGTGTACAACTCAGTCACCAGTGACATTTGTTTTATTGTTAAGTTTTTTAAATCAACATACGGGAGACACGCAACGGCCAGCTCTTCTTTGGTGCATCCTTTCAGACAGCATTTATCGGAGAAACTTCGGCGCTTCCTTTGGGGATGGTTCCCCCAAAATAAACTGCTGAAGCTGTTGATTCTGTTTCTGTTTTTCTGCTGAACTTTTATACTCTGTGCGTAGGGATTGACACCGAGGGGTGAAAACTGTCTGGTCTTCTCCTGAAACAAGGTGGCCTTTTCAAACTGATAGTCGGGCGCTGGCTGGTGTTCCCAAGTGTATACTGCTTTCTTGTGAGAGGCAGGTGCAGGGACTGTTGAGAGACAAGGAAAAAAATGTCTTATTTATCCAAATCTTCTATTAGATGCGAATTTAATATCAGAATACTAAAATCAGCTAATCATTAAAAATCATTTTAAATAAAGGTTGGGAAGTACAGTTATTCAGAGGCAACACATTTTTAACTATAATAGGTGCAGTGTTTCCCTGTGAGAAGGCTTAGCAACCTTGGGATATTTTGTAGCAATATTTTTTTAATTACCACACCACTCACATGCTGTAGAATTCAGCATTTTGGTGACATCAGTGGTTGCTACTGTATCTACAAGCACTGTATCTGCAAGCACTGTATCTACAAGCACTGTATCTACAAGCTTGTGGCACCCTCCCGCTCTCTAGTTTCAGAACATTTCTTCCACCTCTCAAAAACAACAACAACAAAACAGCCAGCAGTCAGTCACCACTAACAGTCACTCCCATGCTCTCTCCCCCCAGCACTGTGCAAACAGTCTATTTTCCCTTCCATGAATTTCTCTTTTCTGTACATTTCACACAACAGGGAGCTTCTGGTGTGTGGTCATTTCTGTTGGTCTTTCAATTAGCATAATATTCTCCATGTTTCTCCAGGATGTCAAACGTGTTCTTCCTTTATTCCTTTCATAGCTAAATAACTTCCCATTGTGTGGCTTTCTCACACTGCATTTCTTTCCCTCATCCGTCTGTCAGGTCCTGGATATTTTGGTTGTCTTCACTTTTTAGCTGTTATGCCGTGGATATTCATGCCCACATTTTTATGTGTTTATGCTTTCAGTACTTTGGGGTATAAACCTAGGAGCTGAACTACTGAATCCTGTGGTAATCCTGAACATCTTCTCATAGGCTTCTTGTATGCCACCTTTGGGGAAATACCCATTAAATCCCATGCTCATTCTTATGTTTTCACTTGTTGTCTTTGATCATTTCCAATCAGGCTGTCTTTTTGTGTGTAGGTTATAACTCAGTAGTCAGTAGAAGCACTTTGTTCTTTAACAAAATATAAAGAAGTGGTGAGAAGTGGAGATGTGCTCAAAGTACAGATTTATTGTTATGTTATTGTTATTATTATTTTGGTTTTTTGAGACAGGGTTTCTCTGTGTAGTTTTGGTGCCTCTCCTGGCTCTCACTCTGTAGACCAGGCTGGCCTTGAACTCACAGAGATCCGCCTAGCTCTGCCTCCTGAGTGCTGGGATTAAAGGCGTGCGCCACCGCCACCCGGCCGTTATATTATTTTTAACTCAGTCAACATTGAGTTGACTAAAACAACTGAAATAACTCCTGAATGTAATTAGTCAGAAGCCTTGTGGATGTCCACTGCGGCCATATTCAGGACTTCCTAGGAGGACATTTTTTTCCCCCAGGTCTTAACCACAGAGCCAGCTCTGTGAGCCGTGCTCTGCATTAGCAACTCCATTGCAAGGTCAAAGAAAAACCTGTTATGGTGGATGATGACTCTTGGCATATGGGAAACGTAGTTGGCTCCGTCAGATTCCTATATTTTGAAATCAGAAGTAAGTAATAAGAAAGGAAGAGTTAGTGAGAGTCGAGACTGAAGAGATTTTTATGAGGCTTGTCATAGAATGAAGGAACATAAACAGAAATCAGCAAAAAGAGGAAGAGAAGCATGAGGATGAGGAGGAAGAAAAGGGAGAGAGAGGAGTATGGAGCTGGGCTTCCTGAATCCGTTACTGGGCCTTTCATTTCCTCCTTTCTTCTATTGTGAGGTTCTGCTCCTGACGCTCTGTCCCTGAAGCTAGAGGACTATTTATTACCCTTTTCTGCTACTATTAGGATTAACAAAACAGAATTATAGTTAAACTAAACAAGAAAACAAAGACTAAAGTGAACAAAGAAAAGAAGAAATAGTATAGATAGAACCATGTTTCTAAAGAAATGATTATTAATTCTTAAACATTTGAAATCAAGATGAAATGAATTCCTATGAAAAGCTAAACACACACAGACATACAAAACTCCAGTACTTTAACAACAAAGCAATCAAAAGCGTAACTAGTCACCACCTTAGAAGATGCACACAGAGATGGTTTTAGAGGCAGATTCCACCTATTTTAAAGAATATTAATTTACAAACACTTCCTTGTCATTTTATGAAGCTCATTAATAATCCCTACTTACAAATCAGGTAAAAACACTGAGATATTTTTTTTAAGTTCTTATAAGTCGTTTCACTTACAAATGTAGTTTGAAAAAAACTATATAATTAGTTAATAGTAATCTAAAAAACATTTAACAAACATAGGAGGAAGGCTTATACCAGAAAGGTAAGAGCAGGTCAAGGTCACAAAATGTGTCAAAGGAATTAATTCATCGTGCTGAATTCACTTTCAGCCAGCAGCTGCTGCCATCGACAGAATTCTCATCATTCTGAGCTCATGTCTTAACATCCGCCCCCATAGATGCTCCCTTCCTGCCTGTTTGCATAGATGAACTATTATCCATGCCACTCCGATCCTTCTCTGTGTCCCTCCCTCCACTGGTTTCCAGGCATCCGAATTGCTCTTGGGTTTTGCTTTCTTACCACCATGAGCCACGCTGAATGCACCTTACCGACCTTCGCTGATTCTTTCACTTCCTGTTCAGGCCACCCTGACTTCCTCGCTGTTCCCAGGATAATCCAGATAGAAGAGTCTTTCCCCTGCTGTTTTCTCTGGGCAAACACTCCCACCCCAGCCACCCTCACCACTTCTATCCATTTTCTACTGTCGTAACATGATGATGCCTGGCAGTGGCTAATTTCAAATGAACAAAAATGGATTTAATTCATGATTTGTAGATGTTCAGGTGTTCAGGGACCTTCCTGGAGCCCAGTGGAGGTGCGGGACAAGCGCGTGAGAACAAGAAACTGAGAGGAGGGTGAAGTTGATTTTGCAACAAATTCACTCAGGAGACTCCACTTCTGTGATAACGGCCTGAATCCATTTCGAGGACATTTAATTTCCTTTTACTCTAGACCTCACTCCTAACACTGCTGCACGGGGGCGGGGTGGGGAGGGGAGGAATTAAGCTTCTAACACATGAAATTGGGGGATGCATTCAAACCATAACAACATCTTCTGACAAATGTTATCTTTTTCAATAAGGCCTACTCTGACCACGTTATTTCTTCTAAGTCTAAAGTAAACTTCATATTCGTTTGTATGTTTTTGAATTGTATTTACATGTATTCTAGGTACAAGTTTCTATTCCCTGCAGAAAACTCACTGGTAAAGAAAAGTCGAGTCTAAGAGATGCACAACGAAGAGCGAACACACGCCCTCCCTTCAGAGTTTTACCTGGGTTTGTGAATCCTTTCCAGGTCGAAGAAGGGCTTTGGTCAGGCATGAAGGTTTTGACCTTCTTTGAGAGATGGGGAGCAGGAGCGAGCCGTGTCAAAGGAGTTTGGTCCTCCAACTCGAACTGCCGCCAATCAGTTTGGCCACAGAGTTTTATAATTTCTATCAGCAGGTACCTGCCGCACAGCTTCCTGCGTCTGCTGCCTTCTTTCTCATGGGAGAAAGTAGCCTGCAGGACTCCAAGCCACAACAGACATGAACAGCACAGCTGCTTCATCCCTGGGCTCCGCGGCAGGGCCGGGCCCGCAGCAACGGCCGTCGCCCCGCCCCCGCCCCGCCTCCTCCCCACCGCGCCCCGCCCCGCGCCCCGCCCCTCTCACGCCGCCCTCGGGCTGGGCGACCTCCTCCAGAACACTGAGTTAGGGGTGCGGTGTTCCAGGCTTGCTTGGACTTCCGGCCTGCAGGAAGAAAACAGGCTCTTTTCCGCTCAGAAATGGAAGTAAGAAATGTCTCCGTTTCCTGGCTTTTATTCATTTTCCTTGTCGTCCACGCCAAAAGACTGCCATCAACATATGAGAACATGGGACCCTGAGAAACCAAAAATGTACTAATGGAAGATGCTACAAGTTATGCCTGGCATGTGAACTCCTTTTTGCCTAGTAATTACATGAGACATCTCTTCCCTTCCGAAAACCATCCTCTCATCTCCTTCATGGGTTATATTTTTTAACTTTAAAAAGTTATTTCTGGAGCTGGGGAGATGGCTCAGCAGTTAGGAGCATTTGCTACTCTTGCAGAGGATCGGGGTTCGTTTCCCGGCACCCACATGGCAGCTCACGATAGTCTGTCACTCCAGTTCTGGCCTCCACCAGTACCAGACATACACGTGGTGCATATACAGACACGCAGGCAAACACTCATGCACATCAAATAACATAAATAAAGCTTTTAAAAATTACTCATGTTTTTAGGCTAGCACGCAAACGGGCTTCACCATGTCATCTTCTCACATCTATGGCATTACACTTTGTTCCCACTTGCTCTCTTCCCTTACTGCCCTCTCCCGTGCCTCCTACAGGTTCAGTTCCTTCAGCAATTCCCCCTTCCTGCTCGTTTATTACATGTATACTACTTCTTGATTTCCTCCTGTCTTCCTTAGGAGCTCATCCCCCTCAGGACCCCCCTTTGCAGTTTCATGACCTACAAACGCACATATTTAAGTGTGCACATAAATAAACACACAAATATATACTTTTAAATCTAGATTCCTCATGTAAGTGAAAACATCCCTTAGTATCCTGTTCCTGGTAAAGTTTGCCTTGGTTTATTTGTATGAACACATTCTTCTTATAATAAATCTTTTTTATTAACTGGGGTGTGTGTGTGTGTGTGTGTGTGTGTGTGTGTGTGTGTTTGCCATAGTGTGTGTCATTCTGTGTGTGTATGCCACAGGGTGTGTGTCACAGTGTGTGTGTATGTGTGTGTGTGTTTGCCATAGTGTGTGTGTCACTGTGTGTGTATGCCACAGGGTGTGTATCAATGTGTGTGTGTGTCCCACAGTGTGTGTGTGTGGAGATTAGAGCCAGTTCTCTTCATGCACCATGAGGATCCAGGGATCGATGTCACTTGGTCAGGCTTGGTAGAAAGTGCTTTTTAACCTGCTAGGGCATCTCACTGCCCAGGAACACATTCTTAACAGCTACACATTATTATGACCACTATAACAACTGGTCATGGATTTATTTAACTGAAAACTTTATTATTTAAATGACTAGTCTTGAATGAAAAAGTTCTAATATTATAAATTAATTTCAGACTTACTTATTAGTATCCTGTACTACTAACTGTATTCTAAAACATTGTCATGAAATATTTGTCTTTCTGAATTAAACATACTTTATTTGACATGATTTACAATTGTATGCATTTCCTACAAAGGTAATAATTTCATTTTTTATGAATGTATAAAATTCCATTGTGTATATTTACCACACTTTCTTTTTTAAAAATGTAGTTTTTATATTTAAATATGTGTGTGGGTATGTGCGCTTGAGTGTGGGTGCCCACTGAGGTCAAAAGGGGGTGTCAGACACCTAGAGCTGGAGGTACAGTGGTTGTCAGCTGCCTGACATGGGTGCTGGGAACCAAGCTCAGGTCCTCTGGAAGAGCAGCAAGTGTTCTTAACCACTGAGCTCTGTACCAGCAGGTTATCATTATCCAGCCATCTGCTGAAGGACATCTAGGCTGGTTCCACTTCCTGGCTATTGTGAAAAGTTCAGCAGTGAACAAGTGAACGTCTCTCTGATAGGCTGACTTGGAGCCCCTGTGGTGTATTCCCAAGCACTGTAGTGCTGGGTGATGTGTTCTATCTAGTTATAGCTTTAGTTTCTGGAAGAACCTCCATATCGGCAACATGCATTTGCATTTTCCCAACAGTGAACAAATGCTCCTCTATCTGCACATCTTTGCCAGAATTTGCTGCCATGGGCTTTAATTATTGATAATTGCTATTCTGACTAGGGTGAGATGGGCCCTCAAAGCAGTTATAATTTGTATTTCCCTGATACGTAAGAAGGTTCAAGTACCTTTTAGCCACTTTTATTTTTGCTTTTGAAAGTTCAGTTCATTAACCCTTTTACTGATTAGAAGACTAGCTTTTGTGGCGTTGAAAATTTGCAGTTCCAAAGGCTGGAAAGATGGCTCAGCCATTAAAGGCTAGGCTCACAACCAAAAATCAAATTCATAGTTCTTCATACAGGATGGACATTATTGCCCTGTCTAATATGTAATTAGTAAATAATTTCCCCCATCCTGTAAACTACCTTTTTACTGTGGTGGCTGGGGTTGTTTTTGTTTGTTTGTTTGTTTGCTGTTGTTGTATGGAGCGTTTTAATATCATATGATCCCACTTGTTAATTATTGGGATTATTTCCTGTGCTGTTGGAGTCCTTTTCAGAAAGTCTTTGGCTAAACTGTATTTTGAAGTGTCTTCTCTGTATTTTCCTCTTGCAGTTTCAGTTTCAAGTTGCAATGTTTTTGAAGAATTTTGAGTTGAAATAAATACAGCATGGAAGAATCTCATTTTGTTCTTTATGTGGAAATCAGCTTTCTCGGCACCATTGTTAAAGAGATTATCTCTTCTCCAAAATGTGTTTCTGATACCTTTGCTAAAATTAGGTGACTGTAAAGTGTAGCTTATTTTGGGGTCTGCTATACTACTCCACTGGTCCACGCGTCTGTTTTGAATTTTTTGTTATTGTTGTCAATTTTAGGATTATTTTTCTAGTGCTGTCAAGAATGGCACCAGAATTTTGATGAGCATAGTACTGAATCTGTAGACATCTGATGCATTTATCAAATTATTCTTTATTAATAAAAAATTGGGAGTCAGATGTCAGGGTAAGAACCTGAATGATCAGAGAAGTGGCAGAGAAGCCACAGTGACCTTCCCTCTTTTCCATTCCTCCATTCAAGAGGGCTGAGATCCTCTCCAAGCCCTGCCTTACTACTTCCTGTGTCTCTGTCCTCAGTCCTCCAAAACCTCTATGGTTAATTTTGGTCAGCTAGTGGCTAACTCTGCCCTCTGATTCAAGCCAAGCTTTATCATCAAAATTCGATCAAAATATCGCACAACAGACATCTTTTGCTGATAATAGTCATTTTTGCAATATTAACTCTGCCTGTTCATGAGCATGGGAGAGCATTCCAGTTTCTATTATCTTTTCCACTGTAGAAAATTTTCACCTCCTTCATTGGGTTTATTTCTAACTATTTTAGTGTCCAGAAGTTGGGAATGAGAACTCCCCACCCCCCAACCCCCTTTTTTTCTCAGTGAATTCATTACTGACCCACAGGAAGGCTACTGAGTTTTGTGTGTTGATTCAGTCCTGCTACCCTGATGAGATATTCATCAGTTCCTAGAGTTTGCTGACAGTGTCTTCTGTTGTTATCTCATTTATTCAGTATTTTCACACTTATCCTAGATAATTTTTAACTTCATAAGATGTTCTATAGTAGTTTTTCACTTTCAGTTTTGTGATCATTGGTGATATACTCGGAGATTGTACAAATATATTTGTATATCTCATAGGGTTTGATGTTATTGCTGATACAGCATTTAGGTTTTTCTGGCCAAGTGGTGCTGGAGATTGAGCCCTCAAGAGTAGGCTTCTCAATAAGAATACTGACCACCAAATCCAGAAGAGTAATTCAAACAAACACATGTACAGACTGCAATAGAGAAATGGAAGAAAAACATGAAAACACAAAGAATTGGAACTCTCCCCCACACGACTACTCAAGCCGAAGACCTATCCTGAAACAAGTCAAATTCCAGGTGAAGAACTTCAAATGTCTCTGATAAAAATGACCAGTGGGGGCGGGGTTGGGGATTTAGCTCAGTGGTAGAGCAATTACCTAGCAAGTATAAGGCCCTGGGTTTGGTCCTCAGCTCCTGAAAAAAAAAAAAAAAAAAAAAAAAAAAAAAAAAAAAAAAAAGACCAGTAGTCTAAAAGAGGCTATGAACAAGTAGATGACTTCAATCCAGAATCTAGAAAGGAAAATCAACAACACAGAGTAGAAAATCATCCATCCAGATGAAAAAGATAGTAAAACTGAAGAAAATTAAGTGAGAAAATCGAAATTTTGAAAAAAAGAAGAAATATTGGAAATGAAAACTTTAATGAGTCAAAAATCAAAACAAACAAACAAAAAAAGAAGAAGAAAGTTTGGCAGATAGACTCAGCCAGACAGAAGGAGGAAATGAGAGAGGATAGATAATGGTTGATGAGATATAGTAACATTCAAACACCAAGGAGACAAAAAAGCATGACCACAGCATCCAAGAACCCAGGGACACAATCAAGGGACCAAACCTGAGAATCCACAGGATGGAAGAAGGGTCACAGGGAAACACCAGAAGTGTAGAGAATATAGTCAATAAAATTGTAGCACTAATGCCCCAAATATAGAGGAAAAAGTCATCCAAACACAGAGGCATTTTGAATCCCAAGTACACATGATCAGAAAAGAGCCCCTCCATGACACGTTATAGTTAAAGCAATGAAGCCAGAGTACCAACTCCTCACGAAGACAGAAACAGTAACACCGTGCCTCCTGTAAGCAAGACTCTTGAGAAGGAAAGTGTGGAAGGCTACATTTCAAGAACTCGGATTAAATCACTGCTGACCAAGATTCCTGTGACTAGCAAAGCGCTGTGACAGAGAAACTGGACAATCTTTAGTATCTCTTAGGTATAAGATGATGTCAGCACTTCTTGGACTTCATGCTTTTATATGTGCATCTTTTGAATTTCTTTTTCTTGTTCCTCTATCTAAGAATTTTAGCACTATATTCAGTTCAACAGAGAGCAACCTTGTTTTGTTTGGTATTTTTGAGTAAATGCCCTCAGTTTTTCCCTTTTTAGCATAATATTACCTATAGATGTGTTAGGTTGAGATGTATTCATTTTATCCCTAGTATCTGCAGGGCTTTTATCATGAAAAGGATGTTGCACTTTGTAGAAGACCTTTTTTATGTCAAGTGAGATGATCTTATGGTTTCTGTCCTTAAGGACATTTATGTGTTGGATTACACATATATTTTTGCATATGTTGAACCACTCTCTCTTTTTTTGACTCACTGAGTTTAGAGTCGTGTGAATGCGCATGGGTAGTTACTTACTGTAGTGTGGACAACTTACCATTGACTCTACCACTGAAGAAACGGACACCTCTCAGGGAGGGGCAAGACCTCATAAGCACCCTAACCCCATTCCCTGACCCATGATGGAATGCTGGAGACCCAGTTTTGTGTAGGTATATGTCCAGAAGACAGCATTTCAAAGTACTCTTTCCCCATTCTCTAGAGCTTTACATTTTTTTATGACTCCACTCTTCCCCGAAGTTCCATGGACCTTGATGGGGGTGAGACCTAGATGTCCTGTTTAGGGCTGAGAACACAACAGTCACTTCTTCTCTGTACTTTGTCCCATTGTGAGTCTCTGCATTAATAACTGCCTTCTTCACCATTTTCGATGAGATTTTTATTATATGGAAGTAATATCACTAACTTCAGAGTGCCAGCCACAGAGAGGCTTGTAAGTATTGCTCTCGGCACTTCCACTTACCATTCCTTTCTCTTTTCTGTCTTCTGAGTCTGTCTTTTCTCCATTTTCTGTTCCCCTAGTTTTGTCCTGAGTTCTAGTGGCTTCCATGAATACTGTTAAATCAACTGTCAGCTGGAGCTTTTAAAGACGACATGATACAGATTAGGACAGTCTCATCCCTCTCCTTGAGAAACAACAGATATCCAAACTATACTGGGCCATATGTTCTAATCAGAACGTTTTTTAGGGAAATGCTGTGAGAGAAGAACCATCCATCATATATAGATGGAGACTTAAAGGCTCAAATTATGTGTCAATCAATCTGATTTACATGATACTCTGTGCTTTCTATACAAGTTCTTGCTAATTTTATGTCAACATGACACAAGCTAGAGTCATTGGAGAGGAGGGATCCTCGATTGAGGAAATGCCTCCATACAACTGGGCTGTGGGCAAGCATGCTGGGCATGTTCTTAATTAGCGATTGATGGGGGAGAGCCCAGCCCACTGTGGGAGGTGCCATCTCTGAGCTGGTGGTCATGGGTTCTAAGAAAGCAGACTGTTCAAGCCACAAGGAGCAAGTCAGTAAGCAGCACTTCTTCATGGCCTCTGCATCAGCTCCTGCCTCCAGGTTCCTGCCTTGTTTGAGTTTGGTCCTGAGTTCTTCAGTGATGAACAGTGATGTGGAAACATAAGCAAGTAAACCCTTTTCTCCCCAAGTTGCTTTGGTCATGGTGTTTCATCACAGCAGTAGTAACCCTATTGTCTTGCTTTGTATTTTCTCACGCCACCCATTACAAACTGACGTGTGGTAGATTTACCTCCTTTGTTACTGCCTTCCTACCAGAACGTGTTCTCCAAGCAGGTAGGAATCTTCATCTGATTTGTTTACTGTGATAGCTTCCTTGCCTTGAGCAGTGTCTGGAATACAATAGGTTCTTAACAATGCTTTAGTATAATAGATACAATTAATAATATTATCAATAAATAATTAAGTGCTAGTAAGTTTATAGTATTTGGTAAATTATTGAATAAGTGAATAAATGAGAATTTATGAGTTCTTTTGTACTGGTTCCCTACTTCTGTCATCATTTTAATTTATTATTACACTATTTAGTGTTTAAAATCCTTTTTTAAAAGCTTATTAGTGAATGGAGTCATCTTTTGTTCATATTTATTATCTAGTGCCTCTTAAATTGGACATGATGAGTATGTGTTGTGTGAAAAACACATTAAACTACTATTTATCATTAGCACAGTTGAATGGATCTATTAAATTAAATGCATATTTAAATTTATTTTATTTTATTAACTTTTAAATTGTATGTGTTTGGCTGTTCTGCCTGCATGGATGTCTGTGCCCCACATGTACGTGTGGGGCCTGCAGAGGCCAGAAGAGGGCGTAGCAGTCCCTACTAGGGCATCGCACTGAGGTGAGCTATTATGCATAGTTAAGTGGTAAGATTTTATAGCCATTTTGAAGGAATATCACTCAAAAGCAATAAGATTGTTAAAAAAGGCAAAATGAGTTTTGCATAAAAGTATTATTAACAGAACTACAATAATGCAAAGAACATTTATTTCACATCAAACAGCAAGTCCAAATGTAAATAACGATTTCACAGATTCTTATAAATAATCAAAGGGAACAGAAAGAGGCGTCAAGCAGGTGGCAAGAATACACTCGAACACTGGACGAGTTTGCACAATTAGCTCCATTTTAGCAGAGCTGGGCAATAGATCTTCTGGGACAACCAATGTGGCAGCATCGCTCACTCAGCCATAAACCGGACTGCCTCTTTTTCCGTGAAGGAGTATCCAAGCGTAAGTATTTAAGTTCTGGAGGACTGCTGTCTTCTGCTTCACCTTGTGGATTATGGAAACTTTTCTTAAAGCCTTCCAAGCTACCAACTGAATTGCTCAAGGCAGGTGCATGCTGTTGTGGCTCTGGTAATGATGTCTCCCCCTCAGACAGTGCCGCCTTGGGCTCCTGTGACAAACTTGGAAGGCACTTAACCATCTCGAGAGGCTCTGCATCTTTGTTGATGAGGGATGGCACAGTTTCTGTTAAGTTTAAAAAAAAAGTAGATGGGGGAGAAAATATTTATGTCAAGGAGCATTCGGTAACAACTATAGACATTTGAATAGGAAAAAAAGCCTATTTTTGCCTGGATATAATTAAACACTGAAACAGAATCAGCAAGTATTGAATATTTAAGTGGTTTTGCTTGCTGGATGGTTCAGAGTGCTATGATCTTACCAAGGTTCTGTTTTATCCACATGGCCTTCCGGTGTCTTTCTTCATCACTCCTTTTTTGCTTTTTCTCACAGCAATTTTCACCCTTTGACATTGAACTCTTACTTTTCTGAAATCATGTTGGCTAAGGAAAACACTAGTTCTCAAGTCAGGCGTGGTGCAACACACTTTTAATCCCAGCACTTGCGGGACAGAGACAAGGCCAGCCAGTCTACAGCAGGATAGCCAGAACTATGTAGAGAGACTCTGTCTCCAAAAACAAACAAAACAAAAACAAAAACAAACAAACAAAAAAAAACCTACTCATTTACATGTCTTCTAGCCTGCGTAATTTTCTTCATTGTTTCTGAGCCATGAAAGTAATCCTTGAAAAATATTTTCACGATTTTAAGATCTTTAGTGTCCCATAGTGTCAAGTTACTGCTTCAGGATAAAGCTTAAAAGACAGGATTTCTAACAGTTCAGCTCTGACTAGAGGAGCATGTGTGTCTCTAAACACTTACGTGGCCATCTCCCTTCCCCAGAGTGTTCGCTCCAAGTCGATGGTACTGTACATTCAGGAGAGAAACAGCTTAAAACCTCCCGAATGCTGCGACCCCTTGATACAATTCCTCATGGTGTGCTGACCCCAATCATAAAATTATTTCATTGCTACTTCATAGCTGTGATTTTGCTACTGTTGCGAATCGTAATGTAAATATCTGATATGTGCCCCCCCCAAAGAGGTCTTGACCCACAGGTTGAGAACCACTGCCTTAAAAGCATACTAATCTCAAACCAAGTGCTTCCCAAAGAGATTGGTGTCTGCCAGGGTAGTGTGCCAAAGTGATGAGTGTGGTGTCCCCCAGTGCTGTGGGAAGCCTGCGAGACCCACCCGCCCCTGCCTTCTTATTACTTATCTATAGTTCCACATTCACCGACTGTTTCCATGTGGCAATGCCAGTCAGGAGTTTAAAAAGAAAATATTTTCTGCAAAAAAAATCCAAAACAAACAAACAAAAAAAACCCTTACAGTAACACAAACCCGCCCCTGGCCTTGTCTATTCCAAATGCACAAATTCAGAGTTTTAGCAATCAAAGAAACTGGGAATGTTGGTTAAGTTTAAATTATAGTACAATGGCTCAGTTCTTGCTGCTGACTTCAGCTTACCAATAAGTCATTCCTCTTGACAGAATAAAACCAAAGAATCCCAAAGATACAACAAATATGGAAGGGAGATGCCTAGTTAGCCATGGAGGCTTACCCTTTAGAGAAAGCCAAAGCCTTCACCTATGCAGGGGTGGGTTTGGCTCCTGGGACAAAGCTCCTTCCCGAGAATTCTGTTGTTCTTTGAGCCAACGGTATACTTCAGCAGCTGGGATTTGGCAGCGGGAAGGCAATGGTACTGCCCCACTTCATCTTCTTTCTACTCCCCACTCATTCATTCACTGTCTAAACCGCGGTGGCAGGTGACATTCTGTACCATTTTATGTAAATCAGAAGTTTTAGCTCCTTTCCCCTAAGACTCTCTAGCTTTAACTCACCTTACTGGTCCCTCAGTGCTCTAAACCTTTGTCCAGACAGGGTTTTCTTGGCAGCCAAGCAAAGCTGGTGGTAACTTTCTATGCATTTAGAGTCGGTAAGCAAAGGCCAGTTGTAGTTTGGGTCAGAGTTAACTTACAGGCTTCTGTGCCTTGAAATTCTTTATTTAAAATTACTTTTTAACTTATTTTGAAGTCCATATTTTTAGTTTGTAGATCCTAGACTCAAATATTAAACTTTAATCTAACTGAATCCATACAGTTACACACTTTTTAATCACTGGATTTTTTATATAGAATCAATGAGTTTTCGGCCATGATAGACCGAAGGCTAGCCTCCGTTCTTGCTGGTCCCCTTCACTTTTCTCTGTGGTCATCTAGTCACTGTTATTTCTCTTGCTCTTCCCTACCCTCTGGATTGAACTGCAAGACCCAATTCAAAAAGATGCAGGACAAGGCTTGCTCGGTGACATGCCTTAAAAACGGGAGCAGGAGTTCTCCTAGGCGTACTCCACAGGACAGATTTGGGCTCCCGCTAGAATCAAGGCCACCCTAGCATGAAGCTGCCCGCCCACCTCCCTCGGATGGGTTCTCATTTAAACTCTTTCACGTAGGCAAGTTACAAAGGCAAACCTGAGACCGGGATCAGGAACTAAAGAAGAAGGAGGCACTTTCCGATTGGTGGGCAGCCCGGGGAAAGCAAGGGAAGGCTGGGGAACATCGTGTGGTGGGGGGGGGGGGGGGCGCTCACCTGTCGTTGGGCGATGTTGCACAGCTGACTCCCCCGGACTCAAAGCCAGTCTTCCCACGGAGGTCCCGCAGATTTCGAACACCGCACGAGCATATCTCCGGCCGCACACCTGAATGACTTGGTCCATCCACTCCTCCGAGACGCGCGCCCGGCAAGGCTGGCTCAGCAGCAGCCAGAACTCCAGGAGATGGAGCAAGAATCTGCTGGACATCCCGGTCTGGGCAGCTTCTGGGAGGCTCAGCCTTGGCGGGACTGGGCTCTGCTGCTTTCCCGGAGCTCAACCGGGCTTTTATATCCCTTGGGCACTCTCAGCGCCTGGGTTGATGGTTCCAGCTCCACCCCCTTTCCGCCCACCCACGGTGTTGCCTTCTTGGGTCTTGATCACCTTACCCACTTTTCCTTTATCGGGTCACCGGACTGTCCTTGTCCCTCCCACAGAATTTTTCCTCTCCGCTCTTGCCCTCAAACCATTTCTAATGCCACAATTACTCTGGATTTGAGACTTTTCCTTAATTACTGAACAAGGCGCGGCCACTGCACTAAGTCACTTCAGTAGTAAAGTCAAGACCACCTCTTCACAAAGATTTGCCAGCGCGAACATGTGCCAACTCCAGTAATAGTTGGAGTGTCTGGTACGTCAGTCCGCAGAAAATATAACAGGAGTGGGGTGAACTATTGGCAAGAGAGGGAAACTGACCACTTTTCACCAGAATCCTGGTAGAAAAACATTGAAACCCGTTTTTTGTTTTGTTTTGCTGATGTGAACGGGGCTGCTTTTGTGATCTCTTTTCAGCAAATTCCTTCTTGCTGTTTTAAAATGCTGTTGAGTTAGTTTTGTATGTTGGTTTTAGATCCTAGAGTGGAGATTCTGCTAGTCATAATGGAGTGTGGTTTTTTTCTATATGTATAGAATCATATAATCTGCACCACTTGACTTCCTCCCTGCCCAATTGTTTTCTCTGCACTTTGTTGTCTTATTGCTCATCCTAAACTCTTTAGGAATATACTGAACGAGAACAGTCAAAGTCAGTTTCCTTGTCTTGTTTTTTTTTTTTTTTTTTCCATCACAGGCAATTTATTTTGTTCTATTCATTCACAGTTAATACAGAAAATACTTGGAAACATTTACATATAATGTTTGACACAGAAATCATCAAATAGAAGTATACAATGTTGACAGGAGGCAGTACATTTATAATTTATAACCCCAAATGTATTTATAAATTAGAAATGGAAAGATCTACAAATGAAATTATGAAGGTTCACCAAAGTCATTTAATCTGTCAGTTTCTCATTCATTTTTATGTCTTAATAATATTCTATTGTATGAATAAGCCACATTTCATTTCTCTCCAGTATTTGATAGCTATTTGAGTTGTTTTAACTTTTTTACTATTAGCAACACATTGCTGTAAACTTTCATGTACATGTTTCATAAGTGCACATTTTCAGTAGTTTGAGGATATCAAGTTTACCACTAGTTACTAGATACCTATTTACAAACAAGATGTTCACTTTTTTTGTTCCTTTATCAAGAGAAAAATCTACCTTCAGACTATGAGGGTGGTGATGGGGAGGGACCAGAAAACAAGATTCAAACAATCCCATGCAAATATCACATTTTTCAAATGGAAGAACTCCAAACTGCACTAGAAGTTCCAATCACCAAGACACTTTCCATTGAAATGATTCAAGTACAACTACATGGCACCAAGGCCTAGGCCTAACATAGGCCTGACAACCAAGTCCTTGCTTTCTGTCTTGTTTTAAATATCAGAGGAAATGTTTTCAGCTTCCCTGCATCCAATATGATGGAGGCTGTGACTTGTCATATACTCTTGATTATGTTAGGTATAAACTTTCTATAATTTGTTTTAAATCATGAAGCAAGGGTGAATTTTATCCAATGTTTCTCCTACTTCTATTGGGATAGTTTTTTTTATGATTTTTGTAATTCATTCTGATGACATATTACATTTATTGATTTGCAAATGGTAAACCATCCTTACATCTAACTCTAGGATGCATCCACCTTGGTCACCATGAATGATCTTTTTGATGTTTTAATATTTTGTTGAGTGTTTTTGTGTCTATGTTTATCAGTGACCATGGTCTCTAGTTTTCTTTGTTGTGTCTTTATCTCCATTTGGTATGGGGCAATGCTAACGGGTAGAACGAATTTTGATCTTTAGAATAGTTTGAAAATTTGCTTGAGAATTTGGTAAGATTCAGCTGCAAAGCAATCTGGGACCAAGCTTTTCTTTGTCTGGAGACTTCTTGGTTACTCAGTCTCATTACCCATGTTATTCTGTTCTGGTTTCTATATCCCCACTGTTAAATTTTGATGTTATCTATATCCAGAAATTTATCCATCTTTTTCTTTCCTTTCCATTTTTTAAATGAAATTGATTTATTAGATATTGTACATAGCATATAAGGCCTTTTCAGATTTTTTATGCTATCATCAGTGACAAAACTATAATATTTTGTAGCAAACATATAAATAACAAAACAAAACAACCTGAGTTTGTGGTGCCTCAGTCTGAAAGTCTAACCTGACTAAAGAACCAAAAACCTGTGATGTGTTTTTAAAAAAACAAGCCTGGAAATTAAGTAAACATTCTTAACTCCAACTAGAAGATATCTTAGTTAAAACCTCTTAAATGTAAAAAAAGAGAAAAAAAAAGTCATGCTTTCTTTACATAGAATTCTTTTGTTACAAAAGGGACTTGGGGCATGCAGCCAGACTACTAATGCCTTCCAAAGCCATTAGTGTGTTTTGGTTTTTTCAGAAAATTCAAAATATCTTTTTCATTAAACATGTTTAGCATGTGAAAATGCTGGTACCAGAAAACTAAGCAGCCATCAGCATTATTCCAAACCCCACAGCAAGTTTTATTTTCACACAGCACCAGACATCTTTTTTAAAAAAAAAATGTGCACAATGAACTCGATTCTTTAGTCCAGCTACGAATTGTATCCTGTCTCAGCTGCGTGAGATCGGGCGGCTTGTTGCTGTAGTCTGGCAGGAGGGCTCCCAGGGAACAGACAGACAAAACAGACAGATGGGCAGCTGCCCCTGAAGTTCTGAGGTTTTCCAGTTTGTTGTGCATTGGTGCTCCCTAGTCCCTAAGGATCCTTGTGTTCCCCGCACACGGGTTGTAGTGCACACTTCTTTGTGATTTAATCAATTGTGTCTTCTTCATTCTCTGTCTCAGTTATTCCAACTAAAAGTTTCTCAGTTTTGTCTATCCTCTCAAAGACCAGCTCTTCATTTCATTTATCTTTTCAACCATAGTTTATTCTCTATCTATTCTTTGGTCTTTGTTATTTTGGATTTGACCTGTCCTTGCTTTTCTTGGTCTTTGAAATACACAGTTAGGCTGTTATTTGAAATCTTATCATTTTTCTGAAGCATTTATTGCCGTAAATTTCACTCTTGCTATTGATTTTTTAAATTCCATAACCTTTGGTATGTTGATTTTATCTTCATAAGTTTTAAAATTTTTCTTCTTTTAGGCTAAAAGTTTATTCCTCTCCATTACACTGTTTCAGGATGTACAAGAAAAGAGAGATACAATGTAGCTTTTTGAGATATTATCAAACCAATATAGCATAGTATAATTTTTTATTATTTTTTGTAGTACGAGTATATAGACATAATTGAAAACAATTTTAATTTCCTTCCTTATTTCTTCCATGACTTAATATTTACTAAGTATCATTTGTTCAGTCTGCATACATTTATATAATTTTATAATTTCTGAAGTTTTTTTATCCTTCTGTTTTTGTTTTTGTTTTTGTCTTTTTCAAGATAGGGTTTCTCTGTGTAACCACCCTGGCTGTCCTGGAACTCTCTCTCTCTCTCTCTCTCTCTCTCTCTCTCTCTCTCTCTCTCTCTCTCTCTCTCTCTCATCTCTCTCATCTCTGTCTCTCTCGACCAGGCTGTCCTTGAACTCACTGAGGTCCACCTGCCTTTTCCTCCCAGTGCTGGGATTAAAGGTGTGCACCACCACCACCCAGCTAGTTTATTTTATTCTTGATTTCTCATTTTATTCCATTATGACTAGACAAAGTACATGACATGATTTTGATTTTTTTATCTGTTATTTTGTTTTGCTTAATGTGGAGAATGCCCCACAGGCTGATGAAATGAGTGTGTGTTTGGCAGCTGTTAGGCTGAAAGTTTCCACCGGTATCTTTCTGTGTGAGTTAACTCTGGTGTTTCTTTGTATCTGGGTGTCTGTCCAGTGTTGAAAGTAGGAGGCTGAAGTCCCTCATTCTTGCTGTATTGGAGATCATATCCCCCTTGAGATCTAATAGTGTTTATAAATTGCATGCTTTAGCACAGGTGAATTTACATCTATAATTGTCATGTCTTCTTGTTAAGTTGATCTCTTTGTCTCTTTCTGAAGTTTATTTCGAAGTGTATTCTATCTGCTGTAAGTATAGGTGCTCCTCTTTGCTACTGGTTTTCACTAGTGTGGAATGTCTTTTTCTGTCTTCTCATGTGTCTATACTGGTGAAGAGAATTTCCTTCGAGCAACATTCTGTTGGACTGGGTGACTTACTGAGTTTTTTATTTCTAAGATCATTGGATCTTCATTTTTTTAATCCATTCAGGCTATGTCATATTAGTTTTTTAAATGAATAATTTTTCCTTCCTATTTTTGTTAACATATTAATGTTATATATTAATATGTCTCAGTGTGGCATTTCAGGTCATGTGTACAGCATGTACTAGTCAAATCTAGCTTCCCTTTGTCCATTCCTACCCATCTTCCCAACCTCTAGTTTTCTACAGACAAATCTAGTTTTGCTTTTTACAATATAATACACTGCTTGGTGAGAAATAGTATGGAAGTAACTAAAAATATGATGGTATATAAAAATACTGCTAACTTCTTTGTCTTGTTAGATTGATATTTGGGAAGGAAGGCTAAAGCTACATCTCTTTAGGATGTAGAACCCAGAGCAATAGAGTTACAATACCAGAGAGATACCTGTGCACCCAATGTGCACAGTTCACAATAGTCAATATACAGGCTCAATATAGTAAAGATACACAATGGACTATTATTCAGCCACCAAGAGAATGAAATCCTATTTGATAGCAGTGGATAGAACTGGAAGACATTGTGTTAAATGAAATAGCCCAGGCATAGAAAAAGAAGTATCATCTTTGCTTTTTCCTGTGAGGAAGTCAGTATTTTTTTACCCTGGGGAATCTAGTCCATTTACATTTAATTTTATTTTATTAATAACTGAAGACTTACTCCTGATATTTTGCTTATTTTATTGATTTATGTCTTCTATTTTATTCTGTTTGCTTTGGTTTACTATGTCGTTAAAGTGGACTTTATCCTACTTCTCTTTTGTTTCACTTGAGTCTTATTCTTTCATGATTCTCATGGTGGTAGCTTTCTTTCTTTCATTTCTGGTTTAGGACTCGGCTAAGTGTCTGATGGAAGTTGGCCTAATGGTGATTAATTCCTTGATTTTGCTTCTTCGGGATCTTTGTTTCTCCCCCCCCCCCCCCATTTCTGAGTGACAGTTTTGTCAAGAACAGTTTTCTGACAGCGTTTTCTTTCAGAACTTGGAATCAATCCCTTCCCTCCGGCTCTGAAGCTTCTCTTCGCAAAGCTGTTAGACCAATGGGAGCCGTGAGTGGGACTTGTTACTTTCCTCTTGCAGGTTTTAAAGTTCTTTCATTTTTAAAGATTTAAAAAGATTTTTTTAAATTGTGTGTGTGTGTGTCTGTTTGTCTGTCTGTCTGTGGTCTGTGCATGCATGAATGCAGGTACCTATGGAGCCCAGAAGAATGTGTTGGGTCCCTCAGACCTGAAATTTCCTTGTATTTTTCACAATGTGACTAAATATACCACAGGAGGGTCAATTCTGACAATTCTACTTGAGGTTCCATGTGGGTTTTAGGTTTGGTTTGGTTTGGTTTTTAGATTTACTTATTTTATTTTATGTGTATGGGTATTCTGTTCAAATGTATGTCTGCATGCCTGGCACCCACTGAGGTCAGAAGAGGGTTTGAATCCTTCTAGAACTGGAGTTAAAGATGGCGTGAACTGCCATGTGGGCGCTGGCAATGGAAGGAGGGTCCTCTGCAAGAACAAGTATCCTTAGCCACCGAGCCATCTCTCCAGCCCATTTTTTAAAAAGCAGCTGGCCATCGAAGTGTGTCTCTATTGGGGTTTGTGGCTTTAACGTTACACTGGGTACTGATACTGTGGCACAACTGAATTTCTGGCTATATAACTCAACCATTACCACAAACATTCTTGGAACATCACAAACCCCAACCCACTCCCTGCCCAATCACAGAACCTGATCTCATACTTGAATTTGTAAAGTTCCATTGCTAGTAACTAAATAGACCTATAGAAAGATGGCAAGTGAGCCTGGTGGTGGTGGTGGTGGTGGTGGTGGTGGTGGTGGTGGTGGTGGTGGTGGTGATGGTGGTGCACACCTTTAATCCCAGCACTCAGGAGGCAGAGGCAGGCTGATCTCTGAGTTCGAGGCCAGCCTGGTCTACAGAGTGAGAGTGAGTTCCAGGACAGCCAGAGCTACACAGAGAAACCCTGTCTCAAAAAAAAAAAAAAAAAAAAAAAGGAAAAAAAGAAAAGAAAAGAAAGATGGAAAGTGACTATAAATAGGACCCCAAACAAGATGTTATAGTTCTGATCACATTGTTTCCGAAAGCCCTTCTCGAGTCTCACCAAATAAAACTCTCAGGGGTCATACTGAGAACACCCCTGACTGAGAGCCATACACACAAAACCTGCCAACTGTACACCCCATGAATGTTTGCCTCAGTGCTATAAGTTGGCTAATTGATTAGCCCCTGAAGTGGGAATGTTTATTTCCAAAGAACTAAGCAATACTGTGCATGGGTCAACAATATTGAACAAGGACAACAGCACTTCACTTAAACACACATTTCATACCAAGAATCCTGGAAACCACAGATGTTTTCTGTTGGCTGTCCCTGAAAAAATGGAGTCAATTGCTGTCCACAAGTTTGTAAACCCCAGAAATAGTCATTATAACAATTGTGGTCCTGTCCTCCCTTGTATCAAATGCCTGTTTCACTTCCTGATGAGGTAGTTGGGTTTTTGTTTGTTTGTTTTGTTTTGTTTTCCCCCCGAGAGTATCAGTCATTACCAAAGTTTAAATTGATGTCAAGTTATTAAGAGGTCAGTTAGGGTCCAAGGCCTCAAATGAATGACCAGCAATATCACGTCCTGCCTGGATACCAGGTAAATCTGGAAGGGCCTCAAATGGCCTGCCTACCAGCTTCTCTCTCTCTACTACTGCAGATGAAGTCTCCCAGCTAAGTACTCCTCCTTATGGGGAGAGAACTCAGCACCATTCTCGCTTGTCCCAGAGTAGGGAGTTTCAGTCCTCTGCCAGCTCGCTGGAGTACTCAGACAAGCCAATCACATACTCTCATGGAAACCACTTCACACTCTCGATACCACAAACATCTGTCTCACACAGACAGCCCTTGCTTATTCAGTCTTTGCACACCTGCCCCTCCTGTGTGACCCAGTACAGCATGCAAGGCCCACGTTCCACTCCTGGAACTATATGCCTAATATCTGCCATTTCCCTTACCTGCCCACTACCAGTAGGCATGCTTGGGCACCTGCATAACCCTAAGAGGAAAAGCCCTCCCTCTCCAGCAAAGTGATTAGAAGAGGATTCAGACAGCCTACTGCTACAACCTACCCATCCTCCCTTTTTTTTCTATGTGGCTGAGGTGGTTTAAAAGAAAATGGCCCCCAGGGGGAGTGGCACTATTAGGAGGTGTGGCCTTGTTGGAATAGCTATGACTGTAGCTGGAAGTTTTCCTGTGTCCTGCCTGGGCCCTGCAGTTGGGACAAATCTCTCCCACCCACATCCCACAGCTGCTTGGTCCCAAATAAATACACAGAGGCTTATATTATTTTCAGACTATATGGCCTAATGACTCAGGCTTCTCGCTAGATAGCTCTTACATCTTAAATTAACCCATTTCTATAAGTCTATACTTTGCCACGTGGCTTGTGGCTTACCAATACTTTGACATCTTGCTTCTTCTGGTGGCAGCTAGCAGCATCTCTCTGCCTCTCTTCCTGTCTATCTGCTTGTATTTCCTGCCTACCTCTAACTTGCCTTGCCATAGGCCAATACAGCTTTATTTATCAACCAATCAGAGCAACACATATTCACAGTGTACAGAAAGACATCCCACAGCACGAGGCCTTTGGAGGAAGTGTGTCACTGTGGAGGTGGGCTTGAGGTCTCATACATGCTCAAGTCACACCCGTGTCTCAGACCACTTCCTGTTGCCTGCCTATCAAGATGTAGGACTCTCAGCTCCTTCTCTAGCACTATGTCTGCCTGCATGCCTCCATGCCCCTCCATGATAACAATGGACCAAACCTCCGAAACTGTAAGCCCCCACCCCCAATGAAATATTTTCCTTTATAAGAGTTGCAGTGGTCATGGTGTCTCATCACAGCAATAGAAATTCTAACTAAGACAGAAGTATAGGTCTTACTTTGGACTTCCTAATGTATTCTAAGATTCCTGCAACCTTTCCCATATTTCTTCCCAAGAGAAAACTGCCCACATGTCTTCCAAAGTGGCTGCATCCTTCCTGCTGGAGAGCAGGGTTCCTGCCACTGTACTCCTCATCAGCATTCCACTTTTCTTTTCCCCTTTCTTTTGGTTGGAGCCTTTCTTTTATTTCTTTTTTTTTTAATTGTGGTTTGTTTTTTTTTTACATTTTTTATTTATTTTTATTTTATGTGCATTGGTGTTTTGCCATGGGTGCCAGGTCCCCTGGGACTGGAATTACAGACAGTTGTGAGCTGCAGTGTGGATGTTGGGAATTGAGTTCCAAAGTTTTCTTAGTTAGGGTCTCTATTGCTGTGATGAGACAACATGACCACGGCAACTATTATAAAGGCAAACATTTAATGGGTTGCCTTACAATTTCAGAGGTGCAGTCCATCTCATGGAGGGACATGACGGCATGCAGGCAGACATAGTGCTGGAGCTGAGAGTCCTACATCTTGATAGGCAGGCATTTGGAAACCTCAGCGATCACTCTAAAACCAGAAGTACTGGCTACAAATCAAAACCATAATACAATAGTTAGTTAGAAAGGCTCCAGTCTGGGGCTGGAGAGATGGCTCAGTGGTTAAGAGCACCGGCTGCTCTTACAGAGGACCCCACCTGGTTTGCACTCAGGGCTCTGGCCTTCAAAATCTGGAGCTCTCCTGCATCGGGGGTGTTGTTTCTTTTGTGGTTGCTCTGCTGCCGCGGTTCACTTTTCGTCTCTGGGGCTTGAGTTTTCCACCCACCAGAGAGCCCCCTCCGGCATCCCTCCCACCCTATCGGTTGTAGGACCTTTGGACATGGAGCTCTGCTGGCAGACGTAGGGCCACAAAGGCAGACTTTATGAGTTACAGGCTGGCTTCCCCTTCCAAACTGAGCTTTCATTTGCAACACCTAAGATTGAGGTACCCAGCGGTACGATCCCACCACTGTGATGGCTACCATGCCTTCTCCGCCATGATGGACTGTACCCTCTCAGACCGTGAGCCAATACATTCTTCCTCCCTTATGCTGCTTCTTGTCAGCTATTTGTCACAGTGATAAATAGCCAAAACACCTAGCGGTGGGCTTGTTGCATATTGACTTGAATGTACAGAGAGGTACATTCCTTATATATAAGCTTAATTTGTTGAGAATTCTCATCATGAATGGGCATTGAATTTCACTGGAAGCCATTCCAGTAGCTGTTGAAATGATGGTGTGCTTTGTCTTTTATACTATTAATGTGATGTGTTAATTCAGCCCCCATACTCATGGTTTTCTGTTTCTTCATGATTAAGTGTTTACAGGTTCTAGGTACTTAGGAACCTACCTGTTTCTTTGAGGTTATCCAGTTTGTCGGTGTTAATGGTTCATAGTAGTCTCTCTCTCTTTTTTTAAGATTTATTTTATTTTTAGCTATGTGTATATGTGTCTGGAGGAAGATATGTGCACATGAGTGCAGGTGTACATGGACGTCAGAAGAAGGCATCAGATCTCCTGGAACTGGAATTACAGGCAGTTGTGAGCCACTTTACGTGGGTGTTGGGAACTGAGCTGTGGTCCTCTGCAAGACATTTATTGCAACAAACATCTCTCTTATAAATATTTTTGCAACATTTATAAATTTGGAACACTGTATTTCTATTTTAATTTTTTCTTTTTTTTTGCATTTTAAAAAATTTCTTTTCTGATACAATTGCCAGTCAGGAACATATTGTTTAATTTCTACAAGTTTGTTAATTTTCCATGATTCATCTTATTATTTTCTAGTTTCAAACCATGATGATCAGAAAATGTGTTTTATATGAATTTAATCTTCTGAAAAAATTTAAGATGTGTTTTGTGACTTAACACATGATCCATCATCAGAACATTCCTTGAACAGTTGTTAGGAATGTGTCTTCAGCAGCTGAGGGAGGAATGCTAGGTCTGTTTGTTCTCAAGTGTAATCAACTTCCTTGCTTCTTATGTAGGTTTTCTGTCACCTGACAGATGATGAGTTCAGTGCTGGCCATCTTGCAGAGATCTTCAGCAGCCTAGGCTGAGGATATCCACAGTCATGGTAGTAGTTGTTGGAGTCTTCAGTGGCAATGTCCCCAACATCCTCCCACTTTATCTTCCACTGAAGAAGTTAGGGCTGAAGCCATCCCTCTTGGTACTGTGTCTGGCCTGCACTCGATTTGCTGGTGATGATGGCATCATGGGATGTCCACAGAACTTAGTCCTAAAGCACACGACTCCAGCTCTGGGGTCTGGGACCGTGATAGTTCTGGTGGCCATCAAACTTTCAATAGTGGTGTATGATATATAGGTACCAGTGAGCCCACCGAGGAGCCAAGAGTAAAACATAGGTGGACACCCATAGCTCAGTGGCTACAGGATCAGTGTAGAAAGGTTGGTACCCAGAGCATAGGTATGCCCAGAGAAACGCTGGTATCCAAGTACGTTAGTTCTGTATAGCAATGAGTCTGGTGTCTGAGATGTGAGCAGGGCAATGTAGCCAAGAAGCCTAGACCTAGAATGTGGGCATTTTTGGAGCAGTGTGGGTTGGGGGTCTCCACAGGCTGGGAGAGGTGGTGGAGAATAGGCAGTGAGGTCTCCCTCTCTATGGTTTCCAGGAAGGAATGGCTGTTGACCACTCCGTGACAAAAGATGCTGGCATCCTTTGCGGAGCAAGCCTCTTGGGGACACAGTGATTCCACTGTACTGTGGACAGCTGACACTAATGGGTCTCGAGCCTTTCCTCTTGTCACTAGTTATCCTGGTGTCTCAGACGTGCATCAACAGGCCTGTCTACATCTTATTCTGCTCCACTGTGCTGCAGATTTTTACTGGGCACTCTCAAGGTTATTTTGTTTTATAAATAACTGGGTTTTTTGTGGGAGGATGAAGGATTCTACCTCCTACTTCATCATCTTGGTAATGTCACCTCTTTGACCCAGGTTGTGTTTTAGGAATTTTTTACCACGTTGAATGAATTCCTCTGAATATTAGGGTTTTTTTCCATTCATCATTATACTTCTGCGATTTATGTTTTCTAATGCATGTAGTTTCAAGAGTCTAGAAAAATCAAGTTTTCTGATCTGACATATTTAGGAAATACCATAGTCTTTAAAGATGGAAATATGTATCATATGGAATACATGTGTTATATAAAGAATACCCACTTGAAACATGGGTTTCAATGACTATTGTTCTACCATTCTTAATTCACTTATATCTATAATTCTCTCTCTCTCTCTCTCTCTCTCTCTCTCTCTCTCTCTCTCTGTGCATACATACATACCTACATGCACATAAACAATCTACTACTTTATATAGTCTCCTACTCTTTAAATTATAACAATGAAAATTATGGCAAGAGTTATTATAATTTTAGACAATATACCTTGGAACGCACAAATATTAGGCATGCAATTTTGACAAAGGGAGACAATGGTGTATATATCTTTATCATGACACAGACAGATCTATTTTCCCTCATAATCCTTTCTAGTCATTCCTCAACTTTCCAGGAAAATGCTGTTATGATCAACTGAGGTTACTGTTGCCTTAGGTGTCATAAGTGGAATCACAACCCATAAGCTTTTTCATTTAAAGGAGAATTTGCCAGAATGGGTCTCTCATTAAGAAATGAGAACAAGAAATGACAGAGAGGAATGAAAGGTAGTGAATAGTAATTGAAGCAGGTGAAGTAACGGCTACCAAAGGGGCTTGGAAAGAGCTGGTCTAGCTGGTTATCCCTGCCCATGCTTCCAAATAGAAAAGGAGTGAATATGTAACACAGACAACACCAAGTTTGTAACACTTGTGGCAGCATTTCATGTTTAATTTCAATACCAGAATTCACCAGAAGTTTTATAATAGAATACTTTTTTCAGTTCTTCTTTGACCTTAGATGGTAATTTATACTAATGGAAATATAAAAACACTCAGATTTTCTGAAGTACAGTTCTACTACGTGGGTGGGTTCTATGCTCAGAACAACAAAGTCACAGCAGTGAGAATGCATGTGTGTTTTGGTCAGAGAAAAGCCCCTCTTTGTTGACTATAGAAAAGTGGACTGGCCTTGGAGAGGATCCCAGCACTAACACTGGGTTTTGGAGCAACAGTCCTGGCAGTCATGTCTACTGGGGGAAGGATTCAAGTCCGGCCCCTCGCCTCACAAAGACTGCCGTTCCTCAGCCCCCATCTTGATTTCCAGACCTCTCAGATTCTCTGGGTATACCTGTTCACCCCTTTCTGGGCCTCAAGTTCTGCCTGTGCATAACCCAAGAAGTGTTCTAGTTTTCATAGTCACGAGACTGACCAGAGCAGGCATTTAAAAAAAATCAGTGGAGATATTGAACAGTCTACCTTGAAGAAAATGCCAGAAACTGCTTTCTGTAGTTTGGTGGCATGTACTGTCTTCCTGAAGTTTCCTGCGGGTGCCCACAAGGCCAAACCCAAGGGAACATTTCCAATCCTCTCACAGAATAGACAGCACCCCCCCCCCCACCAAGGGCAAGAAACACCACAATGTTTGAGTAACAGCAGGCTGTACTGATAATGATTTCTCAGCAGGAGCCTATTCCTTTCTCAGAATGGCAGGACAGAAAAAAATTAACTAGGTTCTGGCTAGAGTCTCTAGAATATTACATTAGGACATTCATATACTGGAATTGTTAAAATCTGTATAACATCTCATTTTCAGATGGCTTATATTTTTAGATCATATTGGTTGCAGAGTTTTTGAAATTTGATATTTGTGTGTGTATATGAATGTATATATACATTATATGTACCATATATAATATCATGAAGCCTGACTCCGTGTGTGTGTGTGTGTGTGTGTGTGTGTGTGTGTGTGTGTGTGTGTGTTTATGTCTTTATCTTTTATCTAGGAATTGAACCCTGAACCGCATACAGTCTAGCCAAGCACTCTACCACTGAACTACATGGCCCACCCAGTTTTCACAATTGAAATCTGTCCCTTCTGCATTCTCTTCTAGCCCATGAACCTTTTGTTGTTTTCTCATGTAGCCCAGGCTGCTCTTGAGTTTACTATGTAGCTCTGGGTGATGGGCTAAACCCAGGAGCCTTTGGCCCATTTTCATACACGTTGTATGGTTGTAAGACATGACAAAGGTGACCTTTTCAAAAAAGCATATTACTTGTGACTTTTTTTATTTAATTTGTGGTTCTAAGGATAGAGCTCAGGGCTCATACACACCAGGTAAGGACTCTATCACTGAGCTACATTCCCAGTTGGTCACTGGTTTTAAAAATTGATTTGGATACTATTCGAATACAGCCAACATGCTGATTGAAATGAATCCTGCCATGGATTCTGGACACCACTGTTTGGTAGAAACTACTCTTTTTAGTTGTAAAACTTCTAAAAGTTTTGGAAAAGCACAGCACTCTCCCTTAAACGTGAATTGAAAACTTTCAAAATCTTGAGGGGGATTGAAGAGATGGGTCAGTGATTAAGAGCACTGACTGCTCTTTCAGAGAACCCAGCACCCACTTTAATAGAGCTGTGCTCAAAGGCAGTTGTGCAGTAGATCGGTTTGGGGTTTCCTCTCTGTGCACTTGGGAAAGACTATTGTATGAGTAGATGTATGAACGTGTGTTATCAATGAATTGTATGAATGTGAGTTATCAATGAACTCAGTGTCTACATCAAGACAAGGAGCTCAAAGGAAAGGTCGGGCAGTCAAAGAGGACTGAGGGCCTGGCTTATTGGCACAGCACCTAAACCCTCTGTGAGGTTCTGAGCACCACCTTGAAGGGGCCTTAACCCACACCTGGCGAACAGTGGAGCAGCGAAGCGTGCATAGCAAATGTAATTCTAAATTTAAAACTCTTGACGAACCATTTTGGACACCCATAGCACACAACTATTATACAGATTGTGTGTGTGTGTGTGTGTGTGTGTGTGTGTGTGTGTATGAGAGAGAGAGAGAGAGAGAGAGAGAGAGAGAGAGAGAGAGAGAGAGAGAGAGAGAGAGAGATATTATGGCAGTATTCCATCATGTGTGGATCCCATCAGATGAAATCTCCATCTCTTTCCTCTGTAATTTTTTTCTATTTATTTATGTGTATATTTTTTCATTTATTGATCCTATTGTTTGAGAATATCATTCATGTATACAATGAAATGAGATCAAATCAACCCATTTCCCTCCTCACACTCCCCCTTGACCATGTTTATACCTCTCAGCTTCACTATCTCTTCTTCCTCCTCCGAACACTGAACACTGTGATTTACTGGGCATTGGTCACCAGTGGGGGACAGGACAGGACACCAGATGCCTGTGAGAGTTGATATCAAGTCTGTGTGATAAAACCTCAAGCAGCAGGACATGGTGTCAAATTCAGAACAATATAATTTATTAATTTTGCACTTGGATAATTGTAAAACAAACACAGAAAATTTGAATGTTATCTAGAATACTGCCATGATTGGACTGAGTGTTAAAAATTTTATTTTAAAATAGTTCAACAAATTCATTTTGAATTTTAATATTCTAAAATAAAAAAAGCATCGTATCAAAATCTTGATGATTTAAAAAACTGTAAACACTGTGATTCAAGCCAACAATTTTGTGCTTTGAGACGCAGCATGTGCTTTGAGGGTACACGTGACTTCATTTGTCTGCGAAGAATCTGCTCTGCTCCCTTCTGACCTTTTCAAGGCTTTCAAAGGTGATCATTCCTTTTGGCAGCTCCAACTTAGTCTTTTCTGTTTCCAGTATGTCTTCAGCTTCACCTTAAATAAAACACAGAAGTGTGTAAGGCAATGGAGGGGTCATCAGCATTTTGTCAGAGGGCTTGATTGCTGTTTCAGTGACACAATGTGTGTGACACTCTGTGTCTGTCACCTGAAATCTCAGAGGTAAGCATTTCATCCTTTCATGCAGGAGAAGGGGCGCACCACTTGGGGAAACACAGTGGTGGATTCTGAAAGCCCAGCTACAGCTGGATGTGGTGGTACATGCCTATAATTCTAGCACTCAGGAGGTAAGAAAAGAGGATCATGAGTTCAAGGCCAGCCTGAGCCACACAGGGAGACTGTAGCTCAGAAAAAGAACAAAAAAAAAAAAAAGAAATGATAAATGCATGGAGGAGATAGATATAACTACCTGGTTTTGACCATTATAATATATATATATATATATATATATATATATATATATATATATATATATACACACAAACAATTGCAAATTCACATTAAAAATTAGTAAGCTGTCTGCAAAAATGAAGAATACTCATAGACATTATTAGAATTCTTTCCCAGAGGTTTAAAGTGTCAACATTTTCTAATCCCTGGTCTAGACGATCAGTGTCAAGCCTGGATTTGGTGTTTGCCAGTTTCCACGATGTAAATACTCCCACCCTGGCCAGCCTCAAGCCACCAATGGGATGCGGCTGAAGCCGAAGCTGTGGCTGCACTTTGCTGCATCTGTATGCTGCTTCTGCATTTGCATAATGCAGATAGAATTGATACAAGTAACCTATATAGTTTAGTTAAATAGAATATATAGATTATATAGAATAGGAAAATAATTAGAAACAGATGAGTTCTGAGTGCTTAATACCTTTGTTTTCAATGCAATTTAGTATTATAATTTAATTGTAAGTCTGTATATTCTTATTTAATTTAATTTTAATAATCAACTGTGTCTCACATCCACCAATGCAAAATTTCTAAACATCTATCAAGTCAATTCTTACGAGCTAGTAAGAGCTGACACCATGCCACTCTGTTGGAGGGAGCAGAGATGTTGGTCATCAGAGTCTTAGGAAAATGATCCTACTAGAATCTACGTAAGTCATAGATTTATAAGGAGGGGATGTACGTGTGTGTTCATGTGTGTGCACTTTCATGGTGAGGCCAGAGGTTAATTTAATTGCCAGGGTCATCAGGCATTGTCTACTCTGGTTTTGTTTCTGAGACAGTATCTCAGGCTGGCCTGGAGCTTGCCAAGGAGGCTAGGCTGGCTAGCAGGGGAGGGGGGGAGGGGGGGAGCAAGAGATCTGCCTGTCTCTGCCTCCCTGGTACTGAGATAACACACTTGCGCCACCACACCCAGCTTTTTTTACTCGGGTACCGGGGATTGAACTTGGGTCCTCCTGATTGCAGAGCCAGCACCTCACTGACTGAGCCGTCTCCCAGCCCTGAGAGGAGATCTTGAATCAGAAGATTAATTAGGAAACAGACTAGTTTAGGAAGACTCACTTTTCATTCTTTGTAGAAGAGTTCCGTAGCCCAGGTCATACTGGTAGGTGAAGATAAAGCTGAGCGGAACGATGGGAATGAGAAAGGCTGGCTTCTTTCGCTTTATTGCTCTGTTTCGGAAATACAAAGATGAATGTCAACAATAACCAGCAAATACTTATCTTGTCCTTGTAAGAAAAAAGCACCTGCTTTCTGGAAGGATGTATTCCGTCTCATAAGTTATTTGATTCATCTGAGTCTTCCACGGAAATTGAATTTCCTTGCCCAGTGTACCTCACCAGATTCTTTGGTTCACCAGGGGAGGGGCTACGACTTGCTAATCTTTCTTTGATTCAAGGCTTTGATTCTTCTTTTTAAGGCAGACAAGGATACAGAGCTACTACTATTCAGGATCTCTGGGGATAAGTGCAGAGGCCATCCATCTTGATGGCAAGTGAACCCTCTTTAACTTATAGACTAGAGAAGAAGACAGAAGGAATCTAAGGAGCGGATGGCAGAATGAACTCTTCCTACCCTTGTTCTACAGAGGAGTAAGTGAGGGGAGGCTTCTTTGTTCATATGAACACTCTTGGGCTCAGAGTCCTAACTAGGCCAACTTGGCAGTGCTATTTATGGCCATGGCAGAGACTGTATCATTTCAGGAAATCTTCAAGCAAATCATAAACATACCCAGTTGTTAACAAGGTGGCGGCAATGCCAAAAAACGTTCCGAAATATTTGAGGAATTCCCGAGACCAGGCGATCTGCATAGCCATTTGTCTTTCCCTCATCTCGTTCTGCATGGTCAGCTGCCTTTCCAGCTAAGCACAAAAGACAAAGAGCGGTTACTCACCTTTCGTCTTGGAACAGTGCTACAATCTGCTTTTCCTTCATCTGTTTCCAAGCAGGTTTGTTCTGTTTCAATCACAACAGACTTCGACTAAGTTGCTCTGAGCAGCTCTGTGCCACTGTCCCCTTGGCAGTGACAATTCCTTCAAGTGTATACGGAACAGACACTGCTCCTGCTCGCTGAGGGCTTGACTACATGTTTGTGGACCCGAGCCTCGGGTATGTTTCCAGCCTTTTCTGTTTCATGTGAGAAAAGATCTCTGGGTCACTAAACATACCCACCTTGCCTGTCTTTGTTGTTAGTACTTGCTTGGAAATCATTTTGCCCTCCATCCATGTTGCCTTCCAGATACACCCAACTACTGACTGAAATGTCGGGTCCTCGTCATATGGTGGTGAAGAGTGTTGCTTTGAGGTGTCAAAAGAGGTTTTTGTTTGTCACCCCTTGTGTCCTGTGCCACTTTAGCCGGTGCCTTTCTTGGCTTGAACAGCCCGAAACACAGGACACAATACCTGATCCGATTTTTAAAGAAATACACAGAGGCAGCAGAAGTAGCAAAATGAAAACCCAAGGCCATGATTTGAGAAGAGCCCGATTCTTCAGGGAGAAAGCTATTTTCTTCTTGGCTTCTTGATTCTAAAACCTTGACAGTACACATCGCCAGCAAAGCCCAGAAACAGAAAGCTAGAAATCATGATAAAAGACAAATAATGTGACTCGGTTTCCGGTCATGTCCTCTTTCTACCATGGCCATGGAAGGAACTGGGAGAGGAGAATGGTGTAATAATATAAAGATAAGGCTTGCCCACTTGTCTCCCCTCCCCCAGGGAGGTATAGTATAGGAGAATGTCAAGCAAACCCCAGGTGAGCCTGGAGATCCTATAAACAAAGAGGATTCTGGGAGAGTGGAACCAAAGCAGAGAGCCAGTGGTTCCGAGGCAGACCTGGGTTCAGAGCAGGCTTGAGAGAGACAGTTGGGTGAATCTCAGCTCCCTAGGTGTCTGCATGGTTCCCATGTCACTTGGAAAGGTTCCCAGGAGGCAGCTGAATATGAGAAGCAGGTGGCATGCCAGAGGGTCACTAAATCGTCGTGCCAGGAGAACTCACAGCAGACACTTGGCTAGAGAATAAACCAGAGGTGGTTGGAGAAGGTGGTTGGATCTCAAGGGTTGATGGCACTGGAAAGCGTAGACGTCATGGCCAGATTCCCCTGGAGCGTGATCAGTGCCCTCAGAACAAACCACCCCATGCTTCCCAGGTGGCTGTAAACAACAGCAGAGAAGTTCCCCTCAAGCAGAGATGCCTCCTCCGATGCCTGAGCCACCCGAGGTCGCCTAGGCCAAACCAAGATTGTTCAAGGAGAAGTGAACAGAGAGGGGGAAAGAGCGAGAAGTAATTAAGCCACTCTGCCTTGCTAAAATTTGCCTTTATCAGTAGAAGTTGGGGTTCATTTTGAGTTCTGTTAAATAATATGCCTTTATATACATGAATATTGAGTGTGTAAAACCCATCCTTGCTAGATCACTTATTTCCCCAAAATCACATAATAATGCATATATTCCCAAAGTGATATAAATACCGCAATTAATAATTTGTGTTCATATAAAAAGTCACGTAGATTAAAAAAAAAAGACAGAAAAGCCCAACATCAGTGTCCTGAGCTGTTAAACATCTGTAGAGTTCTTCAAAGTCCCAACACCAACACCCAGAGCAGTTATTCCACATGTTAACTGGAGGTAAGGTCAGCGTAAGTTTAGATGGTTTGCATTTATTTTATTTTATTTTGCAGGTGGTCTAGGTAGTTCTGGGGTGCAGCTGGGACTGAGAACCACTGCCTAAAGGAGCTATCACAGGATAGACATTTCCCCCCAGTAAACATCAAGTGGATATCGGTCTGAATTTGATGGCTGGGAACTGTCAAAGGTAATAAGCAGAGAGCTTTGTAAAGATTGTGGGACTAAATGGTATGATGTGGTGGCGAACACAGAACATCCTGTCCTTGTTATTTGCATAAACTTTATGGTGAAGAGTGAACGTGATGTATCAAAATTTTATAAATCAGCCAAGAATGTAGAGGATGCCCAAGATGGGATGAGGCTGTGAGGAGATCCTGGGACTACCTGACAAACACAGGGTACGAGGAGGAAAAGGAACGATCAAACCCTACAGAATGTCAAGTTAAAGATCAAAAGGACGCTTCTCAAACACTGGACTCCAGCTGTGAAGCTCCCCTCACAGGGTGCAGGTTAACAGTCTGTACCAGGCTTGGTAGTGTATGCTTGTAACCCCAGAATTTGAGAGGAGACATAGAAGAATGGTAGCTGGGAGTTTCCCTGTGTCCTGGCTGGCTGGTGGTCGAAACAAATCTTTCCTACTCGAGTTTAAACACACAGAGGCTTCTATTAACTCCCCCCCCCCCACACCTTCTTCCCGTCTCTCCTTTTGAATTTCCAGCCTGCCTCTAAGCTGCCTTGCCATAGGGCAAACAGCTTTATTTATCAAACCAATCAGAGCAACACATATTTGAAGCGTACAGAAAGATATTCCCCCATCAAAGAATCATGCATTTGAGACCAACTTGGGCTTCTGCCACCCTGTCCCAAGGGACAACAACAACAACAACAACAACACACACACACACACACACACACACACACACACACACACACACACACACGGGTTGATTTATAGCAGTGCCTGGCACATGATGAGTGACATACAAGTGTTGCCTATTTATGTGGTAACATGGTGTTGTCAATGTTCTCTGGTTAAAGACACATGGGACACCTGTAGTTGAAAATCTGTCGTGGCTAAGTGACTTGTAACAAAGGAGACACTGCAGCGGGTGTCTGAGTAAGGAGTCATCAGAGAAGACTCACCATGGACCAGGTGGAAGGAGGGAGGGAGGAAGGGGGAGGGAGGGAGGAAGGGGGAAGGGAAGGGGGGAGGTAGGTAGGTAATGACATATTCTCTCACTCCACTATAGTTTTAAAAAGTTTGAGCTCTTTCTTGTTCAAAATTTTAAAACAAATAAAACTTGAAGCTAATGGTTTTCTTTTGGGAAATTATAACGGGAACTAATTATGCCTTAATAGTACTTGGCATCTAAACAAAGTGTAATGATTGAAAAAAACTAAAATATATCCATATATAATAAATTCAAGTCTCCAATGGCGTAATTATAATAGATAACTCCTTAACTCAATAGTTAGATTCATTAGTCTAACCAAACCTAACAATGAACCTAACATCAATTTTCCTAATAGATTCAAAAGTGTGCTTATTAAACATGATCCAGATATTTTTCCTCTAAGAAAAGTCCTACGTAAACTATTTGAACCATCTCAGGACAGAGAGAAGCTCTCAATCTCACCTTTTTATTTTTATGCCCTCATTAACTAGCCAAGGTCTGCACACTGCCAGGACTAAACAAGAACTGACTCCATATGTGACCTTTAGAAAAGCCTCTACCATTCTGTCTCTAACAGACACATTAATATGTAGCATTCTCAGTTCTTAACACAGTATTGACTTCATTGGCTGCCGTCTCTACCCTGTTCAAGGATGTGCGATCCTTTGAGAGAAGAAATCACACTGGTCACCAAGGTGTTTTAACTCCTAATTCACGTGGCTCTTGATAGGCTCACCACAGTTTATGCAAATGTCTGACTGTGGTAATGGCTAAGAAAAATACCTCGGTGTGTCTGGAACTGTCTTTTTATTACCACATTTGGAACTGTTCTTGTTAATCATGTGACTGTGATTAAACACCTTGACCAAAAGCAACTTGGGAAGGACAGGGCTTATTTCATTTTCCAGGTCACGATCAATCATTAAGGGACGCTGGGTCTAGAACTCAAGGTAGAAACCTGGGGGTGGGACCTATGAGGGAACATCGTTTTCTAGCCAGAGCTCCGGTTCAGCTGGCTTTCTTACACAGCCCAGACCTACCTGCCTAGGACGGGTACTGCCCACAGTCAAGACACTCTCACGGACATGGCCACAGGCCAGTCTAGCTGGAAAAGCTCTTCAACTGAGATTCCCTCTCCTCAGGTGTCTCCAGGCTGTATCGAATCGACAATAAAAATTAACCAGGGTAGAGACACCACATCTTCCATCTGTAAGATCCATTTCACTAAAAGCCAGGAGAATCTACACTACCTTAAGTTGTCAGCGCACAAACAGGTCACGGTCTGGCCCTCAAGTTTGGGTGGCTTTTGTTTTCTCTCATGTTGTTGCCCGAACACAGCAAACAACAAGTAAACATTCACTGCCCACTAATCTTGGCATGGCCATACTGCTTTGCCCACAGCCCTACTGCACAGCATGGGCTGGCAGCATCTGTATTTCCTTCTTTTCCCCTTTCCATTCTACCTCAGTAACTCAAGCCTTCCAGACATGTGGGCGCTATAAAGTTGTTTGTGTGCGCCATCTAGTGGTCATATTGGAAATTTTTTTCTTTTCTTTTTTCTTTTTTTTTTTCTTTTTGGTTTTTTCCAGACAGGGTTTCTCTGCGTAGCTTTGCACCTTTCCTGGAACTCACTTGGTAGCCCAGGCTGGCCTCGAACTCACAAAGATCCACTTGCCTCTGCCTCCCGAGTGCTGGGACTAAAGGCGTGCGCCACCACCGCCCAGCGAAAATTTTTTTTTATTTTTATTTTTTTTAACTGTAAAGCTCATCTCAGTAACAGGGGTTGGAAGAGGCAGTTTCTCTCCCTATCCCTCAAAGTAACCTCTCTCTCTCTCTCTCTTTTCTTTCTTCCCCCTCCCTTTCCCTTCCCCTCCCCACTGTGTCTTCCCCCTTCTTTTCCCTTCCCCTCTCTCTCTGTGTCTCTTTGATTGCCTTTCTGGGGACTGAACCTAGGACCTCGTGCATGCTAGGCAAATGCTCTACTACTGAGCCATAGCCCTCAGCTCTAACACATTGTATGAAATTCCCAAAAACTGATTTTTTAAAAAGAAAAAAAGTCTTCTTTTTTGTGGTTCTTGGGGAAAAACAAAGGCCCTGTGCATCTCAGTCACCAGCCATCTGTAAAACTGTACAATCTCCTGAAACTAGGCAGGGGCCCTACAATACTTCAGTTAAATTCTTTGAATGGAAGATGGGCTGAATTCAAGTGATGCAGTCTGAACAAAGTTTGCATTAAGGAAGGGAAGTTGATCAGATCCAAGACACTGTCAGTTGTGCCCATGCATACATACCGGGTAGAGTGAAATTGATGTGTCATGTCTGTACGGAAAACTCACGACCAAATCTCTCCCATTCATGAACTCTGACTCTCCTCCCAGAAGGGCTTATAGAAATAGGCAGTTGGGGAGAAAGGCAGAAAATTGCAGTTGGGGTGCAGGGAGCCCCTTGCCCAATACACCAGCATCTACTTCTGGATACAGGCTCCAAGTGCTCCCTGCTTTAGTTTGCTAAAGCTGCCCCTACCCCGAGAGGGCTACAGCCTGGCTAGTTTATGCACTAGAAAAAAAATGTCTCAGTTATGGAATCTAGAAATCCAAAATCAATGTAGTTAATTCCTTGACAAGCTATGAGGAGACCTCTGTCCCTGGCTTGTAAATGACTGCGTCTATATTTGGGATTCATGACCAAATTTTCTCTTAAGTCACCGATATATCAATTAAGACCCACCCTAAGGATTTATTTTTGTGGAGATATTTTGTTGTAGCCTAATAAAATCTGCCTGAAGATCAGACAACAGAAGAAGCCACTATATTAAACACAGAGGCCAGGAAGTGGTGGCACACACCTTTAATCCTAGCACTCGGGAGGCAGAGGTCCCTCTGGATCTCTGTGAGTTCAAAGCCACCCTGAACTACATGAGATTGATTCAGTCTAGGAGAGAAACAGAGCCAGGCAGTGGTGGCACACACCTTTAATCCCAGTACTGGGAAGTCACACGCCTTTAATCCAGGCACTAGGAAGGAAGGTAACATGACTGGGTGGAGACAGGTGTATAAAGTGTGAGGAGACGACAGGTGTATAAAGTGTGAGGAGACAGGTGTATAAAGTGTGAGGAGACAGGTGTATAAAGTGTGAGGAGACAGGTGTATAAAGTGTGAGGAGACAGGTGTATAAAGTGTGAGGAGACAGGTGTATAAAGTGTGAGGAGACAGGTGTATAAAGTGTGAGGAGACAGGTGTATAAAGTGTGAGGAGACAGGTGTATAAAGTGTGAGGAGACAGGTGTATAAAGTGTGAGGAGACAGGTGTATAAAGTGTGAGGAGACAGGTGTATAAAGTGTGAGGAGACAGGTGTATAAAGTGTGAGGAGACAGGTGTATAAAGTGTGAGGAGACAGGTGTATAAAGTGTGAGGAGACAGGTGTATAAAGTGTGAGGAGACAGGTGTATAAAGTGTGAGGAGACAGGTGTATAAAGTGTGAGGAGACAGGTGTATAAAGTGTGAGGAGACAGGTGTATAAAGTGTGAGGAGACAGGTGTATAAAGTGTGAGGAGACAGGTGTATAAAGTGTGAGGAGACAGGTGTATAAAGTGTGAGGAGACAGGTGTATAAAGTGTGAGGAGACAGGAACCAAGCTCTCGTTCAGCTGGAGCTTTTTCAGCTGAAGCCCTCTTCAGCTGAGGAGCGATTTTTGGCTGAGGACTCAGAGACATTCAGTCAGAGGATTCGTAGAGTTGGTGAGGTGAGACGTGGCAGTGGCTTGTTCCTTTGTCTCTCTGCTCTTTCAGCATTTACCCCAGTATCTGATTCTGTTTTTTTTATTATTATTATTATTATAAGACTTTTAGAAATTCAAGCAATATCTGGTGTTCAACTTTTGGGGCCCAATTTATGAAGAAGCCGCTTGCCTGAGGCTTTGCAGTCCCCAGCCCAGGCCCGAGCTGCACACAGCCAGAGTCCCCCCCCCCCCACCTGGACTGGAGCTCCTACCCTGCAGGCTAAGCTTCTGCTGCAGCCTCTCTGCAGCAAACTCCCCAGGCTCAGACTCCAAACACACCAGAATTGGCTGCTTTCGCATGTTCCCTCATGTAGACAGATGGCTCTTTAGTTTCCTCCCTTGGGCTTTCTCCGAGCCCCCTCCTCAGGCTGCTGCCACACCATCATCTGAATCGTCATTGTCAGCAGGTTTGGTGAGGCAATCGGGATTTCTTAAAGGGAGGAGTCAGTTAAAGAAAGTTTTTTTTTCACATTAAAAAATGAGAAATATTTTTACAATGGAGGGAGTTTGGTCTCTGTTTGACTATAAGCTAGATGTTCTGAAAATGGAACAGTTTTATGAGAGGATAATTAATGTTGATGAGATTTATATAATGTCAACTATAAATATTATTTGTTTAATCATTTCTGTTTTATCATTTAAAAAGTTGGTTAATATGAGTGCCAAGATAAAAGTTTCAGAAAAACCTGTTAAAACAGGTCTTGAAATCTCCCAAGATCAACTTTTGGGGCAGCTGATTAAACTGGTATACAAAGACAATCTTTATATGACGACCACACCTTCGCCTTATGCTGCATGGTAGCCTTGAATGCTTGAAATAGAATTCAAGAAGTAGGAAAGAAAATTGAGTCATTTACAAAAGTTATACAGGACCCAAAAGAAACCTCCACTGATTTCTTACAAAGGCTGTGTTCAGCAGTAAATAGAATGATACCAAATTCAGAAGCCAGACAAATAATAATTGAATCTTTGGCTTTTGAAAATGCTAATGAACAATTCAAAAGGGTAATTAGGGTATTAAAGGCAAAATCAGCACCCTTGGAGGAATGGATCTGAGATACAGTCAATATTGATCTCATGACCATGATGATGCTTGGATAGGAGAAATGATTTCCAGAGGTTTGAAGAAAAATCGTAATATCACATGTTTCAATTGTGGTAAACAAGGTCACCTAAAAAGCGACTGTAAACAGGGCATTCCTAGAAACAATGTTTTTTCAAGGAATAATCCCAGCAGAACACCCTTCCCTTCTGGATTACACTGGACTAATGAATGTAGATCAACAAGGGACAGACAAGGTAATCCCTTGCCTTTGCCTTTGCCTTCGGGAAACTCACTGAGGGGCCTCTTGCAGGTCCCCATGTTAAATTTTGTTCAGTCATTTTCTGTCATCATGGAGGAAACTCCTTCCTAGAGCAATTAAAGAACCTAATGCCTATTGTAAAAAAAAATCATACTGCTTTAGATGATAGAACAGCTATAGTAAATAAAACAAAAATTTAAGGAGAAACCATAAATTAAAATTGATAAAGATTAGTTTTGGAAGCTCCCCAAAGTTAGGGGTGGGGAAGGGTTTTATTTTTGTCTTTCAGGAGAATGAAGGTTAAGGAACTGAAAGAAAGCTGGACAAATGAGACATCCCAAGGAAAAGGACAAATCATCCAGAAAAAAATGTCACACAAAAAAGATTTTCTTCAGTGAACGATGACCATGCCTAACAGCGACCTTTGAAGTCTCCAAAAAGATGATGGGGCCCCACAATGATGATTCCACATGGACAATAATAATACCACTAAGCTGACAAACACTGCCTAAAGATCTGCTTTGGACTACAAACTGCTCAGGACAATTTTGAGATGGCTAGCTGAGATGATCCAGCCTCACAGACTACTCTAGCCAAGACCTGAGACAAGCCCTGCACTTTCTTTCTTTCTTTCTTTCTTTTATTTTTAATTTTTCTTTATTAAGAAATTTTCTGCCGGGCGGTGGTGGCGGCGCACGCCTTTAGTCCCAGCACTCGGGAGGCAGAGCCAGGCGGATCTCTGTGAGTTCGAGGCCAGCCTGGGCTACCAAGTGAGTTCCAGGAAAGGCGCAAAGCTACACAGAGAAACCCTGTCTCGAAAAACCAAAAAAAGAAAAAGAAATTTTCTACTCACTCTACATACCACCCACAGATCCTCCCTCCTCCTACCCTCCAGCCCTCCCTCCCTAGCCACCCCTCATCCCCACATCCCCCAAATCAAGGTCTCCCATGGGGAGTTAGCAGAGCCCGGCACACTGAGCCTAGGCAGGTCCAAGCCCCTCCCCACTGCACCAAGGCTGTGCAAGGCATCACACCACAGGCACCGAAGCCCTGCACTTTCTCATTACCCTGAGACTGGACAACAAATGATACAGCCTACTCTCCCAAGACTTGACAATTAACTCAAAATTTTTCTTTTCAGGATCCCCTAAAGATGCCTTCACCCCCAGAAAGCAGGAATGGCCTGGGCTCCAGGACAGCCTCGGGTAAGCCTGCTAGACCCAAACTTAAGTTTTCTGACTTGGCTTTCCCACTGCCTAGGCTGCAGTATGGAAAGGATTTGGGGTGCTGGCTTCTTCGCCACACTCTCACTTCTCCATCTAGAAAGGTCATTTTGAAGAAGAAGAAGAAGAAGAAGAAGAAGAAGAAGAAGAAGAAGAAGAAGAAGAAGACTCTCTTCCTTTCCCAGGAAATCTTGGCCACTGGAACCTTGGGCCACTTTTACAAATTAGTGAATTTAAGAGTCACTCTCTATGTGTTTTATCCCGTATAAAATCACCAAAGAATCTGCCTGCCTGAGTTGGGATTAAAGGCACCTGTCACCACGCCCATCGGATTTTCTTTTAATAAGTAATTCATGCACAAAAGGACCTTTTAGCAACTTCCGTCAGACTCATTCACGGGCCAGCCCACTGAGTAGTTTTTAAAAGTTTGGAAAGTGCTTTCTAGGCCAACGCTCTCATTACTATTACCTTTTTTGTTGTTATAAGACAATTTAGAATTTGTGTAACAGATTTTAACTTGATTACCTCTATGAAGACCCTGTCTCCACATGAAGTCATATTGGGGTTAGGATTGCAACGTACAAATTTTGAGGGGACTCAGTTCAGCTAGTAGTTGAAGGGTCAGAGAGGCGAGGCAATCATTGCTTTCTTGCTGAGCTTCTGTTTAAATAAGTTTGGCTCTATGAAAGCCTTGGGATCCTCAGGTATGGCATCTCCATTGTGGGGTGAGGAATCCAAAACAGGACAAATACAAGAAAGGGTGCTGTCAGCTAGGCAAATGAGGACAGCGTGTTGGAAGGTACAGTGGGTCAGGCCATACCGAACCTTTCATCAGTTGCATGTAGGTGAAGGAGCCATTGTTCTGGGGAAAATTCTGCCCTGTCTTCTTCCAGATGAGAGAAAGCTGCTGCCTCAAGAGGAGCTGGGTCCCTAGGTTGGGTTCACTTTTGGTTTAGATAATCTGAAATGTGATGACCTCAATGCTATACCTGGAAAACCTGGGATTGACTAGGGAGGATTCAAGCTGTTCTCTTGCCTCTGGTCAGTCAAGTGACTGCCAGGGACCATGACTATCCCTGCACATTCTCAAGGGGTAGATCAAAAAAGCCAGGCTCTAGCTTCTGGAGCATCTCCTGCCTGTTTGTCAGTGAACAGCCCTCTGTGTGCCTCTTGTTCATGGTTCATCATAAAAGCAGGAGATTTACCCTCAGCGCTCCCCATATGTGACCTAAAGTGCCTGTCCCCATGAGGAAGTGACACCAGCCTTACACTCAAGCTGCTTCGGGGTACTGACAAAGTCCTCTGACGTAGGAGGAGTCTCGGGTTTCTTGTAACTTCCAAGAGGAATAAACTCCCCAAATCTTCACAGATCCTGAGGTCGTTTAAGAATGAAACTCCTGTAGTTTCCATGCGCAGATGGCTCCAAGTTTCTGACACACTGGTCTGATCCTACACTGTAGTCACCTCTGGTCACTGGTCTGTTGCAGTAAAAAACTTGCCCCTTCTATCCATTTTTCCATTTCCATCAAAGAAATCATTAGCCTGCACAGAAACTCTTATAAGCCTAGCACGGAGGAGACAGAAGCAGGAAGACCAGAAGTTCAACGCCATTTTAGACTACATAACCAGTTTGAAGCTGGCTTGGGCTGTATGAAACCCTAACTTTTAAAAAAGATTTTGATAGCAATGAACAGCAGCACTCAATATAAGCAAGTGGCCTTATTTTATACATTCTATATGATATACGTTCTATATGATGTGTATAAATTTTCCTTCTTGGAGCATCTCTAAGGGTGTATTGCCCCTAGGGTACAAACCAGGAGATCGAGGACAGATCGTGCGTGCCATCATGGTGCTACGGATTTATTCAGGCAGTCTGGTTTATCTCTCACTGGTACTGCCCAAGAATAGCGCTTTCTACTCTTAGAGCCAAAACAGACCACAGGGGACTCATGATCTTTGTCTAAAATCTTAGCAAAACAATTTGGGTTGAACTGTTTAACTTTCAACTGTGATTTGTAACATTTTAAAACACTTTGACAACTCATATTAAGGCAATTGAGCAATCTCTTTGATTTTTTTTCTAAACATCTACTGTATAATCCAAGGTCAAACATACGGTCTACAGCAGTTTCCTAATGCCACTTTAACAAATTATTATCTGAGGTTAAAGGGCCAGATCGGGCTGGCATAGCTCCGTCTCTCTGGAGACGGCAGGGGAAAATCTGCTTCCTTGGCTTTTCCAACTTATTGAGGCTGACTGCCTTTTTTGGCCCATGGCCCTGATCACTCCACCTTCAAAGCCAGCAGAGTGCTGTTCAGCTTGAGTTTGTATTTAAGATTTCTCTGTGTAGTTGCAGTATGACATCTTTGAATTCTCTCTCTCTTTTTCTGTTTCTGTCTCTGTTTCTCTCTGTGTGTCTCTCTGTCTCTGTCTCTCTGTCTCTGTCTCTCTCTCTCTCTCTGTCTCTCTCTGTCTCTGTCTCTCTCTCTCTCTCTCTCTCTCTCTCTCTCTCTCTCTCTCTCTCACACACACACACACACACACACAGTCTCCTTATAAGGCCCTGGGAATTACAATGACCTCATATGGATAAACCAGGATAACATCTCTTTATGTGAACACACAGTAAAGTCCCTTTCTGTATAAGGTATCAGATTCCTAATATATTCACAAGTTTTAGGAATCCAGGATACCTTGGGTGAAGGGTATATTCTGTACATAATATACTCTAAGCAATTACCTGTAGTATGGAAGGTTTGAATCAAGTATCTGGATTGGAGGCATGGACCATTCGTCAACTAGAAAGTCATCCACTCATCAACTAGTAAATCATCCACTTCATCTTTGAGGATGGTGCCCAAGGGCATTTTAATTAGGGGTCAAGGGGAGTCAAAGAGAACTTACTTCTAGAGCACCAGTCTAGAAATGTTATGTGATTAGGAGCACAACATCTTAACTAACACATACCTGAAGTCGAGCATTCATAACCATGAACTCCTGTTGGATTTTCATATTTTCATTCATAGATTTTGAGAATATGAACCCCATCTTGACCTAAAGCATGAAAATGCAAGGTGACTTTAAATAACAGACTTTGTGCATCCTTATATACACTCTGAGATACTATCAACAATGTAAAAAGAGAGAAAATGACCTAGGGAATAGTGTAAATTCTAACTAGCTGTTTAACTTCAGGCGTATTTACCCAACCTGGCATTCTTTCCTTAGCCAAGACCAGTTGAGGGAAATGATTTCCCATCTCTCCCTGATCTGTAAATACACAGTGCCATGTTTCCTGATGTTTTCCCCACTATAAATCTAAGGCTACCCACCTTCTCACCATCTCCTCAGTAGACAGTAAGACCTGGCATCTGAGGATATGTGTTCAGAAGAACTTTTGTCTGTCCTTCTTGTGTTCAGCTTGTGTTCTAAGGATTAGGTGTCTCACGGCCAGCATCTCGGTGTTCTTCTGGAAGTCTCCTGTTCCCTCCCTGTTTGACTCACATCTCATTCCCACCTTCTTGCAGCTGATATCTCCTAGCTATTCTCCTCCAGCCTCCCCCTCATCCTCTCCAAGTTCCCGAGGTTCTCAGAAGGAGGAGAAGATGAGGATGCGTACATACCTTTGCTAATTAACGCACTGTATATAAAAAAAAAAACCCTCCATGTGTGAGTATCATTGAGAAAAATGCATTTACTCGACCTAATGTACTGAACATCATGGTTTACCTTAGCCTACCTTAAATGTACTCAGAACACTTACATTAGCATACAGTTAAATACAGACCTCTTTTTATAATAAAGTACTCAATATAATTTATTGAGTGAAGCTGAAAACCAAATGGTTGTCTCATCATTACCTGAAAAACTGTGACTGAAGCCACACAGGTACACCCGCATTAGAAGCCACCTTCAGATTGCATCTTCCTCTCTTATCTTCAAAGAAATCGACTGTTCTCTAGTTCACACACACACACACACACACACACACACACACACACACACACACACTGATCGGAGTCCCTTGGCACACTCCTATTTTATAAGGGGGTGAGCTCTCCCTTGCAGTGGTGGGATAGTCCTCCTGTCAACCATCTAGAGAAGAGAAACGCTTTGGAAAGCTCGGGTTTAGGCTTACCTCTTTCTGGGTCTTGCACTCTTGGACTTGGACTTTGGGTTAGAGATAGAGGGAAACCAGGAACACTGTGCTTCTGGGAGACCGCACCTGCAAATGAGTATGCCACACCTTGTAACTTCACCCTTGAACAGTGTTTTTAACTTCTTCCCCCCCGTACCTACCAAAGCCATTTGCACCCCTTCCTTAGGGTGTTCCAAATACCCTCAATTTTCTCTCCCAGAGACAAAATTTAACAATGAAACAAGAGTGGCCTCGAATGTTATTATGGATAACACAGGAAACAAGAATGTCATAGAGGACGGAAAACACTGATGTAGGGCCAGGTTGCTCCTGTTTTATGCTTGTTTGTTTGTTTGGAAGTGAGGTGGGGGGGGGCGGGGCGGGCTTGTTAATGCTCCAGCTCTGCGGAGCCATGATTCAAATTACTGTGGAAAGGTGTGTTTCTGGGGGAATGTTGATGGTGCAAATCCCAGACAGACTTTCTCTGGTCGCCCTGGGAACCAAGATTTGATTTGGAAAAAGAAAAAAAAAAAAAATCGTGACTTCTGCCATCCAGGTTTCTGCTCTGCTTTATTACCTGAATTTGTGGCTGGCCACATCACAATCATTTTCAGTAAATCTTCCAGGCTATATTCCCTAGCAAACTTAAGCCAGAAGCACATAGCCTCTGGGGGTGTTTTCTGTCACTGTTTCCACTCTGACTCTGTGGAGCCAGTTTATTGTCACTTACGTATTTTCCCCCTAGGGTCATCCTACTTCCCTGTCCATTACACTCTGCAGACTTTTCCCAACTTGGTAACAATGCTAACGAGAAATCACGTTTGCTTACAGATCCGGGTTGTCAATACCTGTCAGCCTCGGGGCATCAGCAGAAGAAGCCAGAGCCCAGGCCTCCCCCGCCCCAGCTGGAGCTGCAGCTGTGCAGGACCACGCAGCCCAGCCGACCCTCCCTCCCTGCGGCTGGATGCACTCACGCGACAGGGTGACCACTGCAGAGGCCTCTAGCCTGTGCTCCTGACGGATCGTCGCAGGACTGGGCTTTGCTCGGCAGAGCCTAGGGATTGGCTGGCTATGACAGAGGATTGCGCGCTTCAGCCAATCAGCGTGGCCCTTGGGTCTTTCAATGGCTCCTATTCCCGCGGCCTGGGGTGTCCTTCCGGTGCAGGCCCCTGGAGCCGGGAGGAGGGAGGGGCGGGTCAGAGCCGCAAATTGCAACCTGCAGGATCTTATCTAGTGGATGATTTTGAGGGAAGGCCGAAGAAGCAGCATGAAAACATTCCGATCCTGTAAAAATGCCACCATCAAATGGCTTAAACGTAAACAGGAAACAAAAGCAAAACAGTGACCAGAACTTCCAGATTACCTTACACCCTTTCCATATTACGTATTCCTACCAGCAATGTCTGTCTGGAGTAAGGCTCCCAACCTCTGAAGAAACACCCGAGGACTGATTAGCACTCTTATCCTTGCTACCCAAGGGTTTGGGAAAACAGCGTGCGTTTCACGGGCTCTAGCCTTTAGGAAGAGCCCCTGCCTTAACCTTGGCTGAAGCCACACCATAGAGAAGGCGTCTAGCCTCCTCCAGGCACAGACCTCCCAGGCTTGTGTAGATGCTCTCAGCTTCAGTCCTTGGTACTCTGGCTTTTAGACTCTTCATTTTGAACACTTTTTGTTCACTAGCCGGATGGGAAAATTGCAACAGTATCTTTATTCCTGTTTGTGGGAGTGGGTGTGTTACCAAGAGTAAAAGTTCTTGAAGGGAAGTGAGCAGTAGATCCCTGATAGTGTTTATGCATGCAAACGAACCATGCCTTGATTCCATTCCCACCGTCACCATCAGCCTCTCACTTTGTCACTTGGGTCTGCAGTAAGACTAAAGTCATCTGATTACCGTGCTGCGAGGGCTAAGTATACTTAGATGCAGACAAGGTGTTCTGCCCGTGTATCATCAGTAGATGATGACTGGAAACAGCAGAGTGTCTGCTACCTATAGTCTTGAAGGGACCAGGGAGAGTGGGTAGTTACTAAAGCCAGGTGAGAGCTGGCATTTAGGTGAGGATGCCCAACAGGAATGTTCAGCAGAGGAAACCGTGCCCTCCTTTGGGCAGAGAAGGTGAGAAAGGCAACCTTAGGAGGCACAGAGGTCCTTGTGCCCACAGATAAGCACTAGAGAAACCAGGAATGTTAAGCAAGCAGGGTTGTCTCTTCAAAGAGAGAGATGTATAACCTGTTTTCTGCCCAGAGGCTGGGAGCAGAGGTGGTTAATAGCCTGGTATACCCTTTCCATTATCTGTGTGGCTGAGACCACACCAGATCCTCCCCAGACCCTTATCATGAGCTTGTTTTTCTCAGTCCGTCTGCAGAACCTATCTTTATGGACGATGTCACATGCAGCCAATCTATAGAACCCATCTTAATTTATCTTCTATCTTTTCAAAGACTTGCTTATTCTGGAGAGTTCATATAAATGAGATGACTTTTTACTGGCTTCTTTTGCTTTGACACTCCTTTCTGTGTTCATCTAAGTTATAGCCCGGGGACTGGTGAGATGGGTCAGTGGGTTAATGGATTTACCACCCTGGGACCCAGTTTTCCTCCTGGTATCCACATGGTGGGAGGAAAGAACTCATTATTTCAAGTTGTCCTCTGACATCTGTAAGTGCTCTGTGCATGAATGTGCACTTGTATACACACACACACACACACACACACACACAATAAATAACTTTGAAATATAAGATTGAAATAAAAATTAAATAAACAAATTGTAGCATGAATCACTGCTCCATTTCTTGCTGGGGCTAAATAATAGCCCAGTATGTGGTTACAGCACATTTTGTGTGTTCATTCAGAATCGATGGGCATTTGGATGGTTCTATTTTGGTCTATTATGAGTAACATTGTTAGTTTTGTGTACATATTTTCAGTTATCTTGAGTGTATTTGTAGGGGTAGAATTGCTGGGGCATACAATAAGCCCTGAGGGGGCTGAAGAATCATACAATGTGGGGGCAATGAATAAGGATGCTAATTCACTGTACACCTGTGTGTTCACTGTGTAGCAGAGACTGGAGCCAGAGTTCTGGGTTTGAATACCACTCGTATCATTTCCTGTCATGTAAACTTTGACAAGTTACATGAGCTGTGTGTCTCAATTTCAACACCTCTAAAGTAGAACCAATGTCAGGAACTAAAACTCATAAGACTATTCCACAAGTTGGATAGTCTAGTATGTATACAACCAAGTCTGACATCTTTAAATCCTACATGTTTTGCTGTAACTGATACTTTTAATCATTGCTGTGATTGCCACATTTCATCTTATTCATTTGATGGGTTTTGTTTTGTTTTTTAAATGATGCTATGGCTGTCAAGGATTGCCACTGAAGTGCAGTAACTGAAGGCAACAGTCACAGGAAAGGTCAGAAAGTCAAGGAAAGCTGTTCCGAGCAGGGGCAGTTAGTTATACTTCAGAGTGTAACCTGAGTCAGATGAGGCTTCATGTGGCTCAGCCGAAGCATCCCATAGCATTCCAAGAATCAGAAACCTGACTGGGGAAGAGTGAGAAGGGTGTGGACTTGAACCTGCCTCAGCTGTATGGAAATACTCTGCACAGCGGCTGAGCAGGAAACTCAGCAGTGATGTCACAGTACGCTTGACTAAACCCTGCTAACTTCCTTCTCCTGGAACCCGTGCGATTCACATGACGCTGTTCTCGACCTACAAGTCTCAGCCTCCTGTCCCAAGGACTGCACCTGGTCTCCTCCTCTGATAACCACCTCCTCCTCCTCTTTCAGAAAACAGTCCCTGAACTCTGAGATCTAGGGCTGGAGAGATGGCTCATCCAGTTAAAGGTACTGGTTGCTCTTGCAAAGGACCAGGGTTTGATTCCTAGCTCCCATATGGCAGCTTACAACTATCTGTAACTCCAGTCCCAGAAGGCCTGACACCCTTTTGTGACACAGACATACATGCAGACAAAACACCCATGTATATAAAATAAACAAAATTTAAAAAATAAAATAAAATGGTCTGCCCTAATACTTGTGATATCCTGAGATATATATATATCAGTATATGTATACACACACATACTTTTGGTTTTCATTCCATTTTCTGGCATAAAACTCCTAAAAACCCGTTATAATTGTCTCATTAAAAAGGGTGCTTGGTGACCCACGTAGCTACTAGTTCTCTGGGTTTTCCTGAGAGATGGAAGTAGCCTTTGTTCTAGTGCAGTGACTCTTTTGAGTTCCTGGATTTGAGCTTGTCATCTGGATGGCCAAACTGTGGTCAGAGCATGGCACTTTCACTCCCAACTCCTGTCCTCCACAAAGGGGAGAAGGGCTGAAAGCTGAGGTGATTAATATGGAAATACTCTGAACCAGAGGTTCAAGCAGAACATCTGGAGGGGTCCCAGAGGGTAGTGAACCCAAAGAGAAGTGTGGAAGTGCCCTCCTGCCCCTACTGACCACACTTGGCCCTGTGCACACTTTCATCTGTATCAGCGATAATGTCCTTTACAATAAACTGGTTCACATAGGTGAACTGTTTCTCCCAATTTGTGAGTTACTCTAATTAAACAAGCCAGAGGGAGTCATGGGAATCCTAATTCATCGCTAGTCCATCGGAAGTTCTAGAGGCCTAGATTAAGATTAGCATCTGCCATAGGGTCCATCCTGTGGTGTTTCACCCTTGACTTATGGGATGTGACTTTACTTCTCCACAGGTAGTGTTGGAATTGAACTATAACAGAATCTCCTCAAAGCTCCTGGCGTCTAGGAACATAGGTTCCTCAACCTCCTTCTTCTGCTGGTTCGAGTGCTGTTTGTAGATGGATGACTCCTCTGCCTAGCTAGCCAGTGGATTTGCATTACAGCTAGAATCCAACCCTTCAGGCTGGAGAGACGGACGGCTCAGCGGTTGAATGCTGGCTGCTCTTCCAGAGGTCCTGAGTTCAATTCCCAGCAACCACGTGCTCACAACCATCTATAATGGGATCTGATTCCCTCTTCTGGTGTCCCTGAAGACAGGTCACTTATATACATTAAAGAAATAAATATTTTAAAAGAGAAAAATCCAACCTTTCTCCTTAACCCTCAAGACCCTTCATGGGATGATGAGAGCCAACCTTTCAGTTTAGACTCCAGCCACAATGATAGTCTCTCCAGGAACTCGCCAAGCTTGCTCACCTTCACAGTTCACACCAGTTCTTCCCTCTGTTGAGTACGGCCCTCCTGCAGATTGTTCATGGTTATCTCCAGAATTTACTTTGTGCCTCTCCTAACCATTGAGATGGTTAGTCTTCATCATCAACAAAGCAGAACATGAGCAGTGAGGAGGTTTTTTTTATCTCCCCCAGAGGAGTAGGGTAGGTGGGATATGAACAGGCAATGGTGACATTAGAGATGACCAGTGTGTTCCACTCTTCAACCTCCGCTAGCCACTGCGTTTCTCTTGTCTGAATGTTTCTCTATTCACTTTGTCCAAATCACAAAACTCAAATCATTTTCAGGGCTACTTCTCCCTTACTTAGGCTATTTTGACTTACACAATATATTTTGAAATGATAAAATAATTTTTTAAAATTAAAGTCACGTCCTGCTTTTCTGCTTCTGGAGGACACCAGTTTCGTGAAGGAGCATGATCCACATCATGGGAAAATAAAAGTCTGAAGAATAGAGACAGGTAGAGAGGTGAGGGAGCTACTCTTCAGATTACTCATATGCAAATCAGTGCAAGCAGCTGGCTGAGAGCAGGTTTTAATTCCCAGTTTCCCTTACCCGTGCCTTCTCGGTTGACTATTCATGTAGACCTTAAGCAGTGCTTTTGTAAAACAAACAAAAACAAAACACTTCCTCCTTCTAGTTTTAAAAATAATTCACATCATAGAAACTACTAAGGGACTATGACTTAATCCTCACTACTCAAATCATTATTTAACTAAGAGAACTTAGCTAAATTGTGAGTCTCTAGAGTAAGTTTTTATAGAACTGAATTTTTATATGACCACACTAACATATCATAAATATGTCCTGGGACTTGGCTATCATTTTTAGAGAAAAGAACTATTAACTAGAAACGTGTTCATCTGTATAGATGTACATACACATATACATGTTTAAACTGGATTTCTACATATAAAGTCTATATTTTATTTTCCGTCAGTCACTAAAGTTGGGAAGACTACTTTATTCCACTATTGGGGTTCAAAAGACATTTGGAAGAGGGACTATCTCAGCTGAGCCTCCAAAGTCTGTTTCAATGATATTGCTGACATTGAGTTCCACATTCTCTACAGGTCCTTAAAGCAGTATCACCCCCAACATCTTCAAAGAATGGAGAGATGCTTTGAGAATGTGAAAATCCTGCTACATCCAAGTCAGGGGCACCCCGATATTCACTCAATGCACTACTTTAGGATTGCAGTTTTAGTGACTATGTGGGAAGAGCAAAGGATGAAGAAGGCCCTTGAGGTCCAACAGTGAGATACTTAAATGATGTCACCATACTCTATGGAGTTCCCAAGGTTTCATCTTGGAAAAAGCCCACATTTCCAGTTCCCAGAAGGGCTTTCTCAACTTCACCTAGAAGAGACTTCCCCACATGGATCCTGAGAGTGGCAGGATTGTAGATCCTCCACAGCATTCAGAAAGGGCACGGTTTGAGATGAGAAGTTCTTGAATGGTAAGGTAACCGAAGTTTCATTATGTCGAGGAACTTTGAGGAAGTCACCAAATCCACGATTTAAAAATATGTTTCCTATTATATAGACACACCTACTTTCTAGAATTAAAATCCAAGTCATTTGTCTGTTGTTAACTATGTTGTGTAACTCTTTATGTAAAGTTATGTCAAGAAGGTCATGTATCCAGAAGGGGCTTGAAAGAAGTGGGAAATGGGATAGTAATTTATTAAGGTGTCTGGATTCTGAACATAAAATTTAAGTCTCGGATTTTTATGATTTTAGATGTTTCATTTTTTCAACACTTACTGCTCACGCATGGAAGATTCAAATTCAGATCCTCAGCACCCAAAATACAAGCAGTGATGTTTCTTATCTGAGAAACGCCGTGGGGGAGGGGGATTTCGGGGAGCGGAGGTTCCTGGAGCACACTGGCCAGTAGGTCTAGCCAGCTGCAGACTCGAAGTTGGGTCGGAGAAACCCTCTCTCAAAAAAAAAAAAAAAGGTGGGGAGCCATAGAGGAAGACAACCGATGTGGACCCCTGACCTTCACAGGCGCCCTCCCCCAGACACCTTCTCTCTTCACCCAAATAACAGCTCTGAGTTATTCCCTCATGACTTCTTTTAGGAAAGCTGGTTTACAAGAAGGATAAGTTTCACTTTCATTTTTAGTTTCGTTTTTTAAAAATAGTTTTTTTTGTTTTTCACTACAGGGACTCACTATTGCAGCCCTGGTTACCCTGGAGCTTGTTATGTGAACTGGGCTGACCTCCAAATTCACAGAGATGTACCTGTTTCTATCTCGGAGTACTGGGATTGAAGGCGCGCGTCACCACGCTGTACTCCAGTTTCGTCCTTCTGTAAACGCAATATCTTATCCCAAAGTTGACTCTGAAATCATCTAGAAATCCAGTGGGACAGGCTGTTTATGGGGCTGGGCTTCGGCTTCGGTTCCAGAAGCGATGTGGGCAGGGTTTTCACACCAGTGGGCGGGGCCTGCTTATAAGGCTAGGGGACTCGCTGATTTTCTGTCACAAGCCAGGCTGCACCGCCTGCGTGTCATCGCCAGTCTCCCCGCCTACAGGTAGGGAGCGTCTTCTCTCGGAGTCCAGGGACCGGTCGCTTGCAGGGCATATTAGAGCCAGGGTCCTAGAGTCTTTGAGGATGGAGAGAGGAGAAGGCAACAGGGAACACGATGGGTTAACAGGCAGCGGAGCCTGTTGGCTGGCACAGTTGAGACCTCAGAATCGGCAACCTGTCTGATGATTATGGCACTGTTAGCGTCAATGTCAATTTTGTGTGTGGCTGACTGTGTGTTATGAATACGGTCTTGGGGTAGGTAGCCAGGTCAGAACTTGGTCCTAGTGCGACTTTGATTGTTCACTAGCAATGACTGGGTAAATCATCCCACTTGAAGCATCTCCTGAGGTCCCTTCCTCTGCCAAGATCCAGGACGCTGGAGCCTAAGATTTTTACTCTGTCTGCCCAGAGGACCTAAAGGAATCGGAAGAGAAGAACTTAATATAAAAATGCCAAGACATTTCTTAGACACATTGACACATATGCCAAAGTTTAGCTTGGGGTTGTCAAAAGTATGGTGTTCTATCTTTTTTATTTTTAATCTGAATAAATGATTGCAGATGCTTTCCTATGAATTAAATAGCCAGGTTTTGTTTTTATTGCTCTATTCCTTTGTGCTGGATAATTAAAGGGTATCACTCTCCCATTGATGGGTGCACAGGTTATTTATAGTGGGTTACTAGCTCAGTGGTTCACTGGTCATCACTACGTGCAACAGTCTGGAACATGGCTGGATATTTCCTTTAGATAAACTCTTATAGCAACCTAGTTATGTCTGTGTATCTGAAAAAGCTTTGTATGGAAAAGAAACTGAAGACTCATTCCAGAAAGCATATGCAGCTGACGACAACAGTGACTGACAGTATTTAAGGAGAACTTTATACTTTGAAAATATTAGCCTGTTTCAGCTGAACAGCAAAGACAGGGGTCATGGCAGTAGTTACAGTCTGTAAGGTGGGACTGAGGTAGAAGGAATTTGGGCACCGGTTTTAGGATCACTTAATAGAATTTGAAAATTTGGTAAAACCTCTCACTCTTATTTTTGAGAAAGGAAGCTCGCATCTGCTTCCCTCCTGCCCTGGGAAGATAGTGAAGTAGGGACCCATGGTGTTCTTCTGGACTTCCCCTGGGACAAACCTATTTCCCCCAGCCACTTCTTCCCCAGTTCACACTTCTTTGCTCCATCTCTGCTCTTAGCTGGGAATTGGTGAAGGGAGGTTACAGTTTCTCACCTGGGAATTAGTGAAAGGTGGTTACAGTTTCTCACCTGGGAATTCGTGAAAGGTGGTTACAGTTTCTTGCCTGAGGAAGAAGATGATGCTGTGCTCGAAGACCCACTAAGCGGTGCAGGTTCAGAAGTCAAAGGCCATGCTTATTTACATGGTTCCTGGACTTCCTCTTTTTCTCCCCAACTGCCGACAGCTGCACTCTGAGGGCCAGGGAGGAGAGGGTATGATACTGAGTAAAGTGAGTATCAGACCTAATCCATCACCTTTCAGTAATCCTTTATCATACTAAGCTTTCAAAGCAGACTTATAATTAATGGATAAGCATTTCAACCGAGTCTACTGTCAACACTGACAAATCAGGTAGGGCCCTGTAGTCCTTCGACAGATATCAGATGCCTCGGTATGACTTTCCAGTCCTTGGCTTGGCCATTTCTCCACAGCCTCATTTCAATAACCCCTGTGTCTTCGTCCCATCTCATCTCCTTGGGCAGATGACTGGAGAGAAAAAATTTAAATATGTGCCTAATATTAGCTAGAGGATATAATGAGTCCTTTCATCTCGCTCTTTTGATAAATGTCCCCCCCCCTTTTTTTTAAAGACAGAGTCTCACTATGTAACCCAGGCTGACCTCAAACTCAAAATCCTCCTGCCTCCGCCTCTCAGATGCTGCTGTGTCTGCACTTTTCTAACACCAAGGGTTCATAACAATCACTCAGAAGCCTGTGACCTTGATGGACAAGATCATTGATCAGATCAGATAATTGTCAAGAGCTAAACATTTCTTTAACAAAATTCAAGTTGCATTTTTTTCAAGAATCAAATTAGGAAAAAAAGTTAATGTCAGCACTGGGTGACGATGTAATGGTACCAATTTTCAGATTGTGTCACAAACTGGGAAAATAGTCTTTCTCTCTTGATCAGCAATTCTCTTCAGGAAGATCTATCTTCCAGGCTTAACCTTGGACCTGGCACATAATAGGTACTCACCAAACATTGGACAAATATACCAACACTTACAATTTTGAAAAAAGGACAAAACAAAACAAAACAAACAAACAAACAAACAAAAAGCCCCAACACTTAGCAGTAAAGGAGTTAAATATTAAGGGTCCATTAATTACAAGACTTATGGAAATTATGTCAAAATCTTAAACTTTAAAAAAAAATGGATATTAAATATATAGAAGAACTGGGGCTAGAGAGATGGCCCAGGGGTTTAAAGCACTTACTGATCTTCCTGGGGGACCCACAGCCATCTGTAACTCCCACTCCAGGGAATCTGATGTCCTCTTTGTGCCTCTGTGGGCACCAGGCACACATGTGGTGGTGTACATACATACAAGCAGGCAAAACACTCCTACACATGAAATAAATCAATCTTAAACATGTAGAGGAAAACTGTCTCTTCACAGGGAAAGAGGCTGAAAGGAAACTATTTACAGACAAGCCTAGAGTGGCCACCGTTTCTCCATCTCAACACTAGTGGCGCTATGGGCCATCTCTGATTCTGCCCTCGGGTGCTGTCCGATGACTTGGAGAGGTCTTGGCAGCATCCTGGGCCTCCATCTCATCACATCGGTAGCAGCTCTCCTCCTCTCCAAGCAAATCTGTTAGCCAATATTACCAAATGCTCCCTGAAGGAGAGTGGTGCAATGCACTTACATTAGTTTTTATAACAACAACAAGACATAAAAATAAACTAATTTGTTCATTCTACCTTAGTGAAGATGTCTAGATGCATTTCTAAGGTCCTTCCCATTCAATCACTTAGTCTGTCAAATACTCAGAAGATTGGTAGGTGAGATCTTTTTTTTGTAATAATAAAAGTAAAACATTTGTTTATTCACTCATTTGAAAATTGGGCGCACATATGAAAAATGAAGAAACTATTCATGATTTTATTTCTCTTTCTCTATCTTTCTTTCTTCCTTTAAAAAAGTATAAAAGGGTGAGAACTTACCTGTGTTCCCTCTAAAAGTCACATTTCACTGCAGATAATCATGGTCAGGCAGTATCTTCAGACGGGCTTGGGGGTTGTTTTAAACCACAAATATACTTTTGCTTTAAATATTGCCCTCCAAGTTCCTTCCTACATCTATGCAAACTCATTCCCTATGCATGTACTAAATTTTGTCCTTCATGGTATTTTGAGTATATACAGTTTTATTTAGCCATTAGGCTACATGGGGTGTTTCATGTCGGAGGCTGTTGTTAGTCATTTCATCCCTGTTATATTTGTGTTTATTTTTTCCCCACGGTGAATTTCTAAGATGGGGATAGAGAGATCATGTGACATACACATTTAAGGTTTTAACAGAGACTACCAATTTGATCTTTAAAAAAGCTATACAATTTCACATCCTTACCAATGAAACTCAAGAAATCCTGTTTAGATGTATTTCACTAACCCTAACTATGAGGAAGCCCTAATTTTGGAAGAGCAAAAGGTCAAAGATGTTCTCATAAATCTTCAATATACGTTCTTAGAAAGAACATCCTTTCCTGTGTTTGTATTTATGATTCTCTGAACTATATGGGACTCCTGTTCATTTTCCGCTTGACCTCTATATAGTTTTCTTACTGAGTTTTAGAGAGGGAATGCCAGCAGCCCTAGTCTTCTGCTTTATGCGCCTGTCAAATAGATTGTGTAGAGATACAGAGGTCAGGGAGATGCTAAGAGGGAAGACCAACTTTCCTTTGAAAGGTGTAAATATGAAGACCACAGAAGAGAAAAGGTGTTAATGAATAGACTGGCTGGGGTGGAGTACTAACTTCCTTTGACCGCCCTTTTTGGGCATCAATTCCCAGGAAGAACAGCTTCTGTCTTCTGCTCAAGGCTCCTCCAGTGCCCAAAACAGTGCCACACTCAAGGAAAGATACTCAGCATTTACTGAGTGAATCAGGAAAATGTCAGCAGAGTGGAGTCTAGGACCCAGACGGCTATAACTCAGAGGGTGGTGCTGAGAGGCCAGACCTTAGGAAATGGGCCAAATCGAATCCTCCTCCCTTCCCACTCCCGTTATCAGCATACTCTCTTTATTGGGGAAAAGAGTTATAATTTGAAGGAGGTGACAGGCAGAGGGGAGACTTTAAGGGAGAGGAAGCACTGAAAAGTGAAAGTGAAAATCAGATACTCTTTGCTTTGAAGCTTTACCTAAGGCAGGTTTTACAGATACTTCCCAATGGTGAAAAGCCCGTGGTGCACCTGGGGGAGTTGAAGATATGTTTTTTCCCTTGGCTTATTTTGAAGGTACATTATCGATTTGAGGGGGCTAATAACTCCATTTAAAGATGTTCATCTCGTCACACCAATTTCTCTTTACTTGGTTCTGTATAACTTGGAGTTACAAAATGAAAGTACTGAACTTTCAACTCTGTGTGAAAACAGCTGTGTTTCCACACTTACGAAACAGAACTGCTTCAGTTACAGCTAGTTTGTCTGTGTTTCCGTACCGGCTCTTCGGAGTTATTTATATACGAGAGGAACAAATTTACCGGTGTCCCATTGTTCAGCTATGTGAATTAAGCCCTACACTTTCTGTGTTTCCTGTTTCTAGATAATTCCAGAAACATGAGGACATCTATCATTGTTACATTCACAGTCTGCTGTGGCTTGCTAAATGGTAAGTCAAATCTTTTCAGTGGGTTCTGTATTTTCAATATTTTAACCATGAGTTAAAAATTAAAGTAACATGCGCACGCGCATATGTGTGTGTGTGTATGTGCATGTGTGTGTGTGTATGTGTGTGTGTGTGCATGTGTGTGTGTGTGTGTGTGTGTGTGTGTGTGTATGCAGGTATGATCGCATGCATTTGCTAGGCATGTATGTGGAGGTCAAAGGACAACCTTGAGTGTTGGTCCTCACCTTCTACCTTGTTTGAGACAAGTTCTCTTATTTGTTGTTCATTGCTGAGTATTGCAGGCACTGACCCCACACCTCCTGGGATCCTCCTGTCTCTAACTCCCATCCCACTACAGGAGCCGTGAGACTGAGATTGCAGGCACGTGCTACTGTAGCTGGTTTTCACATAGGTTCTGGGATTTGAATTTAGTTCCTCATGTTGTACAGCAAGTAGTTTTCTTACTGGGTGATCACCCAGGGCCCTAAAACACTTTAAAGGCGCATACTTTGCTTATTAAAAGCACACTCTAGTTTTCCTTCTTCATAAACAAGTGACTTCCATCATTGTAAAAGATGGAGAAAAAGACAGGAGCCCTGGGTGCAGTTTAGTAGTGGAACACTTGCCTGGCATGAACAAAGCTCTGGATTCAATATCCCAGCACTGGAAACAAACAAAAGCAAACAAAAAAAGGGGGAGGAGGTGAATACAAAAATACAGATAATACAAAATTAACGGAGTGTCCATTTCCCATAAGTAACAGCTGAAAATTCCCGGGAAAATGGCCCACTGCTAATACTGGTTTCTTCTAGACAAGGCTGGGAATATACTATCTCAGTTGCTTATGTTCTTCCCAATGAAAAAATGTTAAAGAAGAATTTTAGTGTTGATGTGACTCACCAGATGAAGTGATTGTAACCTTTTGCCCATTTTTCAAATGTGTTTGGAGGACTTTTCCGTCTTCTGAAGTCTGGTCCTCTTTCTTTCCAGCATTTACCATCACAGCTCCCAAGGACTTGTATGTGGTAGAGTATGGCAGCAATGTCACGATCGAATGCAGATTCCCAGTAGGAGACCAGCTGGACCTGTTTTCCTTAGTTGTCTACTGGGAAAAGGACGATAAACAAGTTATTCAGTTTGTGGATGGAATGGCGGACCTGAGGTTTCAGCACAATAGCTTCACAGGGAGAGCCCGGCTGCCAAAGGAGCAGCTTCTCCAGGGAATTGCTGGGCTTCAGCTCACAGATGTGAAACTGCAGGATGCAGGGGTTTACTGCTGCATGATCAGCTATGGTGGAGCAGACTACAAGCGAATCACGCTGAAAGTCAATGGTAAGCATTACTCTGGGTAAGGAAGTCTTGGCCTATACTTGAGACATCTCTGTAATGCTGAGAGCTTTTCATTCTTGGAAGTCCACACCTGCTTTTTGTGGAACAATAGCAGCCTGTTGGTTCGTTATTTTTTCTTTCTTTCTTTCTTTCTTTCTTTCTTTCTTTCTTTCTTTCTTTCTTTCTTTCTTTCTTTCTTTCTTTCTCTTTCATTCATTCATATACTCCTCCAAATGAATACTCCTAGCCCCTTGTGTATGAAAGTAACTTGAGATCCAGTACCAGATAATACACAGTTATGCTCTGTGGTACTGTAAGCTTTCAAAAATTAAATGCCAAGAATTTGCTTCTTATTATTGTAAATGATATATATATATATATATATATATATATATATATATATATATATATATACTTACAAGAGATTTGGATCTCATGGAAAGGAATAGAATCATAATACTGTTCCTCCTCTCTTCAGCACCATCATCCATGGCATGCATATACTGTGTATCCCTCTAGAACCTTTTTATTGGATTGTTTTTTTTTTTAAATTCTATCAGGCTTAGCACATTTCCTTCTTATGAGTATCTCCATACAAAATCCAATATATATGTATATACATACATACATATATACATACAGCCCACTCTAAGGTTCACATTCAAAAAGTCAAGGTTAATCTATAAAGGATGAAAAAAATGATGATGTGAAGTATAGAAGAAGCCATTTTTCCACAGAGATGGTATAAACTACACTCACCAGGCATATATTCATCTTCAGGGCCTGTATCATGTTACTTGGGAGGGTTGAGGAGGAACAACTAGTGTAAATTCCTGGAGAAGGACCCACAAAAAATGTCATCAGGTCACTTGAGTTCAAGGTTTTGGGTTGGAAGCAGCTAAGGGAAGGAAAACACCTGAACAACCACCCCTGCTTTCACTGTGGACTTCACAGAAGTGAGAGGCACACACATCCCAAGCATGCTCACAGACAATCCAAATGCCTGCCAGGACCAGAAATCCCCCAAGGCTCCTGTCTGCACATACTTTCCAAAGCGACATCCCTCTGCTTTGGAATCCCCTTCTGTGGTCTGCTGAAACCTCTCCCTGGTTGATAGTGAGATGAATTCCATCTTCCCCAGGCTTACATTTGAGATGATCTGCTGCTGTTTTTTGGTTTCATAATATGTGTTTAAATATTTGACTAGAATTAGATAATCTCCTTTGATCTTTGTATTCCTAAGCTAGTGTGAAGGTCAATATTAGAAATAGGAAAAGTTCACATTTCTCATAAGGGATCAAGATAACTATTACCTAAAAAATTATGTACAGGTTAGAAAAAAATGTGTCCATTTGGGTTTCTGATGCTGGATCACTTAAAGCTACCATTGTTTTGAAAATATCACTTGTCTTATAGGCTTTATTTTTATTGTCTTTTACTTATAATTCTTCATTTGTGACATTCATGGAAGATTGGAGGTGGTTGTTCATATGAGCATGTGTTAGTACATCAGCAAATGTACTAAAGTCATCTATTCTGTTCTAAGACATTTAAAAGAATTATGAAGCCTGAAGGCCATGAACAGTCAAGGCTGCTGAACCTGGGATAGGGGAAAGAACAATCCTGCAATCAGGAAGAAGGAAACATAGAGTTTAAGTCTCTGTGCCCAGAGGTCTCTTGTGGCTTGTTGAGAGTAGCTGACTTTGTGGTGAGGAAGAATGTAGTCTACATTATCTGCTCCACAATATCTCTGATGCAAAAGAACCTTTTGGAACAACTGATGGATTCTCCATGGAGGGATCCCTGATGGGGCAAAGCTGATAGCCAAGCAGACTTGAAGGTCTACTTGTTTGACTACTTTGTTTTCTTTAGACCTTACTACGCTGGCATTCTACTCCCAATTAATCTTGTCATTTGCATGCAGTCAGTGCTTTGGGAGCTTAGCTGAGCTAGACCAAGGATTTGAGCCTTGACTTTGATGGGTGTTGTGGCTCCAATCTGTAATCCCAGCTATTTGGGAGGCTGAGGCAGGAGAATCACAAACTAGGGCCTTGTCTGGGCTATATATAGCTTGTTCAAGGGTAGCCTGGGCAACCTAGCAGGATCCTGTCTCAAAAAAAAAAATTAAAAATAGGAACAGGACTGAGGCCATAGCTCAGTGGCAGAACACCTGCCCAGCAGGTGTAGGACCCGCGGTTCAGTCCCTGGCACCTTGGTGGCCGGCATTTAGGAACTTTATGTGCAGAGGAAGTAGAACTCCTGAGTCATGCCCTATGCAAATGATTTCACAGCAATGCTGCCCCATTTCTCTTCCCATCACTGCAGGAGTGTGGTAATGAAGCTTCCCAGGAGGGAGTTCACTCACTGTGGGATTTTAAAGGTGAAGCATTTCAAAACTGAAATCTTACAGGGTGTAGTTTTGTATTAACTCAATTACCATTATCTCTTTGGATGCTATTACACTTTCAAAAGGTTACAGAAGACCCTCAGGCATCTGGCTTTCAATTGAAAAATCTTTAGCTTTAATTACCAAATTTAATATCAGAGAAAATGAAATGTCCATTTAATATTTCTGGGGCCTTAAATGATATTAAGCAGCTGTAAGAAACACTTTAATCCTATAGATAAATGATTAAGGACTGTCATGGCCCACCAGATCACCAGGCCCTGTTTAAATCAATTCTATGTCATCTGTTCCCATCTAAAATGTCTCACGATATCAAGTTTATTGTCTCCTTCCCTCTTCTTGAACATAAACCGTAGGCACGGAGGTTTGGGTCTGTTTTATTGATTGTTGTACCCCAGGCCTTGGCATATAATGATGTTTCAGTGCAATAAAAAAAGAAAATATTTGTTGAAGGAATGACTGGTTGTTTCATAAATGTTTACCTTAAGATGTTTGCTATATGAACAGGATCGAATATGGGAAAATTTATTTCCAAGACTGTTTGTCATGAGATGTGAGAACTTTCTTAAAATCCACTGAAGTACCGATGAGAAGGGGGAGAAACAGCTGTGCTCACGGTCCTCCTAGTCTGACCAGTGACAATAGGAACGTTGTCATAGCTAACACTTATGCAACTCCTAATATGTTTTAGGCCATGCACTGGGCTATATGAATTCATTTAGTCTTTAAATGACTCTGTTGGGGAGGCACTTGATCATGGGCAGGCTATTTTTTTTTCCTACTTACTATCTTTCAAATCTGAATGTGCCTTTCAATAGATGGCATCTTATATTCAATGATATGCAGCATTATTCTTCCCATTTTAAAGTTTTAAAAATTGAGGTCCAAAGAAATGCAGCTTGCCCAAATTCTACCCAGCTAAAATTATAAAGCCAGGTTCTAAACCTAACTAGCCTGGTTCTAAAATCTATGCCCTACTAACCATGTTTTGTTGCCTATCTTTGTTTTTCTGGAGTGTGCATTGAGCCTGAACTTTTCTTAGTCTTGAACTAGGGAGCAAAGTGTTCTAGATCTAAACTGGAGGTTTCAAGGCACACAAAGCAAAACTTGCTTGTCTACCCTTTCTGTAAATCGCTATAAACTTGTATGTGATTATAAAGAATAATTTTGATACCAATACATAGCTTATATCATAAGAAATTGTCATTTTGAAAATCAAAAGAAGATTTGTCACTGATTTGTCACTGTCACTGATTTCATACCATTGGTTCAACCTAACCCACAATACATTCTTGAAATGGAAAACATAGACATCCAAAAGGAAAGGTAAATGGAATAAGCAATATTTGTAATGTCTTGCCAATTGTGGCAGCATTGGTGTATGCCATGACGAAATTCATCATTAACAAATGGAGATGTTCTCAATAATCTTGAAGCTTATTTTAGCCAATGCTTTATCATAGCCAACTCAGTATTTGTTTTTAACTTCAGAAAGTGGCTGGTAAAGTCACTGCTGACATTTTGTTTTGCTTTGTGCTGAATTTTTGTTTGTTTGTTTTGCTTTGTGTTAGCCTTATCTTCAAGCCTCCATTTCTTTAAGGAGACTTTTGAATGGGCTCATTTTTAAAGAAGGTTAGTTCAATTAAAAGTAGACAAGGGGGTGGGCCTATAGCTCAACTGGTAGAGTGCTTGCCTGCCATGCATACATTTCTGCTTTAAAATAAGGTATGATGGCACACACTTGCCTGGAATTCCAGCACTCAGGAGGTAGAGACAGATCATCTTTGGATACATAGCAAGTTCAAGGCTAGCCTGGTCTACATGAAACTCTTTCTCAAAAACAACAACAACAAAATAGATAGGAGAATTTGAAAAATCCATATAGCCCAAATATGAATCAACACCCTCCCCCTTCCTGTGGCAGACAGTGAGGTACAGTGACTGCCATCAACATTTGTGAGGCATAAATAATTTAACAGGTACTATAGCAAACATGTTAGCAAAAGTTCTAATGTTTCCTTTCTGCATCTTCCCGCATGTGCCCATCTTAGAGGTAGGTGAATGATGCGGAGGTTAATCAATTGTGGATGGATCCACTCATTGGTCCAGCATGGTCTTCTAGGTGAAGCACTCTTCTCCTTCATTTAATTCCCAGGAAAAATAATAACAGAAAGCAAATAATTCACTCCAAATGTCTTATCATTGACAGTGATTTTAAATGTAAACCTTGAATTTCCCAGAAATATTAAGTCATGTACCATGTGAGGTAGACCCTAGTGTGATGACATTATTTCATGACGTGCCCACTTAATAAGGTATAATCAGTGGTTTCATTTTCAATTGTTCTTAAATATGATAAATACAAGACTGAGGGCTCAAATGCTCATAAAAGACCTCACTTTTGTGTTTTGAAATAAATCATAATTGTACCTATTTTATTGGTGGCCATTTTCTTGATTCAAAGGCAACAAAACATCATGTCATTATTTCAGCTTTGCTTTATTCTAGCTGCTCTGTGTCAAATTTCTGCGAAAATACCATATTATAAAGCTCTTATTATGTCTTTGGCTGTGGAGTAGGGAGCAAAGTCTCCCTTCTAGGCTCTAAGCAATTATCTAAAACATTGTGATTATTGACTAAATAGATATAGTTTATATGTAGATAGAAAGACCTGTGGTTTCAAGATGACAGTCTATTTAGTTGATACATTTATTCTGAGCACAATAAACACCCCAGTGTGGTTATTACAGCAATGTGATTGTGCCTTAAGTCCAAACTTGGCTGAGATTTTGAGTAGAAGACCTGAGGCAGACTAGCACACACTCCCTGCTGCCAAAATAGCTAAGCTGGAGGCACAGTTCTAGAAGAACTGGCCCAAGTTGATATTCTTTGTAAGCAGACAACACCTGCAATGGGAGAGAGCCTTGACCTCTTTTTCCTTATGACCTAGCCCCGTACCACAAAATCAACCACAGAATTTCCACGAATCCAGCCACGTCCGAGCACGAACTAACATGTCAGGCTGAGGGCTACCCAGAAGCTGAAGTCATCTGGACAAACAGTAACCACCAGTCCTTGAGTGGCAAGATTACTGTCACCAGTTCCCAGTCAGAGGACAAGCTTTTCAATGTGACCAGCACTCTGAGGATCAACGCAACAGCTAATGATGTTTTCTACTGTACTTTTTGGAGATCACAATCAGAGAAAAACCACACAGCTGAGCTGATCATCCCAGGTAAACTACTTAACTCTGTCCCTTGTCTCCTAGCATGATGGCTGTCAATCACAGTCATTCGGTGGTCTGGCTGAGGGCATGAATAAACAACACTATGTTTACTAAATGTATGCTATTTCCTCATTTTCTTGCATGCAAGCCATAATGCTACTTAACACTTAGTATTAACATTGAGTATTTACCCATGACAAACTGCATGTTAGGCATTGAATATTCATAGATGGGTTGGACAAAAGTCACTGTGCTCCAGGAGAACAGGTGTCAGTTGCATGTAGGAAACACTCTTGTAGCTGGGGCACCATGCAGAACATGAGAGAAGGACTCAGCTTATGCTTCAGGAATTGAAACCTTGTCACAGTGGGGCTTCCCTCTTCTCTCCAGGGCTCCTGCAGTAGGAAGCAAATGCATTGTCCCTCTCTCTCTTTCAACATGAAGGATCCTTTCCCCCTCTATTCCTCCTTAAGGCATTCTCTGATGTTTCAACTCCAGGAAGTCTGCCTTGTGCATAGAACATGAGGCTGATGTCTCTTGGCAACCTACTAGATTTCTGCGTAGTTCACCTTCCCTGTAAGGGTTATAACTCACCGGGCAAGGGTATTGTAGGGATAAAATGAGCTGTAGTATATGAAAGTTATTTGAGATCCTTGCCTGCATAAGTTCAGCTGCTTTTTAAACATGTTACCTTACAGAAAGAGGTGGGATGGAAGACAGTCAGGTGAAAGGCTCAGAGCATCATGAGGATGTAAATCTATAGGTATTCTAGGGAGAGTTACTTTAGCCTCCATGCATCCCCCAATGTACATCAAGGAAGTTTAGAGAAAATAAATAAAACTTAAACTTCATAGAAAAGTCAACTAATACGAAAATTCAGCCCAGGATGGGCTTGGAACCAGAAAGAGCAAACCAGCTTAGAAAACAAAGAAGACATTCTAACTGGAATTGGACTCTCTCATAAAAGCTGCGTTACTGGCTCCCTGTCATTAAATGCTCTTCTGTGAGGCTGGAGCTGGAGCTCAGTTGGAAGAGCACTAGTCTAACATCCACAAAGAGCTGAGATCCAGCACCATGTAAACCTGGTGATGTAGGGCTCACCTGTAATCCAAACACTTGGGTGGTAGAAGCAAGAGGATCAGAAGTTCAAAGTCATCCTCAGCTACATAGCAAGTTCAAGGCCAGCATTAACTACAAGAGATTCTGTCTCAAAAACAAAACAAGCGTCATCATAATAAAACCACAAAAAGCCGTGGTTTTATGGCTATTTATTCGTGGGGCATCCTGGAGTAACTTACTTAGCCACTCTGTCTTCTGGTCTGTAACTTGGGTTTGTTCTTTTTTTTTAAAGAAATATTTGGTAGGTCTAACATAACGTTATTTCAAAATGCAAATCAAATATATGTGAACAGGCTTTCTAAACTGTGTAGTTAAGTATTGTGGACCTCAGTTGACTCCTAGTGGGGCAAATAGGAACTGACTTATGGCAAGAGATGGGAGTTGGCAATCCCAAAGCATCCTTGTGCCATGAGACCCATCTTTCACAAAACTTAGACAGAGACACTGGCAAGAGAAGCCAGTAACTAGAATGTTCAGAGAGTTTCAAACATGGAAGAAGAAAAACCATGCATTGGTCCCTCATCATGCCCACAGGTGTGGGAGGTAGAAGCCGTTGAGCAGTGCCCAGTGGTCTGCCATGTTCTAGAGTGGGCCTTCCATGCCACGTTGGCTGATAGCATGTATATTAAAGGGTGCACAAGGAACTTTCTTCACTGAGGTCACCATTTACTATTGCAGTCACTTTCTGTGGCACTGCACTAAACATGTCACAGACAGCCTCACAGGAAATTCGTAGCATTTCCCTTTTATAGGCTGGTTAAAGGATGTTGGCATTTCCAAAGCCAACCCACAGCCCTAGAATTCAGTCTGTTTCATGTGTTCAAGGCTGGAGTTCTTACTTCTCTGTGCTTCTCCCAGTTCCTTGGGAGACCCATCTCGTCCTCCCAGACCTTAACTGGCCATTATCTTTTAGTAATTAAGATTACCCTAAAACCAAGCTAGGTTTCAAGAATGACCATTCTCCTGACTATTTCCCATCAAAACTTTATCTTTAGTCGGCATCTTTTGATTTTGTTTTTCAGCTCCACCTGCAGAATTTCTCCCAAATAAGAGGACTCATTGGGTCCTTCTGGGATCATTCCTGTTGCTCCTTGTTGCAGCCACAGTCCTCTTCTACTTAAGGAAACAAGGTATTTCCTTCACTGCTGTGGTTTCTGTGCCGCCCGTGCGGAAGTGCACGAAGGTCTTCTTACCATGATATTGAGTAGGCAGTGCCAGAGATGGTACCTACCAAGACTTGATAAGGGCAGCCCCTCATCACAGGGAGCTGGCTGACCCAACAGGCTAACAGAGCCTCCCTGGGAAACTTGGCCTGAAGGTGTTGCCTTTCACTTTCAGGGCTCACTTTGAGTTCTATACAAAGTAAGTTTTAGCTGTGATTCCGGTGAGCCAGGGTGCTAAGTCTTCCTTCAGTCCTGCTCAGATTGCCATTCTGCAACACCTCCTACCTGGGAGTGTGGCATTGAAGCGTGTGGTATTTTGGAAGGGTATGAGTTGGACAAGGGCTTAGGGAAGCTAAAAGACTGAGCTTCCAAGGTGGCACTGTGGGGTCCAGGGTTCAGCAGTTTACAGTAAAGCTGGGCAGCGCTGCTGTGTGTAGTCCAGAGCTGAGGTGTAGGATGACGGTAGCAGTGGAGGTCAAAGAAGACAGCCATGAGGTTTCTTTTTACATACAAATAACCACAGACTTTGCAGAGACCACACTGCCTGTTGGTCTCAGCTGAATTCAAGCCACACATTCCTTGCAACATCTTACTGAGCTGAGTTCTGGGTACCCTACGTAGGAAAACATTTCTGCCTAAAAATTTCTACCACAAAGCATTTTTTTTTGCAAGATTTCTGGAGGCAAAAATATGACACAGTGTTTTAAATAATTTTCATATATTTATTTCAGCATTTGCTCGTAAGAATGATTAAAATCTAGGAAAATGAGTGCATTCAAATAATGTCTTCCTGTTGTAAGATGACTTAGAGTAAACCTTTCCCTCAATGCTTTGAAATGTGTCCCAAGAGAGCCAGAGATGTATGGACTTGTCTGAAGCCAAAGAGGGAAGTAGAATATGGAAGGGAAGTCTATCTTCAGGGAGGAATTCCCCTCTACCCCTTCTGTGGGTGGGTCTATGGGGAAAGCGATGTAACTGAGGGGATGGTAACCAGCTGCTTCCAAAGAATAGGCCCTGACCAGAACCAAGAGGGTTTTCAGGATGTGAGATCAAGTTTGAGTGACATATCTGGACTGGAATTAGACTTGACCTTGCACAAGGAAGTTGTTGCCAAATTGAGTCTAGAAGGATTGGTTGAGAATGAGATTGGCAGAGAGACAGTAGGCAACAAAGTAGCTCAGGATGTCAGCCATCTCTGAGGGAAGGATGGAAAACAAAGTAGACAATGAGAGAGAGAGAGAGAGAGAGAGAGAGAGAGAGAGAGAGAGAGAGAGAGAGAGAGAGAGAGAGAGAGGAGAGTATGAAAGTATGTATCCTAAATTGTTGAATAATACACTCTGGGGTTTGGCACATGGAATAAGGAGGTTCGTGGACTAAAAGTCTGATGATTAAGGATTAAGCAGCGTCTCATAAAAACCTTGATACTTGAGTCACTGTGGGTCATAGTTGTTAGGGTTTACAAAAAGTCCGTGAAAGACTATCTGACACTTTTACAATCAACATGAATGTTTAACTGCTCAAGAACAAAAATTCCAGCATGCTGGGGTCAAACCATCTGACAAAGGGCAAAATGGCAACCCTGAGAGAAGCTCACACGCCCCCTTTAAGCAAGATGAGGGGAATTCCACTGTGATTAAGTGTACTTTGAAGTGATTGGGTATAGAGCCTTACGGGTACAGGAATCATTTTATGATTGGCTCATGACATCTGGTCAGCAACTGTGGTTGCAGTATCAGGGGTCTGTCTGCTGTGTCAGGGGTCTGTTTGATTGAAAATAGCAAGAACAGTTCTTGCTTATGGCCAGGTAGGACCCTGATTGGCTACCAGACTGGAAGTACTTCCTAATGGTCTGATTGAAGCCAGATATGAGTCAACATAGGATGGTGGGGTAATATGGGGCAGAGGTCTTAGCAAACTGGCCCCTAGGGAAAAACAACAACAACAACAACAAAAAACAGCCAGCCTTGTTAGGGTCAGTCCTGTTATAAGAGGGGACCGCCACTTCAGTAGTGTTGTGCTCTGTGGAATTAAGATGAATTTCTTCTTATTTAGTGAGAAGTCTATATGTGAGAAAATGTGGCACCGAAGATACAAACTCAAAAAACCAAAATGGTAAGTGTGACTAATAGAAGGGTCGGGAAAGCTGAAGGGAAAAAGGGGCGAAGCAGCCTAGCAAGACTGCGGTTCCTGTGCTCTGTAGGCTGAGCGGGGGAGGGGATGTAATGAGTTGCCAGCTAGCTGAACCACATAGCAAAAAGAAAAACAAAGCAAAACAAAACAAACAAACAAACAAAGAAGAAAAGAAAAGGCTATGATAACAAATCTACCAGTCATGCTCTCCCCTCCTTCCAAAGGAGGCTGTGAGGTCTGCTGGCCCCTCCACCTCACAACTCCCACAGATGAGGGAATTCTAGGATGGCCCTGCAGAGTAAAGACTGGCCAGCAGCCTTATGCAATGATTTGGGGAGCAAGAAGGAGGGGGATGCTTCTGTCTAAGCCGCTGCGGCTGCTGCTGCGGCTGTGCCTGAGCCTTAGCCCTACAACCAGGGACAGTGCCGAGTTAGATGAATGTGTATCTAAACAAACGATTCTGCTGCCGTGTGGTTAGTTGTTAACTGTTTCATGTGTGGGATGTGGTATTTCATCACCCTGCCCCCAAACACTTATATAAATATGAGAATCATCTCTATTTTATAGTAGAGAAAAGAGAGCTGGAAAGATAAAATAAGGTGTGTAAGAACACATATCCTTACCGTGGGCTTTTGCTCTCAAACTATGTGCTTCAATTCATTCTGGTACTAGTGTCTATATAAGAGTAGAAAACCCTCACCTAGCCAACTGCACTAAATTTTTAAGTAAGTTATATTAACTCTTCTAATTCATGTTACCATTGTTAGAACCCAGATCTAACACAAAGGCCAGGATTAAAGTGCTCTAATGAACTTGTGCAGACCCAGGTAGGTTCCCTCACATGCATTACCATTTATGCTGTTGAATCACTTCGCTTGAGTCAGGTTGAGGGTTTCTTAGTCCAGCGGACTTTCCCTTTTAAAACCACGGTAGTCCCGGACAAACAAGGATGGTTAGTTATCCTTCATCATGCAAACGTAGTCAGACATAGAATGTGTCTCTGTCTTATTGCAACATTATTATATGACCTAGCAAATGTCCAGTTTGTTTCTCTTGCATGTCTTCATACATTCCCCCCACACTCCCTGAAATGACTATACTATCATCACTCTCCAGACACACAGTTCGAAGAGACGTAAGCAGCACAGAAACTTCTGATCTTCAAGGTGGGATTGCCAATCTGTGGTCTGTGAATGAAGGGGCCCTTGGGACGGGGGTCCAAGGACTCAAAATGGAGCCCGGGAAGAGAAGAGAAGAAAGAAAGAAAGTGTTGCAAGGGGATCCCGGAACAAAGGACATTTCTGCAGGAGACAGCAATATGCACGTTGTCCATCAATGGTCTTGGGAAAGCGGGTTGAGAATCCCCGACCTAACATCTTGGCCTTGAAGAATCACCTTTTTCCTCCACTCAGTGCCTGGATGAGAGACAGAGAGTCACAAGTGTTGACGTATGAGTGTTTTCTATTTATTTTGAGTCTGTGTGTGCTTGTCGTGGGAGTGTGGTTGTGATTGATGCATTCCAAAGACATAAGAGATGTTAAAATGTAGTCACCAAACTCAACTGCTGCTTATCATCTTGTCCACGGGTAGAAAAGCATGTACATTTGTGAGGTGCTTGGTGTCCTCTGTAGCTACTGGTACAAGTGGGACACATGGAGGACACACGATTGCTTTGCCCGAGCTCTTGCTGCATGACTTGAATAATCTTTATTCTCAGTCCTCGAGGCTCTGTGTAAGTAGTTGTTCTGTGTAAGTATCAGCCCTGCAAGTGTCTGATACTACACTCGACAATCTCATTTCATCTCCATAGCAACTCTCATGGTAACTTCTATTATATTCACTTCAGAACCCAAGAAGCTGAGCAATTCAGTAACTTGCCCACCAAGTTCTGTCCTTCAGCCATTGTCCTCTTAGGCTACAATTTGTAGCTAAGAAATGAATTCAAAAGCTGCTTATTAAGTAACATTGCATATCACGCCGTGCCTCATGTACCATGCTGGCCCTTGAGTGTAGAGATGTAAGCCAGAGCACTGGTTAGATGTGCATATGCATGTTCAATAGTCAAAGCAATGTTCATTAACAAGGAATGTATATTGGAAAGACTCTGGAAAGACTCCTTGTCTAACACTGTATTTACTCCTAATTTGTTTTCTCTGCCATGCAATCTCATGTCCTCCATAGAATATCTAGTACTGTTTACTAGTACTAGTAAAGTCTTCTTTACTTTTCTATCTAAATGACACTGAGGGGTGGGGAGATAGCTCAGTTGCAAAATACTTTCCTCACAAGTACGAAGCCCCGAGTGTGTTCCCCAGAACCCACATAAAGAAACAGTTGGCTATGTCTGCATGCTTTTGATCCCAGCACTGGGAAGGCAGAGATAGACAATCCCTAGCTCTCATCAGCTAATCTGCCTAGCCTGCTTCGCAAACTCCAGGCATGTGAGAGCTGATACCTCAAAAAATGTTGTAGACAGTGTCTGAGAAATGATGCCTCCACACACACACATGCACCACACACACATGCACCCTCATGCAGATGAACACACATACAATCTAAATACAGGTCAACAGGGAGCTGACTCAGAGTGGTCCCTAAGACACACAAAACAAAACAACTCTAAATACAAGTCAACAGGGAGCTGACTCAGAGTGGTCCCTAAGACAAACAAAACCAAACAACTCTATTCCATCACCCTAGCCATGCTATTCCCTTCCCAGAAGTAACTGATAGTGTTTTTTGCACATATGTTTTCTCAAAGACAGTTAATATGTAGAAATATATGTTAAAGTATCTATATTTTTTCTATATTTTTTTGAATTCCTAAATGGTAGCTAACAGTGCATTTGCCGTACACTTTGCCTTTTTTTTTGTTTGTTTGTTTGTTTTTTTGTTTTTTTGTTTTCTGAGACAGGGTTTCTCTGTGTAGCTTTGCGCCTTTCCTGGAACTCACTTGGTAGCCCAGGCTAGCCTCAAACTCACAGAGATCTGCCTGCCTCTGCCTCCCCAGTGCTGGGACTAAAGGCGTGCGCCACCACCGCCTGGCTACTTTGCCTTTTTTATTTAATGTATTGATCCTTATGCAGCTGCTGGAACTTATTTAAAGGCCCAAGAAGAGAACTGCCTCATTTCTAGATTTTCCTTCCCATCCCTCCAGGTGCCTCTTACACGGTCTAGGCCAGGCACTGTTTCTGCTCTCTGTACCTGTACAATACCATGGAGCACTTACTTACTCACTGGCCAAGTTTGGGTTTGGCTGATTTTGTATCTGCTCAAAGGGAGACCTTGAGTCCCCAGAGTATACTGAGTCAACCCAATACCAAAGGGGCAGCCTTTTCGTAACTCAATACAGAAGCAGATCTGGAGTGGCGTCTCCATGGTTGTTTTTCCTCCGCTTCTTTTCCCAAATGCAGATGTTCCATTTGCTTATTCTCCCAGAAAATGCCAGCATTGCTCCTTGACTGCTGGCTGCCCTGAACTTGCACTTGTACCAGGAAAAACCCATTAGGCCTCTTGAAGGCCACTGCCTCTCATCCCCACAGGGACCTCTAAGAGCCTGCTTTTCAGAGGATTTCAAAATCAATGCTTCTTGGGGGAGGAGGGAAGAAGGAAGAAGGAGTCCAGAGCTTTCTTTCAATCTTCTTTGTTTTGTAACATGTCAAGACTGAAGAAACAGGCCGGGTATGGTGGTGCATGTCTCTAATCCCAGTATTCAGGAGGCAGAGGCAGGCAGATCTCTACATAGAGTTCCAAGCCAGCCAGAGCTACATAGTGAGATCCTGTCTCGAAGGAAAGACTGATGAATCAGAACCCCCAAGGGAACCCTTCTGTTACATGTTCACATGTGTTTATTTGTGGGATGATCCTCATGACAATTTCTTGTTTGTATGAAGTTTAAGAAAATATAGAGTTGAGCGGGACATTTCACTTACTCACTTTATTTGAAATCTTAACACCGTCTCATGGTGTTGGATTGTAAAGGCACTTTATCCTTTTGTGTTGTGTATCACCATAAATGGAGAGTTTATTTTGCATCTAATTGTCATTGTATTGCATTAATTTAATAAAATATTTTTATTTATTAAACATTTCTGTTTGTTAATCCAGTTTAATCTCCAGTGGAAAAAAGTCACTTAGAATATCTGCATCCCTGTCTTTATTCCCCCCCACACAGCTTTTTATTGAATATGAATGATGAAAACTAACAAAATAATTCATTTAAAATAATGTATGAGGCGCTGGAGAGAGTTCAGTGATTAAGAGCACTTGCGGCTCTTATAGAGGACATGGTGTTCAGTTCATAGGCCTCACATGGTTGGTTACTCACAGCCACTTTCCAGGGAATCAGTCCAGTGTCCTCTTCTGGACTCTGGGTACTGAATATACAAACATACAGGCAAAGCATTCAAATCCATAAAACGAAAACAAATCTTAAAAATCTATTAAGCTTGGGAGGCAGAGGCAAGTGGATCTCTGTGAGTTGGAGGCCAGCCTGGTCTAGAAAGCAAATTCTAGGACAGCCAGGGCTACACAGAGAAACTCTGTCTTGAAAAAAATAAAACAAGACAAAAGTCTATTAAGCAATTTCAGTCTCTTTTGCTTTATAGGTTTAGGGAAATATGAAGAAAACAGTCAAAAGTCTCCCATCAAAATTGGAGACCTGGGGGTGGGTTGGGAGGAGAAAGTAGAACCCCCCATAATCAGGGACGTGAAGGGACTTTGCTCAAAGAGCACACTCAGGCATGTGAACACGGGGGTGGGGGGGTGGGGGAGGGAGGTGATAGCATTACATCATGACACTGAATGTGCTTCAATCTTCTGGTTCTGAAGAGGAAGTGAGAAACCCAAAACTGAGCAAAGTGTAGGACTAGGACCCAAGATGTCTCTGGAACCATAAGAAAATCTGTACTCTCTTTAAACAAACATCATCACACTCACCATTAAAGAAATGTGTTGTCTCTCTATCACTTCTTCGGCAATTCAGCTTGAAGAAGCTTTTGATCTTTGGATAATTTCTTAAAATCATATTCTCTCAAAGCACAGAGGCCGTTTCTAATGACATACAACAGACTCCAAATGTTTTTAAAGAAAGATCTGCATCTTTATAGTAATAACAAGACACTAAGACACTATCTATGCCAGTACCAGCAGAAGGCCTCATGGTGGGGTCGGACCATGGGCCAACATGTTGATTAATGTCTTCTTTCTGAATGGTTCTGTCTCCCCCCCTCCCACCACCCCAACCCCCAAACCCCCTACCCTCCCACCCTGTCTTCAGTCTAAAGGTCACTTTCCTCCGGGCCTACATCAAAGCTGAGATGTACAAAGTGCCATTTAGTTTCAGAAATCAATCATCAATCTTCCACTTCCGATACAAAGATCTCAGTGACTCACATTTACATTTTCCTGGGAATTGTGAAGGAGTCAAAGAAACACTCCCTGCCTTCCTGGAGCTTGCAGTCTCACCGAAGAGACAATGTAAACATTCGTTTAAAACATTAACGGCCATTAATTTGTGTGTTAGGATATGAGAGTTTAGGATGATGCCTGGAGACGGCGAGACGATAAGATGGTGAATTCTGAACAGATGAGATTTGACCCGGATATGGTTAGTCCCTCAGATAGTCATAAACTGGAAGCTCGGTCTCCAAAGCAGTGCTATGAATGGAATCTTTAAAAGCTGATGACTAGTCTTGAAGAGGCATTGATGGTTTCCTGCAGGAAGTGAGTCAGGTCATACGGTTACTGTGGGAAGCTAACCTCTCGCTGGGATGATTTGGATGGGATTAATTCGTATCATGGTGGTTCTAGTGAGACCTCAGTCTCCTTCACTGGCTCTTCTTTTTCATCTCTTCCCCTATGATCCCTTCTGCACACTGCTCACTGCTCTCACCCATGTTCCCGCCACACGTGCTTTGATGACGTCAGAGGCCTTTGCCAGATGTGGAGTGCCAAGCTGGGCTCTGACAGCTCTGAAAACGTAGGCTAAAGAAAGTTCTCTTCCTTGTAAAACAGCCATCCTCAAATTGAAACTAAACGTGAATCCTAAGGCCTCGGAGTCCTTTACAGAGGATAGCAGATACATCGCGGCCACTGCAGCACAGAGCAGATGCCAACCCTTGATGGCACAAAAAGTGACTTCTTCCCAACAGTATAAATGTAACAAAGAACCTTTGCGCTTCCTTAAGGGGACAGCAGGGATGTCACGTGGCATCATCACCCCTGTGGTGGATAAGCTGCGATTTTTATCAGATTACACGTGACCCAGCATTTCCACTTTTAAAGTTTCCCATGTGTGCAAACTGTCACACACATAAGCTTATCCGTTGTACTTCTATTGAGAATGACTAAACATTTAAAACAGCCCAAATACCTGTTAAGAGAGAACTGATTAAATAAATTCGGGTACATCCAAACAATAGAATAGTTGAATAGACAGCTACAAAAGTAAATAAGGAATCCTTTTCGGACTGATATGGGAACAGTCTCTAAGATGCGCCTATTGTTAAGGAAACTATAGGAGAAAGGGTAAATTACACTACACTCCAAGCATTATATTAATTGTACAAGGAATATGCAGCCTATGAATATTCATTTGCATGCTAGGTGCTAAGTATAGATAATCTGTACTCTTGGGTTTTTTTTTGTGTGTGTGTTTGTTTGTGTGTTTTGTTTTTTTCGAAATAGGGTTTCTCTGTATAGTTTTGGTGCCTGTCCTGGATCTCGCTCTGTAGACCAGGCTGGCCTTGAACCCACAAAGATCCACCTGGCTCTGTTTCCCGAGTGCTGGGATTAAAGGTGAGTGCGCCCCCGCCCCCTTCTCCCCCTCCCCCTAGCTGATAATCTGTACTCTTAATTTATGTATTTATTTATTATGGGCTCTGCAGTGTGTCTGTTCAGCAAATACAAATGTTGTTCTTTGGGAAAAGAAAAAATGTGCATTTTGCTTGTATTTGCATTTTGCTTGCAAAAACTACATATTTAGAAGGATGAATGAGAAATTGATAGAAAAATGGGCTCATGTGGCAAATTGGGACCCTGATAAGCAAATTTCACCAAGCTACGTCTGGTATCTTTCTGTTTTTGAACTTTTTTTTTTTTTTCCAAGACAGGATATCTCTCAGTAGCCCTGGCTGTCTTGGAAGTCTGTAGACTAGGTTGGCCTCGAACTCACAGAGATCTGCTTGCCTCTGCCTCCTGAGTCCTGGGATTAAGCTGTGTAGCACCTGTCTGGCTGCTTTTGAATGTTGTAAGCATATTATCACTTCAAATAACCAAGTTATATCTTTTAGTTTATAACAAAAGTCTGAGCTCAATTATTTACCTTCCAGTGTTGATGTGACCTGTGGACACACAAGCAGATTGTTTATTTAGGGGATCTGATTATGTAGCTGTAGGGTTGGATCTGCACGATGATAAGTGATATTGAGCACCACAGAAGAATAAATGCACCACACCAGCCCATTGTTTATGCTTCCATGGATGAAATAATTGAGAGATCTAGATCACAGCCAACTCGCAGGGATCATCCTCACCTCTCTCTGTGCAGTTGGAGAAATGAGTTCTAACACACTCTTACAAGTGAGTTTTGGCATAACAGAGGTGGGGCTTTTTTGGTCAGTAACTTGGGGCCTTTGTTGAGTCTTGAAATCCCCTAAACCTAGGCTTTTCCTCTCACTTAACATCTTGGTTTCTTCCTGGCAAATTTAGCTGTCTGCTTTGAGATTAGGTCCTCAACCTTAAACACACACACACACACACACACACACACACACACACACACACACACATCTGTTACCGCCTCAAAGCAGGTAGTGGAGAAAAAGGGAAAAGAGAAAGACTGTAAGATGTTATTCAACAGCAGTGACATGTACAATGCAAGTTCCCTGTATTGTGGGAACTTCTGTTGTGGTGCTGAAAACTGAAGAAAATGCCAAGGTACACTTACACTAGAGCAAAACAAACAAACAAACAAACAAACAAACAAGCAACAATAACTGCCATTCAACCAAACAAAGCCCTCCTTCCATCAGCGGCACCCAATAGTGAGCAAGCCTTTTCTGTCAATCATCTCTTCTTTCTGGCTACAGATGGCTTAGTAAGCTTGAACTAAGTTATGAATGTGAGTGTGTATGAAACCAAAAAAAAAATTATCTCTTTCTAGGACACTGAAGGTGTTGAAGACTTCAACGAGATTTTAATAATCCAGGCATCTAGGGAAAAACTGAAAAAACAAATTCAAATAAACAAAAAATCAAAACTAACCTAAAACCAAACCAAATCAAAACAAAACCAAAACCTTTTTGTACAAGTCAGGGCTCTGACTACAGATAATGAAAGAAAAACAACTGTGTATACTGAGAAACCTACCTGGATTTGGGGAGAACAGGCGAGTGCCTTAAAAATCCCACGCAGTCATGACTTTAAGTGTGCCATCTAGCTTCCCTGAACCTGTTTTCTTATGGTAAATGGGATCACGACTAACCACTTAATATCTAGGCAGTTCGCAGACTGCTTGGCATCAACAGGCAGCAGAAACCCTGTATGTTGGTAGTGTTGATTACAGGAAGTGGTTTATTAAATTATTTGAAGAGCCAAGAGCTCTCTATCCATCCAGATTATTATCGCTATATCTGAAGTACTTAAAAGGTAGCTTAACATTTTTTAAAATATTTTTTAAGTTTAATTTTAAAAATATTTTTATACTTATTAATTTTGTTATGGGTAGGAATGTTTTGCCTGTTTGCACTAAAATTCCCCACATGCATCCCTGGTACCCACACAGGTCAGTAGAGGGCATCAGATCTCCTGGAACTGGAGTCATGGGTAGTTGTGAACCACCAGGTAGGTGCTGGGAACAGAACCTAGGTCCTCTGCAAGAGCCATGGCTGCTTTTAACCACTGAGCCATCTCTCCACCCATCCCCTATAGTGTTTAACTCTTATACCTATCTTTAATTGGTACATATACTAATGGAAGTTGTGGCAGATTAAAGAGCTAAATTGATACACAGTGATTTTGGATGATGTCAAAATTAACTGGAATTTATTTTCAGTTTGTGTAGCACAAATCTCTAAAGGTCTTACTAATAAAAACAAACCCAGGGCCAGGTATTGGGGTGAATGCTGGAAGATCAGAGAGACAAAACCAGCTACAGCCTGCCTCACCTCGCCAATTCCTCAGCTGGCCTTGTTTCTTCAGACTGAAAGCCTCTGAGTCCTCATCCAAATGGATCTCAACTGAACTGCTGTTCAAAAGCCTGAAAGCTTAAAGAGACTCTAGTTCCTGGTTTTCACACCTTATATTCCTTTCTGCTTGCCATTACTTCCTGGGATTAAAGGTGTGTGTCACCATGCCTGGCTGTTTCTAGTGTGACTTTGAACTCACAGAGATCCGAATGGATCTCTGCCTCCAGAATGCTAGGATTAAAGGTATGTGTGCCACCATTTTCTGGCCTCTATGTCTATCTAGCAGCTGTTCTGTTCTCTGGCCCCAGATAAGTTTATTAAGGTGCACAATATATTGGGGGACACAATATCACCACAAGTTTGTGCATTTAAATTTCTAGCATCAATTTCTTTAGAGACATTTGGGTCTTTCATGTCAATTTGTGTTGAATTACTGCAAAGCTAAACTTAGACTGGATTAACATATATAGGGTAATTCAATGAATGTTGATCTTGGATAAAGCATGTTTTATTTTGCTTTTAGGAAAGATGCTTCATTCTTTGCTTATTTTACAACAAAGAGCTTTTCAGCAGGAAGCTATCCCTCTTTTCAGACTTCAAGTTAAATATATGAGTCTATGATTGAGACAAACTGAAAACAAGCAGAGCACAACAGATACCCAGCTGGTGTCTGACTGAATCGGGGTCCACACACAATAAATGACAATTTACCTTCTCTAGTCTCTATTCACTGGATGCATACTATACCCACTAGGCATTTTGGGGAATACATACATGATTTAGATGCCCATCTTCAAGAACATGAAGGCAGAAATATATATATACTCTCAGGTTTATGGGCACAGCCCCTCCTCCAAAAGCTGAACAGCACAAAAGATGGAAAACTGTCAAAAATAAACCATGGAAGTCTAACTTGTCCCTCTCTGTCACGACTGAGCCGTGAATTTCCTGAGGGGACCCTTGTTGCACAGCCACTGACACACTGGTCACTTAGAAGTGCTCTGGTTCATCAGATCAACAGTCACAAGATTGCAGTGCTTGTGTCTAAGTGACCCTTATTTTACTTGATAATGGTCCTAAAGCCATTGCTGGTGGTGGTGATGGAAATTGGCATATACCAATAAGAAGTCATAACACACTTCCTTTTAAGTTAAAGTGTAAAAATTCTTGACTCAATAAGAAAAAAAAAAAAAACAGCAACAACAACCATATCCCAAGGCTGCTAAGATCTAAATTACAATAAGACATTTTGAGAAAGAGAAATTATTCCTATAATTTTACTCTAGCATATTATTGTAATTATCCTGTTCTCATAGTTTTAATTTTTCTGTATGTAATCTATAAATTAACATTTGTCATATGTATTACATATAGGTATGTATATGACATGTATATATGTTTGTATGTAGAAAACATACTGTTTTAGGCATCCACAGGAGTCTTGGGATGCAGGGCACAAATAAAAGGTATAAGAGTGGGGGGAGATGGCTCAGTAGTTAAGAGCATGCACTGCTCACGTGGAGGACCTAAGTTTGGTTTGTAGCACCTATGTCTGCCAGCGACAACTGCCTATAACTCCAGCTTCAGGATTATCCACTGCTTCTGGCCTCCGCTTACACCTGAACTCCTGTACACATACCCCAACACAGACCCACACACATACACATAAGTAAAAATAAATCAAAAAAAGAGGAAAAGACACAAGAGGATAGACTATCTTTGTGATTTCCTAGTGATCTTTAAGAGGTCCTAGATAGAATTCCTTGACAGATGATGAGCTGAGAATGTCTTCCCCTGCAACTGCTGATGGGTTTTTCTATTACCTCTCTTGATGGAATTACCTGGTGAACAGAAATCCATTGTATGTATTTCACCTTGTCAGCCTTTTCCTTATGGCTAGCACTATTTTTGCATATTGCTGTAAACAGATATTTGCTTACTCAAAATTAATGAAGAATTATTTCCCCCTTTTCTAAAATTGCTCTTGTTTTATTTCACATTTAGATGAAATCCTTCTAGAACTTTGTGTGAGTGTGTGTGTGTGTGTGTGTGTGTGTGTGTATGTATAATATGAGACAGGGATAAAAACATATTTTTGTATGTAGATCTGATTGTCCTTGTACCACTTACTTTGTTGAAAAATATCACTTCCCCATTTTGCTTCAGTGTCAAAAGACAGAGGACTATGTCTATATCATTGATTTGTTCATAGATCTTTTTGTCTATTTCATTGATCAGCTCATTTACTTTTGTGTCTAGAAAATTCTATTAAAGCAGTACTTGTGAGTTTTAACTTTCTCTCTCTGGGACTAGGGTATCATTTAAGACTATGACAGCCACCAGAGGATCCAGCCTGTGGGTCTTTATAGGATGCAAAGGATGACCCCTGTCTCTCTCTGCTGCTGTTTCTGCCAGCACATTCACTCCAAGTCTTTATTCAGCCTCCATCCTTCTCTATGTGTTTGTCTCTCCATAAGAACAAATCATCTATTTATCATTTATTTTATCTGTTTTATATTTCTCCTCTTTGTCCATTTTACACACAACAGAAAGTAGATTGTACCATGCTTTGTCTTGTTTATTAAAAATATTACACTTACAACTATGTGACTTTCAATGAAAAATTTTCTACTGCAAGTTTGGTGGCTTTGGGTTTCAGAAAATTGTTATCTGCTCTTTCCCTAGAACTGCTAGGTATTTGAGATCTGGAAGGAGTTGATTTTTATTTCAATGCAACAATCAGTATAAAGCAATATATTGTTTCCATTGTAATTTAGACACCTATAAACGTGTTTAAAACTGTACTACCCTAGAAATTCTGTGCACAGCCTCAATATCATAGGAAACAATATTAGCACATATTAGAGTCATGTAGAAGCACCCAAAGTGAATTCCTTGCTCTTTTGGCCTCCTACTGTTTTACTTCCTGGGCTGTAACTTGCTGAGAGCACACTGTGGGTGATAGCCATCATTTTTTCATTTCTGTTCATGGTTGAAACCAAGGCATAAATGAGCTCCCTTCCAAGGAACTTGGCCGCTCTGAACCAAGCTGCTGATTTGACTTTCCTAAGGTGGATGGATCACCAGATGAATGAAAAAAAAAAAGAAAAGAAAAGAAAAAGAGGACATGACAGCTCCTAAGGGGTTCAGGCTTTTATTAGAAATATAAGGGAGAATACAGGCAGAGGTAGAGACATTTGGGAGAGTCCAGAGTGAACATGACCAGCAAACTGAACCTGGCCATGTGAGGAGAAAGGAGTGCCAGAAGCCAAGAAGCCAAGAAGCCAGGAGAGCAGGAACCAAGAGACCAAAAGGAGAAGAGACCAAAAAGGACCTGAGTAGCCAAAATGGCTGGGTTATACAGGGAAGAGCAGCTGGGGAAGAGCAACCTAGCCCAGTTCCTGGGCTGGAGAAGTTTAGGGTTAGAGGGTGGGGTATGCCAGCCAGGAGGACCCCTTAACAGGGAGGGACTGAGTGAGGCTGGGAGAACCTGGTGGCCAGCATCAGCTCTGATATGATAATAGGCATAAGTAAGGATTTGCCCTGTAACCAGGATGAGACCATCTTCCATGGAGCTATATGGAAAACGATGTCTGAATAAAATCCTGGTTTTGTCACTGTGGACAATAGGGTCTGAATGCTGTATATAATAATGGTGCCATCTCTAGGTTCTAACTGTCTTGTATAGACTAATTGTAGCCAGCTCCTAACTAATTTCTGCTTCCTTGTTTTAGTTCCATTTTTTTTTAAATACTTTTAAGGTCAGCAGCATCCTTAAACATACTTCTGTCATCATAGCACCTTCTTGGTCAGGGAACCTAGGTGGTTTTGTTGACTGAAAGGCAAAGCCTGTATACCTTAGTCCCTCTATTCAAGGCCCCCACAATCAGATTCCAGCCTACCCTTTACTCTTTCTTTCTTTTTTCTCTTTCTTTTGTTTTTTGAGCCTGAGTTTTTCTGTGTAGTCCTGGCTGTCCTGGAACTCACTCTGTAGACCAGGTTGGCCCCAAACTCAGAGATCCACCTGCCTTTGCCTCCTAGTGCTGGGATTAAAGGGTGCAAACCACCACCACCCAGCTCATTCTTTCTTATAACATGGGCAGCAGACATTTTCTGTTGAGGACTGGACAGGGAATCTTCAGTCTTGAGGGCCATACGGTCTCTGTCATGATTGCTCAACTCTGCCCTGGTACTGCAAAGCACACGTGTTATATTGTATCAGTCAGCTTTGGGTCACTGTAACAAAATATCTGAGAGAGGAAAGTCAATATAAAGAAGGGAATATTTACTTTGTTTCACAATGTCAGAGATTTTGGTCCATGAGTAATTGGCTCATTGTTCCTGGGCCTGTGGTGAGAAAGAACATGGCAGAAGGCTGCTTGCTTTGTGTTGGCCCAGAAGGAAAGAAGAAAATGAAGAGTAAAATACACGCTTTGAAGGAGTAGCTCCAGTTACATACTTCCTCCAAATAGGCCCCCACTTTCTGTGTTTCAATTAGTAGCCCAGCAAGTATAGACAAAACTTTCAACACATGAGCCTTTGCGGGAGACTATACAGGATTCCCCTGTTGTTGAGTAGGTCTTAAGTCTAACTAGAGAGCTGTTTGATTACCACCTGTTGCTGTCTTTTCAGTGTGGCCCTTGTGCCCTGGGGGCAGTGGGTGAGGAGACGCAGAGACAACGACACAGACTCCAGGAGAATGCAAGCAAGTTCACTTATTTTTAGGAAAGGGTAAGCCTTGTATACCCTCTACCCTATCCTGAGGAAAGGTCTGTCTTAGTGCTTGTTGCTAAGTTGATGTTTTCTGATAGGCTCTGGAATCTGCTGGCCATTGCTGGCCTTAAGGCCCCCCTTTTGGCTATTTTTGCAGGATGCCTAGTCATTGCGGGAGCAGTAGAGCACATGCTCTAGCTTATCTGAAACATGCAGCAGTTCTGCCTGCCTCAACCACCAAAGTATGTGTACCACTACTGCATCCTTAGGGTTTTTCTTCCATGATGGCCCATGTGGTTCATAGGACAGGTTATTTTTTGTAAGGTTATCAATCAGATCAATCAACTGATTCATACATCAGAGTTTTCTCTAGGGCTATCTTAACACTTCTAGGCTATGGTACTGCTAACTAAGGCAAAAGGCTTGTTTCTTCACCATGCTAATCATGCAAGTCACTAATCTGGATCCTTCATTCACCCTTGCCCCCAGTTGGACACCCTACTTATGAAATCTTATCTCTGACCCCTCTCACTTCTAAAAAGTAACTCCAAATGAAGAATGTCACAGGTAGCAATGCAATTAAGATTATAGATAGGCCTACAGATACTGAATGCTGCTTGAGAAACAATGTATTAGAGGCCATAAACCCTCCATGCCAAATGTCAAAGTATTTCCCAAGGTCTTTGGAACCACAAATTTGTTAGAAAGACTAAAGTTTGGTTTATTCATTTATTTAGCTCATTTAAAAAAATCTCTATCATCAAAGAATGTAACAAAACTCTAAAACATAATAGTGAAATGATCATGAACTAGAGTTAGATCTGGTTTGAATTACAGCTATGCTTCTGCTTATTTATATGAACTCGGATATGTTATTTAGCCTGTATATATATATATATATATATTGGAGCCAGTGATAGCATCTGGCTAGAAGAGTTACTAGGGCAATTGCATGAGTTAATATAGATAAAAACATTGTTTAGAGTATATATAAATTGGTAAAAGCATATATATGTTCAGTCTTAGACATAAAATAAAATTCATATCAGCAAATAGAGTCAATACACCCATCTAGGCAGGCAGTGTAGTCATTCAAGGACATAGGTGAACAATGATTCAAGTCCCTTTAACACAGGGTTTTGAGTTTTCCTTAGAGTGTTCAATGTAAGTGTTTGGACTAAAAGCATAGAAAGTTTCAGCAGAAGATTTTTACAAGGGCACACAGTTTCCTCACACTGCATTGGTTGACACATGATGTGTATAGGACTATCCTCTGAGCCAAACTGCCATCATCTTCATGAGTCCATCTGTACCTGCTTGCACAAGGTCACTGCAGCTGGGTTTGTTGACTATTGACATGACCCATAGAAGGAGGGGGAGGGAGAGAGGGTCATGGGACTCTCACCTGAGTCTCTAGCCTCACCTTCCACCCAGCTGTATGCAGTTCTGCCCTAATTGCTCATAGCCTCAGGAAAGGACTAGAGGACAGAGGCTGGGTAAGTGGGTTTGGGGGAGGACTCCATCTTCTGGTCACAGGGCAATCATCCACATTGAGTTCAGAAGTTCTGGTGTGGCTCTTTTAGGGCAGTCCACTTTCAGGCCCTTAACTGCTAACTCCATGTTCAGTAAGTAGGAGTAATACACTCATTGGTTCCTCCAGAGTGAAATAGTGGCATTGTAGCTCTGTTGTTGGGAACTTAGAAAGAGGAGTAGAGTTTATTGCTGGTGGCCATGTCACAGGAGCAGCAGGTGGCAATTGAAGTTCAAGGTGTCAGCCCACCAGGATGGAAACTCCCTGATGGATGAATCTCCCATAGGCAAGGCCCTGGAACCACAGACCCTGGAATATCTTGCTTCTGCTATGCCTTTATGTATTTGCCGATGCTATCTTTTTCTGGTATCTGGCATGGTGTGAATGGGTGTGGGAAGATCCTCACTGCCTGTAATGTAGTATGCTTATCTCATGGATACATCCCATCTACTGGGCATTTTTACCTGTGGATTATTATGAAGATGATTCCTCCCTAAATTGTACTGTTTAATTGATAATAATAATGTTAGTTTATAGAGAGTTTTGATGAATAAAAATAAATACAGGGAAATATTACACAGCTAGGGCTTATGAGTTTCACCTTAGGAGCTACATTAGATCACAGCTCTCAAGTTAATGATTAAGAAAAACAATTGAGTCCCAGGAGCCAGGCTCACTCAAATTCCTTTACTCTTGATGCTGAAAGACAGACACATGTTTAGTCACAGGTTTTGGTGTGCATCTTTAGCTGAAACAAAGCCTTAAAATAACTTCAGGTTAGATCAGATGTTTTGATAAAGTTTTCAGATTAAAAAAAAAAAACAGAAAATCTAAAGTTCACAAGGACACATAGCTGAGGTCAAAAATACAAAGCAGCCCAATTGTTGCTAGATGTCATACTTTCCTTGCTAGGGTTGGTTGATGATCAAAGGTGATGATTAATTCCTTATACCCATTCCTGCCCTCGATCTCCTGATATAAAAAGCTATTGATGAGTGGGTGGGTATGCCCCCCAAAGATTTAAAGTAGAGCTGACTGATTCATTTTCAAATATAAAAGTTTAGGTTTGTGAGTCCTTTAAGATTCCTTATAAGATTACTTTTCAAGATAAATAATAAAGTGATTGATTCTTTGTAACTGCAATATGCAGCCTGCCAATAAAAGAGTTGGCTGAGAAAAAAATACTTTCTGCTTGCTCATGTTCTGTTAACCTGCAACAAGTTACTTAAATGTAAATGCATGTGGGTGACTGTTTTTAATCATGTAAGAGACATGAAAAACATGTTTTTACCTGTATTCATTATAATCATTGACTTGAAAAATAGAATGTAACCATATTGTGATTCATGTATTGCCTGAAAGATTTCGCCGGGGTATATACACTGTAGGAAAAGTATACTATAGAAGAACAGAAAAGAAAAAAGAAGGGAACCATCAAGAGAGTGTGTGAGTGTCTTTTTCTCTAACCCCTTCAGATAGAAAAGTCTAGTGCATGTCGATGCTGTGGATTCCCTTTGAGACCTGTGCTGCTGAGGGCTGGTTCCCCAGGCAGTGAGAGTTTGTCTCCTTACAAAGGAATTTTAGCCACACCTGGCAGAGCCTGATAACAAAGGAAGCTGAAAAATAGTCTAGCTGCCCAGGAGAAAGCGGTGTATGCATGTAAGGTGAGGTCAAGGTGGGGTGTCAGAACTGACTGTCTCACAGTACCTATGCAAAGCCCATCGTGAGTTATAGAATTTAGGCTCTACTGAGCCTTTTTTGTTGTTGTTGTTTAATAACAATTTTTAAAGATTTTTTGAAATTTTATTTATTATTTTGTGTTACAAGTATTTCCAGAATGCATTTATGTGTAGTTTGTGTGGGGGGGAGCCTATTGGATCCCCTGGGACTGGAGTTAGAGAAGGTTGTGAACCACAATTGTGGGTGCTGGGAATTGAACCTGAGACCCTTGGAAGAGTCATCAGTGCTCTTGACTGCTAAGTCATCTCTCCACCCTCAAAACATTTTTTGAAACTAGTTTTCTTCCTATAATCTAAGACCAGTAATGAAGAAATCTTTTTTTAAATTTTATTATTTTTAGAATTTACTAGGAAAAAATTTTTTAGGGTTTTAAAACCAAAATACTAGTGTTTCCTTTAAGTAATGAATTGCTTTACTTCGGCCATAAATCTTAGAAATATTGTCAGGATTGGCTTGGAAAGACCAGAAATCATTTCATTCTTTCAGCCAAATAACATTTATGGGGCATTTACTAGATGTCAAGTTTCCAATAGGATACTGAGAATAAAGAAGGAAGAACAAGGTGAGACATGAATATTGCAGAGAAATAGCAGAAAAAAGTGAACAGCCATGTCAGGGCAAAAACTAACCAATAAGGGGCCATGCTGATGGGTAGCAGAGTTGGGAGCCAACTTTAAATAGGATGGATGAGACAGGAGCTTCTTGTAAATGGCATATTTATATGGACTCCCTATTCATATCCTGAAGAAGCCCTAGAAGTACAATATTCACCAAATCACTAATAGAGTGCAGTTGAGTTTATTGAGTTCATGGGAAGCCAGAGAGTGAGAGGCAAGGATGTGGAGGACACAAGGTGAGGGTCTAAAGCTTGCCATGCAGGTCCCCAAGGCACATAGTACAGTTCAATTTTGTTCTAAATGCAATGGGAAGCATTCAATGGTTTCTGTGTAGGTGCATTGTCAACAGGGCTGTGAGACTGATTCTGCTATGGAAGCAGTGTTGTGGGGGCCATGGAAGCAGGGAATAGCTGATGTTGGGGTCATAGCCTGGGGAAATCTGGCAAGAGGGAGGCAACCTTGGGGAGCCCATAGATCCTGATGTTGAGTTAGTCCTTCTCGTGTGTCCCCAGAGAGAGATTTTCTTCAGACTCAGTATTTCTCTCTCCTCATCTTCCTTGTTAAATGATCTAGACCCTTGTAATGGTTTAAGTCATTTCTGAATCCTAGAACATGGATTCTTTGTTCCTAAAGTAATAATTTCACAATACAGCCTAGAAAGACATAGTCATGCTTCTGGATGGGTGGATCCAAAGATTTAAGCTGTAAAGACAAGGGAAACTATGAGGGAAAATGATTCTATAAAACCAAAATTGTAGCTGGGCAGTGGTGGTGCACAGCTTTAATCCCAGCACTCCGGGGGGTGGGGGGCAGAGGCAGGTGGATCTCTGTGAGTTCAAGGCCAGCCTGGTCTTCAGAGCGAGATCCAGAAAAGGTGCAAAGCTACATAGAGAAACCTTGTCATGAAAAACCAAAAAAAAAAAAAAAATTGTCACACAATATGGATGAATGTAGATTATGGAGCCAAGAAAAAAGTTATTTGATACTCACCTAGATTGTGTGAAAAGGAGACAATGGGAAATTCTGTGGAGAGGGTTGGGAAAACTGAAGTTTGATTATGAAACCATCAACATAGGGTGAGTGTGGAGAAGTGAAGTTCATGAGGCTACTTCCTCAAACGTCAAGACAATTCTGAGAATGCTCTGGTTTGAACTTCAACTTACTGGAAATGGAAATTACGTGCACATGCATGTACGTGAAACATGCACACCTCTCAGAAAGAGGTAGTGTTGGGAGTGGTGGTGCACACCTTTGATCCCAGCACTGGGAAGCAGAGGCAGGTGAATCTCTGAGTTTGAGGCCAACCTGGTCTACAAAGTGAGTTCCAGGACAGCAGGGCTTACACAAAGAAACAGTGTCTTCAAAACCCAAAACCAGAAGAAGAAGGAGGAGGGGAAGGAGGAGGAGGAGGAGGAAGAGATGGAGATGAAGGAGAAGAAGGAGGAGGAGAAGGAGAAAGAAGGAAGAAGGAGGAGGAGGAGGAGGAGGAGGAGGAGGAGGAGGAGGAGGAGGAGGAGGAGGAGGAGGAAAGAGGGCTTGTTTGGGGGCTGGAGAGATGGCCACCACTGCCTGGCCTCAGGGTCCCTCTTAAGGCCCATCAATAGGGAGGGCTGCAACTTAAATCTGCAGAACAAACCTTTCTGAACAATCCTGCTCACATACTTTCCCTCGTCAACTTCCCAGTTGCTTGCTTCCCCGGACCCCTGAGTGTAGCACGGGATACTTTAGAAACCCAGATTTCTAACCACATTTTTTTGCATTACATCTGGGGATGCCCTTGTGTTCCAGCGAGATGCTGATGCTGATGCTAAACCCGTTTGGTAGTGTTGTCTTACGTGGCTCCAGCTGGAGAACCTGCAACTAAGGGAGGGAAAGGGAGGTTGTTTTTCCTACAGTTGTCCTCAGTCTTGGCTATACCTAGCTCCCCCTCATTAACTTGAAGACTATCTGGGCTCCGTGCCCACATGTGGTTGAACTGTTCGTCATCTTATAAAGAATTTAAATCCACACCAGTGAGATGGCTCAGCAGGTAAAGGCACTGGCCACCAAGGCTGCATTCTGAGCCCCAGGATCTACGTGGGGAAAGGAAAGAACTGACTCTCACATTGTCCCCTGACTTCTCAGAGCAAACTATAGTGCCCAAGAGTGTACATTTGCGCGCGCGCGTGCGTGCGCGCGCGCACACACACCAAAGCAACATCATTTTATTTTTATTCTTTATAAAAACTAAGATGAAGTTTCTAAATCCAATGTGCCTGAATTCTAAAACATGCAGAGGAGACCTGTGTGCTCTTCCAGAGGTCGTTTATGTAGAGGTCATGGGCCACCCATGTTTTATTTGCTTTTTTCACAAGCTGGCCACAGAGTGACCTTTGGAGTTGACTCCCTGGGACCTGTTGGTGTAAAGCTCTGACCATCAAGTCCTGAATTACACCACAGGCCAGCAGCAGCCAGGACACCTTATATGGAGCTGAGATGGGACAGAGAGGAGAAGTTAGGGGACATGGGAAGGAGACCCTCACTTCAAAGCTCTGTTGAAGCCTCTCTAGGTGAGAATCAAGAATTCCGGCACAATTAACAAAACTTGCTGTGAAGAGACAGTATCCCCTTTACATGAAGATTTTTTTGAAATAGCAAAGGGAAAATAGGAACGAGCCATGCTTCGGCCTGCTTTTGTATGTCCTTACTCCTTTCCCACATTTAAAGCAGCAATTTTCTGGGAGTTCCACAAATAAACCTGTAGAGATGTCTTAATTGCCTTATGCATCCCTTGTGGCCTCAGTTTTAGCTTATCAGCTATAATTTTATCCAACATAACTAAGGGACCACTTTGTGATCTTTTTATAGGACTCAGGGTCACAGGTTGTGACCCAATAAGCCAGGTTCAGCCATCTGTCCTGGATAAGCTAATTAAAAGAGCCAAATTAAGCTGAGTGGTGGTGGTGCATGCCTTTAATCCCAGCACTCGGGAAGCAGAAGCAGGTGGATCTCTGTGAGTTCGAGGCCAGCCTGGTCTGCAGAGCAAGCTCCAGGACAGGCTCCAAAGCTACACAGAGAAACCCTGTCTCAAAAAACCAAATATCCCTCCCCGGGCTGCCCTCCAATGCTTTCTTCTTCCAGTTGGGTGGGTCTGTTGTTTGAATAGTCTGACAACCAAAGAAAGGGGCACACCTGTTTAAAAATCAATGTGCAGAGGGTGAGAGACCGTGGAGCACTCAGTCCTAAATGGTGTGTCTTCATCAGACTCCTGCTCTCGGGGCTCAGGGAACCGTGTGGAAGAAGAGGTAGAAAGATTGTAGAAAGACCCAGAGGGGATGGATGATATCAAGCAAGCAGTGTCTTCCAGATACAACAGGACTTACAGAGACCATGGCAGCGTGCACAAGGCCTACCCAGGTCCAAGCCAGATGGGGTCCCAGCACTGAAAAGGGAATCAGACCCTTAACCAAGAAGCTCTCTCCAATGGATAACCACTCACACAGGAAAAATTCGTTTCTTCAAGGGAGTCTCACTGGGTGTGCAAACCGGCAGTAGATGGCCAACATAAGATGAACTCAAAGGTATTTTTGGAGACTTTTTTGTCTCATATTATTTATTTTGCTTATACATTATGGTTTCTAGTTTTGTGTTTTTATGGTTGTGCATGCATGTGTGGGTGTATGTATGTATGTATGCTTCTCAGGTTCCTTTGTTTTGTTTTACTCTTGTTTACTTGTTTTATTTGTCTGTTAGTTTTCTTAAGAGAGTAATAGCTGGTGTGGTGGAGAGGTGGGAACAATCTGGGAGGAGATGAAGGAGGGGACACCATGATCAGAATGTAATATATAAATAAAAAACGTTTTAATTTATTTTTGTGTATTATGTCTCTGAGTATATGCATGGATGTTTACCACCTGAGTGCAGGAGCTCACAGAGGTCTGAAGAGATGCCAGATCCCCTGGAGCTGAAGTTACAGAGGGTTGTGAGCTACCATGAAAGTGCTAGGAACTGAACCCAGATCCTCTCCAAGAGCATTAAGTGTTCTTAACCACTGAGCTATTCTCACACAGAGACCCTGCCAGCCAAGTGATTGGATTAAGGGCATGTACTGCCACTGCCTTATTTTTGTGTTAATGGCTTGCTATTTCCTCTGATCTCCAGACAAACTTTATTTATTAACATACAAATAAAATATCACCACAACTTAATCACTCCATTGGTTCAAATTTGAGACTACAATTAAAAGGTGGGAGACCATCAGGTGGTGGTGAATGCCTTTAATCCTAGCACTCAGAAGGCAGAGGCAAGCAGCTCTCTCTGCATTCAAGATCAGCCTGGTCTACAGAGCAAGTTCCAGGACACAGAGAAACCCTGCCTCAGGAAGAAGAGAAGAAGAGGGAGAGGGGGAGGGAGAAGGAGAAGCAAACATCTTTGTTGTTGTTGCTCTTGTTAAAATACCATGTCTTGCCAATAAAATTTCTTGCTGAGAGAAAGGGGCTGTTGGCTGCCAGTGTGGGCATGGTCAGGAAATGAATCCACTGTATCCACAGGAGAAGGGTGCTATGCCCCCTCTCTAGAGCAGTGTCCCTCCAATTATGCCAGTCTTCTCCCTGTCCATTGCATGGTGGTTTTCCGACTTTATCCTTTGCTCGCCTTTGCCTCTTCATTCTATCTTAAAAACAATGGCTTTATACATTTATACAAGTATTTCGGTCCTATCCACCCACCACCACATCTCTCCAACTCCCCAAGTGCCCACTACGTCTCCTCTCCAGCTTCGTTGTCATTAATCCTGAGCCCATGTCGTACCGCCCATACAGACGTGGTGAGAAGCCGCCATCCATTTGGGTGTGAGCACTCTACCAGCAGCCCTGTGACCAAAGGAGAGTGACTCTTTCTCCCTTAGCAGCCATCAATCGCCAGGAGCTCCTCCACCAAGGGTGGCATTCTGACAAGTGTAGTAGGCCTTGTACAGGTAAACACAGGTGAGGTGAGGTGTTGTTTCTGTTTTTAAGACAGGATCTTAAATGATAGCTGAGGCTAGCCTAAAACTTACTATATATTGTAGGCTGGGCTTGAATGATCAACAATCCTCCGGTTTCAGTCTCCCAAGTACTGAGATTACAAACACAAGGCATCATAACATAAGAGAAGCCACAGCTTCTCTTCATTCTCAGCACATCACACTGAGGGGCATCTTAAAGGCCCCTGACTCTAACCTACCTCATTTGACCCAACTGTTTTCCTGAGCGCTGAGGTCATAATATGAACTTGGATGTGTGTTTTAAAATGTGTGGTAAATCACGTTACTTTCTCACACTCCGAGAAAATTAAATTTGTGCAGACAAATGGTGTGTACGTAATACAGAGAACATGCATCTGCAGGAGAAATGTGTGTGTGTGTGTGTGTGTGTGTGTGTGTGTGTGTGTGTGTGGGCTGTGAAGGAGCTTACCTGTGAAGAAGAGGCAGCAGAAACAAGAAGCAGAAAGAAGGTAAGGCTGAGGAAGAATGAAATCGAAGATGTCCTTCCTACAGTCCCACTTCTGATGCAAAGCACTGCAGTGTGGTAACTACAAATCCACTCGCCGGTCACATCCCCCTATTCCTCTCGAAGGCCTGGTGGGCTCCACTCTAGGCCCTTGTTTGAACTGCTTTTGAGAATGGTGGTGGCTTTTGTTGTTGTTTGTTCTTACTTTTTGTTCATTTTATTTCTTTGCCTGCTGAGGGGTGGGATTACCATGCAGCGGCCATGCTAGGAAGTTTCTCATGGCTCTTGAGGTTTACTTGGAGCTCATGATTAACTTCTTCTGGAGTCTTTGGAACTGCTCTGTTCTCATGGGAGGGCTGGTTGAAGAGAAGAGGACAGATGCCTTTATGACCAGCACTGTTCTAACAATGAAGAGAAGCAATGATGAGGAAAATATACCCAGAGCTAGATGGTCCTCTCTCATTCATTGAGCGACCTTCAATCGTCTGTCCGCTGGGCATCAGTTTCCCTACTTATAAAATGGCAGTGATGAGGGTGCCTCTCCTCAGGCTGTGAGTGTGAAATGGTGGATATCTTCAAAGCAGTTGGAACTGTCTGGCTGTGTTTACACCTTGGCAGAGCCCAGCCTCTGCTTCGGCTTTTCTTCTCAGGAGTGATTGCAAGCGGCAGTTCCATGATAGGATGTGCCACCGTAGCTCTGTGTGACGGTGGTTGGAAAAAGAGGTCGGAGGCAGGAGGATGTGGGCAGGGACAAGCTGACCTTTGGTTTCTGGGAGGAAGTAGAGAAACTGCCTGACCTCTGGTTTGAGGGTCCAGGCATTTAATCTCCTTCCTCCACTTGTGAGTAAAGAACCAAAGCACCCCCATTTCAAGCAAGCGCCTCACCCCAGCTTGAAACAGGCCCGAGTTTCAAAATTCTCAGAGCTGCTGACATAGGTCCCAGGACACAGTCAGGATGTTTGAAGAGTCATCTGGTAGCAACTGATTAGCCATAGAATGCCCCAATGCCGGAGATGGTCAAAGTACAAAGTCAGGATGTTTGAAGGACTATCTGGTAACAACTGATTAACCACAGAATGCCCCAATGCCAGAGGTAATCTATAAAGTTTGACAAACAACCGGTTAAAACTACAAAGTAAGATAACACAGAAATTCTGAAAAGCCCCTAAAACTTGAGCCAATCAGAATTGTACCCGTACTTGCACCCCTAAATGATGTAACCTTGTGGGTTTTGCTTTTAAAAACTGAGCTTGCAGAGGGGCGGGCACCTCCTCCAGCCTCTGCTGTGTCGGGGTTCTCCACTGAGGTCCCTGTCAAGGGGCTTGAACTGCTTTGATAAACCTTGCTTTTGCCTCTGGTGGTCTCTTCGGGGGTCTTGAGCCCAGGGCACAGCAGTGAGAAGAGCCAGGCCCAGCTGACCTGGCCTTGATACCACCATTCCACAGCCATGTCCTCTCTTGAGCAAATAATTGGAAGTTACCCACAGGAAGCCTGGAACTGTGGAGTAGCAGATAAAGTAGCATTTGTGAATCAGCCTTTCAGGTTATTCAGACTTTCTGTTTTCCATACCTGACTCTGAGTTCAGACACCAAGACGTTGCTGATTTTTAACATGTCACTTACACCAGAGAGGCCAGCAGGCCCTGCTTTATTCTAGACATTCAAGTGAAGAAATTCTGTATACGTTATAAACTATAATCCATAAAGCCCTATGTCGTGGGCCAGGGCTCTGAGCATTCAGGCCACACAGATGGGAGACTGACTGGCTTCTGCTGGGAGCTCTCCACTCTAATTTCCACACTGCCCCATCCTCTAGAGTTGCAGAGCTTTGAAGAATAGGCTGCCATTTAACTCTGCTACCTACGTCCAGGAGAGAGCAGTTTACATTGAAGTGTCATCCCGCTCCTGCATTGCTGAGTTGGGGATGACCACGTGAGCTTGTCTTAGAAGGCCGACAGGAGTCGCATCTTGAAGTCTGATAGCCTCACCTTCCTTCTGATGCAATGATTTCTGTGGACATCCATCGCATGAATTCCCTAGCACCGATCCACCTAATTAGCTGCTCCACAACCACCTGAGAACCTTCGAGAAATGCAGACTCCTGAGGCTCAGTCACTGTGTCTTGGTAGTACCCTGGCACCTTCGTGCATTCCAAGTTCCCTGAGGGGATTCTAGAGAGCAGCCAAAAGGCACTAACTTGAACCGTTTACGGAGCCACCGTGGACTTGAGGGCTAAGTATGAGTCAGCTGCCCTCTCCCCCACCTCTGGCTGCATTTGAAAGAGGCAATCATCGCTTCACTTTTCCTTTTTTAGCTGAACTGAAACCTAAGAGTCACTGTGAGAAGCCAATCCTATTCACCTGAGTGTAAATCTAAACGGCTCCTCTGCTTGACCCCAGCCCTTTATCCGCTTCCAGGTCTAAAGGCCAGAACTGTCTTCCTTCTCAGTTTGGTTCCCGGAACTTGTCATAGCCCTGGCTAGCGCTGGTGAGGGAAACTCTGGGGAGATGGCCGGCTCTGAGGGTCCTTTAGTCCCCAGATTGACTCTCAGCCCTGAAGTCTTTCTCTTGCCCCTCTAAGCCCTACAAGCAACCTCAGGCCTGGCCCAGCGTGGTGCTGGAGGTTGGGGGCTCCTCTGCAGCTCTGTCTGATCTCCTGGAATAAAAACTCATAAATACACACAGGCATCCACACAAAACTGAGGCTGTGAGCACAACCCGGACTGTGGAAGGGATCAGGACGAGGACCAGGGCGCTAGCCAAGCCAATCTTTCCTTCCCAGCTGCTACTGCTTAGTCTCTGGAATAGAGACAGGTGAAGGAGAGAGAGAAGCAGGGAGAGAGAGGGACTCGCTCGTTATGAGAGGCGCCAACAGTGGGCACAGGAGCTGCCTCCTGGTTCTTCTCACTCTATAACCGCCATGAGGTGGCACAGTTCATTGAAATGTTTTAAAGTTGCCACCAGCAGTCGGTCAAACTCCTCTAACCTGTTGAGTAGAGAGAGACCTTCATCATCTCCCAACCTAAGCTCATCATTTCCAGGCCTCTTGTTACAACTCAGCCTAGTCTCATGTTTTCTATCAACTCTTGGGATGTGATTCACATATAACGCAGTTCATCCATGTAAATGGTTTTACTGTTATGCACAGAATAGTGTGATCTATACTACAATCAAATTGCAAACATTTTCATCGCCAAATAAAACTATGTACCCTTTAGCAGCCCCCCATGATGCTTTCCTTATTAAGCAATCATTCAGTATTCTCTGTCTCTATGTGAATTTATCTACTCTGGGTGCTCCATAGGTATGGGATTATATGACATGTGATCTTCAGTGCCCAGTTTCTTTGTCATAGAATGCTTTAAAAGAATACCATACTGTATCCATATCATACAGTAGCATATCATCACATCACATGTCAGTGTGTCATTTATTCTGAGGACTGAATTACAGTCCATCGTATAGAACACGGTGTTTGGCTCTATTTCTGGATATTTGGGTTATTTCCACTTTGACTGTGAATAATGCTGCAGTGGACATTGACGTAGACTGTGTGTGGCTGTATATTTTCACTTCTCTTGTCACGTATACATTGCTATGAGTAGACACCAGGTCCTAAGGGACATATGATTTGAGGAACTGACCAAGTCAGTCCTATTTAACATATCTTTCTGCTCACACTCCCAGAGCAGGCTGAGCTTCTAGCTTTCCTGCCTCGGAGCAGAAGAGAGACACGGCCATCTTAGTCTGTTTCCGTCCACTCTAAGAGGCCTTAGCGCCCTATCTCCCTATGCCTTCCTTCTGCACTGTTGCAGTAGGTATTGGGGTTTTGTAGTTCCTGTGGACCAGGCCTGGGAGCCAAGGTGTTCCTGTTTCCTTCATCCCTGTGAGCAACCGCATCTCCCCTTACAAGCATGGCAGGGTGGCAGACCTCCCCCCTTCAGAAACGTCGGGCAGCAAGTCTTTGCAGCACACAGTCAGACTTCAGGGCAGTGCATCCAGCACCCCATCCTCTGTCCAGGAATGGGGGGAAAGAGGACGGCACAAGTCCTTTCTAGGCTCCTAGAAGCTTCTTTCTGTCACATGAGTCCCCTCCTCTATTCTCCATTGTTGAAGGCCAGGGGCAAGTTCCATCTCTTCTCTCTGACTTCTTGCTCGACCTCTGACCCCTGCTCCTGAGACACCTCCTGAGGAAGCAGGTCTGACAGGAGGAGTTCAGTGACTTGCCTTTTAGCCAGGAGCCATGGACTTAGTTATTTTCTGTTTGCCATGCAGGTGTGGTGGAGTTGGAGCAGGAAAGCACTTCCCCAGCGCCGGGCACCAACCCCCGACTTAGAATACACCTCCCTTAGCTTTTGGAGTCCTTGTCAGTGGATGAGCCAAATCTGGACTCTGGTCCTGAAAGGAACATCTCAGCTGCTTTAGACAGAGCGTTAGTCTACGCCTCTCCCTCCCTCACCTCAAGATCATCGGGCCTCCTTCGGAGGAGAGCTTGGAATTCCAAGCCAGTATGCATCCAGAAACTGACTGGCCTCCAGTTCCTGGGCTGTAATACAATAGGCCAGTTTTCAGGCAGATTTCCAGGTGTGGACCTCTGTCTTCTCTCTGTCCCCAGCTGCTTATGACCATCCTTCTACCCACAAGTCCCTGTCTTCCAAAGGAGGCTAGCCTTGCTCCTTTCTATCACGTTCCAGATAAAACCCCCATCTGAATCTTGGTTCTGGACTTCGGGAAAGTTGGGAAGACAGTTCTAGAGCAGATGCTGGCTCTTCACAGGTCTCATGGCTTCTCCAGCTCTTGCCCTTTGGTTATTTCTCCAAAGCCACTTTTTTTTTTTTTCCATCTTCATACTATGTGCTTAGGCCAATCAGAGTAGGCAGGGTGGATAGATGATTTCAGAGCTGTGACTGTGCCAAGTCCCTGCTGTGTGACAGACACCATAACGTAACGGACACATCTGTGTCATGTTTGTTAGGTGGCTTCAAGTTCCATACACTGAACAGCATTTCCATGACAGTGCATTTAGAACAAAATGTCTTAGGGGAGGGCAGAAATGGTGTGACCTATCCTCTCTCTGTTCTCTACTAGCCTGATAAACAATATAATCTCTCTTACTTCTGCTTTTCTCTGTACAGAATGGAAGACTGTGCTATTTTGTACACTGATGAGATCATTTTCATGCATATTATAATGGCCTCTTTTTTTGACCTAATTTGTCATTTTTTATTACCAAGCATCCATACAATGTTGGAGGGGTCTAATCCCAATCTCTCTCTCCTCCCTTCTGTCTCTGTCTGTTGGAGACCCTCTGGGAACAAAGCAAAGAGCTTATGGGTGTTTCTAATTTAAGAACTTCACAGTTATGTGTTCTTTATTAAATAATTGAAAACATAGGAGCCGTTTGGGAAGTTCTTAAAATGTTTTCTTGTTTTTGTTCAATCTAGCAGTACTCTCCATTCTTTTTTTTTTTTTTTTGAAGTTATTTCTGTGTATTTAAAAGAGTAATTCATGTTCATAGCAGGCAGAAAATACAATATAACAGGGTGGGGGAGGGGAGGGCGACTACAAACTGCAAAGCCACCCCACGTGTCTCCCCCACCCCCAGGAATGCTCTGTAGAGGCTCCAGTATCTGCCCTCTCTGACATTTTTCTAGATATATAGATTTTATATATAGATTTACGAAGCAGGCCAGCATGCTGAGACGCCTTCTTGAGTTGCTTTGGCTCTGCTCTGGAGAGACCTGGGCTTTCCCTGCCTCAGACCTGTCCAGAAAAGACTGAGGACTGAGAGCTGAGTGGTCGCTGGAGCAAGTTCAGGAGGTCTGAAGAGTGGCTTGCACATGCTTCACTCCTGGGGGTGGGCTGAGGATTCCATAGACGCTAAACTCCCGGAGCCACACAGAGAGTGTGCATCTTAGAGGCACGAGTGGGAGGCAGTCCTTAGAGGAAGGACTGAGGACTGCTTCCCAGACAGGGTCCCCCTTATTACGGTCCCCCCTTTTTTTGTAGTTGAGGCAACCATTCCTTTTTGTAATCATTCCTTCTTACTCAAGGGAGAGAGTCAAGTAAATATATATAAACGTTAAAAAAGCATGCAGACAAGTAAAGAAGAGCCCTGCCCTTTTCAGAAGGAAAACCAGAGGTCAGAGAGGCAGGGGGAGAGCAGAGAGCAAGACAACCCATGACCTGGCTGCCTGCAGACCTAAATCTCTGCCAGCCACCCCGCCCCCAGGTGCAAGGAGAAGTCAACTGCCCCCACATCTGCTCTTACTTTGGCCTTTCTTCTTCTCACCTTGTTTAAATCTTGCCCTGCTCAGCTTTATAGAATGACAGGGCCACTCAGGCCTGAGTTCAAATCCAGCCATGCACCTAGAAACTGTTGCTGTTCTTGGTCATTCCCTCTTGTGTGGAATAGGTTCAAGAGTCTCTGGGTTAGAAGTGGCTTCGAGAATGAGATAAGATGCTGTGGTCGGTTCATGCCTCTCAGTCATACCCACCCAGTTGCTGTCGTAAGTTAGTGTCCCCTGGTCATATCCACCCAGTTGCTGTAGTAAGTTAGTGCCCCCTAGTCACACCCACCTAGATGCTGTGGTGAGTTAGCTCCCCCTGCCCCCCCAGCTCCGATCATATCCTAGACCTAGAACTTCAGAATTTCCTTGGAAATTGGAAATTGATAGATAAAATTATAATGGATCAGAGTGAACACTAATCCAATGGCTGATGCCTTTATAAAAACAGGAAACACACTGAGATACACAAGGGATAAGCGCTTTATGAAGGTAGGGGGTGATGCTATACATAGCAAGGGATGCTCAGGATTGCCAAGTGGCTACTTGGTGGAAAACAATGAAGACACTGGGAAGTGTTCTTATTTTATTTTTCTATTTCTGTGTGTGTGTGTGTGTGTGTGTGTGTGTGCATGTGTGTGCGTGTGTGTGTGTGTGTGCATGTGTGTGCGTGTGTGCGTGTGTGCGCGTGTGTGCATGTGTGTGCATGTGTGCGTGTGTGTGTGTGTGTGTGTGTGTGTGTGTGTGTGTGTGTGTGTGTGCATGTGTGTGTCCATGCACCTGCGTGCATGTATGTGGGCACACTCTTGTGTGGATGCCCATGAACTTGTGCTTATGACTGTGGAAGCCTGAGGCTGATGTTGGGAATCACCATCAATGGCTCTTCCATCTTATTCAATGAGGCAGGGTCTCTCATCCAAAGCCAGATCTTGTGATATGGCGTCTCGACACCAGCTTGCTGTGGGGATCCCCTGTTACATGTGGACCGGGGGCACAGCAAAGGACAGCCAACAGGGGCATTAGCTCCGGGGTGACTGGCAGGGGTGTGACTTGGGAGCAGCTACAGCCAACGCCATGGTGCTGAAGGCAAAAGCGAAACTCGCTTGCAGGCAGCGTCCTCTAGTTCCTCAGAAACCATTCTGACTGAATCACAACATCCCCCTTTTTTTTTCTTCTTAACAGGAAAACAGAACTTCAAGGATCCCAACTGCATCTTTTTTTTCTGAATATCATCTCAAACGTGGGCATACTTCTATCTCACCCTCCTGTCTTACAATTAGAGAGAATCCACTTGCTCTTCCCGACGTGGACAGTTTGGGTTGTTGGTGTGATGGGCATTGTTGATGTCATTGGCTTCAAGGGAACCTGAGGCAAAGGGCTACTGTGAGATGCTTTTTCTTTGCTTGGGGAGCTGTGCCAAGTCCTGCTGTGAGGACGGAGGGTGGTGCATTGAGAACGTCCCTTACTGTCTTCGTTTGTGTAGGTGAGTCTGCCGTGGTGGGAGACCATGAGCGCACTTTTTCTTTAAATCACACTCTGTCTGAGAAATTGTGCTTACGGTGAAATTTCTATCTCCCAAACATCAGGGTTTCTCTCACTTTTTCCGTTGTTTCTCATTCTTGTTCAACCTCTTTATGTGGCAAAGGACTTTGTGCATTAAAAAAAAAAAGAAAAAGAAGAAGAAGTTCCACCGTAGAGAAAACTATCCTTGTTTTGGGTTTAAAAATTTTGTATTAATATTGTTCAGTGGTTGGGGGGTTGTCGCAGCATACGTGTTGAGGTCAAAGGGCAGTGTGGTGTTGGTTCCATCTTCCTACCTTTACTTCATAGGAATAAAACTTGGGCATGGAAGGCAAGCACCTTTACCACCAACCTGTCTCAACAGCCTCAGAAACTATTCTTGAGATCGCCTCCCTCAGAGCTTTTGAAGGGTTAGCAGTCCAAATGCTTTCAAAAATCTGTTTTTCTACAACTGACATCTGTGGGTGATTATCATTTTGAACAGCAGTCAACAGTCCCAGTTGGCTTGCGTTTACAAAGCAAGGCTCCAAGAGTACACTATTAGGGAGAGATTTTTTTTTAATGATTATATTCCATGAATCTACATATTTTTTTATTTATTTTTTAATGTGAAATTACAATATAATTGCATCATTGCCCCTTCTTTTCCCTTTCTCAAAATCCTTCATTGACCCCTCCTTGCTCTCTTTTAAATTCAAGGCCTCTTTTTTCATTAGTTATTGTTACAGGAATATATACATTTTTTTCCTAAATACAGCCTGCTCAGTCTGTGTAATTTTACTCACATGTGTGTTTTCAGAGCCGACCATTTGGGATTGGGTAACCAATTGATGTGCCCTTCCCTGGGGAAGACTATTTCTCCCAGTCTCAGCAGCCCTTAGTTGTGTAGTTCATTGTGTAGGGTTGAGGCCTTGTGGGTTTTCTCCTTTGGCATGTCCATTGTCCTTACTCAGCTCCTATTTAGGCAGTCATGTGGCTGAGCCTTTATGGGCCTAGATTCTGACATTTCTAGAGGATACAATCTCATAGCAAACTCTAACCGTCTGGCTCTCACAATCTTTCTGCCATCTTCTGTAGTGGTCCCTGATGCAGAATGTTTTGTAGACGGATCCTTTGGAACTGGTCTCCACAATTCTGCACTAACCACTATTTAATTAAAAAAGAAAAAACATGATTGCAGACTACTAATTAGCTTTTTTCATATAAGATAATCAGAGAAGAGATAGCAAAATTAAAGCTGCACTAATTGCTATGTATTGACACGCTTAAGAGAAAAGCTGTGACAGTGGATCCTTGCATGGTGACACAGTGGTGAAGCTTGAGAGAGATTTCCTGCTACTCAAGACTTCTGACCTTAAAATTTTAGGACTCTATAGAAGGGGATGACAGGTAAAAAATGCCAAAATGGAGAGTAAAACTATTCAGTGGGAGCAGCAATCAGTTGTATTGTGGTCAAATGGCAGCTGACCTGCATGTTCTACAAGCTGCCTTCCAAGCTGAGGTCCCATGAGCAAGGGACAGCATTGCTCTTGCAATGGAAAAGCTGGTCTATTTGTCTTCATTGCTTGAGCTCTGGCCATCAACTTGCTTGTCCTTGTCTGATGCTTCTGGGTGTCTTCAGATTCCATCTGTGAGCCTTTCCATTGACTTGGAGTGCCTTGAGTTTCTCTGAGTTCTGGGTGCCTTGCACAGTGCCTGGCTGTGATGGATATTCCAGTTTGTCAACTTGACTACATATGGAATTAACTAAAACCCTCAAATGTAGGGATTTCTGCTTAAATTTGAAGTGAGAAGATCTACTTCTAATCTGGATTTTTAAGGTGGGAAGACACACCTTTAATCCAGATCCAACCTGGGCCATGTCTTCTGCTGGAAGCCTATATAAGGACATGGAAGAAGGAAGCTTTTGGTCTTTGCCTGTTTGTTCTTGCCTCTCTATCAGGTCCATTTCTTCACTTGCATTAGAGCTGACTTCTTCAGGATTCCAGCATATACCGAAGACCAGCTCAGATATCCAGCCTCTTGGATGGAGCAAATATTGGATTCCTGGACTTTCCATTCATAGCCAGCCATTGTTTGATTAACTGGACCACAGTCTGTGAGTCATTCTAATAAATCATATATATATATATATATATATATATATATATATATATATATATGTGTGTGTGTGTGTGTGTGTGTGTGTGTGTGTGTGTGTGTGTGTTCTGTTACTCTAGAGAACCTTAATATACTGACTGTGAGCACAGGAGCTCACTAGATGCTATTGGATTGCTGTTTTAATTTATTCAGTAAGATGGTAGGTGGATCACCAGAAATGAAATGGCATCTGCAAGGGAAAGTTTGATGGTGATTTGAAAAGAAGATACTGGAAATATCCCCAGATAGTGCCTTTTGAGGTACCATGCCCTGGGGGATTATACTTCAGACTTGATTAGCCTTCCAAGGCAGTTGGCAATGTGTTCTTTGACTAAGGCAGTTTCTTCAGTCCCCAATGTTAGCTGACATTTTCCTGTTGGAAATGACTTCTTTGTCCAGCCCTAACATGTTCTGGCCTTCGGACCCCTGTCATCCCTGACACTTCTCTTTTTCTCACCTGTATGGCTGATCAGTTGCCAATTGTTTTGTCAACAGTTCCGTCAAGGGTCTTACAGTTTCTCCTTTCTCTTGCTTCCTTCTTCTGACTCTAAACAAAGACTTTATGATCCAACATCTAGAAGAAGACAATGACCCTCTAACCAAGTGACCATCCTTCCCCCAGTCCTGTCACACACACACACACACACACACACACACACACACACACACACACACACCTGATTTAATCTTTTCCCACACTCTTTTGGCATTTTAACTACTTTTGCACGATGGGCACTACAACCTCATTCGCACCTCTGCCTGGCACTGAGCATATGATTGTTTCCGTTTGAATTTCAGAAACCACTTTAGTCTGCTCTGTCCCCTCAGCTTTCCTGTGCATTTGCATTTCTGAGGCTTCCTGTCTCCACTTCCCAGCTGCCTACCCAAAAACCACTTCAAGGTCCCCATCCCTAGAAAGTCTCCCTATCTGTAGGCAGTTTACATGGAGTCCACCCTGTTACCACCCCTTTTATACCAGCCTCTACTCGAGTGTGACTTTTGACCTTCTAATCATGTTATAATGTCTTTAGCTTGCAAGAGTCTTTTCTTAAATGAATCGTACTACAAATTCTCCACAGTCTGATAGAAAGACTCACAAAAGCCAATGTGTGTATTGGGGGGAGCTCAGTGTTTAGTGAATGAAAAACTGAGATGCCGTTTGAGCTTTACATATCTCATTAATTGAGATGAATAGCCATTTAGGACTATGAGTTGTCTATGATGCCACAGATGATTTAAATATGACACAGTTACTCATATACCCATGAGAACAGGGCACTGGCTCTAAGACCTCCTACTATGTATGGAAACTGGCTGTTAACAAAAGCATCTGAGTCCAAGTAGATATAACACAGTGTGGAGTGGCAGAATCTCAGGGCCAAACCTGCATTCTTATCTGAAAGGCACCAAATTCACATTGTTTTCAAACATTGCTAACTCCAGATTTGGTCTTAGGTACTTGATCTCAGAATCAGTAGCTAATTCAAACACTTTAATCTAGCCTACAAGTCTGTTTAATCTAGGTTTTCATGGGCACTCTAGGCTGTGCCAGACACTTAGAGGACGTGAGAAACCAAATCAGATAAAACTGGCAATGTTTAGTAAAAGTGAGATGATACACAAACATGACCTGATCATCTCTTGGCCTTTTGGCTAAGACCAAGACATCCAGGATCTGTTATACTGGTCACTATTATACCAAGGAACAATCTGGGATTCTTGAGAGATCTTCAGAGTATCTGTTCTTGGGTTGTTCAAAGATTGAGGAGAATTTCTCAAGCTTGTTGGCTGTGTCTTGCGTTTTGTAATAAGAGCTTGGCACTCAGTAAATATTTTGAATAAAATAAAGAAGAAAAGCTTTTCTAAATTTCTATAACACCACAAACTTAATTTCTTTCATTGCTACTTGGTCAGATGGCAGAAATGGCAAGAAACTAAATCTATGACAACCATGAAGTGAAACTGTCCACCATGACCTTTGAGCCTCTTACAAGTTCTTCTTAGAAAAGTTTTCATCAACTTACAGAAGTTGTCTTGATTTCTCTGGAAAAATATGACTTCTTGATACAATCAAATAAACTGATCTAAGAACTTCTTGTGTAGAAATAGTGAGAAAAGGAGCTAAAATTCTACCAGAGAGCCAGGTATATTGGCTCATGCCTATAATCCCAGAACTCAGATAGTAAAGAAGGAAAAAGCTAGCCTGGACTACATAAAACTCTCTTTTCAAAAACTGAATAGTGATGATATTATTAATAGCTATACTAGGGAGAAAGTTGAGTACAGACTATTGAAAACAAGACAAATAAGGAACACACTATAATAATATATGCTTAGAAAGCCCAGGGGAGGTTCCTCAGAGTAGGTGGGCCTGTAAGTCATATAAGCTAGAGAGACTTCTACTAGATGAACGATTAGTGGGTTGATAAAATGAATGGGCAGATATAAAGCCATGCAATTTCTAAGCCTAAGGTTGTCTGTCACCTTAGAAGGGATAATGGCAGTAAATTTGAAGAATGGTTTATCATTTACAACATGTCATCCTAGTACCCACAGATATTTCTGTTCACTTTCTGAGGTTTGACCAAGAGATCCAGGGGTTAGTGAGCCTGATAATTTCTAGCATCCACCACATCACAGTATAATTAAGATAAAAATGGATGCACAACAAGAATAGATAGATGGTGGGGTACTGACTTATAAAACACAAGTGAATTTTAGAAAGGAGACTAGAAATATGGATTGGTCACCTGAACATTTCATTTATCTGTATCATCACTGCATTCATGCAGCTGAAGGAGTGGATGCCCTGTAAATGATGAGTTTATTAATTTTGTCTGTGCATTCATTCCATACATCCTCCAAACTCTCCATTCATTCCATACATTCTCCAGACTCTCCACTCACTCCATATATCCTCTAAACTCTCCATTCATTCCATGCACCCTCCAGACTCTCCATTCATTCCATGCATCCTCCAGACTCTCCAGACCCTGCTTGCCTGGCTATAAAAAAATCCATTCTTCCTTCACTTCATTGTACTTGACGTTTACTTCCCTAACTATAAAGTCTCTAAGGACCTGTTCACTTAGAAAATATGGTCCTCACAAAGAATTCAGAAGACAAAGGTCTTATTTGCATTGAGTAGAGTTTTGAGACAAGTTGATAAGGGAAGGGCTTAAGGTACCTGTGCTGACAACCTTGTAAGAACCTTCCACCAATGAAAACTCTTGCTTCAACATGGGCCTTTGTCTTCAGCAAGTCCTAGGATGATGATTGTCTACCTGTTACTATCTCATCCCATTGTAACCTTAACTAACAGGAAGTTCTTCCTAAATTGTCTGTTTATCTAAAAGAAAAAGGGTCCAACTAGGAGCCAGACTCCTGAGGGAATGATCATGCTTATGAGCAGAAATTTATTGTCTATTCAACAAAATTCTGAGACCTAAATAAATGCAAAAAGCTTTAGTTCTAACAGGAAAGACTGAAGTAAAATCACTTTACATACCAGTAATAAGCTACATGCTAGCATTAGAGGCGAGTAATGAGCTATATACTAGCATTAGAGGTGAGTAATGAGCTGCATGCTAGCTTTCAGGTACACTCAAGATACAGGGAACTGTGTGAGGCAGTTATGAGAGGTTTGTGTTGAATGTAGTAGAATATAAGGCCTTTTAACAAGACATGTATCGTGCTATATCAATCTTTAAAAACTCATAAACTGAGGTAGAGTAAAACAAATGCTTTACAAAGTAAAATGAGATTGGAATTTTCACAACCACCATGAGGTTCTGTCCATGGAAAGGGCATGGGTTATTATGTGACTGAGGAAGCAAGAGAAGCCAGGGCAGGAAAGGCATTAAAGACTGTCCAAAGGAAAACTCCATAAACAATAGCACTTAGGCATTAAAAGAATCACTGTGGCTGTTGAATTGAGCATCAAATGTCAAATGGTGAGATTAGGGTCTTAGAGCCCTATTATCAGAAAGCTGTAGAATCATCACAAGAAATGATAATGGCTCCACCTGATATGGAATACTGGGGCTGGTGAGAAGTGAGTAGCTTCTGCGTATTTGTGAAGAGAGAGCTTATAGGATGAGTTGATGAGTCAGAAGTCAAATGGGAGAAGAAAAGAGTGAAGAATGATTCCAGAATTGATGTCCTCTGCCTCAACAAGGCTGGTAGAGAGGGAGCCAGGATGAAAGGAGGAATCATCAGCGGTGAGGAAGATGTGCTGGGGAACCAGAGAAGTGATGAGGGTCTGAATTATGGTGACGCCAATGGACAGCAGAAAGGAGAGGGATCATCTAAGATGTGTGGCGGATGTGGAAGTAAGAGGATTAGAGGAAAGTATGAAATTGCTCCTAAGATTCTGGCATGAAATGGTTGTTATTATTATTATTAGAATGATAGGAAAGAAAGCACAAAGTTTTTATAAGTTGTCCAAAGTGTTAGAGGCTAATAATTTGTAACCTCAGAATTTGATTGCTTATGTGTCTGGTTTTAGAGTCTGTGTTCTTATGCATTGCACGGGTCACATCTTCCCTGAAAGCAAAATTAATAGGCTGGAAAGTCCCTCAGCTTTGCAAGGAGGCAATGTACCAGGAAAGTCCTGTTAGATGGCCGAGAAGAAGGAGAAGCTTGGCCAGAGGCGAGTGGCCAGGAGTTCTTCCTGTTACTAGACTCCGCTGCGTGCCATCCTTTCATGTTCTAAAATAAGAATACTGGCAAGTGCCAGGCCTGCTGCCATGCATGAAAACAATAACTTTTCAAGTTATGCGTGCATTTTGATGAGTGGATGGCCGCTGTTGGGTTCAGCTAAGGTACATCACAAATAGTAAGCCCTAAGTATTACCTGTGTGATGTGGCCCTTCCTGAAATAAACGCAAGGAAACAATGACTGTGGACTCATACATCCTTGGAGATACTGCTCTGTTTTTCTCCTCCTTTGTGCCACATTCTTTTCTTTTTAAAGATTAATTTGTATTATTTTAAAGTGTGTGTGTGCGTGCACGCTTTATCATGTGATTAACTAGTAAAGGGTCAGGAGCAGTAATAAGCTCAAACTTGCCTTCTCAATGGATTGATGGGGGGGTATTTATTTGAAGGGGGCAGGAGACACTGCTTATTGGTGGCAAGAGGGGTTTGTAGGGTGCTTTTGCAGACAGGTGTTCACTGTGACTCTTAGGTGCTCTTTTCTTATCCAGGAAAGTTAGCATCTCCAATGGACATTTTCTTTTTATAGATTCTTTGTGGATTTCACATCATGCATTCTGATCCCATTCATCTCCCCATCCCTTTGTATCCACCATCTGCCCTTGCAACCTCCCCTAACCCCCACCCCCCCAAAAAAGAAAGAAAATTTAAAAGAATAAAAATCTCGTTGTGGAAGCTATAGCACTGACCCAGTGGGTCACACAGATCACCCTTTAGACCAAACGTCTTTGCTTGCAAGTATTCGTTACCGTGAGTCATTGGTCTAGCTCGAGGCCTCTTGCTTCTGCTACTCCATGACACCGGGACTCCTCTTGGCTATCCTGCTCTTGCCCTGTGTCATGGAGATCCTGCAGCTTTGGGTCTGAAGGAGTGGCCCCTTCACATGCTCCAGCAGTTCATCGATAGGGTGGATGCTGGGTGGACCGACTTACAACCCTGGTTCTAGGCCTGGGTGATAGCTGGGTTGGTCAGCTTGCCAGTTCCCCCTCATCCTCCCCACCAGGCGAGCTCTCCAGCATTGCCCCAGCTAGCTCGCCCCATGCCTCAGGCAGCAAAGGGCAGGGCCAGTTCTGCTGCTCTCACACCCTCAGGGGCAGCTCGCCTCCACCCACGCCAGGGCTAGCTCTACCGTGTCGTGTCGCCCAGGCGAGGTGTGGGGCCCACTTTCCAGAGTGCCGCAGCCGGTGCAGGGCAGGGCCAGCCCTCCTGCCTTCGTGTCCCTGAGACCAACTCTACTGTGCTGCTCAGGTGAGGTGCAGGGCCTGCTCTCTCACTCTCATGACCCTGGGACCAGCTTTCCACCCTACGGCAGATGGCGAGGGGCAAGGGGCAAGTATGGGGGGGGCGGGCTTCTCTCTCCCTCACCCATACAGGACAGGCAAGCAGTGGGGTCATCTCTCCCACACTCACAACCTTGGGCCAGCTCACCCGAACCCCTGCCAACAGGGTCAGCTGTACTGTGTGGCCCGGGCAAGGGGCAGGGCCAGCTCTCCAGAGTGCTGCAGCTGGTGAGAGGTAGGGCCGGCTCTCCCACCTGCCACAGATGATGGGGTGGGGGAGGGAAGCAGCTCTCCCATGCTCACATTCTCAAACCAGCTTACCCCCCCCCACCTCACCCCACCCCCATCAACAGGGCACAATGGGCATTTTTGAGCTTTTGTTGACACAATGTCTTGACCAGGTGGTCTGGCTTCTTCCATGACTGTCCATTCTAGAAATACCAGTTTCAAAGCCACCTCAAGTGGATTCTGAAGACGTCTCCTGAGAACAACCTAGACACTTTGTTTTTTTGTTTGTTTGTTTGTTTTGTTTTGTTTTGTTTTGTTTTAGTTTTTTTCGAGACAGGGTTTCTCTGTGTAGCTTTGCGCCTTTCCTGGATCTCACTCTGTAGACCAGGCTGGCCTCGAACTCACAGAGATCCGCCTGCCTCTGCCTCCCGATAGACACTTTGTTATTTGAAGAATGAATGCCTGGTGTGCCAAGCCTTAGTTCCTTTTGCCATTGAGAAGATAAGTCTGATATATTTATAAATCTCAAAGGAAAAACACCTTGTGCCACAGGGTCCCACATGGGGAAACATCAGGGTTAGCCAGGAGAAGGGAGATACGTAGGCAGGTATCTGCCTTACTATTTCTTCAGGAGAAAAAAGTGAGGCAGAAAAAGCAGATTTAGGACTAATTAACACAATTTCTGCTGGCTTTCAGCAAGGATTGGTAGCATTTGGCTGTGAGGAGTAAGATAGATAGTGAACAGGAATGTCAAAGTCCCTGATAAAACAGGCCACCGAGCACAAAGACTCTGAAATGCCTGGTTTACATTTAAACGGAGTGTTCCTGGCCCATTGATGCCACCTCTTAGAACTGGCTGATTTGGGGAGGGTGGTCTGGTAGCATTAGCAAGCTTTCAATCTACCAAAGATCAGACTACCCAGAGCAAAACCTATAGTTAACAGGTGCTGTCATCTGGGTGTTTGCCCTCTGCCGCCTCTTCTTTGCTGGTTCCTCTCTTCATAGTGGTCCAGACATGCTGGAATACCCCAGGTCTGTTGCCTCATATGTGTCTCATAGCTGATGTCATGCAGGCTGTGGCCTATGTTACTGTTATAGAAGGTCTTATGGTGACCTCCAACTCTGAACTGTGCTCTTCCAACTCCTGAGTGGCTTCACTTGGAGCAGGCACCTCAGATCTGATGGATATTCCTGGTTCTCTACCACCCTAATGACTCAATCCCCAAGCCCAGGAGTTGTGCTGTATTTTTAAAAACTGCTTATCTATACTGTCAGCAAAGCCCTATAGGTTTTCTTTCAAAATAGAGATCTAAGAAAATGCCTGCTCAGTGACCACACCCATCAGACTCCTATCGCTCACACACTTCACTCCACTCTCTCCTCAACCTTGTCCGAAATACCCAATGTGGCTGACATCCTGAAACTCACTATGCAGAGACGGAAGAACCCAGAAATGTAAGAGAGAATCTCTTCCCTCAAAAGAAAGAAGCAGGCAGACAAGAGAGGGCAGAAGTTGAGGCAAGCCCCGGCAACATGCACTGAGCACCCCACAAGTATCGCCTTCTGATTTTACTTCTTTACATTGTTTAACTTTGTCACATGAAGAGGCTGGACCAAGTTTAAATGACTGGGCTTGCCTTTTCACATCACAGAATCCATAGCGACCGGTCACAAAGTCCTCTGCTTGCCTCCCCCATCTGCGCTCTGGCTGGCAGGGAAGGGGAAATGCATTGCTGGTGAGGGAGGAAGCTGGTGGGCGGAGGAGAGATCTAGAGTAAAAGCCGAGATGGTCCATGGTGTGCTGCAGGCTGCAGCATGCAGTTCAATCAGAGTGCCATTTTTTTTTTGTTCAAATTATTTTAATTGTTAGAATGCATAACATTTGAATGTGCAAATAAAAACTTCTAAAAAGCTTAGGATGGTGAGATCGCTCGGTGACTACAGGTGCTTGTTAGGCAAGCCTGGAGACCTAAGTGCCATTCCCAAACCTCACAGAGAGGTGCAAGGAGAAGTTGGCTTCCATATGCACATCAGAGCACATGTGTCCACACTTACCCATGTCACCAACAATAGTAATAAATAATTTTTTTTAAAGTTTCAAAGTCTGAAAAAAGAAAAACAAAGGAAAAGAAATGGAAAGACGGGTTTCTTTCAGGAGTGGAAACACAGCGTTGCTGAGGTGACCACATTCCCCTTGAATGGAGCTGTGGAGTCAACACAGTTTCTACCAAAGCACAGGGACAGTCCCTTTGTGCCGAAAAAACAAGGCTGTCCTAAAATTCATACAGAAATTCAAGGAAGAGAAGGAAAGAAGCCAGAAGGACCAAGGGAGAGAGGGAGAGGACTTGAGAACAAAGTTGAAGGTCTCACTTCCTGGTTTCAAACTTTCCCCAAAGCTGCAGTAATTAGCACTGTGTGATAGGGGCATAGAACAGGGATAGAGACCAGCAATATGTCCCCACATCTACCATCAAGGATGCTGAGACAATTCCTCAGAGAAAGGATAGTTTAGTTTTGGAACATGTGCAAAAGAACTTTATTCATCCTCAGAAATGAACTCAAAACAGGTTAGAGACCTAGATAGGAGCCAAACGTATTTTGTTCTTGCAAGAAAATGTTAGCAAGTGATAAACAAATTTGGTTACTATACATTGGTATAACTTCCCATTCTGAAAGGAATAAAGCATTGATTTGTGATGCACAACAGCTGCCTCTTGACGTTTTGTTCATGGCAAGAGGCCAGCCCCAAAAGGTCAAGAAGCTTGAGGTCATTTGTGTGAAATCTTCAGCTCAAGTAGTTGGCCATGACAGAAAGCAGACTGGTCACTGCTAGGGATTCTAGGAAAAGGGTGGGGAAATGGGAATTTTTCTAAGTGGGTATGGCTCCTTTCAGTGGTAATCAAAATGTTGCAAAGTTAAACAGGGGTGCTGGCTATACAACTCTATGTATACACTAAACACCCCACTGAATTAATGTTGTACTTTTAAGAATCTGTATTAAGTTTATACAGCTTTCTTTTGTGTGTTAACTATATTTTAATAAAGCTATTGAACATTTAAAAAATAAATTTAAAGAACACATAGAAAACAAAACCCTCAACAGATCACTTCCCTCTACCAGGCTCAGAACCCTAACATAAGCCCTCACACTACCCTCCTAAGTCTGCAAGGTCAACTAACTCACCCTCCCAATAGCACGCAAGTCTCTAACCAAAGCAACATCCTCTTCTGAAAATGCAAATGAAGTTACCCAGGCTCCAGAGAGAATCCCTCCACCAGCTTACTGTGTTCTCTGAACAGCTCTGCTTTCCCAGGACTTAGATGTACAGCTGTCCCTGGAGAAACAGGTCCATGTCTAATAATAGGTGCTCACTGATGGATGAATGGAATATATATAGCAAATGTATACAATAGAATATTATTCAGCCAGAAAGAATTCAATGCCATTTGTAGAAAAAAAATACATGAAAATAGGAGAACTGCTAATGTGGAAGGGGGGGGGCATGAAGAGATGGGGTGAGCATACAAGGTGATGGGAGTAAATATAATCAAAGCACATGTATGAAGAGTCACAATGAAATACATTATTTTATACAATTAATAGTTAATAAACTTTTTACAACATGAATGTAAACATTTTCAGCATATAGATTTTAATCAGCTTCTTTGAGGTATAACTTAGAGTAAATAATAAAACATCTCCATTTAAAGTGATCAAAGAGCCGGGCGTTGGTGGCGCACGCCTTTAATCCCAGCACTCGGGAGGCAGAGGCAGGCGGATCTTTGTGAGTTCGAGGCCAGCCTGGGCTACCAAGTGAGTTCCAGGAAAGGCGCAAAGCTACACAGAGAAACCCTGTCTCGAAAAACCAAAAAAAAAAAAAAAAAAAAAAAAATAAAGTGTTCAAAGAAATAAAAAGTAGGCTAGGCACAGTGGCACTTGTGTGCTCAGAAAGTGGAAACAGGAGAATCAGGAGTTCCAAGCCAGTCTCTGCTACGTAGGTAGAGTCAGCCTGGACAATATGAGACCCTGTTTTAAAAAAAATAATTAAAAAATAATAGAAAACTCATTAAGAGGCAAGTCACACATCATTCACAATGGCTCTGTTCTCCAGGGTCCCTTCTCCAAGTTCTGGTCCAGCTAGAAAAGATGGAGTACCTTACACATTCTGAACCCATGGTGGTCAAGATTTTGGTACTGACTAAACTTCAGACAGTGACATGGAGGCACGAAAGGATACGGATGGCCACCGTTGTGGGTGACCAATGAGGTCCATCCTCTTCTCCAGAAAAGGCCCTGCAAGAAGGAAGAAGAGCATCTCATTTGAATTCAGAAAGAGTACCTTCTTCCTCCTTACTGTGCATGCCCTCTTCTGCAGAAGAGGCACCTACCGCTTCTCCCCTTGCCTTTGCTGTCTGTCACCTGCGTCTCCCACAAGATTTGTATCTGGGTCATTACCATGCTCTTGGGAGCAGTTAAACCAGCAGAGACTGAGAACGCTCACTAAGCCCTGAGACTCTCAATTGTCTATTTCAGGTCGATACAGGCCATGTTCCTCCCGCTGCTGATGTTGAGCCTGGGCTTGCAACTTCATCACATAGCAGGTAAGAAAGGACAATGGGTGGGGCCTGGGGACGACGACAAGGATGTTGTGGCCCCTAGCCAAAGCTGGAAATGAGTGTGTTCCCCCATCTGTGGGCTTTCTTTGAGAGGAAGTGTGGTTAATGGATATTTCAAGTAGCAGAGAAGAATGGTTCCCAGGGTGGCTGGTCCCATCTTACAGAAACAGAGACTGGGAATGTCGGTCCCCATCATCCAAAGCTCACATTGAGACAGGACTAGTCAGAACACACACGTCTGTGTGGATGTAAGAGGGCAGCGGTTCAGTTCTATTTAAGGTAAAGTGCCAAGCAGCTGTTTCTCCTCTATCAGGGACAGTGGCCAGGGCAAACATAAAGTTCTTTGTTACTCATGTGAGTTCCTTTAACAAGCAATGGCGGTGGCCACTGGTCATTTAATGTCTTAATGTGAACTGAATTGAAAACTCTAGAGTGCCCGTAAAGCCCCGATGAAAGCTGAATCTGAAGCCTATGCCTTTGAACTTGAAGATAGGACATCTAACGGAGGATGTGGTTGAGCAGGGAGAAAGCAGTTTCAGAATCGATTGTTTCCCTGGGGAAGGTATTTCAGATCACTGGTGTGTGCTGTCAGGGAGGCACTACACTTTCAAGAGAATACTAGGAACTAAGAAAAGAGACAGGCATGTGGCTAGGGGGCCGGGTGCGCCACAACAGAAGCCGAGGATTTCCTTGAGAGGAATCCTGGGGAAAGTTATCCTTTGGCACTGGATAACCTTTGGATGAGCGGTCTCCCCATCTCAACCTGTCCAGGTGGTTGGTCCCACCCTTCTCTTCCAGCCATGTCTTTCCTTCCTCATGGGCTACTTATTCTGATCTGGCACTAAGGACACATATTTGGCACATTCTTCTTTTAAAAGACCCTAGAATTTTTCCTCTTTACTGTCCCACTCTACCCCAGTGCTAGCTAAAGGGGGTGTGTAATGATTTCCTCCTGGCCCTCACTGGGCAAGAGATTTTATTCCCATAAAGCCAATAAGGGACCAATGGGCAAAAGCAGGGTCTGAAGCTGGAGTTCCCGTGCCCTGACAGGATTGAGGATTTTAGGAGAAACCTCAGGGAGTGTGTAACCCCTATAGATTACTAACTGTAAAACCACCAGGGCTGTTGCTTTGCTGGTTTTCTTCGGTGTTTTCTCTTAGGGAAGAAAGGAGCTAGGGAAACGGGGGGGGGGGGGGGGTGGGCAGAATTTTTGTTTGTTTGTTTGCCTGTTTTCTTCTTTTATTTCATTTGTCTGTTTTTTTAATTAATTTTAAATTTTTATTTATTTATTTAATATCCCAACTGCGGTTTCCCCTCCCTCCTCTCCTCCCATTCCCTCCTCCAATCTCCCTCTGCTCCCCCCTCCCCCAATCCACTCCTCCTCTGTTTCTGTTCAGAAAGGGGCAGGCCTCCCATGGGTGTCAACAAAGCATGGCTATCAAGTTGAGATAAGACTAATCACCTCCCTTTGTATTAAGGCTGGGCAAGGCGATCCAGTGTGAGCACTAGGATCTCAAGAACCAATCAAAGCATTAGGGACAGCCCCTGCTCCCATCGTTAGGAGTCCCACAAGTAGACCAAGCTACACAGCTGTCACATGTATGTGTAGATGGCTGGTCCCATGCAGACTCCCTGGTTGTTGGTTCAGACTCTGTGAGCTCCTATGAGCCAAGTTAGCCATTGCTGTGGGTTTCTTTGATGTCCTTGACCCCTCTGCCTCCTACAATCCTTCCTCCCTCTCTTCAGCAGGGTTCCCTGAGCTCAGCTTTATGTTTGACTGTGGGTCTCTGCATTTGTTTCCATAAGTTACTGGATGAAGGACCTCTGATGATGATTGGGGAAGTCACCAATCTGATCACAGGAAATGGCCAGTTCAGTCTATGCATTCACTATTGCTAGGCGTCTCGAGATCTCTTCTATTTCCCCTTCCCAGGGAGATACCATGTGTCCCCCTTGGGTCCTCCTTGTTACTTAGCCTCTCTGGGCCTGTGGATTGTGGCATGGTTATCCTTTACTTTACAGCTAATATCCACTTATGAGTGAGTATATCCCATGTTTGTCTTTCTGGGTCTGGGTTACCTCACTTAGGGTAATTTTTTTTTTCTAGTTCGATCCATTTGCCTTCAAATTCAGTTTTTTTTTTTTAATCCTCACTGAATCTTTCCATAGAGGAAGGACTGTTCCCTGAAGAAAAGCAGCACAGGGATATTATAGTCATTATGAGCTCTGAGTTAGGTATTAAGGGAGTAGGAGGATGGAGAGACGCAGGTATGTTTACATTCGCACGAGCGCTTATGTATGCTGAATGTTGAACAAGGCAGTTTATGTATCCCATTCAATCCTTACAACATCCATTTGGCAGGCAGAGAGTCTGAGACTCAGGAACGTTTTTTTAATGTGTCCTAAATGAGATAGTTACTAGGTGGCATATGAAAGAGCTGTGTACACTGATATCCTTTCTTTCCTATCCAGATGTGGTGCTAACAGTATGATGAAATGGTTGACAATCTATAAATCATCTAACTGAGGATGGGAGTTTTACATAGGTTTGAAAATGGATACATGTTAAATGCTTATTCTGAGCATTTCACAAACCCAAAAAAAATGTTTAATGAATTATTTTGATGAATTAATAAAAAGAAAACCAAACCAGCATATTTTGCTCTCTCCATAAGCTTGGAATTTTTTTCTGCTTTCTTAGCAGATAATTTTAATTCAAATGAGTGACAAATTAGAATGCCTTCTTCTTGTGTGTGCTTTTAAAAACTTTATCATTATGTGTCTTTCTAATTAAAGTATTTTGATTTCAAACTAAGCTATTAGTGGGAGCACCTAGAAAACAAAGCTGAGGAATGGGGATTATTTGAGCAAAGAAAAAGGCCTGGGGTAAGGAGAAAAGGAAAATTTTGGTATCCATGTTTATTTATTTGTTTAGGCTTTTCCTTCTAAGAATTGTACATTTGGGTATTATTTTTAATAATACAGTTATATTAATAAATACAAATAATAAATCTATTTATATTTATATATATATTTATATTTATGTTATATACAATTTTAAGAATATACAGAAGCTTTAAGAAGAACCTGAGGTCAGGTGGGCTACAACATTCATTGTTTGAGAGAATATCCTGGTTATCATAGTGTTCAGATTGAAGATCCCACTTCTTTAACTGCTTTGGGTGCAGAACTAGACCTGCATCCATCACCGAAAAAGGCGTTCCTATACACAAGTTATATCAATATGAGATCTTATTACCCTCTATGCATACAGTTCTATTTTTAAATTCTAAAACTAATGCTGTAACTATAATTCTAAAACTATAATGACGAATCTGTAATTAGTCACTAGAGGTGAATAGTGGCACCCCCAATATTCCAATATAGTTAGAGAAACTGTAGTCTATCAGCAGGATAAAGGATTATAAGTGTGAAAGTAAATTAACCACAAGCATGCTGCTGCATCTGTGTGTTTACCAGTGTAATACTGAGTGAAAAGCCAAGACCTGAAAGATAATATATAGCACAATGTCTTTTTCATAAGCCTGTGGCTCAAGCGTTTTTAAATGTATAAGGTCAAGCTGAGATAAGCAAGAGACTGAGATGCACATAATCCAGTCTCAGTTGCTTCTGGAGACAGTACATGTGTCACATGTCATGTTCAAGTTCTTGGTTAAGGGGTGGCTTCTCAGATGCTCGCTTTTGTTGTAGTTGTTTTGAGACAAGGTTTCTTCGCATAGCCCTGGTTGTCCTGGAACTCACTCTGTAGACCAGGCCAGCCTTGAACTCACAGAGATCCACCTGCCTCTGCCTCCTGAATGCTGGGATTAAAGGAGTGTGCCATCACCGCCCAGCTGATACTCACTTTCTTATATGAATTGCTTAATAACTCTTCTTTAACTCATTCTGCTGTAAAATAGAGCAAAGACACGGAAAACCACAGGAAGCTAGTTCAAACTTGACACAACTGAACACTTTGGAAACACCCCCAGGTTGTTCACCAGCTCCCCAGGAACTTAGCAACTTCAGCCCAAGTAAGCTCCTCCTCAAAACACTGCTCATGGCGTTCTTCTCTCTGTTCTGAGTGTCACAAAAATAAATGGCTACAGATTAGTAGAAGAAATCTTTGTAAGCTCTCAGTCAGTGTGCATTCTTTGTAGATTCCAAGCCAGCAAATGGAAGTAACCCTAATTTTTAAGTGGCTATATATTTCACTGGACGTGCTATAGTTTATATTCCTAGTCTCCTCATTCATGGGCATTGCAGTTATTTCAATTTCTGAGTCAAGTGTACCTCTCTACAAGACTGTAGAGAAACCTGACTCATTCTGATTCCATGAGCCATTAATTATTAACTCTCTCCTTATGTATATCCTATAGATATACCATCTATCAATGTTTAATGGAATGATTAAGGATACATTTTCATATTAAAAGTATTTAAGTTTACGTAGGTTAAAATTCACTTTGACAAATACACAGTCATAGAATGACCTCCACAATCAAAATGGGATCAGATGCTCTTTATGTAATTACTTATTCTTTTATTGTTAATATACATTCATTATATTGCTTAGTGGAATTCACTGTGATGTGTCTACACATGTGTATAACATATACTGTAGATACTCTTTGTTGCCGGCTTCTTTCTCTTAGTGTAATACATCAGGGGTTCATCCATGTTGCTGCATATATCAATAGTTTATTTCTTTTTGTTACTGAGCGGTGTGTTATTGTAGGTATGCTCTGCACTTTGTTGATCCCTTGCCCAGGTGAAGGATGTTTGGACTGTTTTCCATTTGTGGCAATTTTAAACAAAGTTGCTATAAATGCTTGCAAATAAGTTTCTGTGTGGACATACATTTTAACTTTTCTGGTTAACTACATTGAATTTCTAGACCCTATGGCCACTGTAAATAAATGTATAGGAAACTGCCAGAGCTTTCCATGGCAGTTGTGCTAACTTTACATTGTCATCAGCAGTGTCTGAGAGTTTCAGTTACTCCTGGTATTGGCACCGCTCTGTTATTCTATGACATCCCAACAGATGTGTAGAAATACCTTGCTGTGGTTTCAGTTTGCAGTTTTCCACTGACCAATGATATTAAGCCCATTTTAATGTGCTGATTGGCTAGCCATTTATCTTCTTTGGTAACCTATGTTTGCAAATCATTCTGACAGTTTTTAATTGTTTTGTTTGTTTGTTTGTTTGTTTCCTGGTAAAGCATTGAATGTTCTTTATTTATTCCGTTACCAGGTATATGATTTGTAAATATTATTTTTCCATCTTTTAAATGTCATCTTTGCAAAGATTCTCACTCTGGTCTAACTTATGGGTGTTGTCTTTCATGTCTCAATCTTCAGAATCCATAGCTCAATCTCAGCAGCTCAAATAGTGATATTTTTCTGCACGTTTCGCAGCTGTACATTTTACGTTTAGATTTGTAATCCATTTTGAGTTAGTGTTTGTACAGATTGTGGGGTACCAGTTGAGGCTCCTTTAAGTTTTGCATACCAGCCCCATTCTTTTAGGTCTTTCTTTTCTTTATATGGAAGTGCCTTTGGCTCTTTGCCACAGACCAATCGTTCATATTTGTGTGGGTCCATTGATCCTTGTGTCTAGTCTTTTGTCAATATCGTCTTCTCTTGATTATTGTAAATTTGTACAGGCAATTTAGTTTTTCATCTTTTATTGCAAAATCTAAAACTATCTTGTAATCCAGATACACTTAAGAAGTTGAAGTGCAATCCTAATTAGTCTCAACAATAAAAACCTGGAGTCAGATATCGAGGGTGAAAGCTGGAAGATCAGAGAAGAGCAGCAGCCACTAGAGAGTTCTTACCTCTACAACATCTCGGACTGAGTGGGGCATCCTGTCTCTACGAATCCTCAGACTGAATAGGGGGCTGAGATTCTGTCTCCACCTCCCGAAGGCTGGGATTAAAGGTGTGTGCCCCCACTGCTTGGCTCTGTTTCTCTTTTAGACTTGTTCAATCTCGTGTAGTCCAAGGTGGCCTTGAACTCCTGATCTTCCTACTTCCTCTTCCCAAGTGCTGGGATTAAAGGTGTATGCCTCCACTGCCTGGCCTCTGTGATTAACTAGTGGCCTCTGTCTGATCTCCAGTCAAGCTTTATTTGTCAGAGCACAAACAGAATATCATACAACAGGAAATACTATTTATTTTTATACTTATGTCTTAGACACAAAACAATTTTTCTATCATTGATGTTTCTTTCATCATCCTCCATCTTCCAGGTGTGGATGAAGAGTGGGTGGGGTAGGGAGGGGGATTACACTGATGATGCCTGTGGTACCCTAGTGCAGAGCACACCCCAGTCATTCTAATTTTTGATTTCCAGTGACTCTTGATATAGACAGTGTGATGGCTAATCTCGATTACCAACCTAAGGAGCTTTAGAACCACCATGGACACACATCTCAAAGTATGTCTGTGAGGAGGTTTACAGAAAGGTTTAACTGGGCAAGAAAGACTCATCCTGAACGTGGGCGGCACTGTGCCATCGGCTGGAATTTTGGACTGAATAAAAAGGAGAAGGTGGACTGAGCACCAGCATCCACCAAAGAGGAGAAAGTGAACTGAGCACCAGCACCCATCAAAGAGGAGAAGGTGGACTGAGCACCAGCACCCATCAAAGAGGAGAAAGTGGACTGAGCACCAGCACCCATCAAAGAGGGGAAGGTGGACTGAGCACCCGCATTCGTTTCTACCTGACTGCAGCCGCAATGTGGCCACTCCTGCTCCCACCCCTTCCCTGCCGGGACGGACCGCGCCCACTCACACTGTGAGCCGCACAAGCCCTTTCCTTCCTTCTTGTCAACTGTCCTGTCACAGCGATGGAAAGTAAACAAGAGAACAAAAGAATGGATTCTGGCCACGACAGTGTTTCTAAAATGAAGGTGTCCCACCCAACGCTCACATACAGCACAGAGCATGAGTCTCAGGCACAGAGCACAGCTTTCTGCAAAACAGCGGCTTCGTGAGAAGCCTTCCAACCTCCTCACATTTCAAGTACACTAGATAGGAAGGCAAAAAAAGAAAAGGTAAACTTCTGTTGTTCAGTGGAAAAAGGTTCAAAATTAGCCCAAGGAAGAAACTATCTTGGCAGATCATGCAAATGATTTGTTTTGTGTTTCCTGGAGGTGTGACAGGTGCTGGCTGTCATCAAGACCTGCTTGCAAATAAAATGCTAAGCTGACCTCAGAATCTTCAAAAAGACTCTAGGTTATCTAGTTGGGCATCCTCTGTCTGGTAACTTCAAAAGTTCGATTCTAGATTGGAGCTTAATTTAGTTACTGCATGGCACATGACATATAAACCAAACACATGTACCTAAAGGCAAAGCCAAAAGTTTACCTACCTCAGTCATAGACATTGTCTGCTCATGCTGGTAGTAGCTGGTAGAATCTGGTAGTAGCTGCTGGAATCACAGCCAAGAGTCATTGTGAGCAGACAGATGAAAGCGAGTTGCACATAGAGATGAATCTGAATTCCAGATCCATGGCCACCGCTCGTTGCCCTTAAGCAAACTGTGCCCTTTGTAAAGCCTCAGACTCCTGACCTGTTTAAACATGGGTCATATCTCCCACTTTGGAGGGTCGATGGCAGAACCAAGTAAGACGGGGATCTAAGGGTTCCTTCCTGTCTGGATCATTGTGTTTAAGAAAAGTCAATTATCACTCTTTGTCCCAGTTACAGTCCAAAATGCACCAATGCCATAGCCTGCCTCACAAATCCCGATTCTCTGGGTTTGGGGCAAGCCTGAGCATCTGCGTTCTAATTGGTGCTCAGGCGAAGCTGAAGGCAATGTTTTGGATGGTAGAGTGGTAAAGAGTGTTTGCAATTGCAGGTGTCTGGTTGACCTGACTAGAGTTGCTCAATACAGCCTGCACATTAGAAGCTCCCAGGAGAGTTACAAAGTGGAGGTCTGCTCTACCCCTTGTAAGAACTTCATCTAAAGAAGCCAAAATGGGGGTTGGGGCATTCGGATTTTTAAAATAGTTTGGTTATGTGTTCCTCAAAGGTTCTTGTGGTGGGGCTTAGCCTCCAGTCAGTGGCATTAACCTGGTGGAAGCTTTAGAAGGTGGGGTCTAGTGGGAAGTAATTAAATCCTGAGGGTCCACACTGATAAACAGATGACATCTGCTTTTGAAGAGTGGATAGTTACAATGGGAAGCCACCTCAAGTGTACGGCCATCCCTTTCTGCTTCTTCACCCTGTTGTGAGACAGAAAGAGCTGGATGGTGGCACCAAGCTTCCTGGACCCCTCACCACCACAATCTTGAGCCTCATCATGAAGCTCACAGCCTTAGATGATTTGTTAAAACAACATGGATTGGGCTGAGGCCTTGTCCCAGAAGACTCCCATGTCAGGCAGACTGAGGCCTTGTCCCAGAAGACTCCCATGTCAGGCAGGCTGAGGCCTTGTCCCAGAAGACTCCCATGTCAGGCAGGCTGAGGCCTTCTGCTTGGTTACTCTAACGTGCAAGCGGCCTTGAGGAAGAACTCTTCACAGACTTGATTATAAGTGTTTTCATTTCCTCTGTGAAGTGAGATGACACAAAATGTCAAGAGTTATAGTATTTCAGAAGTATGCTGCATCTCCTAAACTACCCATTTCAGAATAAGCAATCAAGCCCCAAACTTCGCACATCTTGGAAGCTGTAATTGAGTCAAAATTAGTCAAAATAACAACTCTCAGTCATTCTGAGGTATTCTGATGCGTGATTTATGTTGGTTAATTGCTCCTTCCTCTTATGAATGTTAGCCCCCAAATGCCACCTGTCTGAAAGGTAAAACATTTTGTTTCTAAAGCTGGAACCATCTACTCTACAAAGCAGAGGGGTAAAGGCTGAAAAGAAAAGAGAAGCCATGTGTTTGTAAAAGGCCGGGCAGTGATGGGGGAAATTCTGCTGTCCTCTGGGGAGTTCCAGAGGAAGTACAGGCGGTCTCTCTCTCTCATGAGAAGACAGTCTAGAGTGATAAACAGATGAGCTAAGCCAGTCAGCACATCTCCACATCCATCTAGACACACGACTAACCTTCCTGGTACACCTGTCTCCCATGCCCCACCTCTCTCCCTGTTGTCTACTTGGGTGTCTGTAATTTAAAATGGGGAATGGGATTTAATAGTAGTAAACTCCTAAGCTAAGTGCTCAGAAGGTAGCTAGCGTATTTTTGATGAATGAGTCATAATTAGGACTCCCCTCCCCAGCCAGGGCAGAGTGGATTTGGTACAAGGTATCTGTTAGTGGTAAGGGAGTGAAGGGTTTAGAGATGGTTTCTGGTGTAGCCATTCTTGTCCCTGGCTATGCCAAAGTACCTGCTGAAAACAGCTCATGGGGAAAGAGTTTGTTCTGTGTCACAATTTGCGAGAACACAGTCCATCCCGGCAGGAAAGGCACCATGGTGGCCCGAGTGGGGGCAGCTGTCACATTGCATCTGCACTCAGAGATGCATGCTGGTGCTCCGTCCTTGGGATGGTGCCACTCGCATTCAAGGTGGCTCTTCCTTGCTCAGTTAAGCCTCTCTATGGACCCTCTCACAGACATGCCCCAGGAATTATTTCCTAGGTGTTTCTAAACCCTATCAAATTGTGAAAACTAATTATTACAGTTGCCATAATAATGGATCTTAACACAAGAAGGGTCCTGTCATGGAAACTATGGGTAAGGTACATTAAGAACTGTGGTTTCAGCATGCAGTGGAGTCTCCAATACGAAACTGTACAGGGAATTCCTGAACTATGGCACCCTTTTCGCTAGTACGATCCTGGGTCTTCTCAGCCTGATTGGCTTTCCAGCAAGGGCATGCCTGATTAGCAATGCTTTGCAAAGGAGCACACACCTTCGAGCCCTTATCCTGGCTCTGTGCTGCACAAACAAAGGCTGGACATGTGTGCACCTTCTCTGTACCACAGACCTCCTTAGAAATTCACATTAATGTTCCAGCTGTAGTTAAGACAGAGAATGGAGGAAATAAACTTGCCAGCATTTCTGGTAAAGGTCATTTGTGCCTATCATTGTCCAGTGTGCTGGATGATAACTGAGATTTGCTGGTTCGTGTGATCTCTTGCAAAATACACCTTGGTGGGGAGTAAATATAGTCGGGCTCATATTCTTTTTCTTCACTATGCTCTCCTTTCCATCCCCTGATTCTCCACACTGAGATTAATGTGCTAGATACTAGAAAAAAATACCAAAGCATAATTGATCTTATCATTAACTTCTAAGGTTCAAAGGGTAACAGAAGGAAAAGCTTGACTTAGAAAAGACTTGCAAACTGAGTATGGTACCACACCCTGGCCACCCCAGCACCCAGCAGGCTGAGGCAGGAAGGACTTGAGTCCAAGACCATATGGGGCTATGCAGCATGGCCATGTCTCACAAAAGAAGACAACCTAAAAGAAGATTGCAGTGTCAATCATCAGCCAGCAGGAAATCCAAAGGTTACTCATCCTATGAAGTCAGGTCAGGAAATGGACAACCATCCTGGTTAATTAAATAGTTTGCCACAGTTGTGGTAGGCATCTGGAATCTGAGGACATAGAAGGCTGAGAGACAGGAGGAGTACAAGTTAATAGCCAGCCTGGGCTACATAGTGAGACCCTGTCTGTGAAAGGAAGAAAAGAGAGAAAGAGAGAGTGAGAAAGAGAGAGAGAGAGAAGGAAGGAAGGAAGGAAGGAAGGAAGGAAGGAAGGAAGGAAGGAAGGAAGGAAGGAAGGAAGAAAGGAAGGAAAGAAGAGAGGGAGGGAGGGACAGAACATCCTGGCTAAAAAAGAATGGCTGCACATTCCATATATGGATTACTACTTTCCCAGGAATTAAATCATCACCTGGAAGAATGTTTTCCGAGTGCCTGCTAGCTGACCCACATGGGAGACACATGTATTTACCTTGCCCAGATTTTCCCACCAAATCAAGAGATAGATACCAACCCTATGAAGAGAAAATGGACAGATTTGTAGAAGTCAACTGACAGGCTCCCACTCAGAGGCTCCCCACTAATCCGGGTACTGTTGGGGTTTGAATCCAAGCTCATTTGTCACTAAATGAAAATATTTAGAAGACACCCACAGCTATTTGATGATCAGATTATTTGTATGAATTAATGAAAGAGATCTATTGAGTATAGTTTGATCCAATCTTCTGCAGTGATTCAGAAATGATTTCAAGATCTTTCCATACCTCCATCATAAGGGTACCCATTCAATACTGATAGATGCAGCATACAGTTTCCCACACTCTATACACACAAAGACTGCCTTCCCTGGTTAGGCTATGCTGCAGGATTATTTAAAGTAACTTGGCTTTTAAAATACAAGCCAACAGGTTGCTCCGTATTGGCAGAAACTCAAGAACACTTTAGTAAAACAAAGGCTAGAAACAAAAACACTGTTATTTATTTATTTATTTATTTATTTATTTATTTATTTATTTATTATTTAAGTTCTCTACTGATGATATGCATCTTCCTGGGAGCTCCCTGCCTTAGTGAAAGAAGAACTATCCATTCCAAAAGACTAAGCATCTGGTTAGAAAACATGTAGTTGAAGGATTCGAATCAAATTGAAGAGGGGAAATTTTCTCTCCAAGTCAACACCCATTAGTTAGCCTTTGATTCTGCCCCACTTGAAATTACCTTGCGTGTCTCTGGTGAGCTGTGCCCCTCATCCTGGGAAACACTGCAAATAGATGCCACAGCTTTTCAAGTGAGACACCAGTGGGCCCTGAATTGTAGCCATACTAACTGTATTCTTAGAGCCAAAGTCTTTGAACAAAGTTACAAAATCCTAATGACAGCACAGGTTTCAGGTCAAGAATACAGTACTAAAGAACATAGTTTTAAAGTACCTTCTGGGAAATGTGGCCAATAGTAGTTAAACATAGTTCCATTTTCCCCCCTTTGACTTGATTGATCCAGAATAGTGAACATCTACAGTGGGTTCCTGTGTCTTGGTGATTACCGGTGAAAGGCAGAGAAATACTGCACTGTAGCTGTGTGTGCACTCTTAGGCAAGTAGATTAACCTTTCTGTGCCTCATTTCATTTTCGAAAGGGAAGTAGCAATGTGCCTGTCTCACTGGCTTCCAGGGGGGACTACATGAGGTGCTGGTGTAACTCAGAGCTCTGTAAGAGGTGGAGGTCCTTACTCTCACTGGTTAGAGGTGGTGATACTTGGCAAAGAGAGGTAAAAACTAAAAAAAAAAAAAAAAAAAAAAAAAAAAAAATCAGCCAGATGTTAAGATCTATGACAAGCAGGCCTGTCCATCAGAAGCTCCTGCTGGGGTGTTCTGGAGAAGGAGGAGTGTAGATCAGCTGTGTGGGTGGGAATGTTCAGAGAAGAAAATTACCTTAGCGTGCTGAGACAAGAACTCCACTGTTTTTTTTGTTATTTTGTTTGTTTGTTTGTTTGTTTGTTTTTTCTTTTCTTTTTTATTTTATTTTTCGAGACAGGGTTTCTCTGTGTAACAGTCCTGGCTGTCCTGGATCTCACTCTGTAGACCAGGCTGGCCTCGAACTCACAGAGATCCGCCTGCCTCTGCCTCCCGAGTGCTGGGATTGAAGGCGTGCGCCACCACCACTGGGCGAACTCCACTGTTTCTATACGGGACAGGGGGGAAGGGAAGAGAGGAGCCCAGTGGAAAGCCAGAGAATGACAGGGGTTTCCTGGGAGATGAAGGAGGGGTGGCTCACAGCTCCCATTCTAGAAGAACTGAACTGTGACAGAATTAGACAACAGCAAGCTGTCTTTCCCTTTTAGCTTTATTCACGGTGACAGTCCCTAAGGAAGTGTACACAGCAGAGTTCGGCAGCAACGTGAGCCTGGAGTGTGATTTTGACCACAGAGAATGCACGGAACTCGAAGAAATTAGAGTCAGTCTGCAGAAGGTAGAAAATGATACCTCTTCGCCAAGTGAGAGAGCCACCCTACTGGAGCAGGCGCTGCCCCTGGGGAAGGCCTTGTTCCACATCTCCAGTGTCCAAGTGAGAGATGCGGGGCAGTACCGCTGTCTGGTCATCTGCGGGGCCGCCTGGGACTACAAGTACCTGACGGTCAAGGTCAAAGGTGAGTGTTTGCAAATACTCGCTGATGGGGAGACAGCATGCTGCTCTCAGCAGCTCAAACAAAAGCTGGAAACCGGCTTGAAAGAGGCAGCTACTTCAAAGTGGGGAAAAGTGCCTTGCTGGAAATACTTTTTGACATCCGGTGTAAGAAAAGGCACAGAGGTTAAAACAGCATACACAGTGGGGTAGAGGAAGTCAGGAAAATGAGAAGACTTCCGCCTCTTCCTCTGCTGGACTCAGGACTCCCTTGTGCAGGAAGATTTTTTTTCCTTAAAGCAATAGTCCTTACGGAGGGACCTGTTGATTCCCATGGACTCTCCAAGGGAAGAACAAGTATGGGTGTCCAGCTCTTCACCATCCTCAATCTCTTTCCCAAATTGATGAACCTGAGAACGGACCCGCCAGGCAAAGCGTTTAGGGTTCCGCTGAAACACTCTTTCATGAAGGGCCTGCCTCCCTTCTCAAATATAATCCATTGACCCAAGGTTTAAAACCTCCACAGTGTCAGACGAGGGTGAAAAGAAACCCTGACGCTCCACAGAGCAGGATGGCTGCTGCTTTTTACACAGCAGCTGTAAAATGCTTTGCTTCCAAGAGAACTGGAGGATGATGACGACCCTCACCTAGAGACAACAGCTGATAATCAAAAATTAGCAATTTTTGCCTGATAAACTATGTCTTTCAAATTGCTTCCAATTCCTACTAGGTAATTCATATGAACAAGATTTAGCTACAAAATTTTAAAAATTTAATTAAATTAATGTTGAATTCTACCTCATAGAATAGTCCTAAACATAATCTATAAGCATTTTCATATTGATGAATAACTTGAATAATACATCCAATACACTTTTATTTTTCACACTTAATAATTGTCAATATCCACGATATTTTACATTTTGATAATATGTGTTGATAATGGTAATGAAATTACATTATAGAAGAAAACTTTGGACACCTGAAATCCCACAGTAATAAGGAAAATTTTAATTTCAATAGCTGTACATATTTTGCTCTTAAGTGTAAGACAGTTAAGGATGATAAATCAGAGAACTACCAGACATATATGTGTGTGTGTGTGTTTGTAAGAATGATACAATTATTTGTTGAAAATATGAATATTTATAAAATGCTAAATATGCATTTTTCAATATAGAAGCTTATGAAAAAGTCTAAGAATCAAACTGATACACAGGAAAATTAGGACAGACACTGTCCTAATTTTCATCAGAGGATTGTGAGCAGAGAGCAGTGTTGAAGACCAACACGCAAGAATAACCGACTGTGTTGTAGAACCTTGGATCTGGGGCCGGGGGAGGAATCCTGCAGATGAAGTATGAGTAGAGGAAGGCTTAGTTGTACCTTTAAATCTGGGGGACAGATCTGGACAATAGGTCTGTCACACCTCTCTCCACACAGGGATGCATATTAAATATAGGGAAGAGAGTTGATTTCCAAAGGACAGAAAAACGATGAGGCAGAATGAAGAGAAGATCTAGGGGAGATGGTGGCTTCCGGAAAACCATGCTGTAGCCCCGTGACTAAGAGCCGTCAGTCTATGGTGGTGGGAGAGAGGTTGAAGCAGAGTACCGAGGCACCGAGGGAGGCCAGGGCCTCCCAGAGCTGCTGAGGCTGAGAGGTGGCCGGCAAAGAGGACTCCAGGCAGGCCCAGAGCAAGAGCACATGGGGCCACAGCCCAGCGGGAGCCAGGCATAGGAACAGATGAGCCACTTTGGGGAACGAACCAAAGTTTACCAAAGTACTTTAACCCAACACAAAGGCCCAGGAAGGTATGAGTGAGACCTCAGCAGGCTGAGAAAGGGGGCAGCATGGCTCCCATTGCAGGGAATTCACCACAAATGAGGAGGACAAAGGGCCTGGCAAAGGAAGCTGGAAGAGAAGCCCTGGGTGGAAAGGTGGCTGGCATCTGAGACTCTGGGCTGAAATAACCCACTGATGGAGTCACATCTCTTCCCTCTGCTCCTTTCCCCTTAGGGATCAAAGGACAAAGGCTATCAGAGTCAAGAACACATTGTCCTGACTTCCCAAGGGGGTCAAGCTTTTGGAATTACAGTCTGACCCTGTATTATTCTGCAGGCTGTTAAATGACAGATTGAAAGTAATCCCTAAAGATTTATTTCAGTGATTATTTGAAGTTTTCCTGGATCCTGTAAGACAAAAGCATGTAAGAACTGTGTTTCCCACTTTATTTACAGTCACTATGATGATTAAGATAATAATGCTGTATGCACAGTTTGTTCTTAGAAGGGATAAGGAGGCTGAGAGATGGCCAAGAGCACTTACTGTGCAAGTATAAGAATCTGAGTTCAAATTCACAGCACCCACATTAAAAACAATGCATGACTGTATCCTCAGTGCTGTAGGGCAGTAACAGGTAGGACCTGGGAGCTCACTGGCCAGTCAGCCTAGCCAAAACAGTAAAACTTCAAGTTCAGTGAGAGACCCTGACTCAAGGGAATGGAGAATAAGACAATCAGGATTTTCTTCTGATCTTCACACGAGCATGCCCACCTGCACACACACATGCTCACAGAAACATATATCATATATACCACATACACCACATACCCTCAACATGGACATGCCCACCTGTACACACATGCACATAGAAACGCACACCACATACCCTCTCTCCCAACACACACATGCCAGAGAAATAGGAACCATGAAATCTGTAGAAATCTAAAGTAGAAAGTAATCATTCTTTTAAGACTAAGCATTGAAAATCATCAAGGGACCAAGGGAATAGTTCCAAGAAAGAGGTAAAGGGGAAAGCCGGGCCAGTGGAACCCTCAAAATCATCACTTGATAAACTCTTCAGTGAGAGCTAGTGCCAGGAAATAAAGGATTCTGCTGCTAGAGAAACCATCAGAGCAGAGATGGGGGGCAATGTCCTTTAATTAACGAGAAAGCTGAGAGTTTGAAAGACCATGTCACCAGCCCTTGGCTAATGCCTTTCAGATTCCCAAGACCAGGTTCTTAGACACTGAGCTTATTCTCTGTGTTTTACTCAGCCAAACAAGCGTGTGTGGGATGAAACTGACGACATAAGAATGAGCTTCTCAGTGGAAGTTTAATTACTTATTGTGCTCATAGCAAAGATAGCTTCTGGGGATGCAGGGGCTTCCATTTATAGATATAGTTAAACAAGCTAGGTAGTTAACTGATCACTATTATGAGAAAAATAGATATGCTAAAGATAAAAGGCAGTGTTTTCAGTTGGTCTAGGCACAATGGAAATCAGAATAGAGGTTCCTTAGAAAACTAAAAATAGTACTATCATTTGATCCAGCTATAGTAACGAAGAACAAAATCATGTCATTTAAGGAAAATGGATAAAGCTGGAAACCATTGTGTAGAGAGACATAATGAAGACTTGGGAAGAAATGTACAATGTGTTTGGTCTTATCTGTGGAATCTAAGGGGGAAAGGGATGCCATCAAAGTAAAAAGGGACTTCCAGAGAGAAGGAAAGGATGGAAGAGGGGGGGGTTGTGAGTGAGGATAATGAGAGGGTGACTGTCATCCAAGGACAGTCAGTGCATGTATGAAAATGTCAATATAATCAAGAATGGCAGGATCTTTAAAAAGTCACATTTCATAATGATAAACATCAGCTCTATAGAGAGAAATGACTATTCTAAAGGTATGTGCATCTGACAATATAGCTTCACTATGTTAAACATAAATTGGAAAGTTGGCTATTCTTCTCTTGAGCACCCACCCAAACTCTCAGTTCTTTTCTTTTACTCTTTCTTTTAAATTGTTTTTATATTTTGATATTTTTACATTTTATATTTATATTGATAATGATATAATTATATCATTTTAACTTTCCTTTTCATCTCTCCAAACTCTCCAATATACTCATCTTTTTTTTCAAAGTCATGGCCTCCTTTATCTATACATATATCTATACATATATGCACATATATATTTCTGCATACATGAATACAACCTGCTCAGTCTGTGCAATGTCACTTAGATGTGTGTTTTCAGGGATGGCCATTAGTATTAGATAACCAATTGGTGTTCTCTTCCCTGGGGAAGACTGTCTTCCACTCTCAGCATCCCTTAGCTGCCTGTAGGCCTTTGTGTAGAGTTGAGGCCTCCCAGGCTTTTCTCACTCTCTTAATAAATCTCAGTTCTGTTTGTTCAAAAACAATTGGAAGACAAAAGAAGAAGAAGAAAAAGGAGGAGGAGAAGGAGAGGAAGAAGAAGAAAAAGAAGAAGGAGGAGGAGAAAGGGAAGAGGAGGAGGAGAAGAAGAAGGAGAAGAAGAAGGAGAAGAAGAAGACAGATGAGTGTATATGTGAACTTTTGATTCAGCTCTGCTATAACAGATAGGACAAAATATGCGCAGCAGACTTGAACAACTCAGCCACTCTAACCTAATCGATATGTGTAGAACACCATCCTCAGATTGTTTCTACATTGTCTAACACTCACCAAGTTAGTTATCTAGCCAAGTTGCCAGGGAACAGATTCCTCATTGAGCAGGAAGTTGGAACTCTTGGACTTTTAAAACTACCCACTTGATACTCTAAAATCTGCTCATCTTTTCTCAAGAAAAGTCTAGCTTCCCTATTATGCATCGTTGAGGATGATGCCTCCCTAGCCACTTCCCAAATGAAAAAGGCTGCGGAAGCATTTTGATATCGTAACCGTAAGGTGTGAGTTTCCATCCCTTACCCAAACTATGCTGGTTCTTTTAGCTGAATATCCATCCCTTTGCCATGTATCCCTTCATTTACATGTCACAAGGCAGAGTCTCAGCCAAGCCCTGATTCTGCGTCACCTCTCTGCTCAGTTCAGATCAGTTTCTTGTCTGGAGCTGTTCTGCGGGAGCTGGCTGGACTTCACCTACAGCACACTATCCAGTAAATCTAGGCTGGTTTTTTTTTTTTCAAATTTACACAATAATTCCCAAAAGGTAGAAATAAGATGCAGTGTGGTCGAATAAAATAGTTCTAAGAGGATGCTGCACCAAGAGGAAAAAGGTGTGGCTAAATTAAAGGTAAAGTGACTACTTTGTCTGCTTCCCATAACGGTTTGACTGCCAGAGACAGCCCAAAACTTGGTTCCAAGGAGCTTGGTAAGATTAGGCCAAATCGTTCAGTAGATTGTGTCAGAACCCAGTTCTCTTCCTTTTCTCTGAGTTCTAGGTATTACTAGATCCATCAAGAGAATACGTTGTTCCTGCCTAGGTTACTTCTCATCCCTCTGTGGCATGTCCAATGCGAAGTAGTGTGATAAAATGCAGGAGTGCACATCTCCCCACCATCTCGAGGGTTCTGTTGTTTCCCTGTTTGCAAGCTAAGAATCCACATTTTACCAACCTCTTACCGTCCTTGTCTACTTTGGATGAGATAATGTCTAGTGACAGGGCTAGGGCCAGGTTTTATGGTCACTTAACCTCTGCTGTTCGTTAAGTTTTTGGAAAAGTGAGCAACGCACAAGAATGCACAGCCATATGGGGAATGAGCACCACATGTTAAGTGGATGTATGACCACATGATCCTCCCCTCCTCTCCCCGTTTGGGGTGTCTCTGGATGACTTACACTGGGGAACGTGAAGAAGAACAGAGAGCCCCTTCTTCCTTGCTCCCTCACCTTGCCCGAGAAGCACGGACTTGCAGTTCAGACCTGGTTCTAGCTCCATTTCTGTGGCTGTGACCAAATACCTTGAGGAAATGCAACTTAGAGTTGAGGGGTTTATTTGGCTTACAGTTCCAAGTTATAGTCTGTCATTGAGGGGAAATCAAGGCAGGAACTCAAGGTAGCTACTCATGTCACATCCCGAGTCAGGAGCAGATGGAAATGAATGCCTATGCACCTGCTTGTTTGTGCTCAGCCTGGTTTCTCTACTTTCAGGTAGTTCAGTCACCTACCTAGGACACTGTCCCACCCATAGTGACCTAGGACTTCCCATATCAATTAACTTAATTAAGACATTACCCAATAGGGGTGCCCACAGACCACCTTGGTGTGGACAATCCCTCATTGAGATGCTCCCCTCCAGATGATTCTAGGTTGCATCAAGTTGGCAACTAAAGTGAATCATCACATCACAGTCCCCAAGTCTTCCCATAAAAGATAAGAACATCTGCCTCATGGCTGGGGATATAGCACAGTGGAGAAGTGCTTACCTAACATGTACAAAACCCTAGGATTAATCCCTGGAGACAGGAAAAAATCTGCTCCATCCCCCCAGATATAGGCAAATGGGAAAAATGTCAAACATTTTGAGGTATACTTGTAAGCCCAGGTGGGGTATGCTCACTATACAGAAACAAGAATGTCAAAGGTCTACAGGTTATGATCATAGTACTGCTCTCTGGGGAAACCCTGATTCAATGAGTGTCTCCGGATAACAAGTCAAATTAGTAAGTTATCACATCCAGAGACACAACAGAGGAAGAGGGAGAGGCAAAACACAAGGAAAAGGACCTGAGCATTCTTTCTTCCTTCTTATTTACATTATATAAAAAGGGCATGCCACGGAGCTGGAGAGATGGCTCAGTGGTTAAGAGGCGTGGTTAAGAGCACTGACTGCTCTTCCAGAGGACTTGGGTTCAAGTCCTAGCACCCACATGGCAGCTCACAATTGTCTGTAATTCTAAGACGTGACACCCTCACACAGTCATATGTGCAGCAAAACACCAGTGCAAATAAAATAAAAATAAATAAATTATTTTTAAAAAAGGGCATGCCACAAAGCTTACAGTTAAGATTAAGTAAATCATAAGTATTTAAGGTTTTCAAATAACTGTTATCAACCTGGCCATGATGATTCAGGCCTATAATCCCACTTAGGATGCAGAGACCAGAAGGCAGCAAATTCAAGTTCATCCGGGGATACATAGTGAGTTCAAGGCCAGCCTGAGCTACATTGAGAGACCCTATCTCAAAAACAAAAATCTAAAAAATATGATTGTTATTACCTTAGTGTGAAATAGTTTTCTAAAAAAAAAAAAATTTAAGCTTGTATATATTCTAGCAGTTTGAGAAACAGTCATATCACACCTGTTAGCAGTCACTGCTCATCGCTCTGACACAGCCCCTGAAATAAACTACTCAAGAGAGGGAGGATTTATTTTAGCTTATGCTTTCAGAGGTTTCAGTCCACACAACACAACAGAACTCCCATCTTGGCTTGTTTTCTCTTTAGTGCATCTGGGTCCCCAGCCCGTGGGATGGTGCTGCTCATGTTCAAGGTAGATCTTCTCACCCACTGTTTATTCTCTCTGGAGAAGCCCTCACAGACACACCCACAGGTACATTTTGCCAATATCCCAAGAGCTTCTCATCCAATCAAGTTGACAAGATTAACCATCTCAACAACTGTGTTTTTACTTCAAGACTGCTTTTATTTCAATGATTGTACTCAACATCTATTTAAGGAAAGAATTCCCATTTAATAACAGACAGTACTTGCTCCTCCCTCATCACCAAAAAGTGCACAGTCTACTGTGGACACTTGCAGCTATATGCATGTGGTGTTAATATTCGTTCATTTTTAGATATGACCTAAGATTGTTGGATAGTCTTTCTGCCTTCCTGAACCTCCAAATGTCTCCTTTTAGTTTTAGATATCCATGTTCTAGAATGCAGGGAATCACATATGAATAATTCATTCAGCATATACTGACCAGAATATGTCTATATTGAGAACTAATAATAAATACACCCAACTCTTAATTATTTACAACTCTTACATAGGTCCTTATTTTCCTCCTCCTAATTGCAACAATAACAGAGGTTAAGGGAAATTTTGAGTAAACTTTCTACTGATGATGCCTGAAAAAGTGATCTCTTTGGGTTATTTAATGCTAATTATGTATCCATCTTCTTGCCTCTTTCCACCCCCTGATTATGAGACAGTTTAGAATTTAAGAGGCCGAGGCTAGAGAGATGGCTTAGAGGTTAAGAGCACTGGCTGCTTTTCCAGAGGTCCTGAATCCAATTCCTAGCAACCATATGGTGGCTCACAACCATCTGTAATGAGATCTGGTGCCCTCCTCTGGCATGCAGGCATACACACCAGCAGAACACTGCATAATAAACAAACAAATAAATAAATAAATTCTAAAGATGGCCCAGTCTTAACACCACTTAAAAGTAAAAAGAATATAAAAGGCCACAGAATGTAGCATCTTAGCATAGTGCTAAGATATAAGTTTGCAGCCTTTCTATTTTCAAACATTGGGTCTACCAGCCTTTATTCTTCTGACTTTGGACACCACTCTCAACATACCTGTCTTCAATTAACCCCAACAAAAATTGGGGATAACAACAAAGCATCTTTGTTATATTGTATGAATTAAACTATTCAATCTATGCAAAGTAATGTACTTGGGACATAGAAAATATTTTTTTTAAAAAAAGAAAATATATTACCTAAGATCAATAGAGACCATTTTATTTCCTCTTGCATTGAGTAGAATCTACAGCAATCAGAATATAATTTCTTTTTCTTCTGTTGTCCAGCTTCTTATAAGAATATAGACACTAGGATCCTAGAGGTCCCAGGAACAGGGGAGGTGCAGCTCACCTGCCAGGCTAGAGGTTACCCCCTGGCAGAAGTGTCCTGGCTTAACGTCAGTGTTCCTGCCAACACCAGCCACATCAGGACCCCTGAAGGCCTCTACCAGGTCACCAGTGTTCTGCACCTAAAGCCACAGCCTGGCAGAAACGTCAGCTGCATGTTCTGGAATGCTCACATGAAGGAGCTTACCTCAGCCATCATTGGCCCTCTGGGTAAGTGCAGCCCCCACTTCCTAGTTCTATCAATCAGAGTTCATGTAAGAAACAGATGGTGTGCTCACACGAACCATTCGAGGAAGGTGTTATAAAGGGACTCTTCGGGAAGTTGAATCTAGAAGAATTACAAGCATAGAACAGGATAAAGATCTCTTAAGTAAGAGTCGCCATTGTTGGAGAGGCTACCTGGAAAAGGCAGCTGTGGGGACAGCACCTCTTGGGGTGCGGCATCTGAGCAGCCTCAAGGAGGGAAGTATGCAATGACAGATACCCCAACCACACCTCAGGTCCTCCAGTATCCCAGCAGGAGTTCAGAGAACAAAGATACCTATCCACAGGTTCTTCCAGAAAGGTCAACATTGGATCTCAGAGCACAGTGTTACAATATAGTAAATGGATCTGGAGAAGCAGTAGAAACATCTGTGTGATTCATGCCCAGAGTGCTAAGTGAATAGCATGGGTATTGTTTGTCTGGCTGTACTGCTGGCTAATTGGCTATGTGGCATCCCTAATCTCTTACAAAAAAATCATTCAGTTTGACTGGCCACGCTAGCTAGGATTAGAAGTGGATTTCATCCTTTTGAATTTCTGCACCAGCAAGATTGTAACCTTTTTTTTTTTTTTTTAACAAACCAATAACTTTTTGTGCCAGGTAAGAACATTTGTTTGAGAACTAAAATCTATCCACTAGAAAAACAATCATTGCCTAAGAGACAGGAACTTCTTTCTACCGTGTATGTAGTTCTTATTGCTCCTGTATCAAATTGCCACAAAAGTAATGGTTCAAAACAACAAAGCTTTATTATCTTATACTTCTGGAGGTTTGAAGTCTAACATGGGTTTCACTGAGTTCTAGTCAAGGTGAGTGAGGATTAGAGGTCCTAGGAGATATCCATTTTCCTGCCTTTTTCCATGGCACCATCTATATTGCTTGTGACTGCTTCTTCAAAAGCAATAGTCACATCACCCAGCCCCTTTTCTCAGGCTCTTCCTCTGACTCTCTTTCTCATGAACCTGGGGCTTTAGGAGATGCTCCCACCTGTAGAAATAGATGTGTCCAAATACGTTGAGATTTAGTTGATACAGGACTCCAAAGGATGAGATCCACTTCCAGAACTAGCTAGCGTGACCGGTCAAGTTCTGAATAATTTAGTAAGAGACCAATTTTCTGTCTCTTACTAAATGTCAATGTCACCATTACTAAATGAAATGTCACCAGAACCAGTTAACTGGCACCACAGTCAGCAAAATAATACAGATCCTACTCACTTAGGCTCTGAAAGGGACCCAGTGGGAAATGCCTCCATGGTCAGTGTTGGACAGAAGGAAAATCCATTCTGTCCTGGCCGCATTGTCTAGCAGGGCCTTGTCTGCCTGGGCCTTGGTGTTTTTTCCACTTTTTCCAAAGAATGCTAGTTTTCATTTTTTTTCAATTGTATGAATCATTGGTTGAAAGGAAGCCTAATCATGAAAGACGGAGTAAGACTTCCTCTTTCCCTCTCCCCTGTTCCTCCTTACTTAGAGCAGGCGGAGGAGGAGCCGAGGAAATGTGTACCACAGGAACTATCTCCCCTCCCTTTGTCCCTTCTGCCTAGACGGCAGCCCTGGATGAGAGGCCCAGCCTTTCCACACCTCCACACAGGACCAGCCCTGCCTGACTGTGAGCGGGAATGAAGCAAGAAACCGAGCAAGTGCTCCTGCTCTTGGAGTGGGACAGGCGGAGGGTTCTTTGTTTGTTTGGTTGGTTGTTTGGTTGTTTTGAGGAGGAAGGAGGTAGTTCTCTGGGCAAGCTGGCAGATCCAAAAGGATTCAGGACCCCAATAGGAGGGGGCACTGGTCTTAAGCCAGGGAGTTCTGACACAAGAGAAGGCAACTGGTCGATACAGGAAACAACTGACAGAAACACATAAAAAGACACACGGAGGTACACACACACACACACACACACACACACACACACACTAAAGAAAACCCGAGGTAGCCACTGCACATTCATAAACCTGAACAGATGGGGAACTCAGTGATACTTCACGTGGATCCTGGACACTGGATCAGTGGCAGTGTCCACCTGACCTCTCCTATGTGTCCAAACTGGTGCCTTAACCAGTCTTACCTCCTGAGGTGACAAAACAGGCAACTTTCTAATTTGTTTCCTTTTGAGGTGGAGGTGTCAGAGTCTTCCAAAGCATTAGGCAGTCAATGATCAAGGGGAGCCCTGGGGACCTAGAACTCCAGTTTTGCACCCTCTGCCCCAGGAGTCCCCTGACCATCACACTCTTCCTCACTTTAAGGGGCACAGAGACCCCCAGTGTCTCAAGGTCTGGTCTCTGGGAGCTCTGTGGGACCTCCAGAAATGTGGGGTATCCACCAGAGAAGACTGCTCAGACATGGGTTTAATCCAATAGAAAGTCTTTATTAGCCAGCTGGCCACTCACTATACTGGGTATTCTGAATCCCAGTGTAGCCCCAAGCCTTTCTCAGGGTGAGTTTTTGAGCACAAAAAAAAAAAAAAAAAAAAAAAAAAAAAAAAAAAACAGCAACAACAACCCTATATTCTGGATTGACATACTTCAGTTGACAAGAACAGTTAGCCAGAAGCAGAATTATAGAAACCAAAAAGCAAGGTTAGTACATTTAGAGACTTTCCCAGAACTATGGACTTTGACGGACTAGGCCTTTGTTTTCATTTGGGTGAGGTGGTACTTTCTCTATGTGCTGAGTTTTATGACCTGAATGGAATCCCATCATGGAGTCAACTGTGCTAAGGTCTGGGGACTTACTGAAGTCTGGGACCCTGTTACAATACCTTTTCCACTTTCATACTTTGTTTGTGCTGTAAGCTCCTTTCCCATAAAACAACATCATTCGGCAACCCCCAGCCTACCCTGTCCCTAAGACAGCTCATACAGCTTCAGAGTCAGACTCTCATCTTGCCCATTCAAATCTTTTACCCACATCACGTTATTAAGATCTTTACCCACATCAGTTGCTTGTTTTCCTGTGACTGTTATCTTTTCTCATTTTTTATGTGTATTGTTTTTTCATAGTTCACAGGGTTGCTCTTTATAACCAGACCATAGTGAAAGCAGAATGCTCTGCCCATGAGGAGTGCTTAAGAAATGCTTCAGTGTTGGGTGGGAGACACCGTCTTGAAGACCCCAGCTCCCTCATCTCAGCTCCTAGTCTGGGTGGACAGTCAGATTAGACATGATACCCTGATGTGTGACACACAAAACAGCGTCAGGATAACCACAGTCACATGTCCTCCCAGGGGGTCCTCACTTCTACTTCTTAAGGGCATTGCCCAGCTGACTTATAACCATCCTGTTTCTACTCATTCTCATAAACTGAGCTACTCACCCACTGCTGACCGCCGTGAACTACGTCAGGCTTCTCCAGAAGTCAGTGAATAAAACAGATGCAGAAATGAGAGCTCAGAGGTGGGAGGGTGGGAGGGTGCCTGCCACTCAGGGGATGGAAGGCTGATGAGTTTGGGCGAAGTTAGGGGGTTATCAGTTCATTTTCTTTTAGAAACGGGGCTGTCCTCTGCCAGTTGCCACATTTCCATTGGGAAATGTAACTGGGCTAGATTATAGGAATGACTGTAAAATACCTGGTGGGGCTGGCAGAAAAGTGAAGCCCCCCTGGCACATCTGGAAGGGAATCCAGGCAACAGAAAAGAATGTGGGCTCTGAAAACGGTCAAATTTCAAATGCTGTTTCTGCTGCCTCTTGGCCTTAGAACTTGAACATCCTACAGGGCTGTCCTAGAACTCATCTCTCAGCAACACAGAGCTAGTGAGTAATGATGCCCCCGTTCAAAGGTTACTGTAGCAGTTAAATGAAACGTGGTACTAAAGGGTGAAATGAAGGAAAACTAAGTCACCTCCCGCAAGATTCCTGGCTCCTTTCTGAGCACACAGGTCTGTGGTAAGAATAGGACAGATATTTTTAACCATTGCTTATCTTATCATTGTGAAAGAGAATGCAGTTATAATAAAATAACATAGAAGAATATGTAGGCTTAAGGGACCATAGTGAAGAGACAAACACACAGTGACTCAGAGCAGCCATGTGTTTTCCCATTACATAATACTCAGAGATAGAAAGTGCTCTAAGCAGCTAAATGACTACATTCTATAAGTCATTCAGTGGCCCAGGTTATTTTCATCTTCTTGCTCTGCCATTGCCACTCTCCTGGACATTGTCCCTGTTGATTTGTCAAAGCAGGGTCACTGCCATATTTATATTTCTGCCTTCAGAGAGGAAAAAGTGGTGGAAGAGACCTTTGATGTTTTACACTAAGATCCAGAAGACCTATTCTTGGTCTGAACCTAGTTTATGTTCCTGGCGACACCTAAGTGTTGGCCTATGGGTCTGGAAAAAGCAGTCTTTGAGAACCATGTCTAGCTAGTAACCTAGCACTAGGAGGGAGGGAGTAGATGAGAGGAATAACCAGCAGGTCGCCACGAGGTAACTGCTGATCATCTAGGCACACTAGATGGTCTGTTCAGCCCAGAAACTTGGACTGACACCTCTCATGCAGCGATGTTAGGCTTCACACAGGACTGAGGGATGACTTAGCTACCACCTTTGTCCTCAAATACAGTCTGAGGAGGCTGAAGTCTTCAGAGGTGAGCAGAAACTCCACACGTGGAAGATCTGTGAGGAAAGCTGGACAGAACAAAGATTCCCAAAGGTACTGAGGCAGGGGCCTGACTCACAGTGCTACATGCTTAGTAGTGAAGAAGTTAGCATTTTGCAACATGGCTTATGCATGCAGGCTCTGATCTCTTCATTTCTTAGTGATCACATGCTCTTGGATGAAGAGGATTCCTATAGAACCTGGGCTTTGGTCAGGCAGGTCTGGGTCTGCAGCTCTGGCTGTGTCGTTCCTTTGGAGGCAGTGACCATAGACAGATTATTTAGCACCGCTGAGGCTCTAAAGTGACTCGGGACTAAGTGGTGTCTAAGACTCTCTCAGCTAGACTACTGTAGATGGAATTCTAAACGGTCTTATTAAATAAGAAACAGAGCCAAATGCAGAGTTAAAAGTCCAGAGATCAATGCAGTAGCCAAGAGCTAAGACCACCTTATCTTACCACTCACTGCCATCCTTCCCCAGAGAGACAGACCTTCTTCCTGTGTCCTGTCTTTTCATTGCCTTTCCGTTCTGCCTTCTCATTGGCTGTAAACCCAACCACATGATTTCCTCGTCACTGCCTGTCTATACAGACCTCCAGGTCTCTATGGTTGGTACTGGGATTAAAAGCTCAGGTCACCTAGCTTTGGATGTGTCCTTGACCACAGAGACTCAGCCTGCCATGTCATCGGGATTAAGGGTGTGTGCTACCACCACCTGATTCCCGCTTATGGCTCCTGTGACTTCTGATCTCCAGGCAACTTTATTAACATACAAATAAAATCACATTTCAGCACAAATAAAATATCACCATAGACTATTCCATGGTTCTCAACACTGTAGAGTGGGGGTCAGGAGCAAAGCAGCCAGCAGTTCAAGCCCTTCTTCCTGAATAGTTTTGTGCAGTTTTTCTGATACAGCAGTTGTTGAGTCTGTATTCATTACTCCATGAGGCAAACTTCCAGTCTCTGAAATAGGTATAGCCTCTCTTGTGTGTCCACTCATTGCCAAATTGTGAACACCCCCATAGTTCTTTCTTCTCTCCATCTGGCCAACCTGAAGGTACCCAGAGCTCTGCGAGGGTGTCCCCCAGCCTCTAAATTACTCTTCTCATCAGCCCTTTACTATATGGATGCTGTCTTCAGTGCCAGCACCTGGGTTAGTCCAGACAAGCTAAGGGTCAGTTGTAATCATTCCCACCAAGACCTGAATGGCTAGATTTAATATGTCACCACTGTCTGGGATATTCTGCTTTTTCCAAAGGATCTTGCTAGTCTATCAAATCAAATAACCAGTGGTACAGATTCTAAGGCCTTGAGTTCTTACTAGTGAGGGAGAAAATGAATTTTTGAGCTGAGGGTTTTTCCTGCTTGAGTGGGAAGGGCAGGGTGATAAAGAGAAAGGAAATGGAGATAGAGATGGAGATGGGATGGTGATGACAGATGGGTGGGTGGGTAAATGGAATGACAACGTGGCAAAAGGCACAGGATCTGGGCCCAGACAGCCTGGAGTGTATCTCAGCTAAATCCTTCGCTGTCTAACTTTGGGGAAATTTCTCAGCCTCACTTTTTCACCAGTGAAAATGGAGATCCAAGCAGAGACTACTTCACTGGGTAGCTGTGGCAGGCAATGAGCTTCCATGTGAGGAGAGGTGTGGAGGGAAGGCTTCACCCCATGTCTGTGTGGTGGGGACCCCTCAGAAAGACACCCCAGTCTGGCTGTGAGGCGGCCTGTGACGGGATTTTGATTATTTCCTTCACCCAGGTTGGACTGAACCTAAGGTTCCCGGAACGTCACCCCTTCACATTTACATCCCATCTTGCATCGTTGCCTTAATCTTCACAGCCGCAGTGATAGCCCTGAGAAAGAAGCTCTGTGGAAAGCTGTGTCCTAGAAATAGGTGAGTGACCCACAAACAGTATGAGCTTGGGAGCCGAGGTGTGAGCCGAGGTGTGAGCCGAGGTATGAGCCTCTGCTTGACTCAGAGCAACCTGTCGCCTGCCAGTCTCCACTGCAACACTTCAAGCCTAGGAGGACTTTGAGACTGCCCTGGAGACTTTTTACCTACTCCAAGAAGAAAATTCAGGGAGCTAAACCCACACAGAGATTTCTTTTTTTTTAAAGAGGTTGTTCGTTTCTGGACTGAAAGAGGTTGCTTTGTGCTCAGAGGCTCCAGAGTGCTGTCTGGGTAACACAGGTGGCATTTGCTGGTGAGAGGCTGCCAGGAGCCTCTCTGAGGATTCTGTTAGCTTCTCGCTCTGGGCATGAGTTGGGTTGAACCTCCCTGGTCTCCTAGGAATCCACCCCTTCTGTCTGGGTAAGAAATGGAGAGAGGCTTGGGAGCCTTCTCAGTTTGAGGAAGTCTTTGTGAGCACCAGCTTAGCCTGGGCCTTCTCATCATTTGCTCCTATTCTGATGGACCCGCTGGGGCTGGGGTACGCCTGCAGCTTCACGTCCTAAATAGAGCTGTTCTTGTGCCTGTCTGTTCCTCACTTCCTGGAAAAAGCCAGTCTACAAAATCCCCAGAATGTATGTAGGCCTATCTGGTGCTTTCCTCAGCGGCACCTAGGCCGTACCCAGTGAACTTCTTTCCACATCTACACTGGCTTTGTCTGTCAAAAAGGAAATGGTGTCTTTGACTAATGCATTTGGAGTGGGCAGCACCAGCAAGGCAGGGCGGTGGGGCAGGGAGGTTTTGGAGGCTGTCATCCTACACTGATGGGGACCTCATCTGCGTCCTCACCTGTTGAAGTCCCATGTGTTTTGTCCATTGCCCTTTGTCTGCATTCTCCGGGCTGACCACGAAACCTCTAACTGTGGAATTCAAGGAACTGTTGTCCAAAGAAAATAAGATCTCAGCATTCAGGGGGAGGTGGGGATGGAGGATGGAGCTGTCAAGGGCAGCCTGGGCCACTCAGTGAAGCCTAGCCTCAGGAGAGAAACTGTAAGGAGGAGGAGGGAGAAAGGGAGAGGGAAGACCAGTAAAGGGGGGTGGAGGAAAAGAAAGTGAAGGGAGGGAGGGAGGGAGAAAGGAGAGAGTAAAGGACACAGGAGAGAAGTGAGAGGAAGAGACAGAGAGGCAGGCGGGAGTTTTCGTTTTTAAGCACACAGGAAGGGAGTGGAAGAGCAAAGAAAGAGGAAACACTGAGTTTGTTCAGCAGGACTTTGGTTTTCACATGAAGTCCTGTCTGTCAACCCGTGATCTCCGACTGCTGTGGCAAGCGAGCTCGCTCAAGTCTTATGTCCTGCCCTTCACACTGATCTTACAAGCCGAGTTCCTGGCCTGGGGCCTGAGAACCCCTAGTCACTTCGAAAGGCAGCTTAACCATTCACAATAGTCAAGTTATGGAATCAGCCCAGTTATCCACCAGTGGATGAATGGTTAAAGAAACTGTGATGTGTGTTCACAATAGAGTACTAGTCAACCATAAAGGAAAATAAAATGATGTCATTGCGGGGTGTATGTATGTGAATGAAACTAGAGGTCATCATTTTAAACCCAACTCAGACAGTGCAGGCAGGTATTATATTTCCTTTCTTTCTTTCTCTCTTTCTTTCTTTCTTTCTTTCTTTTTTTTTTTTTTTTTTTTTTTTTTTTTTTTTTTTTTTTTGGTTTTTCCGAGACAGGGTTTCTCTGTGTAGCTTTGCGCCTTTCCTGGGACTCACTTGGTAGTCCAGAGCCTGGCTCTGCCTCCCGAGTGCTGGGATTAAAGGCGTGCGCCACCACCGCCTGGCTATATTTCCTTTCATATACAGATTCTAGGTTAAAAATAATACATGGACAGGGTACCTGCACAAGGGGAGAGGAGGTACAGGTTGGGTGAAAGGGAATGGATATGGTTGAAGTGCATTGCATACATGTGTGAAAAGCCATTATGATTAGGCTGGAGAGATGAGCTGCCTCACAGAGGACCTGAGTTCCATCCCCAGCACCCACATCAGGGAGCTCGCAATCCCTGTAACTCCAGCTCTAGGGGATCTTATGCTCTCTTCTAGCCTCCCAGGGAACTAAGACAGTCTACCAGAGTGCCTGATTTGAGCTGTTGCTGAGGGTCTAGTGTGTAAGGGATTGACTGTGACAACTGTGACTAAGACAGGAAGTCCCACCTACCACTTCAGCCATGTATGTCTTGCATTGGGACCAGTGGCAAGTGGCATGTGAGGAGGCCTTAACTGTCATCCATTACCACTGTGGTGTATAGTTCTCTAGTCCTGCCTGGGAGAAGCTCCTTTTCCTCCAGGTATCTACAGCCACTGTGCAAAGGTCTCCTCGCCAGAGCAGATCCCCATAAAGACCACATTCAACTGTCATGGCTGAAGAGGTAGGAGGGGCTTCCCGACTTTGCAGCAGCTGCATCTTTAGCCCCTTCCACACTAGACCCTCATGAGGAACCTGACTCGGGAGCCTCTTCAGTTCTTTTGGGGGCCATTGTTGTCCTGAGACTGAAGTAAAGATAGAGAAGTCTCTGAACCTTTCCTTCCAGAAGTCTCCTTGGCCCTTATACAGATTCACCCACCTGAGTATCATAACTCATGGTGCCTACTGGAGGACAGCCAGTCCCGGTCCGTAAAATGTCTTATTAACCATTCCTTGCAAAGGGCCATTCAATAGTTCAAGGATCCAGAGTGACACGATGCGTTCCAAAGAAGACGTTGGTAAATTCCCCGCAAAAATATCAAGTTCTGTTATAGCTAGGCCTAAGTTTCATATGAATGTGAAAACTGTGTTTCTCTCATCAATAGATATATTTGCAATATCTAAAAACATTATCTGGTATGTGTAAGATGATGCTTAATAAAATTGTAAGTTTTTTCTATTTTTTATTCTATTTGTATACATACATGCATATGTATGGATGTATGTATGCATGTATGTATGTATAATGAATTGTAGACATTTCATGCCCCATTCCTCACTCTTATTCCTCTCCCTTTCCTACGGACATTCCTCCCAACAAGGCCCTCATCTGCTTTCTTCTTTCTGTGCGTGACTCACTGATTTTAACTGGAGCTGCTTGCAGGAGCATGGGAGGAAGTTATTTAAAGAAGTCAACATATCAGTGGCCACAGCACTGAAGAAAATGACACCAATCATTAACCACCAATAGCCCCTCAGAAGGGGGTGGGCACTGTGGCCTCCTCTCTTATCCATGATGAAATGTTGACAGGACCAGTCTTGTGCAGGTCTTGAGTGGATAGCCATGCTATGCTGGGTTCCTGAGTGCATTGGCATCTTTTTGTTGCGCATCTTCCCACCTTCTGTCCCTTACATTCCTTCTTTACCCCTCTTCCATAATGTCCCCTGAGCCTTGGGGGGGGGATATAGATAGCCCATTTAAGGCAGAATGTCCCACCATTGCTTACTTTTGGACTTTGGCCAGTTATGGGTCTCTGCAGTGCTCACTATAATCGTAGACATTGAGTCTACTATCTGTGGGTGAGCACGGGGGACCTGCTCGGACTGATATAACAGTCATCTGTGGCCATTTGAGTTAAGGACTTGGTAGCCATATTTAAAGCATTTACACATGGTAGCTAGAGGCTGCAATAGCGACACTGTAGATACCCAACATTACCATCACTGCAGGGACTCCTATTGCATGGTACTGTGAGAAATCCCTTCTAAGTGCCTTTTCTCTTAATTACCAGTTTTGCCTAAGGCATGGAATGGCACCTTTATTTGTCCCAAGCAGGAACTGAGATTCTGAAAAGCCATGTGAAAAAAGAAAAGAAGAGAAAAGAAAAGAAAAGCCATGTGATCTCCCAAAGTCACACAACATAGACTCGAATGCAGATCCATAGGTCTGTCAGACTCTAAAACTTGTGACCTTTTCATGACACACCAGTTTAAAAAAAACTAGCAATCTGGATAGTATTATCCATAGGAGGGAAGAACAAGTCTTAATTTAAAGAATTGAGTGGACTGTCATTCATATGTTGGGCTAGTCACAAAGCCAAACCAGAATCCCATAGCAGTTAGCTGCCACAGAGTCTAGATTTATAAAATTTATTAACTATGGGTGACTAAATGAATGAGGATTTCAAAAAACTTGGCAAATGGTGTCTGAACATGCAATGACCAATAACCAATTCAAAGTGAAATGTATAGTGAATCTGGTGTTTGTCAGTGCTTACCCATGCATGCTACATCACATCGCTTTGTTACCACGTGGTTCTGAACATGCAGCACAATCACTTTGCACGGTGCATGCTGTCACACAATGCAGCACCAAGGAATGCTGCAGAAACCATGATCTGCTTCGAGACTGTTGTGTGTTATGATTTGCAGTGTTTTATTAAACATACAAAGCTTTATTACCTTACTGAAATATAATGCTTTAATTACAAAAAAAAATATTTTGTTTCTTTTTTCAAGACAGGGTCTCACTATAAAGCTCTAGCTGTCCTGGAACTCACTCTGTAGACCTGACTAGCCTGGATCTCACTGAGATCTGCCTGTCTCTGCTTCCCAAGTGCTGGAATTAGAGGTGTGTGCCACTACATGTCACACAAAGCACTTTTAATATTTTTCTACCATCATTCCTCAGCATATATCAAACTCATATAACTTTTTATTTAGTTGCGTTAGAAAGTAGAAAAGTCAGGAACAAGTCTTCAGATCTTGAGAACTGTGTTTCCCAAACTCTGGGCAAGAACCAGGTTTTGTGTGTATGTCATGTGTGTGTGTTCACTTTTCAAAGTGTTGTTGGTACCTTCATAATCTGCACTGTAAATGAATTCTTAAAAACTGCAATGGAAAGCCAAGTATGTAATCCCAGGCTCAGGAGGCTGAAGCAGGAGAATTTCTAGTTTGAGACCAGCTAGGGCTACATAGTTTGAGGTCTGTATGTAATGAAAAAACACAAGAACATAGTAGTCCCAACTTTTATTCATATTTTATTTTATCCATGTATACATGCAGGTGTGTGTGTGTGTGTGTGTGTGTGTGTGTGTGTGTGTGTGTGTACGCGCACATACGTGTGCAGGTGTGTGAGTACATACATGTTCATACATGACAAGGGCACATGTCTATGCCTGTGTGTAGAATACTGATATCAACCTCAGGTGCCACATACCTTGTTTTCTCCACACAAAGTGTCCCCCTGGGATCTGAGGCTGGCCACTGAGCCCCAGGGATGCATTTGTCTCCCAAGCATGTGCTACCACACTCAGCTTTTCACACAGATGCTGGGGATCAAGCTCAGGTCCTCATGATTGTGCAGCAACTGTTTACGAAGTTATCTTCCCATTTTTATTAGATACTACAAATATAACATTTCAATAACAGAAAATAAAACAAAATAACAAAGTAATTTTTATAAAAGTCTCTAAGTTTTAGACTCAACTACTAATCCTCGTCTGATCATGAACTGGTAACTAGCATTTGTCCAGCCAACACCAGCCCAAGGAGTAGATTTCCAGTGGTCCTAAAGGATCAAGTCAGAACTTCATAACGATCTTAACCAAAAACCAAAGACTGTGGTTTCTGGCCTAAGGCCCATGGAGAATAGTAACATTGTTACTGCAGAGAGGCTGCCCCTGAAAATGGCCACACTCAGGAACAGCTCCTCTGAGTTAACCACTGGGCTCCTTTTAAACACAAATCTTCTTGAACACATTGACACATCTGTTTTGTTACAGGATTGACCCTTGGAGCCCAGGCCAAGGTCAGGATGCTCAGCATAGAGTTAGCAAAGGTCTGATTAGCAAAGAAGCAACAGAGGCTGTCAGGACAGTTCAGCCAGCTGAGTGTCAAGGGAAAGAAATCTGATGGGAAAGAACAAGTGCAACTAGAGGTTAAGGAAGAAATGAAACTAGAAAAACTTGATGTTAGCCAACTCGTTGTGCAAACTTGTGCTTTTGTTCTCGAAGCAACTCTGACATCAGGTTTTTACACCTTAGTGTAAATTAAGCAACCAAGCCTTGTGTTCTACTCCAGGACGGGCAGGTATGAAGTGTCAGTCCAAAAGGTTGTTCAAAAAAGCCAATGGAAATCCACTATTTTACAAGCTATGTATACTTTTCATCTAATCTATGCATTCATATGATCTACAAATTTATATTAAGGAGTTTAGTTAGAGTTACTTTACATAGGGGATAATGATAACATCCCTCCCAGAAGCCATAGGCTGCCAAACAGTGGAAGATGTGGCATGGCTTCCCCTCGAGTTGTTGCTCATGGGTATCCAGGAGACTCCCAAAACAATACAAGCTTACGGAAGACGTGGAACACAGAAATATTAAGTCAGTACCTGTGGAGGCTTCTTCCCTGTTGGCCAGCTTTCATAGTGCCACAGATACAATGCAAGCTGCAGATGGGGTGAGCCATCAACATCTTACCCAGCTGAGAATCCTGTGAGCTGCAATAATGACTGGCATGGCAAGATACACCCAAGGGTGCAGTGGTGGCAATAATAACCAGCCGCATTCTGATTGAACTTAAGGTCCACTCCACAGGAGTAACTGCATGGCTGCTACTGTATCTGTGGCCAGGAACCTATGACAGGAGAGCGTGTAGGTTCCAAGATTGAGCCTTCAACAATGATTTTGCTAAAAGGACAATAGTATCAATCTGCTCTCTAAATTTGCATCTCTATATTTTTAGATTAGTGCAGCTCCCAGACCTCATCAGGAAGATTCTTTATGCAGTGGACTGGGGTTAGCACAAACACTCACAATTGCATGAAGTTCAGAGAATACTTGTCCGTGGAGAGTTCAGCTACCAAGAGGACATCTATATCACACCCCCACCCCTCTAAGCTTATGGATTGTCGTAGTTAGGGTTTCTATTGATGCAACAAAACACCATGACCAAAGAGCAAGCTGGGGAGGAAAGGGTTCATTCTGCTTACACTTTCCTATTCCTGTTCATCATGGAAGGAAGTCAGGAGAGTGGTTTTGTGTGTCAACTTGACACAAGCTAGAGTCATCAGGGAAGGAGCTTCAGCTAAGAAAATGACTCGATGAGATTCAGCTGGAAGGCATTTTCTCATTTAGTCATCAATAAGGGAGAGCCCAGCCCATGGTGGGTGGTGCCCTAGGCTGTTGGTCCTGGGTTCTATAAGAAGGTGGACTGAGCAAGCCATGGGAAGCAAGCCAGTAAGCAGCTCTCCCTCCCCCATAGCTTCTGCATCAGCTCCTGTCTCAGGATCCTTCCCTGTTTGAGTTCCTGTCCTGACTTCCTTCAGTGATGAACAGCAATGCTGAAGTAACCAAATAAACCTGTTTTCTCTCAAACCGGCTTTTTGGTCATGGTGTTTCATTGCAACAATAAAACCCTAATACATTAGATAGGAACTCAAACAGGGCAGGAACCTGGAGGCAGGAGCTGATGCAGAGACCGTGGAGGAGTGCTGCTCACTCACCTGTTCCCTATGGCTTGTTCAGCCTGCATTTTCATAGACCCCAGAACCACCAGCCCAGGGATGGCTCCACCCACAATGGGCTGAGACCTCCCCCATTGCTCACTAATTAAGAAAATGCCTTACAGCTGGTTCTTATGGAGGCATCTTTCCAATTAAGAGCCCCTCCTTCTGGATACCTCCAGTTTGTACGTCAGGTTGACATAAAACCAGCCAATGAAGAGACCATCGGGGAGGAAGAAACAGATTGTAAGAGCCAGGGTTTGGGAAGGACAGGCACAGTGTCTTCTGGACATCGATGGGACCGCTGTGCTCATGAATTCACAACACCTATGGCTACCTGCACAAGACCCACACTAGATGGAGCATTCACAACATTCTAACATGGAGCCAGGAGGAGCTCAAGAGCGCCCACACCTATCTGAGAAGGTATTGACAGTTGATGTGTTCTGGGGAAGGGAAAATCGGTTTTCTTTAAGTGTGTGGTCCCTGGTAAGTTGACCATGCTCTGATGGATGGTGATATTGGGGCAGTATGGGGAGATGAGTATGGCCAAAATCCATTCTATGCACTTACAAAACTCAAAGAATTAATACAACGTATTTTTAAGTGACTGGGAGGAGTAATACTGAAGCTAGACATTTCTGGGATTCTTGTTTCGAAGACAGCGAATTCCACCACCACAATACAAAAGTGAACAGAACTATGAGTCAACACGGTTTTGCTTTTCTTTCTCAGCTCCTTCCCTATCTCAGCTTGAACTGATAAATTCAATTATCCCCCAGTATCCATGAGAATTGGTTCTAGCCTCGCTTAAATTAGTGAATTTTCATGTCCCTTTGGTAAAATGGCTCAATATTTGCAGATAACCTATCTACACCTGCACAGAGGCTTGAAATAATTTTGATTACTTAAAATACCTATTTACAGTGCAAATGATTTGTAAATATTAGTTACATTGTGTTGTTTACTGAACAATGACAAAAACAAGCGTGTATTAGTTACTTTTCTCAATGCAGTAACCAAAAGCCAGACAAGAAACAATTTCAGGGAGAGGTCTAGTTTGGATCATGGTTTGAGAGGCTACAGTCCATCATGGAGGGGGAAGGCATGGTAGCAAGTACCTCCATGACAGTGGGAGCATGTGTACCAACTGGTGGCTCATATCTCAGTTCCACAGGAAGTACCCATGGAACAGGAAGTAGGAACAAGCTATTAACCTCAAGGCCAAACCCCAGTAACCTACTTCCTCCAGCTAAATCCCGCCTCATTAAGGGTCCATGCCCTCCCAAACACATCACCAGCTGGGGACCGTGTATTCAAATACAGCAGCCTGTGAAGGATATTTCTCCTTCAAATGGTAACAAAAAGTCTGTACAAATGTCTTTTAAATGTCTGCTCTAAACAACTGCCCGCTAAGCCTACCTGAAGCCAATTTTTCTACTCATTTAGAAAGTAATAGTAAAGGAATTATGAGGAAGGCGACTCTGGAGCCGTGGTTAAGTGCTCCAGCTTCGTACCTTCCAGGGCTGGCACTGTTTTGTTTGTTTCCCTGACCTCTGGAGGCCTCTCTAATGCAGGAGTCAGATGCTGTGGCTATCCACCCAGCTCTGGGATGGACCATGGGTGGAGGAAATTCAGGTTCTAGGTAGGTTCTAGGCAGGTCCTAGGGAGTCTAACAACTTCCTCAGGACCCCTCAACCTGGCCTGGATGGACACAATTGTTTCCATCCATGACCTGAAAATATGAGGGCAGCTTAAAGCATCTAATTTTGAGTCTTCCAACATAGAAGGCTCTGGAAAACCCAGTCTTACTTTTCTAACAGATATTTCTATTTCCCCTATTATAATATATATATTTTTGTTATTTCATATTTTAAAGCCCTCAGTTTAAGTGTTCTGTCCTACATCATTTTAGCATGTCATACCACCAAGATAAACTAACCAAGCAAAGTCCCAGCTCCCATCCTCTGTATAGACGCTTTCCCTGAAATGCATTTTGAGCAGCGCACTGTGTGGCTGTGCCTGGGTGGGTACACACATGCTCTCCCACTCCACTGCTCGGCAGCCCTGTCTCTGGGTCTGTTGGAATCTTTGGGTGGATTGCAATGGGAAAATAGTTGCCAGGGGACTCAGTGGTGCCATTCTCTGTCACCTCTGTGAGTGGATGTGAGATGGAACAATGTGGTGTTGGTGGCTTAAAGTGTGGCTTTAACGGTGCACTCTTGATTCTATGCCTTGTCTTAGTCGGGATTACCATTGCTGTGACCAAACACCAAGACCAAAAAGCAAGCTGGGGAGGAAAGGGTTTATTCTGCTTACACTACCATATCACAGTTCATCATCAAAGGACGTCAGGACAGGGACTCAAACAGGGCAGGAACCTGGAGGCAGGAGCCGATGACATGGAGGACAAGAAGAGGACATGGAGACGTGCTGTTCACTGGCCTGCCCCCTATGGATTGCTCAGTCTGCTTTCTTATAGAACCCAGGACCACCAGCCCAGGGATGGAACTACCCACAATGGGCTGGGCCCACCCTCATCAATAACTAAGAAAATGCCCTACCGCTGGATCCTATGGAAGCATTTTCCCAATTAAGATTCCTTCCTTCCAGATAACTGTAGTTTGTGTGTCTCATTGACGTAAGACCAGCTAGCACACACCTGGATCTTAAGAATGGCTTTTGCTCAGAGAATAATCATTATAAAGCTGTATGCTTTACTTGTAAAATATTAAATTTTTTAAAATTTTAAAACTTAAAAAGCAGGAAAAGAAAAATTACCCGCAAACATTTAATGTTTTGTTTTGTTATTTTCAAACATTGTCAACCTATAGTTGGTCGACCCACTGGGTGTGGAACATGGAGATACAGAGGGGCAACTGTACCCATGGTTGTGCTAATTAATTCATGAAAGTTGAATAGGATCAGTGTACGCAGAAGCAGAAGCGTCCTAATTGGTAACATTTCTGCTAAGCTTGTTCTTGCGATTTGTGTCTTGCTCCCTGTCTTTGTTGGACAGCAAAGATGGCATCCATTTCAGGCTGGAAGCAATCGGGCCATTGTTTGCTCTGTCTGTATCCCTAAATTCTCCTCGCTGATACTGCATGGGAGGTCTGTACTTGTAATGTTAGAAATGCAGTCAACATTTACTAGTGAGACAATTACTCAGCTGTGGTACAATTGGCTGAGGGTTTTGCAACCAACCGTGATTAAGAAATAGGTTTGTGGGCCTGAGTTGGGAGCAGCCCAGGGCTAATGAAGCCTCTTGATGAGGGTGACAGGCTCACAGCTGGAATTGGTAAAAGAGAAGGGATGCACCGTGGGCCTCAGAAGGGAGGGTGCTATGCTCCTGCAGCCTGGTTGAATGGAAGATGTGGGGCTTGGGAAGCAGGGCTTCTGGGATCAGAGAGGCTTGGGTCATGTGGGACATTGGGAATGTCTAACTTGCTTGGTAAAAAGCCACTTCTTTTGTGGTCTAGCAATGATGTGGTGTGGCACTTGAGTTGACCAAACTGATACAGGAGAATGAGACTTTGAAATACCTTTGTGCTGGGAACTCAGAATATTTAGGCTGCTCCTTTTAGAATTCTGCTGTGGAGAGCACCCCAATTCCAAAGTCACCAGCTGTGAAAATAAGCCCAGAAAAGCCTCCAGCTCAACCATAAGAGATGGCAATCATCAGTACAAATGTGATAGAGTTAAGGTGGGCCCTCAGCCCTTTCCCCACGCCTACCAACAACTGGTCTGAAAGCCATTACTGTCGGCCCACACCCTGGACACAGAGCCAAGGCTGAATACGGCAGCCCTTCCTTCGGTCACCAGTGCTTCCTATAAATGATGAATTACGATAAATCCTGGTACAGAGCAAATGATGAATACGGCAGCCCTTCCTTCGGTCACCAGTGCTTCCTATAAATGATGAATTACGATAGATCCTGGTACAGAGCCAAGGATGAATACGGCAGCCCTTCCTTCGGTCACCAGTGCTTCCTATAAATGATGAATTTTGATAGATCCTGGTACAAGGAGTACAGAGCAGGTAAAAAGCTGCCTAAATACTGGCACTAGTTTTTAACTTTTAGAGTCTTCTCGTCTTTCCAGATGCCTAACTTACTACAGTTTCTTTTTCCATAAAAAGGGATTAGCAGGCAATGGAGATATAAAGAAACTGTATCTTTTTACCCACTGGATATTCTCAAATGTTCTTACACAGCCATAAGAGGAAAGACGCAGCATGGGGCCGATCCGCACTGAGTTCTTCTGATCACACTGAGCTGAGTCAGCAATTAGATCTGCTTGACTCGACAGTTTCCCATCAGGCCTGGCAAGCCTGATTAAAATATCTGTTTCTTCAGAAAGGAAAATCCCAATTCCCATAAATGATATCCTTGACCCAGAGGCACCTGCTTGTGTAAGGCTTTCTGTAAGTGACTCCTTCTACTGCTCAGGACGGAAGACATGGGATAGGCCTGAGAGCAGAGGTGAGAAACTCCGATTTCCAGCCAGCAGGTGGTGCCAAGGAAGGAGGTCGGAGGTAACGAGGGACTGGGGATGGTGGCCAATTGGAGAACGCAACCTGCTAGGTCAGCTCTCGCCTGTCATTGCCAAGAAGATGGAAATGTAGGTGCTTATGTAATGTCTGCTAGTTATTAAATGCTAAATGAAAAGATTTTCAAATAAGTTAGCCAAATCAGACACACCCCCAGAGGATCCATCTGCAGCTTCTGGGCTAGAGGTGACATGCCAACAGCTAGCCCTAAGGTGCGGGTCACTGGGGAGAAACAAGCATCTGAGAACTCAAAGGACACGTAAAGACTTGTTCAGTCTCCTGAACGCCTCACCCTCTTGCGTGCCCACATGTACGGCAGTACTAAAGCATCTTTGTTGAGCCAACAGCATCGTGAGCATTTTGTAACAAATATTTATCCATGTAACCAGAAAAGTCTCAGTCCTTCTTATCTGACATGTAAAATGAAGTGACTAGAAAAGAAGTGTCATAACCAGGAAAACTGGTCCCTGTTATTGGGGATGAGGGTCTCTCCAGGGAAACAAAGGCTGTGGGGTAGGGGAGGGGAGAGTGACAGAGGGAAAGACAAGTAGATTCATTTTAAAGGATTGGCGGCCATGATCATGGGCACAGTGAGACTGAGCTTTGTGAAGTAGACCATCAGACTGGAAACTGAGGCAGACTTTCCACATTAAACAATCCCTAGGCAGAGTTTTTTTTCCGTCTCTGGGAACTGGCTTTCTTCTCAAGTCCTCACTTGATTAGAAGGCACCTACACTTTGGAATATAATCTACTTAAAATCTACCTGATACTACATGTTAACTGCATCTCTAAAGCTCATGGCAACCTCTAGACTATCATTTGATAAGACAATGGGTGCTGTAGCCTATCCAAGTAGATAGAACAAATTGACCAAGAGAGGAGGGAGCAGTCTTGGCCATCCACTTGGCCAAGTGCATGGAGTAAGTCGGCTTGTTGGAACTGCCAGAGCCTTTGAAAACAGAAGTAAAGGGCCTGGGGATGGCTCAGTGGTTAAGAGGGCTTGCTATTCTTGCAGAGGACCCAGCATCTATGTTGAGCAACTCACAACTGCCTGTAACTCCAGCTCCAGGGCATCTGACGCCCTATGAAATGTTTCATCATGGCGTAGCTGTCTGTGGTCCACAGAACGGAGTGGGAGGCTCTTGCAATAGTTCTGGGAAGAGTATACTGGGGCAGTCAGTGGTAGAGTGTGGCACGAACAGCTTTGAGCCACTCTGGTTCAGATACATGGATTCTCCCTCCAGGCTATTTTGAGAGGTTACAGAGGTTCTAATCAGTGATTTCTTTATTTTCCTATTTGTGGTCTCTTCTCCCCAGATCTGGACCTGTGGTCTTGGGAGTTAGGATGATCTGATGGGACATCCTCAAGAGGCTCTGGACTCTGCGTGAGGATCCCTTGGCCTGCAGAACCTGCTATTTGCACTTTTCAAATGCTTTGGATGATGACCGAGCACTCCCATCAGGAGCCTGCAAGACTGACAGCCGCCTCGGTCTCAAGACTCCATCTGAACAAGTATAACTGCACTTTAGAAACTCATCCCAGGGGTCCTGGACCCCAGTAAGGGCCTGAGAACAAAAAGAATCGTTTTCCCCTGGGTTTCCACAGGGAGATATGGAAATTCCCCATTTAGTAAAACAGATTGTCATAGAATTATTTATATCCATCATTTCCTCTGGTGGTTGGAAGCTTCAGACAGGTTTCAGATAAACACAGTCATAACTGTTGGGTTTCACAGCTTCCTAGTATCCTGGCAGCCTCTGAAGTTCTAATTGACAGGAAGCAGACAAGCACACATGAAGTACACAAACTTGGGATAAGGCATTTGTTTTGACCTTGCTGTTTTAAGGGCTGAGTCACGAGGCATTTGCTATAACCTATAATGTCACTGTTTATCGGTGTTCTCTTGTTCAACTACATCTTTCCCTTAACACAAAGCGTTGTAGGGTTTTGCTGCTGCTGCTGCTGCTGTTGTTGTTGTTGTTGTTGTTGTTTTTCAGTGACATCACCTTAAGAAAAAAGTCATGCCAGTGTGTTGTACCTTCGGAGATTTCAGATGAGGAGCCCCAAGTTAAGCCAACTTTCCTAGCCTTCTGTGTGATTTTACAGTGAACCTTCTAGCAGCTTCGTTTCGACAGCTGTAATGTGGTGCTGTTATTAGTTAGGGCATTTGATGAAGGGCATTCTGGAAGTTCTTTCAGGTCTCATTGTGCTCAGACGATAAAAAGGTGCTAAATGTGGTCTGTATGCTGGAACCATGAAACTCAGTGAATTTACTGACCTGCGAACTATCCAAATGTCACATTAGCTACTGTGACAGCTGTAGGTTAGTGGTCTGAAGCAAGCGCTTTACCCGGTGTTTAGACTGAGCAGAATTTGGAGTTAATGAGATGAAAGGGTGTTATATTATATTATATAATAATATATATAAGTATAGTATAAAATATTATACTATGTTTTATCTCAGGACTTTTTACCTTTCTTTCATTCTGCATGTCCTACTTTCCTGCTTCCTCTGTGTCTGGCTGCCTGGCTGCCTGGCCTCTGGTGTCCCCCCTCCTTTCTCCTCCTTTTTCTCCTTCTCTCTCAAGCCTAGATTATTCCTCCTCCTCCTCCTCCTCCTCCTCCTCCTTATTCTCTCTGCCCACCAGCCCCGCTTATTCCTTTACTGCCTAGCTATTGGCTGTTCAACTTTGCGGGGGGGGGGGGGGGGGGGATTCTGACAAAATATTGCCATCCGTGGCCCTTGCTGGGGCTGTTTTCTAGGATATCAAATAGAGAAAGGGCCATCTAGATCCAATATCTTCAAATCCTAAGAGCAGACTATAAGGTCCAGTGTGTTAACTGTTTTACACTGTGACCTCTCACATTAACCCCTAGCATTTACCAAATAGTTACTACATGCTTGATACTGTTAAGCCTTTTACACACACCATTGGAGTGACTCCTCTCCAAATCCTCTATTAATGACTTGACACCACAGACAAGGAGCCCAGAGCCCAGAGAGGTTAGACGATCTGGCCAGGGCTTCTACATTGTTTAGAAGGAAGTGAGCAAGGACATCAAACCCATATTTATTACAGCCTTTAATGTGCCCTGGCTTCCCTGGATGGGACTTCAAGGTGGACTTCTGCCACTTGCATATGCCCAGTGGTATTTTGACTGGTCAAGGACTAATTTCACACTCACTCTTCCTGGGGAGATTCAAGAGATGTGTAGGGGAAGTACAGGTTTGGGGCCCGAGATTCAAACTCTAGCTTAACTATGTAAGTCTTTAGATCCACCAGCTGACCTCCTTAAGCATTAACTCACCTATCCGAAAAATTTGTAGTAAAAAAACAGTGCTTATTACTGTCCTGTATCAGGCACTATTATGTCCCATGTGCAATGAATACTTGATAAATATGTGTCAGTGTGAATCCCCCAAAATATCAGCCGCTGTCCCCACAGCAAAGGCAGCACAGCATTCAGGCATTATCAGCTGATTTATCAGCAGCACAGCATTCAGGCATTATCAGCTGATTTATCAGCAAGCACAGCATTCAGGCATTATCAGCAGCACAGCATTCAGGCATTATCAAACAATTTATCAGCAGCAGATTTCTCCTAGTCCCATTCCTAAAGAAACTTCCAGCCTAAATATGTTGCACGGGCTTTCAGTCCCAGGAGCTCCTATGAAGGCCTCAACTTTAGCACAAAGTGCTCACTGGTCCCTGTGTGTCTTATATGGTCCCCTCTACCCACAGTGTCTCATTTCTGGAACCTCAAGCCTTCCTGGAAAAAGTCTGTCCATGATTTAATCATTAACTGACCTTCTAATCTTCCTCCAACCATTGACATTTGACTTTCCCTAGAGCACAAATCTCTCTCCCTCTCCCTCTTCCTCTCCCTCTTCCTCTCCCTCTTCCTCTCCCTCTTCCTCTCCCTCTCCCTCTCCCTCTCCGTCTCTCTCTCTCTCTCTCTCTCTCTCTCTCTCTCTCTCTCTCTCTCTCTCTCTCTCTCTCTCTCTCTCTCTCTGTGTGTGTGTGTCCCACTCAAGAAGTACATATATGTTTTCATTTTTGAACTATGGGGACTAGAGCACACTTTTAATCTCCCCTCTTGAACTCCTGGAAGGCAGAGGAAGCCTAGAATCTTCCCATTCCCACAGTACCTTGTAGGAGATAGGTCCATTGTACACAATTGACTCTGAATGTCTTCATATATTGAGGATAAAATTACACTCATTAGTCTAACTTTTTATTACTTTAATGTGATTGGCTGAAAAAGTGAATGATGATAATTTTTTAAAATGTCATTAAAATGTAATTGTGTCACTTCTGTCCTTTCTTTTCTCCCCTCCCACCTCTTCCCTTCTGTGATTCCTCCCTCTGACCCCTCCCATGGCCCCCCACTCTCTCTCAAATCAATGGCTTCTTTTTCTTTGACTATTATTGTTACTTATGTATACACATAAATATATAAATACAACTTGCTGAGTCTCTTAAGTGTTGCTTGCATTTATGTGATTTCAAAGTTGACCATTTTGTATAATCAATTTGGATAATCAATTAGGGGACTCATCGCTGGGAGAGGCTCTCCTCTCAGAAGTCATTGGTTGCCTGTAGTTCTTTGTCTAAGACTGGTGACCTATGAGATTTCCCCCTTCCATGTTAACAAGTCTAATTGGTGGTGTCCTTGCTTAGGTCTTGTTAAGGCAGCCATATTGTTGAAGTATCATGGATGTAGCTTCCCAGTCATTTCCAGAGACACAATTTCACAGCAAACTTCCTGGTCCTCTGGTTCTTACCATCCTACCACTGCCTCTTCCATGATGTTCCTTGAGCTTAGGTGCAAGAGTTCTATTGTATGTGTATGTTAGGTCTGGGCACCGATGATCAGTACATCTCTGCATATATAAAGGGTAATTTAAATTTTTATTTAAGGTTTAAATTTTTATATGTATGTGGGTATGTTTGTATATATGTGACCTCCTAATCTGTGCCATGGCATGTGTGTGTGACACACACACACACACACACACAAATACAAAAAGGGAATGAGGCCGATTCACAAACTTCTACATGACAGAGCACAAAGCAAACTTCATATGAAAGTCCTGTCCCACTGCATGCCTTTTCTTACTTTTAGAGCATTCCCTAAGTTCTATTCTCATACATTCAATTTCTGATTGGTTGGTTTAGTTGTTGTTTTGTTTTGTTTTGGTAGTATGGTTTTGCTATATTGTTTTCCTCTGGGTGGTTACCTGGACAGGGGTTTGTAGAGAAGGCAAACCTCTCAAGCTTTTCAGATCGTCATCTACCTTCAGAGATGCTGTCTGTTTTCCTTGCTACTGGAACACCCTTCCATCGCTGGGTATGCCTACAGCCTAACTTTGCCAATGTAACAGGCGAAAGCAATGGTCCCTTCAGGTTTGGCTGCTCTGATCACCCTTGGCTTTAATTCCTCAACCACCGTTCTTCCTGTGCCCACCATGAGAATCTGTATCTAAAAGGCTCTTCCCTTCCCTGCTCAACCTGCTCAGGGTTTTATTTACTCAATAATTTAATCATTTTGATATAGTACTTAGCTTTTAAACTACAATGTCTTCACCTATATATGAACATCCTAAGAATAATACACCTCTCACTGGGCTGTCATATGAAATATATATATGTTTAAAAAAATTGTCCATGAAATATGCATTCCTTTCCTTAATAAATATGAATTAAGAATGAACAAATTATATAAATTCTGAGCAAACATTTATGTCAATTTTCTTTGATGTTTATGTTAACTTACCTCATAAAGTTGTAATTTGAGCATCTAGACGGTTCAGTTGTATCTGATTTGTTTTTGTATTATATACTTTTAGATTCTTAACTGTTTTAGACTAAAATCTTTCAACAATTATATTTTAAAATTGCTTTTATTAGTTGTGATATATCTCACTAAAGTATACTCTGACTCATACCAGCGTTGGGATAGAGGAAGAAGCTAGGTTCTCAGTTGTGGTAAGACACGTCTGGTTTCTAGTCTGTAATCCAAGGTAGGCTTTATAAATGACATAGCCCTTGATTCTTAGAGCCACTCTGCACCAGAGATTCCTGTGGGTAAAAAAATTCTGAGTGCTAGTCTGGTATCTCGTCATCTCCACTGAGATCAGGGAATCTAACTCAGTGGTGATGTTTCCCGCCACACCATGCTTTGAACTCTTCAAGTTTGGGGACACTCACCTCACAAATGCAGTTCTCTGGGCTTCATTGAAGGCATTACTCCCTAGTCCCTTCAGGACCCAAGGGGTGAGGCAACGCATATAATTATACATGACCAAGGCTCCATTAGTCTTGTCTCCCTGAGCCTTTAAAATCCTTCCATATGCCATGTGGTGAGTTAGCGTCACTGAATGTAACCTATTATCATGTCAATCTTTCGACCACTCAACCAAGAAAGCAAAACCTTTCCCAGGTGCACAAGCTAATACATTTGTTTCACAGCATTTGCTGTGTTACAAGCTACCCCAAACTTAGTGACCTAAAACAATTAGTGATATTTTATGATTTTCTTGATTAACAATTTGGACTGATCTAAGTGGGGGCAATTCACTTCTGTCCTATCTGGAAGATAGCCTGAAAACAGCAAAGAAAAAAAAAAAAGAGGGAAAGCTGATATGTGTAAGGACTTTTCAAGTTAGTCTATGATTGAATCATACTTCCTTTTTTATACTATTTTTAATTATTTTATATGTATGGGTGATCTGCCTGAAGAGCTGTGCACCACATGTGTGCAGTGCCCTTGGAAACCAGAAGAGGGCGCTGGATTCCCCTGGAACTGGAGTTACAGATGGCTGCAAGCCATCTTGTAGTGCTGGGGATAGAACCTGGGTCCTCTGGAAGAGCAGCCACTGCTTTAAACCACTGAGCCATCTCTCCAGCCCCAGTCATATTATACTTCTAATGTTTCTTTGGTCAAAGAAAGCACATAGGCATGCCAGCTTTCAGTGTATAAAGAGATGATATGAAACATGGTATTCTGAAAGACCAGAAATACTGTAACAGTCTAAAATATTGAGTCCAAAGTATTCAGGAAATGACAGTCAGGGCTACCCGAATTTCTGCTTCATCTAATGTTAGTGTCTATTATTCTTAATCAAATACCTTTAGAATACACCGCATATGTCTTATTCAGTTTATTCAAATATAAATTTTAAAAAAAGCTGTGATTCTCTTGGAATATGAGGCCTTTCCTATCCACCTAGACTCTGCTCCTGTCCCCCTGAATGTGGTGGGGACACTAGGGTGTCTGACAAATGGGGATACCCCCTGTGAGGCCATTGTTCATATGTGGTTATTCAGGGTTTTAAGCAAGGGAAGTTAGTTTTACCAGACAGAAAAGAGGGACTTCTTTCATTATGAAGGGGAGTTCAGGGACAAGTTCATAACAATGCTCAAATGTTCCCATTTCTAGCCTGAGTTCTACTCTTTCCAAGTTACTCTTCTCCATAGAATTGTCAGTTCCTGAATGCTTGATTTGCTTCTGAGTTTTCAGTCATATTTGGTTATTCTTGCAACCAGAAGGAGTACGAGATATTTTTAGAGTCAACTTCGAACCTCAACTGATGCTCTGCCTATGGTTTTAGGGGAAATCTCTGAGCTCGTTGCTTTGTTCCTGTCCACACGGTAAAGCATTCAGAAGCAGCCACCTCACCTCGCATCCCTTATAGCCATCTTTACTAGAGTAATGCTCAAATATAACAGCTACTCGGTCTCCACAACCCTACCCCTCCATCAACCCCCTCCTCTCAGGTCTCAGGGACCTATGCAGAAAAGGAGGCAGAAAGATTGTAAGTCAGTGGGATGGAGGACATCAAGGAAGCAAGGCCTTCTAGACACAACAGCGCTGGTGCACACGTGAATTCATGCAGGCTGTGGCAGCATGCGCAGGTCCAAACTAAATGAGGTCCCAGTGCTGAGAGGGCAACCAGACACAAGGCCTCATCCTTACACAGAAACTTCTCCAACTGACAACTGCTCACAAAAGGAATATTCATTTTCTCCAGTGGAGGAGTATCACTGGGTATGCACACCACATTTAAGGGGGGCCCATGCCCAGCATAGATGGCTAACACAAAACAAACTCCATGGTATTTGTAGAGATGCTTTAGCTCATAATACTTTGTTTGGGCTTTTTAAAAAAAACAAAAACAAAAAAAAACTTTCTTTTTCTCTTGCTTTTCTATTATGTTTTCCAGTTTTGTGGGGTTTATTTTTTGTGTGTGTATGTGTGTGTGTGTGTGTGTGTGTGTGTGTGTGTGTGTACACGCACTTGCATGTATATGTGTTTCTTGTGTTTTTTTCTCTTTTTTTCTGTTTCTTTCTTTGCTTTGTTTTATTCCGGATTGTTTGTTTGTTGGCTTGTTTGTTTTTTAAAGAGAGAGAGAAGTGTGGTGATATTTTATTTGTGCTAAAATGTGGTGATATTTTATTTGTATGTTAATAAATAAAGTTTACCTGGAGATTGGGGGCAGGGGGGAAGGCCAGCCATTTTAAGTAAACAAGAAGTCAGGCAGCACATGCCCTTAATCCCTTAGCAGACAGGATCTCTGTGTGTTCAAGGCCACACTAGGGAACAGAGCCAAGAGTGGTGACATGCTCCTTCAATCCCAGTACCAACCATGGAGGCTTGGAGGTCTGTACAGATAGACAGAAAGTGACAGAGCTGTGTAGGAAGAAAAAGTGAGGCAGCTGGGCTAAGATAGCCAATGAGAGGGCAGAAGAGCAAGGCAATAAAGGCTGGGTAGACAGGAAGTAACTCCCATTTAGAAGGTGCAGAGTTGGTGAGGTAAGGTTGGCTGGTGGTTTTCCATATTTCCTGATCTAAGGCTTTCACCCCTATATTCGGCTCCCTGTTTTTTAATTAATAAGACCATTTCGAAATTCATCTACAGAGAAGGTGTGGAGTTAGATGGGTAGGGAGGTGGAGAATATCTGGGAGGAGACACGAGAGAGGAAACTGTGATCAGAATATACTGTATGAAAAAATTATTTTCAATAATTTTTAAAAGGTGAGACTGCAGCTGGCATGGTAGCATGTGTCTGTAATCCCAGCACTTAGGAAGCCAAGGCACAAGAACCTCTTGAGTTGGAAGCTATCCTGGGCTACAAATTGAGAGCCAGTTTCAAACAAAAAAGCAAATTTCATATGCAAACTGGGATATATGCAAAAGAAGAATTATTCATTCATGCAAATGAATAACTGAGAGGTGGAATTGGTCCTAACAAATACCCTCAGGAGTCAAGCTCTCTCTACTGTCTGTCCATTCTGCTTCCTTCCTGCTGACCCTAGACTCAGTGTGGCCTCTTTTTGTTGTTGTTGTTTTGTTGAGACAGGGTTTCTCTGTGTAGCCCTGACTGTCTTGGAACTCACTCTGTAGACCAGGCTGGCCTTGAACTCACAGAGCTCCACCTGCCTCTGCCTCGCAAGTGCTGGGATTAAAGGCGTGCGCCACCACCGCCCAGCTCAGTGGGTCCTTTTAGGATCACAAGATGGTTGCCTGTAGTTAATAGGCCCTCTGTATTCAAACCCACTGGGCTCAGAAGCCAAAACAAACCTCTTCCTCTCTCCCTGAGTTGCATTTTTATTGGTTTATTGTTATCACAGCAACAGAAAAGTAACTAATACATCTGTGAGGTCACAGGGAAATGCAGCCCTGTGGTCTGCTGGATGTTAAGATAGAGATGCTCAAGCATCGAAAAAGTCTTTGAGGTGGTATTTTGGATGTCGCAAGTTACCTGTGGACTTTTACCAAAATGGGTAAGGAAAGATACCGGGCTTCCGTTAGCTAGCTTCCTCAGTGCTGTGGCAAAAGCCACTTAAAGAAGGAATCGTCTGTTCTGGCCCATAGTTCATGGGGACAGTCCACCATGGCGTGGTGACAGGAGTCTGCAGTAACTGGGTGCATTGCATCTGCATCCAGGGAGCAAAAGGAGATTAATGCCTGCACTCAGCTAGCTTTCTCCTCTTCTCTTGAAAATAATTGTTTTCATAAAGTATTCAGATCATGGTTTCTCCTCCCTTGATCCTCCCAGATCCTCCCCAACTCTCACCCATCCAACCCCATGCCTTCTTTTTCTCTCTCTTTAGAAAACATGTGGGCCAATTAAAAAACAAAACAAAACAGAATAAAGCAAAGTAAATGGACGGGGCGGTGCAGTAAAAGAAAAAAGAGCACAAGAAAGAAACACGTGCCCACAGGGAGATAGATACACACGTACACACTCATACACATAAAACCCATGAAAAACATAAAATGGGGAAACAGAAAAGCAAGACAAGTAAGGTTAAAAAAAAAAGGAAGTCCAAACACAGCATGGAAGAGACAAAACATCCCTGAAAATACCAATGGGTTCATTTTCTGTGGGTCTTCTATAGCTGTGCATGGGGCCCGCCCTTGAGTGTGGTTTCGATACGCAGTGAGACTCCATTGGAGAATACTAGTTTCTCCTGTCGGTGGCTGTCAGTTGGAGATAGCCTCTGGGTCAGGATGGGAGATCATGTCCACTTCTTCTCAGCACCGGGACCCCACCTGGCTCGGACCTGTGCAGGCCTTGGGCATGATGCCACAGTGTCCACGAGTTCCCGTGTGCATCAATCCTGTTGTCCTGGGAGACACTGCTTCCGTGGTGTCCTCCATCCCCACCGGCTCTTACATGCTGTCTGCCTCCTCTTCAGCACCGCTGCCCCAGCCCTGAGGGGAGGGGTTACCGTCCTCATTTTTATGTGCGCAGTCTGAAACCCCAGCCCATGGAATAGTGCTATCCACATTTGGGATGGGTCTTCCCACTTCAACTAACTTAAGCTAAACACTCCCTCACTCACATGTCCAGAGGCTTGTCTATTTGGTGAGTCTAATCCTGCCAAGTTGTCAGTCAATATTAACCATTGAAGGAAAAAAAAAAAAACCACTATCCTCCTAAACCCTTGGGTGAAAATATTTCTGTTTCAGACAAATTGTCACAGGTTCAGAAGTGGGTGCGCCTCCCCTGATAGTGTGCCTCCTTCCTTTCACAGGATACGTGTGTGTTAATGTGCAGGAAAGGTTTGGCTTTATGCTCTTCCATGGCTGAGCTTGAAATATTAGATTGCCCATGCCATACTCCCAGTATCTAGCATAAAAGTTGACCAAATTTACCATTATTGCCGTCATTCCATCCCAGCGTGTGGATGTGGTTACTTGGTTTTATGAAAGTAGGTCTCATGTGGCCCAGACTGGCCTTGAACTCTTCCTGGTCCTCCTCCTTCTACCTCCCATGTCCTAGGACGATAGATGTGCACCACCACACCTAGCCATCGTTTTAATAACCTCACAGGTGTTTCGTGACTCTGACCTCACTATTCAGAGAAGTAGGGATCTTAAAGTCCTTATTTTGTCCATAAGCAAACTAGAGCCCAGTGAAGTTAAATTGTTTCTATTACCCAGCTAGTAAATGGCATAGCCATTTATATCTTAAGAGTCTTCATCCAGCCAGGATCAGAAGAGTCCAAGACATCCTAGGTCTGTTACAAAGAGCCCCCACAATACAGCATTTTGCTATCATATCTCTGTCTGATTGTCTATAACAGCCTGTGAGGTACTTAGAAGCAAGAATTGATTCTTTTAAATTCATTTCCATAACCATAGAACCCAAAACAAGGATTGACATGTATAAAATACTTTAAAAAAAAAAACTATGCATGAATTCTAGAGAAAAGAAGCCAAGAAGGAAAAATGTGTCAGTGAATCTCAGGCATGACCACTGGTTCCACATATTCCTACCACCTGTCAGATCTGTCCCTCCAGTGGCGAACGATGTATCAGCTCCACACAGCCTAATGGTGCCAGCCATGGCTGTCAGTCCAGCCACCTCCCCCACTGCCTCTCACCCTCTCCTGGTACCTGGATAGCCAGAAGAGAACCAAGTATGATTTGGCTCTTCATACAGACTTCTCTATAGCAATAGCATATTCCGAAGCAGCATGGGGCCGTCCTCTCAGTGGTCTCTCTTATTACAGAACAGCATCTGAGGAGTTTTGTTATCATAATCCAGACTGTTCCCCTAATTTTGAGTTTACTGACTGTGACTAACCTTTTTTCTTTCCTCTGTTGAGTGTGTGTGTATGTGTTGTATATGCATTACGTAGGTGTGGGGGTGCATGTACACATATGTGTGGAAGCCTGAGGTTGATGTTGAGTGTGTTCCTTGACTATTCACTTATGTATTGAGGTAGGGTCCCTTGCTGATCCCTGAGCTTCTTGCATTGGCTAGTCTACCTAGCCAGCATGCTCCAGGGACTCCCTACCTTCCCTCCAGCTTGCTGGGATTACAGGCTGGCTACCACACCCGCCTGACTTTTACACTGGTTCTGAGGATCCGAATTCTGTTGCTTATTCTTTGGGGCAAACACTTGATCTATCAAGCCATCTCCACAACCCCTGATGGCTAAAGCTGTCAACTTCATTATACTGAAAAGTTCACAACTAGGAGACTGGTAAAGTTCACTCATGGGTGTGTCTGTGAGGTCACGTGCAGGGAAAATTGTGTAAGTGGGGAACACTTATGCTGGATGTGGATAGCACCCCACCGTTCTGTAGACTGAGGGGCCCTGGAAAGTAAAAGAGATGGGGAGAGCCCTGGAGAGCTCTCTGAATTCATGCCCACCCCCATTCTGCCTCCATCCCTCCTTGTTGGTGGTGTGGGTCCACTCTACTGCACCACACCCTCCCTGCCAGGATTACCGACGCTCACTCAGACAGCGAGGCGAGAAAAATGTCTCCCTCCTTAAGGTGTTTGTCAGGCATCTGCCATGGAGAAGAGGAAGCTAACAAATATACTGACGGAGTATCTTCTGTTGACCTTTGGAACAAGACAGTAGCACGCTTCCTGCTCAGCTCTGTTTGTCCTGTGAAAATTGACTTCCATGCCCCAAGTAGAAAGGAAGCAGCCATGTTCCGGGTTTTTATCTGTGGAGACAGGAAGGGAAAACAATAATGTTGTCTGTCAAATCAGGAAACTTGGCAGTATTCAGTTCCCCTTGTTCCAAAATCCCAAACTGAAATGATTGGCTTACCAAGTAATCAGAAATTTCAATCAAAAGAAATAATATAAATTCATTCATTTATTTATTCATTTATTCATTTATTTATTTTGGTTTTTTGAGACAGGGTTTCTCTGTGTAGCCCTGGCTGTCCTGGAACTCACTCTGTAGACCAGGCTAGCCTCGAACTCACAGAGATCCGCCTGGCTCTGCCTCCCGAGTGTTGGGATTAAAGGCATGTGCCACTAGCGCCTGGCCAAAATAATATAAAATTTTTAATCAAGACCAAATTTGAACAGGATTTTTCCCCTTGTTAAACTGACCAAGACTTCTCTAAATTGTAACACACACTAGATATATACACTAAATATGTTAATACACTAGATATTTAAAACTGGTAATCTCATAAATTGTTGATAGTGGAATAAATTGTCACAATGCAGCATTTATAGTATTTATATAATGTGGAGGCCAGGCCATTTGTCCTATAGTTTGCTCAAATAATTCTACTGCTCAAAATCTCTCTAAGGAAATCATACTAAGTATAGAGGAAGCCATAGGTACAGAAAAGTCTCTCTCTCTCTCTCTCTCTCTCTCTCTCTCTCTCTCTCTCTCTCTCTCTCTCTCGTATGTGTGTGTGTGTACTCTGTTACAACACTGAATGAAATAGGCAAAATATAAAACTTTTACTTAAATTACTCAAGGTTAATGACTCTACTTAGAAAGACTGTTCCAAGAATTCTTCTAAAGAAAAGAAACAGAAGAGAGGGGAAGAACACGCTTTAGTTACAACATGCTTTCATACAGTACTGTGGCCCCAAACTGGAAATTACCTGTCAAGCTCAGTGGAAATAGATTAGTCATAGTGAGTTGTGTTTGTGTTACAGGTTATCATCCAATCATGGAAATGTGGAAATGTCAGGCACTACAGCTACCTAGAAATATGAAATCATTGTCAAATGTCATTCTTTAAAAGACTTATTTATGCATATATTTTTATGTATACACCAGAAGGAATCTGATCCCATTACAGATGGTTGTGAGCCACCATGTGGTTGCTGGGAATTGAACTCAGGGCCTCTGGAAGATCAGTCAAGTGCTCTTAACCACTGAACCGTCTCTCCAACCCAAATGTCATTTTAAGTCTCTGTATGTTGAGCATTTACTATGAAGTCAGCACACAATTTGCACATCTCTCCATCCTTATAGGACCCTATGGGAGGAGACGGTTCAGTCAGCACACATTTGCATCTCTCCATCCTTATAGGACCCTAAGGGAGGAGACGGTTCAAGCCTCACATGGATGAAAAAGTGGGGACCAGGTTGCCAAGTAACTTTCCCACATTTACACCCTTGGTGAGCCAGGACTCAAATGTAAGCTCACTGACACCAGAATCCCAGCTAAGAGACAAAGTTGTTGTGTGTGCGGAAGGGGTGTGTATGAGAGCCGGGGTGAGGGGATGGGTGGAGCAATGGTCCAGTGGTCTTACAACTAACTGTGCCTGAGCAGCATGCTGGGTGCAGCGCCAAGCCCAATAACTAGCATAAGAAATGTCTGGAAAGGAGTACACTAGACCATCAAGAGGGTTTTGTTCAAACGTAAGGTCATGTGTGTTCTTCCTAGAGAAGTGATGCACGTGATTTCTACACTGCAGCTCTTGGCCTTCCTGCAGACTCTCATTTTCTCTAGAATATGTTCTCTAACGTGTCCTGGCCACTGAAAGGCCGTGGTATTCAAAGACAACAAAATCACTCCCACAATGTTGTTAGTATTTAGATCTTTCTCTGTCATTTTTTTTTTATAAAATTTGAGGGAAATTCCTCTATAAAATCCTTTGTAAAGATTGGTGGGGGAGGGGTGTTAAAATCTCAATTCCTTTTATTTCTCTTTCTTCCCTCTGCTTTCTCAGCTGTCTCACGAAACTAGTGACAGTGAATAGTTTCGTCCATGCCAGGAGACTGTGAGCTCTACTTATTTTACTACATTCTTCCTGTATTTGAGAGGATACACACACACACACACACACACACACACACACACACACGATTAACAGTTAAACATTTTGAATTTAAACATTTAAATATTTAAAACTCAGAAGGTCACAGATACACTGGAGTTTTGGCGAAATTTTTACATGCCCAACTTGTGTTTCCCTGATGTCAAGGGCAAACTTTCGCCTGTGTTTTTCTGAGAATCTGAAGAGAAACTAAAAGATAAGCCGATTAAGTGAAAGTGCGAGCAGGCGCGGGGCTTGCCAGCATCCTGCCAGCCTCAGAAGATGTCACAAGGGCCAGAGCGCGCGCACGCATGCACACACGCACACATGCACGCACACGCATGACTGAGCTGTGGCTGAGCATATGAGGCACATGTGACAGCAGCTGCCTGCACCCCTCCCTTCCAAGTAACGCCTGGGGAAGTTGTCTTCAAGAACTGCCTCATGGCAGCAAAGTCCTGGGTGGGGAGTACAAGGGGCCTTTCCACAAGCACACCAACTCTTTTTGAGTGTTTTCAGAATGAAAAGAAGGGTAAATGACTTCCACAGGTGACTGCCACGTGGCGGAAGTGACGTTTAAGGGCTGTTGGGGAGGCAATGCAGGCCCCGAGGGACAGTTCAAAGCCAGGTCAGCAGAGCTCTTATCTTCTGACTGAGCATCAGTGTGACAGGGTCAGCCACTGGACCACCTCAGCAACACTCTTTCTTTTCAAGGGTGTGTAGGGTACACCTAGTCCCCTCTGTCAGCTATGTGTCATGGAGAATACAAAACATTGCCTTAGGTATGTTTCACACTGGGGACTTTAAAACAAACTAGAGAAATGCATCACACACTGAGAACGTTATATAAAAACCAAGATTGCATACAGTTGCATGTCTGATGAGTGGAAAGAGCCTCCAAGGAATTCAAAACAGATGGGCGATCCTCACGGGAATCAGTAACACAAGAAGCAGGGAGGGATGGAGCAATGTGCTGAGCCTGGATGCTTTCCAGTGATGTGTGCAAAAAATAAAAAAGTATTGAGAGCAGGATTGGCACTCCAAAAATTCATCCAGCTGCCCAGCCACCTCCCTGGCCATTCAGGATGGTCACATGCAGAAATGTCGGAGAAGCATCCCAGAAATGCCTTGCTGAGGCAAGAGTTACTCTTGTGGTTGTTGATTGTGAGGGCTTCTGATTGACTCAGAGGAGAGATAAGTCCCAGAGGGGTGGTGAGGGCAGCAGGAGCCACTCAGGATGCTTGGGAAAGTGGGCATTTTTCCATCCAGTTCTGTCTGTTACAATGATGTAGCCACAGCCCTGGACACTTGCTGGAACCCAGCCCTGAACACTGTAAACTTGGTTTTACACATGCTACTTCGCTTGACCTAGCCTCTCTTTCCGTCTGTTGGTATAACTGTCCATCTGCCTGTCCGTAGCAGGACGAAAACAGATGAAGGTGCAGAGGAGAGAGTTTGGTGTGTGTGGAGGGGCGGGTGGCAATAACTTCCTTCTTTCACTTAGTCCCCGGCCCTCTAGGAAACTAGGAGCCCTGACTTTTATCTGATCGCGTCAGGGTTAGCGCAGGGCCGCAGTGACATTCTGAGCTTGGCTTTGAGCCACTAACCGGGGCAGAGAAAGGGAGATGGGCAACTGCTTCAAATAAGCACCTATGAGCAGACTCAGACCACATAGAAAAGAAAGTGTGAGCATGTTGGGAAGCGTACTCATACATCCCAGCCTCCCCTGCACACTTTCCTGTTCCTGTCTTTCTGCCTCATCATTCACTGTTGGGGATCGTTTCTTTTAAGCTTCCAAGACTGTTTTAGGTTTTAAGAGGCTCCATTCCTTAACCCCACTAGGGCAGCGTTGTACGAGGCCTCGGGGAAAGAGCCATTTTTTCCCAAGATAGACACCAGGACTATTCAGGGAAATTTCGAACATGGGAAAGTCAACCTGTTGTCCTTTTTTGTTTATCAAACCATTTGCTGGATGCTAAACCAAGTAGTAAACAGCATGGAACCAGAGAGAGTAAACAGCATCTCTATCATGAGGGGCTTAGGTCCACCGCTGAGTATTCTCAGATGCCCGAATTGAGCCTTAGGCTGGAGAATGCAGAAACAGAGAAAGGAAATGTCCTTTCCAGCACACGGCTTCTAGCTGTGTCCGCAAGAAAAAGACAAACCTGTTCTGCATCCCTTTCCAGTGTGCCCTGACCCTGAGTAAATGCTTTCGTCACCAAGAAGAGTGGTCAGAAACAGCTACCGAGGCACCAACAACCCAGCGATGAACGTGATGCTACAGGGGCTTCTTGGGAGCCGTGTGACCTAGTTTTGGATCGGCGTATGGGTGCTTGTCCAATGGGGGTCTGCGAGGCAAAGCCAGAAGGAGACGGTCTCTCGCCTGGCAAGGGCCAGGAGACCGTGGGACAGCATAGAACACTGCACACTCTCTTCTCTCACATTGATGATTCTCTGGGCGGCTTTTAGTTTTACTTTGTCAGTCACTCATGGGACAGGTGAAGTTCATGGGCACATGTAAGGAAGCGGCACAGGGCCGTTAGCTATGTCCCCCAACGCTGGGACAGAACATTGAGGACGGTGTGGCAAAATGGAAAGAATGCCTTCCCAAAGTCCGCTCTTTATAAAGAGGCTTAGACTCCTTTGTAGGCCAGGGGAACAGTTAGAGAAAATACAAGCTAACTGTATACAAGCAGCTGATGGCAGATCACCCCTATTTCTGCAAATATGCTTTGTTAAGTTTTGAATGATATTGTTGTTTCTGCGGATGTGTGCCTATTTTTTTTTTAACTTTTATTGATTCTTTATGGATTTCACATCATGCATTCCAATCCCACTTATCTCCCTGTTCCCTCACATCCACCCTCTGCCCTTGCAACCTCCCTGAAAAAACCAAACCAAACTAAAAAGGAAAAACAAACAAACAAAATAAATAAACTAAGTAAAACTAAGAAACAAAAACAAAACAAGAAAACAGAGAGAGAGAGAGAGAGAGAGAGAGAGAGAGAGAGAGAGAGAGAAAGAAGACTCTTGCCCTGGCAGCTGTAGTGTGGCTTCCTTGAGTCACACAGTTGACCCTTTAGTCCATTCATCTTTATTGCAAGTGTTCATGACCCTGAGTCACTGGTCTGGCTCGAGGCCTCTGGTTTCTGCTACAACACTGATAACAGGCTCTCACTGGGGCTCCTCTTGGATATCCTGTCACCTTTTAACTTTGTAAGGACAGGATGTACCTGGCTCAACGTTTAGCCAAGCTAGCAAAATGATAAGCATTGTTTTTGGCTTAAAAGATGTTTTGGTTTGAAAGTTGGGAAAAAACATATTTGCCGTAATTGTTTTTGCCAGAGGTTAACGTTGGAGGGTGGTAAAAATGTGTTTGTTATTATAGAAAAACATGCTTGTTTTTGAAGTATCAATAAAGACGGCTAGGGCTATTCAGGGCTGGACACTTGTGTGCAACGCATCTTGTGGTCCAATAGCTCTTCTTCCACCAATGCCCCTTCCTTGTCTCAGACCCTATAGCCAGGCTTCGGCAGGACCGCATCAAGTTGAACATTCCAACCGAGTGCCATGCATTTTTCTGGAACTCTCTATTTTCTGGAGGTCATTTACAGAAGTAAGCAGGAGTCACCGGAATAAAACTGGCAATGAGCTATATTTTCTCAGAACTCTTTTTTTGAGGCTTGGACAGAGGAAGAGAGATGAGAGAAGAGGTATGCTATGGTAGTCCTCAAACGCTTAGTACCTCAGGGCACTGTGGAAGAGTTCCTCCATCAGTAACAACATCATTCAACAAACATTTCTGAGCACTTGCTGTATTCATAAAAGGCAGTGGTTATGTAAAAGGATGTCTCTACTGTAAGTACAGTTTACACCCTTGAAACTCTTCTCTGGCATCTGAGACAGGGAGGCACAGCCATACACTGGGTGTTTATCAGGGGATAGGTCCCTACCACACAGTAGAGGGAGGGGGCTGATGGGCAACCCAAAGAATGGCTCAGGGATTTTCTCCACTGCTATTTTTTTTCATTATTCCCACATCTCCCTCAATAAAATTTTGTTAAATATTAGGGTCTGTTCGGTGTCTGGGGGAATTATAACCTGTGACTCCGGTGGTCAGTGGTGGTTAGCTATAAGCAAGCATTCCTCGAGAATTCCCTGAAATCCTTGGGGAAAAGTCAGAGGGACCTTATCACAGTTATACATGGAGATGGGCCTCGAGGTTATTTGGACATTGATTAGAACTGTGGCCACTTGGAACCTGGTCAACTTTAACAGGTGTCACACAGGTCTCTGTGGGTGAGTTGAGCACTCTCACAAAGCATCAGGGCATGCTCCTCGGTCACTGGGCGTTAAAAATCCAAATGACTTCATTTGCTAGGGGGCGACATCCTGAACACATGGATTTGAAAGTCCAAAGTGATAGCCTTTAAACTCCTCATTGCCATTTTTCTTTTTTAAAAAAATAAAAAATGGCATGTGCATTTGTGTCTGTCTGTATGCTGGTGTATATACATGTGAGTGCAGGTACTTGCAGAGTCCAGAAGAGCAGAGCAGATCCCCTGGTGCTGGAGTTACAGGCAGTTGTCAGCTGCCTGGTGTGCGTGCTGGGATTCAAACTTGGGTCCTCTGCAAGTGTGGTTCACTCTTAGCCACTGAGCCACCTCTCCAGCCATTCTGCCTCCCTTTACCAGTCAGTTCTCTCCGACACTCTTTCTGCAACCCATCACCCAAAAGGGAGGAAGTTATCAAGTATGAAATTTGGTCTGCTGAACACTGATTAGATGTTCTTCATGAGTTATTTCATTTTATCCTTTGCACCAACAAGGCAAAACAGGTAACTATCCTTATTTACTAGTGAGAAATGGGTACTGAGGGGGCTATGTAACCCAGCCAGTAGGTGGCTAACAGTCCACACAAACACAGGTTTATCCAACACCAGAGCTCTCTACACAATCACATAAAGGATCTTAGGATTCTCCTAAGCAAAACACAATTAAGAAGAAAAGTGTGTTTGGAGAAATGTTTAATGTTTCTAAAGGTAGACTGCTGCCTGTCCATGGACACTGACCTTCGTCTGTAATGAAGACACACAGGTCTCGATGTTCCCTCTCCACTTAGGAAACTGCCAAAGGGTCCAAGAGGTGGAGTAAGGCAGTTTCAGCCCAGTCATGACGGAGTCAAAAGAACCTTCTTGGTTGATGTGTACAGAGAAATGACACCTATTTGGAGGGGGTGTTTTCCTAGAAGGTTAATAAAAACATGAGGTTTCAAACACAAGTTTTTTTACATATCTGGTATCTAAGAGTTTATGTTCCTAAATATCCCTTGCCCATTCAAAATCCCATTTACAGACAATGGTGTATGTATGGCCCATAGGTAGGACACAATAGACATGATATGAAGTCAGGGCCACTGGATACAGGAGGGTGTGCTTTGGTAAGTCCAGAAAGCAACTGCTAATGCCACTAACAGGCTATAGTAGAACTTGTGTTCTGTTTTGAAACAGGGTCTCACTATCTGGTTTAAGCTCCATGGAATTCATGATCCTCCTGCTTTGTGTCCTGTGTGATGATAGGTTAGGCCTGTACCATCAGGACCAGCCACACACCAAGAATTTCATAAACCACAATAAAAATTAGAAAAGAAATAAAATAAGCAAAGAAGTCTCAAATGGCAACCTGAAGCATTTTTTAACTAGTAGGTCCAACAGACCCAAAATTACTCCACGTTTCTCTCAGGAGTTTCTGAGCTCTGTGTCTGACCTCGGGTCTCTGTAGACCCGTAAGTGATGCCTGGGTAAAGATGTGCAGACCACACTTGCAAACGCCAAGTCTCTTTCGCTTTCATCCTTAGCACCGCTTCCGCTAAGAAACACTAAACACGGGGCCCTGTGTGATCGCTATCTACCAGATAATTACATAAGACAGCTTCTCTTTCTTTTGTTTTTAGTTTTTTCTTTTTAAATATAACTCAAGCAGGATATAGGCCGGTTCAAACAAGTCTTCACTTGCTGAAGACTTTCTATAGTAAATAACAGAGATCTGGAGAGACTACATTGTATTTCTGATAATTGATGTGGACCTAAACTGTTAGCTTTATCATAATACAGATAATTAAATTTGCCTGATGTTTTAACGTCAGCACAGTGGCTGCACTGAAATCTACTGCTATTGCAGCCAGAAATTGCAACTTTGCTTCTCTGGCCACAGCGTAGCAGGAGGAATTCTGTGCCCACAGGCACCAGCTCTGTTGCTGCCGCTAAAGGGAGCTTTAACTAAACCTCTATCATTTTATTTATAAATAAGACTGGAGATTCAAAGGCTGGGGTGGAAACCTGCTAGCTCCGAGAGGCTGAGTAGCAACCAGCAAACCCTATTCTCCTTACTGGCGTCTCCGAAAGACCGGTACTTCTGCCTCACCAAACCAGAAAAGGCTGTCCCACTCCAAATCCCTCCCTGCTACTTCCTGTGTCTCTCTATCACTCCGGGATGCCCTCTGGTGCTCTATGATTACTTCCTGTCAACTAGTTGCTAATGCAGGCTCCTGACCCAAGGTTAATTTTATTTAATTAATGCAAATGCAAGCTCAGGGTTCACGGTGTGACTGAATATCCCCCAGCAGCCTGAGGACAAGGCGGGGTCAGAAATAGATATTTTCATACTTCTTCTCTAATTTCCCCTCTCCCTAGATCTGCAACCACACTTTCAGATGAACAAGATAGCTAAGGTGAAATGATAGAATGTGGGTGCAGAGCGATCAACTTGTGGTGAGCACCCAAATTGTGCTTTGCGTAGTTTCCTAGCAGAATTTGATATTAAAACCTAAACAGGCACCACCAAAACACCCCTCTGCCTTTCTGTTACCATCTCTCCTTTGTGCTGACATGATCCTGTCATCGGTTGATGATACATTTGTAACCTGTGGGTTTTCTTCGCTGATTTCCCAGAAACTGTTTGAGATAGCAGTGATGTTTTCCTTCTGAGCCTCCTTCCCGAGAGCTCCTCCTTTGTGCACCTCAAACTTACCCTTCAACATGAACTTCTTGATTTCATGTTTTTAGCCTGGAACTTGCTATAAAGTCAAGGGTGACCTCGAACTCCTGATCTTCCCACGACTGGGATTACATGCCTGTACCACCATGCCCTGTTCATCAGCTTCTGAGAGAAAATGCTGGTTTGTAGGGGTGCACTGGGCTTTGACTTAAGCGACCCATCACATCAGACCTAAGCCCTCAGTCAGCTCCGACCACACTATCACACACGTGTTAAGTCCCTCACTGGATCCTAGATGTTTTTGTCTTTCAATATTTCCTATGGAGAAAAATAATGAGACATCTACAAGCAGAAGGTAAAGCCTACTAGCTCCAGTTGATTTGAGTTTTCTGAGCTAGCTCGGGCCAGGAAGGAAGGCCAAGCTTCAACAGTGTGGGTGGGTTGGGGGCCATAAGGGTGGGCTCGAGTCTTTGAAAAAGTCTGGATGGTCCTGCAGTCACTCACAAAAGCAGGTCTGAGCCTGACAAATGGAATACACATGTAGGCACACACCCACACCCACAGACCAAGTGTGAATAGTTGAGTAGTTGAATGCCAGTGAAGCTGGGCCAGTGGGAACAGACATTCACCTTTCTTCCTAGCATGTACTTTAGGGCTGTTTCTGCTTTATCTTTGTTTTAGGTCATCCCCATCCCCGCCCCAGCCTGATGCTCAGATACCACCTTCAGGCTGAACAGTTGTCAATCATTCCTCCTTCCGACTTTAGCAATTGCTAGAATAAGAGGACAGCGCCTCCGAGGTGGGATCCAGGCTACACAGGCCTGAGTACTAAAAACAAAGACAGAGAAGAAAAAGTTCATGTTTGCTCCCTTCTGTTCTAATTAGCTGGTTGCTAGAGGCAAGTTAATGTGTCTGTTTTCCCCAACTGGGATCTTTGGTTAATGTCACTGAGGTGCCCTGAAGATAAATCCACTCACAGGAGGCCTGTGGAAGCAAACCTAAGGAAAATACAGAGCTGCCAGTATCTAAAGAAAAGCAGAGAAGCAAACCTCGAGTTCTCATTGGCTCTCCCCCAAGCCAGTGCTACTCATTGTTTAATGTGCACACAAACTGCTGAGTATCTTCAAATGTATAGGCTAATTCAGTGAGTAGTGGGTGAGCTCAGAATTCTGCAATTCTAACATGTTTCTTGGTAAAATAAGTTGCATGTGGAAGACGACGCTTGACTCAGCAAGAACCTACAGTCTGGGTCCTTGATCATGGTTAGATTGTCTCCCACCCCCATCCTCCCACTCTGTACACGGCACTCTGGCCCTCATCAATGACTTGAAGAGCTCATAAAACGTCATGCAAAACACGATACTGTTTTACAGCTGTGTGGCTTTGTGTAGCGCCCCCCCCCCCCCCCGCGCCCTTCATTCTCATTTCTCTTTAGTTGGCAAGCTCCTTCAATCTCAGCTCAGGTGAAACCTCTGCCATTAAACCTCCTCAGGTTCTCCGTCTTCCCGGGTGGGCTCTTTTCTTGATGTTCACCACACGGTGGTTCTGTGCTGCTTGGGTATCTGGGGCCATAACACAGAGTTGCTCACTTTGCACCCTACGTAAAGTCTTCCGGCCAAAGAGGCAAGGAGGGGCTGGATTCCTCTCTTTTCTCTTTTGCCAAGCCTGAGTCCTACTGAGATCTGTCCATCAGGATGGAGGGCGCTTTCTAATGCACATAGACATGCATGTGCACTGTATTTTTCTAGCAGTTCTATGTGAAGTCCTTGAGGAAAGCTCAAGACTCACCTTTTCTTAGGACAGTGCCTGTCACAATGAAGTTTTATTGAAATGAAATGTTCATTGAATGAATGAATGAACAATGAGAGAAAGAAATGGAAAAGTACTGAAAGGATGCATAGAAAACAATTCTGTTTCATCCTAAAGGTAAACCAGCTGAGTGGTAAGTGAGACTTAGGGATTTATTAACATACTACTGAGAAGACAAGATCACCAAAGCCCTATTTTGCTAAAAGGACTTTACTGGGAGCCAATGAAAAGAAGTAAAAATGACTAGTCAGAATCTTAGGTGGACTCAAAACTAACATAAAAACCCAATATCAACCACAATTTTTCTCATCTCTTTGGATCTAAGGGAAGATGAGGGAGACTTGAGGTTTTAGTTTGGTTGTTAGAGTCCACTGGAAGCAATTCCTACAGTAGAAAATGTGTAGCAGAGGAGAAGAGTGTTCAGAGTGGAATCCTTGATTTTTGAGTATGTAGTTTTCCTTCACTTAGAAGGCTGCATAGCTGTAGCAGCAGCAGACAGTTGGTTTCTGTTCTCAGTTCCTGATTCGGAGGTCCTAACACCCTGGTTGTGAGCTGCCATGTGGGTACTAGAAATCAAACCTGGGTCCTCCGGGAGAGCAGCCAGTGCTCTTCATTGTTGAGCCATTTCTCCAGCCCTGCATCTGTTATTCTAATGAGGCACCTCCTGATGGTCACCTGGATACTTCACAGTATCCAGGTCCAGCCATGACTTGGCACTTCCAGTGGAGCCCCATCTCTGAAAAGGGAAGTTGGGCAGGAGGTACAGTTATAAATCAACCGTACCCTTGACCGTGGAGTTTGGAGATCTCTGGGTGATAAACACACCCACAAGCCAAAGGGTGGTGCAGCTCAATTCCACAGAGCAGGTCCTGTCCTCAGCATTCCTGGAGAGTCTGTTCTTTCAGTTTATCTGTAGTCTTTATCATGCCCCATAAAATAAGCCAGGGGAAGCACTGCACTGTTTCCCTCAGTTCTGTGAGCCATTGTAGCAAGTTACTGAACCTTGGGGGTAGGACTGTGGGAGTCCCTATTTGTCGTCTGAAGTTGATCCAGAATGCTGGAGGCCTGAATGCAGCACTGGCATCAGAAGTGAGGTGAGTCATGTGTGCGTGCTAGATCCCAGAACTGTCCTGAACTGCATTTTAAGACACCCAGTTGGTATCTGCAGAGCTGGTCAGGTGGTAGCTGACAGAAAAAAAAACCACATACGTGATGTCAGGCATGTCAGAGGAGCAATGCAGTTTTTATTTTAGGTTAAATTTGAAAGCAACAAAAGAATGTATTGAACCATAATTGATGAAGTTGACCTAACTGCTGAGGTCCTTGGCTTTTTCAAGAGATGCACAAACCAGATGAATAAGAACTGTAATATAATCTTTTTTTTTCTTTTTAAAGAGAAAGAGGATTTCTCAATGTAGCCCAGACTGGCTTATAGTTCATAATCCCACTGCCTCAGCCTTCGAGGATTACAGGTGTACCCCACCATCCCTGGCTTACTAGTCTTCAAAAGGTTTACAAGATCTGCTTTGATGATCTTTTAATAAGACTTTTATCTCTTACAAGTTTGGACCAAGATTTAGGTACTGTGTACATACCTGGGACTCGCAGAAGGTTTTGGATTTGCAGGGAGTTTACAGCTGTCAATGACATTGATGAAAAATGAGGAAGTGCAAAGGCCTAACACCCCCTCTGCCGAAAATATCCAGAATTTTACTCTGGGGCTGTGAAAGAGATTCCTCTGATAAATGAAGTAACATCTTGCAAAACCCCAGCCCGGGCTTTGCTTTCTTCCAACATCTCATTCTCCTTCAGACCTGTTTCTGACGATATGGTTGTGGTTTGCAGTAAGAGGAACTGAGAATGTTGAATACTGTATTTTACCATGTGACTTCAGGATAAAATATCATTCAAATCAGAACCTTAATTAAACACACTCAAATACAGAGAGAAGAATTTCGGGGGTAAAATATAAGAATTACCTTTTTTCCCCCTTCAAAGTTTAATCCCAGGTCTCTATAATTTTAAGACCAGTGGAGCAAATAGTGGAGAAGCTACGGGGCAGCCTTCAGCTGCTGTGGTATCTCTTAGATCCTTGGCTATCTCTTAGATATTTGCATCTCAGGGACTTTCTAGTCTACTTTTCTAGGGCTAGATATATGATCAGAGTGATCTAAAATTGTTGAGAAGAACAGAAATGAGGTCTCCAAGGTGTCACACATTTCAATACTATGACCTCCAAGAGCCCACGATGCCCAAGTCAAGACCTGGGGAATTGCAGTTTCCTCTTTTAAAGGCAATACAACATGCTGACTTCATGTGTTTTATTCTCTGGGCTATTTCTAGAAGGCAATGAACTAGTCAGTTTCTTTTTGCTTTATGAAAATAAGTGAAGGAACTGGGAAGATGCCTCAGCAGTTAAGAACACTTCCTGCTCCTGCAGAAAATTGGAGTTCAGTTCCTAGCACCCATGCCAGGCAATGCACATCTGCCTATAATTCCAGCTCCAAGGGCTACAATACCTTCTTCTGGCTCCTGTGGGCACCGACACTCACATGTATATGCCCCCCCACACACACACATTCATAGTTGAAAAAAATACCATTTTTATAAAACAAAAATAAGTGGAATAGCAAATATTAATTTTTAAAGAGCTTTAATTCTTTTTAATTACTTTAAGAATTATGCGTTGGGGAGGGCTGTGCTTGTGAGCACAGGTGTCCACTGAGGTCAGAGGCATCAGATCCCAGGAAATGGAATTACAGGCAGTTGTGAGCTTGCTGACTTGGATGCTGAGAACCAAACTCATGTCTTCTACAAAAGCAGTGTATGTTCTTAACCTCTGAGACATCTTCCCAGTACTGGGGTTTCAATTCTTTAAAAAATGCTTTGTTCATTTTGGAAATTTTAAGAAGCATAAGAGCATTAAAAAAAAAAAAAAAGATCCCCACAAATGTCATCCACTAGGCCAAACTTACCAATGTCTTGCTGTGGCTTTTGAGGTTACAGAGAAAATCAATACTGTGTTCAGGGTTCTCTAAGGGACCACTATTCTCAACACACTGAGGATCAGCAGGGTACTATGAGGAAAAATGATGCAGAACCTTTATGTCAAATGGAATTTAAGAAAACATGACTGCTCACAATTGCCCTCAGTGGAATTTTACCATGTGTCACTTCACCTATATTTCTAAGCAGGTTAGAAATGTTGATGTATTTATTTATTGTTCTATACCTTGGAAAAAAGTAAAAGTACTCCCCTTAAATACTAGTACACACACACACACACACACACACACACACACACACACACACACACCAAAATCCATTTGGGAAAGTTAAATTCTAGAATGATGTTTTTAATAGCTTTTTAAATTAGCATATAAAACAATGGGCTTCAGGCTGGAAAGATGGTTCAGCACTTAAGAGCACTGGCTGCTCTTCCAGAGGTCCTGAGTTCAATTCCCAGCAACCACACAGTGGCTCACAACCATCCCATCTATAATGAGATCTGGTGCCCTCTTCTGGTGTGCAGGCATACATGCAGGCAGAACACTGTATACACAATAAATAAATAAATAAATAAATAAATAAATAAATAAATAAATAAATCTTAACACACACACACACACCCAACAAACCAAAACTACAGGCTTTGTTATGCTGTGGGATGTTGTTCTGTATGCTGTGAATGTGTGTTGCTCTGATTGGTTGATAAATAAAACGCTGATTGGCCAGTGGCCAGGCAGGAAGTATAGGCAGGATAAGCAGACAAGGAGAATTCTGGGAAGAGGAAGGCTGAATGAGGAGATGGCAGCCCGCCATCCAGGGAGCACACAGGTAAAGCCACAGAACATGTGGTGACATATAGATAACAGAAATGGGCTAAATTTAAGTGTAAGAGCTAGTCAGTAATAAGCCTGAGCTAATGGCCAAGCAGTTATAATTAATATAAGCATCTGAATGATTATTTTATAAGCAGCTGCAGGAGAGAGATTTGTCCCAACCGCCGGCTAGCTGGGACACGGAAAAACTTTGTTACAAATGGCACCAAAATGTGGAGCAAAGTTTCCACCTAAAACCTGAGAAACCTTTAAAAAAAAAAAAAAGATTCTAAAATGGAGCTAAAAACAGCTTCCTAGTGTACATAGGCTTGGGAGAAAGAAGAAAATGAATATAGGCAGTTATATAAAGAAATAGTTTTAAAAAATAAAGTCTTTAAAGAGATAGTAAAGGTAATATAAAAAATAAGCCACACAAAGATGGATATTACACAGAGAGTCTGGATTATATTGTCTTTGGGATTTTTAACTGCAGAGAGACATTGATTGTAAAAGCTGCTGAGTTAAATCAATATGTATATTTTTAAAGATATCTTGATTTCAAAATCTACGTCTAAGGATATGTTGCTTTGGAAAAGAGGTTCTGCTTTTGTTTCCACAGAGGATGAGAACCTGTGGATTGCTTCCAGGCTAATATGGTTTGACTAGCCAAGAGACCCTGAGAGGCCCAGATGATCCAACATCCAAACAGCTTCAAGGCAACTGGCTGAAAAAAATACAACATCATTGACTATTCCAGTCAGGACTTGATGATAATTCTTAATTTTCTCAGGATCCCCATAAGATTACCAGTGCCCTCTATCAGCAGGAAATAGCCTAGAAAACTATGCCCACATTCCCAAAAAATGGATTATAGATGTTTTCTTTGTTTAGGTTGTTGGTTACAAATTGTCATTGGTCATAGTCAATCTCTTTCTAAAAGAAGAAAGGGGGATATGATATGGAAATATAGGATATAGATAGGATAGGATAAAAGGGTGGATTGCTGAATCTACTTTTAAAAAGCAACAACTTGCTTAAAATATTTTACAATGCTGTGGATTTTAGTTTATTGATACAAATTTAAAGTTAATTTTGTTATACTGTATGTATATTTCTGCTCTTGTTTAAGGTATTTTGTTTGTGCAACTCATTTGAAATTGTAATGTATAATTAAGAAATGCAGATTACTAGTCATCTTTGATAATCAAACTTATAGTCATGTTAGTTAAGTTTTCTAGGTATACATAGATATATTTCAGTTAGGTAGGTAATCTTCAAACACTTCAAAGATCTACATAATATGGCATTTAAAATGTTTTAAAAACGTGGATTTTTCTGGACAGTGAGACATGTCTGCTCCTGGCAGCACTGATTTACTTCAAAGAGAAAGATGGGCATTAACACTATATGGAGTTTATCTTCTTCTTGGCAAAAATAGCCATTTGGCCAGGCGGCGGTAGCACATACCTTTAATCACAGCACTTGAGAGGTAGAGCCAGGAAGATCTCTGTGAGTTCAAGGCCAGCCTGGTCTACAGAGTGAGAACCAGGATATGCACCAAAGCTACACAGAGAAACCCTGTCTTGAAACACCCCCCCCCCCAAAAAAAAGCCATTTGGGCAAGAAACTATTCTTGCCTGGACTGCTTGACAAAATGTTGTATCAACATGCAGGACCCATAGGAAGGTGACCACTGAACTTTGCAAGGAGACTGCCAGATATTCTACAGGACACACAGAGAAGTAACTAAAAAACTCTAGGCCTGTAGGCTGAAGATGGATGCCCCAATGTTACAGAGGAACTTTGGATTACTGTCCACCACATAGCCAGCTGTTTCTGCCATTCTAGATTTTTAGAAGTTGCTTACAATGCTCTTCCTATTTACTTCCTATCTAGGATCTACATTTGAGAGAAAACATTGTTATTTGTCTTTCTGAGTCTGTGGGACTTCACTTAACATACAAATTTACAGTTGCAGGGCTGGAGAGATGGGTCAGTGGTTAAGAGCACTAACTGCTCTTCTGGAGGACCCAGGTTTAATTCCCAGCACCCACATGGCAGCTCACAACTGTCTGTAAGTCCAAGATCTGGAACACATGCAGGCAAAACACCAATGCACATAAAATAAAAATAAAAATTATAAAAATTTACAGTTGCATCCATTTTCCCTGTACATGTTATGATTTTATTTTTATAGTTAAATAAAATCCTATTGTATACATGTGCGACATTTTCCTTATCCGTCCATCTTACTGGTTCTGTTTCTTAGCTACTTAGTGTTGCAGTAAGAAACAGAGGCATGCAAGTCTCTCTAGTGTGCTGGCTTGGAGTCCTTCAGGTGCACACCGAGAAGTGGTACACCTGGACAATTGTGGTCCTATTTCTGGTTCCTGAGAAACCTCTGAACTAATTTCCCATTGGCAGTGAATAAGGCTCCTCTTTCCCTACATCCTCACTAGCATTTGTTGTCATTTGCATCCTTGGTATTAACCATTCCAGAATGTTATTTAACAAGCAATCCTAATCCATGTTTTTAAAGACTTTGTTGGAAATATATTATTTATCAAACAAGTTAAGACCTTGTTCTAAGGGTCCTGACCATCAGAACATTCCCTGTGATGTAGCTCCTCTCTATTGGCTGATTTACCTGGACCTCAGAAGACACCAGAAGTGATCTCTTTTGGATGGCTGCATAACAGCAGATGTCTTGGCTGGCAATTGATTTCCCCGGTTGGAAAACCATAGTTTCTTCCTTCTCAATAGCCTCCTTCAATATATCTGCGTGAGTAATAGAATGTTACATTCAATAGTGTGTTCTCACATAGCTCCCTTTCCCAAAGTCCCTGAGAGAAGCTGGCTGTTAGCCCATGAAGCCTTGTGCACTCCTGACTGGAAGCGGCCTGTGGAGACTAACCCTTGTGTGTTAGCAGGGAGGAGTCTCTCTATTCACTTAGCATGAAGCGTCTTTAGGTTGTGGCCTTCCCTTCCTTCAGCCTCAAGCAAGGAGATCTGAATATCAATTTCACATGCTTTGTCTCCAAGAGAAGTCATGTGGTCCCAATGCAGGAAGATCTGGCCCCAGCCTTGCTGCTGACTGTATTTTCACTGATAGGCATTTAAGGAAACAACTGACCATAAATTATAAGAAATTATGTACTTGCTGATGCAGATAAACCTTCTCAGTTTTCATTTCTTCTGCTGGGAGTATGACCAATATTCCAAAAAAAAAAAAAAGCCTTCAGGTCATTGCATTGGCAATCCTGTTCTGTGGGTGATGATATCAAACCTTGGGGTAGTAGAGCTGGGGCAGAAATTCAACCCCACCCCCTGTGTCACACAGGCAAGAAAGCCACCTTGTCACGCCGTGCTCACGATGACACAACTGATTTATGGTATATAATGTCATATTCTTGGAAGAACAAAGAGGAAGAAGAGGAGGGACATGGGCAAAGTTGGGGGGGGGGGGCAGAATAGAAACTAAGTGGTCTGTCTGTAGAAACGGCTCCTGGTATAAGACTCATGGCTTAGCGTGAACCTAAGACAGAGGAAACTTTAATTACTCACCCGCCCCATAATTCTAGGGCATTAGGCTCACATGGTGCCTCGAAAATGGGGGTGGACTTGGTCTTTGGTCTCCTAGCTGCCATGCTGCTGTCTGCTTGTCCTTCAGTGTCTGATGGGACCTTTTACCTTGGCAGGCTTCTGAATACGCTCATGAAATTCCTGTCTTTGCTCACAGATCCACCACAAGGAATCTTGTTGTGATGTTTGGGTCTATAGCACTCAGGCCACACCCCCACAGGCTCCATCAGAGCACCCAGGCCACACCCCCACAGGCTCCATCAGAGCACCCAGGCCACACCCCCACAGGCTCCATCAGAGCACCCAGGCCACACTCCCACAGGCTCCATCAGAGCACCCAGGCCGCATTCCCACAGGCTCCATCAGAGCACCCAGGCCACACTCCCACAGGCTCCATCACAGAACTCGGGCCATGTCCCCATAGGCTTCATCTAGGCTCTTCCTGCTTGAAGTCTCGAGCTGTTTGTGGACTTGTAAAAAGTGAGACCAGTCCCCCAACTCATAGAATCTGTTTCAAAGCTGCCTTCCCTACCCTGACTCTCGATCCACACAACTGTCACCCATTCTCCCCTTCTTAGGGTTAGGCTGCTTTTTTTCCCTCTTCTCCTCCAAAAACCCAGTTCTTTTTTTTTTTTTTTTTTTTTTCAAGACAGGGTTTCTCTGTGTAGCTTTGTGCCTTTCCTGGAACTCACTTGGTAGCCCAGGCTGGCCTCGAACTCACAGAGATCCGCCTGGCTCTGCCTCCCGAGTGCTGGGATTAAACAGAGAGCATGAAGTGACACTGGTTACTAGCTTACTCCTCTAGACTGCTTATAGGGGCCAGACCCCACCTGTGTAGAGATGGTGCCGCCTGCAGAGGGCAGGACCTCTTACATCAACCATCAACCAAGACCATTACAAGCCCTTCATTCTTCAACTTTACTTCCTTCTCCCCAGATGACTCTACAGTGGTCCCTGAAAAACAAAAATTAGATGTAAGGGAGTCTTAGAGGAGGCAGAAAGAAAAAGGTTAAAGCTGAGGACTACTCAAAAGAAATAATTCATAGGATTTAAGAACAAGTACAATATGATGTCTAGGAAAGAGATCAGTAAAGGATGATGCTGAGATGGTTTGATCAACTCAGCTGGGGGTGGTGTGGATTTCTGAAGCAAGATGCTCCTAGTTTATTGGTGGTATCGATGGTGGAGCCTTATGAACCACAAGTCTAGTTTGAAAATGGCGAGGAGGATATTCTCTTGAAAGGATGCCCAACTAGCTAAGCAGGTTGGTGAATGTGTGGGTCTCGCTGTTTTACGTACATGAGAACAGGGAAATCAAAACAAAATTATAATGCAGGAAGGGTATCTCCGGAAACTCTCTTCCTCTCTAGGACCCATTTCAAGTATCCAGTTCCCTAATTTTTGGCCATACTTAGCTTTCAAGAACATCTATATCATTTCCATGAAAGGCAAGCTACTAAGGAGACATCAGTGCACACCTCTGGGTCTCTGTGTGAGTGCCCAGGGCGGGCAGCGCTGCAGGAATGTGACAGAGGCTCTTACTGGCCAGACACCACTCCAAGCACTGAGCATTCCCATCTGACTATGAGAAATGAATCATTTTATATATGGGGAAACTGAGGCACCAAGAAGCCATCATCTGCCCGGGATCACACAGATAATGACCAATGGAGCAGAAAGCATACGCTAACACCATGGCCTGTGTTCACAGCCACTAGGCTGCAGATAAATGGGTGGAACTTGATAAGAATGGAATTTGGAACCAGATATAGTAGCACACACGTGGAGTCTCAGCTGCTCAAAAGGCTGAGGCAGGAAGATCACAAGTTCAAGACCAACCTGGGCAACACAGCCAAACCCTATTTTTAAAAGAAAAAGAGAGCTGGGGGGGGGGGGATGAGAGAGAGGAGGGGAGTGGAAATAGACAGTCCATGTGGGGTAATATCCTAAAAATTTTACATCACAGATGTTAACCTACTGCTTCTGACTATTGTAACATGGGCTTTGACAAGAATTAACCTGAGGCGATTTACTCAATCTCATACATTTCCTCAGACACACAAATGTCAGAGGACAGTGGCCTTTATACAACGTTACTCCTTATGAAAACATTTATAACAACAGCCGCCTGGAAATAACCTACATCTCTACTGATACGGAGCTGGTTAAAAAGTAATCGTATTCCTACAAAGTAGAATATAATTCAGCCATAAATAGGTATAAGGGAGCTTTCTGTGTGCAGCTGTAGAGGGACCTTTAGGGTATCTTATGTGGAATAAATCAAGGCGCAGCACTCAAGTATGCCATAATTTGAGTAAATAGTTGAAAGGAACACGTGTATATCTATATGGTTGTGTGGTTATAAGTATAGGAAACCAAAAGAATTGGTTTCTTAGAGAGAACTGGGTGGGTGTGGTACAGGGATGTGAGGAAGGAGACAGAACCGGGAAGCATCCTGGCAGGAGGCCGGAAAACACAACCACTGGGCTCTTTTCAAAGGTGTGGTCAGGGCTAACAACAAGAGACAGGAACCTGGTGGGCAAGTTTCGGAAGAGAATCACTGCTGTCCGAAGGCCCGAGAAACAAGGGGAAGCGGGAATTCGTGAACCCAAATCCGAAGAAAGCTTTTGTTGGTGAGAAAGAAGAAACCTAGCCACTGTGGGCCCAGTCTGCAGGGAAGGAGCTGGGAGAGGCCCACACCACCCTTCCCTGCTCTGCTCGCGGATCTAGCAGTGCCTCCTGGTGGGCAAACAGCCCGGGTTGTCTCAGCCTCTTTCCTGCTGCGCCTCTGGAGCTGCAGTACAGAGGGCACACTGGGAACAGCCTCCATCGCTTTCTCTGTTCACAGATACGACGTAAGAAAAGAGACCAGCTTTTGTTCACACACAAAGTAAATAGCAATAACAATAACAACAACAATAATGATTATGATGATGATGATGATGGTGATGATGATGATGATGATGATGAATTAATACTTAACAATAATGATATTTTTAAAATCCGCACGTGAAGAATTGCAGTTTCCAAGACCTTTCTCCCCGTCTAACATTTCTTTGAAGCACTTTTTACCAAGTCTCAGTCCACGGCGCCACCTAGCGTCCAGGAGAAGCTTCACACACTCAGTTCCACTGCCTGCCTCCAAGCCTCTGGGCAGGCGAGCAGTTTCACTGCCAGTTAGACCCAGCTGGGAATGATCTTCTCCCCTAAACGGGGAAAATATTTTGAAATTTAAAGTACTTGGAGGGTTTTTTTTTCTTTTAAAACAACAGTGGAAAATGATCTACATTCATTTTTGGACTGGGTCACTATGATTTCTCTGGGGGGACATGTTTCAAACTGCTTCTAAGGTTTGAAGCACCCTGTGACCCACCACTAACCATTCTGTGAGCCACTTCCGAGTCTGCCCTTCCTCGTTTAGTTGGGTTTTTGTTTTGTTTTGTTTTTAAGATTTATTATATATACAGCGTTCTGCCTGCATGTATGCCTGTAGGCCAGAAGAGGGCGCCAGATCTCATTATAGATTGTTGTAAGCCACTTGTTTTTAATATAGCGATTCTCAATCCTGGCTGCAAAAAGCTCACGTGACACTGGTTTGTGGATGGGTTGTTTAAAACTAAAACGCCATAGAAGCTTTAATGAGCCAGGAGCCTTGCTTGTGCTAAGGGGCCGCCAGTTAAGTATGCACCCTGCAGCTAGGAGGTACTTGCTCCCAGACTGGGAGGCCCCTGTAAAATGGTGTTCTAGCCCCATGCTCTTGTTCCTGAGGCACCCTAGGCTCTGTTGTCACAAGTCTACCCATTATTCCTGGGTAGCCCCGCCTCACGGCTCCCTCTTTAAGACTTGCTCCCTCCTCATTCGCAGTGTTAGAATCTCTGACGACTTTGAAAACAACTTCTGTGATTCTTTGTCATAACAGAAAACTAAATGATAGTTTTTGTATTGTTTCGGCATAGGTCTCACTATGTGCCCCGGGCTAGTCTGAAACTCTTCATCTTTTTCCCCCAGATTCCATGAGACTGGGATTGTAGACCACCATGCCTAGTGTAGACAATTCTTTTTAACTTACTAATTTTTAGCAGTCAAAAAGTATATTTCTGTGTGGTATAAATTAAATACTCTTCAAAATAGGGAGTGTGACCACAGTGAGGAGACAGCCTGCAAAACGGGGGTGGGGGGGTAGGGGTGGATCTTTGCCAGCTATGCATGTTGTAAAGGATTATTATCTAGATTACACAAAGAACAGCAAAAATTAAATACCCCATACAACTAATTGACAATGAAGAAATGGGCCACTGAACTGAACAGGCAATTTATGGAAAAAAAAAAGAAAAAAGAAAAATAGCCAATAAATATTTTAAATATAACATTTTATAAAATATCTATATTACGAGGGTATAGAAATAAAAACAATATAATACCAGATATAATAGCACAAAAGCAGATATGTAGAACAATGGGAAAAAACAGAAGATCTAAATACAAATGCACATAATTACAGCCATCTCATATTTGACAACGATGCCAAAAATACACACTGGAGAAAAGACAGCATCTTCAACAAGCGTGCAGGGAAAACTGGCCATCCACATGCGGAAGAATGAAGTTAGACACGTGTTTACAAACCTGCACAAAAATCAAATGTAAACGGATCAAAGGTCTTAATGTGAAGCCTGAAATGCTTAAACAGCTCAAAGAAAACACAGTGTCCTGCAGGCTAGAGGTATAAGAAATGATTTTCTGAATTCAACTCTATTTGCTCAGAATTTAAGGCCAGTAGTTGTCAAACAGAACCTCAAAACACTAAAAAGCTTCAGTACATCAAAGGAACTAATCCACCAAGTAAAAAGAAAGTTCCGGAAGGGGAGACAATGTTGCCAGCTATACATCCTAAGAGGATTAGAACACACAAAACACTCAAAAAACTGAACATCAAGGAACAACTCAATTTTAAAACTGGGCTATGGAGCCGAACAGAAAGTTCTCAGGAGAAATACAAGTGGCTGCTACTGGCCATTTTAAAAAGTGTTCAGCATCCTTGGCTGACAACAAATGCTGGTGTGGGTGTGGGGACATGGGAGCGCTTCCATGCTGCTGGGAAGTGCGAACCAGTGCAGCCACTTTAGAAATCAGTACGGGAGTTAGGCTAGAGACTAGGAGAACATGACCCAGACATACCCCTTCTGGGCACATAGCCAAAGGACTTCATATCCTGTTTCAGAAGCACTTGACGGGCCATGTTCATTGGTGCTTTGTTCATAATAATAAAGAAATAGGATCAACCTAGATGTGTGCCAGCTGATGGATGGATAAGGAAAGCATGGTACATTTACTCTGGGAAATATTATTCCGCTGAAAAGAAAAAATGGAATCATGAAATTTTCAGCTAAATGGATGGAACCAGAAAAAAAAAATATGGTAAGTGAGATCACTTTGGCCCAGAAAGACAAATACTGTATGTTCTCTCTCATACGAAGATCCCAGCTTCAAATCTTTTGTCTTGTGTGTTTCACCTGGAGAATAAGTGACCTAGAAAACTAGAAATGGGCCACTGAGGGTGGACATTACGGGGGGGGGGGGGGGAATGATAAGAAAATATGGTTAAAATAAAAGTAGAGAGGGGGAAGAGGGGAGGCTGAAAGGTGAAGCATGAAGTGGGCGGGACGGTGGGGAGGTGAGCAAGCAAAGGAAAGGTCAACCAAAATGAAGGGTGCGAGAAAACGCTGTATGGAAACCTGTGATCTTCAAGTCCCAGGGGAAAAACACAATTAGAGGGGCCAGTGGGACACACGTGACATAAGAGAACAGGAGAGAAAGCTGGGGGTTAAAGGCTTGAGTGTGCGTGGAGGCAGGGGAGAGAGCGTGGATAAGATGTGAGCTAACCAAGACTGAGGACATACGAAAGGATTAATGGAAAACCACAAGGATGTTAGTGGATTTTGTCGTGTTTTGTGACATTTCCTCGAAGGGTAAGAGTGCCACAAATAACCAACAGAGGGGAAGTTGCTTTTCTATGGGAATGTGGTTAGCGGTAGGTTGGTCAGGCCTGAGTAGATGGCCCCACACCCTTGAGCATATGAGCAGCACTAGCTGTATTCAGTGGGTTATTAGATTAAATAGAAAGAAGGGCATGAAGTTGAAGGTAAATATGGTGGGGGTGTGAAGGAAGAACTGGAGGGATGGAGGTGATAGGGGTGGATATGTTCAAAATACATTGTATATACCCATGAAAATTTCAAAGAATAAATAAAAATAGCATTAAAAAAGAATATCACAATATGTAACTTGAGGTGACTGTAGATGTAACCAACCGTCTTATTAAGTAAGAAACACAGAACCAATGTAAAAGAGAAAGCCAAGAGGTCAGAGCTCAGAGCTAAAATCTTACCCTTCCTCCTGCGTGCTCCTAGCTTCCCAAAAGAGACCTATTTCCTGTGTGTATGTCTTTAAATAATCTTTCTGTTCTGCCTTCTCATTGGTTGTAAACCCAAACACATGACTGCCTCGTTACTGCCTGTAAGTACAGCCCTCTAGGTCTTAAAGGCGTATGTCTCCAATGCTGGCTGTATCCCTGAACACACAGAGATCTATGGGATTAAAGGCGTGCGCCACCACCGCCACCCTATTTCTATGGCTCTAATAGCTCTGACCCCCAGGCAACTTTATTTATTAACATACAATTAACACCGCATTTCAGTACAAATAGAATACCACCATAGGTGACTTTACTAACTAAAAGCATAAGAATCAAATGAAATTTCATAATACATCCTCTTGCAGGCCACAAGAATATATTATAGAAATTCAGCTGGATATTAAAGCTATACCTAGAAATTTCAAGGTATTTTTCTAGAGGCAAGCCATTTATTATTAAATATTTGGTGTTATACAGTTTTTAATATTTCAGCTGTCTTCTGCTATGAAATTCTTGTGTGCCCAAATACTGTAGACCATTTGGCAAACAGCTAAGCTTCTCAAACCTGCTTAACTTCTAGGTAACTAACTCCCCTGCTGAGCCTAGGAGACAAGCAGGCTCCTAGATGCATAGCTTTGCTTGTGCAAATGAAACTCAGACCATCCCCTTCCCTCAGGACTAGGGGCATGGCAGAGAGAGTGACTGAGGACAACAGGGCTTTTTGCATAACCAGGTACAGTAAGGACTGGAGCAGAATTCCAGATGCAGACACAGAACCATGTGGCCAGAGAAACAGAGGAAGACAAAGGTTCAGTAGAGGGTAAAGCAGGTCTCTTGTGGGGTTTATCAAGGCCAGGGGTAAGGAGCCAGGAAGGATGTAGATGGAGGACAAAGGAACAGAAGGCGAAGATCAGGTCAAAAGCATAGAGCTTACTAAAACTATGAGGACAGGAAAACTGGGCACAGAGAGGAGCTGAATGTGAGGACAGGGCTGAATCTATGTAGATAGAATTGACTTGGAAGAATAAAGTGAACAGACTAAAGAACTCAGTGTGCTTAGATTCATTTGATATCCCTCAGATTAGAATCCTTAGTCATTGTAGCATCTGTTCTGGACCCTGATAGAAATCTTCTCAAGGCAGGCACAGGGAATTCATTAACATGCTTTTTTGTGGTGTTTAGATATTTGGTAATAAATGCTTTATACTAAATCAGATCAATGAAAAAAATCTAGTTTCATAAAATAACAAATTAGAAAGCTATTGTTTAAAATTGCATTTTTTTCACAGTGAAAATGATTTGCCACAAAAATCATTAAATGAGTAGCTCCACTACTGCTTTAATAGTTTAATAATTTAATATAAATCACGGTCAGCTTTCTGAGAACGCGGTTTCTTTTTAAGATTCATTTTATTTTTGTGACTCTATGGGGGTATGTGTCATGAGTGCAGTCGCCTGCAGAAGTTGGAGGAAGGTGTCACATCCCCTGGAGCTGGAGCTCCAAGTCATGGAGAGCTGCTCCACAAGGGTCCTCTGCAAAAGCAGCTAAGTGTTCTTAATTGCTAAGGCCTGTGATTGCTAGTGCCCCCACCTTTTCTCTCCATCTTCCTGTCTCTTTCTCCGTGTTTACAGAAACGATTTACTACGTTTTTCATTTTTAAGAATTTTGTCACGTTTTAATTGATTTTGACTCGATTTTTAAGATGACTTACAATAAAATGACTTCACAGTCCTACTTTTATGAATACTGTATTTAGTGAGTTATGCTCTCGTACCACTATTTAGCACAGACCTTTCAACAAAGACACAAACTTCCCCCGCAAAGCGACATCAGTGCTGCCCATCAGCAGAGTTCCACAGGACTGCTTTCACTTCCTGCCCTTAGCCTTTGGAGTGGAGACCTGTGGACTCAATGAGATCTGTGTACGTTAGCTTTGCGCATCCACAGATCAGCTCTTAGAAAATGCCTTTATGGTGGGGCAGTTTGTTAGGGAGTGCTCAGGGATCAAATCAGTCTATCGCCTGTGCTTAGGAAGTCATGCCCTCCATTCTACACTAGGGGAAGACAAATCTAGGGACATGTAAGATCCATTTCCTTTATACAAGCAATTTTCTTTCCAGCGTCAACTTTGGAAAAGAGTTTATTTTTTTATTAAGAAAGGCAACATTTTTCCAGGGGTGGTCATGTAAACTTGAAGTCCCAACACTTAAGAGGCAGAAAGAAGAGGATCAGGTTCAAGGTCACGTGAGCCACAAGAGGCCCAAAACAAGAAAGAAAAACTGTAATTAGAATCCTTATGATTGGGCTGGAGAGATGGCTCAGAGGTTAAGAGCACTGGCTGTTCTTCCAGAGGTCCTGAGTTCAATTCCAGCAACCACATGGTGGCTCACAACCATCTACAATGAGATCTGGTGCCCTCTTCTGGCCTGCAGGCTGAACATTCACTGTATACATAATAAATAAATAAATCTTTAAAAAAAAAAAAAGAATCCTCATGATTGTGACGGGGATATAAAAATACCACATTGCACAGACATACATCACTCAATGTATTATGTAGACGTTTACTTCCGACATTGTCTTTGAAGGACTCTAGCGATCCCAAACATGGCAAAAATAGCGGCAACAGGTTTTGCTTTTTTCCCTTCTCCCCTTGCTAAACAGTCAGATTACATTCCTAAATTCCAACATCTTTTCCTTTTTTGCCCACTGACTTATCCTGAGACTGATCACCAAGGTCCAACTATCAAAACATCAAGGTCCAGCAATCAAAATTCCTTATTTCCACTAACCTAATCAAAATACCCAAGCAGAAGTTACCAACAGGCTCTAGCCCATTCTAACAGACTTCTCCTTTTCCCTCTCTTAAAATTAACCCTTGCAAAGCTATTTGCCGCTGTTTCTGCCTGAGTCAGGTCCAGCTACTTTGTCCCTTGGCATTGCTTAATAAAGGATCTCTTTGTGTTTGGTTTGTGCTTGGAAACTGGTGTTTGGGTGTGGTCTGTGCCTAATCGGGGTCCAGAGTGGCGCACCCTGCAGTACTTGGGTCTCTTCAGTCTTGGGAGATTGAAAAGTCAGGGTTTTCTTCTTTTTGAAAATAACTTTCCCTCACCAAGTTTTGTTTAGTTTTATGTGGCATTGTGAGAATTTTTCATGCATTTTATAACCTCCTTCCAAATCTGTTCCAGTGGTCGGATAAGCAGATGTTCAACAGCAGACCAAAACCTAAGCAAACCTACCCTGCTTTCATATTGTGGCTTGAGTTATCCCAAGTCTGGCCTTTGCTGACTGAGCATTGGGGGGAAAATGCCTTGAGTGAGTGAACAGTGTAATTTCATTTCAATTGAGGAATTCTACATTCTTACTTATTAAAAGTGTGGTTATGTTAGTGTGTTGGGCTGTTACAGAGGATGAAGTACAGCTTCTGTCTTCCCCTTCCTCTCTCTCACAAAAAAACAAAATTAAAAACTCTCTGAGTGGAGAGGTAAGCTGGCTTGGTGAATGGAGCTACCCAGAAGCTATTCCATCCTTGGAAGATCTGGGTAACTGTGGAGCCTCATGAGGCTTGGGGCCACTGTCTGCCCAGCTGATGATAATTCAAGGGCTTCCTTGGACCAAGACCCAGGGATGCCATAAGTTCTGCTCACTGATGCCACCATAAATACTGTGCCAGCAGCAGGATTCCATCTTCTGACCCCTTGGGGTGCACTGTGGCCAAGCACAAACATGGTAGGTCCTCTTCAGCTTTATGTCTCTGTGATGTGACATGTTAAAATAATATGAATGCTAGCATTTGGAGGGATTTGTAGTGGTGCCATTCACAATTCCAAGCACGTTTACGTGAATTACATTGTTTAATCTCTACAAAAATTATTTATGGAACTTTGAACCTTAGATTAAGAATCTAGATTATTGTTGCTGTTGTTGCTTTTGGTTTTTGTCTATTAGGCTGGGGATCAACCTCAGGGCCTCCCACAGGCTAGGCAATTGCTCTACCACTGAACAATAGGTCCAAGAACCTAGGCTATGGAACAAATCAGTATGTCCCTAGAGCCTCTGATATTCCCGAGTTCATGAGCCCTGGCTTTTGATAATGGGTCTCGGTGTACTTGATGTCAGAAACCAGTGTACTAGATATTGTTGGTGCCTTACCCATGCCTCCTTGGGCCTTTCCAGCTGCCAGCAGCACACCACTTCCCTAATGGCTTTATGTGTTAACTAGAGCTCCAGCTGTGAGCATGTGTGTGTGGAGAAATAAGGCCTCCCCAAGGCACCCTCTAACCAATGACCGGTATCAGTTGGTGCACTGATATGCTAATGAGTTCTATACTGGTATCCAGAGCTCCCCAGAGTGACTGAGCCTCAGTTAGCCAAAGCAGTAACATGCTTTTTTTTTTTTTTTTCCCACTACATATATTAGCCACAAGAGGGAACTGCATGAGCAATAATAGGCGAATTTTAGAGAGTCCTCTGAGTATCTAACCGCCATTCCTGCAGTTTAGAAGGTTCCTGGTATGCTTGCCACATTTTATGCAATCAGTGTTTTCACTTGAGAAAAAACTAGATAACCACTTGCTGTTTTTAAACAATCATTAAAGGGCGAACTGATTTTATCTGCTTGATTACCAGGGGAGATGGACTTAATGACAAGTTTATATTGGCAATGGCCGATTCCATTTTCTAGTTCACACACGGCTGGTATGAACCCATGTTTTTCCCTCTCCCTGGTCAAGATAAAACCATGGAAGCAGTCTTGCCGTCCTTACTCATTTTTGTTGTTGTTACAAAAGAATCCCGAGAAAACTTAAAACACTGTGTTTGCATGGAGCTGGGGACGGGTAGGATGCAGAAGCCAGGATACTGTCCTTCCTGCCTCAGGATCCTGCAGATGATGGCCCTCTGATCTGGAATTAAAGGCATTGGTGGCACAAGACAAGACCAGGATAAATTCCCAGGAAAGTGGGGCAGAAAAGGGGGAGCTTGTAAGAACTACATTGGCATCTTTAGGCTGTGCCTAGAACAGGGACACTCCTGTGATGCTGTGTATGTTAAAAGGTAATTCTACTGTTCAATGTTAATTCCTTGATTTCATTTGTAGCTTCCAACATCATGTCTGCATGATGTACTTACTCTTCCCTCTCATCCTTCTGTGTTCATGTATGCTCACCACAGAAAGTCCTAGAGAAATTGCTAATTTTCAATAATCCACAAGACCTTTGGTTTTACTCAACATTAAAAGACGGTATTTCCCAAGTGAATGTAAAAAATGTGATCTCATTAGTTTCCTTACTGGAAGAATTAAGAGAAAAACATGTTTAGGAATTGGAAAAACTAGTAAATCAAGTTGACATAAATTATTATGTGTACTTAGCAAGAAAAGAGTTTGTTAAATTGCTAAAAATTTGGACCCTGTATTCAAGTGTAATCTTCCTCTGTAATTCTGTAAACTCCCATCTGTTTTAAGCCTCAGTTTCCTCATCAATGAAATGGGCTATAGCATTTATCTCCTATCATAAAGAGGATAAAAATTAAAGTGCATAGTGTGGACTTCACACGCAATACAGACTGAATATATGCTAGTTATTATTATTTGTGCATCTACACCAAGCACAATACATAAAGGCTTTTTTTGTGGGTGAGTATATGTTTAAAATCCCAATTCTCTGATCATACAACCAAGATGTTCTAATTCGAGAAGTCTGGCATTTAGCCAGGGAATCTGCACATTTAACCTATCTGCAGGCAATGAAGATGTGGTGACTGTGAAACTATTCCTTGAAAGTGATCTCCTTGACAGGAAACAGAAGTCATCTTTAAATAATATTTCTTGTCCTTTTGATTGAAAAACACATAGGAGATACTCCAAATACAAAGTTAAAAATCATATCGCCGGGCGGTGGTGGTGCATGCCTTTAATCCCAGTACTCGGGAGGCAGAGCCAGGTGGATCTTTGTGAGTTCGAGGCCAGCCTGGGCTACCAAGCGAGTTCCAGGAAAGGCGCGCAAAGCTACACAGAGAAACCCTGTCTCGAAAAAACCAAAAAAAAAAAAAAAAAAAAAAAAAAAAAAAAAAAAAAAAAACAACAACAAAAAAAAATCATATCAATACTTTTTAGAAATACGATTATAAATATCTTGATAGTTGTCTCTTTTAATATTTTAAAATAGATGCAACTGAGGACAAGAATGATGCCTTTGGGGCACTGTCAACTATTTGGCCACATTTCCTTTTCAGTACTTATAATTAGATATACTGGGCATTCAGTTTTAGAGATATTCCACTTACATCAATTCTTTGGATTTTCTAAATGATTCTTTTATGCATGAAGAGCATGTAAATTGACTCTGATGTTCAATAGCTGTTCTAAGAAGTCACATTTGTAACATTCACTCAATTCTTTGATTATAAAGAACAACTATCTTTGGCACATGCCTTTAATCCTAATGCTCCAAAGGCAGACCGGCAGATCTCTGTGAGTTGAAGCCAGCCTGGTCTACATAGCAAGTTCTGGGCTAGCCAGGACTACATAGTGAGACCCTGTCTCAGAAAATAAGGTAGAAAGCAACAGAGGATGGTAACTGTAAGATTATTATTATAAGACATCAAATATTTATACTATCTTCAAACTTGATGAAGAATCTAAAATTATATCCTCTAGAACGTAAACTCAGAGATTATCTCATGACCTATGACATTTTGTGCAGGTTTCTTGATGTCACAGCCTATCAGAGATAATAGCCATGGTTCACATTGTTGCGGGAACATTGTGGAGTGTGTTTACATCAACCTAGATGGTACAGGTTATTCTGTTCATGTAACCTTTCGATAAAATCAAAAGACATGGTAAACAGAAGACATGTGAGGCTGCTGTTGGCAGAACACAGCGTAATGTTTTGTAGAATCTTTTTAATAAGCAGAAGGGTATACGCTAATAAAAGAAGAAGAAAGCATGGTAAGTGTGGTGGTTTGAAAGGAAATGGCCCCTAAAGGGATTGGTATTATTAGGATGTGTGGCCTTGTTGGAGTGGGTATGGCCTTGTTGGAGGGAGTGTGACACTCAGTCTACTTCCTATTACCTTCTGATCAAGATGTAGCCAGCACCATGTCTGCCTGCATATCACCATGTCCTGCCATGTTGATAATGGACTGAATCTCTGAACTGTAAGCCGCCACCTCAACTAAATGTTTTCCTTTGTAAGAGTTGCCGTGGTCATGGTGTCTCTTCTCAGCAATAGAAACCGTAACTAAGACAGCAAGTAATAAATAAACAAGGAACATTGTTGCTATAATTACCAAGATCATACTTGATGCATAATACATATGCTATACTTTTTTAAAAAAAGATTTATTTATTTATTATGTATACAGTGTTCTGCCTGCATGTGTCCCTGAAGGCCAGAAGAGGGCACCAGATCCCAATACAGGTGGTTGTGAGCCGCCATGTGGTTGCTGGGAATTGAACTCAGGACCTCTGGAAGAGCAGTCAGTGCTTTTAACCTCTGAGCCATCTCTCCAGCCCATATGTGCTATACTTTTATAAGCAACTGTGAATACAAATTTGTTTACACCAGCATCACAGACACCTCAGTAAACACTGCGTACACAATGATTACCAGGCCACTACTTGATAGGAACTCTTCAGCTCTACTATCATCCTGTAGGACCACTGTTGTGGCTTTTTTTTTTTTTTTTTAAATAAACCATTATTTATGCTGTAACTCTAATAACATTTCTCTAAAGTGGCCGAAAAACACATGAAACGATGTCAACATCAGTAACCATCCAAGAGTCACAACTAAAAACAAGGATACTATTTTATACTAGTAGGATGGCTAGGAAGACGGCTCAGTGGTAAAGTGCCTGCTGAGCAGCATGAGGATCTGACTGATTCCCAGCACCCACCCCACCCACGTAAAAACTGGGTATGGTGAGCTCCAAGTTCAGTGAGAGACCCTGTCTTGGAAAACTCTGTCCTCTTTCCGCATGTGCACACATATGCATGCAGAACAGAGAGGAGAGAGAGGCGGGTGGGGGGGGGGCAAAACCTGATGAGAATGTGGAAAATTTCAACACCTCTCCCCACCAGCACTGTTGCTGGGATTCAGAAACAACGCAATGCTATGAAAAACAGAATGGTGGGTCCTTAAGAAATAAAGGTAGAGCCATCCATACGGTCTGGGTATCTGTCCAAAGGACATGACATCAGAATCTCAAAGGTATTTGCATACCTGTTCATGGCATTCCACCTCACAGTAGCCAGAGGTGGAAGGAACACAAACATCCAGAGATGGACGGATGTGTTAATAGAATGTGGCATTAATACAGAATGGAATGTTCTTAAATTTTAAAAAGCAAAAGATAACTTGTCACAGGCTACATGGCTGGGACACTATGTTGAGTGAAATAAGCTAGTTTAAAAAGGCAAATACTTGCCAGGCGGTGGTGGCGCACGCCTTTAATCCCAGCACTCGGGAGGCAGAGGCAGGCAGATCTCTGTGAGTTTGAGGCCAGCCTGGGCTACCAAGTGAGTTCCAGGAAAGGTGCAAAGCTACACAGAGAAACCTTGTCTCAAAAAACAAAAACAAAAACAAAACAACAAAAAAAGAAAAGGCAAATACTGTAGGATTCTATTTATACAAAGTATCTAAGCAGACAAATTCATGGAAACAGAAAACAGAATGGTGGTTGTCACAGTCTTAGGAAGGAGGAAAATTAGATTTTTGTTTAGTGAGTATGGTTTTGTTTTTGTAAGATGAAAATGTTCTGGAGATGTTTCACAGTATAAACATATTTGCACTACTAAGCTGTACGCTTAAAATGTAGGGTTGTAAATGTATTTATTACTATCATTATTATTTTGGAGACAGGATCTTGCTACATAGCAGAGGCTGGCCTGTACTTTCTAATCCTCTTGCCCAAGCCTGAATTACAAGTTGCACTGAATTACACTTGCCCAAGTGCTGAATTACAGGCATGTAGCACTATCCATCCTCTTAAGTATTTTTTAGTTTATTTACAATAAAACTGTAAGTAACTAAAAGTGGTAATGATAAAAGAACACAGTGGTCACTTTACAACATCTTGGATATTATAAAACATGACATACAATTAATTTTGAGTTGGTCTATTTTAATTTTTTTCATGAGAACTGTATATTTCTAGAATTATACTTCTTGGGATTTATAATCCCTGAATAATCATATTAAACCTAGTGATAACAATAAGAGAAAGAAACTTGCTAGGTAGTTACGGGAAAGAGATCTTGCAAACAAGCCATTCTGCTACGGCCAGAAGCATCTTTGGTTCTGTTGACAGTTCTGTCCCGTTCAAAAGCCAGACATGTATTGGCTTTTGTGTCCGTGGATTTTTGTTTGTCTTTCTTCTTTAGTACAGCAACCCAATGAGCTTCATTGGTCCTTGGAGGTGTTCACAAGAACCCCAGTCCAGTTACTGGGATAGAGAGGCACATGGACACCTAGTGGGGATCTATGATTAGATAATCTGGCTAACTAGCTTACCTCCCCCATCTCAGTCCAGTCATGTTGAAAGCCAATTTACTTCCCCCATGAGAAGCCATATTAACCTCTAGACAAAGCCTCTTAGCAGCTGACCTTCTCTTGGGGCTCCTTCCACACACAGGAGCTCTGCACACCTCCTCTCTGCAATAATTCTCCTTTTTAAGCTTTCTCTCTATAATAACTCCCCTTTCAAAATTTACCCTGTGAAATTCAATCTTTGAGTTTTCAAAACAAAAGACTCTGAGTCACTGACTCATAGAGGCTTTGGGGACCATACAGCACCTTGTCCCCCAATTAAGTACACCTAAGACAAGAATGTCTATAATTCTCAAAGGCCCATTTCCTCTCATTTCAGTCCTAGAAAATATAAAGATAACTGACAAGAGCAGGACCCATAACATTACAGAATGGCTTGTTATAAGAAAATATTATATTTACCCTATGTGATACATGGATAACACAACAGATACAAAATTTTGGCTGAATAAAGAGGCAGAGAGGAGACTGAGAAAGGTGTCTGATAAAATCATGGTGAACCTTCCTGTTATGGGGATGTGGTGGTTTGAATAAGAATGGCCCCATAGGCTCATATGCTTGGTCCCCAGTTGGTCGGACTATTTGAGAAGGATTAGGTGTGGCCTTGTTGGAAGAGGTGTGCCATTGGGGGGGTGGGCTTTGAGGTTTCAAAAGCTCACAACATTCCAGTTTGCTCTCTCTCTGCCTTATGATTGTGGTCTCAACATGTAAGTACTAGGCAACCAGCACCATGTCTGCCTGTCTGCCTGCTGCCATGATCCTCACCATGACGATCATGGACTCACCCTCTGAAACTGTAAGCAAGCCCCCAATTAAATGCTTTCTTTTATAAGTTGCCTTGGTCATGGCGTCTCTCACAGCAACAGAACAGTGACTAAGAGGAGGGTTAACAACGTGTCCTTCCTCTTTTAAATAAAGGATACACATAATATTCAAGTCCGGCATTTTGCTAGACTGGAGAACTGGTTGAGACATGGGCAAACAGAATAATTGTTGTTAATGACTAAATTAAATGTTACCAGCTAGTTTTTCTTTCCTAAAAAGACCAAGCAGGGTATGGTAGCTAAATCCTGTAGTCCTTGGGAGCTGGAGGCAGGAATACAGTGAGTATGAAAATAGCCCAGGCTACAAAGCAAGACTCTGTCACAAAATTACAAATGACCAAAAGTGTGTGTGTGTGTGTGTGTGTGTGTGTGTGTGTGTGTGTGTGTGTAGTAGTAGTAGTAGTAGTAGTAGTAGTAACTCTCCCCCTCACTTGACTAGGATAAATAATAACTTCTTTACCTTGTTTTCTACTTTGTGCTGATGTCCCATCCCAGAAATCTCATTTGCACCCGTAAAGGCTTATTAGTAATAATTGGCCTTTATGGTACACTAGTGATTCTAAGTAATATTTAACTGTAATTTGTGAGAAATGTCGACAAGATAGATTTATTAGTAGCACACCAGTTACATGTACATTGTTTCATATTGACATTTTCACTTTTACCACGAATCTGCCAATATTCCCTACATTTGCATCCTGGAGGAGCCCAGGTGATCACTGGGCAACATGACATGCACCTACATGGGCATGATTTCCTGCTGAACAATCGAGGATGTGAGGAAATCACCATTGTGCCCAGCAAGAAGCTTTATGGGATGGCAGGACTGTACTGTGTATCTAATGAAGCAGATTGAGATAGGCCAGGTGAGGGCTACCCCTAGCCCTGATACACTGTAGCAGGACAGTTGTGCTCCTGGTGCCTCCCATGTCCCAGCTCCTCTAGAGTGGTAAACAAGCAGCTCCCCCAGGACAAGGACCTGAAGTCGGCTATGAGATGAGAACGTAGGAGCCCTCACCAAAGGAGGTGAGGGTAATGGAGCAGAAACCAGGGAAGGCTTTGCCTGAAGCTTGTGCATCATTTTTAAAGAAAGGAGGAGCACACGAATAATCCTTGGCTTCCAGAAGAAGGAACTTTAGATGAAGAAGCACAGGCCACAGTCCGAAAGGATATTGAAGAGGCAGCAATAACAAGGGGGAATGATCCCTGCTCAATTCTGGATCCCCTGGGCATTGATTCGAACTGTTATAAGATACTTAAGAGGGTCAAGGAAGATATTAATCATGAGGAAGAGATGGCTAATTCTTTGAATGACTATACCCTGTATGATCAAACCTTAAAACTGGCAAAAGAACCAAAGAAGGAGGTTTTCCCTATGCAGGCAAAGTCAAAAGTAATAGTGGCACCACCTACATTACGACAGTTCCTCAGCTTCCTCACTGAAGCCTCCTTTAAATATGTGTCCTCCATTGCATGAAAATGATCCTGAAGCATGGGATGAGGAATTTGATAATCAATCTAAAACTGAATTCTCTCCACTTTTTTTTATGAGGACTTAGGAGAGCCTATGAAAAAGCTAACTTTACAACCGAGGCAAGCTAGGGAAATGAAATTCATTTAGCATATTCTCCCTGGCCTCATCAGGTGCAATTTCAGCAAAATCAAAATGTTTATATGCACTAACCTCAAAACTCTAGAAGGAAAGATGGTGTTAGACAGTCTTTGCATATTATCTTGAGAAATATGCTTGAGAAAAGAACTACAGCCATTTGAATTCAGACTAAAAGAAGCATTTGTGTATCAAGTGGATCCTTCACTGCCTTTAAACTTATTTTCCCACTAAATTGTCTCCCACAGGTATTATAGTACAAAAGGAAAGGCCTTTGGAATGGATCTATTTACACCATAAGGGCCATAATATCCTAATATTTACCTTACTCTTCTTTCTCAGTTAGTAAATTAGGGAAGGACCTGATGTCAACAATTACATGGGTTTGATCCTTGTTGTATGGTATTATCCCTAACTAACAATCAATTTTTAAGAGCATTACAGAACTCCATGGACTTTCAAATTTCATTTGCAAATTACTATGAAGGATACAAAATCATTATCCAGCTGGCAAACTATCAGAGCTCCTCTTATGAACTGAATTGGTGATCACTAAAATTGTCCAACCTTCCCCCATGCCACAGGCAGGTACTTATTTTATTTATGGCTCATCTAATGGTACAGGAGGGATTCATGGTCCAGATATTCATGAATCTATTAATACTTTTTTTTTCTTCAGCCCAACAGGTGGAACTGGTTGTTTTGATGAATCTGTTACAATTAATTCATGAATCCTTAAATATCATTTCAGATTCTGCTTATGTTATAGGATTGTTTCCCGCAATAGAAATAGACTCATACTTGTGCACACCCTAACCTTCCTGGCTTTACTGCAGAAGGAAATAAACAAGCTGATGCATTAATCTGCCCTATTTTTACTTCTTCAGAAGAAAATTGGGAAGGGGTATGTGTCTGTTATTGCAGATGGAGCCTACTGAAATATTACGGATTCCTCTTCTACTCCTCTGGGCCCAGGACATCAATGACAATAGCGGAGGATGAGGAGACAGTGGGAGTTACCAGAAAGATAGCAAACCTCTAGCTGAAGGGCAAAAGGAGGTATCGACCACATCTTCTGTCAGAAGTCAAGTTAAGGCCCTGTGCACCAAGGGAGAAGTTATTCTAATTAATGACTCTATGTTTATGAATGGACCTTGGGACTCATTCATCCATCTGATGAAGGGACTACATTTAATTTTCCCTTGGGATTTAAATAACCTCCCATTTGCATAGGACATCATAACATTTGTAATCAGTCCTATTACAGGTAAATATGGGCTTATGATCTATAAGATACTAGAACTCCTAATTATATGGGTCTCTTTTCAAGCTATTCTCTAGATTTTTCTGATCAATATAATAATAGTAACTAATAATACTGGACAAAGTTTGGATCTCTGTTCTTGGTGGCAGAATATTACACAAAATGCTTTCACTGTTCTAATATTATAATTTGCTTGCTTATAGGATACTCATGCATCAAATGACAATTAGATTGATCTACAACATCTCAAATCAAAACCACTCTTGATATGCTATTAAAAAATAAAACACAATCCAAGAATGGAGTCGTGAGAATTCTGAGTGCTTGTGAGAAAACTCCAAGAACGTAAGACAAGAGTCTTCTGACCTCAGGCTCTTCAACACAGAATTGTTCTTGGAATGTGTTTTTGTGCTCCCCCAAGGTGTAGTGGATAAGAGTGAGTCTACTTCAGCTGTTGTTATTCATGTGCCTCTATGGAGAAACATGTGCTTGCCATGTGTGGTTTGTGTGATTGAGTACTTTACTCATGTGAATCTTCCTAACTCTGAGTATAAATTGCCTTATACTCTAAATAAAGTTGGCTGTTGCATGAGATTTTAGTCCACCTCACTTTTAGGCCCTGCTCTCCCAGGTTCACACGGCCAACTAGGGCAGTAAACAGGGAAGCTTTCGGTCTTTAGCAGTCTAACCAGACTAAAAGTCCTGCAGCTGGAATTAATTTCAAAGCTCCAGGTTGCATCGGAATCTTTCTGCTATGCTGTAATATTTTCAATTAAATCTCTGGCAAATTTTGAAAGATAAAGTGGGGGATAACAATGAATTTCCAAGAATTAATTCATCATGCAGCTTGAAAGTTTATCAACCTATAGACAATCCTGTTTAATATATATTATATATCTTTTCATGTACTCTGATTACTTCTATATTATTTTAAAGCAAAACACAGCTCAGTTATTATCAGTTTGCAGAAAGTACAAATAATCAGGAGTCCATCCCAGAAGCAAACACACAGGATACAAGTGTAATAAGCACTTGCTGAAAGCATAATGAAGAGACACAACCTGAAACTTCCTCATCAGTGGTTCTCATCATAGGCTCTTATAGGGGTCCCCAGACATTAGAAATGGCATGTTCAGAACCGAAATCCAGCTGTGGCGTTGTCTCAGAGAAGCCTGTGACTGTATGCAAATACACACAGCCTACTTTTAGACTGGTGACTATTTTTTCCTAATCCTTCTCTCAATACCATGCCTGAAACTCTACATTACTGTATTACTGTCTTTGATTTGCAAGCGGTGCACAGCCCTACTTGAAGCAGGACAACTGGGGCATTTCAACCATTAACAAGGTTACTGTTTCATAGTCTTGTTACAAAAGTAACACAAATTCCTTGAACATAATTTAGAAAGTACCAAAACAAAAGCCCAAAGAAGACATATAAAGTATCCACACTTAAAGGGCTTTTTAAACATCAACATTTTGGTACCTTTTTCTTTTCTTTCTGTTAAATGTGTTTCTTCATAAACATGGAATAGTTTATGTAATAATTCCATTACTTCATAATACATGGTTAACATACTTTTATAACAGATATTCTCTAACATATCTTTTAAATTTTACAAAACATTACATCATAAGTATAGACAATTCTATTTAAGTATGTGTGTGTAATTTATTTAAGGTAGGGTCTTATGTAGGTCAGGCTGGCTTGGAACTCCTAATTCTTGTCTCCACCTCTCAAGTGCTGAGATTATAGGTGTATTAGTCAGGATTCTCTAGAGGAACAGAATTTATAGAATGAATCAATCTATCTATCCATCCATCCATTCATCCATCCATCCGGGATTTATTAGAATGGCTTACAGGCTGTGGTCAGGCTAGTCCAACAATGGCTGTCTACCAATGGAAGATCTAAAAACCCAGTAGCTGTTCAGTACACATGGCTGTATGTCTCAGCTGGTCTTCAGTATACACCAGAGTCCCGAAGAAGGAACTCTAATGCCAGTGAAGGAATGGACTTGCCAGCTGGAGCAAAAAACAAGCAGACAAAGCACAAGAGCTTCCTTCTTCCATATCCTTTATATAGGCTGCCAGCAGAAGGCGTGGCCTACATTAAAGATGGCTCTCTCCACCTCAGAAGATGCAGACCAGAAGTGGATCTTCCTACTTCAAATGATTTAAGCAAGAAAAAAATCCCTCACATGTGTACACAGTCACTTGTGTTTTAGTTCATTCCAGATGTAGTCAAGCTGACAACCAAGAATAGCCAACACTATAGGCATCCATCACGCCTGCCTTTTGGGGTATATTTGAAGGCTAAACTCAGTTTCCTTAGAAAATAATTATAGGAAAGAAAAATAGGGTCTGGGTGTCTTTCTTTATACACACACCATACAATGCCAGTGGTCTTTATAGACATTGTTCCAAATTATCCTCTAACAGTTTACAAATGTACTTGTTTCCATGCACCTTTATCAAAAGTACCACCCTCATAATACAAAATTTGTTAAATCTGAGAGAATCAAATATGAACCCATTAACTTTTATCAGTTTACTTGTGGCTCAAGGTAGTCCAGATAGTTTGACTAGAGTGGTGACCATAGGAGAAAGAAAAAGGAACAGAAGACTTGAGCACTAGAATTGTTACTATGTTTTACAATGTTAAAATATGATTCAAAAGTTAGTTCTGTCACAATGAGTAACACTTAACAGAGTTCTAGAGTGAGATATTTTACCCTATCACTCCCAAGGGATAAAGGCCCAGAAGGTCTCCTTCTGTCCATATTCAGGCCATTATCACAATTCACCTCAACCTGGTCTAAACACCACTGGGTCCTTGGAAGGAAGAGCAATTCTCAGTCCATGTGACTTTAGGCACATCCACCACTTTGGTGCTATGTCCCCTTAAGAAAAGAATAGCATGATACAGCAACATGATGTGCTTTGAAGCTTTTCTGTGGAATGAAATCAAATCATCCCCTTAAAATTATTTTGTAAACCTTAGTCGCTACAAAAGATCACAGTAGAGATCTCCAATCCTGAAGCTGGCAAGTAAGGTCAAAACTAAGAACAATGAAAAATTACTTAAAAATTACCTATGATTGCAGGAAGACAGCCAGCCACACAGGTGAGGCCCATGAAGACAGTCTGAAGCAGAGGTGGAGCAAATATTCTGAGTAGAACTGCTACACATTTTTACTTTCTATCTGTCACGTGTTCAACTGTCCAAAAAGTACTAGACAATGAAATTCTACAATTTTGTATTGACAAGGCAGACCTCTCTGGACCTATTTGTCCAACAGACCTCTCTCTCTGGACCTATTTGTCCAACAGTGTAACTCCAGTAGATCAAGATTTCACCCACACTTTCATCTGAAAAATATTTTCCAGTTTTGCTATGCTTAAGACATTCCAGGTACGCTGTGTTGGGGGTGGAACACACCAGGAAGGAGATGCCACCGGCACAAAAGGCTGGTGAGCAGCGAGGCATTTCTTTGGTCAACTTCTATGAAAAGCAGCAAGCGTTAGAACAATTACTGAAAGTTACATTGCTGTTATAAAATCCAGATTGTTACTCTGTTTTCCTGTTTGCTGTTGACCCTGCTACTTTTAAACCTTGGTTAACACATATTTGAGAAAAGTAACTCGGAAAGATGAAAGGTGAACATGAAAAGAGAAGTACTCTTTATTCAGCCCGCTTCCCCCCAAGTCCACTTCCTATCTCTTCCTTCATGCCCTCTAGGGGTTATCAGGTCAATCTGCTAAAAGCTGTAGTTATTTTTAAGGCTCCAGGTACCAAAGTTAAACACTGCCAAAAGTTGACTACCCCGATACAGTTGTCTCTAGTCTGGTCCAACTCAGAAAACTAAGTCCATTTCTTTTCCAGTACACAGTTTACTGGGGGTTGCAAAAGACACCATCTGGGCTTCGTCTAGCAATAGCTGGTAGAGGGGCAGAGGGATGCAAACTAAATTAGAAATACACACTGTACTAGATTTAGAACGCCTGGAGACCCGAAGACAGGACTGAGGCATTTTTTGGCTACTCAGTTTAGTGAGTGAATAACGACCCTGCCTAGAATGCAAGCTCCGTTAAGGGCAAGGACATCCCCCCCGGGCTCTCACTGGAAACCACAGCGCACAAAAGACCTCTCGGCACAGACCCCCTCCAGCCTTGGAGTCGCAGAGACCCAGGGCCAAGCTCAGCCTGGGTGTCACGTGACGCTCGCTCCGCCTCCCCCCCCCACCCCCCGCCCCCAGCCCCGGAGCTCGTGCCAATCGAGGGGAAGTCCAAGTGGGCCGGGCCGTCGGGACTGTCACCGACTGGGCTCTGTCGCCTCTTCCCGGTCCCCAGCCTCACGCTCTCGGTCGTCAGCAAGACGCACCGCACAGAGGAGCCGGCGTCCAGCCCTGCGACCCGCTGCGTGCTGACGCGCGGCGGCGGCCGGAGAGCACCGGGCGGAGCCTCCGGAGCCTCCCCGCCCGCGCCGTGCGGCGTGCTGACGCGAGCGGCGAGCGGGGCGGGCCGGCCTCGGCTCCTCCTGCCGCGGGCCCACTGGCCTCCCGCCTCCCCCACCCTCGGCCCGTCAGCGCCCGAGACTGCGTCGCGAAGCCTCGCGTCGGCCCGGCCCGGCCCGGCCCCCGGGCAGATGCCCCGAGTTGCCGCTGTCGCCGCCGCCGACTCGGCCGGTGGCGGTGTGGGAGGAGGGCACCCGGCCCGGGGCCGCCGAGCGTGACAGACGCGGCCGGGGCCGCCGGGGGGGCTGTCGGGGCCGCGCGCGGACCATGTATTTCCTGAGCGGCTGGCCCAAGAGGCTGCTCTGCGCGCCGCGGAGCCCGGCCGAGGCGCCGCTCCACGTCCAGTCCGACCCTCGGAGAGCGTTCTTTGCCGTGCTGGCCCCGGCCCGCCTCAGCATCTGGTACAGCCGAGTAAGTAGGCGCCGCCGTCCCGACTTCCCCCGTCCCGTCCCGACTTCCCCGGGGAGGCCTGGATCTAATCCCGACTCTCCCCGAACGACCCCGGCCCCGTCCCGACTCTCCCCGAACGACCCCGGCCCCGTCCCGACTTTCCCCGAACGACCCCGGCCCCGTCCCGACTCTCCCCGAACGACCCCGGCCCCGTCCCGACTCTCCCCGAACGACCCCGGCCCCGTCCCGACTCTCCCCGAACGACCCCGGCCCCGTCCCGACTCTCCCCGAACGACCCCGGCCCCGTCCCGATCTCCCCCGAACGACCCCGGCCCCGTCCCGACTTTCCCCGAGCGATCCCGGCCCCGTCCCGACTACTCCCGAGCGACCCCGGCTCAGTCCCGACTTCCCCGGAGCGACCCAGGTCCCTCCCGGAGCGACTCCCCCCGGCCCTCAGCCCCTCTCGCCCTCGGGTGGGCTCCACGCTCGGGCAGAGTCTCCGCAGCCCCCAGCCCCCGCGTGGCGCCCACAGCCGCGCGCCGGGCCCGGAGCTCCCTGGCTGAGTCCAGACTTGCCTGCCTCTCTCTCTGCCCTCCTTGCCGAGGTGCCAATCTGTTGGAACGTCCGTCCCCCAGCACTCCGGCAGCTGTGGCGTGCCAGCTCCCCCCTGCCTTTAAAGGTCGTTGTTTTGGAGTCCCGGAAAGCCTGTTGGTCTTTCCACGGTGTCAGACTGTTGTAACTAAAACTTCAAGAGCTGTTGGTTCGTTCGTAGAGGCCTGGTAACTTAGCTGCCGGTCTCCTCCAAACATCGCGGACTCTACAGTCCCTTACTCCTTTTCTTGGCTCCTTCCTCTTGGACTCGGGGAGCTGCTGTGGGGAGGGGAGGGGGAAAGAGTCAGGAATTCACATCTGTCTGCGCCGCACCTGGAAATAATAAGGCTTGGAGAGAGCGTGGGGCAGAGTTCTTGGCTTTGAGTCCTGGCTTTTTCCTCCTTGTGTCTTGAGTTCCGAGTTGATAGGAGAAATAAGTTGGAAAGTAAGTGGTGAGTGGCATAGCCCCTGTTCGGACGTTGCCGCTTGCTGGAAATCTGTCTGTAAAAATGACAGAATTCTAAGTTTAAAATTGCCCCATCCCCATTCAAAGAGACAGTACTAATCGATTTCAGAGTGGTGTTCTCGTTGAAAGAGATTGAAGGTTGACCTTGCTCTTGGTACATGTATGAAACACTGGTTTGGGTTTGGTTAAATCCTTTAGATTTCTGCTTGTTACTGTTGGAATGCCGATAATGCCCTTGATTGTCCTCACACACAGCTGTGGTAAAACCGGTACTAGAATTGAGGTAGTTTTGGTTTCTCCTCTGTTTTACTATTGCATAGTTAGGCTGTCAATCAGACTGTCACTAAGTTTTGGCTGACCTAATTTTCAGAAAGGTATCAGAACACAGCAGGCTACTAAACAATTACAGTATCAGCAATATGATACTCCATTCTGTGCTTAATTGAATTTTTAAACATATGCGCTGCAGTTGGTACCTAAATGAGATTCGTTTTCAACATATGTGGCAGTTGAACAACTTTTATTTAGGTCTAACTGTTTAAAGTTAATAGTTTATGTAGAAAAGCATAATTAGAACTTGAATTTTACATTGTTTCCTAAATTTAGTAGTTTTATTTGAATGTAACACATTGTGAAACCTAACATTTTACTTTTTTTAACCTCTAAAGATAAAAATGTGATTTATGTCAGTTTAGCATGATAGACCAGAAGCCTGTAAGTTACTTTATTTCCCCCCCCACACACAAAAAAACATTAAAATGTGTCCCAGTTGTCTTAGGGACATTGTGAATATTAATAAAATCTGTTGTTTGGATTTGGGGTTAGATGCAGTATTATGGAATTTAAATGTCTCCTCCTTTCCTTCAAATCCCCATTCTACACACAGCTGTGTTCACAGAAGTACATTGATTACTACTGGTCTCTAGTGTGTAAAACTTAGAATTTTACATACATACAAAACAGTACATCACATACAGGGAAATAAAAAATGTTCCAGATTTAGATTTGGGGGAATATAAGGGTTCAGAGGCATGGAGTGAGATAAATTTCCCGAATACCTTAGGGAGGCTGCACGGCACTCTAGTTTTACATGGGACTGTGAACACAAGCTTTGTTACTTCAAAGATCAGGTTTAAATGTGATGATTCTGAGGTCTGTGATTGTATGGCCAGGTGAGTGGGGAGCAAGAGCCAGGCTCTACCTGCCAAGTCTTTTCCTCTTGGGATGTATGTGTGTAGCTCTTCTTATCCTGTGAAATGTTCATTTTAATTTTCTCCTTCCTAAAGTTCACAAAATGTGTGTGTTAAAATAAGGTTAGGTTACAAAATGTTAAAAGCAAAAACATTTCTAGGTAAATAAGAGGCTATGAATGGACTTAAAATGGCTTCACTGAGTATATGAATGAGGGTGTTGGTTAAGACTCAGTAAGATAGGCCTGCAGAGGAAAAATGCAGTTTTAAAAGAGAAAACTAGCTTTGTGGAAGAAATGTGTGTTTAGTCTCAACTGGTTGTTTGAATGTCCAAAAAAAGTTGCTGTGCGTGAAATGTTGGTTACTCGTGAGACTATGGGAACATTAAACTAGAATTTCTAGCACTAAGGACATTTTATGGGTCTTCTAGTAAACTTTATGGACCACTTATATTTCCCATCCTTATGTACTAAGTTGCTGTTTGGAAGTCCAGTGTTTTAGAGTCATATCTGTTCAGAATAGTTTTCTAGCCAAATTTGAAAGATATATGTTAGTGTTGCTTGGACGTGTTTATGAACAAACGTTTCTATAGATACTCATTTTACTTTTTGATAAAGATTTTAAAATAGCGCATTTCATCAATAAATTGGGTTTATTGCTTTGTTTCCATTGTGATGTGTTTGTTAGTAGGGGTTTGCTTTTTTGACATTGTGATTCCAGTTCAGAATTCTAAATCTAGTCCAGGGACCAGCAAGGTCTAAATTCATGGCTGAGATGCAGGAAAGTGCTGCCAGCCCTGGTGACCCACATAGCAAAAGGAGGGAGCTGACTGCAGGTCATTCTCGCCTTACTGCTTGTGCCCAGGCATGTGCATTTCCACATCCACAAGTACACCCAGTAAATAAATAAATCCCTGCTGAAGTCTGTAATAGTATGAGCACATTTTTCAAGCCCTAAATGGGTGTTTTATAAAGATTTAGACCACGGCTTGGTGGCTCACTCTTGTGATCCCAGCACTTGAGATTTGGGAGGACGAGACAGGAATATTGCTATAAATTTGAGGCCAGCCTATGCTACCTAGTGAGTTCTAGATCATTCTGGGCTAGAGTAAGACCTTGTCAAAGAAAGGGAGGGAAGAAAGGGCTGGAAGGAAGGAAAAAGGGAAGAGAAAAAGAAAGATTTAGTATATGTGTTAGGATGAAGTGGTAGAGGTAGTGCTGATGGGATGATGTATTTCCGTCGGGAGTATTGTTGAAGAATTCAGTTTGGAGGATGGAGCTGCTCTATAAAATGAGATAGGATTCATGACTGATGAGTATGACAGGGGCTATGGGTATTCCCTTAATAGACTCCCACCATGTCTCCTGTCCACTCAGGGGAATTGAAAACAAACAAACCCCCACATGTTACGCTTTCTCCTTATAGACAGAATTGCCAGGCAGGGTGGTGCATGCTTTTAATCCCTGCACTCACTCAGGAAGCAAAGGCAGGAGATCTCTGAGTTCAAGGCCAGTCTGGTCTACAGAGTGAGACCTTGTCTCAAAACAAACAAACAAACAAAAAATCCCCACAAAACCAAACCAACCAACCAACCAACCAAAAAAACCAAACCAAACAAACCAAAAAACCCAGTACCATCAAACAAAACCATATAGACACAGTCACATTCAGCTAAGCCTAATGACATGAGCTGTAGCTATTAAAGTCTACGGATGTTAACTGTGAAATATTTAGGATGCTTCCAATCTGAATTAGATACATACTCATCTCAATTTTCAGGGTACTGTTTTCAAATATTTAAATTGCTTTCAGAAGTATTTTTGAATACTGATTGTGAAGGATGGCATAAATAGACAGAGCATCGAAGTGACGACTTATGATATATAGAAAACATTCTGCCCAATGCTTGATGTTAGTGTGGTGCACGAAAGCTGGTTTGTTGTTGTTTGTTTGTTTGTTTGTTTGTTTGGACACAGGGTCTCACTCTATCACTGGCTGACCTGGAATTCACCATCACACCCAGAGAATGAAAATCTTTTGAGTTATCACTGTGAGTTGCAAATAAAAAGCTGAAATTGGCAAATCACCACTTATAAATAATGTAGTTGAGGAACTCTGAGCAGAAACTTGCATTCCTTGATGTGTGCTAATAATGAAAAGTCCCTGTTAATACGCACATGGAAAACACAGTGAGGTAGATGTCTCAAGAACCAAGCTGTAAGGATATAATTAGCTATGCATCCTCAGGAAAGCTGTGTAATTTCTATCTCCTTTTTCCTAACATTCCCACTTCACTGTTTTAACTCTTGTATTTACTGCTGCCAGAGACCATCCTTTTAAATTCACATGTCTGAAAGTCTTCTAGGGTTCACTTTTTGTTAGAGTAAAGTTCAAACTCCTTAGTTTGATATCAGAGACACTCCTCTCCTGGAATGCTCTCTTGTCTCATCTCTGATCATTAGTATATTACCTATCTTTTAAGCTTCTGTTGTAATCCTTTCTCCATGAGTCATTGTTTATAACTGGAAGTGTTCATTTGTTGATGAACTACTGTTTTGGAGTTTTTCCTTCTAGCTTTATTGAACTATGTATGACAAAACTGTAATACTTATGATGTATGGTAAAATGTTTTTTTGCTCTTGGAGAGGACCCAGGTTCAGTTCACATGCTGGCTGACAACTTGGTATAGCTCTAATTTTGGAGAATCTGATGCCCTCTTCTGGCCTCCATGGGCATCGGATAACCCATTTGGTGTATATACATACATGCAGATAAATACGCATACACATAAAAATCTTTTGAGCAGTTGTCCTCTGACCTCTACTGTTGTGTGATACTTTGATTACACTCTGACAATCAAGTTTGCTTTGAGGCAGAGGCAGAGCTAGCCACTAGCTGATCAAAATTAACCATAGAGATCTTGAAGGACTGAAGATAGATGGGAGGCAGGAAAGTACTAAGGCAGGGCTGAGAGAGGATCTCAGCCCTTTCGGATTGAGGAATGGAAGAGAGAGGAGGTCACTGGTGGCTTCCCTGTTGCTTCTCTTATCATTCAGGTTCTTACCCCAATATCTGACTCGATTTTTTTATTGATAAAGAATAATTAGATAAAAACTTCACTTTACACATACATTGTGGCACATACATTCTCCCACACAAAACACACACACACACACACACACACACACACACACACACAAACACACAACTATTGTATAATAATAATAAATTAAAAAAATCTGTTCTGAGCAATTTTCAAGTATATAAAATAATATTATCTGAAGTTATCAAACTCTGCATTAAATCATAAAAATTGACTAGTTTTATAACTGTATGTTGGTATTTGACCCAAAACACCCCATCTCATCCACTCCCAACTTCTGGCAGTCTCTGGTCTACTCTCGGTTCCTATGAGTTTTATTTCTTGAGAGTCGACATATGTAGTAGCTTATGCAGTATATGCCATCCTGTGTCTGGCTTATTTTATTTAACATTATTTCATTAAAAGTTCATCCCTGTTATATTCAGTGTCAGGATTTCCTTTTTTTTTTTAAAGACTGAATAATATCCCATTGTATATAAAGCATATTTCCTTTATCAGTCCATCTGTTGATGATCACTTAGGTTGTTTCCACATTATGGTGATTTTGAATAATGCTGTGGTGGATATGGGTGTGCAAATAACTTTTAAAATATTGATTTCAAATCCTTTTTTGTACATATTTGGAATACCATTTTGGGGAGAGAGAATCACAGGTACACACACAGATAGGTAGGTAAGTAGACAGACAGACAGAGAAATAGAGAAAAAGGATTACTAAACTATGTAGTTATTTAAAAAAAAAATTATAAAGAATTCCATACCATTTTCCACAATTGCTGCACCAATTACAGTCCCACCAACAGTTTTGAGAAGTTCTCTTTTCTATGTCTCCACCCACATTTTATCACTTCATTTCTTGATGAAAACCATCCTCATAGGTACAGTATATACATAGTATATACATCTTATGGCTTTGATGTGCATTTTCCTGCTAATTAGCAATACTGAGTACCTGCTGGCTTACTGGCTGTTGTTAATGTCTTTCGTGGGGAAAAAATGTCAGTTCAGGTCCATTGCTGATTTAAATTGTTTTTCTTTTTGTTGTTAGCTTTAGGAATTGCTTAAGTATCTTGTATCTGTGCTAGGTTTGTATTTTCTCCCTTCGTACAGATTGTTTTTTCATTATTTTGAGTGTTTCCCTTGCTGGTTGAGAGCTTTTTAGATTCATGTAGTCCCACTGTTTATTTTTTGCTTTGTTTCTTTGCTTTTGGTGCTATTCAAAACTCTTTACCAAGTTTTTCTCCATTTTCATCTGGAAATTGATTGTTTCTGGCCCTGTGTTTAAGTCTCTAATTGACCCTGTGTTGATTATGAGTGTTTTATTCTTTTCCATTTGGATGTCTAGTTTTCCCAGCACCACTTGTTGAAAAAGCTGAGTTCCCTTTTGTTCAGTCTTAGAGTCTTTGTCAAGGATTGGGTGACCATGTATGGGGGTGGGGTGGGGTGGGGTGCATGGTTTCTCTCTAGGACTTCTCTTTTGTTCCATTGGTCTCTGTGCTTTGTTTTTTATCTAAGTACCATGCTATCTTGATTACTGTAGCTCTATACTATATTTCAAAACCAGGTAGTATGAATGAAGTTTTGTTTTTCTTTTGATTGCTTTGGCTATTTGGTCTTTCAAGTTCTGTATGAATTTTAAGATTATTTTGTAAATTTCTATGAAAAATATTATTGAATTTTGATAGGGATTGCATTGGTAGTATATACATTTAAACAGTATCAATTCACTATCCATGAACATGGGATATCTTGACATTTGTGTCATGTTCGGTGTCTTACAGTTTTCTGTGTAATGTGGTTAAATTTATGTACTATTTTATTTTTAAATGCTATTTATAAATATAATTGCTTTCTTAAGTTCTTTTTCAGTTGGTTTTTAGTGTATAGAAATAATGGGTTTTATGCATATATTTTGTATCTTATAACATTACTGAATTTGTTTGCTTATTTTAACTTTTTTTGTACTTGTGGAATCTATAGGGTTTTCTGTATTGTGGAGAAAGTTGTGCTTCTTTCAACTTCTGCTTTGTATTGTAAGTTTTTGCACTTAGGCTTTATTTTTAAAACTAAATTTAAAGCTTTTTAGGCAGCAAAAACATCTCATTTTATATTAGCCATGGTGCATTGCAACCAGTACAGACAGGCCTGTGATACTGGCTTCTTAAGAGGTTGAGGCAGGACAATCACAAGTTCAAGACCCCGCTTTTCAAGGAAAGATACTTTCTCATTAAAAAAAAATTTCTTAAAGACTTATTTTATGTGAGTGCTGTATCTGCATGTACACTTACAGGCCAGAAGAGGGCATCAGATGGTTGTGAGCCACCATGTGGTTGCTGGGAATTGAACTCAGGACCTCTGGAAGAGCAGCCAGTGCTCTTAACTGCTGAGTCATCTCACCAGCCCCTTCTTTCTCATTTTTGAGACATTAGATTGTTTTTTGATGCTTTGAAATATTATTTCTTAGATTTTTCCTGTTGTCTACAGGAGGGTTAATCTAATTATATTCCTTTGCCATTACCTGAAGTCATTTCATGGAAAAGAATTTTTGTATAGTTTTGCTTTTCCATTTTTAATAGTGTAGGCTGTTACCTAAACCCCACTTTTATTTAGTCAATACTCTACTTTTAGACCATCATTACAATTTATTATTGTTGATCAAAGTCCTATGAATCTTACGTGACTGGAAAATATTTGGAAACTACACTTTGGTATTTATAGTGTTAAGGTGAAAAATCATTGTCACATTTGAGATCCCCTGGCAATTTTCCTTTGTTATATAGCCCTTTTGCTTAAGCATTCCCTTTTTAAAAGTTCCCTACAGTCGAGCATCAGTCAGGCCATTTCTCTGTAGTCTTGGGCACCTCTTGAGCTTTGTTGATGTTACTTCTTTGGCTTGAACTGTACTACCTACCCAAATTGATTAAAATGTTCCATTGATGTCTGTCTTGGCTGTGTTTCCATTATTTTATTACTTAAGGCCTTCATGCTACCAAACAACATTATGAATATGAAAATGTTTGAGAAACTGAAGAGCTGCCTAGATGCATTATTATTAGATTGCTTAGAATTTGGTTATGTGCTGCTCTGTCTCCCTGGATTCCTACTTTCATACATTGCTTTCCCAGAGTAGATTATAATCTTTATAAAATTAGAATTTTGATCTAGTATTTATTGTTTTGATCTAGTATTTATTTATTAGGAATTGACTGAAATTTTTGTGTTTCTTATTTTTAAAATAAACTTATTTTTTAAAAGCAGATTTGGGTTCTCAACAAAATTGAGCAGCAAGAACAGAGAATCCCCACATATTGCCTGCCCCTCCCTCAATATCTACCCCTTATATCAGCATCTCTTGCTTGAGTGGTGCATTTGTTACAATCAGTGGCCTCAACATCCATATTTACCTTATACCTTAGTGTTCTCTCAACATCTTGCATTCTGTGGGTTTTGAGAAATGTATAATATTATGGTATGTGTTAGCCAACTTTTGTTACTGTTCCAAAATATCTGAGATATTGAGCTTAAAAGAGGGAAAGGTTTGTTTTGAGTCAAAGTTTTGGAGGTTTTGGTCCATGATCAAAAGGCTTGTTGCTTTTGGGTCTGTGGAGAAATAGTATATGATGATGAGAATACATGGCAGAGGAAGCCACTCCCCTCATGGCAGCCCAGAAGTGAAAGAAGGGACAGAGAGGAGGGACTCATGTCCCAGTATCTTTCTCAGGGTGTGCTCCAGTGCCTAATTTCATTTCGGGGGCAGGGGGCTACTTTCTAAAGGTTTCCCTACCTCCTAACAGCGCCACACTCTGGGAACCAAGCCTAAAATACACAGGCCCTTGGGGGACATTTATGACTCAGACTATAACATACAGACTATTTGCTGCAGTAATTCTCAGTGGTCTACCTACTTAGTTCCTTCTTCCAGCACTAGCAATTCCTATTTCAAAACAAACAAACAAAGAAAAACCCACAAACAAAAACAAAAAAATTCTGCCTGTCCTTTTCCAAGTATCATGTAATTGGAAATGTGTAGTATGCTTTTTTTTTTTTTTTTTTTTTTCAGTAATAATTTATGGAAGGCTTCTCCGTGTCTTCATGTCTTGGTGTCTGGATCTGCTGTAGTTAATCAGTTACTGAGGGGCTATCATGATTAATTCCAAGTTTGACGATATTTATGAAACTACTATAATGTTTGTGCTCTACTTTTGTTGTTGTTGCTATTTTAAACAGGGTCTTGCTTACTGTGTAGCCCAAACTAGTCCGTCAGCCCAGGCTGGCCTTAAATTCATGATCCTCTTGCTTCAGCCTCCTAAGTGCTGGGAGCCACCACACTTGACTTTTTAATCTCTCTCTCTCTCTCTCTCTCTCTCTCTCTCTCTCTCTCTCTCTCTCTCTCTCTCTCTCTCTCTCTCTGTGTGTGTGTGTGTGTGTGTGTGTGTGTGTGTGTGTGTGTGTGTACATGTTTTCACCTCATTTGGATAAGTAATGATTAAGTGCTACCTTGGTAGGATTAGTGTGTTTGGTTTTGTAAGAAAGAGCCAGTTGTGTAAAGTGGATGTATCATTTTGCATTTTCAACAGCAAAGAATGTGAATTCTTGTTGTTTTATATCTTTGCTAGAGTTTGATATCAATCTTCTGAATTTTGATCACCCTAATAGGTATTTAATTGGTATCTCATTGTTTAAATTTACTTTTTTCTAAAAACAGAGGATGTTGAATATCTTGTGAAAGATTGTTTTCCATGTGTATTTGTTTCATGCTTGTTGAGATCTTTTGTCCATTGGGTTATTTTGTTTCTTACTGAATTTTAAGTTTGTGTGGTTTTTATAGCAGTTCTTTATCAGGTATTGACAAACATTTTCTCCACTCTATGCTCTCTGTCCTCATTCTCTTGATAGTGTTTCTCACAGATCAGTTTCTAATTTTGGTGAAATTTGTCTTATGAATTGTTTACTTCAGATATTGCATTTTTGGAGGAGGTCATTGCCATATCTGAGGTCATCTAGGTTTTTCACCATGTTATATTCTAGGACTTTTACACTTTACACACAGGATTTTTATTAATTTTGAATTCTTGAGGATTGTATAAGCTATGCATCATGATGAACTTTTGTGAATCAATTTCCATTCTAGCACTATATTACCTTTGCTCCTTTGTCAAAGATCAAGTTAACTGTGTTGACTCTAGGCTCTCTTCTGTTTCTTTGATCAATGTGTCTATTCTTTCGTCATGTTTACTGTAGCTTTATAATGATAAGTCTTGAAATTAGTGTTAGCACTTCAACATTCTTTATCACTCTTTGTCTTGAAACTCATCTAAAGATGAGTTGATTTATTGACATGTGGTAGTTTGAATGTAATTGGTCCCCATAATCTCATAGGGAGTGGCACTATTAGGAAATGTGGCTTTGTTAGGGTGAGTATGGCCTTGTTAGAGGATATGTGTCACTATGGGGGAGGGCTTTGAGGTTTCCTAGGCTCAGGATACTACCAAGTGTCTCAGTTGACTTCCTGTTGCCTGCAAGATGCAGGACTCTCAGCTACCATCATGTCTGCCTGCATGCCATGCTACCCATCATGAAAATGAACTGAACCTCTGAAACTGTAAGCTAGCCACTCCAATTAAATGTTTTCTTTATAAGCGTTGCCATGATCATGGTGTTTATTCACAGCAATAAAACCCTAACGAAGACAACATCCCCCAAATAACTACTGGGATTTGGGCTAGGATTGCAGGGAGAATTGCTATCTCGACAGTATTGACCCTTCATATCCATTAATATAGAATATTTTCATTTATTCTCTGATCTCTGTCATTGCTATTTTGTATAATATTCCTTATATACATAATTCTGTTAGATTTATGACACTAAGTATTTCATTTTCAGTAACAGTATAAATGGAAACATGCTTTTCATTATAAATCATACTTTTTCATTACTGAACTTTGTGAAGATGATCAACTCTTGTATTAATTTTGTGCCTTGCAGCCTTGCTTATTTATATCAGAATATGCTGTTGATTCTTTCAAATTTTGTACCTGTCACTGTTCTCTGTGAATGCAGTTTAATATCTTCCTTCCCAATATGGATATCTTTTATTTTCTTTCTTGGTCTTGTGACATTCTGTAGTCAGACTTTCTTTGTACTGCCAGCTCCCAAATCATGACACAGAGACTTATTACTAAGTTTGAAAGCTTGGCCTTAGCTTAGGCTTGTTCCCAACTAGCTCTTAAAACTTAAATTGACCTGTTTATATTAATCTCTGTTCTGTCATATGGCTTGTTACCTCTCCTTCATACTGTACATCTGAATCTGTGTCAAATCTGTGTCTCACTGGTGAATCCTGCCTCTGTTCTTCCCAGAGTTCCTATCTCTGCCTGGAAGTCCTGCCTATTCTTTCCTACCTAGCTTTTGGACATTCAGCCCTTTCTTAAACCAATCAAAAGGTGCCTTGGCAGAGATACATCTTCACAGTGTACAAAAAGATTATCCCACAACAACATTTGTTAGGAATTGTGCTACTATGTTGGATAGTAATAAATGCCTCCTTGCCTTGTTCCTCAGATGAGAAAGCTTGGAGTTTCTCATTACTAAGTGTAATAATAGGTATAGGATTTTTGTATCTATTGGAGGTCTCTGAATAGATGCTATATATGTTAAGATTTTTTGGGGGCCTTTATAGATATCTTTTTTTTTTTTTTTTTAGCCTATTTAGTTGGTTTTTGAATGTTGAACCAGCCTTGCATACCTGGGATATTTTAGCTAAAGTTTTCCTGTATCCACCTGGCTCTTGCAGCCACTCAGACCCAAGTAAACACAGAGACTTATATTACTTAAACCTGTATGGCCGTGGCAGGCTTCTTGCTATCTAGTTCTTTTTTTTTTTTTTTAAAGATTTATTTATTTATTATATATACAGAGGAGGGCGCCAGATCTCATTACAGATGGTTGTGAGCCACCATGTGGTTGCTGGGAATTGAACTCAGAACCTCTGGAAGAGCAGTCGGTGCTCTTAACCTCTGAGCCATCTCTCCAGCCCGCTATCTAGTTCTTATATCTTAAATTACCCCATTTTTATTCATCTATAAGTAGCCTTGTGGCTTGTGGCTTACCAGTACTTTTATATCTTGCTTTCTCTGTGTCTGGCTGGCGACCCTGACCTAGCCTTCCTGTTCCCAGAATTCTCCTCTCTACTTATCCCGCCTATACTATACTTCCTGCCTGGCTATTGGCCCATCAGCATTTTATTTATTAGCCAATCAGAGCAACACATTCACAGCATATGGAGCGATATCCTAGCTCTTCCTCTATGCAGTCTCTTTCTAAAGAGGAAAAGGAGATAGTATAGATATAATAGGATGAAAGGGTAGGTTCATGAACCTACTTTTAAAGAAAAACAACTTGTTTGAAATGTTTTACATTGTTATGGATTTTAGTTTGTTGATACAAATTTATAGTAGATTTTGATATATATATATATATATTTTTTTTTTCTACTCTGGTTTACGGTATTATGTTTGTGTAGCTCATTTGAAATTGTATAGATTAACAATTAGCCTTCTATGATAGTCAAACTTATAGTCATGTTAAGTTTTCTAGGTATAAATAGATATATTTCAGATAGATAGGTAATCTTCAAACACTTCAAAGACCTACAGAATATGGTATTTAAAATGTTTTAAAAACTTGGACTTTCTGGACAGTGAGACGTCTGCTTCTGGCAGGATCAATTTACTTCAGAGAAGAGGATGGACATTGAAGACACTCCGTATGGAGTTTATCTTCTTCTTAGCAAATATAGCCATTTGGGCAAGAAACTGTTTTTGCCTGGACTGCTTGACAAAATGTTGTATCAGCTGGACTTGCAGGAAGGTGACCACTGAACTTTACAAGGCAAAATGGTCCTTCAGGTTCCTACTTCGCAAAAGAAACTGCCAGAAATTCTACAGGACACAGAGAGAAGTGACTGAGAGACTCTAGGCCTGTGGACTAAAGACGGATACCCCAACTTTACAGAGGAACTTTGGATAACTGTCCAGGCAGCCAGCTGTCTCTGTCATTCTAGATTTTTGAAAGTTGTTTATAATGTACCACTGTTTAATTAGGTAATATTATATCCTTCTGAGGTCTTTGATGTAGTTGAAGACTAGATAGTTATAATTTCCTTAGTTATGATCAGTTAGATATGAAACCTTAGACTCACAAATATAGGATAGATAGGATATCTTCTTTAATTTTACCAAATACAAATAGACTAGATATTATAACTATAATTCTTGCTTGATAATTGTTTTGTTATATGTAATTTTAGTATGTTAAAGTTAAAACCTTTTGGGAAAAAAAGAAAGGGGGAAGTGCTGTGAATATCATTCTGTATGCTGTGAATATGTTGCTCTAATTTGGTTGATAAATAAAACGCTGATTGGCCAGTGACCAAGCAGGAAGTATAGTATAGGCGGGATAAGCAGAGAGGAGAATTCTGGGAACAGGAAGGCTGAGTAGGAATTGCCAGCGAGACACAGAGGAAGCAAGATGTAAAGGCAAAGCTGAGTAAAGGTACCAAGCCACATGGCTAAACATAAATAAGAATTATGTGTTAAGTGTAAGAGCTAGTCAATAGTTAGCCTGAGCTTGTTGCTGGATAGCTTCTCTCCAGGTCCCACCAAGCCCCGCAGTCCCACAACCCACATAAAAAATAATCACTCAGACACTTATATTACTTATAAACTGTATGGCCATAGCAGGCTTCTTGCTAACTGTTCTTATAGCTTAAATTAATCCATTTCCATAAATCTATACCTTGCCACGTGGCTCATGGCTTACTGGCATCTTCACATGCTGCTTGTCATGGCGGCAGCTGGCAGCGACTCCTTCCACCTTCCTGTTCTTTCTTTTCTTCTCTCTGTTAGTCCTGTCTATACTTCCTGCCTAGCCACTGGCCAATCAGTGTTTTATTTATTGACCAGTCAGAGTAATTTGATATACAGACCATCCCACAGCATGAGCTAATGGCCGAGCAGTTTTAATTAATATAAGCCTCTGTGTGTTTACTTGGGTTCAAGCAGCCATAGACCGCAGGAGCCGGGCAGGACCAGGAAAGCTTTAGTTACAGGATATAGTTCACTGGGTCCTGGTACATGATTCTTTGTTGGATTTAATTTTCTGATAACTTGTTGAGAACTTTTGTATCGAAGTTCATGAGAGATTTTGGTCTGTTTGTTTTGGTTTTCATGTAGTAGTTTTGTCTGCTTTTGGTAGGATAATGTTGGATTCACAAAACGAATTTAAAAGGATCCCCTATCTACTATTGGCACTTCTGTCTAGGGAAGGTTGTAGAGAACTGATATAATTTATTTAAATATTTGCCTTAATTAACCTATGGGTGTATGTGGGCATGGTTCTAATTTGGAAAGTTACTAATTATTGATTCAGTTTACTCATTCAGTAGATGTATGTATGACTAGCAAATTGTTTTTTTTTTTCCATGATTTGCATGGAATACTGAAGGTTGATGATTTGATATTAGATATGCTATAGTTTTAAAATATTGCCAGTATTTTCTATAAGTAACACTCAAATTTTGTTTGTATTTATTTCTGTGATATACTACTAAAATAAAATATACCTATTTTCTTCCAGCCTAGTGTGTTAATCGTAACGTATAAGGAACCAGCTAAATCATCTACCCAGTTTGGATCTTACAAACAAGCTGAATGGAGGCCAGATAGTACCATGATAGCAGTGTCAGTAAGTAGATCTTTCAAATTTAAGATTATTTGCTTAAGAAGTCATGAAGTTGCATTTAAATGAGATATTCTAATATTCATTTAGTCTTTCACAGGTTTGTGTGTGTGTGTGTGTGTGTGTGTGTGTGTGTGTGTGTGTGTGTGTGTATGGTAGGAAAGCTGTACTGATTTCTACAGGCCTATGCTATTCTACTCTCCATTATATTTTCTTTGTTGACTTTACTATGTTCTGCCATCCCTGAACAGTACTTGTGTCCCTTTCTTTGTAATCTTCTGAGCTACCTCTCCCCAGCCTATAGATAATGTATGTTGGAGAAATAAGAAAATAAGTTTAGGGAACTTAGATTTTATTTACTGTACCCTCCCCTCTGTCAATGGAGATCAAACTGGAGTCTTGTGCGTGCTAGGCAAGTGTTCAACCACTGAACTATACCACTGTTCTCTTACTTTTCTCTTAACTATTGCATTAGCTCACCAGCTTGCCTGTTTCCACTCTCTTTCTAGTCTGTGGTATTTCCTGTTGACTGGGCTGCTCATCTGAAAATGTTCCAGATGACCAAAAGTACCAAGTAGTTGTACTTGTAGAGGAGCTGGTAGACTTCACAACCACATAACAAACCCTTCCTGTTATATACAGTCCATAAACTACACATAGATTTTACAGATTTAAATGATCAATGCAAATCAAAAAATGCTCACATTTTATGTGTTGTCTGGACTTCTTGAAGCTACAGCAGCTGATTGAGTTGGGTAGTGCTGACAGCAACCATATGTGATATCCTCAGTGCCTTCCCCTTTTGTTCAGCACACTAGAGATGACTGTAACAGTCATGACTACACTGCATATCAAGTGTTATACATACTGTGACATTTTATGTTTAAAGAACAGAAGTGCTGGGCAGTGGAGGCCTACACCGTTAATCCCATTACTTGTGAGGCTGAGGCAGGTAGATCTCTGTGAGTTCAAAGCCAGCATGCTCTACAGAATGAGTTCTAGGACAGCCAAAGCTGTTCCACAGAGAAGCCCAAAAAAACAAACAAAAAGAACAGAAGAGAACATTGTCATACTTTTAAAGCATTCAAGTCTAGATTATTTTTTTGTTGTTGAATTTAGTGGCAAATGTGTATTATATAGTAAATTCCAAAAGAATACAATTTAAGTGTCATTACCAATCTAAATACTCATCATTTTAGTTCTAATTCATTGGAACTCATAGAAAAAAATAGAAAATTTAAAATACTATTTATTATATCAGAATTTGAAAGTATATTCATAGTAAAATTACTGAATTCTTTAAAAAAATTTTTTTAGTTTTATTAAATGTTTTATGTATATGGTATTTTGTGTGTGTGCCTGGTGCCTGTGGAGGTCAGACACAGACACTGGATCCTAAATGGGTGTGAGCCGTGAGGTAGTGCGGGGAGTGGAACTTGGGGCCCTGTAAGAGCAACAAGTGCCCTTAACCACTGAGCGTCTCTCCAGCCCTGACTGCTCAATTCTTGATGAATTATCAAATGGTATAGCACTGCTCTGCTGTAGTTTGTTTGCAGGGCCAGTGCTGTGTGAAAAGGCTGAGAATTACTCTGTATGCATAACCTAGACAGAGTAACTTCAGATTCATAAGCTGCTCACAGAAATTGAGAAAACTAATTCAGTACAAACTGAAGTGGATTCTACTAAGATGGGTGTTAATTGAAAGCAAAAATTACATACTAAACAGAAAAAACTTAGTTGGACAAATTCCAAAGCTTCTGAAGATATCAGACTTTTAAAGCTTGTCTTTGTTTTCCGTTTTCATCAGCGATAAAAGCAGAATGTCTTGACTTGTGTTGCCTGACAAGTGTTTGTGGCTTAGTGTGGTAAGGATTTGGTAGAAACTTTCTTAGCTTTTGATTGAAATTAACGTTTTTTCCAAATTTAAAGAGTCACTCTCTGCTACTTAATAGGCAATGAATGGCTTTGGAAAACAGCTGTTTTTGTGTGTGCTGGGATTAAACCTTGGGCAACACACAGGCTTCACCCATTTCTTCCCATGTGACTTTGGGTTTCCATTGCTGTGATACAACACCAGGACCAAAAGCGAACTGGAGAGGGAAGGGTTTACTTGAGCTTATTACTCTCAGGTCACACTCTCCTTGAGGGAAGTCGGGGCACGAACCTGGGGGCAGAAACTGAAACAGAAGCCATGGTGGAGCGCTGCTTACTGGCTTGCTCCTTGTGGCCTTCTCAGCCTGCTTTCTTATAGCAACCAGGATCGCCAGCCCAGGAGTGGCACTGCCTGCAATGGGCCTTCCCACTCCATCACCAATTAAGAAGATGTGCTGTGGAATTGCCCACAGCCTAGTCTTAGGGAGGCATCTTTTCAGTTGACTGTCCTTTTCCCAGATGACTAAGCTTGTATCAAGTTGATGTAAAACTAGCCAGGATACCATGTAAACCAAGGTGATGGCTCTAACCCATTTCCCCCTTGCTCTGTGCTTCCTGACAGACTCTGGGACTTCCTTTGGTGTGACATGTTTGTATACATTCCTCCCCAAACTGTAAATGGGAAATTCTCTAGTCTGTGGCAGTTGTCTCCTGACCTGTTGACCATACCACACATGAATAACAACAGCAAGTCCATGGTTTCTTTTAGATCACTGACATTTAAGCCTGTTTATTTAATGATTCTGATTAAGAATTTCAATATTTGAACTTGCTTAGTGATAATTTTTGACATATCCCTTATTTCCCATGGTTGTGCATCAGGGTTTTAAATTTTAGTGACTACTGTATCATGGTAACTCGATGTTTTTTTGGTTTTTGAAGACAGGTTTCTCTGTGTACTGGAACTGGAACTGTTCCGGGTGTCTTAGAACTCATTCTATAGACCAGAGTGGCCTCGAACTCAGAGAGAGATCTGCTTGCCTCTTCCTCCCATGCTGAGATTAAAGGCATGTGCCAGTTGTGGTAACTCTGAAAAACAAATTCTTCTAGCTTTCAGAGGTTGGGTTGCTAATTTCCCCCCAACTATTTATGTGAAGGATTTCTTCTTGTGTCTGCAGTCACTATAGTTTCTCTTCTCTTGGCAGCCAGTTACCTAAACTTTCTTTAAGTTCTACAAGGAGACATTCAGGGAATAGTTTTAGTCTCCAAAAGTAACCCTTTTGGCCCAGAAACCACTTCAGTACCTGAGACTGCCCCCTCCTCCTCCTTGGTAAGCAGAAGCAACAGTCAACACCTATAATCCAGTGGTGGGGACAAATATTGTCCACCTTACTCCAGCCAGACACACTTGACACAGTTGGCCAAATATGGATAGCTAAATTGATAAAACTGACCAGCTCCATCAAGCTCTTTCCTGGGTGTTGTAAGTATTCCACTTAGATTGAGAGTTTGATATTGTTTGAGCTCAATCTTGTAAGAAGAAACCAAACTGAAGCCGTTTTGAATAAAAACTTCCATTTTGAATAAGGGTCCAATAAAGTTTAAGTTCCCAAGACCTCCGCAGACCTCCCTGGGTAACTGACTTCCCAGTTAACAAGGTGTGGGATGTAAATAGTAAGCAAGCTGCCCTGCCACACTTGACTAAATCAACCAATGAAACATGGTAAGTGTAATACATAGGAAAATGATCTTAGGAAAGTCCTTCACCCTTGAATCCTGATTGGGGAAAAGTGTAACTAACTTGGCATAGATGTTTGTGGTTTTCAGGTTTAAAAGTGATGAAACATTCTGCTTGGGTCACAGTTTAGCTCCTGAGTCTGTTCCGTGGCCCTGACTGATCAGTAGCGGCTTAATTACAATAAATTTTTGTTATCTGTGTTGACTTGGTGTGTGAATTTGTTGGCTCCAAGAGAACCCCATAGCATTGTCAAGTTGAGTTGTTTTGATAGGTGAATGGATTTTTAGAATTTCCTCTTCAGTCTTTCATGATGTAACCCTCTAGGACAGTGGCTCTCAACTTTCCTAATGCTTTGACCTTTTAATACAGTTCCTCATGGTGTGGTGACTCCAACCATAAAATTATTTCATTGCTACCTCATAACTAATTTTGCTACTGTTATGAATCATAATGTAAATATCTGATATGCAGAATATCTATATGCAACCCCCAAAGGGGTTTCGACACTGGTTGAGAACCACTGCTCTTCTTTTAGGAAGTTTAGATGTATCTGTTACTAATCATAGTTGAAATTGATGAATAGAATGAAGAAGTTCCAGGAGTCAGATGCTCTCTAGAGTACATATAAGGTAGATTATGTGTAGTTACTGGCAAAGAAATGGAGTCAGTTTTATAAACACATGGGAATGTTTTTCCTATAGTACTTTCACGGAAATTTTACCTAGTGTTTAGTTGGATTTCATTTAGTTTCCCTTTACTTCTTTGAACAACCAATAGACTTACTTTGATATAAAAATTAAAATTCCTATGTTCAGTGGCAGTTGTGATTTTATTTTAGAAATAAAAACTTACCTGCTCAGTTTCATCCTGGAATGGGTACGCCGAAGTGGAAGCACCCCGAGCTGCTGGCTTGTGTGTGCTGCCGGCTTGTGTGTGCTGCCGGCTCTGGTACCACTAGCTGTGAGGTTTGTAGTAATGCGCGTGTACACCACATATATGGAGTGGAAAGAAACAGATGATGAAGAAATTCTATACTTTAATTGAAATAAAGTCAGAGTCAACTTTTTCTTCTTTTATCTTTGGACTTTAAAATTTTATTAGCTTGTAGGCTTGATTAAAGATCGCTTTCACAGTTCTGCATGTATCCCATCGGCTCCCCATTAGTCACTGAACTCTTAAAACTGGTATTGTAACATTATCACAATGTTTTGCGCCAATTTTATAAACTTTACAGTGCAATATGTGTTCCTTTTCTGAGGCAAACCAAAGGTATATTTCTCAAGGTTCTGCTGCTATCAGCAGCGTTGATGGAGGATTTTTTATACATTTGTAATAGATAGAAATAAACCAGAAAAAAAAAGAAGAAAAAAAAAGTGGTAGAGGAAAAGGTGAACACTGCAAGAATACTCAAAAGGGCTGAGAGTTGCAAACGCCAAGAATGGCTTTGCATAGTAAATGAAAAAAAAAAAAAAAGAAATATAACACTGAATTAAAGTAGTAACAATGTCAAAACATTGATTTTTTTTTTTTTTTTTTTTTTGGTTTTTTTTTTTTCGAGACAGGGTTTCTCTGTGTAGCTTTGCGCCTTTCCTGGAACTCACTTGGTAGCCTAGGCTGGCCTCGAACTCACAGAGATCCGCCTGGCTCTGCCTCCCGAGTGCTGGGATTAAAGGCGTGCGCCACCACCGCCCGGCTTAACATTGATCTTTTAAACAAAAATTTGTAACTAAATTTCCAAAGGTCATACTTATCCTTAGATCAATACTCACAATTGACAGTATTTTTATAAGGGAAACATAATTTAGATTACATGGAAGTATTAGTATTATTCAACTTATTACAAGTTTTGTGGCTATAAGAGAAATCAAGATGGATTCATTCTCTTGATAACATTGATGAGGTCCCTGTATATTCCAGGTAAGAATGAAGATACAATCTGTGAAAAAATTACCTTGAACCATGGAGTGTGATTTCTTCCCCCTCCTCTTCCTCCTTTCTTGAGATCCTCTCATGCTCATGTTGCCCGGCCTGGCCTCCAGCTGTAGAGCTGAGGGTAGCCTGGACAAACGCCTCGTCCTTCTGCTTCTAGTTTCCAAGTTCTGGGATCACAAGGGCATCTCACTGTGCCCAGTGTTTTGTTGTTGGTGCTTTTGTCTGTTTGGTTTTTACCTCCATTTCCTTTATTGACTTTCACTTTTTGGAAGGGTATTTTTGCTAGGTATAAATATAGACCCCTGTTAACTTGTTAAGCAGTTAAAAAAATAGTAAATACGAAAGTACAAGAATAAAATTTATATCAGACCTAGTGGTTTGGGCCTTTAATCCCAGTACTTGGGAGGCCTGAAGAAGGAGGATTGTCAATTAAAGGCCTGACTAAGTTACATAGCAGTTTCAAGGCCAGTCTGGGCAACTGAGTGATACCCTGTCTCAAAAAGTAAAACAATACTGGAGATACAGTAATAGCTCAGCAGTACAGGGCACAGTCGTAGGTTTGACACCCAAACATCGCAAAAAACAAACTAAATTTACTTAATTCTGTAATGTGTATCCCATTCTGCTTAGGTAAAGATGTTCATTTGAGGAGAATATTTTCAAGGGGTATCTAATCAACATTGATGATTATTTAAGTTAAAGATTAGGCTGGATGGTGGTGATGCACGCACTCGGGAGGCAGAAGCAGGCAGATCCTGAGTTTAAGGCCAGCCTAGTCTACCAAGCAAGTTCCAGGGTAGCTAGGAATACACGGAGAAACCCTGTTTCAAAAAACAAAAAATAGTCGGGCGGTGGTGGTGGCAGCACACGCCTTTAATCCCAGCGCTCGGGAGGCAGAGCCAGGCAGATCTCTGTGAGTTCAAGGCCTGCCTGGGCTACCAAGTGAGTTCCAGGAAAGGCACAAAGCTACACAGAGAAACCCTGTCTCGAAAAAAACAAAAACAAAAAATATTGTTCATTGTTCATTGTCTTCACTTGTTTCTATGGAGAAATTAGTAAATAGGCTTGCTAATGACCCTTTGAGAGCAATGTAACTTCCCTGCTCTTCCTACATCCAAAACTTTCTCTATGTCTTTGGGTTTCATAATTTAGCTATGATGTGGTCAGAAGTAATTTTTGTTGTGCTCATACTACTTGGTGTTCTGTATACTTCTTGAATCTGTGGGTTGAGATCCTCAACTTGAAGGTGGTCAGGCATTAACTTCTATACTGCCTTTGTTGTCCTTGCTCCCTTTTTATATCTTTACTTTTTGTTATTTTGTTTAATTAATATATAATTACATTATTTTCCCCTTTCCCTTTCCTCCCTCCAACCCCTTTCATGTCCCCTGACGCACACCTTGCTCCCTCTCAAAATTCATGGCCTTTTTACCTTTATTATTGTTACATATATATCCATAAATATATAAATACATTCTTCTGTGATAGCAGTTGACTGTGTGTGTGTGTTTGTGTTTCCATCTCATGGTTTCTGTTAGTCTACTTTTCCCCTCGTTTTTTTCTATACTTTTTAAGTGACTATTTTCATTGGATAGATTGCTTAAATTACCAAGCCTGTCCAGTCTGTAGTATGCAATATGCTCTCCATTGGGATATTAAGTTGGAGTTGTATATATTTTAACTTCATAATTTTTTTGGAGGGGGCAGGTTTCGAGACAGGGTTCTCTGTAACAGCTCTGGCCATGGCTGTCCTGGAAACTTACTCTGTAGACCAGGCTGGCCTCACACTCAACAGAGATTCACCTGCCTCTGCCTCCTGAGTGCTAGGATTAAAGGCATGCGACACCACTGCCCAGCTTAACTTTATAATTTATATCTATTTAAAATATTATATATATGTAATATATAAAAATTAAATATAACATTTAAATTTTTCATGAAAATTTTATTCTCTTGTCTATGGTTTCTTTCCTTTTATCTTGAGCATATTGCCTTGAAGTTTTTGTCTAATTCTAGTATCCTGGTCCTTTTCTTTTCTTTTTCCTTTTGTTTGTAAGTCTGTGATGTTGCATTTTAATGTCTGAGAGTTTGTATTTTATTATGGACACTGCAAGCGAACTATAGAGAATTACATTACCTTCAGACTCAGAAAGATAAAATTGAACGCTTCTTCTCATTTGTGGAACCTAGATTTAAACTTGTATGTGTGTGAAAGGGAACTATGAAGGGGAGATCTTAAGGTAGAGGGGAAGGACAGAAGAAGGGATAATGGAACACATGTGACTCCAGAGTAGAAGAGGAGGAATTGGGTAGGAAGGGGACCTGCAAGAGGGGCCAGTGAAGGGAGGAAGGGGCATTGGGAAAGTGGGACAGGTAAGAACAGTGTAGATATGAAGGTCCCGTAAGGAAGCCCATTACTTTGTTTACTAACTTTAAGAAAAATAACTAGAACCTGTTTTTGTTTTTAAATGTGGGTTCATGCTTGCTACCACACATAAAGAGGTCTGAGGACAACTTGTGAGCCTTGGGGGTGGACTGTGGCTGTCAAGTTTGACAGCAAGCATCTTTATCCACTTCATCAATCTTTCTGATTCCTTGAGTAGTTTTTAGAAGTCCAAATTAGAATCACAATCATGGAAGAACCACATCTTAGAGTCACTGCCAATTCAGATGACCTGAGTTTGATCCCTGGTACCCACATGGTATTAGGTGGAAGGAGAGGACCAACTTCCACAGGTTGTCTTCTGACCTCTATGTATGGGTTGTGGTACTTGTGTACACATACATACACACCACTCCATGCAAAAACACATCAGCAAAATAAAGTAAAAAAATTTTTTTAGGGGCTGGAGAGATGGCTCCATGGTTAAGAGCACTGTCTGCTCTTTCAGGGGACCTAGGCTCAATTCCCAGCACCCGCATGGCAGCTCACAATTGTTTGTAACTCCAGTTCCAGGGGGTCCAACACCCTCGCACAGATATACATATAGGCAAAACATCAATGCACATAAAATAAAAATAAATATATCATTTAAAATTTTTTTAATTCAAGTAAAGGAAATAAAAGCTCAATTAAATTTAAATGCATCATTTGAGGACCTGGAATATTTATATTAGGCCACATGAAATTTCAGAATTGAATTATTCCTGTTCTATCCTTTCCCCCATTTCACTGTGAATAGTTTGATTGCTGTGATTTTATGACAAATTTCATTTCTCCGCTGTCTAACTGTTGGCCCTGCGTTGTGTACTTCTAATCTTGCATGGTTTGGTTTTTGTCCCTGAGTTATAGTTCGGTATTTTTAATTTTTCTAACCTTTTGAAGATAAAGAACAAAGTAACTGGAGGCTGGAGAGATGGCTTGGTGGTTAAGAACACCTGTTGTTCTTGTAGAGGACCCGGGTTCAGTTCCCAGCCCCTGCTTGGTGGCTCATAGCCATCTGTAAATAGCTCTAGTTCCAGGGGATCTTATGCCTTCTTCTGATCTCTGGACACCAGGCACACATATGTACAGGCAGGCAAAACATGCATAAAATAAAATGAAAGTCTAAAAAAAAAAAAAAGAATGTCGTAACTATCCAACCTTTTTTTGTTTTGTTTTGTTTTTCAAGACAGGGTTTCTCTGTGTAGCTTTGCACCTTTTCTAGAACTCGCTTTGGAGACCAGGCTGGACTCGAACTCACAGATCCGCCTGCCTCTGCCTCCCAAGTGCTGGGATTAAAGGCGTGCACCACCACCGCCCAGCCTGTTCAGCCTTTTTGTATTCATTTCAGTTACTTGTGTTCTGGATTGTTTTGTTTGGTTAATTTTCTTCCCAGTTCTCTTTGCTAGTGTCCTGCATCTCTCTATATGTGGTAATCATTTATTGTGTGTAGATGATGCTATGTGATGTGATCTAACTTTGTCGAGTGCTGGGACTTTTGAAGTCCTGTCTTTCTGGCATGCAGTTAGTTGGAATAGTTTGATCTGTTCATGATACGTTCTATGCTTGCTTTTGAGAATTATTAACTACTCAACTTACTACGGCATGGATCCTTTCTAGGATTATTGTACAAAGAGCTGAGGATAACCTTCCTGAGTAGTCCACCCTGCCCTGTGAACTATGGTTTTTAGTCCTGTTTCTGAGACAGATGCTGTTAGCAAGACTCTTGAGACACCATGCGCTGTTGCCGTTACAGTTCTTTTTCTCTTCTCTTACCAAGTGCTTTCCTCACATCCCCGCCCTTGCTGGTCCTCTAGAATTGCTGTTGTGTGTAGTTCTTTCCTGTCTAGGACTTCGTCACGTAAATTCTATCTCTAAGAGTGTCTGTCTTCCAGAACTCCCAGCTTCATTTCCGCAGTTTGGAGAAGTCTACCAACCAGACTGTGCTTCAACTTCCTCTGTCATTATTGTAATGTGAAAATCTTCACAGGGCAGTAAGCTATGTGAGAGGAATAGGGCTCGCCTTTGTTTCCCACTTTCCACGGTTGACAGGCCTTGGTGTATGCTTTGAGAGTCATTGCTGTTGTAGAATATTATTTGAAGGTGTGTTGCTTTTGTTTATGTTGCATTTGTTTAATTCTGAAGCTGTGTTACTGTACCTGTCTAAAACACCTGATGGTCTAAAAAGGACTGAAGGGTCAATAGGAAGGCAGGAGAAAGGATAGGCAGGGCTGGCAGGCACAGAGTATATATAGAAGGAGAAATCTGGGAGATGGAGGAGTCAGAAGGAGCCAGAGGAGGAAAACTCCAGGGGCCAGCCTCCCAGCTACATAGAAAGCCACGGAGGAAGAGTAAGATTTACAGAAGTAAGACAACAGGAAAAGCCCAGAGGCAAAAGGTAGATGGGATAATTTAAGATAAGGAAAGCTGACTATAAACTAAGCCAAGCTAAGGCTGGGCATTCATAAGACAGACTAAGCCTCCATGTGTGATTTATTTGGGAGCTGGATAGTGAGTCCCACAAAAGAACAAATACAAACAACAACCCATTGTTTTATATATAAAATGTATATTATAAGTATTTTTAAAGTTATTTCAAATTGAAGCATAAATCAACTTCAATTTTAATCCAGTTTTGTTGGAAGCTGAAATCTGGCTCCCCTCCTTCCCTTTTTTTAGAACAGAGGTTAGACCCATAGTATAAACAATGTGATAGTGTTAGGAATATAATTTAAAAAATTTATTTGTGAATGGGGGTGTGCATGTCCACAGCCTAAATAGAAGTCAGAGGACAGCTTACAGGAGTCACGATGTTCCCAGGGATCAAATTCAGGCTGTTCGATTTGGCAGCAAGTCCTTTATCCACTGAGCCATCTTGCTGACTTAGGATTCATTCATTCATTGAGGGAGGGTCTCAGAACCTTCTGTGTAGATCAGGCTGGTCTCAGACACATAGAGATCTAATTGATTGCTGGGATTAAATCTGTGTGTCACCATGCCTATCTCAGAAAAAAAAAATTTGATGAATGTTGTTCAGATCAAAAGATACTCATCACCTTTATTTCAGCATCTTTGTTACCTTACCATTTTCCATTTATGTATATTCATGTCTGTATGCACAATAGTTACATTATTGTCTTGGGAGAACAGTATATTTTGAGGTGATTTATATTTTTTCTTACTTTAAACATATATAACAAAGAATATGAAAAATTAAAATGCAATTTATAGATCAGTGTGAAGAATTCGGATATTGCAGTCTGCTATTTCATTGTTATTTGAAATTACTGAATTTTGGATGGTTGTATGTATGTGTGTGTGTATGTATGTATGTATGTATGTTATCAGGGGGAATTAAGATTGCTGCCTGAAAAGATTAAGCAATAGTTAAATGCTTCCTTTATATTATTTTGGGGTCATGGAGAGAAAGGTCATTATAATGATGCATAGTAATAGATTTGGTGACTACTAAAGGGACATCATTTATTACCAAGACTTTAAAAACTTGTTCTAAGGCAGAACTGTTTATGAAATGTCAGTAGTAGATGTCATTGAGATTTAGAAGTATATGTTTGGTATACACAGAAGTCTGAAATATTTACTTAAAATGATTGATACCAAATATCAAATAGTAAATCAAGGTATTATTTGTGTTTTCACTATTGTATTAGATGAAATACTAGCACAAAGTGATGCTTTATTCTCACTGACATTATTTTCTGTGTATGCTTTATTACTTTGGTATGTATGTTATTAGTATTTGATTGTCTGAAGTGTTGAACTTTTTGACCTTTGAGTGACTGATCTTCCAGACAGCATTTGTATGTTAATGTTACCATCTTAAAAACTGACTGACCATTCTGTGTTGCCTTTCCCGCTCTCATGAGGTGGCAGTCAAGTTCACAACACTCATCATCCTGGGAGAGGATGTTTGTGGCTTTTGCCCTGGTTTGATTGGAAGCTCTTTTCCCTTTGCAAGAATATAAAATTACCATAGGAATTTGAAAGATAATCTTTCTGAACAATCTTTATCTTCTTTAATATTCAGTAAATTAAACTGTAGTTTTCGAAAATATATTGCAGAAGGGTAAGTTTATAGTTAAAAGCAAACCCTGGCTGCTCTGGGAAATGTTTCCTCTGTTATTCCTTTAACTGAAAACAGGAAGCCAGTGCTGGGAAGAAATAGGAAACACTGGATGATTTCTTTGGTTTTGCCAGTACTGGGAAGAAATAGGAAACACTGGATGATTTCTTTGGTTTTGATTCTTTCTACTTTGGATTCGGCCTCACTTACCTCTGAGATGATAGAAATTCAGTGTTAGGGTAAAGAAGTTTGGGTAAAAAACTGCTACTTCACTCTATTGCTTGATTTTACAATGAAAATATCTTGAAGGAGCTATTATATATGCATATTTATGTAAATGTAAAGTGGTTGTTTGAGCCCTGTAAGTCACAGATGGACACCGTGATCATATAACATAACAATGGTTTTGTGTTTCTATTGTTGAGTTGGTTTTGTTTTTGAGAGAGAGTCTCTTAGGGTAGCCCAGGCTGGCCAGAAACCTGCTTCAGTCACCCAGATGCTACATTGTTTTTTGTAATACAATTTCTGTCTTTATAATATTTAGTTTCTTTGGAAATTTAGATGTCAGATGTTCATGTTTTGGAAATTAGAGATTGACTTTAGTTAGCTGATGTTTAGATTTTGAAATTTCAAGATTTGCTCTTTTTCCTCTTGTCTCAGAATATATTTTATAGTAAGAAATTTAAATTTTTTATTTTAAGTATTTTGAAGTAAATGATAAATTTATTTGGGTACAATCAGACATTTTATACTTTTACTATTTGATAGTATTGCTTTGTAGGCTTAGAATTATTACATGCCCCACTTCTGTAGAGGTCAGAAAGGGCTGTGTATTTTGCACAGTACTCATCTATTGAGTTATAACTTGTTTTAGAATGTTTATGTCCATAATATTCTACAAACTTGATTTCAGTTACATAGTTTATAAAATATTTTTAAAATTTGTTAAGCACATTTTATGATAGATTATATTAAAAGTCATTTTTCATATATAGACTATAATTCTTCAAAGGAGGGTTGAGTGAGATTTCTTTTTATAGTCCTGGAATATAAAATTATAGCCTAGGGTGGCAGTTACAACATTCTAATTTATGGTTAATACAATTTCTCTTTCAGACAGCAAATGGCTACATCTTGTTTTTTCATATTGCTTCTTCAAGAGGGGACAAATACCTTTATGAACCAGTATATCCCAAGTAAGTTTATTGGCTTCATTCTTCGAATACATGGCTTGCAAACTTAATATTTTTTAAAGACTGTCATTTGGGGTTGTCTAACATCAGTAAGATGTTAAGTTGCATTTCTGAAATGATGTTTCAGAAATTGTCCATTTTTTTAAATTTAAAAAATATGTAATTAAGTCAAGGAATACTGAGGATTGTGTTATATCCTTTCTTAGACATTCAGAATTACTACTAATATACTCCAAGTCAGATACTTTCTAGTCTTTATTAAAATGGAGAGCTGAGAGATAATATGAAGAGGCAAACTCTTAGTCAATTACAGGCTCCTTTGCCTGTGTTTATTATATATACTCACACGGAAAAAACCCCACACAGGCAGTAGTTACCCCCTAGGTAAACTTTGGGGGAGACATGGACTTTTGCTTTAAATCTTTAAACGGTGTCGTTATGTTTTGCATATTTCCTTCACAGCATGCTTTATTTTTTAATAAAAAAAACCATACTTTTAAAGCACAACATTTTATTTTCTAGGGGCAAACCACTTCTATGTCAAAAATTTGCTTGATGTTACGTGAGAGACTGTTGCCAATATGATTAAGAGGAAACTCCTGAGAAGATTACAAAAACCTTAAAAAATTATATAAATGATATAATATATTAAAACAGTATATTAAAAGATATTCCTAAAATATAGATCTCATTTGTGTATTATTAATCATTAGTAATTATCAGCATAATTATTTTTAATTTTAATATTAATATTTAATACTATAACAAAATACTATAATTAGTAGAAATTAGTGATAAATATATTGTTTGTATAATGTATGATATATATTAAATATATGTTAAGCATAGATATAACATATATCAAAATTATATATATACACACATACATATATGTATTAAAAAGGCCTTACTGAAGAAGACCAAGGCCAGTTATGCAAAGAAAACTAGTGGGATGAAGAGATGTGAAATGTGCCTGACACTGTAATACTATCAAGATTGTCCCAAATAGTAGTTGCACTGAGCTGTTCATAATTGTTCATATTAGACAAATGCCACAACAAACCAGTTGTATTAGCATAATGTCTTGATTTCACATTTAGTTTGCACATTATTTCAAACCTATAGATAAATTTCTTCTAGTATGAGCAGATACTGCATTTTTAGGCTGCCAAGATGGCTCAGTTGAAGACCCCAGTCAGTCCCCCAAACCCGCATAAAAAGTGCCGGGCATGGTGGCCTGAGCTTGTCATCCCAGGACTGGAGAGGTGGAAACAGGTAGAACTTGCTGGAGCTTGCTGGTTAGCCAGCCAATCTACTTGGATCCTCTGACCTACACACGCTTTGACACACAAAAGACATTTTGGGCTTTTCTTCGTTTCTATGAAGTGATTTCTGCCTATCTTATTGCCCATTTAACTTCACTGAACTTTTCAAAGTTCTCATTGTACATAAAATAATTTAAGAAAAGTTTTATATAATAGAATTAAAAAATATGATCTTTAGGGTTTCTATTGCTATGATAAAACACCATAATCAAAAGCAACTTGGGGAGAAAGGGCTTATTTCCATTTCATGTCCCAGGAACAGTCCATCATGAAGGGAAGTCAGGGCAGGAGCCCCTACATGAATGCTGCTTACTGGCTTGCTCCTCATGGCTTGCCACCCAGTTTTTTATACCATCCAGGACCACCTGCCTACAGGTTGCACACCCACAATAGAGTACACCCTCCCACATCAATCATCAGCCATGAACATGCCCCACAGGCTTGCCTACAGGCCAGTCTGGTAGGAACATTTTCTTAGCAGAGTTCCTCTTCCCAAATGACTCTAATTTCTGTCTAGCCAGCACAGCACTTCAGTGGTATATCATCTTTTTATAATCAGTATATTCACATAGGTAAATCACACTCGTTACATGTAAAAAATAATTTAATGATTAACATTAAGTGTGTGTAAAACTCAGAAAACAACCATCATGGACAACCAGGATGTCTGCTGCTAGATAGTGTTCCCTAGACATGACAGACAGGGAAAATGCACCCATGAACTCTCAACAGTAATGACAATACCAGTTGACATGCCAAAGTAGATGGGGGAGACTGCATAAGATCTGCTCTAGATGAATAACTACAGGTGGTCAGTGCCTGCTGGGAAGGGGAAAATCAGTTTCCTCCAAGGACGAGCTCTAGCAGAGGATGTCCGGTCCCAGTGGTCAGCCCTGGACACATGTACATACAAGGACTGCTAAATAAACAGGAGAGGTTGTATATGTACCGTGTGTGTTTATCTATGTAACAGCAATAACTAAGAATTTGGTAGAGGGTAGAACATGAGAGGAGCTGGAAGGGGAAGGGAGTAGCAGGAGTGATGTAGACACAGTCCTCATGGATGAGTGTCTCAAAGTGTTTTTAAAGTAAGTTACAAAGTCAGGAATAGAAAATAAAGTACACATAACCTTTTTACTTTGCAAGACTATGACGTAGAGTAGCGATTCTGTGAATCATTGGCACAAATAGTGCTCTGCTGACTGGATCCCACCCGCTGCATTTGTGTGCCCAGTGCTTTCTAGAGTTACTTATTTCACTGAGTTTTCTGAAGAAACCATTTGTAAAACAAAAAAAGAATGCTAGCAAAAGTACCTTTTTAGGGAGTTGGTGGTTAGGAGTTCATGATTTCTTGTTTGTTTGTTTTTTGAGACGGGGATTTTTTGTGCAATAGTCCAGAGTCCTGGAACTCATCTTTAGACCAGGCTGTCCTCGAACTCAAGATCCACCTACCTGCCTTTGCCTCCTGAGTACTGGGATTAAGGGCACCCACCACCACCGCCTGGCTAGAGTTCATGATTTTAAAACCTGAAAAGTTGTGACCATGTAATGGTCAGAGGAGAGTGAAAAACGTGGTTTTGGCGATGTTGCCATGTGTATTATTGTAAACGCCTATATAATTTAAGATACTTGTTGCCCAGACTGCTGCACAGAAAAGCTACCCGTCAACACAAGCTGATGCAGTCACAGGGAAGAGCCAGGATTCAGACAGGGTGTTACAGTTCCATAGTCCGTACTCCTTAGTCTCTGATAGTACATATTTCAACTCTGTTTGCCTCATCCAGCAATCTCCTGCTTCTTAAGACTTGGGGAATAAGAAATAGCAAAAAAAGGAAGAATTAGAAAGGTTTGCAATAGTCCCCGAGCTAGAGGCAGCATAACAAAGGCTGGCAGGTAATTGTGTCCTCTTCAATTATAGAAGTAGCACCGTCCTTTGTTTCTTCTCTCTACATCTTAGGAGTTCATCACATCGACTTTATTTCTAGAGCATCTCAGCTTTCCTGTATTACATGACAGCATCTTAACCTCAGACTACACATGATTTCCATTACACTCCAGCTGGGCACACAGCTCAGATACCTTCCCTAATGTTTCCAGCATTCTTGTAGATGCAGGGAGGCAATCTTCAACAATGATGGCAGTATTATTAAATAACATCTTTCATTTCAAATGTCATTCTTTGATGTTCTGTTTGTCTTTTGTATCTTTATAAGTTCCACCCTATCTTAGACTGGCTGAAGGCTTTAACGTTTTTTTTACATTGTAAGATGAGCAGTGAAATTTTTGATGGAAACTTTGACGTGGATAAATTAGAAATAATTATGTTTAGCTTTGAAATTTGTTTACTTAACTATATTTAAATATGAGTTTAGGAGATTTTGAAATAGCTTATTTCTTCATAATGAAAATAATTTCAACAAATTAGTTTTCATGTACTCTTGGGTTCTTTTGTAGTTGTGTGTTTGGTTGGTTGGTTTTGGCTTTTTTTGTTTGTTTGTTTGTTTTGAGGCAGGATCTCTATGTAGCCCTGGCTGTCTAGAACTCACTATGTAGAACCAGCTATCGCTCTGTGCTTCCTGTTAACAGTGGCTACAGCATCACTAAGCAGTGGGATTTTTTCACCCTGTTTTAATTTTATGGGACTACCACTATATATGAAATCCATCTTTGATTGAAACATTTTGGTGGCACATGATTGTAGTTTTTTATTACTGCTAATGAGACATTGGTGTTAGTTTTTGTTGGTGGTGTTTTGTTTTCGTTTTATTGTTTGGTTGGGTTTTTTCTTTTGGTTTTTTTGAGACAGGGTTTCTTTTTTTGTTTAATTAATAAGGAATTTATAAAAGTGTACAGGCATTCTGTTGCTCACTTTTCTTTTTCTTATTTTTTGTATTTATTTTACAATACTATTCAGTTCTACATAATAGCCAAAGATTCCCTTGTTCTCTCCCTTCCTGCCCCCCTCCCCTTCCCCCCAGCCCACTCCCCATTCCCACCTCCTCCAGATCAAGGTCTCCCCCGAGGACTGGGATCGACCTGATAGACTCAGTCCAGGCAGGTCCAGTCCCCTCCTCCCAGATTGAGCCAAGTGTCCCTGCATAAGTCCCAGGTTTCAAACAGCTAACTCATGCAGCCAGCCCAGGACCTGGTACCACTGCCTAGATGCCTCCCAAACAGATCAAGCCAATCGACTGTCTCACTTATTCAGAGGGCCTGATCCAGTTGGGGGCCCCTCAGCCTTTGGTTCATAGTTCATGTGTTTCCATTCATTTGGTTATTTGTCCCTGTGCTTTATCCAACCTTGGTTTCAACAGTTCTCGATCATATAAACCCTCCTCTTTCTCACTAATTAGACTCCCAGCGCTCCACCAGGGGCCTAGCCGTGGATGTCTGCATCCAGATTCCTCAGTCCTTGGATGGGGTTTATGGCACAGCTATTAGGGTGTTTGGCTATCCCATCACCAGAGTAGGTCAGTCTCGGCTGTCTCTTGACCATTGCCAGCAGTCTTTTGTGGGGGTATCTTTGTGGATTTCTGTGGGCCTCTTTAGCTCTTTGTTTCTTCTTTTTCTCATGTGGTCTTCATTTACCATGGACTCCTATTCCTTGTTCTCCCTCTCTTTTCTTGATCCAGCTAGGATCTCCCGCTCTCTTTCCCTTGACCCTCGCCCTTCATTGCTCCCACTCATGTCCAGGCTGTTCATGTAGATCTCTTCCATTTCTCCGTGTCTTTCTTGGGGTCCCGTTTTCTAGGTAGCCTCACTGGTGATGTGAGTAGCAGTCCAGTCATCCTTGTTCCACATCTAGCATCTTCCTATAAGTGAGTACATACCATATTTGTCTTTCTGAGTCTGGGTTACCTCACTCAGGATGATTTTTTCTAGATCCATCCATTTGTCTGCAAACCTCATGATGTCATTGTTTTTCTCTGCTGAGTAGTATTCCATTGTGTATATGTGCCACAATTTATCCATTCTTCAGTTGAAGGGCATCTGGGTTGTTTCCAGGTTTTGGCGATTACAAACAATGCTGATATGAACATAGCTGAGCAAGTGCTCTTGTGGTATGATTGAGCATTTCTTGGGTATATGCCCAGGAGTGGTATAGCTGGATCTTGGGGGAGATTGATTCCCAATTTTCTAAGAAAGCGCCATATTGATTTCCAAAGTGGTTGTACAAGCTTGCATTCCCACCAGCAGTGAAGGAGAGTTCCCCTAGTTCCACATCCTCTCCAGCATAAAGTGTCTTCAGTGTTTTTGATCTGAATCCTGTACAAAAAAACAACTTCTGGAGGCATCACAATCCCTGACTTCAAGCTCTACTATAGAGCTACAGTAATAAAAACAGCTTGGTATTGGCATAAAAACCGACATGTTGACCAATGGAATCGAATTGAAGACCCTGACATTAACCCACACACCTATGAACATACAATTTTTGACAAAAAAGCCAAAAGTGTACAATGGAAAAAAGAAAGCATCTTCTACAAATGGTGCTGGCATAACTGGATATCAACGTGTAGAAGGCTGCAAATAGATCCATATCTGTCACCATGCACAAAACTTAAATCCAAGTGGATCAAGGACCTCAACATAAATCCAGCTACTCTGAACCTGCTAGAAGAGAAAGTAGGAAGTAGTCTTGAACGCATTGGCATAGGAGATCACTTCCTAAATATAACACCAGTAGCACAGACACTGAGACAAACAATCAATCAATGGGACCTCTTGAAACTGAGAAGCTTTTGTAGAGCAAAGGATACGGTCAACAAGGCAAAGCGACAGCCTACAGAATGGGAAAAGATCTTCACCAACCCCACATCTGACAGAGGACTGATATCCAGAATATATAAGGAACTCAAGAAATTAGACATCAAAATGACCAATAGTCCAATTGAGAAATGGGCTTTAGAACTAAACAGAGAATTCTCAACAGAGGAAACTCAAATGGCTGAAAGACATTTAAGGAATTACTCAACATCCCTAATCATCAGGGAAATGCAAATCAAAACAACTCTGAGATACTACCCTACGCCTGTCAGAATGGCTAAGAGACAGGGTTTCTGTGTGTAGCTCTGACTGTCCTAGAACTCATTCTGTAGACCAGGCAGGTATCAAACTCAGAGATCTACCTGCCTCTGCCTCCCTAATACTGAGATTAAAGGTGTGTGCCACCACTGCCCAGCTGTGTTAGGATTTTAGAGGGAAAATTTTAACTAATTTTTCTTCTTTCCTTCTGGTAGGTACCTTGTTATTTGGGAAATAGGTGATAGTGGTTTTAAAAATGTTTCTCTCTAAGAGTTTCAAAACATCTATATCTAGTTTGATTTCAGCATGTGTCAGTTCTGTAGATTTACATGTGTGATTCTTAGCTGTTGAGCTTTGCATGTCTCATGCATCCATTAACATTCACATTGTAATTGTACTAGCATTTATTAATCGGATGAGCTAGAATATTACATAATCCTAAATTCTGAAACTCCTCTTGTCATAGCCACATCCCAAAGGTGCCATCTGAATCCAAAGACTGATAGAATTATTAAAATATCTACCCAGTTCGTAGATCCCTGCACATTGTTGTTGTTACCACCAGATTAAAGGCCTTAGAAATAAGTATTCTCTTGTAGTTTCTGCCTTTTGTTTAAAAGTCTCCAGGAACTGTGAAAGCTACTAGCTGCTAGAGATGTAGCGTGGGATGGGGTGGGGGACAACAAAATCACTTTACTTACGTAGTTTGCATAATTATAACACATTGTATATTATGCAGGCAAATACATCAGGGTTAGGGAATCAAGAGTGGAACTACAGCTTGAAATTGAATCCTTAGGATCTTCATTGAGACGATAACACGTAAAAGGATCTTAAGGAGTTTGAGAGGAACACAGCATGCACTTAGGGGAATGACATTTTGGGGTAAGTGAGAAAATAATGAAGTTTTAGGTTCTAACAAAGGATTTATAATTAGTAAGAAGGGATGTTGTTATGTAGTTAACTATAAAAATGAAATACTATATCGTGATTTTTTAAAGTAATTTAATCCTAGAAATATGTAGAGCCAGTTCCCTTCTGTGCAGAGAACCACGATGTACTGGAACTCACTCTCCCCTGTCATTCACACCTGAGCCAGTCTACAAAGTCCATTTTAGCCTACCAGTGCATATTTCCCTCATTTCTTCCTTTGCCTCCTAATTCCCAACAAGACTTCTTTAGTTTGGAACTTGTAACCTTTTCCCTGGATTATTATTATCTTTTATAATTTACCTCTAAATGATTTAAACATATAATTTACTTGCCCTTTCCCTATATAAAATTTCTCATGGTTTTCCTGAGGTTTTAGGATTAGTTATGTTGCTGTGGTGCGTGTGTGTGTGTGTGTGTGTGTGTGTGTGTGTGTGTGTGTGTGTGTGTGTGTTTTCTTTTTTCTTGGTTTTTCAAAACAGGATTTCTCTGTGTAGCTTTTGGAGCCTTTCCTGGATCTCGCTCTGTAGACCAGACTGGTCTCGAACTCACAGAGATCCGCCTGCCTCTGCCTCCGGAGTCCTGGGATTAAAGGCGTGCGCCGCCGCCGCTGCCGCCGCCCGGCCGTGCATATTTTCTTTTAAAGATCCATTTTACTTACTTGATAAGTAAGTGGGACTGATGCCATCTATTCCATGACTGTCAGTGGGTTTAAATCAGCGCTCTTAGTTATAATACTCGAACAGTGCTGTAGTGTTTTCGAGAGGTGGTTTGCGTGCGCGTGTGCGTGCGTGTACGTGTGTGTGTGTGTGTGTGTGTGTGTGTGTGTGTGTTTTCTTTAACTGTGCTGTATGTAAGTAGATGAGTTCTATATCTGATCATTTCTTGAGTGCCAAGTTTACCTTTCTACGATTAAATCAATTTAAGTGGTTCAGTAGCAGCCTTAAATTCACGTTGTTTAAACTATGCTTATTCTCTCCTGCCAAACCAAACCTGAAATTGCTTTACCAAACTTGACTGCAAGTAATCCTTTATGTAGTCCTATGAAGTGGAAAACCTCGGATTCTTTGTTTCTCTTCACTTCCTGTATTTGTTCAGTAATCAAGTTTCATTGACTAACTACACTTCTCCAGTGCTTCTAGAATCATCTGATCACTAGTTTTTCTTCTAGTCTCTCCTGCGTAGTGAAATCTATCCTTTATGTTGTTTTTTCCAAAGGAAAGACCTAAAGATGTGATTCTTAAAAACTTTTATTGCTCTCTAGGTGCCACAAAATAAAGTCCAGGTTCTCTGGCATGAGATTTGGAGCCTACGTTTCTCATATGCAGACTATGGTGGAAGTCACAATTTCTGTCTTTCTCTGTTCTTTGCCCCGGGTGGTTTGCTTCCCCACCATCATTTTATGTAAGAAAGCCATCTGGCCTGGCTTTTGAACTCAGAGCAGCCATCTGCTGTATCCTGTAAAGTTTCTTCCCAGCTCTCTTGTCCTCCTTTATACTCAGGGAGTCACTAGTCCTCCAGATATATTCCATAGCACTCTATAAAATTTTATAGTAGCAATCAGTGTTTTATTTCAAAAATAGTGAGAAGTGTATAAAGATTTAAAAATGTGAATTTTGCTTTTTTAAATTATAATCTCATCCCACTCTCCATTTGTCCTATATTTTTTGAGTAAATAAATACCCATGTGTAGAATTACTGGGTCGTATTACATGCCTAGTTATTTTAGTTTGGCTACTGGCATCATCCTACATAGTTGAGTATCTGATCTTCGTGTTTTCCTTTGGAAGAGTTTTGTGGTTTTCCTTTAAAGAACGGTGAAGTTTGTTATGGGTGACAGGTTACTTAGAAAACTTTTGAACAGTTTGAGGCTTGTTTGTGTGCTTTATGAGAATGGAGTGAGCCTTTACTTTAGACTGTCTTCCACGGTCTCTTCCCTCTAGCTTGTCAGAACTAGAGCCCTCCTCCAGGGAATCCCAAACATTACCGGTTTATCCTTTGTCTGACAGGTGTGGTGTTTCGTACGAATGGCTTTATACCCAGTATTGTAAGGGGACGGAGATTCTAGAGCTCTTCTTCGGTGTGCTCCAGCCTTTGTTTCCATGAACGTTAATCTTTTTCTTTCTTTAACTTAGCGAGACTTCTGTGTTCTACTTGGGTTCTCCCACTGTATGTAGTAGTCTGAAAAGTGACTTTTGCTAGAAAACTCTTTAGTTTTGTGTTTGTGACAAGCTCTCACTTTGTAGCCCTAGTTGGCCTTGAAATCATCATTCTTCTGCTTGCTATTGGATGACCGTAGTGGTTTTTGTTTTTTTTTTTTTTTTGTGTGTGTGTGTATTCTGTCCAGTTTTTTTTTTTTTTAATTTTTTTCTGGCTGGATAATTTGGGACCATTATAATAGTAAACATGACTACCTATAAGATCATCAGTTTGAACATTTTCAGTTATTTTCTATTGGAGAATATTTAGGCACATTTAAGATTATTCAATTTCATTCAGAAATACTTTCATTAATTATGGGCATACTGATAAATAATTACATTAGTATAGCTCAGTGATGAAGTATGACTTAGCATGTGTGAGGCTCTGCATTCAACCCCCAACAGGTCTTTCCCCATAGAAAGGAAACCAAATCAGATTATCTACAACTGATGAAATGTGTGATGTAGAGAAAGAAACCATTGTGAACTTCAGAACTGGGAAAGAGAACCAAAGCCTTAAGTCTGGCTAGGACAGCCAGAACTCCTTAGATCAAGACTAGCACATTTCAAGCCTATCTTATAGTTGAGAGTTCATGCTCATTATCATAACTGACTATTTTTCATATGCCCACTAAATTTATGAGACATTCGTTATAAACTGATATTTAGGAGGCCTAAGATAGTAATAAATAAGTAAAGTTAATGTCAGGGCCTGCAAGTCTGTGGTAGTCCAGGGGTAGAACACTTGCATGCATGCACAAGGCCTTGGGAGTCCTCAGCACTGCAAAAAGGAAATTTAAAAATAAATAAATGAACAAAAGTGAATAAATGTCCTGAAAAGTCACACTAGTACTTCAAGGGAAACACTTATGAAAAAGAGGAACAAGTTTTTTTGTTTTGTTTTGTTTTTTGTTTTTTGTGTAGACAGGGTTTCTCCGTGTAGCTTTGTGCCTTTCCTGGAACTCTCTTTGGAGACCAGACTGGCCTGGAACTCACGGAGATCTGCCTGGCTCTGCCTCCCGAGTGCTGGGATTAAAGGCATGCGCCACCACCACCCGGCCAAGAGGAGCATTTTATAGATACAAACATTTGAGTTATTTGCTTGGAAAAAAGACAGGCCTGAAGTAAGTTCTGTGGGAAAAAACCACTGTATAAATAATTGCACTGTACTGTACTGTTTTGTTTTATTTTGCTTTGCTCTGTGACAGAATCTCACTGTGTAGCCCAGGCTGCCCTTGCACTCGGTTTACGCTCCACCTGAGTGCTGTAATCAAGGACATGAGCCACCACATCTGATTCTGATTTACTGAACTCTTGAAGTGTCTGTCCCATACCCCAAATCCATTGTGTTGTCTGCCCTATTAGTATTTTCTTTAAGTGGTACTTAATAGTATTTGAGATCTCTGCACCTGAGACTTTGTTCAAACAAAAGCTTGTTGAATTTGTGTTGTAGCAGTTAACTGTATCACTGGCATAACCCTCCAGAGTGTATTTGATTGAATTTAAAGGTGAGCTTAATTTTTTCATATAAAATTTATGCATAATTTTATGGTTCATTTGAGAGTGCTGTAATTTTGAGTCTTGCTTTTATAAGTTCATTGGGAACTTAGTCACTCCTGAAGGCCATTAGAAATTTGAGCAGTAACTGCCTTACCCTTCTCCACCAAAACATTTAATTTTTTTCATTGCTCTTTATTGACGTGAATATGTAATAGTTCATTGGAATAGAAAATTAGAGATTTTCATTTATATTAAGTACATATTTAGAACAGAATTCTCAAATTGGGTTGGTTTCATTCTTTGCCTTCCGTACATGTATCTTGAGCTAGACTCAAACAACCTTTTAGAAATGTGGAAAGAGGGGCTATTGTATTTCTAGTCAACTGGGTTTTATTTCTTCTCTGACTTGGAAATGGGCACTTTAAAATTACTTTATGTCTTTCTTCAGTTATTTTATGTGTATAAAATGAGAAGGAAAGAAAAGTTAAACTCTTACTAAACTGCATCCAGCATTATTTTCTAGGTTACCTTTAAAATTGTTAAACTGCTTCCACTGGATACTTAAGACTATTCATATGTGGTCAGAATAGAAGGGAATTCTCATTAATTAAATATGAGTGTTACAGTGAACTCCACTTTGAAGGATAATGAAGTTATCTAAAAGTACAGATGTCCTTCTAAAACATGTCTCAAATTGAGTTACTTACCAAATATAAGCAGTGGCAACCTTGTTTTTGAGATCTTTGGTGAAAATATTTAATATATGTAATACCCCAAAATGCAAACTATTTTTAAAGTTAGCAATGTGTTTATATTATTATCATAGCTTATTTATTGTATTGGTACTTTTAAACATGGTTAGTATCATAGCATTAAAGTTTGGTTATATAGAAAATGTAACTGTATTAAATGTAACATTTTCTAAGATGTTCCATAGGGAAATATTCCACATTCACATGGTAACAGCAACTTAATGTCTCTAGATAATGTTCTGTTTAGTTAACTAGTTTTTTTTAAAACAAATCTCATGTAAATTATATTTTAAAGTGAAATTATTAAACTTCCCCTACCTTGAATTTATCTAAAAGTACAGATGTCCTTTTAAATATATATGACCCATTGTGTTTGATTAGTGTTGCTTGCATGAGGAGCACAGATTTGGGAAAATACCCTGTCTCCCAGGCAACATTAACTACCACTATCTTCCAAGCTGTGGCTATCATGAACCCTGCCCCTGCCCCTGCCCCTGCCCCTGCCCGTGACAGACAATAGATGGGCCCCGTCTTGTGTGAGTGACCACAGCTGCTGTGAGTTCCTGAGTTGCAATAGCCGCGTCATGTCTGGAGGACAGCTTTCCAAGGCACTCCTCCCTCCTCCAGCTCTTCCCTTCTTCCTGTCCCTTCTTCTGTGGTGTTCCGAGCCTTAGGGGTAGAGTTGGCCTGTTAAGGGCTAAGCGCTCGACAGTCACTCTCCGCACTTTAGCCAGTTACAGGTTTCTATACTATCAGTCTTCCACTTCCAGACAAGGCGTCTTCCACCTAGGCTAGAACAGCACTGTTCTACAGCTATAACTATGAATATATACAAGGTAGCTTGATGAACACAACATGTATGTTTAGCCTAACAACAGTAGTACCTTCCTCCAAGGGCCTGTAACCTCCCAAGTATAGTCATTTGACTGGATTTACAGTACCTGGCATGAGTTCTTTGCTATGGAATAGCTCTTAAGTCCAGTCTGAACTGGTTGGTTACTCCCTGATAGTTGTACCACCGTTGTACCAGTGGGTCCATCTTGCCTGACAGTTTCCGTGTAAGCTCTGAGCACCCAGAGTGCACAGCTAGGTGTGACTATTGATGCGTTTTCTCCCCCAACAGCCTGCACAGCACCACTTGGCACTGTGAATGCTAGAGAAAGGCAGCTCACAGCTTGGTTTCTGTGTCTTGAAACTGAAATTTGAAGTGCCTTCTGTAGTAAGTTCATACAATGTAGTTCTGAACAAACAAGAACACATCTATAGGTCTCTTAAGCATATTCTTTTTTGTTTATTTTATCTGCTTCTCAGATTGCATAGTAAAATCCCTACTATAGAATGATTACAAACTTTGTTGGTTTTCATTGTATAAATATTTAACAATTATCAGTTATCTATTTAAGTATACCAGTCAGCTTAAGTCCTCATGGTACAGTTTAAAAACCACATAGTGTGTTGACTGCTGACTCTTAAATTCTTTTCCCAAAAGTAGCACAGATCCTTTGCCTTTGTACTTTACACTAAAGTAAGCCATATTAGTTCTCTGTAAGTAGGCAAGAAGCCACTTTTTCAAAATGCTCAGATGTAAAGAATGGTCTCCTAATTAACCTCTGGTCTCTACTGCCTTTGTTTCCATCAGTTCTTCAGTATTCATTTTAAATGATTGTTTAGTTGCTTAGAGACTAGGATTGAAAGCACAAGTTCAGATGTCAGCTCTTATTAGTTCTATGACCATTAGCAATGTTCTCAGTATTTCTTAAGTTACATGTTTTCCCTGGAAAAGTGGAGATAATAAAGTTTGCCTTCAGAAGATTACAAATGGTTGAGATACTACATATAGTACATTTCTGAACAGTTTTTCATACATGTAAATGATTAGTAGTAGTATTTTTATACTATTGAGTTGCCTCTCATAATCTGGCTTCAGTTTATTCTTCCAGCCTCAACTTCCATGACTCTCTTCCAACCATCTGTTATAATTTATCAAATTATTGTAGCTGTAAATAATAAAGTTTTCATTAGAAAGTTCATTTTTGTCACTGTAATTTTAAATATTTTACTGTGTTTTTCTGTGCTTGGAAGGTGGAGTAGAAACGTTTCTATAAAGTTTTTGTAAGTCATTTGGAAGTTATTGAGAAATTAAGGTTTATGTAAATTTGCTTTAAAATGTTATAATGCTTCATATCTAATAAGTAAAAAGAATTTATATAAGGAATAACAGTTTTCACTTTAAGGTAGGTAATCTTGAAAGGCACGTGACAATCAACCCAACAACAATTTGAAATATTTCTGTCTTTAATGAAAGTGAGAGATGTCCCTAACCAACCTTTGAGCTAAAATTTAGAAGGGAAATGTAAATAACTTGAGAAGATTAACCTGACGACTGCCTGAATATACTGACAGAAATCACTCTATTTTACTGCAAATCCAAAAAGGCTGAGAAATTAGACAGACTACTAACCACAGAATACTATCTACACACAGTGAAATAAGGGCCATAGATTCCTTGAAAATATTTAAATAAGGAGTAAGAATCGCTTTCTTTTTATTTCACCAGATACAGGAACTACATTGTATGGTTGACCCTTAGGGACTGTAGGCACAAAGGAGCATTGGGTGAAATGGGAGAGCAGAGACAGTGATAGTTCAGCAAGGCCCGCTCCACTCCACTTCACCACGCCAGAACAGTTATTTAAGAGACAGTTGTGTTTGGGAACCGTGGGGGTGGGGAGGCCCAACTACACACAGGGGTTTCTTGTTGACTCTTTTAGTGCTAACTTGTTAAATATAAAGAAGCAGGGATTATTAGCTGTTTATGGAAAGTTTACAGTGTGGGAACTGGGAGACTTGACAATAGAAAAGGGTGTGTGTGGGTGACTTAGAAGAAGACATGCAGGAAACAAAAACATTTCAAAGAAATGATAGTTGATCACTTTCAAATAGATAATTGCCTAGAGAAAGTTTGGGAGAGAGGTTCAGAAGAAATACATTACAGCTGGGCAATGGTGGTCCTTTAATCCCAGCACTCAGGAGGCAGAGGCAGGCAGGTCTCTGAGTTTGAGGTCAGCCTGGGCTACAGAATGAGTTCCAGGACAGCCGGGGCTACTCAGAGAAACTCAGTCTCAAAAGAAGAAGAAAAAGAAAGAAATTCCACAAAAGCTTTGAAAGTGAAACAGTTGAGGAACCATGTGTATAGTTATAGAACAAAAGACACAAGAGAGAAAAACAGAAAATAGGTTAGTATGAGATTCATTATCTAACATAACAGGAGTTCAAGAAAAAGCATATAGGATATCATAAACCCCATTAACATTTTAAGGAAACAAAGTGTGACCATCACAGACCTACACAAAGATTGAACAGGTCAAGTGCCCAGTACAGTGATGTAGGTTCACATGCTTATGGAAAGCCTATTATTTTGAAAGTTTAGAACCTACTTTTTTTAAAAAAAGAAGAAAAGTAAAGACTTTGATATTGATGGGGGAGGGACAGATACAAACCTGCAAATAAAAGTGCCACTGAGAGTGAGAAGTAATTTGCTCAGTGTTAGAACACTTACCTAGCATGCATAAGGCCCCCACACTCTATTCCAAACACACACTTATACAGACACACGCACATGCAAGCAAGTATGCATGTTTAAATAACATTGCATCCTGGAAGAGGAGTTACTTTTTTCAATGTTGTAGCCATTGATAAATTCATGTATTCCAGTAATTAACCTCCAACTAATGCTCATTCAAGCAACCATAACTAAACTTCGAGTTGGGTATGGATCAGAGCAGAAAGGGACTTGTGAGGAGGATGAAGGTTTTCAGTGGTGGGGAAGGTGTGCAAACTAAAATATACTGGTGATTAAATCTGAGTTACCAATAATGCATCAGTGTTTCATTAAGGAAAGAAAGAAATAAAAATCACTTCCCCTTGGAGTCATTTAACTAAGAGCGAGTCCAGACTTGAATCCTCCACTTCTTATTCCCTCTGTCTGTTATATGAGTCTGAATCTGTGCCTGCCTGAGGGCTGTCTTGTGACTGTTTTGAATCTCTTTGTCCCTATGTTTGTGTGTATCTGTCCCAGTGTGTGTCTGACTGTTGTATGAGCTGTGTGTATGAATGTGGTATCTGTCTGTGAGTGGTGTTACTGTCCCTAGTAAGGGACTTTGCTCTGTATTATTGAACAGCATAGAAAACATCACATGAAGAAGGAATGAGATACTTGACAGAAATCTTAAACAGAGTTTTACAAAGCATTAAGTTGCTGGCTCCATCTGGTCCCTACAAACCAGTTAACACATCATTGTTTATCAATCAGTAACCATAAATGGTTGCTTTCAACCTTTATGGTAAGTTTTAGAAAGTTGCTTTGAACTTCTCTATCTGTGGCTTTCAGCAAAGATATACCTGCATTATCTCGGTCAAGGGCATGGGGCAGTACATAAGATTGTAGCTATGCAATAGCTTAGGTTATAAAAGTTGACTGCATGGGAAATCCAAGACAAGTAAGGTTGATTGTTCAGTTGTTCTCTTAAAGGCAAATTAAACAAACAGGCCGAGTACACAATAGGCTAAAAGTCTTAAGTCTTACATGATTTCAAGATATGTTATTAACTTTGGCTGTGAGGTCCAGTAAAAGTTCCAGTCTCTTAGAATGTAAGAGACACTTTTAGAATATTGCATCACTATAAGAATGGGCATGAAAAGGGGTAATGGGTTAAAATGACCAGATTTTAGTATATACACATATGAAATTGTCAAAAACAAAAAAATTACAAAAAAAAAAGATGTAGTAACATACAATTGTAATAGCATTTTGAGAGGTGGAGGCAAGAGAATCACAGATTTGATGAAGCTGGCCTGGGTTACATAGTGAGACGTCCAACGCGCACACTGTAGGTGGAGACACAAAGCCTTTAAGATACAGAGGGAAATATATTGCTTTGAGCATGTGTAAGGGATTTTTTTCTTGCATACAAGAGAAAAATATGCTGAAAACCTGTACACTTATCCCCTGCACTCAGGTTATCAGCAGCACCCTTTTCACAGAGTGAGTGCCGAACACCGACCATTCTTTCAGATGTCTCCATTTTAACTCGGAGCTTTCTTCAAGGTTGACTTATTCTTAGCAGAACCTTCAGAGACTACTTTGGTTTTTCCTTTTTCATAAGTCTTACAACACTATTGAATTTTAAGCATTACTTTGAAAAAATGCGTGATTACCACCTTAAATGTGACTATGGTAAATTAGTCATTTTCTTTTTAGAGACTGCCACATTAGCCAAGCATACTAGCTGAATACAAACCTGAATGGATAAACATCAACTAGCTTAGCTTGTCAGACATAGAAAGAATCAAATATTCCTGGTCACTGCAATAGCAAGATGACAGTAAGCCGCCATCAAGCTCATATGTGGGAAAAAAAAACACACACACACACACACAATTAAAAAGGAAGCAAAGCGGGTTTCTGAGCAGCAAAGTAATTTTCACAAAAGCCAGAAACCTTAAAAGCTATTGGGCCTCGTTGAACTCTTTGTATATAACTGTGGTAGTATTAACAAATTGAGTGGCAGGATTGTAGATGATTGAAAAGAGAAGTGATGTTAGCAGGCCAGTTGTTGACAAGATTGATAGCTGCCACAAGATAGTTTTATGTCAACTTGACATAAGATAGTCATTTCATAAGGGAGACTCAGTTGAGACAGTGCTTCCATAAGACTAGCAGCCTATAGACAAGCCTATATATAGAGCATTTTCTTGCTTAGTGATTGATGTGGAAGAGTTCTTACATGTAGGAAAATTTCTTATATACAGCCCATAAGAAAGTAGGCTGAGTAAGACATGAGCAAGCTAATAAGCAGTGTTCCTCCATGGCCTCTGCTTCAGTTCTTGCTTCCAGGTTCCTGCCTTGAGTTCCTTCCCTCACTTTCTTCAATGATGGACTATGATACAGAAATGTAAGCAAAATAAACCCTTTCTTCCTCAAGTTACCATTGGTCATTATGGTGATACTTTATTTGTGCTGAAATGTGATTTTATTTGTATGTTAATAAATAAAGTTGCCTGGGGATCAGAGGTAAAAGCAAGCCATTTAGCAGAAGTCCAGTGGTGGTGGCCCACGCCCTTAATCCAATCACATGGCAGGCAGAGTCTCTGTGTGGTCAAGGACACAGCCAAGCGGTGACCTGAACCTTTAATCCTAGTACCAACCATAGAGACCTGGAGGTCTGTATAGACAGGCAGTGATGAGGAAATCATGTGGCTGGGCTTAGAGCCAATGAGAGGGCAGAACAGGAAAGCAATAAAAAGACGTCAGACACTCACTCGACGGCAGTGAGTGGCAAGCTAAGGTGGTCTGGGCTCCTCACTAGTGCTCGATCTCTGGGCTTTTAGCTCTGCATTTATTTGGCTCTGGGTTTCTTACTTAATAAGACTGTTTTCGAGACAGTTCTATAGTCTTTATGAGCTGTGTGCTCAGTTTCTTGGCATTGATCTAGCAATATTTTTATGTAGCCATTAATTACCATGGATTTAAATATATATATATATATGTATATATATATACATATATACACACACACACTATTTTGTTATTTATTGCCAAGTTATTTATGAAATATCTAATTACATCCCTGAATCTGACATTAATTCTGATAAATCCCCAGAGAATAGGAATCACAGATAGGGTGTGTAATAATGTAAAATGAATGAACAGTTTGGACCATACACTGCTGTATGTTGTAGCTGGAGTTTTTTCCAGTCCTGCCTGGCCCACAGTCAGGACAAATCTCTCTCACCCGCCAGTCCTGCAGCTGCTTAGATCCAACCGAGTAAACACACAGAGACTTACATTGTTTACAAATTGTATGGCTGTGGCAGGCTTCTTGTTATCTACTTCTTCTGTCTTTAACCCATTTTTATAAATCTATACCTTGCCACATGGCTTGTGGCTTACCAGTATCATACTTGTTGGTACTCATGGCAGTGGCTGGCAGCGTCTCCTGACTCAGCCTCCCTGTTCCCAGAATTCTCCTCTCTCTTTGTCCTGCCTATACTTCCTGCCTAGCTACTGGCCAATCAGCACTTTATTTGTTAACCAATCAGAACAACACATTCACAGCATAGAGAACATCCCACAGCAGTATGTGGAATGATACAGTGTATCCGAGGTTTCCCAGCTAGGGAAGCTCTCTTAGTCATTTTAAACAAAATGTTTGTTGGTTCTCTTGAGGGTTCACCATAATTTCCCCTTCCCTCCATCCCGCCTCCTCTGATTTTTTCCCTCAGTCCCCTAACACAAGTTACATTAGTCAAGCTTACTTGTATCTAGTTTGTATATAAATGTATCTACTGTGGTAGAATTCAAGTTTGATTTTCATTTGTCAATCTTTAGGATGAACACCTGGTTTGTAAGTTTGGTTATGTTTGTTTACTTGAATGTATATTAGGTACAGAGTAGGAACAAATTTAGTATCTTTGTCTCAACCTTGTGCTTTTTTTTCTCTTAGAGGAAGTCCACAAATGAAGGGGATACCTCATTTTAAGGAAGAACATTGTGCCCCAGCTCTAAATTTAGAAATGAAGAAAATATTGGATTTGCAAGCACCCATCATGAGGTACAGTATGTTGGTTAAGATTGGCCCTTTTTGACCACAAGAGTCTATGTTGGTTAATCACATGACCAACAAAAAATTGTTTTTGTGTCGAAATTTATATATTAAGCGTTTATTGTATGATATAACATACTAAAAAAGATTCTGATAGAATCATACATGTTGAGGAAAAGATGAGCTGTCCCTTTCTACAGCCTCCATACATTTCTTGGAAGTGCATGTACACTTGAAAGAACATTAAGCTTTTGAATTCCAGTGTGAATAAAGGCTGTATGACAACCAGTGAGAAATACTAAAATACCGAAAATCTATTAGTACCCAATGATTTTTTCAACTGATTTTTACAATTTAACTTTATTTTCTTAATTGTTCATGATTGACCTTTTAGTTGTTACTTAAGACAATTGCATATTGTGTCCTCGGCATTGTGACTAATATAAAGACTATACAGCTGTGAAAACAGTGAGGCTCATCCCCCAGATAAACTGTTGAGTAAAAAGCAAGATATGTATAGTAATAAGAATATCTGGCCAGGCAGTGGTGGCGCACGCCTTTAATCCCAGCACTCAGCAGGCAGAGGCAAGCGGATCTTTGTGAGTTCAAGGCCAGCCTGGACTACAGAGCGAAATTCAGGAAAGGCGCAAAGCTACACAGAGAAACCCTGTCTCGAAAAACAAACAAACAAAAAAGAATATCTGGTTTTAAAGGGTATTACAAGTGTGTTGTTCTAGAAGAACACATAAGAAACTAATGGACAGGGCTGGAGCTGGAAAGATGGCTCAGCTGTTAAAGGCTAGGCTCACAACCAAGAAACTAATGGACAGATTTGGGGAAGAGATTTTTTTTTTAACTAGGTATCTTTTAAAAATATTGAGGCATGGGGACAGCAAGATAGCTCTGTTGGTTTAAAAAAAGAAGTGCTTGCTTCTGAGCCTAATGACCTAAGTTACCTCCCAAGTACTCACATGGTGAAAGTAGAGAATTGATTCCCAAAGTTGTCCTCTGGCCTCCAAACACACACCATGGCATGCCCAAGCATCTCCCCACCAACCACTAGGTAAATAAATAATGTGAAACAATTTTAAAAAATAAAAAGACTGAACATATAACTATAAAATGAATCTATTGGACTATATAAATGTAATTTCTATTTTTTAAAAGACCTTTCTGATTTATAGTTCTGACAAAGGGCTTCTTGCCTTGTTTCTTTTGTTAAAATATCACTGGAATAAACTGTTCGAGATCGGCCTGCAAGTGGTGAACTGTTGTCGTTGCCCTGTTTAGTCTGTCGTCTTCTTCTTTAATCCTCCCATGGAAAAGAATGTCTTTGTGATTTGCTTAAATGTGATTTGCTTAAACTAAACAATTTAGTTTAGCTTATTCACTGTGTTGATCAAAGATTGCTGATCATTTCAGATTTTATTTACTCAGGATGGAAACCTTTTCAAGAATATAACTTGAGATGACTCAGTGGGTAAGAACGCTTGCTGCATAAACATGAGACCTAAGTTCAAATACTCAGCACCCACATAAAAATATGCATAGTCATGTACAAGGCTGTAGCTCGATTGCTGTGATGGACAGACAGGAGAATTGCTAGGGATTGCTGGCTGCTAGCCTAGCTCCAATTCAGTTGAAGACACTTTCTCAAGGAAGTAAGGTGTAGGGTGATAGAGTGGTTACACAACTTGGCCTACACACACACACACACACACACACACACACACACACGCACGCACACACACACACACACACACACGTAAAATTTTTATAGACTATTACTTGATGCAGAAGGAATTTTAAATATATGTGGGTACCAAACTAGGTAGAACAATCCAACTTGGTTTTATGCCTCCACCTGGTGGTCAAGCCATGTAACACATGGAAATAGGAAAAAGCTTTTCAAAAAGAATTTCTGGGACTGTAAGTGTAGCTCAGTAGTAGAGCCTGTTTTCACCATGCTCAAAGCCCAGTGTCAAGTTCTAGCACCACCAAAGGGAAGGGAGGAATTGCTTCCAACTGTATGACTGTGCCGGATAGTTTATGTCAACTGACACAAACTACAGTATCTGAGAGGAGGGAGCCTTAATTAAGAAAATGCCTCCATAAGATAGAGCTGCAGGCAGTAGAGTATTTTCTTAATTAGTGATTGATGGGAGAAGGAAGGCCCAGCTCATTGTGGATGGGGCCACATTTCTGGTGATCCTTGGTTCTATAAGAAAGCAGGCTAGCCGGGCGTGGTGGCGCACGCCTTTAATCTCAGCACTTGGGAGGCAGAGGCAGGCGGATCTCTGTGAGTTCGAGGCCAGCCTGGACTACCAAGTGAGCTCCAGGAAAGGCGCAAAGCTACGCAGAGAAACCCTGTCTCGAAAAAAACCAAAAAAAAAAAAAAAAAAGGAAAGCAGGCTAAACAATCCATAGGGAGCAAACCAGTAGTAAGCAACACCCCTCCGTGGCCTCTGAGTCAGCTCCTGCCTTCAAGTTCCTGCCCTGTTTGAGTTCCTGTCCTGACTTCCTTCAGTGATGAACTGTGATAAGTAACATAAGCCAAATAAACCCTTTCCTCCCCAACTTTTTGGTCATAGTGTTTCTTCACAGCAATAGAAACCCTAACCAAGACAGTGACTTTCACCTCTGTAAGAGTAGATTCTGAAACTTTAGGTAGTTGGGAGTTTCAGATTTCTCTCAAACTAACAAAAAATTACATATTAAACAAAACTATTAGCTGGTCTAATATAAACTTCCTGGAAATTCCCTATAGATTTGTGAAATGAGAGAGAAGACACTGAAAGATTATATAATCAACTATTTTCTACTATCACAATCAACGTAATCAATTAAAATTGGGGATACTGGTTATAATATTGCTTATAGGAGCAAAAGTACTGTTATCTTTTATTTTTGATTAAATAAAAAAGTAAAGATTAATACTAAACATCCATCTGTTATTGCTTGAATACAAAGAATGTTTAAAAGATTAAAAATTTATAAGTTTTAATAATTGCTTAATCAGAAACACTATACTACTTCAAGTTATGTGACAGCATGTGATGACATGCATCATATTCCTTACTAACTTATTAATCATTTAGAACTCGATATCCTAAATTGAAAAATACCTATGCTTGAAAAAATGAATAATCTGTGGAGCCAATGGTGCATTAGTCTCATTCAGAACATACCTGCAGTGAGTTCGTGTGTTTTTTATATGTACTTACAACTAAGGATGATATTCAGAATATTTTAAGAACCAGTATAGCATGAAAAGACCTAATTTGTTGAGCATGATATTTGTTCTAAAAATTAAATGACAATTGGGGGGGTTAAGACAAGGCCCATTTTTAAACTTTTTGGAGAAATATTCATTACTTTATCAACTGACATTAGCTATTGTTTAACAAGTTTGTTTACTTTTAATTGAAAAGGGTGAATGGTATATCTTACATTTTCATGTAGTAGGTGTTTGTGGGGGGGGGAGAGGGGGGGAAGATTGAGATTGATTAACATCTAGTGCTTTCCCAGTTGCTCTCCATATTATTTTGAGATGGGGGTCACTCACTGAACCTAGAGCTCAACCATTTGCTTAGACTGGCTGGTCAGCAGACTTCAGAGATCCACCTAGATCTACTTCCCAACACTCCCAGCACTAGGATTACACATGTATGCCGCCGCCACACCTGGACATTTTAAGTGGGTAGTAGGAATCTCAACTCAGATCTTATGCTTGTGTCCCAGAACAGAATCTGGCCTTCGCGGGGAGAGAGCATTGCAGAGAGTGAGGGACAGGCCAGCAGCCACATGACCCTGGCTTTCCCCGCGCTGCTCTCCCACTCTCCCAGACCTGCAAGGAGGCAAGCGTTACCAACTGGGCTGTCTTCTCAGCCCTCACATAGTCTTCGTCATGTATAACACAATTATTTTACGTCATTATCTGCTAATCCAACATTGGGGTTGCATAACAGTATTTATATTGATGAACTTTTTTCCCTCTGGTTCACATTTTGCGATCTCTGTATCTGGTCATTTTTGTTGCAGCTTTGTTTATTGTAATGTAGAGATTATAAGCTCTATTAATTTTCAGGTATATTGTCACTACATGTGGCTACTGTTATCAGATTGTACAGGTAAAGAATTTCTATTTTTGAGAACTTTATTAGACAATGCCAGAGGATTGTTTGTTCATGTACATTCTGTGGTTTCAGTTTGTCATCCTTTGGTTAGTTACATCTATTTTTCCTCTTTAGTGGCATCAATCACATCATGCTGACTCCTTAGTCTTCTTTAATTTGTTGCCTCATTTCAATTTTTTAATATAGATTAAAATTATAAAGTTATAGACAGGTAGTGTTCTATAAGGATTCAATGATCTGCTTTGCTAAAGCATTTAGCTAAAGCTAAAAATTTTGTCATTTTTGTTTTGTTTTTATTATTTTGTTTTAGGTGACAGTCTCACTGTGTAATTCCTGACTATCCTGGGAACTTACACAGTGTAGACCAGGCTAGCTTCAAACTTAAAAGTTTTAAGTTTTCTTACCTTACAGATGTTTGGCCTTGCTTGCAGAAGCTTACTCACTGTCTGCCTGCCTGCCCTCCCTCTCTCCCTCCCTCCCAACTACCCCCCTTTTAATGTCTTCTTTCTTTCTTTCTGAAACAGAGTCTTACTGTGCAACCCTGGCTGGCCTGGAAATCACTTTGTAGACCAGGCTAGCTTTGAACCCACAAAGATCCACCTGCCTCTGCCTCCTGAGTGCTACAAATAAAGGTGTGTGCTACCATACCTGGCTTGCAGAAGCAATTTTTGAAAGCAGTTATATTTATACTCATTGCCTCCCCAGTATGCTTTCTTAAGTTAATTGACGTAAGTTGCTTGCTTACCCCCAGTTTACAGTCTGTGCTGGAAGACCTCCTTGTGGCGACTTCTGATGGACTTCTTCATCTTATTCATTGGGAAGGGATGACAAATGGAAGGAAAGCCATCAATCTTTCTACAGTACCATTTTCAGTAGATCTTCAGTCATCTAGAGGTACTTATACTTTCCATATGAGCTGGAACCCATTTAATATATGACATATGGTTTATTACCCAAATATATGAAGTAGTAGTGGATTATAACCCACTCTGTTTCCGTATTTTTCATTAGTAGGTTCATTCCTTGGCTTTGCAGATGTGCACATTAAAGATATGGAATACTGTGCCACACTTGATGGGTTTGCTGTGGTGTTTAATGATGGTAAAGTTGGATTTATTACACCAGTATCCAGTAGATTTACTGCAGAGGTATGGATTGTGTATTCTGAATTATTTTATTTTGCATATATTAATTTTGCTTTGTTATCAAATCCTGTGTTCTCTTAGTTTGCATATTTTTTATTCAAATTATAAGACAGTTACAGTGTTATTAACTTTATCCTGTGGGAAATTACTATTTGCTTCAATCTTCTCCATCCCCAAAACAAAATCTTTCCATCTTTCTGTAGATGTAACCAATCGTCTTATTAAAATAAGAAACACAGAGCCAAGGTAAAAGAGAAAAGCCGAGAGGTCAGAGCTCAGAGATAAAATCCTACCTCCTGCAGTGCTCCTAGCTTCCCCGAGAGAGGGAGGTACTTCCTGTGTCCCTGTTTAAATAATCTTTCTGTTCTGCCTTCTCATTGGTTGTAAACCCAACCACATGACTGCCTCATCACTGCCTGTAAGTACCGCCCTCCAGGTCTTAAAGGCGTATGTCTCCAATACTGGCTGTATCCCTGAACACACAGAAATCTCCCTAGCTCTTCTAACCACCACGCTCTTACTATGGCTCTAATAGCTCTGACCCCAGGGCAACTTTATTTATTAACATAAAATTAAAATAACATTTCAGTACAAATAAAATATCACCACATTTCCCCTTTTCTATTTTAATAAAAAGAAAAAAGGCAAAAGGTTATAACTAACAAAAGAAAAACTATATACAAAAGTACAATAACTATATACAATATATACAAGTAACAAATACCTAAACGATGTCTAGTCCATTTGTATTTGACAAATCAGAGAAAATAATTCCCTTATCTATCCTATTTTAGTAAGTCCAAAATGTATCTAATTTACTTTTTATCTTAATTAATCTTTAACTATAACTAACTAATCTTTAACTCCCTCAGAGACCCAAGAAGGAAATAATATTAGCTAACAAAAATAAAAACAGGAAGTGCACAAAAGCAACTTTCAAAAATTTTGTGAGTTGACAGAAACAGCCAGCTGCCTGGACAGTCACCTGAGGTTTCTCCACAGTGTTGGGGCATCATCTTTAGCCTATAGGCTTATGGTATCTGACAGACTCATTTGTGAAGTAGGTTGTACACAAGGTCAACAGTTCAACCTCCATTTGGGTGAGAGCAGTCCATGTACCAGAAACACCTGAATTCCACTAGTGTCATGTCATGATTCAGGATTTTAAATTCTGGAAATTGTTGATGGTTTTTGAATTCAGCTGTCCATTCTTCTTGGCTGTGTATATATGGCTTCATCTCAGCATCCTCTTCTTCTCCACATCCCTCTATTAAATGCCAGTCTACTATTGAGAGGCGTGAGCTTTCAGTTGCTGTTCCATTGCACAACAGAAGCCATCGGCCCACTGCCTGTTCAGCTGCCTTCGAAGAAAAGGGCACTGTACCTTTTCTGGATTGTGAAGGCCACTTCAGGGATGGTGCCATGTTGTCCTGGCCTCAGAAGATGCCTTTTTATAAAGCCATAACCACACTTGTTTTGGCAGGAATCAGTAGTCCTTTGTTTCGTGTTCTGTCTGTCCATTTTGTCCTGTTGATTTGAGGATACTTTGTTGTCCAGTGGCTAACTTTTGCCACAATGAAAGTTAACTCCATATGCAGTTTCTTCAATGCCCATATTTTCTCTGAAGTAGATTAGTACTGCCAGGAGCCGACATGTCTCAAAAAAAGAAAAATTTCTAAGTTATTAAAACATTTTAAAGGCCATATTCTGTAGATCTCTGAAGGGTTTGAAGATGACCTGTCTAAAATATATCTGCTCAATTTTTAAAACATATCTAATATGACTACAATTTCTATTGTAATGTCTAACTACTTTCATTTCTTTATATCCTAATAGTTGGTAATAATGTAAAGTATTTAAAACTAGTAATTGTCTTTTTCTTTTCTTTTCTTTCTTTCTTTTTTTCTTTTTTTTTTTTTAAAAACAAGAACCTTAAATCTAATCTCCTTTGCTTAGCCTTTTTCCTAACCCTTGACAACTTGTAACCAAGCCCCCTAAACAATGAAAATTATCCCAGACCCAAAACCCATTAAAAGAACCAAAAAACCACCCGCCCCACACCACTTCTTTGGCAATGTGGGTGTCATATTCTTAAAATTGCTTCCTGCTGGGTATGGGCGAAGTTATCTTTATCCTGAAAGAAAAATTTAGGTTAATTGTCAAATTCTAGGAAAGGTAACTATATTCTTCATCATTATTATCCAGTCTGTGTATAAAGCCAAAGTTCAGGGTTTATCTCAAGTCCTTATTCAAGTAGTCTTTGAGACTGGATCATCTCAGCTAGTCATCTCAAAATTGCTCTGAGCACCTTGTAGTTCAAAGCTGATCTGTAGATGATGTTTGTCAGTTCAGTGATATTATTATTGTCCACGTGGAATTGTTGTTGTTGTGTTTGTTGTTGTGGGGCCCCATCTTCTTTCCGGAGACTTCAGTTGATGTTAGGCCTGGCCGTGATTTCCTGCAGAAAACTGATAAGAGACTCGAACACAAAGACACATATATGCAGCTAATTGAAGCCTTCTTTCTAGAATTAGTTAGTACTCTATATGACCATTCATATCTTAACAAAGTTTAAAATGTATATGTATATATTAATCTTGTAAATTTTGATATAAAATTTATACTTTAAGAAAAGTTTAAAGAATCAGAATAGAATCGAAGAGTTGAGATTAGTAATAGAATAGTCCCTTAATTAATTTGGCTTTTGTCCTGTCCCATAGCAGAAAATGGCTCTTTCTGGCATGATACAGGGAGTTTGTATTTTCATTTTAACAACATGCTTGAGTTTAAAGAAGGAGAGAGCCATTCTCCAACTCCAAAGTCAGCTTTAAATTTTAATTGAACTGGGACTATTAGAAAACCAATAGTGTTAAATCTTTAGAGAAAAGCAGAAACAAACATTTAAGAAGACATAAAATTTTTTTAGATTATATATACCCATATGCCGTTTCAATTTGTTTTCTGGGATAGATGATTTGTCCCTTTTCTTCAGTTGTCTCATTTGTCTTGTGTTCTTCAGATTCCTTAACCTTCATCCTCCTAAAAGACAAAAAACAAAAACCTTTCCCCAAGACTAATTTTGGGGATGTTCCTTTTTGGCAAGTTATTATCTGATTAAATGAAAAGGCATGTGTTACAGGTACAAGTTAGTTTAAATTGGATGTTCATGCTGATTGATGAACTATCACCTCCTCTAATTAAGAGGTTTTTCTTGTTCAAATCGAACCTTTATCAATTTTGATGGTATCCACAGCTTATCTTCTCCTGTAGAAACAAAAGCAAAACCTCGTCCCCAACGTAATACATACCCTGGTTTCCATTCTGAGGTCAGCACATCCTTAAAGTATATAGGCTGATTTAATTCTGTAGTTTTTTCTATTACCCAATGTCTCTCTGCAGCTGTTGTTCCTTTCTCATTGGCATTCAGAAAATTCAAAGTTAATAGAGCATTATGCAGTCTATTTCTGGGGGTTTTTGTTACTCCTTTCTGTTTATTTAGCATATCCTTTAGAGTTCTGTTTGATCTTTCTATAACTGCTTGACCTGTAGGATTATGTGGTATACCTGTAATATGCTTTATTTTGTAATAATCAAAAAACTGTTTCATTTTAACAGAGACATATGATGGAGCATTGTCAGTTTTGATTTGTGCAGGTATACCCATGATGGCCATAACTTCTAGCAAATGAGTGATTACAGAATCAGCTTTTTCAGAACTCAAAGCAGTTGCCCATTGAAATCCTGAATAAGTATCGATAGTGTGGTGTACATATTTCAGTTTTCCAAATTCTGCAAAGTGAAACACGTCCATCTGCCAGATTTCATTCCTCTGAGTACCCTTTGGGTTACATCCTGCTGGTAATGGTGTTTGATTATAGAAGGAACAAGTAGGACATTTCTTTACTATTTCTTTGGCTTGTTGCCAGGTTATGGGAAAATCCTTTTTTAAACCTTTACTATTGACATGATGTTTTTTATGAAATTCTGAGGCCTCCAGCACATTTCCTATCAATAATTTATCAATCTCATCATTGCCTTGTGCTAGAGGGCCTGGCAGACCAGTATGAGATCGGATGTGAGTTATATATAAAGGATGACTCCTTTTCCTGATTGTATCTTGTAATTGAATAAATAGTGAAGTTAATTCTGAAGCATCAGGGATAAATTCTGCAGTCTCAATATGTAATACCACTCTTTCAGCATACTGAGAGTCAGTTACTATGTTGAGAGGTTCTGAAAAATCCATTAATACCAACAGAATAGCATACAATTCTGATTTTTGCACTGAATTATAAGGACTTTGTACCACTTTACTTAAATTTTCTGATTTGTAACCTGCCTTTCCTTGTTTGTTGGCATCTGTATAAAATGTACGAACTCCAGATATGGGTTTTTGCCGTACAATTCGAGGCAAGATCCAATCAGCTCTCTTTATAAAATCAATTCTGTTGCTTTTGGGATATTTGCTGTTAATTTCTCCCAAAAAATTACTGCAAGCTCTTTGCCAAGGTTCACTTTCTGTCCATAATTTTTCAATGTCCTCCTTAGTTAAAGGTACGACAATTTCTGCTGGGTCTATTCCTGCTAATTGACGAAGTCTCAATTTTCCTTTCCAAATCAAGTCAGAGATTTTTTCCCCATAAGTTTTTAATTTTTTATTTGGTTTATTTGGTAAAAATATCCATTCCAATATAATATCTTCCCTCTGCATTAATATTCCAGTAGGGGAATGCCTAGAAGGTAAAATAACCAAAATGCAATCCAGCTTTGGATCAATACGATCCACGTGCCCTTCATGTACTTTCTTTTCTACCAAGGCCAATTCTTTCTCAGCTTCAGGTGATAATTCTCTTGGACTATTTAAGTCCTTGTCACCTTCTAAGGTTTTGAACAAATTAGTCAGTTCATCATTTTTTACCCCAACAATAGTTCGTAGATGAGAAATATCTCCAAATAATCTTTGAAAGTCATTAAGAGTCTGTAGTCTATCTCTCCGAATTTGCACCTTTTGGGGTCTAATTTTTTGTAGCTCTATTTTATATCCTAAATAATTAATAGAATCTCCTCTTTGTATTTTTTCAGGAGCAATTTGTAATCCCCAGCAAGGCAAAATTTTCTTTACTTCTTCAAACATTCTTTCTAAAGTATCTGCATTTGAGTCAGCTAGTAAAATATCATCCATATAATGATAAATTATAGATTTAGGAAATTTTTTACGTATCACTTCCAATGGCTGTTGTACAAAATATTGGCACAGAGTTGGGCTATTTAACATTCCCTGTGGGAGGACCCTCCATTGAAATCTTTTAACCGGTTGAGAATTATTATAAGTAGGCACTGTGAAAGCAAATCTTTCTCTGTCTTTTTCTTGTAAGGGTATTGAAAAGAAACAGTCTTTTAAATCAATAACTATGAGAGGCCATCCTTTTGGTAACAGAGTAGGCAAAGGAATTCCAGATTGTAGAGAGCCCATCGGCTGAATTACTTTGTTAATTGCTCTAAGGTCTGTTACCATTCTCCATTTACCAGATTTCTTTTTAATAACAAATACAGGAGAATTCCAAGGGCTGGTTGACTGTTCAATATGCTGAGCATTTACCTGTTCTTCTACCAGCTCTTCTAAAGCCTGGAGTTTCTCTGTTGTTAAAGGCCATTGCTGAACCCATACAGGCTTGTCTGTTAACCATTTTAAAGGTAGAGCTGTTGGTATTTTTGGAAGATTATCAGTTGTTGTGCCCTGTTCTTGTATAATATGGATGGCTGGTGACCACTCAAAATAATGCCTTCTAATATTTCTCTCAGAAACATGTGCTAGTTTATGATTTGTTTCTGAGATTGGAGGGATTTTAATCTGAGTATTCCATTGTTGCAACAAGTCTCGACCCCACAGGTTCATAGCTATGTTAGCGACATATGGTTTTAATTTTCCTCTCTGTCCTTCTGGACCTATACATTCCAGCCATCTTGCACTCTGTTTCACTCCAGATAATGTCCCAATTCCTAACAGTTGAACGTTTACCTCCTGAAGAGGCCAAGCTGGATGCCAAAATTCTGGTGCAATTATGGTAATGTCCGCACCTGTGTCTACCAGACCAGACAACAAAACACCATTTATTTTTATCATTAATTTTGGTCTCTGTTCATTAATAGAAGTTTGCCAAAAAATTTTCTTTATGTTTTCTCCTGAATTTTCTATTCTCTCTTTTTCATCATCCTGACCAGCATGATTTATTCCAATAGTCATTTGGTCATTTAATCGCTCAGAGCAGGGATTTCCTCTACAGCTGCAGGAAAGGTTTGAACTGGTTTTGCTATGGGGGCCTGCATGAGGCCCCTCCGGGAGTTTCCCGAAAACTGAGGCAAAGGATTACCCTGTCTGTCCTTTGTTGATCTACATTCGTTGGTCCAGTGTTTTCCCTTACCACACCTTCTGCATACTCCAGAAGGAAGGGGCCTTCTGTTGCCATTGTTCCTTGAAGAAACATTGCTTCTAGGAATGACCTGTTTACAGTCCCTTTTAAAATGTCCTTGCTGTCCACACCCAAAACATCTAACACTCCTCAAACCTTTTGAAATTACTTCTCCTACCCACGTATCATCATGCTCATCAGCTTCAACATTAATTGTTTCTCTAATCCAATCTTCCAAAGGTGCAGATCTTGCCCTTAACGGCCTGATTATTCTTTTACATGCTGCATTCGCATTCTCAAATGCCAAAGCTTCAATTATTGCCTTACTAGCTTCTGATCCTGAGACCATTCTGTTTACTGCTGAAGCCAGTCTTTCTAAAAAATCTGTGAAAGATTCTTTTGGGCCTTGCATAACCTTTGTGAATGACTCAGGTTTTTTTCCTGGTTCATCAACTCTGTCCCATGCATTCAAGGCTGCCATTCGACATAAAATTACGGTTTGAACATCATATAAACATTGTGTTTGTATTGAAGCATATTGGCCTTCTCCAATAAGCTGATCCTGACAAACTTGTATTCCTTTATCCCTCCATTGTGTTTCTACGTTTCTAGCTTCCTCCTTAAACCACGTTAGAAATTGAATTCTCTGGCTGGGTTCCAGAACAGCTTGTGCAAGGTCCCGCCAGTCCTGTGGTATAATCCTATTATATGTTGACCAAGAGTTTAACATTTGCTTTACATATGGGGAATGCATGCCATAAGATACTATTGCCTCCTTAAACCTTTTAAAATCCATCAGTTCAATTGGAGCCCAGATATTTTGTGTAGCCATTTGATCAGGCATCTGCTGTACGGTTACAGGATAAATTAAGGATGACTGTGTGAAAACAGGCTTTCTTTCTGTAACCTTATGATCCAAACTTGAACCAACTTCACTGTTAAAATTAACAGGTTTTTCTAAAGCTGTTATCCTGGCACTTAAATCGACTATCTTTTTAAATAGTAAAATGAGAATAAGCATGGTGATTAACTGCATAATTCCCATAATACTAATCTTTTCATATAGTTGTTCCATTGTCAGACTGCCTAAAATTTCAAACAAAACCCAATTTTCTTCCAATGTACACAGGAAACCCATTTTTTTTAAATGTGGAAAAAATTTGTCTTTTAAATAGTTTCCTTTATGACTTACCAAATCTGCGTAGAACAGTAGAAATCCGAGCGAATTTCAAAACAGCCACCTAGAGTCCTAGGTGTAAATCCAGAGAGAGAGAGAGAGAGAGAGAGAGAGAGAGAGAGAGAGAGAGAGAGAGACAGAGAGAGAGAGAGACAGAGAGAAAGCAAGAGAGAAAGCAAAAGCGAAAGTGAAAGTGAAAGCGAAGGGGTAGCCAGCTAAAGCTTAAAGCCAGCCACTTGTTCCCTCTTGAGCCGAGTCAAGGCTTGGCTTTACAGGCAGGGGCCCTGTTTAGCAGGGCAGGCCTGCGCTGTTTGTAGCACTGGCTTTAAGCAAGCAGCTCACAGTCCAGCCTGAGCCCAAGCAGACCTGGGCCGGGGCTAGGGAGCCGGCTGCTCCGGCTAGGGAGCCAGCCCCAAGCAGTTTTTAATGGATTCTTGTCACGTTGGGCGCCAGATGTAGATGTAACCAATCGTCTTATTAAAATAAGAAACACAGAGCCAAGGTAAAAGAGAAAAGCCGAGAGGTCAGAGCTCAGAGATAAAATCTTACCTCCTGCAGTGCTCCTAGCTTCCCCGAGAGAGGGAGGTACTTCCTGTGTCCCTGTTTAAATAATCTTTCTGTTCTGCCTTCTCATTGGTTGTAAACCCAACCACATGACTGCCTCATCACTGCCTGTAAGTACCGCCCTCCAGGTCTTAAAGGCGTATGTCTCCAATACTGGCTGTATCCCTGAACACACAGAAATCTCCCTAGCTCTTCTAACCACCACGCTCTTACTATGGCTCTAATAGCTCTGACCCCAGGGCAACTTTATTTATTAACATAAAATTAAAATAACATTTCAGTACAAATAAAATATCACCACATCTTTCCAATAAAGTTAGTTTTAGTAAGGTTACTAGCCATTGTTTATAGGATAGTCGGTATGTAAATTCTGTTTATACCAAGCTGTAAAATATGTTTTCCTTTTCTGCTGATTTTTATTTCCACTGGGAGTTAATAATTCTTTTGTTCTTTGTGTTTAATTCTGTGTGTATGTGTGTGCCTTTGCTTATGCACACATGCATGTTTATATATGTGCAGGGTGTGTGTGCTTGTACAAGCCAGAGGACAGCCTAGGCTGACATTCTCAGTCACTGTAAAGCTTGCTTTTTGAGCCAGAATCTCTCTGGTCCAGAGCTTACCAAGTAGACGAGACCAACCGGCCAGTGAGTCTTCACCTCCAGCCCTGGGATCCCAAGCACACGACAGCCAGAGCTGGCTTTTTACATGGTCTGGGGATCGAACTCAGGTCCTCACGCTCGCACAGCAAGCGCTTGACTGAGCTGTTCCCTGGCCATTAGCTTATTCTTCATATACTTACCACTTAACCCCAAACTGATTGTCGGTGCGGGAGGGTCTTCTCCATTCTTTAAACCACTAGGTGCTTATTTAATCTTCTTTAAGAAATTTCTGTTGGAGCTTTCTGGACTACTCCAGACTAGACTTCTCCAGACTGGTTGCTTTAACAAAGATATGTTTTCTGGTTTTTCATTATCATCATCATCATCATCATCATCATCTCAAGAGTCTCTTTCTTCTTTTAATTATATGCCCTTTGATAGTTATTGATTTTTGACTTTTAGGTAGTAAATGTGTAGGTTTTGCTGCCATTTGAGATCCAAACTAAAATTGAATTACTCTGTTTTGGTATTCTTTTCTTCTGCTCCTTTTCTCCCTCCCTCTTTGTAGCTCCAGTGTTTCTTATAACAGAGTTCTGAAGTCCTTTCCAGAGGATCTGTAGACCTGACCACCTAATACTCTGATATTTGAGTTCTGGAAGAGTTAAAAACTAGCAGGTTCAAGATGGAAACTTGGACTTTTCTTTGATGGTTACTGTTTCTCTCAAAGGAAAAATGTTCAGCTTTCTATTGGAGTAGAAGTTGAGTCTTTGTTATTTATTCACATCGGGAGTGTGCTCAGAGAGGATCCAAGTCTTAACTAGACTTTGAACCAACTCTACCATTCTTTTAGAGACATCCAAATTCCCAGCCCTTTTGTGTACCCAGTAGTTCGAAGTGAGCTATTTCTCAGCATTCGTTACCATTTGTGTGCTCCTCAACGTCTACAGTTGGCTAGTGTCTTTCGTTTTTTTCTTTTTCTTCACTACTTTGTGCTTCTTGGGAGAAAATACTTAGTTGATAGTCTTTGTAAGAGATTTCTTATGCAGGTGAAACCAAATGATACCTTGTTAAACTGAATCTTTCATTGAATGAGAACTATTTGAACTACAATAAGTTTAGGGGAACACTTTTTAAACTTTTAACTCTTTTTCTTGTTGTAGCAACTTCATGGAGTTTGGCCACAAGATGTTATTGATGGGACATGTGTAGCAGTAAATAATAAGTACCGACTGATGGCATTTGGTTGTGCAAGGTAAGATGTAGACTTTGACTCTGAGTTAAACTTAAGGTATCTTAACAGACTTAGGGACTTGATTATGCCTGCTGTAATTATCAGTCATTTTCATGTAAAATATAAAGAAAGGTGTTTCATTATTTTGAAGCAAAGGTAAAGAATAGATTTCAGAGCCTGAACATTTTAATTTGTAAAGTGAGATGTTTTAAACTGTAGAAAGCTGAGATACAACTAAAAAAGAATAAATAATTTAAAATCTAGGGTCTTAACCATGAATCCTTTAAGATATCAGTGTTAATATTGCCTTTACATGAGTATGTAATTTTATTTAGTGAATATTCTTAAAGCTCACATATAAAATCAATTTTTGCTGCAATTCTTGTAATGGAGAGTTTTAAAATAAAATTGAAACCTGAATACTGTGACATATGTTTATAATCCAAGCATTCAGGAGGCTGAGGCAAGAGGATCAGGAATTTGAGGATATTGATAATAGTCAGGGTTACCTAGTGAGGTCCAGACCAGTCTTAGTAAATTCCTTTAAAAGGGGGGTGGGGGAGGCTAAAAAGAAGGAAAAATTTTTATGTTCATGGATTTGATTTGGTCATATTCTATGTAGAATTTAAAAATGTATGGTTATAAGTACATTTTTCCTATGTTTCTCCTTTATCTGAACCTTATAGGTATGCAAAATTATGTTTGTCTCATAAAGCAAGTTGAAGAGAAGGGTATCTGTGTAGAACACAATATGTACTTGCTGTCCATGTTAATGCATATTGTTAAAGTTCATTCTTTCAATGTTATAGATGTGGTACTGTATGAATATACCAGTTTATTTTTCCTTCCTCATGTTGCTATGTGTTAAGGTTGTTTCCATTGTTTTTCAGTTATATACAGTGGTATAGTAAACAACATGTGTTTCCTGGAAAATGTTAGGAATTTCTAGAGTATTTAGAAAGGGAATGGCTAGACTGCAGCCTGTGCATCTGTTCAGATTGATGAGATGACTATTAATTACTCACAGAATGGTTTTCTAATTTGTACACCTTTCACTAGAGCATAGATTCCCATGATAATGCCTTTTCTATTTATTTGTCATTTTTCACTAAGTGTTGTTTTCACAGTGGTTCTGTGCAAGTTTATACGATAGATAACACTACTGGAGCCATGCTGCTGTCTCATAAATTAGAGTTAACAGCAAAACAGTATCCTGGTGAGTATTTGTAATGTCTCTCTTGATCTATGAGACGCCTCCAGTGGATGGCTGAAAGCATAGGTATACTGAACTCTGTATACTGTTTCTCCCTTACACATACAGTGAGTTTTGTTTATCAATTAGGCATAAGAAGAGATATTCTGTATATTAGTTACTTTTCTCATTGTTGTGACAAAATGCCTTACAAAAGCAGCTTAAGAATGGAAGATTTGGGGGCTGGAGAATGGCTCATCAGTTAAGAGCACTGGCTGCTCTTCCAGAGGACATGAGTTCAAATCCCAGCACCCACATGGCAGCTTACAACCGTCTGTAATTTCAGTTCCAGAAGAAAGATGCTTTCTTCTGGCTTCTACAGGCATCAGACATTCAAGTGGTCTATTACATGTAGACAAAACACCCATGCATGTAAAATATTGTGGGGAAAATGTAAAGGAAGCGTTTCTTTGGGTTTACAGTTCAAGGGGTACAGCCTGTCATGATGGGGAGAGCATGGTGACAGGAAGATGAGGCAGCACTGATTACAGTGTCTGTCGTCAGGAAGTAGAAAGATGAGTTCTGGGTTCACGCTGCTGTCCTGTTTGTAGTGAGTCCTGGCCCCGGCCTCCCGCTGATAGGACAGTGCTGGCCATCCTCAAGGAGTCTTTCTGGAAATACCCTCACACATGCCCAGAGGCGTGTTCCCACAGGATGACGTGAAGATGAGCCCTTTTATTTGATCAGCCACAGTGTGTGCATGTATTGCACTATCACTGTGTGTCCTATAAACAACACAGTTAAAATAACCAACACCTTAAAAATAAGTGAGAATAAAATAGAACAATTAGAACTAAATGGACTCTTTATCTCAAACTTTTTTTTTCTTAATTTTCGGGAGTATGTGGGTTCTTGGCTTTGTCTACTATACCCGACTTCAGCAGTAGGACCTCCAGTATCATAGTACGAGTTAATCTACGATTATATTTTATATCTTATTCCAGAAAACTCAAAGGGTTTTAAAAAAAAAAAAAAGAGGAAGACTTTTTATAGCTGGTGTCCCTTTCTCTTAGCTCAGGTTCTTCAACTCTATAGAGTCTTGGCAGCCTCCTCCCCATTAGCAAATATAGCAACTCACTCTCTCTTTTACACACACACACACACACACACACACACACACACACACACACACACACACACACGTACACACACATACACACACCAGTTTTTCAGAGTAAACCAATTTTCAATTCTATGTCACCATGCAGTTTCTAAGAAATGACTCAACAATTGTTTTTAGAAGCTCCTTGCTTAAGGTCTTCATGTGGGCTTGGCATTTCCTGGTGTGGTATGTCAATCTGTTTTTTCTGCTCGTATCATAAACTAACAGGTTTAATGCCTTTTCTGTTTTAATAGTGCATTTATTACATACTAGAGTAAAAACTCTTACAATTTTAGGTATGATAGTAAAACCAGTACATGTTGCTTTTAAGATTCCTGCTACACATCAGTTTCACATGAGAAATTTTAAGACAAGTCTTTTTTTTAAGACAAGTCTTTTTTTTTTTTGGTTTTTCGAGACAAGGTTTCTCTGTGTAGCTTTGCGCCTTTCCTGGAACTCACTTGGTAGCCCAGGCTGGCCTCGAACTCACAGAGATCCGCCTGGCTCTGCCTCCCGAGTGCTGGGATTAAAGGCGTGCGCCACCACCGCCCGGCGACAAGTCTTTTTTTAAGACAAGTCTTTTTTAAAGACAAGCATGTTAGCCCTGGCTGTCTGAAACTCTTAGCCCAGGTTGGCCTTGAGTTATAGCAGCCATCTTGCCTCAGCCTCCCAAGTGGGATTTGTTCTTAGCAAAGTCAACATACACTTTTTTTTCTTTCCTTAAGAACTTCCATCTTTTGTTATAACAGCTTTTCTTTGCTCTTTTTTGTCTATCTGAGCTGCCAGCACTCACCTTTGTGTTTTATGGCCTTAAGAAAAATGAGGGTTACTTGAATGCAAGGCTCTACTATACTGAAATAGCTTGTTTAATTGAATTTTGATTTTTTTACTTCTTGAATTTTTCCATTTAATACTCTGAGGCCACAGTTAATCTTGGGTAATTGTTAAGTATGAAAATGAAACCACAGATAGGGGGAGTACTGTGCTGGTGATGCTATCAGCTTCCTTTTTATTTCCTTTATTATTGAGGAGGGAGGGAGACACATGTCACAGCGTGCATGTTGAGGGCAGAGGGCAACTTTAGAGAGTTGGTTCTCTGTGCGACCATGGGTTATAGGAATCAAGCTCAGGTCCTTGGACTTGGCGTGACAAGCACTTTTTCCCCACCAGTGTATCTCACCAGCTCTCTTTTATTTCTTTAGCTATAAAAAGAATGGTTATGTGCCAGGCAGTGGTGGCACACACCTTTAATCCCACCACTTGGGAGGCTGAGGCAAGCAGATCTGAGTTCAAGGCCAGCCTGGTCTACAAAGTAAATTCCAGGACAGCCAGGGCAAAACAGAGAAACTCTGACTTGAACAAAAACAAACAAAAAGGTTGTTTTATAGTCTGTTTCCATTAGTCCTAGTATCCAAAGACTTTGAGTCTACCTCTGCTGTGTCTTATTTCTTAGGATTTGTTTGTCTATTTTAGGATATTTTACTGAAAGCTGGTGTTTCTTGACAGGTGTTTGTGGAAACAAACATTGTATTTCTTGCAGAGGTCACTTGAGGGATACTACACTGTTCTGCACCCTTTGTTGTATTCTCTGTATAAGTGTTTTGTTTTTTCAACCACATTAATTACATAAATTCTAAATCAGAATGAGAACTGAGTTGATATGTGACTAAGGGCTATCATGGGACTTTTGTTTCTGTTCTGTGGAATAGATAAAATATGGAAAATTTCCCTGCCTCATCTACATGGCAGTTTATCTCTTATTCTCCTTTGTACCATGGATATAGCCTTTACAATCTTGGCATTGCCAGGTTTCTTTACTAGATTTCCTGGTGTGGGTAAGCTCTGAACTTTATCCTCTGATTTCACATGCTGTGTGAGTCACCAGTAATGACAGATTCTCAGTTTGACAGATGAATTCAGAGGGAAAGTACTTTGTCCCAGTATTTTGGGACGTTCAACATCATAGTTGTTTCAGTGTGAAAAATCATATAGGTTATTACTTGATGTACTGCTAAAAATAGATATATGCTCCCAACATTCATTTTTATCATGCTCACTATGTAAAAGACTTAACTGTATTTTTCTCTAAGAAGAATGTTTCTGCACCCTTATCCCCATTTTATAGAAGCCGAGAGCTTTGAAGTTTATTACACAGTGGTAGTTATTTAAGCTAATCATGGCAAACTAGCCTTCACTTCATACAATTCACCTGCATTCTGAGGTTGTTCACATTGGATCAGGGAAACCCTCCATGAACAGGACTTACCTTAGAATTCAAGTAGTCTGTGCCATTCTACTTGTTCGGATTTGAACACAGAACTTGTAAAAAGTACTGAATATTTCTGAGCAATCTCTTTAACCCTTCTCACTATCTTTCCACAGACATTTGGAACAAAACAGGAGCTGTTAAATTGATTAGATGGTCTCCTGACAATAGTGCTGTAATAGTAACCTGGGAATATGGAGGTCTCTCTCTATGGAGTGTGTTTGGAGCCCAGCTGATTTGTACACTTGGAGGAGACTTTGCGTGAGTGAACAAAGAGAAAATCACTTAAAAAAAAAATTTTAGTAGCATATAAAACAGTAGAGCTTAATGAGTACATTTTCCTATGTACGCATCAATGCACTTCGCCCGTATTTTCCCTTCTTTTCACCAGGTAGTTCCTCTTCCTTTATGCAGTGTTATCTGTGTATTTAAATCTAGAGTGTATACATGATAGCAACATGCAGTATTGTGTCTATATCCCCCAGTCCCCACTGCCCTCTCTTAGTTCCCCATCTCTTCTTCCTTTCAGGACCACTATTCCACCCTCATAGGTCCCTCTCACTGTCACGTCCTAGATTTAGATTCTGCATATGAGAGAAAATGGGAAAAATCTTTCTGTCTGAGTTTGGTATATTTCACTTAACATGATCTCTAGTCCATCCATTCTTTCTTTATTCTTATACCAAAACATTTTGTGAAATTTAGATTTAATTTGTTGAGAATATGTTGATTCTCCAAACATTCACCCTCCTAAAACTGACAGTTGGTTCAATAAAAATGACTTACTGGTCCCAAACACTAGGGAAAATACACTTCTTTTTTTTATAGCTGAGTTAAGTATATGACCTCATGTTAAGATTTAAGGCTGACTGCTGGACTTGGTAGCACACACCTTTAATCCCAGCATTCAGGGATGCAGAATCAGGGGGTCTCTATGAGTTTAAGGCCAGCCTGGGCTACATAGTAAGACCCTGTCTCAAAAACAATACTATAAAATAAAAACCAGAAGTGAAAGTGACTGTTCCTTTAAAGTAGAAATATGTAATAATGCATAAGTGTTTCATTTTTATAAACTATTATGTATTTCTGTTTTAAAGGGGCAAAGTCAGTTTGATTCTATTTATTTTTTAAGCTGAAGCTAAGTGGTATGTGTATTGTGTGTAATTGGAAGATGATCAAGTTAAGTTTCTGTTCTGTTTCAGTTATAGGTCTGATGGTACCAAAAAAGATCCCCTTAAGATCAATTCTATGGTAAGTACTTTTCACTTAAAAACAGGTGTAGCCTATAAAATGCAGTTTTTTTCCATTTTCCTCACATTGATTTCATAACATCAGAAAGCATTTTTATCTCAGCAGATTTTTTCCCCCCAATATAGTTGATTTTTGGTGAAGTTTCTTGGTGTGTGTAAGATGGAGTTTGCCAGGTGGTGGCAGCGCACGCCTTTAATCCCAGCACTTGGCAAGCAGAGGCAGGTGGCTCTCTATGAGTTTGAGGCCAGTCTGGTCTACAGAGCCAGTTCTAGAACAGCCAAGGCTACACAAAGAAATCCTGTCTTGAAACATGCTCCCCACCCCCAAAAAAGATGGGGTTTCTTGCTGTGTAACCAACATTTGGCCTCAAACTATATAGGCCATGCTAGCCTTGACCTAACAATCTTCTTGCCCTTGCCTTTGGAGTGACTTTGTCTTGAAAAATAAGGTAGAATGACATCATCTGGCTAACACACGCACACGCACGCGCGCACACACGCATGCACACACGCCTTCAGGTACCTCATATATAGACACACAGATGTAAGTTTTCAGTATAATAATATTTCTGAAACCACTAGCCAGTGCCTTCAAATGGCATCAACTAGTATTATCAGAAGTTTACTAGGTTGGTATTTCAGCCACAAACTAAGGATCCAAGCATTTATTTAGCTCCAGGTTCAGAGAGACCTTGTCTCAAAGGAGTAAAGAAAAGCACTAGGACAGGCTATCAAAGCCCTCCTCTTGCTTCTGTGTGCACCTGTGCACACGCTGTGCACACACAGGACACATACACAGAGGAAATCAACATTTTGCAGCAGTCTGAACCTCACTCACCATTTTCTTGGATTACAAATTAGAAATTACTATCTTGAAAAATACTATGATGGAATCTAGTTACAGAATATTAATTATGATTGGGCTTGAAGAAATACATTTAAATCTTTTCACTGTACACTTCACAACTGAAGAAACCTCTATCTGGAGAAACCAGATAAGCCAAAACTTTTGTTACACTGTTTTTGCCGTATACAAAGCTGTATTGGTTGTAGATCCTCCTTCCCTGAGCCTCTAGTCGTACGCTGAGTTGTCTTCTGTAAGAAATTTCTTTGTACTTGAGAAGCAGGTAAATTAAATTGGAATCCTACGGAAGGATTATTAGAAGTGGAACCCTGAAATTGAAGCTGAGAACATTGTTTAGTGTTTTACCATTCTAAGTAGAGGGCAATGATGATGATTTCCTCTGGAAATAGATAAGGTGTACTAGATGTCTAAGAATCATGGTTTGTGGTTTTCTTATAATTATTTTGTGTGTCTATGCATGGTGTCTGTATGCTACCGCATGGATGTCAGAGGACAACTTTATGGAGTTAGTTCTCTCCACTATAACATGGATTCCGGGGGTCAGCTCAGGTTCTCATGCTCCCACACCACATGTCTTGACTTGCTGAGCCGCCTTTCTAGCCCTGGATGTGATTGATCCTTGTCGCTGGTATTTGTCATGGTTTCCCTGTTTTCAATATTTAACTGAAGTTATAAAGGAGATAAAAATAACTTTTTGTTGCTTTCTCTTATTTCTTCAAGAGCTGGGGTGCAGAAGGCTATCACTTATGGGTAATCAGCGGATTTGGTCCTCAGCACACTGAAATTGAGTCTGACCTCAGGAGTATAGTTAAAGAGCCCAGCATTTTGCTATTTCAGTTTATCAAGAGTGTACTCACTGTAAACCCTTGTATGGTAAGTAATTAAAACTGTGGGGTTTTGTTTGTTTTGTTTTGTTTTAATGCCTCTTAGCAGAATTTTAGAACCTTATCTATGACCCACAGATTTGAATATATTCCTAAATTAAGTGTACCTTCGTTGTATATTTTCTGTGATTCATGTACTTCTATAAAATTTATTCCAAAATCTTATTTCTGAACATGTTTTGGATTTTTTTTTGTTTTATTCTTTAAAAATAAAAATACCACAAGCAGTCTGAAAGAAGCAGTTGTTACATGTAAGCTAACTTGAATAATTTAGTCTTAATCTGAGTAAGAATTACCAAAGTGTGTTGCATTTAGATACTACTTAGAAATATTACTAGAGGCTCCACAGGATTGAAAACAAAACAGAACAAAACAAAAACCATTCTAGATGGTTGGGGGGATGGCTTGGTTGGTCAAGTGTTTGCTTCACTCACATGCATGAGGACCGGAGTTTGATCTCCCACCCCCATCGTCAAGGTTGAGCATGACAGTCTGCACCTATAATCTCCGCTCTAGGAAGGTGGAAACCGGAGTCAGCAAGGTCCAGTTCAGTGATGGACTCTGTCTCAAAACATAAGGTGGAGAGCAATTGAGGAAGACCTTCACTTGACTTGACACACATACACACAGAATAAAAATTCTGAGGCTAGGTGTAATAGCACACACTTGTAATCCCAGTGCATAGGAACCTGAAACAAGAGGATCACAGGGACAAAAACGAAACAAGACAAGACAAAAAATTCTGTCTTCATGAAAGAAAGGCTTTAAACCAAAGAGTATATTAGGACTCCAGAACTTGAGTTGTGATCACATCTGGCACAAAAATGTTGCTGTGATGTAAAAAGCAGTGTTCCTTTTACTCATTCAGCTGTAAATTTTAATAAATTCTTTGAAGAAAATGTCTAAGAACCTGCTTTGGAAAACATTGCCCATAATTACAATAGAAATATTTTGTAATATTTGTGACAAATATTACAGAATGCAATATAAATGCAACATGAACTTCCCATGTTTACTTCTCTGAATTAATATATATTATATGATTATGTATTTTAATATGCTACAGTTATATGCTATGATTACATATCTCAGTACCTATTATCAATAGCTTTTTAAAAGATATTTGGTGTAACCAGTTATTTAAAATTTACAACATATTAAAAATTAATATGAAAATAACCCAGATCTCAGAACTCTATACTATAGTTGAAAATTAAGGATTCCCAGAAAAACAAGAATAGAATATATTTCTTGCCCACCTTGCCTCCAGATCATTTTAAAACATCCCTCCGCGGCTGATTGGATGGCTCAGTGAATGGGACTGGATACTGAATCCCCAAAACCTACATAAAAGCTAGGTGGGCATGGCAGCCTGTCTGTAATCCCAGCAGGAAGGAGGTAGGGATAGGGATTCCAGAGCAAGCAAGCTAGTCTAGTCAGAGTAACATGTTCCAGGTTCACCAAGAGACCTTGCTTCAGTATATAGGTGGAAAAGAGATATTGAGGAAGAGACCTCAAGTCAACTTTGGTTCAACACATGCACACATGCAGATACATACATACATGTACAACACACACACACACACACACACACACACACACACACACACACACTCTCTCTCTCTCTCTCTCTCTCTCTCTCTCTCTCTCTCTCTCTCTCTCTCTTTTACACAAAGCAAATAAAGCACCCTTGATTTTCTTTTGGACTAAATGGGAAGGAATAGGATACCACTGTCTGATTTTGAATATAAGAAATTTTCCAACCTTGAGAACACTGGCCCTCTAATTAAAAACCAGGGCACAATTAACTAAAAACAGGAGCTGTTGCATTTGTCTGAATATCCATTGAAATTTGCATGGTCAACTGTAAACAATGTGTACTTACATGTAGTTTTTCAGGTGGAGTTCTCATAGCACGACCATTTAGCAATTCTACCAAAAGGTACTGTTCAAACATTTGTAAACTTGGGCATTAGCAAAACACACTCTATGAAAACTCCATTTACAATAGAAATCACTAAACTATTGACTCTTTTCTAAATATAATTACGTAGATTCTGTCATCTGGAGAAAAATCAATGTTGAGATATGATACACATTCAATAATAAAACTAAAACAGCATGTTACTTAATTGACCCTAGTCAGTGCTGAGTAATTTTATTTGTTTTTCCTTCTGCCCTTCTTTCTCTTTCTAGAGTAATCAAGAACAGGTGTTGCTTCAGGGAGAAGATCGCTTATACTTGAACTGTGGAGAAGCCTCACAAACCCAGAATCCGAAGAGTTCTTTGGCACGAACTGATCATGTGCCAAATCGGGAAAAGAGCCCATTTGCAGATGGAGGTCTGGAGTCTCAGGGGTTAAGCACTTTACTTGGACATCGGCATTGGCATGTTGTACAGGTCAGTGTTCATTTCCTGACCACTAGTGACTCATTCATTGGTAATGTATCACTTGGAATCAGCTTTTAATTATTCCATGGCTGTATTATCTCTCAATGCTTTATGTTTTTTCCTTGCCCTTTTTTTTTCCCTTTGATACAGAATATATCCTCACCATTAATAGTGTCGAGAACTAGAAGTTTACTTCTTTTCCCCTCAGTAAAAATAATTGTTTTACTTTGAGCCTCTGTTTTGCTTCCTCGAGCTCTGTGGATTTGATAGCCTGAAGTATATTCATTGCATGGAGAGGAGTGATTTGACCAGTGCCCAGTCCGGCTGACTTTCTAATTTTGGTGGTTAATCACTTAACAGTAGACCCAAATTGCAAACCTCTGAACATTTGAGAAACTTGGTGTTTATAATTTCATTATTATTTCATGTTTTTCCAAATTATGGTTTCATCCTGATACCATATTTAAATTAGATTCTTTTAGCAATTTTGACAGATTGATATTTGATATGGATTAATTCTAAATTTTGATGCCATTTAAGATTAATTTGGTGTAGTGAGTTAATTGAAATTTCTTGAAAGAAATTTGTATGCATAGTTTCAAAATCTTAAACATTTTCTTTCTCCTTTTGCTACTAAAGTAGATCAGAGCCTTTTCTTGGATTAGTTTCCTTTAGTCAGTTTCTTCATTTTCTTTTTCCTTTTCTTTCCTTTTAAGATAGGATCTTGCTGTTTAGCTGGTCTGGAATTCACAATTCTCTTGTCTCAGCCTCCCGAATGCTGGGACCATACATATACACTACCACACTAGCTTCTTTTCATCAGTTTCTATGTCCATAATTCTTTGCCTTCTCTGCTTTTATCTTACTAGTTTACTTCAGCTCTCATGTTATTTTCAGTTGGTTTTGAATGAAGATAATGAAAGACAGAAAAATGGTCATTCTATGAAGGGTTAAAGGAGGAATAGCTCCTACATTGACTTATAGTATGCACTAAAAGAAAATGTACTTAACATACATTAATAAACTCATGGAATCAAGCAATGTACATACCATTTTATAATTAGTAACATTTTTTTAAAATATAAAACTGCATCAGCTACTTCCTTGACTAAAATTTTCCACTGCTCCCTTCTCTCCTATAGCCATTTCTCTGCTATTTTCATTTCCCCATACTTTGAACTATTCATTCTACACTGACCTAGCATCAATGCCAGTTCTGCCTAGCCAGGTCTGTGTTACCAGAGAGCCAAGTAGAGCAGAGGATCAAAGAAGGTAGGTCTGGAACTAAAAAATCCATCAGGCAATAACAAAATTGAATTTCCTTCCAGCTCAAAAATTCAGTGATTCTTAGCAGTCCATGAAGCCTTCCACTAACCAAGCACATGGCACTGACTTTAGGACTTCGGTTCGCAGCAGGGCTGCTTGTCCTCTGATAGCTAACTGCGCTCATTTCCACAGATGAGCTTTCTAAGTGTGGATTGACCTAGTCTTTTCATTTCCTTATCCATCTCTGTTCTTTTAGGTTCAAATAAAGATAAAATGTTTTTGGTAAAATAGTTGTTAGATGATTAATTTATTTACCATAAGGTAAACAAGTGGTTCACAAAAAAGTAAGGTAAAAATGCCAAAACTTTATTCTGCTTTGGAGACCTCACAAACCCTAATGAGAAAAAAATACTTTAAAATCTCATAAAATGCCACAGTTGTGCTCCCAAGACATTTAAATTGTAATGGAATTTCAGTTTCAAATTTCATGGAATTTTTAGAGCTGGAAGGATCTTAGAGGTCATGTAGCCCAACTGGATCTATACATGAGGAAACAGGCGCTCAGAAAGTTACTATGACTCATCCAGCATCACACAAAGGGGTACTGGCCAACCTAGCCTTAAAACAGTCCACATCACAGTAAAAAGTCCAGCATACTTTAAAAATCCAGGTACTGAATGTTGAATCATATCATTGCTGTTGACCTTGTACTGAAATTTATAATTTGCCCTTGTGGCCATTTTTTTTTAGCATTGCTCTGCTCTTCGCTAACACTGGAGCCTGGCAATTGGGTGCAGAGTGACAGTGATCTTTCTGGGTAGTGTTTATTAGTGCTAAAGCTTTGCCTAGTCATGTTGACTGCTTGGAGAAATGAGGGGTGTGCTTTCATTCCCCTTCCCACTTATCCTCTCTTGTGGGATAAGACCACATTCTCCATTAAAGTCAATTTGTTTGTGTGATTTCTGTTTTGTGTGCTTACTAGATAATTTAGAGTTCATCTAATAAGCGCCAGCAAATTCTGTGCTTTCTGCTCATCATCTGGAATACTGAACTATTTTTTTGTTTGTTTGTTGAAGCCTTCTGTTTTATACAACTTAACTTCTAGATTAGAAGATTTTGTTAGTTAATGTCTCTAGCCAAACCAAATGCATACACGCTGTTAGAAGCAAAGTTAGTAGCTGGCAGTATAGACTATGTATTTTTTTTTTAATTTAGTTTTCTTAGTTGCAAATTTAGAAAGTACTGTTCATTGGTTTCTAAAAGGTCTTTATTATTTTAATGTTCTAAGGATACTGATTGTATACTTAACCTGTCTCTAACTATTTTGAAAGATTATCTGTCACAAACGTAAGAGGTAAATATCAGGCACTTCATTGGGGGAGTATCAGTAGTGAATTTTAAAGGCTGTTTTGCTTATAAGTGATTTGCTCGCCTTCCCCTGGTTTTATCAGGTATGGAAGATGTGGTATTTGGCAAAGATCTAATCTCATCTTTTAGTCTTACTAGTTAGACAAAACTAGTCTAGGCTGGAGAGTTTATCAGGAACAAAGAAGGAAAACAGTTTCCATTGAAGAGAGGCTATAAGAACAGTGAGAGTCCGCTCTGTACCTTAGCACTGTCTCCCAGTGATGTGGCATGACGCCTGTGCCCTGACTTTATGTCTCAGGTTTATTTATTAGCTGCCTCTTTCTTTCCACTATTTCTAACACAACATTAAGTATATAGGACAAAGTTCAGATGACACATAGCTCAAAAAAGGTGATGCTGGGAAAAAATATATACTTTGTTCTGGTCATAAAATATTCTGACAAAATTAAAAACCCATTAATTTTAAATTATATTTGGGTTTTGAAGATACATCATTTATAATTTGTAGTATGTCATAGACTTTTGAAGGTTAAAAAAATAGCTTTTTTTCTGTAGAGATATACGTTAGAGTGTGATAATTTGATAAGCTTTTACTGAGACTTTGTGTTGGAATCACTTTTGAAGTGACATGCTAGCTCACATATCACATTTCATAGGAATTAATCAAACATCAAAGTTTGCAGATTATATTTTTGGTTGTGAGCCTAGCCTTTAATGGCTGAGCCATCTCTCCAGCCCAAGTTTGCAGATTATAGTGTTTTTTGATTTTTATTTATTTTACCCAGTGTCATTGATAATGGGTTACTTGCTCTGGTACACCTGTTACATTCTTTTTTGAATAATTGAAAGCTATTAATTTAGATCTGTTTTTAAGTTGACTTACTGGATAACTGCTTTCTAACCCTTTATGAGTTAACTTGATCAAGAGTGATACAAGTGCTTTGGGTATATTGCTTTTACTTAATTCTCTTTTATCTTTACATAATTTTGTTGGATTTGATTATACTTTATGTGGCTTTCTGATTTGGATTTGTCTTTCAATATGTATCTGGTTTTCTTGAGTCAAATTAAAGTAAATTTGAATAAATTGAAGCTTTTCTTATTTTAGGAACAGAAGACTCTTCCGTTGTTCTGTTTTTCTGTTAATTCATACTCCACTTCATCCAACTGCTCACAAAAGCCAGTTAGTAGACTAGGAGAGACAAAAGAGTCTGTAGAGCTAAATCTTACTTCACATTAGTAACTCACAGAATTTTGTCTAAGTTTGAAAGTTTCATACCAGTGATAGAATGACACCACGAACAAAGGTGTACACTAGATATCATGGGAAACTGTGCTTACCATTGATGCCTCAGAAGGAGACTTAATATCTGTACTATATAAAGGTTCTTGTGGATCAATCAAGTTGAACAGCCTAATAGAAAACATAAGCATATCCATACAGGTTGGTAGTGGCATCTCAAGAAGTAGGATAAAAAACAATCCAGTTTCTATTCTCAAGCAACAGAATTTTTGTTTGTACTTACATTGATTGATTTTATATGCATTGCTTTTTTAATCATAACAGTATAAAAGTATTAAAGATTTCCAGTAAAAACCAGAACTCTTGCTGAAGCTATCATTTGTTTGGGGGTGGTCTGTGTCAGCAGACAGACTGTAGTCTGCAGTTTGGGGCTGCCATCACACATGCCTCTTTGTCAGTTTGTATTGAGTTTAATATTAGAAACAAGCAATGCTTTGGTGGAGGGAGGAAGTGTGGTGTCTAAACCTTGAAATGATAAGATAGAACATGTGAAATATTGGTTCATAAACAAAGGCTCAATTCCAAGGGCTCTGCTTCTAAAGCCACTACTTAGCACCTTAAACATGCAGGAAGCTGAATCTTATGCTTGCTAAGTTAATGTTGTAAGTTGAAGTATATTTCCTAAGTCTCACCAAACTGATATGTTATTTCCTATAGATTTCCAGCACCTATCTAGAAAGCAATTGGCCTATACGGGTGAGTTGTTATTTTGTTGGTGTTGTAGTAGTCATTCTGGGAGTTGAGCCCTTGTGGATTTATAAGAGTGAAATTTTAATGCTTGATCTGTTGTGTATTGCTAGTGGATTGCCTCTACACTTTTGTCAAATATAGCTATCAATATCTGAAATTTTAATTTAGCATTTTATATTTAAATCACTTAGCAAACATTTATGAGTAGTCTCTTCGCCTTCTATTTTATTAAGTACTTTGTACCTAATACAGTGTATATATTTGTAGGAAAGAAGTTTTAATTTTTTTTTTTTAACAGTTTTCAGCTATTGATAATCTTGGACAGAATATTGCTGTTGCTGGCAAGTTTGGATTTGCACATTACTCTTTACTCACCAAGAAATGGAAACTTTTTGGAAACATTACTCAGGTTAGAGTTTTTTGTTTGTTTTTGTTCTTTAAACAAAAATACATTTCAAGATACAAAACATAGAAAAAAAAAAACCCAAAAAACTGATAGTGAGGCTGGAGATGTAGCTCACCTGTAAAGCACTTGCTATATTCATGGGTTCTGGGAGGAACAGAGAAGTAGGGAGAGAGACTTGACATTTGATAATTGCCAATAAGTCAGTTTTGATAGAACACTTCATAATTTGATTAAAGATCTTGAATTGAGATAGTTGGCTTTTTATGTTTTGTTAAGATCATTTACAAATGCTGGGAGATGACGCAGCCATTTGTGGTTTCTGTACAAGCAAGGAGACCTCAGTTCAAATCCCCAGAGAGGCCATTTAGATGCTGGGCGGAAAGGGCAAGTCACCTGTAATGCCATCCTTGGGAGGTAGAGCTGGGGGAATCCCTGGAACAAGCAGCCTGGAGAAACTAGCCATATTAGTAGCCAGCTTTGGCTTTCGTTGAGAGATGCTACCTCAAAGAATAGAAAAACCATCAAAGAGTATTCCAGATATCAAATCCTGGTCTATATGCACCCCCTACACACACATCTATACACCCACATATATGTATATACATAACATTTGACAGGCACGTAGACATGAAAAGAAGAAAAAAACAATTAGTAGCAATAATTGTTTAACTTAGAGTTTAATATTATCTGTAAGATTGAGTTATCAGATGTGGTCAGACTAAATGTCTACAAAGTTAGAAATCATTCTGTGTGGGATATGTGCATTTGTGTAGCAGGGAGGGAGATGGAGGGTCAGAGGGTGAGAGAATTAGTTATTGTGAAAAGAAATGAGGAAAACTAAAGTAGGTGTCTTTTGTGTACCAGGCACTTTAAAAATACTTTTTTGTTCTTAGAAACCCAGTTAGGACACTAATACTACCATTTGTTAAAGGATTGGGATTCAGGTACTCATCTGAGGAAGAAGAAAGCCAGAATGTAAAGCAGATTGTTTTAGATGTAGGATTATTTATGCTGCTATCTGGTATTGAGATATTTTGAATGACACAGGCATTTCTTTATAGTAATTTTTTTTTTTTTTTTTTTTTTGGTTTTTCGAGACAGGGTTTCTCTGTGTAGCTTTGCGCCTTTCCTGGGACTCACTTGGTAGCCCAGGCTGGCCTCGAACTCACAGAGATCCTCCTGGCTCTGCCTCCCGAGTGCTGGGATTAAAGGCGTGCGCCACCACCGCCCGGCCAAATATTTATTTTTTTAAAGATAGGATATGGTACATTATTAATAAAGACCCTGAAAAAATAATTTAGGCAAGAGAGAATGAATCAGAAAAAAATCTGAGCTTTCTAAGAGTGTTTTGTTACTTTATTGAAATTTTGGGTAACATAATTAAGGTAAATACATCTTAAAATTTTCTTTTAAGGAGCAAAATATGATTGTGACTGGTGGCTTGGCCTGGTGGAATGACTTTATGGTGCTTGCATGTTATAACTTGAGTGACCGTCAAGAAGAGGTAACTTCTTTTTTCCCTCAGAAATAATAGATTTTTAATTTTGGAGCTAAGCAGAATTTAATTTTAGGTAGACAATAACCCATTAAAAACTGAACAACAGCCGGGCGGTGGTGGCGCACGCCTTTAATCCCAGCACTCGGGAGGCAGAGGCAGGCGGATCTCTGTGAGTTCGAGGCCAGCCTGGGCTACCAAGTGAGCTCCAGGAAAGGCGCAAAGCTACATAGAGAAACCCTGTCTCGAAAAACCAAAAAAAAAAAACAAAAAAAAAAAAAACTGAACAACATAGTATTCTGATAATTTAGCATATTTTAGTAATAGAGTTACTATTTTAGGTTATTTGTGTTGTTTTTAAGGTGTCAATTTGAATTTGTAAGATGACCTTTTATATCATAATACCCAAAAGGTTGAGACAGGAGGATTATGAGTTCGGGTCCATTGTGAGTTAAATATTGACCCTGTCTCAAAAAGTAAATCAACCTTAAAAGGATAATCTTTTAGCTAGTAGGTAATCTATAAAGATTGGTAGTAAAACATTAGAAACCAAAAATATATAAGTATGACTGTTCTTAAGGATAGCTTTATTAATTTATTGATTTATATGGTTGTTTTGAGGAAATGGTAGTCTCATTAGTCAGGTTTGAATACACAGATCTGAAACATGGTCTCATAATATTACATTTACTCTTGATCACGTTATCTTTGGTTATTTATAAAGAATTAGCTAGCCAAAATAAAAACATTATTCATTTTTTGATAGATCATTGGTAATCCTTTCAACTCCTATTACTTTAAAGTGAGTTGGAAGGGGGTGGTCTGTACATAAAAATATGACTGATATCAAACATTCTTGGGAATATATATATATATATTTTTTTTTTCCTCTCCTTCCTTCAGCTCCGACTCTACCTACGAACATCCAATCTGGACAATGCTTTTGCTCATGTCACCAGAGCACCAGCAGAAACATTACTGCTGAGTGTCTTCCGGGACATGGTGGTGGTGTTTAGAGCAGACTGCTCAATATGCCTTTACAGTATTGAAAGAAAGTTCGATGGGTAAGTCGTAAGTCTTTCACTCCTGTTTATGTTTCCTCTGTTAGGTTTTCTAAAAGCTTTTCTCCATCGTATTTTGTTTCATTATAACGAGTTTTGATATTTAAGTAGAAGCTGCGAAGAAAAGAGAAAGAACCTGTACTAACTGCTTGAGCTTGTCTTCCAGTGTTATTGGGGGTGGGCATATAATTTTAGCTGAGATAAATCTTAGATACTTTTTCACAATGTACAAGTAAATGGCTAATAACTATCCTACTCTCCAGACACCTGGAGAAAGTGAAGGTACCATTCTTAGAAAGAGCATCTAATCCCTGCTGCAGTAGATGTTGTAGTCTGCAGCACACAAACTGAAATCCTGCTGCGTTACATGTAGCCTTATATTAGTGATGTCTAGTCAGCATACAGCATGTAGGCCATACTTCTTGGGTTTTCTTGTGTTCCTAGAAGTATATTTGTTTAATAAGGACATGAATTATATATTTGCTGAAGTACTATGAGGGGTCAGTAATGCAAAGATAAAAAATTAAGACATTACTATGTCAATAGTTAAACTTTTGTCATTTTACAACCAAATAGTTGTCCCCACCCCCCACCCCAACTCCCTTATTTCTATTCATATAGCTTCTTCCCTGCTGCTGGTTTTCGGGGTGTATTTCTGTTGTGGTTTTGTTTTTCCTGCTTTCTAACATTTTACTGCCTTTCTTGTCTTACTTCTGTATATGTTCCTTAGGTTCCTCAACATTAATAATCCTGACAGAAGAGTATTTAGGGAGGAGAGGGCAATAGGGAGAAGACATTTGGGTCTGCTGTAGACGTAAAATGTGCTGTAATGGTGGCTGACAGGAGAAAAAAATATATGAACATTGTTGAGCTATGAACTTTTTTGTTTTTACAGTTCGAATATTACGGCTAGTGTTCAGGTTCTTCAGGAGGTCTCCATGTCACGGTACATTCCTCATCCTTTCCTGGTAGTGTCTGTCACACTGACGTCAGTGAGTACAGAGAATGGAATCACCTTGAAAATGCCACAGCAGGTACAGTGCATTTTCAGAACTCTTAGGAATTTATATTTCAGTCTTTAGTGTCTTAGGTCAATATTAAGGCCTGTTTATTTGTTCAGCATATTCATGCTATGTGTCTGCAATGTACCTTGCATGAAGCTGCTGAGTTTTAGTGGCAAGCCAAACAGACCAGTTTCTGGTCAACCTTAAACAAGTAATTATACATATATAAACTGTTCTGAGGGCATATACTAGAACCTGATAGTAGTCTGTATAATCAGTCAGAGGAGTTTTGTATACCATTTAAATTGAAGCCTGGAGGAGAAGTAGGAGTGTTCTAAGCAAAGAAGAGGAAATTCAGGCAGTCATGCAAAGGTTTACAGATAAGAGACAATAGGATATAATCAGAGGGATAAAAAATGTTAGTGAGTAGAGCCTAGGTATGACAGAAGACAAGTCTTATAGATAATATTAGTAGCTTTAGACTTTCATTTCAAATCTTAGAGTTTATTCTCTACAGAGGAAAATGAACATGGAACAAAACTTCATGAAGAAGTATTTGGGAGGGATGCTGTGCTGATTGTAGTGAGTGGTGTTAGTGGCCTGAGCATGGGGGGCGGGGAGAGAAGGAAAATGAATTTAGCATGTAGGAGACTCGTGACAGTTAGGAGGGAAGAGGAAATAGAATCCCATAGTTTGTGGGTGTAGTAACCAGGTACATGGTGCTCCCAACACCTGGTTGTAATTGTTACCTGTCCCAGGGCTGCTTCTGCTACCGCAGCAGTTTCAAAACTTTATGTCTGTCAGCTGGGAACCTGTTCTCAAAGGGAAATTCTTAATACGGAGATTTGTCATCTCTTATCTGCTCCATCCCCCCTTCTAATTTAGGTATACGTTAAACTTTAGCATTCTCATAAAATTATGGAAACTTTAACTGCTTTATTGGAGAGCCTCTTTCCACTGCAGTTAATTTAACATTGTTATCAGCTCTTATCTATCAGAGTTCTGGTTGGGACCGGCCTACTCATTTCTCATTATATGGAATAATGTAATTCACATCACCAACTATGTCATCCTTGTTCTGTATTCGTTAACTGTTCTGGTCTCCCTCTTGAACTTAATCAGTTGCTTTCTTCCTTACAGCACAGCTCCAATTCCATCTGTAAGCTCTGTCATAGTAACCAACTAGTCCTCTTTCACACAATTCCCACTACAAGAGTTTAAGGAAAGGTGAGAATTAAAGAGTCACCATTTTATGTCCCAACAAACTACTGATTCAGCAGTGATCATTATTGGATGAAACCTTACCTCACACCCAAGCCTTAGATATCAGAGTATCGTTAAAAGTAGGGAAGAAACAAATTTAGTCTGTTTCCTAAGTTGGCATAATAGGAAATTCATATGAAGACTTTTTACCAAAAACATTGAACCTAAATGAATTAAGTGTCTAGAATCATCTTCCATTCTCAGGAATTATAGAGATAAAGAATTAGTATAGTTCTACCACAAGGAAGAAGACTGTCAGTCCATAGGTTAGCTATAAATGAACCACCCAATGCAGTGTTGGTGAGCTGCATTTATGAAGAAAATGATTACCGCTGTCTTAGTTTCTTTTCTGTTGCTGTGATGAGACACCATGACCTAAGCAACTTACAGGAGTTTAATTGGCCTATAGTTCTAGTGGATTTGAGTCTATAATGGAGGAGTGAAGGCAAAAGGCTGCTGGACCACAGATGAGAGCTCACATCTTGATCTACAAGCAGGAGACAGACAGACAGAGAGAGAGAGAGAGAATGAGAGAATGAATGAATGAATGAATGAATGAATGAATGAATGAATGAATACTGGGAATAGTTTGAGCCTTTTGAAACCTTAAAGCCTGACCACTGTGACACAAGTCATCCAACAAGGCAACACCTCTTAAACCTTCCCAAACAATGCTATCAATGGAATCAAGCATTCTAATATAGTAGCCTATGGGGACCAGTCTCATGCAAACTGCCATATTGCTATGCTACAGAAACAAGCCTTTAAGCTTATATGTACCCTCATTGAAATCAACTATTACAAAGCACTATTGTAATAATTAAGGGTAAATATGAATTGAGAGAGAAAAACCAAAAAAATTATTGTTTTATTAACACTGTAGTTTAATGTAAATGCCTATACATTTTAGGATTGGATATTAGGTATCAGAGAATAGATGGCATAGTATTTTGCTTTAAAATACCTTGACAAGATTTAGAGAGGGAAAATCTTTATAAAAGTCAGATATAATGGTGATCAATAGCATCATTAATAAGGGGTGCAACAGTTTAAGAGGGCTTTATAGATGTCTAACTTAGTGACGAGCAAATTCAAAAGTTGAAATGTAATAAGAGTTAGCCTGAGGCCACAGCACTACAAGGCAAGTCTTGCTTTAATAATCATCATCCTTAAAAACAAATAATGAGACTGATTACAGTCGGATGCCTCTCATGAAAGAGTGTAAGCTCCCTGTTAAACTCCACAGACTCCCATGTAGGATCATCTGCCAGGAATCTTGTAGGGCAAGAAGATGTTTTGACTTTTCTAAGCTTAGAATTTTGATCATACAGGTAGCTCTTCTTTTTCTAAAAACTTGTGAAGTTGCCCCAGAATATTATTATAATCATTTATAATAATGTCAATAAAAATATTAAGACTGTTTAGTAATAATAGCCACTTTTTTAAGAAAAGACATATAGTCTTCTATGGAAATAAGTGAAATATAATGGTGAAATCTACCAGCTTAAAATGAAGTGAGGAGCTATATGGCTCAGTGGTAGAGCATTTAGCTAGTGTGCCCAAGGCCCATTATGAAAATTAGTCATACTGTAGTAAATTCTAGTCAGTCCTTTCAAGGTGAACGCCGTGTCCTAATCCGTGTGTCACATTTGTCCTCCTCTCCCTGCTGCCACTTAGCTGCATTGTCTTCTATCTGAGAGCTCATTCCTACATGTTATTAGAAGAGTCTTCTTTTTTTATGACAGACATCCAAAGACACACACTTTCATGCACATTCTGGGCAAGTGTTGTATCACTGGGCTATATCTGCAGCTTGCCAGTTCAGATACAAGCAAGAACATTAAGTATTATAAAACTAGATGACATAGGGTGTAGATGTAACCAACCGTCTTATTAAAGACAAACACACAGGAAGTAGGTCTCTTTTGGAGAGGTAGGAGCACCACAGGAAGAAGGGTAAGATTTTACACATGGGAGACTGGGGTTCGATTCCCCGACGGGGAGCCAGCATGTGAGGTCTGTGGCTAGAGGTCGTCACACTGACAGGAACAGCCCAGGCCCAGGGTGGCCTCCTGTTCCCTTTGGAAGAAGAGGAGAGGGAAAGAGACTGCGGAGGAAACACACAGTCCTGCTACTGCCCAGTGCCAAGAAGACAGCAGCACTTAGAACAGCTGAGTTAGTTCTCGGAGATGACGAGAGAATGTTCAGTGTAGACACAAAGTACATAGTACATTTTTTTCTTTTTTACAAATTAAAATAAACATCATTTGCCACCATAAGCCTTTTCTTTAGAGAGGAAAGAATTTCGCAGCAGGTCACACGGGTTCAATGAAGTCATTTCAATGCTGAGGAAAACAAATTGAGGAACAGAGCTAATCACTTCCCTGCGCACGAGTGTTAGAATGACAACTCGGATTATTCTTCAAACTAATCCTGAGAAAAAATCTGTTTACAATTTACAGTAATGTTATGTAAAAAGTATTAACAAATCCACTATTACAAATATCAATTTCCTATATGGTCTTCTATATATACACACAATAAAATGGCAAATATATGCAAAATTATTTAAAAAAAAAAAACATGCACAATAGGGTAGCTGATTTTTCCTTTGGCTGAGCCCTAAATGATACTGAAAGCTTAAACTGATTGATCCAGCAGGTATCTATCAAATCTGAGACACAGTACAACCGCAGAATAGTACTATCCCTCTCTCTCTGAGTCCTCTTTAGCTTGAGTAGCCTTAGGCTTCCCTACTTCTGTTCTAGGAGAGCTCAGGTGATGGCCCCAGCCCTTTCCTTCTGTGTACTGTGGAAGTTCATCTACTTCAGCTTGCCAGCCTTAGCATAATACTTAGGTTAACACTTCTCTGCTCAATTGTCACACACATTTCTATTTGAAAATTTAAGGTTCTTTCCAGCTTAATGTGGGTGAATGGGGGAAAAGAAACTCATTTGCCATTCCCTGAGTTTTCCTCCTTGCCAATGTCCACGACTCTTCAAAAAAGATTTAGTATTTGTAATTATGTGTTTCATGTGTGTGTCTACCTGTGGGTATGTGCCTGTGAATGCAGGTGCTGGAGGAATTGAGAAGAGGGCATTGACTCTCCTGGAGCTGGAGTGAGAAGCCTCTGTGAGCGGTCAGTGTGGGTGCTGGGGACAGAACCCAGGGCCCTGGCAGCAGGAAATGCTCTTAACCACTTGAGCCGTCACTCCAGCACCAAACTCAGGGTTTCCAATACCTCGCTTAGATTTTGTACCTTGGAACTGTCTTTAGTTCAGACATGCTTTTTCTGGTTTTTCATACCTAAGTCAGCAGTAAATTCTGTTTGCTTTTTAAGGCAAAATAATCTTCCCCTTTACAGGTGAAAATACTTAATTTATCTGAGAGTTGGTTGAAAGCAGTGCTTCTCAAACTCTACTAGGCGCTTGTTTAAGCAGGGTGGTGGAGTTAAACAGTAATAATTGTAGACTCTTTACTCTGGAATTTGATTTGAAACATCCATAATAAAATGGCAAACTAGTTCCTCATTCCTAAAATCAATATAGTAATTCTTCCTGACTAAATAGAATTTTTTTTATGATACTTTTGTTTGAGAGGCATGTGTGGTGGTTTATATCCTACTGCCCTATTGACTGACTTTTCAAGCTTTCCTTGAAGATCTGTTGCCATGCAACTAGGAGATCATTCTCGAGTTTCCCAATGGAAGGGTCCTAGCTCATGTCTTCATTTACACTTCATGCTGCAGTTAGAATACTAGCCCTTTCCCTACTGCCCATGACCTCTTGACCTTCCGGGTTTCTCCATGTCCTTTTCCACCTTCTCTAGTGATGCCGGCTAGAGGACTAAAATGACCTCCAGTTAATTAGTTCTTGCAGAATAATTCAGTTTCTGTACTCATTGGTCACTAACCGCACAATGCTATGCTTTGTTCCCTCAAAACCAGGAAACTTGTTATTCCCACAGTCTAGCCAAGTGGCTCTACATAGTGCAACCCAGTAACTGTCGTTGGTTGTTTAACCTTTAAATACTACTAGGTGGCGAGGGAATGCTAAGAACACGTCTATACATTAGTATGATGAGTTTCTCTCCCCGAAATTTCAGGCTCGTGATGCAGAGAGCATAATGCTGAACCTTGCAGGACAGCTCATCATGATGCAGAGGGACAGGTCAGGCCCTCAAATCCGGGAAAAGGACAGTAACCCTAACCAAAGGAAACTCGTGAGTAAAAATGTAAGGCATTTCAAGCCCTGAGAAGTTATGAGGCTAGGCTTTATGAATAGAGAAATGTGAGGAGAAAGCAGTGTGTTGTGATTTAGAAGCTAAGAAAATATAAAATTCATCTTACAACTGGGCTAAGAGAGAAGACTGAAGGGCAAGTCCCAAAATAAGACAGTGTCTCGTTTTCCAGATATTCTACTGCTTAGGCACAGATTCGTCAATTCCACTTGTGTACTGGAAAATAAAGAGATTGCTACATAGGGTTTTGCTTTTATATTTCAATGCATATCCTTGGAAAGACTACTGCTGCTTTTATCTCTAATTCTAAATAAATGTCCCTACTTAAAAACAACAAGGAAAAACTAGTTCTGAAAGTGTACAAAGCTAGTACCTGTGAACTTAGTAGAACCTACATGTTCAATAGGAAAACCAAACCCAGCAATTCTTGTGTCTCCTCCTTCAGCTGCCGTTCTGTCCCCCAGTTGTGCTAGCCCAGTCGGTGGAAAATGTCTGGACTACCTGTCGAGCAAAGAAGCAAAAGCGTCACCTTCTGGAGGCCCTCTGGCTGAGCTGCGGTGGTGCAGGGATGAAAGTGTGGCTCCCCCTCTTTCCTAGGGATCACCGCAAGCCCCACTCTTTCTTGTCCCAGCGGATCATGCTGCCTTTCCACATCAACATTTACCCCCTGGCCGTGCTGTTTGAAGATGCACTGGTCCTTGGTGCTGTCAATGACACTGTACTCTATGATTCTTTGTATACACGGACCAGTGCTAGGGAGCAGCTGGAGGTGCTCTTCCCTTTCTGTGTTGTGGAGAGAACCTCTCAGATCTACCTCCACCATATCCTCCGTCAGCTTCTGGTCAGGAACCTTGGGGAGCAAGCCCTGCTGCTGGCCCAGTCCTGTGCTGCATTACCTTACTTCCCTCACGTGCTGGAGCTCATGCTCCATGAAGTGCTGGAAGAAGAAGCTACCTCACGGGAGCCCATTCCCGATCCTCTGCTTCCCACCGTGGCAAAGTTTATCACCGAGTTCCCCCTTTTCCTGCAGACAGTTGTGCACTGTGCCAGGAAGACTGAGTATGCTCTGTGGAATTACCTTTTTGCAGCTGTTGGAAACCCCAAGGACTTATTTGAGGAATGTTTGATGGCTCAGGATTTGGACACAGCTGCCTCTTACCTTATTATCTTACAGGTAACAGTTCTCCTTATAAAGGGATAAGAATTAGTGATCTTAGTTTAGAGGGGAAGGTATGTCCTATGATGGTGTTTATGGAGTTAATGGTCATATTTTCTCTATTGTGTTTATCTTTCATTTTGAAGAGCTAAAGCTTGCCAAATGACCACAGATTTCCTTGAATGTTATAAAAGTTACATTACAAAAGTATTTTGGCTGTTTATCCCTAAATAGACCTAAAACAGATTAATGATTTTAGAATATAGTTTTAAGTAAGACTGAAGGTGTAAAGGAGTGTTGTAGCTGGAGTTTTCCTGCCTGGCCCACAGTCAGGACAAATCTCTCTTACCTGCCAGTCCCACAGCCACCAAGACCCAACCAAGTAAACACACAGAGACTTATATTACTTACAAACTGTATGGCCGTGGCAGGCTTCTTGCTAGCTGTTCTTATATCTTAAATTAACCCATTTCTATTCATCTATAAGTTGCCACGTGGCTTACCGGAATCTTAACATGTTGTTTTTCATCATGGCGGCTGGCAGCATCTCTCTGTCTCAGCCTTGGCCAGGCAGGAAAACTCTAGCTACAGAGAGAGAGAGGGAGAGGGAGAGAGAGAGTGTGTGTGAGTGTGTGTATGTGTATGTGCTCGCACACACATACATTCAGGTATACACATACTTTGGCATGCATGTGAAAGAGAAATCTCTAGTAGTGAGCCTTACCTTCAACCTTGTTTGAGACAGCGTGTGTCCAGCCTTTTACTACTGTAGAAGCCAGGAGAGTTCTGTGCTTCTGCAGATTCTCCTGTCTCCACCTCCCATTTATCAGTTGGGCTCCATGAGACTACAGAGGTATGAACTGCTGTGTCAGGCATTTTTTTTTTTTTTTTACAGATTCTGAATTCATGTTATCAGGCTTGCATAGTAAGAAATTTACCCACTGAGCCATCTCAGCTGAATTTTTTTTATTATACGTAATATATATATGATGTACATGTTCCATTAGAAATACTACATTAGACTGATGTAAGAAACAGTAACAGTGAAAAACATAGTACTTTGGACATTAGTGCATCATTACCCACAAGAATAGATTTTTTTTCTTACAATGTGAAATTGCTGAAAGGATTCTGAATAACTTTAATACAGCATCCAATCTTAGCCTTTCTATGGACAGCCAAGAAGGTTCAGGACTGCCACAATAATGACCTTCATAACACATTTTTCTCAAAATATTGAGACCCTGGAAAATTCATTTCATTATATATCTGATAAAAGGGCTAGAAAGTTTGTTACTACTGTAAATCTGATGTGGATTTCAAAGGCTACACTAAAGTTCTTTCTTTTATACAACAAGCTAACATAAACCCAGTTTGAATCTCAGACTGAAGCAAACTTTTGATGACATTATTTAACTTCATGACAATGAACGGAAACCAGAGGAGATACTCAAGCAGAGGCTCGTGGCCCTGAGCTTCTGGGATTCATTTGGCTAGTCGGTCCTAATGTTCATAAAAAGAAAGTCCGGGTAGCTGTGTTCTCCTTCTGCTGACCCTTGTTGCTCTCCCATTGTGGAGTTGGGGACTTCCTCCCTCAGACTGCCTAGGTTGGTGGGAAAGGGGCGGTGAGGAAGCTCAGCCTGCAGGCAGCTTTTCTGCAGGGCCAGAGTGTGAAGGCAGTGCAGGCCATGCCCAGTGGGTGATAGTGCTGCCTGGTCCTGCTGGAGCAAACCTTTTGTCAGCTCTTCAGAAGACACTGTAGGAGACAGATCAAGTGTCTTGGAGTCAGGCAATACTAGATTGATGTTGCTTTTCTATTGACCTTAAACAATTGAGAGACCTTTGTTTTTTCTTACCCTGTCAACTGGGAATGATGTAACTTTTTACAGTAAAGAGAAAGGAAGGCACGAGGAATGTAAGCTGTGTCTGGTCACCTAACACGGAGCAGTGCAGTGAGTCATGGAAGGACACTCCTAGCGAGCAGCTGCCTCTTTCCCCATGCGGTCCTTTAACTGCTCCGTTTAGTCTCAGCATTCAACTGCTCCCAGCCAGCTAACTCCTTGGGCTGAGGGAAGTATCGAGAAAAGAACCGCTCTGTCTTCCAGATTGTATCCTATAAATGGACTGTCGTCTTCCTTGTTCTTTGTGTAGAATATGGAAGTCCCTGCAGTTAGCAGGCAGCATGCCACCCTCCTGTTCAACACAGCACTGGAACAAGGCAAATGGGACCTGTGTCGACATATGATTCGATTTCTTAAAGCCATTGGTTCTGGAGAAGCTGAGACCCCTCCCTCCACACCTACAGCTCAGGTTAGTTGCAGAATTGTACAGCTTCTTTAGGGCATACACCCACAGGGCATCTTTGGCTAAAACTACTGTATGCTGTGTGTGACCGCAGGAGCCCAGTTCAAGTGGAGGATTTGAGTTCTTCAGGAATCGGAGCATCAGTTTATCTCAGTCAGCTGAAAATGTTCCTCCTGGTAAATTCAGCTTACAGAAAACACTAAGTATGCCATCTGGTCCTTCTGGAAAAAGGTAAAAGAATAAAGAACAATTACAGTTTTCAGAGCATTGCATTTCAAGGCATTTGTATAATTAAGTCTTAAGAGAATATTTAATTCAGTTGCAAATCATTTTTTTATTTGCAAAAGACTTAGAGAAGGTGTCTTTTTATCTTTTTCTTTCCTGTTAAGTTCACTCCTGTTCTGTGTAAGTTTTATGCCTTTGTACTAAAGTAACTCTAGATGCACTTGTTCTAAATGTAATGAATGTAAATTAACATCATTCTGATGACAGAGGACCAGAACAAAATGTTAGGTATTGGGAAAGCTAAAGGACTGGAGCATTCTGAAGACAGACTACATCTCTCCTAATGGAAAACTGTCTGGCAGTGTGGCTGTGGACTCAGAGCGATGGTGACAGATGGGTGGGATTTTCTCTGGCTTGTGAATTCCTTCCATTGCTTCTGGTGTTCCCTGTTCTTGGCAATTAGGTTTTCTCCTCCCTAGGTGTTTCTTTTATGTTATTTACATTTTTACTGCAATTCTGGGCACATATTATGATATTTTACTTTTTATCCTGTCTCTGGCCATTAACACTCCTCCCCCAATACAAACACACTGTAAAACACAGCTGTGGTGGACTCTCAACAATTGCCAACCATACTCTGAGTTTAAATATTGGTTAATACCTTACCAAGAGCTCAAATGCCAGGCACTGTTCCATGCATTTGCATATTTAGGTCTTAATCCTTAAAATTCTGGGGTTGTTAATCATTGTGCAGGTGAAAAAACAGAGGCTCAGAAAAAGACGATTACGTTCACACGACTAATCGAAAGTGGAGTAAAGTCTGAATTTGAGAAGGCCTGCTTCCGATGCCAGGCTCTCTGCTGCTCTCTGCTTCTCACTTTGAACCCACTACTCAATTACCAAACTGGCTACACACTTACTCATATCTATGAGAGATGATAAACTATATTTACTTGTCATTAATTTTTATAAGTTTTGTTTTCATATATCTAGATAACTCAAGTAGAAAGGTTTTCTTTTATATTTTCCCCTCTTTTATTGGGATTTACAAATGCATTATTTGTTTACTCTACTTTTCCCCCTTCAATTATACACCACCTCTTCCTGGTCTGACTTCTTTTGCCTCCTATTTATTCTTATTCCATATATTCGATCCTATATATTAAGAGATAACTTTGTACCTGGCAAGGTTATGCACACCTTTAGTCCCAGCACTCGGGAGGCAAAGACAGGATGATCTAGCTTTGTGAGTTCGAGGCCAACCTGTCTATATAGTGAATTCCAGGACTACATAGTAAGACCCTGTCTCAGAATTTAAAAATGTCTTATGTTTAATAGGTTGTGGTATGATATAGAGAAGCCCTGAAGTTTTTCTTCCTGTTCAGGCACAGTTAAATATTAGATCTCTTATTTCCTTTTCAACTTTTATCAATGCTTCCTGAAAGTGTGTAGAGTTCTTCAGCGGGTTGTTCCTTAGCTTTCTTCTGTTTCTTACAGATGGAGCAAAGACAGTGACTGTGCTGAGAACATGTATATTGACATGATGCTGTGGAGACATGCTCGGCGTCTCTTAGAAGATGTGCGGTTAAAGGACCTTGGCTGCTTTTCAGCCCAGCTAGGCTTCGAACTAATCAGTTGGCTTTGCAAAGAACGTACTCGAGCTGCTCGTGTAGACAACTTTGTAGTAGCCCTGAAGAGACTTCACAAGGATTTCCTGTGGCCATTTCCCATTATCCCGGCCTCTTCTATCAGTTCCCCTTTCAAAAATGGAAAGTGCCGAACAGGTAATGTGGAATTCTGACAGTTTTACAAAAATTGTATTTTATTTTAGATATTTAGACATGTTACCATTGGTAGACAGTCAAGGAACTCTTTTCATTCAAATTTAAGCAAATAAAAGCCAACTTTTTGTACATTAGTTGGAACATTCACCATTTGGCCAAAGATACATATCAAATAGAGACTATTATCTCTTAAGTCTTTTGGGCTTGAAGTTGAACTCACAGATGTAACCATTATTAAATTATGAACAGGTTTAAAACTGTCTGAATGTAGAAGCTCCTGTATTGACCTTACTGCGGCAAAGAATCCAAACTGAGTCAGTAGGGAGCCTCAAATGAACTCAGCTATGCCTGCCTGAGAGAACTCATCCCAGGTGATGAGTGTCTGTGACAATCGTGCCATTTTCTGAACTTGGAGAGGAAAAAGTGAAACCGTGTTTGAGTAAAAGAAAAAAGTTTGTAAATTCAGATATTTTTCCAGTTATTAAAACAAAACCATTTTATCGTGGTGTTTGGAAACTTTGGGTTTGTAGGAACCAAGCAAGTCACTTAGATCAAGAGACTAAATCGTGGCCTAGGTACAGTAAGAGACATAAGATGGCTCAGAAATAGTCTTTCCCATAATTTCACATCCCTAGTTTGGAATAATGATACCATATGTGATGATTGGCTTTGAACTGATCATATTTGGAATGGCAATACACCTTTTTTTTGCTTCTGGACTTACCATGCAGTAGGAGAACAGCTGTTAAAGTCTCAGTCAGCTGACCCTTTCATAACCCCTGAGATGGATGCTGGCATCTCTAACATCCAACGAAGTCAGAGCTGGCTCAGCAACATCGGCCCCACCCATCATGATGCAGACATAGCCTCATCCCCTGGACCACAAATGCAAGATGCTTTCCTGTCACCATTATCTAATAAAGGTATATATCTAATAAAGGAACAAACTTCTTGAGTTTTTGTTTGGGAAGAGATCGTGTGCCATAGCATTTCCAAGATATAACATCATACTTTTTTGAATGTCCTGAAGAATTAGTCTTTAAACATCTGCCTATAGAGATAGATAAGGACAAATTGGCTTTAACAATGCTTTATCATATATATTTTAGTTATATGAAATACAGGTCAGCACTGTGTAAATTTTTGCAATCAAGTTTTTTAGTTTATATTTATTGTGTATGTGTGTCTGTTATGTGTGTGGGAGAATACACATGTGGAAGTCAGAGGACAACTTTGTGTGATTCTCTCCTTCAATCTTTTTGTGAGTTTCTGAGATCAAACTCTGGTTGTCTGTAGGGCTTGTATTATGTGGTGGCAAGTGCCTTTACTCTCTGAGCCATCTTGTTGACCCTTTGCTATTAATTTTGATAAGGAAATACTATCTTTGAATTCCAGGTGATAAAATGTCATCATCATATTAGGAATTCTATTGTAGAATAAGTAGACTTTTGTCATAAAAATGTACTTTGATCACTAGTTTTTGTTTCATTAATAAAGTTTATGAAAATTCTTTTTCATTTATTATATATAATTTTCATTTTACCTCTTGGCTTTCAAAGCCTGAAATACTATGTGGCCATTTTACAAAAACGTGCCAATGTCTGCTCTACAGTAATTGTTAAACCACAAGCAGAAAAGATTTGAAGCCATGTGTGCTGCTGTGGGATTATAAAATACAAAAGCTTCAATAGTAATTGGGCTTTGTTTTTGTTTTGTTTTTTTCTGTGGAGGAGGGGATAGCCAATACTTGGGATCGAACCTAGGACCTCCTGCATGCTAAATAAGCATACGTCACTGAACTATACCTCAAGCCCTCCCCTTTATTTTTTTATTTGTTTTTTGTTTTTTATTATATTTTAAATCTTGAGATAGGGTCTTACTAAGTTTTTGATTCTGCCCTTTATCCTCCTGTCTCAGCCACCCAAGAAATTGAGACTATATATCTGCTCTACAAGCCCAGATTAATTTTTTCCTGTTTTCTTAGTAGTCAAGTATTTACCTAGTCTTGAGCTACCATTTTGTCATCACTGTTACTGAAGCTTCTGTTGTGGGTGAAGGCTTCTAACTGCTATTCTAATTGTAAAATTAGAATGTTTTCCCATCTTAAGGCATATAATTTATTTTTATTGCCTTGCTAGCTCTTAAAATATATGTGTTGTTCATATAATGGCTGTTTTAGCAAGATTGTTTTCATTTTGAAATCTTGAGGAGCAATCAGCATTTAGGAAATCACTAATATTTATAACGAAAGGCAGATACTCACTTATGAAATGAAAAGCTCTTTCTTAACTTCTGAAACTTCTTCATCAGGTGATGAATGCAGCATTGGTTCAGCCACAGACTTGACTGAAAGCAGCTCCATGGTGGATGGAGACTGGACAATGGTGGATGAAAATTTCTCCACACTCAGTTTGACTCAGTCTGAGTTGGAGCACATCTCCATGGAGTTGGCAAGTAAAGGCCCTCATAAATCTCAAGTTCAGCTTCGGTGAGTTTCTCAGATTGTTGAAAACACAAAAACTTAGCCAGGATTCTGTGTGCAGGTAGAAATTGGAGCTACTTTCTTAGTACTTACTGCCCTTTGTGTATCAACAGATCTCTTTCATAAAAATCATTCTTTTGTTGCTTTATATATAGTTATTTGCTGCACATTTTCATGGAGGCAGGATGTCTGGATTGGTGTGTTGTCATTGGCCTGATTCTCCGAGAATCCTCAGTAGTCAATCAGATTCTGAGTATTGCCCAGTCCTCAGAGATGGATGGAGAGATGTTACAGAACATAAAAACAGGGCTGCATGCTGTGGACCGATGGGCCTCTACAGACTGGTAAGTGCTGGTTTCCACCCCCACTCTACCCCACCCCACCCCACCCCCAAAAAACCAACTTATAACTCATTCATTTTAGAGGTTTTTAAGTGTGTGGAACTAAAAATGCTTTCATGTTTATGTTTTAAAGTCATTTTCTCTAACCATTGTGTCCTCGGCCATTTGAATGGGTACTGTCCATTGACTAGTTTATAGTGTTGGTTAGTTTATAATGTGGAAGCATATGCTGGCTTATGATTGACACCATACAAGTGGTGGAAGAATGAGACTGGGACTTAGATGGTAGTTGTGTGGTTAAAATAAAGTCTGCATGAAAAGACAGGTTATGAGTCTAGATCAATTTCAACACTCGGTGTCAGTTGCTAGCATCTCCAGGTTAGAAGTAGTGGGTGGTAGCTGAGAGGGCATGTCTTTGTCAGCAGTCATGTACAGATTTGGAGCTGTTTACTTCCCTTACTTACCAAATGTATTTCAGTTAGATAGTTTTCAAATGATCCCTTTGGGTCTAAAATCTATTATTCCTTGTTTCTAATTGTAATACTAATTTTGAAATAACAGTCCTTGCCCTTACTACTAAGAAACTAAAGACTGCACTGATGTCCGTTATAAGTTTATCTAAGCACTCATGTGTGTATGCCATTGTACCTGTGTACACATGCAGAAGACAGAGGTCAGCTTCAGGTGCCATCCCACAGGAGCTGTGCACCTTGTTTTTCGATAGGGTTTCTCACTGGGATCTGGGGCTCACTGATTTGGGTGGGCTGGCTGTCCAGCACGCCTCCAGAAACCTTATCTGTGCCTTCTCAGCACCACCACACCAGCTTTTTATGTGGGTGCTAGGGCTTGAGATCAAGACCTCAGGCCTGCACAACAAGTCTGTTATTGACTGAGCTATCTCCCCAGCCCCTCTACCAAGTCTTTGAATTACAACAGATGACAACTAATTTCCCCCCTTTCCTCAGCCCTGGATATAAGCCATTCTTAAACATCATTAAGCCACAACTGCAGAAGCTCAGCGAAATAACAGAAGAGCAGGTCCAGCCTGACACCTTTCAGCCAATAACAGTGGGTAAGACTCCTGAACAGAGCAGCCCCAGAGCAGAGGAGAGCAGGGGCTCTTCCAGCCGAGCAAGCATCTCTCAGAGTGAGACTGGGAGTAACAGCGTGGTCAGCCGAAAAGAAGAGGACACAACACAAGCAGATGAGGAAGAGCCATTTCAGGATGGGGCTTATGACTGTTGTGTGTCCTGACAGCAGCAAGGAACATCATAACAGGCAGTATTATCACAGCAGCATGCAACTGAGTACATGCTGACCTGGCTGAATGACCGAACAGGTAAAAGAACAAGGGTCAGAAACTCTTTCGTAAAGTATTATATTTTAATGAACTCTTCCACTAAATCTCTTTGACTCCATGAAAAATGTGGTATCAAAGCATCTTTCATAAGAAAAATGTAAGCTGCACTAGAAAGTAATGAGCATAATATACATATACACGTAGAGTATTTTTGTTTTATTCACAACAGATTAGTAGTTCTTAGTGTGTAGGGATTATTTTGCCCCAGGTGAGCTTTTTCACTACTTATAGCTTATATATTTTCTGGTTCGGTGTATGTCTAGGCTGGTTTTGTTTTTGTGGGGTGGGTTGTTTTTTAACTTTCTTTTAAATAAATGCTAAGGTGCTTGCTATAGCTCATCAGGTACCTGAGCTACTTGTTTGCTTCCTTGTATAGTCAGCTGGACTCTAGTCAGTACTCTGAATAGATGCTACTCTCACACAGTGTGGTTCATGGACAAAGACTTCTTGGATTTAGTACTCTGTTCTCTAGCAGTCCTGAACCGATGGAAGCTGTACCTGTGAGTTAATGTGCCTGTTTGAGCAAGCTTAATTCCTACTCGATCAGTGTGGACAGAGGGTGAGGGGTTCTTGTCAATTATGCTGACACCACTAAATTTTTGTATCAAAGAACTGTATCTTTTTGTGAATACTCTTATGTAAATATATGCAAAGGCACTGTCCATATTTTTAAGGCATGTATTATAATCTGTAAGGTTTTATGCTGGATTCTGCATGACTATACTCACTCTTGGAATAAAGACTTGTTCTTCTTTCCAAAATGAGAGGTCTTTATAGAGACAGGTTTATTGGCTCAGCTGTAAAGTAGTAGTAGTCCCACTGATCATGAAGTGGAAGAGGTTTTGTGCAAATTAATGTAGTTTCTTATTTATTGCTTTTGTAAATTGAATAAAAATGGGCTTTTATGTAAATAGACTGGGATCCTGTATTATCAACTACTAAAAATTAGTCTGTAAATTCTTCATTGTAAAGTTTAAAAATATTTTATGTATTTCTAGACATGACTTAAATTTTAGTTTTCGTACATTATGAAAGCAGAACTACATATTCAGTTGCTTCAGACTAAACACATACCCACCATATGTAATTCTAAATAATAACAGTATTAATTTAGATAGCTTATTTGTACTGTGCAATTTGAACAAGGAATGCAATGTTATTTTTTATGAAATCTTGTTTATTTTTATAACAATGTATTTGATGTGGACCAAATTCATACCACTATGTAAAACAGCCTCTTATAGTGCAGATATAGCTTAGAAATAAAACTCAGCCCTCTATTCTACTTTTTAAAGAGACAGATTTAGTCTTCTTAGGCAACAATCTTTAGAGGGAAGCTCAAAATTATTTTGAAATTACTTCAAATTTCACCAACTATTTAAAATTATTGAATTTGGTAATTTACTGTTATTTACTTTCTACATTAGAAGTGCAATAATTTTACATAATAAAACTCCTGAGTGGGTAAAATATGTGACTCTTGTTACCTGGTCCTTCTGGTGCTACTTTATTTAAGTCGTCTTAAACCATCACCTTGTTCTGAACTTTAAAATACAGAATAAAGTTTCCTGTGTAAGTACATGTAGTGCAGCAAGCAAACAAAACAAAGCTGAAGTTTCTTCTGTCTCATCCCATTAGGGAGAAGAGCCAGCATTTCTTTTGTGTTATGTCAATTTCTAGTGTGACTATTTAGTTAATAAAAACAAGTTACCATCATAAGCAGCAAATTTCAAATGTCTTAAATGGCTGCTGCTGCTGAGTTAATCTCACTTTTTTTGGTGGTGGTGGGGCAGCATTAAAGATGAGCCTAGGGCCCCTAACCAAGTCCTTCACTAGTAAGTCACATCCCTGCCCCCCCACCCTTTTTTTTTTTTTTTTTTTTTTTTTTTGAGGCAGAGCCTTGCCCAAGCTGCATAGCAATCTGTAACTTGTCGGTTACTGCTTCAGTTGCTGGGATTCTAGAATTGTGTGCTGCCGTGCCCAATCATCTCTCCTCACCTCCAATCTGAACAGCTGGGTCAGGGTTATTAATGCTTCTCCTGTGGTTCGGGCTGGGAATGACTCTTTGATGAAATGTACAGTGTCTAACTAGTAGAACTAGGAAACACCAAGGCAAGAAAGTTGGTGAGCTTAAGAAAACTATTCTTTGGTGGTTAGATACTTTTTTAAAAATTTTGTTTTGCTGTATTGTTTGGTTCAAAACATATCAACTGTGTAAGCCATATATTTAATGAGCTTAAATACTCGGCATAACTATTTGAAAGTTAATATATATGGTTAAATATCTTGCTGATACCAAAACAAATCACTTGGGGATTAAAAACCACCTTTGCTTGTGATTAAAGTTGCTGCTGCTTCTGTACTGTGTACCCCTCACCCCTTGGTAAGGTAATAAAACTATGACATGAACTTTTGTTTCCTTATCTCAGGCTAACGGCACAAAAAAATAAGGGTATGTATTAAAATGCCACAAAAAATAATTTTCATTTTACAGTCCCACCATTTACATTCTTCTGAATGAAGTACAGTTCAGACAAATATATTTAAAATATTTATATGTAGATACAAAGTGGGAACATCTAAGTGCCTGATGACAGAATATTGAACCATTCATAACATGGGCGTACAAGTTCAAATACAGTGAAGAAATGATAGAAAATTATGCACACCATGTAATCACCAAACAGAAGTATACAGGAAACTAGGTGTCTTCCCTGGTAGGTAAATTGAAAATGATTAGCACAGTCCTTAAATATGCTTTGTGGATTTCCTTATTCCAGACATTTCCAAACAGAAACATCTAGTACGTGGGTGTTTATTACCTTGGCATTATGTTTTCAAAATTCTTTATGTATAGTATCTACTTTACTTTTTTTAAAGCTAAGTAATGCTGTCGTGTAGATATGTTTACTATCCATTTTAAAGGTTACAGTTTGAGTTTTCAATTTTAGAATGTAACACTAAAACATTCACATAGCAGTTCTCCCTTACCCTGTTTTGTCTTCAACAGAGGCCCAAAAAGTACTAAATCTAAAATACAGACATAAACAATTTCTAAATTTTTAATAGCTTTTATTATAGCACACTGTTATACCTATTTCTTGTTGTACCTAACTCAAAACTTTTATCATAGATGTATATATAGGGAGAAAGTATCATGTATCTAAGGCTTCAGGAACCCACTGAGAATCTTGGATCATATTTCCATAGAAAAGGAAGAGGATTTGGGGAACCAGGATGTGTTTTCAGTTCTCTGTATGATGGATGATAGAGTGACTATGTCCTTGGGCAAATGCCAAGTTCTATATGCCAGGGTGCCTACACTAAAGTTCCCATTAGCTGTGAATGAAGGCTCCAGCTTCTGCTACCTAAACTTATCATCTTAGTCAAAGTCTTTCAAGAGCTGCATGAAAATGGCTTATGTGTATCTTTTTATATGGTTAGTAGACACTTACTTGGATACCTTTGAAACCAAACTGAAAGTCATTTTTATCTTTGGCTTACCAGTGATTTTTATATATTTTTGGATACGAGGCCTTATCCAAGTTTATGATTAGTATTTTCTCATTCTTTATGATTTACCTTCCTTGATACTGTCTTTTGAAACAGCTTTTCTTGTTGATAGGAGTCCACAGTTTATTCTTTCCTTGTTGCTGTGCTTTTGTTTCAAAGCTGGGAAACTACAATTTAGCCCAAAGTTATAAATATTTATATCTGTGCTTTATAGTTGTAGCTCAAACACTTTGAGTTAATTTTAAAATAATTTTTGTATATATGAAAAACTCTAACTTTAATCTTTTGCATATGGATACTCAGTTGTCTGAGTACAATATATGGAAAAGACTTTCCCCCCTGTGAACTGTCAAAAACAGACTATGTGTGAGCTTCTTTCTGGACTCAATTACAACAATTGGTATCTGTTAAAATGATCTGTTTATGGCAGCAGCACACTGGACGATTCTTGCTTTCTATAGGAGGCTTTGGAAGTCCAAGTACTACATTTACTTATACATTCAAGGCTATTTTGGCTATTCCAGGACTCTTGCGGTTCCATGTGAATTTAGGACCATCTTTTCAGTGTACGTACACCCAAAGTGGGACTTGCATAGGAATTGTATGGAATGTGTAAACAAATCTGAAGAATGTGGTCCTTTTTAGTTTCATGCTTCCCAATCCAGGAACATATCTTTCAAATCAGGCCTTTGATTTCTTTCAGCAGTATCTTGTAGGTTTTGCTTTTTGTTCTGTTTCATGCTTCATGGTATTCTTATAAATGGAATGCTTAATTTCATCTTTTGATTTTTTTATATAGACAGTCATGTCATTTGCAACCAGATATAATTTTGACTCTGCATTTAGGATCTGAGTGTTTTGTCTTTCCTTGCCAGATGGCCCTGGCTGGAACAACCAGAATGATGTTCAAAAAGGAGTAACAATGACGGACATCTTGTCTTCTTCCAGTCTTTTATCATCTCACTGATGACTTTTACCAGCTAGAGGAAAGCCTCTTCTGGGATGCTCAAAGCAGAGCATCATTTATTCTGTTAGTATGGTGCATTTCACTAGTCCTACTTGGTCAGAATAACTGGATTAAATAAATTCTCAATAATTTTTGCAGTCAAGTATGTTTTAAAAAGTTCAACATAATGAGGCATACATACATGCATTGTGTCTTTATTGGCCCTAAAAGGACAAGAACAAAAATTGTTGTTTCACCTTGTATTGAACTGCTGGGAAGGAATCCGCTTAGAAAACTAAGAGTGTGGAGAAATGTCTTTGTCCTGATTCTAGCCTTTCCTTGGGTGCTGAGAATTACTGTGAGTCACAGACTGCAAGGTAACTTCTTTCCCTGCTCTTATCCCTAGCCCCCTGTTTAAAAAAATAATAATAATAATCCTTTTGTGATTTCCTCTCCCAGTGGAGAGGATTTAAGCCTAAATATGCTCAGGATTTTACCATTTTCTAAGCAGGTTATTTTTATTTCTTTGAAATTCAGATGCATCATTTCATTCCAGGTAAAAAGACTCTATGTGAAGTGAGCATTCCCATCTTGAATTCTTTGCTTACACCACTTGTTAAAATAGCAGTTATGCGCCGGGCGGTGGTGGCGCACGCCTTTAATCCCAGCACTCGGGAGGCAGAGCCAGGCGGATCTCTGTGAGTTCGAGGCCAGCCTGGGCTACCAAGTGAGCTCCAGGAAAGGCGCAAAGCTACGCAGAGAAACCCTGTCTCGAAAAACCAAAAAAAAAAAAAAAAAAAATAGCAGTTATGCTTAACCATGTAGATTTTTTTTGATATATATAAAAAGACTAGGAACATAAAGTAGCTTTAATATATGGAGATAGAATAAAAGCAGTTGTAAAAGATCCATTTTTTCCAACCAGTATGTTAAAAAGTTTATTTCAGTAACATCGTAAGGCAACAGTTAACCCTCAATAAGTCAGCAAAGCAGTGAAGAAAAGAAACAGACCACACACATTTTTCTAGGAGCTTCCTGAGTCACATATGCTGGTTGTGGTCCAACCTCCTTTTGGTAGAACCTTGGGGGAATCTTAGACATTGAATTACAGCTGCTAAACTGGAAACACGTAGGACAATCATTCTTAAATATTAAGAACTGTGAAATCACAATTCTTTATATTCCTCCTATTGTGCTGCCTATATTTACACTCATTGGGGGGGGGATGCATTACTGAGACCCTGAAAATATCTTTTTAGAAGTGAATTACTCAAGTGATCAGATAATCTTTAAAAGAGGGTTACTGATAACTACAGAGTGTGCTTATTAAAAGCCGAAAGAATACTGTATGTAATTACTTGACCATTTCTGGCCTCTAAGCATGCCCTGAAACTGAGCATCTTGTTACTGGATGCATAATATCAAAGTTTCATAATGTTAAAGAAAATCAAAACTGTTTGCATAGAGAAATAACCCAAAGGCAGAAAACCATGATTATGCCAAAAAGGACAATGGCACCCTGCCAAAAGGAAAGAAATCAGAGAACATCTTGTTTTTTATATGCTTCTTCAGCATGATGTTTTACTTCCCCTCCCCTATAATTTCTAGTAATCAATTTCAGATTAAACCAAGACCAGAACATAAGCCCATATTTTGAAATTCATTGAGCTATTAGTACTATTACTTATTTTCATCAGCTGTGGTTCTCTACAGGCTGCAAATCTTAAGCACTACCTGACAGATAATACATACACGGCAGGAGCCAGCCACTTGAAGCGCTGATAGATAGGATCTTTGTTAAGCCCAGCAAAAACAGTGGCTCCACTGTAGAGTGTCAATACATGTGGCAGTCAGCACATTACCATTCAGCTGTAGCTGCAGCCCTGTGTCTGTCTGCATGGGCACAGAGAGGTTTTAAGGAGTTAGAGATTAAGCAGGCAATACAAGGAACATGATTAGAAACTGACATATCACACAAGCAATTTTAAGGAAGTTCTCTCCTGCAGTGCACACTTAACTGTGCTCTTGCTGAAATTCAGATGGTGCTGAGGGCCACTCTGAGAGACAACCTCCTGTTCCTCCCTGACAGTACATTTTGTTTTGTTTCTGCTTTACTATGGCTTTTCTTTCAACTAGATCTTGGGTCATGTTTGTTGACTAACTCAAATTTTGTCTTTTTACATTTGTTAATGTAAAAAAGAAACTAGCATATTTTACTCTTCACCTGTCACCGATGGAACCTAGAGAAGCCACAAGAGGCACTGCTGACATACTTCACAAGCCACATCCTTGTCTTCCAAGTGAAAAGCACCGCTAAACCTTACTGCTGCTTTTATGCAGGATCTGAACACAGATAAAGGTATAGTTTTCTCATTCTTATATAAGCTACAACCTCAGTGTCAGGATAGCCAGTCTCACTAAGAGCAAGTTATAAGAACTTCTTCATTTGCTAGAAAACAGAAAACCCAATGTAGCAATAAAATTATGTTCTTAGGATTAACCTTGTATAACAGAGGATGCCTATAAAACAAACAGAATAAATGTTCTATAGCATATCCCACCATCCTCCTCTTCCACCACAGAATAGCCATGCTAGCAACCCAGTGCTCTGGGGAAGAAGTGTAGGTCTTATGTTGCACAAATAAAATAGCCCATGAACTGTGAGGAAATGTAGCTGAAAAATGTTCTCTTCCTAAATGACAGGAACATGTTTGAGAGGAAAGCAGACAATGAATGCTACCTCAGGAAAGCGGTCCAGAAGTGGCTTCCAGGACTGGGAGTCAGGCACAGGGCTCAAGCCTCAGAACAGACACAAAAACACCCTAATGGCTGCCTGAAGAAATGTAGCTCTCGGGGCTTCCTTCTTCATGACAGTCACTTTCCTGTGACTGCAGTTATAGACAAGGAGAGCCACCATCCCAGCGAGTGGTATTTTACCCACCATCCACTGACAACACATGGACTTACCTATTTCATTAACAGTAGTCTAACAGTGTACGTCTTTCTTGATCCGCAAAGGAAAGCTATGAAGTGGTATGTTGCTGAGTCCTTACAGTCATATAAATGACTGTATGAATGGCAGTATCCACGTGTGCTTAAGTGCCAGAAAACTGGAATTTTCAAGTGACAAAAAGGCCAGGTACCACTACCCCAAAGTTTAACCCATATGGTACTTGGTCTTGAAGAGTGTTATATCAAAAGTTCTTTGAACATCCGCTCATTAAAATTCATTGACTTGGGATATATAACATATAACATGGGAGAGAAACTGCCCAATGGAATGTCCACGGGGCATGTACTCAAAGCACTATTAAAACACAAAGAGACTGTAGGTGCAAACCCACGCAGAGGGGAATGTCCAGTCCGGGAACTTCTCCTTCAGAGCATCAAGCTGAGAAGATCTCTTGTCTTCCCCTGATAGATAGTGGGCAGCAATGGCCACCGTGACCATTCCTTCTGGCTGTTCTTCTGATACCTGACAGAGAAAATCAGTTAGTCACCTTGGAGTTCAGTGTTCTGGCTTCCAAGAACTAAGTACTATCTGGGAGGCTGGGGAATTCCCACCTGTACTTCTATCCAGAACTGCCATGCAGAGGCCTGGAGTCCATGGGAATAAAAGACAAAGTAGTCCCCTCCTCTGCTTGTGACTGGAGTGCCATTGCCAAGAGACCACTGAGAAAGCGTTGATCCTTTGTGGGTTCGAACATAGAAAGACATATGGCTTGGTCCTGTAAGAGGAACATTTCCATCAGTCAGCAGTGACAAGCGGTACAGTTAACACTGAAACCACACTGTCATGGTTCATCTGTGCTGTGACTTGAGGCAGACTCTCCACAGGGCAGGAGGTGTACCAGCCTGGATGTTCAGTATCTAGTAACAAGGTTAAGTAATGAGAGAACAGAAAAGGCAGAGCCTCTAGATGAGAAAAGTAACTGCTGATGTAATTTACCTAATCCCACCCCCACCCCAGAAGAGGTTGCAGGAAGAGTTGGAAGGTAATCTGCCTGTGGCAAGTTCCTTAAGGCACTCAGTGTTTGGACTATGGTAACAGATCAACCTGACTCAAATCCACCCCCCCATTTATATGTTATCAGAAATATCAAGGTACTAGTTAGTCGTGCCAGATGGACACAAAGTTAACCATCACATTTCCACAATGGACAATTCATCAAAAGGGGAAATAATTCTGATTTGTTTATTGAAGAATAGCTTGAGATGCCTATGAGGCTTTATACTAAAGACCCAAAATGCTCTGCCAAGAAGTCTGGGGTCAGTCTGCAAGCAGCAGAACTTCATTAAGTTTTCTTAAGTTGGAAGTGACAATCAAATGTAGTACATCAGCCGGCAGCACTATGAGGGAAATCCTAGAAGACTCAACGTGGAAAAGGGAAAAGTCAAGTCTTCAGGTCAATGTGTATCTGACTGACAGTGAACTACAACACAAAAATTTCAGTAAGGCTTCTTAAAAGTCATAACCAGGTCAGGCAGTGGTGGCTCTTGAGAGGCAGAGGCAGGCGGATCTCTGAGTTTGGGGCCAGACTGGTCTACAGAGTGAGTTCCAGGAAAAAGAAAGGAAAAAAAAAAAAAAAAAACAACTACAAAAGTCACAGCCACCAACACTCCAGTAATCCCTCAGGAGGCTGAGAGCAGGGAGTCCATGAGTTTGAAGCTAGCTTGTCCAAAAGTAAATAAATACAAGGCAGAATAAGATGTAATCATCTTAAGGAAGAAGCACAGAAGTGTCACAGGACTTGCCTGTTGCTTTTGAGGCCAACTCCATGTGCTCCTAAGGGGGTGAAATGAGGACATAGACTTACTGCAAGTCTGAAGCAACCATTAAAATAAGTTGAATTTTGGACTGAAAAGATGTTCGGCTATTAAGAGCATCTGCTGCTCACTATGTTACCTGGCTAGCCTAGAGTTCCATATATAGACCATGTTGGCCCTGAACACACAAATCTGCTTGCCTCCACTGGAATTGTGTATAAACACACCCGGCCTGATTTTAATTGCCCTTTGTATTTAACTATACAAAGGGCTAAACTTTTTATAAACTAGTTGGCCAAGTATGGTGGCACACCTGTAACCTCAGTACTGGTAAATCAGAGGCAGAAGACTCATAAGCTGAGGCAAGACTGAGCTACAGAGCAAGACCCTGCCTCAGGCAAATCAAAGGCATACCCACCAGGCAGTACAGTGTTGTTTGAAAGTGCAGCTGGATTTGTTGCAGATACACATTTCAAACTCAAGGGCAATTACTAAAAATAAAACTACAGCAGGGCTAGAAAGATGTCGAAGCAGTTAAGAACACTTGCTGCCCTTTCTGAGAACCAGAGGTTAGTTCCAGCATCCACATTGAGCAGTTTACAATTGCCTTCACTCCAGTTCCTGGAGATCAGACACTCTCCTTCAGGCCTCTTTGAGTACCTGCAGACATATGACATACACTGACACAGACACACATATGCAAATACAAAACGTTGGGTGTGTTTTGTTTTTTGTCAAAACAGGGTTTCTCTGGCTGTCCTGGAACTTGTTATGTAGACCAGGCTGGCCTTAAATTCACAGAGATCTGCTTGCTTCCCAGGTGCTGGCATTAAAGGCATGCACCACTGTTGCTGGAGGGCTTCTCTCCAGGTTCCCCAAGCCCTGCAGTCCCACAATCCACTTATAAAATAATCACTCAGACGCTTATATCACTTATAAACTGTATGGCCGTGGCAGGCTTCTTGCTAACTGTTCTTTTATCTTAAATTAACCCATTTTCATAAATCTATACCTTGCCACGTGGCTGGTGGCTTACCAGAGTCTCTACATGCTGCTTGTCCTGGCGGTGGCTGCAGTGTCTCTCCCCTCAGCCTTCCGCTTCCCAGAATTCTCCTCTCTCCTTGTCCCACCTACTTCCTGCCTGGCCACCTACTTCCTGCCTGGTCACTGGCCATCAGTGTTTTATTTATATAGAACGATATCCACAGCACACCACCACTGCCCAGAACAACAAAAAAAAGTTTTTTTAAAGAGTAGTTAATGGCTCAGTGAAAATTACATTAAGGCATAAAAAGAGTGGAAGACAAAAAGAACAAAGGCAAAAATATTAACCCTTTAAACTGGGTAATAAAATAGACCCACCTAAGTACTGTCTATAAGAAATCCTCCTTAAATACAAAGACACATAGATTAAAAGTAATGGAAGGTGCTGGAGATAGAGCTTAGTGATAGAGTATTTACCTAATATGCATATAGTGCAAAAATAAATATAGGCATAAAAATATACAATTTTAAATTAGCAGTAATCAACAGAAAGCTTTGGGGAGCTACAGTTGACTCAATGAAAATTTTCACTGGTGAAAAGGCAATTATATAAGGTCAAGAAGTAGTCTATAAGACATAACAACACTCAACTATATTCACCTACCAGCATAGCCTGAGTATGGATAAGACAAAACCTCACAGCTAACTGAAACTGGGCCCACGTGACAGTGACAGAATGTCCATCCTACAGTAGCAGCTCACAAATGCTGCAGAAATACACAAAGGAGGATCGCAGCCGGTTATGACAAGCTAATACCTGGAAGAAGCCAAGGGCCTTCCAGAGATCAAGCTGAGGCTCAAGGAGCCGTGGTGATATTGGCTTTTGATTATCAGCTGTTTCCTGCTGTGAGTTTCTTGTGTGCTGTTGTAGCTTTTCCATCATTTATGGGGCACCATTTCCCCTCTACTAAAGGAAAATGTGGATAACCTGCGCTGACAGCTATGCTCAGCCAGAATCCCAGTTCAAGCCTCCCTGTAATTACCATCATTGGCAGCATCCGGCCAGGTCCATCCCCAGACAGAAGAAAGTACCTTACCAGAGATACCTCTGTACTCTCTAAGAACAGATTTAGGCATCCAGACTACCTGTTTGAGAAGGCCTGGCGGATGTGCCAATTAAGCTTAACTTCCTCTCCTTTCCCAAATCTTATCTCCAGTTCCAGATCTCCCTTTAACTATCACCAGAGGCATCTAGCTGTATACAGGTTGCCTAGCGACCAAGCACACTTTGCCCCACCCTGCAGATAAATGGCAGATAGCTTGGACAGATAGGAGCCACAGGAAAAAAGAAAGCAGTTTTATTTTCTCGCATTGACCTAGCAACTTATAGATTCTTAACATTTTCTACCAATCATGTTTAAGATTATAGTTGAGCACATAAGATCTCTCTTCTTAGATATTACCTGAATTCAGCCTTTAGTTAATTCATTTCCCTTTGGGGTTGCAAATGATAATTAACGGTTATTGTCGCTCTATGTGATTCTTATCACCCCTCCATTTGACCCTGGAAGCCTGGTTTTGTACTGCCAAGGGATTACGGCTTGTAAGTGTATATATACCGCGACTCCCAGGGCATGGGGGGGAAGAAGAAGATTTGGGAGAATAAATGACTAGACTAAGAGCTCTGTGTGCTGAGATTCTATTTCCTGAAAATAGTCCTCGCCATTCGTACTTTCTCTCCTGAGCCCCTGGGATGTATGGTATTAAGGCTGGCCCCTCTAATATTATACAAGACACAAGGAGCATTACCCAAGCCACTGAATCCTTAGCATACAGCACACCTTAATGTATTTACAATAGAAATCATGGAAACTGATTTCTTGACTCAAAATGAGATTAAAGAAGAAACTGATGTCAGAAAAAGAATCTGGAATTATTTGGAAACTAAAGAACACACTTCTGATAACAAATAGGTCAATACAGAAGTCTCAAGGGCAGGGATGTAGTTCAGTAGTAGAACACTTGCCTTGCATGGGTGAAGTTCTAGGAACAAGTGTCAAGAGAAAGGGTTTTGTTTTAGTATTTTGAAGTAAGCACTAAAACATAAATTTGTAGAATCTAGAGCCAGCCTCATAAACTATGGTTTGTATAGCTTGCAGGTTGTATAACTAAATGTGTGTATGCGGGGAGGTGGGGGGAAAATCAAGGGAAAGTTAGCAACAGTAAAAGGTTTCTGAAGTATGTACACACACACACACACACACACACACACACACACACACACATACACACACACACACACTGTGACAGTCTGCATGAGAATGGCCTCCACAGGCGCATCAAGTTGAATGCTTACTCCCCAGTTGGTGGAACTGTTTGGCAAGGACTAGGAGGTGTGTGCCTGGGGCAGGCACTGAGGTCTCAAGAGCCCACACCATTCCTACTTAGCCTTCCCAGCTTTATGCTCATAGACCAAAACACAAGCTCCCAGCTACTGCTCCAACACCATGCCTGTCACCTTGTTCCACATCATGATAGTCATGGACTCTGACCCTCTGGAACTGTGAGCCCCAAACTAAATGCTTTTATTTTACAGGTTGTCTTGGTCAGTGTCTTAGCACAGCAACAGAAAAGTAATTAAGAAAAACATCAAATGAATCCAAGGTATTTCTAAAGCCTTCACCTATAATGTAGTCCATGACTTAAACACAGCCTTGGATCTGAACACACAACATGAATACTTTGTATTATGTATGCGATGTACCAAATGCTGCCTGAAACATATTTGCTTAGATTTGATATTCATTAGGTTATGAATTAGTGTTTATACTGTCTGTACAAAATTGTCTTCTCTTGCAGAAACATAACAGTCATATAGTCATACACTTACAATATTTTTACCTTCATTCATCAGCATATAAATATCAAATCTGACTATCTTTGGACTGGAATGTGTTAGACTTTAATTTTTAGACTTGCTGTTTGAGTTCCTGACAAGTTTCATAAATGAATTTTGTCTTCTGATTAGGACAAAATTTTACAATTTCTACATTGGCCCTAACTGTACTTCTGCCATTTGTACTACCTATTTATTTGGAGTGGCACTCTGATGACTATAAAAAAATATTGATCAACTTTTGGAAATACAGGAGATGCTCTAAATCTGAAAACAGCAAGTATTCAAGTTGTAATTCTTCATGTAGAAAATAAACGAGGACAACCATCTCCGCACTGTGCAAACTTGCTTTTGTTGGTAAAATTGTATGTACACCAAAGAACTTTTAAAATAAATTTCTCTAATTTATTATCAGTAAATGATTTATTTGTATACCTATTTTATAGCCCCAGAGCCAAATAAAATTTTCTCAGGTGTAAAAAGCTGCAGGTATAAAAATTTTAAGGAACCTTAACCAAGAGCGTGAGCAGTATTCAAAAAGAAATTCATAGCACTGAATGTCTATATTAGGAATAACAATCAAAAGGAGGTAGTTAAGCCTCCACTTTACTAGACAAGAAAAAGAAGAGTAAATTAAATAAAAACAAGTAGGACAAAAGTAGTCTAGAGCAGAATTCAAAGGAGAGTATCAACTAATCCAAAAACTGTTTTTTGGGGAAAATGAATAAAATCGATAAGCTTTAAAGTGTAGTTTCTACGCAAATTTTTTGTAATCCTAAAACTGTTCTAAGCAATAAAAATATATTAGATTTTCTTGAAGAAGGACGTTGCAGTTACTGTTAGAAATACTATAAGGTATTATGGCACATGGTTCCATCACTCAAGAGGCTAAGGCAGAAAGATCATCAATCAGAGGCCAGCCTGAGCTCTACAATGGGAGTCTCAGAAGATGGGTGAATGGGTGGGTGGGTGGGTGGGTAGATGGATGGATGGACGGATGGACAGATGGATGGGAAGACATAAATGGCAACTTACTAAAAAGCTTAGGAAGTGAGGTGAAAAGAAAACTCTCACCTGTTGCTTCAAAGGTCAACTTTATAGAATCCCATGGTGTCTTCTCTTTGGATATAAGTCTGAAATGAGCAGGATTTCTTGGAGAAATTTCTGGAGCCGGAAGATACCAATTTTTCCTATTGGAAAGGTAGTGTTGACATTTAGGATGCCTTATTAACTGATAGTAAAACATAACTCAGAGAAGAAGAGTTGAGAATATACAAAGGGGTATGAAAACCACCTAATGAATATGATAAATAATGCCAGCTCCTCTGATGCCCAGGCTGTGTAAAAAAATCCTTTCTAACTTTAAGATCAAAGAAGTTAAGGGCTGGGGGGATGGCTAAACAGTTAAAAGCCCAGGCTACTCTTGAAGAGGACCCAGGTTCAGTTCCCAGCATCTACACGGCAGCTTACAGCCACCTGTAACTCCAGAACCGGAGAGTGAATGCTTTCTTCTGGCCTCCAAAGGCACAAGGCACACACACTGTGTACATAAATGCAGGAAAAACATACATATACATAAAGTGTATCATTTTTATAAGAACAGGAATTACCCAGGCATTTCCACTACCCATCCTATTTCCTTGATGCAATCCTGAGATGCCAACTCTAAAACCATCTCAAGCTGGGATGAAGCTGTAAATGTTGTTTGTATTATTTCAGGAGGGTCACCCTTTCTAACTACTACTCAGGTTTCTTGAAGAGAGACTTCTTAAAACATTCTCCTGAGTCCATTATCTGACTAAAGAAATCAGAAGTTTGTAGTTATATTACAAACAAGCATTTTTTTTTGTTCTTTGTAAAGCATTACAAACAATACTTGACTAAGTTGATAAGTTTCAATTAATAAGAACCCTGATACACTGACAGAATTTGGGAACTGACCCCCAACTTAAACAAAAAGTAATGACCAACCTGATCAGAAAGTGCACTGGCAGATACCAAGGGAAGCCACAGAGTGGGGCATTCTCCTCACAGTGAGCTCGGATTGTATCGTTGATCTCAGGAATGTGAGGTGTTATGTGAGACATTCCAGTGTAATCAAACCCATTGATCCATATTCCAGAGTCTCTTTTTACTACATTTCCTTCCAAGTTATGAAAAGTTCTACTCATGTGCTAAAAAGAACAAGACAAGTAAGGAAACGGTTTCAGCTACTTCACCCACATTCCTACCCCAGTTCACAATTGATTAGAAATGGGAAACAAGGGGTTGGGGATTTAGCTCAGTGGTAGAGTGCTTGCCTAGCAAGTGCAAGGCCCTGGGTTCGGTCCTCAGCTCCGGGAAAAAAAAAGGGGGGGAAACAAAAAGGAAACTTATATTACTAAGTTACTATTAGTGCTTTTTTTTCTTTTAAACCAGATGACAGATATGTAAATCACAAATGTAGTTGAGTGTATATTTAAATTATATATAAAATTTAGCTGGGCACTGGTGGCATACACCTTTAATCCCAGCACTCGAGGCAGAGGCAGGTGAATTGCTGTAAGTTTAAGGCCAGCCTGGGCTACAGAGCGAGTTCTAGGACAGCCAAAGCTGTTACACAGAGAAACCCTGTCTTGGGGAGGGGGATGTTTATATAAACTTGATCAGGAACAGTGTGTGTTGTGTGCTTGTAGTCTCAATTACTCAGAAGGCTGAAGTGAAGGATCATTTGAGCCCAGGAATTGAAGGAAGTCTAGGCAATACTGCAAGAGTCTGCCTCAAAAAACAAACAGGGGCTGGTGAAATGGCTTAGTGGTTAGAGCATATACTGCTCTTCCAGAGCACCCTGGTTCAATTCCCAGCACCCACATCAGGTGGCTCCTAACAACCTGTAACTCCAGCTCCAGGGAATCGATGCCTCTGGCTTCATAGAACACCTGCACTCAGATTCACATACCCACATAGATACATGTATATACATAATTAAAAGTAAAGTACCTTAAAAACCAAATGACAAAAAATTAAATTCTATTCAAATGTAAGTTAGAATTCCTTTCAGAAAAAGATTTAAAACATGGGAAGCATGTGTGTATATTCACATTCATTTCCTCCTTGGTGCATTACAGGAAGCTAATCCATATGCATAACAAGACAGGTATGGCAGCATACCACGTGTCAGTCTGAGTGCCCCAAAGGCTTACAGTGCATTTAAAACAGCTACTCAGCAGCAGCAGCAGAAAAAAACAGCCCGAAGTCAGGGAACAGCTCAGAAAGGGCTCCCGTGGCAAGGGTGGGCAAAGCGTGTTGGAACTCAGGGCTCTCAGCTTTGGGCAGAATACAAGCAGGCTGTCAGGGAAAGGAACGTGCACAGCTGGCAGGGCTTACATAGCTCTTATTTTGCCCTTTACAGGGAAAAGAACCCAAAACAAATCACAGTCCTTTCAAAAATAAAAATGTAACTTTTTCTAAATACTACTGCCATAGTTAGAACAATGGGCATGCCACTGAAGATCATCTTAAAAACTTCTTCGCTAAAGGTATTACACAAAACGGATCACTGTCCTTTAAGGCTACAGCCAAGGTCTATTTGGCTTCCTTTCAAAATCTCTCAAATTGCAGTATTTTTAATTTTCAGTTCTTAGGTACTGTTCTAAACGATGACTCGGGTGGCATTGTGTGACCACACTCTACAACCTCTGTTTAACAAAAGCGGAGACAAGGCTCTGGCTATATAGTACCACTTCTAAGAGGTTTTGGAAAAGGACCTGAAATCTAAAGTCCTAAACTTCATTTTTGTAACCCCTTTTTAGGTTATTTCATCACATATTACTTTGAATGTTACTATGGCTCAATTTTACTAACAATTTTTAATTTCTATTTTATTTTGCTAGTAATAGTGTAAGCCTTTTAGTCAGCCTACAGATATTTATGCAATTGGTATTTTTAAATGCTCATGATTTCCACATGATATATATGCATATATTATACACACATACACACACATATCATGGAAAGTGTATCTAGCTAATAAGAATGCCCACCAATGGTCATTATTCCTTGTTGCTTTATACACAAAGAAATATAGACCAACTAAATTATGTCAACAGCAGAAAAGTCAGTTTTCCTGTTCACTAGTGAATCTCAAAACAGACAGGGCAAATTTCATCTCCTGAATCTCACTGTTTGTGAAGAACTGCCCTTACCTGAAGGAACACTCTCTTTGGCTTTGGACTCGCAGGATTGGAGCTGTATGGGAAAAAGGTTCCACTGCAGACAAGGAGGAACGTGACTGCACACACCAGTGTCAGAGTCAGCATGGTTTTCTTGGTGCTTTTCACAAGGTAGATGAATTTAATCTAAACACAAGCACAAAACCAGAAAAGTTAGGAATTCCTACCATTGGTAGAGAGGTCTTCTAAATGATCTTTCTTAGTGGGTACTGTCACTAGGAGCCTGTGTGCTATGACACCCAGTAAACAGAGCAGTAATTCCTCAGGTATTTCCATCCTAAGTCAGAGCCTAGAAAAGGACAGACGCCTTCAACTGGATGGAACTTGGTGACAGTGGGCCTGAAAGCAACAGGAAGAACGGAAACAAATGGAGAAAGGACCAGAACCCATTCGCACCACGCCCCTGCCTTCTCACTGCCGGCAGTGGCCAACCCTGCACCACAGATACCACTGAACTGAACCCAACCACGCCATCAAGGCTGCCAAACTGCCAAAGGTGAGTTTTTATGCCTAAGCATGTGTTTCATTAAAGTTCAGATTCCACTCTAGTGTTTGTAACATGCTAATAAGAGTTGGAGTCATATAAACTAGTTCTTAGATGGGTCTTCTGAAAGTCGCATTTGAGGAGGAAAAACTACACTATGAAACGGTCCTGTCCTTTTCAGTTAACCACTGCGAACACTAAACAGTGAGTCTGAACTTGGGACAGTGAACATGAATCAGTTGCAAGGTTGGCATCCAAAAACGATATTTAGCTTTTTTATTGTAGCCAAATCAGCAGATTGAAAGAAGAGTGCACACCAAATGCATCTGCAGTCCCTGGGGTCTGAGAAACACCGAAGCCAGCTGTCGGCCTCCACTGTTTGTTGTTTCTTCAGCTTCCTGCCCATAGAGACACCTCCATTGAGAGGAACTCCTCTTCTGGGCAATTTCAGCCAACAGAACTATTCTTGGATGGGAGGTCTTACTCTCGTTTATTACATTAGGAAATGATCACCCGAGACAGCAAAACAACTGTAACCCTAATCTGCTCCTCTGTCACACTGTCACAATGCCCATAATGTTCCAAATATCCCACCAAGTAATACGCTTCCCCTCCACTGGAAGCCTGGTACATTTGGACATAGAGAAGCTGTTCAGTTAACGTTGGATGCAGGAAGGGAAATGGAGAGAAGTGGACATATATAAAATGCTTGCTACAGGGCTACAGTTCTGGCACTTCAAGCCCAGCTACTGCCAAAGCTGTCCTAAAATCCGACCTTAGCCTACCTACCATTTCCCGCTGAAGTCCTCTCTCCTCCAGACTGTGAGATTCATCTTCTGCGTGGTTATAAATGAATGGACTTGCAGAATGAAGGAGGAGGAGTGGCCATAAAGAGACAGTGTGCTTGGAGTCCACAGTTAAGCACCTTTACAGTTGTATTCTTTTACCACATTTAAGTTCTTAAATGAGTACAGAATCAAATGAAGAAGCTAAGCGTGGTAGCACAGTTGTGTAATCCGAGCACTTAGTAAGTGGAGGCAGGAGGATCAGGAGTTCAAGGTCATCTTCAGAAAGTTTAAGGCTAGCCTGGGCCACATGAGACCTTATCTCAAAACACCAAAATTACTGAGTAGTGGAGCTGGGGAGATGGCTCAGTGGTTAGAGCACTCAGTGTGCACACATGAGGACTTGAATTTTAACCCCTGCACACCTGTAAAAAGCCAGGCCTGACTATCCATGGCCCTAGCACTGAGAGGTGGAGACAGGAGCTCACAGGTTGGCCCGCCTACCTGAAAAGCAAGTTTCTGGGTCAGTGAGAGTTATTCTTGCACGGGAGTAAGGCAGGGCATGGCAGGGGAAGGTACCTGATGTCATCTTGTGCCCTCAGAATGCCATTCACCCACACATGTATATACACACATATTAAAAGGGGAAAAAAGCACATGTAAAGGCCCCGGGTGTAGCCTGTGAGTCCTATGACAGGGCTGTTCTCATGAGTGTCCTGACCCCACACCTATCGTCAGGCTCTTTCAGCTCTCAGCCAATCGACAGAACCATGACACCCAACAAAGAACAACTCTAGGAAATATGGTAACTTATCACTTAACCAGAATGTAACTGTTTTCTAAAACGTATACTGAATAAAGCCCCAATGGCTAAGAGACCTCTGAAGTAAAGTACATGGTTCAGTGCTCATTCAGTCAGGAAGAAGCACTGTCTTCAGCACGATGACATAAACAGGGTGAAGGATAACTTACAGCATCTAAGAGGAACAGCACCGTTTCACACAGTAACGAAAAGGAAATAAATTGTCTTGTTTTAGGGGAAGAATGGTTGTTCTGAGACAAGTTCTTACTGCATAGCCTTGTCCTAATCTAACCTATAACTCACTATGTAGACCAGCCTGGCCTAGGACTCAAAAATGTTAGGCTTACAGGGATACACCAGTCTTTCTGCCTCTGCCTTCCAAGCTGAGATTGCAGGTACATGCCAACATGCTCAGTTGTAAAGGTTTTTCTATTCCAAGAGGCATTCTCTGCAAAAAACTTTCCTAATAAGATATACTTTCTTTTTTTGTTTTGGTTTTGGTTTTGGTTTTGGTTTTTCGAGACAGGGTTTCTCTGTGTAACTTTGCGCCTTTTCCTGGAACTCACTTGGTAGTCCAGGCTGGCCTCGAACTCACAGAGATCCGCCTGGCTCTGCCTCCCATGTGCTGGGATTAAAGGCGTGTGCCACCACCGCCCGGCTAAGATATACTTTCTGATAATACACTTTTATCTCATTCTTCTGGCTTTCAAGCTAGACATGCTTTGGGGACTTTCCTAATCTCCAGTTTCACAGGTTCATTATTCTCCCTTGTACATGATCATGGAATAGAATTCAAATATCCTGTACCTGGATCACCTTTGTAGGCACCAAAGAACTGAGTGATTCTCAACCTGGGGGTCAAACAACCCATTCACAGGGGTCACCTTAGACCAATCAGAAAACACAGGTATTTGCATTATGATTCATAACAGTAGCAAAATTACAGGTAGGAAGTAGGAACAAAATCATCTTATGGTTGGGGTCTCCACAGGAGGAACTGGGTCACGGTGTTAGGAAGGCTGAGAAGCTCTGCTCTGGCAGGATGTGTACAGCGAAAAGCTGACTCATAACATAGCTACCTCAGACCCCCATTTACAGGGGACAGAACTCGACTCTCTCCTTTACGGCTGTACTGTTGGTTTTTTAGGACAGGGTATCAATATGTAGTCGAGGTTGGCTTCAAACTCACGATCTTCCTGCCTCAGCCTCCCAAGTGCTGGGATTACAGTTACGTTTCTCGGTGCCCAGGTCTCTATCTCCTGTAATCCGCACAACAGCAAACCTATCTATTAGTATGGTTGGAACAGGAAATGTTTCCTTCAGGCTTATGTGTTTGAACACTTAGTCCCTAGCTGGTGGGTGCTATGTGGGGAAACTGTAGCAATTAAGGAGGCAAGGCCTAAGTGGACAGAGTGGGTCTCAGGTCTGTTTTCCCCAGCTTCTTGTCACAGTCTCACCTAGACCTGCCATGCCACAGGCTTCCACCACAGAAGCACCACTGTGCCTTTTCCCACTATGATGGGCAGTACCCGCAGGAACCATGAGCCAAAATAAGTTTTTCCCTTCTTAAGTTATTTTTATCAGGTATTTTACCACAGTGGTAAGAAAAGCAAGAACACTTAACAAATACAGGGTGGAAGGGATAATAATAAAACTAGAAGAAGTAAACAGCAAACATTAGGATTCCGTCCTCCACCTCTGTAAATGCCAGCAAGAGTTAATCATTACCTTGTAGGTTTTGTTGTTTGTCGGGAAGAAGGGTCATTTCAGTACTGGGGAACTGAGCCTAGGGCCTCATGTATGTGAGGTAGGCAGGCACTCTATCAGTGAGCTGCAGCCCCAGCCTTTAATTGGTATCTTAAAGGCAGACAGTTGGGATGCCAGCTTTCTTTTAGTAAAATATAGCCAATAGCAAGTGGTGTGCGTAAGAATTACTTTTTAATGTATGCGGAGCTTTCCTGGTAGCTGAAGAAATTCCTGTGGCTGATGTGGACTATGACTGTGGTATTCCCCTTACCTCCCTGGGTCTTCAGAATCCCATTTCCACAGGAACCACCTTTACTGCAGTGGTATGAAAAACCTCACTATCCTGTCCATGAACAACTAAGCTGTAAGAACTCCAATCCCTGTCTCCACTTGGTTCCCTACCCTCGGACCGCAAGGCATACCTATAAGTAACCATTAAGTACTCCTTAGGAATTTGAACTGAAAAAGCATAAAACAAAGAGCTGCTTTCTCTGGAGAGGCTCAACATCAGCTTCAGAATCATGCCAAAAGAACTTTGCCTGAGGGTTCTGGTCCATACTAATTCACCATCTCTCTTTCCTTTAAAGAGCCCCATGAGAAAAGAAGCCCTGACAAGCAAAGGTACGACTCCGTCCCTGGGCAACATACTCACAGAGACAGACAGACAAAAGCATGTTTGGGTATCACTCCAAGAGGCAAAATTCATGAAGTGTGGCTTGACAGCAATGTAGTAAAATGATAATAAAAATGCCTCAATGGCACACACACACAAATATTACTGAAACTGCTGTGTATTAACATTGGTCTCTTAACTACCATCTTCAAAACATGCTCATAGGGACTATTCTAAAAGTTCAGGAACAGAACACTTCATAATCCATACTTGGTATATATTCCACACATTCATATCTTTGAGGATGGAGGGCTACCTGAAAAGAGGATTTGGAAACTAGATATGATGGCTCCCAGCACTTGGGAGGCTGAAGCAGAAGAAACACCACAAAGTCAAGGCCAGCTTGGGCTACAGAGTTCCACACCAGAGTGAGAAGCTGTCTCCAGGGGGCGAGGAAGGAAGAGAAAGTGAAAGAGGGGATCCGGACAGCTAGGAAGGCAACATATATATTTTAAACCTTACAACTGTAACAATAAAACGGCCTCACCATGCAGCTCTGGCTCGTCTGAACTCACAGATCCTCTTGTTTCTACCTCCTGAGTGCTAAGATTAAAGTGTGCATCACCAGGTCCTACATTTTCTTAGCATACTGAACCCACAGACACTGATCATATCTTCTGTTTAATTTTTTCTTAATAAAGTATTAAGCAACATAATCTCACAGAATCCAGTATAGCTAAAGTTATCACATACATAAAAAATAAAAATAAACAAAACCCATTTTTCCTTACAAAATAGGAGGAGAGAATCATCACACAGACAGCCAAAATGGAGGCCAGTACAGCATCCGGGGGTATTTCTGAGCCACTTCTTCCAAGGATAGGAGTAAACATCTCAAATACAGCCCAGATGAGATACAGTCCATAAAGATACGGGATAAACATCCCCAGAAGGTAAAGAGCAATAAATCTTCCTTGGGCACCTGGGGAATGGAAAGAAAACAAACCTATAAGATTCTATAAGATGCAGGGCTCATTTTCAGTGTTCATCTGCTTTGGCATCTGACAGAAAATGAATCAGATGTGATCTTGTGCAATCAGACATTTTCATCAGGGAGTATAAAATACAAATAAAATTAAAGTAATATAATAGCATGTGTTCAGAAACATAAGTATGGGATGGGGGCATACAGTATAAGATAAATATTTGCATGGCATGAAAATTTAAATATTTTGGGAAGCCAATTGGTTAAATAAATAATCTCTAGTTCCCATTTTTATCAAAAACCCAAATTACCCTACCGTGCTTGTTGAAGTCCTTGTACACGCAAAGCTTTGTGAGCAACGGAAATGCTACCCAGACAGCACTCATGAATGCCGAGCAAAATCCTTGGTAAGTGAGAGCAAAAAGAAAAGCACAGTGCACAAACAATGCGGTGTCAAAGAACACTTCTCCCAGATACTGGTTGCTGACATTCTGAAAGAAAGAGAAATGCAGTCTTGTTCAGTCATTCATAGAGATCTTTTATTACAATTTCTTCAAGCCAAATGCATCTTATTTTCAGCAGGGTCCACCCTTCAAACTGATGAAGGGAGCACTCACATTGCTATTCCTGCCAGATGTGACTGATTGCATCTGCTGCACAGGACGAGGCAGTTGGACAAGACAAGAAGGCAGGGGCCACACTGCTCTTCTATCATAAGGCTTGGAAACGTCCCCCAATAAAAAGATTCCTAAAAACAGCCATCCCATGTGCTTCTTCTGTTTCTGCAACTTCCAAACACTGTTTCCAGCAATCTAGTGGTTCATGCAGGACATTACCAGCTGCTGCAGCATCACAGAGCACATACCAAACCACCTCCCCTTCCCAGCGATGGCCACGGTGGACGTGTGGCTTGATTTTCCTGTCTTTCCCATTGCTGCCACTCTGCCACCTTTTCTACTCTGGATACTTTCTCACACATCTGAAGTTCCTTTTGGAGACATGGAGTCCAGGGGCACCTTATACTATCTGAGAAGAAAGCTGCTTATAGAAGGTCAAACATTTTTAACTTATGCCAAAGTGATTCCAGAAATGCAAACCTTAAATTATAACTACAATGCACAGGTAGCAAAGAGGGAATGGCTGGTCTATAAGCTTCTTTTTCTATCATCTCATTTCTGTCTTCAGGGACCGCACTTTAAAGTTCACTGACAAACAGGTTTGAGTTGTTAAATACTTAGATGTCCAACCCAGTGTGAAGAGGCATGGTCTTAAGAAAATAGTCCTAAGAATTCAACCTGAAGACTAGATGGGCAATGCACACCTGTGGTCCCAGCACTCCAGAGACTAAGTCAAACACCCTGAAGTTTGAAGCCTGGGTAGGCTACAGAGGAAGATTCTTACCCAATCTGGGAACACAGACTCTGCCTCAAAATAGTAATAGCAGCAGTAATTCAGTCTGAAACCGAATGTACTCAAAGAGCTTAGTAAGGAACACTGAAGTTATTAAGCATGTTTTACAGGATGCCAAAGCTGGACAAATGAAACAACAGTCTTCCATCTGTTTTCCTCCACACCTCTGTTCATCCCTCCTCCCTCATGCTTGTCCTCTTCCAATACAGCTGCCAGAGTTTTCTTACTAAATCACGAAACTACTCGACTCTATCCTGCGAAGAATAGGTTCATGGTGGCCTAACTGATTTTTAGGGCCACGCTCCAGTTTCACCCTGACCCACTTTCCCTGCGCTGTGGTTTTTATTCCCTTGACTTCACCACACTAGACTTTTTCTGACTATGGCCCAAATGTGTCTTGCACATTCCCACTTTTGACTGTTCGCCAGCCTGGTCTCTACCAGACACGTGTGCTTCTAAAGCCCCATTCAAATGTCACCGTCTCCATCAACAAAGGCTCACTCAATGCAAAACCCTGTCTCTTGCCCCTGTATTCTCAAAGCACTCTACTTCACATGCACAAAAACAAGAACCACTCTAGTTCTTACATCTTACCAAATGCAGCGGATTGCGGTAAGGATTCTGTCCCTTATTACGTCACCAGCCTGCGACAGCGCCCCAGCCAAAAAACTGGGCATGCTCTCTCTGTGTCCTCTCTTTCCACACTCTCTCCTTCCGTCTTCTCCCTACTCCACGGGGGGTCGGTCTCTCTCTCTCTCTCTCTCTCTCTCTCTCTCTCTCTCTCTCTCTCTCTCTCTCTCTCTCTCTCTCCCTTTCTCTCCCAATAAAGCTCTAGAAAGGTAACTATGGCTCGTGACTCTTCCGTAACCAATACATCCAGCACTCTCCTCCATTGGCATGGCTGCAGGAGGTGGCCATCCACGAGTGCCGCAGCTTAACCAACAATTGCAAAGAAAGATATCACATTCTCATGGAGCACTCAGCTAAAAGAGTCTCTAAAACAATGAGGCACGCTACTCAAAAAGCTGAGGCAGAGGAGCACACAGTTCAAGACCTACCTGGGAGAGAGTGTGAGAACAGGGCCAGCCTGAGGAAATTCAGTGAGACCCTGTCTCAAATGTAAAAGCAAAAAAGTGGGGCTTGGGAGATAGTTCATATGCTTCATATGCAAGGATGAGGACCTGTTTTCCAACCCTAGAGCCCATATAAATGAGCTTGGTACAGTGGCACTCACTGGTAATCCCAGCTTGGGGAGGCAGAGAAATGCAGGGAGGTCCCTGAATCAGCCAGCCAACCTAGCCCTACTAAGCCAGCCCCAGGCCAGTGAGAGGCCCAGTACCCAAACAGCAAGGTGCTCCTTTCCCCTTGACTAGTCCAGGCCTGCAGCCATCAAGAATGACGCAGCTTGTTGGCCAGGCAGTGGTGGCGCATGCCTTTAATCCCAGCACTCGGGAGGCAGAAGCAGGTGAATCTCTGTGAATTCGAGGCCAGCCTGGACTACAGAGTGAGTTCCAGGAAAGGCACAAAGCTACAGAGAGAAACCCTGTCTTGAAAAACAAAACAAACAAACAAACAAACAAAAAGAATGATGCAGCAACAATCCAGACAGCCAGACAGGGGAGCTCCTGACGAAGTGGCCACAGAAGAAATAAATGATCACTGATGCCCTTCACCCTGGGAAGACAAAGAGTAACAAAGGCAGAAATTTGGGGAACGCTAGACAAAATGTACAAAGCCACACCAGATGACATTCTGGATTTGGATACAGGACCCATTTTGGTGTTGGCAATACAAACTAGCTTTGATATGATTTATGAGTGTTTGGAATATGCAAAGAAGAATGAGCCTAAACACAGACTTGCAAGAAAAAGGCATGGCCCTTATGAGAAGAAAAGACCCCCAGAGAAAGAGCTCTAGAGAACAGTGAAAGGAACACAGGACAGAATGAGGAGAGGGACTTCAAATGCCTGGCTGGTGCTGGAAGAAAGCAGGCGGAGTAGAGTCTGCATTTCTAAGGAAAGGACAAATAAACTAAAAGCTTCTGTGTGAAGGGGACAAAAGCAGATGACGGCTGAAGAGGAACACTTGAGGTTGTCCTGACCTGCACAAATGTGTACGCTTACCACACATATACATACATGAACACATGTACATAAATATACAACAAAAAATAGTAAAAAGGGGGCCAAATTAGTGCAGAGCACTTGCTCAAGCATGTGCAAAGCCCTGGGTTCAGTCTCTAGCACTGTCAAAGCAAATGCTTCCCGAGAAATGAAAACTGAGCACATCATTCTTCTACTGTGCCTTCAGCACCGTGTATACAATCAGACCACTGAACTCAGTGAGAGCAAGTGGAATTTACTCAGCATTTCCATCCCACAACTACCCAATCAACAACATTCAGCCACATTCGGATTCACACAGAGAACCATGCTGAGAACAGGCATGTGATCCTCAGTCTCAGTGTGACTCTTTGGGAAACTGAAGCTACTCTGCGAAAAGTATGGTCTGAGCCATAGTAGATGGCTCACGTCAAAGAATCTTTCTTCAATGAGGCATCCTAACATGAAGGTTCCTCACATCATTCCACATTAAATGACAGATAACAAAGACATCTAGTGAGAGGATGCTGGATGATAATCTTCATGCATCCATCTTAATCCATGTCAGGACAAATTGACAAACTGGGGACTTGAAGGGGTGTCTGAGGTTGGCTGTGGTTTGTTCTGTCTCTCTGATCTTTCAGAATTTACCCCAATACCTGGCTATCAGGTTTGTTTTTATTAATAAGACCATTAAAGATTCGTGTTACATTTGGCACCCAACGTTCATGGTATGAATTCTCGAAAAAGCCACTTGCCTGTGGCCTTGTAGTCCCCAGCTCAGGCCTGAGCTGCACTCAGCCTGTTGTGGTGGCACATGCTGGTAGGATTTGCTGAAGGAGGCAGAGGCAGGAGGATCCTGAGTTTGAGGCTGGCCTAGGAGACTTGCTGAGGAGAAGCTGCAGCCAGGGCCAGGCCAGGCCACAAACTGCGGCAGGACCATGGAGGCGGAGGCTGCTGCTCCGAGTTGCTGGCTGCTTCTCATCGTGCTGGTGGCTACGGTGATGCTGCTACCGGGGACGATCGGTTTACTGCTGCTGGTTCAGAGAAGAATTGCCAGGACCATCGTGTTACAAGAAAGCATTGGCAAAGGTCAGTTTGGAGAAGTTTGGCAAGGCAAGTGGTGGGGAGAAGTTGCTGAGAAAATATTCTCTTCTAGGGAAGAACATTCGTGGTTCCAAGAGGCAGACATTTATCAGACTGTGATTGCTCCAAACCATAGAGGAGGTGCACGCGCGCGCATACACACACACACACACACACACACACACACACACACACACACACACACACACACACACGAGAGAGAGAGAGAGAGAGAGAGAGAGAGAGAGAGAGAGAGAGAGAGAGAAGGAAAGAAAGAAGAGAAGAAAAAAGAAAAGAAAAGAAAAGAAAAGAAGAGAAGAGAAGAGAGAAGAGAAGAGAAGAGAAGAGAAGAGAAGAGAAGAGAAGAGAAGAGAAGAGAAGAGAAGAGAAGAGAAGAGAAGAGAAGAGAAGAGAAGAGAAGAGAAGAGAAGAGAAAAGAAAAGAAAAGTTTTCTGCAGGGAACCATGACGACGCCTAACAGTAACTTTGAAATTTTCAAAAGGATGACGGGATCCCAAAATGATAATTCCACATGGACTATGATAAAGCCATTAAGCTGATTAACACCACCGAAAGATATGCTTTGGACTACAAACTGCTCAGGACAATTTTGAGATGGCTAGCTAAGATGATCCAGATTCACAGATTACTCGAACAAGGACCTAAGCCCTGCACTTTCACATGATGCAGAGACTAGACAACAAATGATATCGCTACCTCTCCCAGGACTGGACAATTAATCCAATTTTTTTCCTTTCAGGATCCCCTCAAGATGCCTTCACCCCCAAACAGCAGGAAGTAATTTTAAGAACATGACACCCACATTCCTAAGAGGTGGGGGTGGGTGGGATTTTTTTTTTGTCATTTAATGAGTTATGGATATTGTCATTGTTTACAATGTTTGGTTACAAGTTACTAATTGTTAATGGTAAAAAAAAAAAAGGTAAACAAAGGAGATTAGATTCAGGTTCTTGTTTTAAAAAAAGAGGATATAGATAAGAGGTAGATTATTGCATCTATGCTGAAAAAAAGATATATAACTAATAGGATAAATGGGTAGATTGTTGAATCTACTCTAAAAAGAAAAAAGGGAAGATATAGAAATGATAAGATAAAAGGTAGATTTTTTTAATCTACTCAGAAAAGAAAAAAGAATATGGATACTATAAGATAAAAAGGTAGATTACTGAATCTACTTTTTAAAAAAAAACTACTTGTTTTAAATAGGATAAATAATGAGATTTTTTGTCTGAATCTGTCAAATGTTAATGAACTAGACATTGTTAATGTAATTCTGGACTGTATATATTGTATATACTTATTGGATATACTTTTTCTTACATTAGTTATAAATTTTTTTATTTTAAACAATAAAAGGGGAAATGTGGTTGGTATATTGTGCACTCCAATAAATTTATCTGGGGGTCAGAGAACAGAAGAGCTATTATATTAAACATAGAGGTTAGGCAGTGGTAGCACACGCCTTTAATCCTAGCTATCCAGAGGCAGAGATCCCTTGGATCTCTGTGAGTTCAAGGCCACACTAGAAACAGCCAGGCATGGTGACACACACCTTTAATCCCAGCACTTGAGATCTCATGTCTTGCTTGGAAAAGACACATGCCTTTAATCCCACGAAATAATGGCAGGAAGCAGAAAAGTATATAAGGCACAAAGACCGGGAACTAGAAGCTTTTAAGCTTTGAGGCTTTTAGCAGCAGTTCAGCTGAGATCCATTCGGGTGAGGACTCAGAAGATTTCAGTCTGAGGAAACAAGATCAACTGAGGAATTGGAGAGGTGAGGTTAGCTGGGGCTTGTTCTGTCTCTCTGATCTTTTAGCATCCACCCCAATATCTGGCTCCCATGTTTGTTTTTATTAATAAGGCCATTTAAGATTCATGCTACAGGTGTCAATGGACTGTCCTGAAAACAAAGAGCCAAGGTGTCCCCCTTCAGTTACATTAGAAAATTAAACTATTACTTTCTCACTGTAGTTCATTTTTGGCCTGTTATTTCATAACCATAATCCCTAATTTTTGCCAAGCAGTTTTACACAATTGAAATCATAACAATATGAGAATATTCTCTAAAAATCAGTATGAATTATATAAAACCGTATTTCTCTTCCCATTCCTAATAATGTGGATTTTGTTTTGTTTTGTTGGTGCTTTTATTTGAGGGGGGGAGGGGGGGGTCTAGACAAGGGTTTTCTGTGTAGCCTTGGCTGTCCTGGAACTCACTCCGTAGACCAGGCTGGCCTCAAACTCACAGTGATCCACCTGCCTCTGCCTCCTGAGTGCTGGGATTAAAGGCGTGTGCTACCACCACCCAGCTCTAATAATGTGTCATTAATCTTGATACTAAGACCATACTTTGCCAAAACTTAGATCTTCAGATGTGAGTATAAATGCTATAGTAACTGCAGACACGAGCAAAGTAAAAAGGGACCACTGCTGGGACGTGTCGGCTGAGGGCAGAGGAGCGATGGAAAGGGGGGTAGCAGGGTACAAGTTATCTGACCAGGGAAATGGAAAGGGGGGGACTCTAGTTGGGAACGGGGAGGGAGATAAATAGAGGAGGAGGAGGGTAAAATAACAGTAAGGATGTCTGAAAAAGTCTTATGGAATCATACTACGAACTACTATCTATCTTGTATATAAAATATACATATATAGTTGAAATGAAAATTTTCATATAGGCTGATAGTGCTCCCTCCAAGAGCCAAAGACCATCTAGCAAAAACCCTAACACCGGGCTTAAGAAGCCCTCTTTTGAGTTTTCGGTCAGAGCTGCCCAAGAGAGTCCCAAAACATCACAGACTATTGTTATTGCCCTTGGTTGCCCCTCACAGGTGGAAGGGAAGTCCCTATTGCTCAAGACACCATGTACAGACACAGAACCCATAGGCCTGTAAGCTTCCAGCTTCCAGTTCCACTGACCTGAAAGCCTTCTCCCTGAGGACTAGCTCTCATGGTACTAGAAAGCACCACGCAAGCTTCCAAAGGAGGGAAGCAGCCAACAGTCCTGCCTGCCCAGCTCTGAGGCCTATGGAGCACAATGACCAGCATGGATGGTACTAAGGAAGCCCTTAGGGCGCAGCAGTGACACACAGAGCTTGGTGGTGGCCAAGCTCTAAGTGGACTCAGACCTACTCAGGGAAATCACACTTGGTACTAGAAACCTAGTCAACTACCCAGCTGGTGAAGTCATGGACCTTGGAGACCTACAACCACTGTTTTATCAAACCAGCATAATCCCTAACTATGCTCTAAATGTCCTTATACTCACATATAAGTGTAGTCCTCCCCCTACAGCAAAGAAACTTTGCAACAGATGGAGACCACTAGGGAAAATCACAACCAATCCAAATGTAAAATTGTGGTGCCCGGTCCCCACAGATACATCTACAAACAACTCTAGACCCAAAGGCTCAGGGAACATTTCAGAAGTGGGGGCACAAAGTGGGGCTAGAGGGTCAGGGAGTTTGCTATGAGGCTGTCTCCAGTAATGTCAGAAGTTACATACATGAAGTCTCACCAGCGTGTCTGTCTACATAAGAGCTGCACAATGACAGTAACAAGAGACATGGTAAAGTAGATGGGGGAGCCCACAAGGCCTCAACCCTACACAGAGAATGATAGGCACTAAGGAATGTTGGGAGAAAAATAGTCTTTTAGGGAAGAGCACAATTAGTTATCCAATACTAATGGCCAACTCTCTAAAAACATATGTGACAGTACAGAGACTAAGTATGTATTATGAACATGTACTCACATGCACATAACAACAACTAATGAAAATAGAGGCCATGAATTTGAAAGAGCAGGAAGGGGTATATGGGAGGGATTGGAAGGGAAGGAAGGGAAGGGGAAAATGACATAATCTCAAAAGCAAGGGAAACCAATGAGAAACTTTTAAATGCATTGTCCTTTTAGGGAAGTGCTCGCTGTGTCAAGTTGTGCCAGACATTGCCCAAGTGCAGGCGATGCAGCGGACTTCAGCCCTGCCACCAACGTCAGCCTTGCGGTCCAGAAGGGAATGGAGATAGTCACACATGGATAACCGAGTGGACCAGTACGGGTTGGTGAACGGAAACAGTTACACAAACAACAGGGGAGGCAGAGAGCCACACAAGCCTCACCATCACCCCCACTCTAAACACTGGAAAACACAGCGTTGTAATTCACTTCAATTCCACATCCCAATTCTCAGAATAAGAAATTAACACCATGGCAGCATTTTCTATAACCATGCTGAACAATTTCTAATAGTTCTAAAAGACCAGGCACAATGAATTTCACTTCTTTGTCTTCCATTCTTGGAAGCAGCAAAAAGAAAACAACAAACACACCAACCACTTACCACATAGTAAAACCGCTTTGCAAGGGTGTGTATGAGGATGATTTTGGCCACGGTTGCAGTTCCATACAGGCAAACGGCCACATAAAAGTGGTTGTACCACGAGAGCGACTGTCCGACAAGGGAGACGAACACGGCGATGATGAGAACGGTGACAAGGCTGGTGAACCAGCCGATGAAAGTGATGGCGAGTCCGCACAGGAAGTCCCTCGTGTAGTCGGCATCTACGCAAGAGAACAGAGCTAATGTCACCAGCGTCAGCAACTCAACTCCACGACCGGCTCGTGCTAAAGGGGCCAACAGGAAAGCAAAAAATGCACTACTGTAAGTGAAAATATTGAAATGTCCTGGTGTAGAGAATTGTCACAGCCAAGAATGGGAGAAGAGTAAAGGAAGCCAGTCAAGGAACACTGAGAGTCCAAGGTATTAACTCATAAGAGCGATTCTGACAGCCTCCTTACCAGGGAAAGAGGAGGGAATCATCGTTTTGGGGATGCCTTGTTTATCAAAATATCAGCAAGGGTTTTTAAAAGGCAAAGCTCCACATGAACTCTTGCTAAAAGGCAGTAAGCAGAACAGGGCTGGCAGGATGGTTCGGCAGGCACATACACTGGCCATGCAAGCTGAACAGCCTGAGTTCGATTCCCTGACCCCGCAGAACTGAAGCCCACAAGCTGTCCACTGACATAAACACCGTGGCACACTACCACCCCCACATGCACATACACCAATAAATGAGTAAATGGAAAAACGTTTTAAAAGATGCTAACATTGGAAACCAATGACAGGGAAAATAACTGGCGATAAAGAATTATTTGAATTGCTAAAAACTTACCTTGAATAACATACAACAATTTAGACTCTGAAACATTTCGAGCAGAAATGATTCAGGTAGAAGGGAACAGTTTAGCCAGAAATAATGCATCCATCTTCTGGACTGTGATGATGGCCTGTAGTGTAGACTTACCAGGACCTTTCACTAACATTCAGTCTACAGGCCAGCAGGATAGCTCAGCAGGCCACCTTAGTGTGACCCCTAGGACCCACATGGTGGGAGGAGAGAGTCAATTCCCACAAGCTGCCCTGATTTCCATACTTGTGCCTGTGCCCACACCCACACACACACACAAAAATACATAAATGTTTAAAAAATAAAAAGGCAACTTCTACAAACCTCTTATTTCTTTTTGGTTGTATGAAATTTTACTTTTAACATACGTTATAGAGTTGAAAATAGTATAAAATATTACTGAATTTCAAGAAATATTAAAATTTATTACTAATAAGTAGGGAAAGCATTCTAACAGTTTCTAATTTTTCCTGAGAGGCACACATGAACACCTCTTTTTGTAACGTTTACAATATTGAAGTTCTGTTTCAGTATTACTAGTAATTTATATCATAACAAAAGATTAACAACTGTGAGGGTCATGGGCGACAGACAGGCCAAGGAATACAGGGTTATCTACCCACAGATCCCCGCACAGCACAGGTATCTACCCACAGATCCCCGCACAGCACAGGGTATCTACCCACAGACCCCCGCACGGCATGGGTATTGCACTGTGTAACAGGTCTTTGGCCTTATTTGGCTCTGCCTTTCATTAGTTTGGCTAAGGCAGACAAGTCAGCTAATTTTACCAGTTTCAGGGTGAGTGAATAAAAATGGTTGACTTCACCAACCCTGAAAGTATAGTGAGCATACCAATTCAATACTTATCTAGGAGTTTTTAAAAACATGGATCAAGCACTATTCCCTAAGATGCCGTGCTTCCTGGGAAGAAACAGAAACAATAGCTGGAATCTCCCCAGCCAATCCCACCCCCGTTCCCGTCTCCACACCTTGGAGGGAAATACTTACTCCTGTGTTTGGGCTGCAGCAGCTTCTTCCCTAGGTACAGAACAACAGCCATGACCACCATGTAGTTTATTATTGCGCCAACACGAGAAGGGTACGCGATGACAAGCAGGCCAAACACGTCAAAGAAGACCATGTTTCCATGTCGGTACTCAGTCGAAGACGCCAGCATGTCGGATGTAGCTAGGTATTTAAGAACTGCTAAAATGTTGTCACCTTTTAGTAAGAAAGATAAGAAGGTCTAGTAAACGAGTGGATGGTGACTTGCACACAGCCATGTAAAGCAGAAATAGATCAGGCACAATCGGAAATCCAAGTGCCTGGGAAGAATGTGAGCAGGCACCCTTCCTACCATGCACTGCTCTCCCCGTTTCTTACCAAATTTCCTAGGTAAGGCCCTGCTCCTGCTCTTCTTCCTCTCCACTTAGAAGCTCAGCCCTACCCTCTGTTAGAGCTATTCCCTAAGATGACTGAACAATGCCAAAGCTCTGCTCAGGCCTTCCTTGAGGGATACACTGTAGCCTCGGGAGACCCTGTTCTAAAGGCCAGAATTCAGGGATGAGATAGAAAAAAGCCTCTTGTGAAGCTGGTCAGCACAGAACAAGTTGTTAAAGCATGTAAAGAAGTATTAGGAAGGGGAGGCAAAGGCAGAATGACTGTGCATTACAGGCCAGCCTAGGTCACACAGCAGGTTCAAAGCTAGCCTGAGCTATACAGCAAGACAAAAATAAGCCAAAACCAGTCTTTTCTAAAAAGGGCTGGAGAGGTGGTTCTGGGACCAGTGAAACGGTGCTTTCCTAGAATGCACACACAAGGCCTGGGTTTGGTCCCCAGGACTGCAGGGTGACAAACCAGAACAATAACCATAAAAAGCACATGTAGTCAGAGGGCAGGAGGGTGACAACTTCCAGGCCAGCCTGGCCTACATAGAGAAATCCTACCTCAAAACAACAACAACAACAAAAATTAAAAATTTTAAACCTTAAAAGGTGAGCCAGGTGTGGTAATGTAGGCCTGTGATCCCAGCATCTAGAAGCAGAGGCCGGAAGCTGACAAGTACTAAGCAGGTGGGCTACACAGTAAGTAATAATGACAGGACCTAGCTAAAAAAAGAGCCTGTCCAGATTGACAGGACTATGTCCATGAAGAGGGGAAGGCGCTCTCTCTCTCTCTCTCTCTCTCTCTCTCTCTCTCTCTCTCTCTCTCTCTCTCTCTCTCTCTCTCCCTCTCTCTCTCTCAGCACCCCGCCCTTTGTCCCTATCTTGATCTTCTGTCAACACCAGTCAAGGCTCTTCTTATCCACTGAAATGACCGTCAGAATGCTAATTCCTCTCCCTCTGTCCCATACTGCATTGCCAGACCTATAACACTTAAAATCACCTTAATGAGTTCACTTATAGACTCAGACCTGCAAGGATTCCGATTCCTTTAGCTCATTTCTGAATTTAAAAACTGTGAACTCACATCCTTATTTACTGGGGTGCTGCACCCCCTGCACATATCTAGAGGTCAGAGGTCACTTTCCCAAGCTGGTTCTCCTCTTCCAACATGTGAGTCCCAGGGATTAAACTCAGCTGGTCAGGGTGGACAGCAGGTGCCTGTGTCTGCTGAGCTAGCTCATCAACCATTTTTTTTAATGCCAGGGTTGGAATCCAGGGCCTCGCACATGTTAGGCAGCACCCTACCACTGAGTCCTTGATGGTTTTTTAAGTCATCTATAACTTCCTTCCTTCCCCCATATATTTCAACCTTCTCTTCTACTTCTGAAAATATTTCATTCTAGTCTGAGAGCCTTCCACACCCACGCCCCACCCCCATTCCTTCCTTCGCCGTGCTGTGCTCTTACTTAAAAGGCCATCTCCTCTCCACAGGCCAAATCCCCTATCAACTCTTTAAGGCTCAGGGTTGCCTCCCTAACGCCTCTAGGTCTCTGGGAAGAACCGTAACACTGCCTAGGTAAGTGCCTCATCTGTCCTCTGTGCACCCTGGCATGGGCCCCGTTATCATTCTCGACTCTCAGCTGGTGCCACAAACCCATGTCCCAATGCCACCTCCAATTCACAGCTCTCACTTCAGCTGCATTCTTTACGACTCAACAATCCTAACGGTCCAACAGGCCCGGGACCGCCCCTTTCAAAGCCTCACGGTCAATCAGCATCCTTACCAGAGCCCCGAGTCACTCCTTACCAGAGTCCTGAGGAATCACAGTGACTATTTCTAAGTTTTTAATTGCTAAGTAAGACAGTAAAGACTAAAATTCAAGCCCTAATCTTTCCAACTCCAAATCTAACTCATTCAACCACATACTGACTCTCAACCACACAGACTATAGAATGTACTTTCTAGATATTCCATCACTGTATGTCAAAAGCCAAACCTGTTAATACCAACCTGCTCTCTGAATGGAATCTATGAGAATTCTGTCCGCTGTGTCGTACTTGGTGTGATATATGTATCCATTTTCAATAAAAGCTAAGTCTATTCCTAAGACAAACAATGGAAAAAGTCATCTTACTTTAAAGATCAGACTTGTGTTAGGCCTGTTTAACATATTAAATTCTAAAAGACCAAATGGCAAAGCAGGAGGTTAACTGTCTGTCATATTCATGATGTCATAAACCCTTTTCTGTTCTTACAAAATCTGTAACCAGGGTCTATAATTTAAAATATAATTAAAGAAGCATTTTAAGTCACACATTAGGGAAGAAAGTTTGGGGAATAGAATTCAGGCGGTTAAGAGCAAGATTTAGGCCAGGCAGTGGTGGCGCACGCCTTTAATCCCAGCACTCGGGAGGCAGAGGCAGGCGGATCTCTGTGAGTTCGAGGCCAGCCTGGTCTCCAAAGCGAGTTCCAGGAAAGGCGCAAAGCTACACAGAGAAACCCTGTCTCGAAAAACCCCAAAAAAAAAAAAAGCAAGATTTAAAGTTCAAATAAACTATATAAGTCACCAAAGGAGTTGGAAAGGTAACACAACAGGGTGGGAGTCCAAGACCCTGAGGATCCTTGGCATCTCTGAGGATGAAGTACTAACCCATTCTCTCCATCTCCCACACTGTGGGACACACCAGCCTACAGGCAGCATTTCAGTTCCTATGGGTTTTTGAAGGATAGCATCAAGAACTCTACTCTGGTGAGTTAGAAGATAAAGCTTTCACATACAGTGTCCTCTCAGAAGCTATTCCAATGTTCAAGAAGTAAAGTCTGCTTTTGATACACTAGCCTGGGACCGCTGACAGAATACCTGGAATGTTTCCAAAATCCCTGTAGATTCGGAAGTCAGTATCGGAAGGAATGATTCCACTCTGAAAAACCTCCTGAGCCACCACAGAAGCAAAAGGGTGTTTGGCTGCTGAAACATAAGCCTGGACCAACCAAGGGTTTTCAGGGCCTGAAATGAAAGGAGACAACACAATACAAGGTTAATCAGAAAGCTCTGTTCAACATACCCACACGTGGCTGGCGGCACAGAGGAAATGTGAGCGACAGCTAATTGATGAGTATGGGGATTCTTTCAGGAGTGAGGAGAAATGTTCTAGGAGCTGGAGAGATTGCTCAGTGGTTATAGAGTTTTTGCTGCTCATGAGGACAAGAGTTCAGTGCCTAACACTCATGTCAAGGGGCCCACAAACACCTGGAACTCCAGCTCCAAGGGATCCTATGACCTCTTTGGACCTTTTTTTGGGTGCCTGCACAGAGAATACACACACATTCACAGGCATGAATGAGTACACACACATAAATAAACCTTTCCTTAAAATGCTCTAGAACTATGATAGTGGTACACAACCATGTAGAAACACCTAAAAAGAAAGCCACTGAATTTTACCATTTAAGTCGGTGAACTATAGGACATTTAAATTTTATCTTGATATATATTAAGGCATGATTTAAATATATATATATTCTAAAGAAGGATACAGTTACAAAATATTATCACATTTTTAAGGAAATAATTGTTGTGAAATGGTGCTCAAGAGGCCTTGGTGAGTTTGAGCCAAGGAGACACGCCACGGCGGCAGCGGTCAAGGGGGCGTGGCGGAAAGTTACGCCATGCAGACATGGCATCCACATGGAAAGTTTTATCGGGGGGAAGAGAGCAGGGAAGGGAGGGAGAGGGAGAAAGGGGGAGTGGAGAATGGAGGTGCACACCTTGTGGGAATAGAAAGAAACGGGGGGAGGAGTTTTCTCTTTAAGGGTGACATGGTCAGGATGCCGGATGGGTCCCCAAGCGGCGGGTATGAATGCCAACATTCCCTAACAACAATGTCAGTGTTCATGTGCGTACATACACATTATTAATAAATCTCAGAAGGATGTAGAGCAAATTATAACACTGGTTTGCTCAGAGTGCCGCAAAGGCCATGAGTGTTTTACTTACAGATTTCTTGTTCTCAGTTGGTAGAGCCTGGATTTTTCAAAATGAAAAATACATTAATGGTTTAAATCTGTTTAAATTCTACAAGATTGTGTTTTACTAACGCCTTCAAAAATGATGTCAGCAAGCCTTCCCGACTTACTAAAGTGCTGGTCTGATAGGCCACTGTTTCTGACATTAAGTAAGGATGATCATTCCAGCCACCAAAAGCTCCCCAAATGAGCATTTCCCTCTGAAGTGACAATGGAGCTCTGGAGAGTACACACTGTTTTATCTGAAAAGCTAGGACAGGACAAGTTTCACTACACAGAAAAAAAAGCCGAAGACAGCCATCTGGCACACATTCTCAGTCTACATCTGCTGGCCTCCTTGTCAAACATGGAGACACTAACGTGCTTTCTAGAAGACGGCACCACAAGAGAGCTGGGCATGCATCTCTAGGCAGTGGCGTTATTTCTGGTTAGTGGAGCACAGAATGGGGTACTGGGATCATGAGTTAGAGTGCACTTCTGGCAGGAGAAATCTATAAGACAAGGCTGCTGCTCTACCAGAGCCTAGGATTTTCCCAGCAAGTGAGACTCACTGTTCTCCTTCCTTGGAGTTCTCTGCTGCTCGGCTTTGATCTGGTAGCTGTTGAATATGTTCCTCCTATCCTGGATGATAGCCAAGAAGCTGGAGGTGGAGGGGTGGATAGCTGCTACCTATCCCTATAGATGTTAGAGTTCAGCTGCTTCCCGCTGATTAAAGAGAAAATAGAAAAATTTGAGAGCTAAAAAAATCTTGCTGTATCTCACCTTATGACCTTGAATTTCTGTGTGTGTGTGTGTGTGTGTGTGTGTGTGTGTGTGTGTGTGTGTGTGTGTGCTTTTTCAGTCAAGGCTACATAGCCTTGGCTGACCTGGAACTCCCTATGTAGACCTGGAATGCAGCGCCATCTCTGCCTGCCACATACTGGGGTCAAAGGCCTACACACCACCAACCTGGCAACCCTGAATTTCTTAAAGGTGTAACTGAAGCACAATACAGATCTATTTTTAATGTTAAGAGTATAAAGTTTGAGAGAGTATTGAAATATGGTACTGTTTAGGTTACAAAAAACACTTAGTACTTAGTGTAATTTCAAAACTCAAGCACTACCATGTCTTTTAAAGGTGCTACCAAGTTTCTATCACCTTGGTCATTTCCTCTAGCCCATCTCACCCAAAACACTACTCACCGTTAAGACTCCTAGCAAATCAGGCATGGTAGGACACAGCTATAATCCCAGCACTCTGAAGGTAGGGGCAGAAGGATCAAGAGTTCAAGGGCAGCCAGGGATACCAAGTAAGACCATCTTGACTAAAACATCAACACAAAAGCAGCTTTTGCAGAAGCTTTGTGTGTGGCTAAAATGCAGCGATGCTTTGTCCAAATTTCTAGCAGAGGCAGGACAAGAGACAGACTTTCCAACATCAGGTCTTAACAGGCCTTGGCTGAGCAAATCTGTGAGCTTTAGGTTCTACTAGGATAACAAGCATATGGTAGTTATTGATTATATCCTGTTATCTTCAGGAAAGCTTCAGCCTCAAATTTAAACTCTCTCCAGCTATTAAATATAATACCAGAGAGCTACTAAATAGAAATGGTTGCTTTCCACTTCTGATTTTTTTCAAATTAATACAGTGATGGAACTAAATCCCTTAAACTGTGGGTAAAATTTCTCATTTTAATTAATAATTATCATTTTAAATCCCTGTTGGGGGAATTCCTGAAGAGCTGCCACTGGTTTGATTCCAGAGTGTTAGCACCTAGCTTTTTGTGATTGCTACCTCCTGTCTCCTGCTTGAAGTCTTATCTAAGTTTCCTAGGGATTCGAAGCCTATTCAAACTTGGTTTAGGAACAACCCAAAGCACTGTGGTATTTCTTTACTGAGAATTTGCATTCAGCATTGTCCCTCTGTGGGGCTTAGATAAGAGGTTTTGGGTAGAAATTAACTTGTTAAAGGTGTGAATTGTTTAACAATAAATGGGCCTTTGCTAAGCTACAGTGGTTCAGTCTGGGGAGACAATACCCCCTGCAGCTGGAAAAGGCTAAGAATCATCCTCGAGGTGCCTCTATGTCGATACCATGGACCCATGTGAACACCCACGCCTGATACACAACAAATCTTACAATCATCCATAATTAATAAAAAATAACACTCACCATTATATGATGGTGATTTTTTAAATGGTTTTTCGACACAGGGTTTCTCTGTATAGCCCTGGCCGTCCTGGAACTCCCTCAGTAGACCAGGCTGGTCTCAAACTCAGAGATTCGCCTGCCTCTGCCTCCCAAGTGCTGCCACCACCGCCCCGCTAAATATTATTTTTTATTACATTTTTGTTATAACGTAGTGTAAAGCACTACATACTTTTATTACATTTTATATGATGGTCCATTTGCTCCTCTGCTACTGTGATAAAACACAGACCAAAAGGAACTTGCAGGGGGAAATGGGTTCATTTAGTTTACAGGTTACAGAGTCCATCACAACAGAAGCCAAGGTAGAAATCGAGTTAGGAACCTGGAGGCAAAATCTAAAGCAGAGGCCATGGAGGAATGGCTGCTTATTGGCCTGCTTTCTATGGTTTGCTCAGCCTGCTTCTTACAAAACTCAGGACTACCTGCACAGGTGAGGTTCCACCTACAGTGAGCTAGGCCCTTCCACATCAATCATTAGTCAAGAAAATCCCCACAGACATGCCCGCAGGCGAGTCTGATGGAGCAGTTCCTTAACTGAGGTTCTCTCTTCCAGTTAACTCCAGTTTGTGTCGTGTTGTCAACAAAATAGAGGAGCCCAGCACATACTACAGTCCAGTTACTGGCTCTGAGCCAAGTCTGAGCCTGAATCGCTCAGGTTCCTATAGCATGCTATACCAACTACAAAACTTACCAGTTCAATTCTCCCTTCTCTATTTTCATCTATAAAGTAGAAGTACAGCAGTATGTACTCCTCAAGGTGCTTTGAAAACTAACTAACGTATGTACGTAAGATGTTTCAAATAACATTTGCATATAATAAGCACTATACAGGAGCCACATGCTGATCACATTATTTTGTTTAAAAAAAAAATTAATAAGGACAGGCAGGAAGACTGCTGGAGCTCAATGACCAGCCAGCCTAGCTGAATGGTGAGCTCCAGGTTCAGCAAGAGGCCGTGTCTCAATAAGGTAGAATGCAACTGAGGAAGACACCAGATATCAACACCTCTAGCTACCACAAGCATGTACACACACACACACATACAAACGTGCACATACCACACACGTGCATACCAAAAAAATTCCACAAAGACAAATTAAATCTCATTCCAGAGACTGCTCATTAAAGAGGTTACTGACACTGAAAAACTTTCCACTGTCATGAAATTAGAATTGCATTGAAATGCTCAGTGCACAACCTCACATACCTGTTTGGAATACAAGTTCCTTCCCTCCGACACCTGCTGCCTCCAGGTTAAGAAATGCACGAATCAAACTGGCCCAGGGATGCTGGGTAATAAAACCATGACTGGCCTTAATGAGGAGAGAAACAAATGGAGGTTAAAATAGGTTTTATATTGCTTATTTGCATGACAGAAGGGCTATCTTGAAAAGGTGGAGACTATGAGGGCAAAATAAACATTTCTCAAAGGCAGACTCTAAGGCATCCTGTATAAATGGTGCTCGGTTGGCCAAGTGGAAAGTCACTGTGAGAATATGCAAAAGTTAAAAAAGGAAAATACAGGAGAGGCAATCCATATAGTTGGGCATTTCTGCTGTGTACCTTCCTCAAATCACCTCTCTGAAACTCGAAGGTTAAAAGTCAGAAGAGAGTAATTATAACATTAAAAAGACCCTTGAATCAAACACTTTTCTGGGCATAGTGGCACATGGCTGTAATCCCAGCACTCAGAAAGCTGAGGCGAGAAGATCACAAGTACCAGGCCATCGTGAGAGACACAGCAAGTCCCTGATTCAAAAAGTAAAGTGAAAACAGCCGGGCAGTGGTGGCGCACACCTTTAATCCCAGCACTCAGGAGGCAGAGGCAGGCGGTTTTCTGTGAGTTTGAGGCCAGCCTGGTCTACAGAGCTAGTTCTAGGACAGCCAAGGCTACCAAAGAAATAGTCTTTGGGAAAAAAAAACCAACATAAAAACAATAACAAACAAACAAAAAGTGAAAACAAACCAAAGCATCACATACTAGCAAGATGTGCTGTTCTCAGCTGGGTTTCTAACATACTGAGCATGTCTGCATTCATGGACATTTTTAAAGTACTGCTAAGTACAGTATTTGTTTTACATATTATTTAATGACATTACTCATATTACTAATAAAACACATCATGACCAATCATTATTACTCTCATTATTATCAACTCGAATATTTAAGACAATAAAACCTTACTTGCAAGACATTTTCCTCAGCACCATTGAAGAGAAAGACCACAGCATGCTTCAAGGGTTCTGACGACGCTGACATGCCTCGGAGAACCTCGAGCATCACTGCACAGCTGACTGCATCGTCACTGGCACCTTGGAGTCAGAAAAACAGATTCACTTCTCAGTTTCGGCACTTTCCACACTGGTGTGGAATGCAGCTTTCCCCTCAGAGAAGCATCATGACAGCTGCATGACCAGAAGCATAACTGTCATCACGGGGTGACAACTACACCCGACAAAGACAAGGCCCATCAACATCCTAGTCTGCTCCATGACAATCAATACCCACTCAATAGCCGTGCTAATAAGTTAACCAGATAGGACCGCAGGCCCATGGAATGTATCCTCTTCCGCCATCCTCTGGGATGCTCTCACTTCTGGTACTCATGGCTTCCTCCACTCTACCTTCCTTGACTTTCAAAATCACAAAAGCTGCAGCACTTCCTGTTTACAGAGGATGTGACTCTCTGTGATGGGTGTTTACACTGGGTGGAGTAACACTTTCTAAGGTTTTTCTGAAGGGATGAAGTACTGGAAAAGCGCAAAGGCAGCCCCTGAACGGCAGGACACAGAAGAGGGAACTACTGACCAGGCCCGTCACAGCACTGAAAAGGTACAACACTCAGTCCAATACTCCAGCTCTCCACCAGAAAATCACATTAATTAAAGATTATAAAAAGAGCTCTAGTGCTCTGATTTTTTAAAATAACGAAATCCATTATTTTGACATTTGTGTGGACTGATTTTGTGTGCCAGCGGGAGGTGGGGGTGGGAGTGGGGGCATGACACTTGCCACAAGGCACACATGCAAGTCAGAGGACACTCTTGGAGAGGTCATTCTTTCCTTCCATCAGTGGGTCCAAACTCAGGCAGCTGGGCTTGGTGGCAGGCATCTTAAGCACTGAGCCATCTTGCTGGGCCCCATGTGCTGACTTTAAAAGCACTGTGGGAGGTAGTTAAAGGAACTCACTGGCCATTTGACGACACTAAAAAGTTATCACTACATTTTCTAAGTGAAGTAGCTCATGATATTGCTAGCATTCAAAAGGGTCCTCATCCTTCTCCAGGGCAGCCTGAAATACAGAGGAGCCAATGCAGCAGAGAGCCACTTCAAAATAACCAAGGAGGAGGGCTGCAGCAGGAAAGAAGACTGGACTGGATGAAAGCTGGAGGCACACTGAGGGTCAATAAACAAGTCTGTCTTCCAGAGAGCTGATTTTTCTCCTAACGGAGTCTAAAAGGCATCTCGAGTAAGTAAACACTACCCTAATCCAGGCAGGAGCACTTCTGGGTGTCCACACACGGTGAGGCACGGGGCTACAGCCTTCAGTGGGGACTTGAGAGCAGAGTGTCATCTACTACTTCCTGGTCTAGAAGGTGGGCTGATGGCTCCACCTCACAGGTTTTGCACAGATTATACAAGACAACGCCCATTGCCTGGCCCCTGGAAATATCCCACCTTAGTTTCCTTCTTTCTCTTTGAAAACTTAGGGAAGGCTCTGTAACCAGGTAAAATAAAATGCTTGCTTTGAGGCGCTGTTAAATTCCAACCCTCACTTCTGCTCAAAAAGAAACAATACTAATGATACCTCTCTTAGTGATTATTGGACTGTATTTTAGTCATTAGTCAGAGTGAAACAAAATAATGGCTACTTGATTACTATTAATTAGAGCAGGGAATATAAGCTGATATAGCTAATGTGTACCACTTTTCAGAAAACAGAGGAAATAAATATTTTCTTTTTAATTTGAAACTGTTCTTTAAAAACAAAAAGCAAACAGTAACACTTTTCTTTATTCAAAGTAAAAGTGAAATTAAAAAACATTTCCCTTTATACGGTTGATTGACAAATTTAACTCCCCCTTCATATTCCCCTATTTTAATGGTTCTGTGTCTTAGAAGAGACCCAGGAAAGGGTCAAAATATCTTTAAGAAAGTGAAAGACAGAGGACAGTAAAAGCTGAGTGATTAACTGACATCCCTTCCCATTTAGAATCAACCCTGAAATTGAAGCCACCCCAAAATAACTCAAATGCCTCTTTTACCAATGACCTGGCACCACACAGCAGCCCTGAGACGATAAATGAGGTCTTCCGTAGGTAACGTTACTACTAATTGGTATCCATTCCCGAGTCCAGATACGTCGCTGAGAACTTTAAAATAATACCCACAGGAAAACAAACATAGCTCTGCAGGCCTTCGGGCCCAGGCCTTGGGTAGCTAAAGCAGAATTGCTGGTAAGACTCAGGCCACCAGACGACACTGTTCAGGATGGCTCAATACAACTCCTGGAGCTGGAGCACAGCTCAGCGGTAGGGCATTTGCCCGGCAAGTACAGGTGTCGGGTTCCAGCTCCAGCACGTGCACACACATACACAAATACTCACTCTTGTTTCAGTGGGTTCATCCACTGAAAGGATTCAGTTGAAAACTATTTGGTGAGTGGGTGAAAAGCTACTCTTAGCTTACTAGTAGTAGGTATTTCTTTCACACTATCAATATGTGTACTATAAAATCTTAGGTAAAAATGATTTCTAAACTAGAAACAGAGCATTGCTTAGCATGTAGGAAGCCACAGGTTCAGTCTGAAAAGAACCGAAAGTCTCTTCTAGTCAATTAAACCATGCATGGTGGGACACTCAGATCAGAGAATTCAGGATCATCCTCGGTTATACAGCAAGTCTGAGACCAGTTCACGGCTGCATGGGGCCCTGTATAAAGGGGGGGCACTCTAATGGCTCCCCAAAGAGCCTTTTCATTAGTGGACACCACATGCAAGCTGTACACCTGGCACTACGTGAAGAGCAGCAACAAAATGTCCTTCAAAATATGCTAGTTGGACACAAGGCTATTGGGCGCTCAGAAATCCAGGAGATACCGTGAGGCTCTCTGCCCTCCTCCCATTTGCCTAAAAGCATTTGCCTATGCAGGTGTTCCTCCCCCTCTACCAGGAAGAACGAAGGTCAATCTTCAAAGACAACCTTAGACCCTGAAGAGCCTACAGAGGGTAAGCTTTCCTACGAGACTTTCCTTCCCATACATGTCAGCTCCACAGTTTGCTGCCCGCAGACTCCAGGTCCTTTCTCCTTTTCTGCTTTGGTTTGGGTTTTTCCCAGCACTAAGGATGGAACTTGGGGCTGCACAGACCAGGCAATCGTTCTCCTACTAAGCTACACCCCACACCTAGTTCTTTCCCTTTGTCTTGTCACTTTTCAAAAGAAGTTCTTTGATGACAATAAGATTTAAGCCAGAGAACTGAAGCACCTCTTTGAAATGGTTCATTTTCCTTGGTATATCTGCACATGGAAATAGCCGTGTCTGCTTTTCCTTATTTATCTTTTCTTACAAGGATCCATCCATTCCACATAAGAATTATGAGAGGTAAAGAAAAAAAAATAGGGTGTTTCTACATTTGTTTGATATCTATATATGCAGTCTTTCTAATACAATGCTCTTAAATAACCACAGCATTATGTGTCCCTTTCCAATTTAAGCATCTTAATAATGAGCACAGGGTGGCCTTGTCTAGTGTCCCTAGCATTGTTACGGCACTTCTGCCTTTTTAAAAATGAATGTGTGGATACTGATTTCTGAAAAAGCAAAGCATATATTCTAAATGCAAAGAAATGTCCAGTCACAAAATTGTTTCATCAAGTTAAGGCTAGTTTATGTCTTATGTAACTCTAGATGGTTATATTGGGCCTGCTATACATTCAAGTAATCCAGAAGTATTGTTATAATTGTTATCAAGGAAGATTTTCCTTGAGAGATGCTATCCTAATATTTTGCTTACACTTAATCCTTTGAGCAACACTATTAGGAAATTAACTATCATTTTTCTGTTAAACAGTTAAAAAGTTAAAGAATAAGTTAGGCAATAAGCCCAAGAAGACCTAATGATACTTAGATATCTCTTGGCCAGGAGACCCAGCATCTACCCCAGCTCTGTGTGATCAGAGGTGACCAGCCAGAAGAGGGGTTTTCTTTAAGTCTAAAATCTCAGGATGCCATTATAAAACTCTACTTTCTATTCTTACCTGCCTGTGTTAGCTGTTTTTTGTTTTTTGTTTGTTTGTTTGCATGTTTTATTTATGAATGTTTACATGAGTATATAAAGAAGAAATTTTAGAGATTATGCAAGTTATTGGTTTTTAGACATGAGGCCATTTGTAAGAGAGTCATGGAAATTTACTTACATGATAAAAGATTTCGGGACTTAAGTACAATGAGCACACTTCATATAATATCATTTCAATAGTGATTTTTGTTTCACTCTATATACTTTCCAAAAACAACACCATCTCCAAATTTAAAAAAAAAAAAAATAGTCCTTGGAGCCAGGCAGTGGTAGTAGTGCATGACTTTAATTCCAGCACTTGGGAGGCAGAGGCAGGAAGATCTGAGTTCAAGGCCAACCTGGCCTACAGAATGGGTTCCAGGACATCCAAGGCCACACAGAGAAACCCTGTCTTGGAAAACAAAAACAAATCCTTGGAGTTCTGCAGTTAAGAGAGTTTGCTGCTCCATCATGAGGACCAGTTCAGATGCCAGAATCCGCATCAGCCACTGCTCACAGATGCCTAAACTCTAGCTCCAAGGAATCTGACACCCTCTTCTGGCCTCCAAGTACACCCACACACATGTGGGCATACAAACACAGATACACATAAATAAAATAAATATTTCATCAATACATATTTTTTAAAAAAGCTGGAGAGAATCCTTGTAGTCCACAACTACATCAGTATCTCCACATTCTGGGCAAACTTGATCTCCAACTTTCAAGCAAACTGAATCTCTCCACCTCCAAGCTAGTGCTGTTGGCTATAATGCTCTTCCCTGAGATTTCAGTGGAAGCATAATGCCTCTTTTGGTTTAAGTTTGGCTACACTTACTTCAACCAAAACCCTATAAAACAGCTAAAGAAAGTTTCAAATGCTTTTCTTACCATTACCCTTGCCAATACAGCTTGCACTCTTTGGTGCTACTGCAAGGAGAAAGAGGCCCAGGGTCTGGCTCAGGACACATGAAAAAAACTACTGAAAATGTGCTTCTGAGAAATCTTATATTAAAAAAACAAGGCTGGGCGGTGGTGGCGCATGCCTTTAATCCCAGCACTCAGGAGGCAAAGGCAGGCAAATCTCTGTGAGTTCGAGGCCAGCCTGTGCTAGAGTGAGTTCCAGGAAAAGTGCAAAGCTACAGAGAGAAACCCTGTCTCAGAAAACCAAAAAACAACAACAAGAAGAAACAAGCAAACAAGAAACAAGTTCCCAATGACTCATAGCAATGAACACTATAGATATATGAACTAAAGGGTATACTGTGTGACTCACTGGACCATACTACAGCTTCCATGAAGAGATTTGTGTGCGTGCGTGCGTGCGTGCGTGTGCGTGTGCGCGTGTGTGTGTGTGTGTGTGTGTGTGTGTGTGTGTGTGTGTTTTATTTTATTTTTATTTTTTGGTTTTACTTTTAAATTTTGTTTTGTGGTGAGGTTACAAGGGCAGGGGGTGGTGCTGTGGGATGTTCTCTATGCTGTGAATGTGTTGCTCTGATTGGTTAATAAATAAAGTGCTGATTTGCCAGTAGCCAGGCAGGAAGTATAGGCGGGACAAAGAGAGAGGAGAATTCTGGGAAGTGGAAAGCTGAGTCAGGAGATGCCGCCAGCCGCCACCATAAGAAGCGAGATATAAAGTGCCCCGTAAGCCACAAACCACATGGCAACTTAAGATTGATAGAAATGGGTTAAGATGTAAGAAATAGATAGCAAGAAGCCTGAGCCATTAGGCCAAACAGTTTAAATAAAATAAGCATCTGTGTGTTTATTTGAGTCTGAGTGGCTGCCGGCCCAGGCAGGACTGGAGATAACTACAGGGTAGTTATCCAGCTACAGGGTAGAGGTGATGGGACAGGGAAATCAGTGGGATCGGGATGCATGATGTAAAATCCACAAAGAATCAATAAAAAGTTAAATTTAAAAAAACAGTTCAATTTAGTGGATTCACACTGATTTAACAAATATGCATTATGTCAGTCACATCAAGTTCTCTATCTTGCCAGTGTCTACTCAGAGCACAATGTTAAGTATTCTACCAGTATGTCACATCCTCAGTGGACAGAAACTGCTAGAAGTAATGTCCTCCAAACCATGTACTCCTTAAATGCAGGGATCCTTTACCCAGGACACCAAAAGGCTACTGCAACCCTGGCTGTGTGAGCACTTACAAATGGACAGACACACTGGTAAACGAATAAGGCTACTTCAGTCTACCAAAAACATCTCATGTATTCTCATGGGGCTCGTGGGGCACTGTTAAGTAATTATAATAACAATAGTAATAATAATAATGAACTTTAGAGAATATTAAATTGTTAGACTCTAAACTGATATTAATTACCTTGCCTCCCATCACAATGAGAAAATGTTGGTCTAAGAAAAATGGTCCCCACAACTGCTCAAACAGGCCAGGGCTAAGTTTATAAACTTTCTGGGCTGTGGTGATTTTAAATGACTAAAAACAAGTACATACCTGGAGAATTTGCCACGGAGTCAAAGTGACAGTTAGCCAGTACAGCGTGCTGGGCTCCAGCTCGGGGTTCCAGCTTTACCACAACATTAGTAATGTTGTCATAGTAGCTTGTGAAACCTCCCAAGAAGTCAATGCTAAAGGAACCTGTGGGCCTTTGTATATCTACTGAAATTCTGTGGAGGCTGTTGCTCTGTACTTCAATCAGTTTGATCTGCTCCAAAAGGTACTGCACTGTCAGAATTTCATTTTCGGCACTTCCTGTAGTCCTGGGACCAATGGCTGTTATGTGTTCCAGATAATCCCTGGAAGAAATCCAAAGGATGGTGATGACACTCTCCTGCAAACTTAAAATGAACACATCTTGGAGCAACTTCCACTGTGCTTCCCTCCTACCTCAGAAAGTTTAGTTCTTCTGACTTCTCACATAAAGAAAAAAAAAGCACTAGCCTCCTCCATTTCTAAGACATGGTCTCTGGCTGTCCTGGAACTCCCTATCTAGACCAGGCTGGCCTCGAACTCACAGAGACCCACCTGCCTCTGCCTCTCAAGTGCCAGGACTGAAGGCACTTTAAAAAATAAAAATAAAAAAATTCAGACATTCCAAGAAAATTACCTGGAAGTTTCATCATTGTATATTGCATCCGAGGAACTAATGCTTTCATTTTTTCCTCCATTGACCCCACATCAAATCAGTACCAAGACTAGGGCTTATATTCAATATGACGGCTAGACAGGAAAACACTACTTCACAGGCTACTTATGGATTGTTCCTTACTGGGTTTAAGTGGCAGAAACCGATGATGAGTAAAATCATGGAAAACCACTAAGAAAATAAGTTTCCAACACGTTATATCCAATGAAGCAGCTTTTAAAACACAGCCACAATTAAAAACTTTCTGCTGGCTTAGGATTCATCTGGTTTAAGACGCAAGTTACAATATCAAAGAGTTCACCTTCCCAGGTACATCCGAGGTCGTTTAAAAAGGTTGAACACTATACAATCCCTAGTACAGAAGAGCTACAGACCATCTGCGAACTTCGGAATTGTAGGCAAAATTCTGAATGGGTGGTCTCTAAGGAGTGCCCACAGCTTTCGGATTTCGGGGGCTGGGTGCTTGGGAAGGCAGCACACTACATGACCCCTTTCCAACACCATCCCCAAAAGGTTTTATAATGAATGTAGTCTTGGTTACATACACCCCACTCCCGTCTCATTTTAAATTCAGAGAACTAACTGAAGTAAAAGAAGTGGAAGTTGCTCCAGAAAGAGGGGAGGACGGATGACAGGGGCGTGCTAACATCCAATCCTCGGCAAGCGGGGCAGAGTGGATGGCAAAGCAGACTCGATCCACCTGGCCACCCCGAGAAAGCGAAAGGGAGAACCTGCAAACCCCGGATACCGGCCATTCGGACCCCAGAGGGACGCGCAGGACCATCTCACTTCCCACCCACGTGCGCCCAGGGACCCCGGGACTCAGTATCCAAGTGCCCGGCACCGCGGCGCCAGACTCACCCGCCTAGGGCTCACCGATCCGGGGCTCACGGGCGCGGGACTCACCGACCCCGGCCTCCCCCAGCCAGGGCTCCCCCGCCTGAGGCAGCAGCGGACGTGCTGCCGGGCTGCCCGGTCGGCCGTACCTGGCTTGGTGCGCGTCGAACTCGCCCTGGAGCCCTGCGGTCCGGCTCAGCACCAGCCGCTGCAGCGAGAGCTGCACGAGCGCCCGCAGGGCGAGCAGGTAGAGTGCGAGCGCCAGCACCGTGCGCGCCTCGGACAGCGCGCTCCCCGCGCCCCGGCTTGCGCCTCCGCTCTCCGGGCTCCTCCTCCGCGTCCTCCCGCCGCCGCTCGCATCCTCCCGCGCTGAGGCCTCTCTCGCCCGGTGCGGCGCGGCCGCCGGTCCCTCCCGACGCTCCGCGGCGCCGCGGTGCCGCCTCACGGCCGCCGACTCGGAACTCCATTCCATGGCCGCGACAGCGGCAGCCACCAGCCCCAACCGCCCCGGCCCGCGACAGCCCGGGCCGCCGCGGCCGCCGCAGCGCCTCCTAGTGAGCGGACGGAAACTGCAGAGGGCCAAACTTCTTCTGATTGGCTGGTCCGCCCTGCGGCGACCCAGCGCTGGAGTCCGGGCGATCTTTGGTGGCCCGGGCGGGGCTTGGTGGGTGTGCTTGCTCCCCAGCCTGGTGCCCTCAGATTGCCAAACGGAAAAATACCCATAAACCTAAAAATGAGCAGCCCCAACCAAGAGAAAAGTGCGAGGCCGCTTTTAGCAGAATGCACGAGGCATTTAACCTGCACTGGGCAGGCGATGACTCGGTTTGCCTCTGAAAAAGTAGGACTCTAGCTTAAAAAAAAAAAAAAAAAAAAAAAAAAGACTGCACATCCGGCACTGAACGAACAGGCCTGTAATCCGGGCACTAGGAAGGATGGCCACTGGAGGATCCCTAATTCGAGTCCAGAGTGAGTGGGATAGTTAACGAAGACCCTGCCTTAAAATAAATAAAAAAATTTAAAAAATTGCATGTCTAATCCCAGCACTCAGGAAGCATAAAAGGGAGGATTTACACAAATTAGAGGCCTGACCAGTCCACATAGAGAGTTCCCAAAGAGTTCCAGGCCAGTTAGGGCTACAGAGGATGAGAGGGAGAAGGAGGAGGAACAGAGAGGAGGGAGACAGAAGCAGGTAATTGGGGCTAGTGCCCCCCTCCCCCTTCTCCAAACCCTGCCCCTCAGAAAGCCTGCCACCCCCGATCCATAGACCTGCCATGTGATTTCTCTTCTTCCCGCAAGATCACCGGGGAATGCCTTGCTCAGATTAAACCTGGTTTTATTAATTTGGCTTGATCTGGTTTATTGCATCGGCGGAGAAAGCCATTACCGGGGATTCAAAATACTTATCAGTGCCATCTCCTTTTCACAGATACAAATAATAGCTATAATTTAATGAATAGCTGCTGAGTCAAGCAGTGTGCTAAGTACAGACTTTGAAAAGAAAACATTTTTGTTCCTGTTTAATAGCCGAAGAACATAGAGGCAGCAAATGGCAAATGAATGGGCTCCCGGGTCAGCCTTCTGTTCCTCTGCTACACGGGCACTCTGGAACCAAAGTTCTGAAAAGATGTTCTTGGGCCAACAAGATGGATCACAAGGTAAATGTGTTTGTCCCCACCTTCCCCCAAAGCCTGACATCCAGAATTCTGAACTATGAATAAATGCTATGTAGAAGTGCTATGGTAGGAGGAGAGAACCAACTTCCACTAGGTGTCTACTGACCTAAACACACACACACACACACACACACACACACACACACACACACACATATGCGTGCACTGGCAAACATACATATCATACAAACACACATCATATAAACACAATTGTGCTGGCTAGTCTTATGTCAGCTTGACACACAAACTAGAGTTATCTGAAAGGAAGGAACCACAATTGAGAAAATGCCTCCATAAGACCTGGCTGTAGGGCATTTTCTTAGTTAGTGATTGATGAGGAAGGGCACAGCCCTTTGTGGGTGATGCCATCCCTGGGCTGGCGCTCTTGGGTTCTATAAGAAAGCAGGCTGAGCAAGCCATAAGGAACAAGCCAGTAAGCAGAGTCCAGTCCCCACCCCCCATGGCGTCTGCATCAGCTCCTTCCTCCAGGTCCTTCCCTGCCTGGTTTGAGTTCCTGCCCTGACTTCCTGTGATGATGAACTGTGATGTGGAAGAATAAGGAAAATAAACCTTTTCTTTCCCAGCTGCTTTGACCATGGCGCTTCATCATAACAAGAGCAACTCTAAGACACACAATAACAAAATAAAAAATGTAAATACCTTAAAAATAAATGAGTAATAAGTGAATAGTTAGTCTTTTGATATCACAGTTAAGTGTCAAGAAGCTGGTCAACGATGTTAGTGGCCATGCTGACAGCTGATCAGCCTTATTTCTGCTTGCTGGTGCAGTAAGCCTCTTGGATTCAAAGTTCTGTGGCCCACACACGTCATGGCTTTACGTGTCCTAAGGCACTAACCTAGAGACCCACTGAGAAAACACAATGTAGGATTCTGAACTTCTGTGTCTACAACACCCTGCCTACCTCTCAGACCCATCAGACGCAGGACGTGCCTACAGCCACACTGGCCTCTCTCAAAGACTTCCAGGTCATCTCCTTTACAACATCTTCTCATATACTGTTTGGATTACCCAAAATGTGTGTTCCTTCCCTTCATTGCCAAGCTAATACCCTTCAAATCTCAACCCAAGTGGTCCTTGCTCAAACTAGACTCTCTTGATCCAGTTCAGCCCACTTCCCCTTGTGTCTGCTCTTAAAGCAAGCACCATTAGTGCTGTGATTATTTCATGTTTCCCTCACTAGACTGCAGGCTCCATGAAGGCAAGAATCGGTCTGATTTTACTCAGCACGTTACTCACTTCTCCTAAGACACAGCATGGCAGGTACAGGTGAAAACACAGCAGTTTCTGGAAGCACAGAACTTTAGTTTTCTATAAGATTCTAGTCTATAAGCTCTATGAGACCAAAAACAATGTCTGTGTTATTTATTCATCACCTTACCCATAGTGCTTAGCTTCTGCCCAGTCTCTGGTCATCACTCACTATGTATTCATTGAATGAGAGAATGAAGATATACATTTACTTCCCCCCAAAGTCTAGACCCTTTATCATCTTTGGAAGAAAAGTCCTCAAAGTCAATAGCTGTACATGCTACAATGTATGAAGATATATCAGTACATTTCAGTATATCAAGATATGGGTGATTCTGCTATCTTGTTATGATTGGGGGTCATAGAGTTTGGTGTGTTGGCTAGTTTTATGTCAACTTGAAGCAAGCTATAGTCCACTTAGAAGAGGGACTGCCCTGAGTTCCTGTTCTGACTTCCCTTGGTAATAGAGTATGCATGCTATGGAACTGTACGTTGAAATAAACCCTTTCTTCCCCAAGTTGCAATTGATCATGGTGTTTGATCACAGCAATAGAAACCTAACTAAAATACCTATGGAGAGAATGTTCCAGGCAGAGGGAAATTAGCAATCTTCAGATGCAACACTGAGAAAGGCTGTAACTAAAACAAAATTAACTAGGAAGGGTATTGGTGAAATTATTAAGGCTACTCCACGTAGTTAAAAGGGAGGTTTATTTAGT